>NC_140125.1:111228325-112535020 GCF_964035555.1 Netta rufina
ATTGGCCTCGGAGGTAATTAAAAATTAAACTGGACAGTGACTGCCAAGAGGTGGTAGATGCCCAGGTCCTCTGTCCCCAGAGGGGACAGCCCAGGAGTACAGGCCTGGAAAGGACACTGCAGAGGTCATCATGTATGGACTCTTGCAACTGTGCACAAACACATTCACAAATGCCATTTTATCCTGTGTCAATCAGCTTTAAAAAAATACATTTCAAATACACATGAGCCAGACATTATCCTGGAATTCTCCATGCCAAACTTCAGATGGTGATGGTAACCCACAGACATCGCGTCTTTCTACGTTCTGCCTAATGGCTCCTTCTTGTGTGGGCTGAGGGCCAGACAGTCTTATGTGACCTTCAGCATTGTCTGTGCTGCGTACCCACCTTGGGCCCTTTTCTCCATACCACCATCACTCCACTGTGGTGGCCACAGTGGCATGGACAAGAAGGAAAGAACAGCCATGGTCACCTGGTTGGACTGGGGCAGCTGCCGAGCTGTCCTGGGGAGCTGCCATGGAGCGGTGACAGACTGAGAGTCTCAGGTGTGCTGTGACTGAGAGCACCTTCCCCTGGGGGCTTTTGGGGATCTCACTGGGTGCACAGGGGAGGCCACAGAAAAGTGAGGAAGGATGGGAAGTAGGGAGGAAGGCGAGGGGAGAAATATAGACAGAAGAAAGAGATAAGAAATAAAAAAAGTGCTAACAGAAGAAGGAGGGAGGAAGGGAAGAAAGGAGAAAGAGAGGAAGGGAAAGAGGGACGGAGGGAGGGATGAAGGGAAGGAGGGTAGAAAGGAGAAAGAAAGGAAGAGAGAGAGAAGTGGAAGAGAAAAAAAAAAAAAAAAAAAAAAAAAGAGAGAGAGAGAGAGAAGATTAAAGAAAACTGACAAATACACACACAAACAGATTTTCCACCCACACATTTGGCAAATGTTGTCTATGCCAGCAGCCGAAGCACCGTGCGGCATGGGCTGTGCCTCACTCCACCGGCTTGCAGAAGACCCACGGAGCACCCACACACCCCCAGGCTCCCCTTGGGGAGCAGCAGGTTCCCCACACATGTTAGAGCCATGTAGCCAAAGCAGCAGCATTTCCTGACTGTGAACAGCCCAGCAGTGGCATGTGGACTCACACCGCCATGACTGCATGTCAGAATGGAGGCAGGGCTGCACCCAGCACGGGGGCAGCTGAAGCCAGCCCTCTTGCCTTTATTGCCCATGCTATATTTCTCGATGGAGCTGATATTTCATGCCTCTTAGCCGTGGTCATCGTGCTGTGGTGGCTGTGGCTTTCAGCTCGCTGGGCTGAGGCAGAGGGGGGAGGAGGGAGGCATGGCCGACACTTCATTCAGTGATCACAGGCCTCCTCTGAGGCTCAGACTTTGCAACAAGACATTGGCAGGCCCGTGTAGAGAAATGATTTCATCCGTGTACAAATTAAGCCAAAGAACACAGTACTTGTCCCTTTGGTGTTTATTTTAAAATAATTATTACATGTTCCCTTTTCTTTCAGGAACATTAAACACAATGCTGCACATGATTTTGTTCGGGACGGCTGCAGATGGCTGTGTTGAGGGAAAGTCAGTGGCAAATACTGACATATGCACCATGGCAAGAACTCAAAAATGAACTCTTCATTCCCTTCAGTCTGAGGAATGCTGAAGTCCAATACCATTTTTGGGGAAATTGAGATCAATAGCAGTTAGTTGGTTTATTTGATTGTTGATTTTCTAGTACCAGGCCACCAATTCTGTTGTATTTCTACTCTTTAAATGGAGTGCAGAGCATTTGGTAGCAAGAGAGGCTTCCCTCAAGCAGTTTTCCTCTCAAAAACATGCAGTGGTTTGAAAATGTGGTTGCAAAATGTGGACAATGTGCACGGGAGTTATTAATGTTCACAAGAAAATGTGCTGCTTCATCTCCATTACAGTCATTAACCACAGCTGTGGTTTTACAAGTGAGGCAGCCTACTTTCATTCTTAGAGCTCAGATTTGGATGTTCACAGAGACATAGGTAGTTCCTAGAATACCCTTCCCAGCTATAATGCGAACATACACGGACACTGGAAAAAGACTTTCTTTTATCTTAATAGACCTAACACACAGATTGCAGAAGGAATTTAAAACAAGGCTTTAATGTCAGATGTTTTATATGGACCACATTTCTCACAGTGAAAAGGGAATAATATATATATATGTATATATATATTTAAGAAAGAAAAAAAAAAAAAGAAAAAAAGAAGGAAGAAAAAAAAGACAATACACTGTCCAGGAAAACAAAGCAAGCCAGCCAGCTCTACAACCGTTTGACTAGGAGACGGCTCCAGAGTCATTCCAGTACTGGCAGTACAGCTAAGCCAGAGTTCTCCTATAAGCCAGATGACACAGTTGGAAAAATATATTCCAGAGCTTGTTATCCATCCCCTGCAGCTGCCAAAGTTGCCCATATGGGACCACAGGTGTTGGCTCAACCCACAGAGGAAAAGGATGGAAAAAGACAGCAAGATGAAGAATATCGGGAGCTGTGGCAGTAAGCATCATCAGGCCAGTGCTGAAGTTGCTCTAAGTGCCAATTTCTGATGGAAGGACTGTGATCTCTATGAAGCCCAGCCCAGGTAAGAGAGACCATATAGATACATGCATGGGTGTATATTAAAAAACCCAACATATAACCTGTAAATTCAGCCAGGGATGTTCCATTTTTGAACAGGTATGAACATGACACTTCTCAAAAAATTGCAAAAACAGAGCACAAGAAAGTATAGCCTTCAGCTTCGGTTGCAAAGGGCCTCCCTGTGGCAGTTTCCCACAAAGAAGCAATTCCCAAAGTTCTGTTAAGATAAGTCTACTTATAGTGGTGTGGACAGGCCAGTGTGCTGTACCCCAAATTTCAAGCTGCAACCCAGCTCCCGTCAGGAAGTTGTATAAATGTATTAGTGCAGCAGAGCGCCCAAACTAACTACCATGCTGAAAAGCAGGATATATTAACCAGAGCTCATTGTTGTGTGGCTTCTGGAGCTGAGAGCAGAGGAGCTATGTTCTCTCTGAACCATGCAGATGTAACCAGGGAGGAATTCACTTAGCACCTGCATAGGTCTGATCTTTCTTCCAAGCAAGTGAACTAAAGCAGAGTTGTTCTTGACTAAGTGCAACATACCTGGATTTCAGATCCACAGGCTGGCCTGAGGCTGTTGGCTGAGGATGAGACAAATCCCTAGCAGCACACAGATCAGCACTATATTTGTCATTGGGAATCAAGCATGGGAATTTTAGCATCAAAAGTACAAAAGCCCAGCACTTGAACAGGAACAGAGCCTCTTACATTGCCAGCTTGAGCCATCCAAATGTTACAGACAGGTTCCCATAGTCATGAGCTTGTCTTTAAATAAAAATCACACCATGAGATATGATTTTAATAACACATTTGGGGTTGGTTGCATTTACTTTCAGGGGTTTTAACCACTGGGGTCCACTTCTAAACATTTTCACAACAGGAAGGCTCAGAATATGTTATTTTATGTTATTTTTCAAATGAAAGCTGAGGTTCTTATGCATTCATCTTAACTCCAGGAGCTGTGTTTTTTAAGGCACACACCAAATGTCAAGAGACTCACAATAAAATCACAAGAATTGGCAAGACCGCCTTCGTTGGCTTTGGGGAATGAGCAGGTTGTTGTTGGAGCCACACATTAGAGGGAGACATATTCACATGTTCTTAACCAGTGAATTATGCACAGAGGTATAATGGCATTCTGCCCAACACTGACACACAGCAACAAGAACAGGATGCACAAAATTCCCAGGCCTCTTAAGCTAATGGAGCTTTGTTAGTCTCCCTAACAAGGGAACCAATGACATAACCTGTCATAAACATGTTGGGACCATTATAGACACAGACATGAGATATTTTTAACTATAAAAAAACATTTAATAACCAAAAAGACAGCTGCGTAATCTGCACATTACACTCACAAAAAGGAAATAAAAGTAAAATGAACTGGAGCATGTGTGTCTGGAGAGAGAGAGGCCTGAAGACCTTTCAGAGAAATTCTTCTAGGACTTGCTTCAGCAGGAGAGCACTCCTATCCTCCATTCTCTTTGGTGCTTTGTAGGAACCATATGTTTACAGCTTTTTTTTATTTTTTTTTTTTTTTGGGTGTGTGTGTGTGTGAGTGTGTGTAATGGAATGGCCCATAAACTAACAATGGGACATTTTGCTTAATAGCTAGTAGCTGAATATAGCTCAGCAGACTTTTCAAGGAAGGAGAGGAAGCTGGGAGCAGGACTTCATCTTCTCCACTGACAGGAGAAAACCAAATGCATATGCATCTTTGTGTCCGCACTAGCTAGGTCCAATCACCTGGGATCAAGACAAAGTCCAGTCAAGTCAATAAACTGGTCTTTATTTTTCTTTCACCTAAGTGCAAACACTGAAGTGATACACAGAATATGGAAGAACAGAGTGATCTGCTCTTTTTTTCACCTGCCTTTGGCCTTAAAATCATTGTAGATTTATTTGCAACATGAAAACTGACTTAAACTTATTTAAATAGTACTATGCTTACAATTCATTTGAGGAGGGGGTAATGTGGGGTATGGAGGTTTTTATAAATCATGTCACTTATGTTTTGCTGTCTCTATAGAGGACATGTTTTGCTGCATAATAACTCATTGAGGTTTTGTCAAGATCAATTTACATTTGTCAGATGCTCTGCAGTCTTCTGACAAAAGCCATAAATAATGGCACTGCACCAGTATTTTGTCTTTTTTAATGTTATGATTTACAGTTCATAGAATGGGAAGAAGAGGCAGTGGAGTGATGTATTTCTCTCCCAACTGCAAGCCCTGATCTTCTCAAGAGAGGAACCAATGTACAAAACTCAACAATATCTATCGCTAATACCAAAATAGAGACTGAAAAAAAAAAAAAAAAAAAAACCTACTGAGGTGCCTAAAAGTCTGTATCTAATTTATGGGTAATTTACAATGGAAATAGACTATATAAAAATGTATACAAATTTGTAGCCTTGCACATCAGGGCAGATAAATAGTTTAACTACAAAATAACGAACATGAAGTGTCTCTTGTGAGCTGCCAGGTAGACAATTTGATTGCCCAGATTTCATTAAACTCAAACCAGAGAGAGCTAGAAGTCTTCCAAACATTCTTTAACTCTATCAAGTGTGTCGGTACTCTACAGCCGATGACAATATATTTCACCAGAGTTGCCAAAAAATTGTTTAATTTTAAGCGATGCCTGTATTGCATTACTTTTTAGAAGTTGAGCCAGCATGTAGGGCATGATCGACTCTGTAGAAGAATAAGCCCATTGCCAATGTTTTCTTTGCATCCGAAAAAACAATTTCACATAGCCGTTCCTTAAAACAAGGAGAAAAACAACAAAAACAACAATAAAACCCCTGTTGTGTTCTTCTCTCCTCTAGCCTTCAAACCATCTTTGCTCTCCCAACTTTGCCAATCAGACTCAAGTGAGTGAAGAGTTACAGAGAATGTCTATGCTGCCAAGAGCTATTTCCAGTGGACTTTGATCAAGTGATGCTGTAATCCCTAATGGGAAGCATACTTCATTTATAAGGTATTCTTTGGTGTCATTCCCAAGGAGCAGGCATACAAGTTTTTGAGCAGCAGAGCTTTCTCTACAGAAAGCACTACATTTGAGAGAGGGTAACACTACCATGTTCAACTTGGGTGCTCAGGCCTGCCTAGATAAGTGTGTTTTTGGCATTACTCATTGCGATGGTCCAAAAAGGCAGCGGTGGTCACAGACTAAGTCTTAGTGCTAGAATTTCTTCAGACACAGCCGTCTACCCAACAGCACTGACTAATGCGCAGCAGTGTATTTCATTTTTATCATTTCCAGAGGGGAACACAACAACAGGCTGTTCTGACATTTGCACTTTGCTGCAACTTTGTTGAATTTAAGAGACTGGGGTTATTCTTCAGAAATGTATTTTATTTTCCCTGAAGTTTTATTCCAAGATCAAGGACAATTAGCTCACATTTTAACAAGGAAGCAATTAAAGAGCATGACGTTCATAAAAATGATTTATTGTGCTATTAAATTAGGATGAAAATCATCAAAGTTCATAATAGCCAAAGAAAAACAAATATAAATTATCTTCATACTCAGTTTGTACCCCGATGCTTATCAGCCTGAAACGCGTGCATTTATTCTCCAGTGCTGCCGTGCAATTTCTGTCATTGTATCTCGCTGTTTGGAAAACTCATCATTTTCATTCCATGCTGAATAGCAGCCATTTAAATAGAAAAAGTTTAAACAGCCCTTATCTGCTTAAAACTTCCTCCAAAAATAGCCTGAGCTTCCAGAGTAAGGGCGTTCCGTGTACCCCCAGGCAAACCTGCTGGAACCAGATGCTTGACTGAACACAAGGAGAGCTTCCTGCCCCCCAAAACCCTCCACTTCTTCCATCTGTCAGTTGTCTATGTGTTTCTGAAAATGTCCACTCTCTTAAATATTAAAAACTTTTTTACTTGCGGTTTCACTTTTTTTTTCATTAACATTTCCACTATTTTCACATGTAAACCAAAAAGATTTAGATGTTTTCACTGAAACAGCAGTTCCAGACTAACACATTCTGTTCCCATTTTCCTCCCCAGTATATTTTAAAATATCATAAGTCTCTACTTATTGCAAGATATAAATATGTTAATAACTCCACAAGAAAAGAAGAAGCAATGCAAACACATGTCCTAGTGGCCGCATTATGAAACCAGAGCTCAACTATCTTCACCACTGGCTGCCTCTGCGATACTGGAGAAAAAAAAAAAAAAAAAGAAGTTTTCCATGTCTTAGATTTGTTCTTATTGAAGTAAGAACATATTAACTCCTTCACAGGATTGTTGTCTGCAAAACGTTTGAGCATTTTCTACAAAGAACTATGCCCAATCAAGGGGGTTACCTTTTGTATCAATATATAGAAGTCCCTTTTAGCAGTCTTCTGCTCTTCCCTAGCATCTTTCATGGAAATCCTTCCTGCATTTCACTGCCAGCCCCTCATATTTTGACACAGAGCAGCCTTCAAAGTCTGGCAAAAGCTGCATCCCTGCAGAAGGTCCATTTGCATAGAGTTTAGGGATCCTGCCATGCCATATCTGAGGCTGCAAGCCTGCTAGCCCTCCTTTACATTACAAGGTGATGAGAAGATCCACCTGACTGAGAATCACAAATAAGGCCTCCTGAGTAGTGAAATCATCAGGAAAAACCAAACTATCCCTGACATTTAGATAACCTGCGCTCCTATCCAGGACCTAGATCTGAAGCATGTGGGAAAGCAGGTCTTAGAAAGTGAGTGCTTTACTTATTAATCACTGGAAAGTTTCCTGTTTTAGATGCCCGAACTTCATTGCAGTGACGGAGTTCATTATACATTTAATTTAGGGGAATTGTTCATCTATTTAACTACATGTTAAACTTACTGTCTGAATCAGAGCCTGTGTTTTAAAGTCTTAATAAATGTCTATTAGTCTGGATACTGTTTCTCTTGCTATAGTTTGGTAAACATTTATTTATTAAAAATCTGAACTTTACAATTTGCAAGCAATGTTTATAGATGCCTTATAAAGGCTCATTCATGACTTGGAAAGCATCATGAATTATCACATCAATGTAAAGAAAGCTAAGACCATAAGTACATCTGTTTTCTAGAAAATAAAATTAAAAAAAAAAAAAGTGTTTCAATTTCCCATTTCCTTAGTAAATGATCCTTACTTATTTGAAAAAGGAAAGCATTAAAACGTTCTGCCTCTGATGAGTTTTAACTAGATATTTTCAATGAATTATCCTGATTTAGCTGCCTGTCAAGATAATGGTATAAATTGCTCCTTCAATCTACATTTACAAACTGATTCAAACAGCTTCAGTATAGACTCAGACAAAAGTTAAAGGAATTTGATGTAAATCAACAATGAGATTAGTGTTCGGATCTGCTCTAACAGACAGGCTGTGCTGCAGCTGAACAGACTCATGTTTCATTTTCTTCTTTGTTTTGCTTTAATTTCCCCCTTTTAACTCTGTTTAAATTAGAAGTGCACAAGTGACAGTCTAGAAAGAATGCTCTGAAATAGATAACGAAATTATGTGGAACCTCAGGTACTGCATCTTAAAAACTTGCATTCAGTGAATGAAAAACTGAATTTTATATTCAGAAAATATATTTGGCTGTTTCAATACATGAAAAATCAGGATTAAAAAAATGGGAATTTGAAAATGGCTTACATGTGATATAGACTTAAAAGGCAAAAATATTAATGATTTTATTAACAAACATGAATCCATATGACAAATGTTATTCTTTCCAGTTTTTCACTTCTCTTCTATAGAAAAGACTATTTTTCTTAACATGTTAACTTTAGTTTCATTTTAAATCATTTTAGTACTAGTGATCCTTATTTTATTCTGTTTATAGTTGAAAGCATTTAGGTGTTCTCTTACCTTTTAACAGCACATTCTAATACTATTTTACCTGTTTGATTACTTCAGAGCCATTTTTAGAAGAAAGAGGAACAGTAACAACTGGGTATAAATTTGCAGTATTCATGTTCTGCAAAATTATTAGAAGCCTTGAAAAATGTTGACATACTTCACTGTTCTGTTTTGCTCTGTTTTAAATATCGGTGTATTTATTAAAGCTGGTTGGAAAATTTAATCATATATAATATTTTTGTTTTTCATCAGATTTGAATTCTTTCCAGGTTTTTTAGGACTCTCATTTTTCTACTTGTCTCAGAAAATCTGTATTAAATGAGGTAGGATTTATTCCAAGTTATCCAATGCATATCTTCAAAGAAATATGTTATGCATATATCTTTTACAATAACTTATTATGTAAATAGTTATTAATACAGAATAGCTGGGAAAAGATTGCTTTAAAAAATGTTAATGTCTTTTAAAATGCTGCGTGAGAGAGATTTCAACAAACGTAGTGAATATCTTGCGCTATAGTTCATGCAATATTTTGTATTCATCAGATTTAACTCTTGAGGTATTTTCTCATATTTTGTTGTGGATACACGTTATCTGTTATTTTCCATAGCTAGAAATTAATTCCTGAAGGGCATGATTTTTGCCTTTTTAACTTGCTGTGTGATACATGATTCTTCACTGACAATAATCTGGTTCGTACGTGTAGTGCAAAATCATCTGCGTGGAGAATGTGGATGCTCAGACTCTGATCTCACAGCTCTGGGCACAGAGGACAGACGGCTGCAGTCACCCACAGCCCCACTCAAGCCCATGGCTCTGGTTCAGGACCCACGCAAGGAGCTGCATCAGGGTAAGGACCAGTTCAGAAACCTTGAACAAACAGATTGAGGTCGGGGGGAGTTTTGGGTGAGGGGGGTTTACTAATAACCAAATAGGCGGCTCTTCGACTTGGAGACCTGAGACCATCTCGTTCTACCCTCAGCGTTAGGGTAAATCCCTAGCCAAGGCACCAGGTGTCAGAGACTAGTAAATTCCAAGTATGGTCCCAGAAGAGGCTTCATCTCTTTGTCTCCACTTCCAGAGCAGAGCTGAGCTGAGACTGGGCACGATGTCTGGAGGACCTGACCTCTCTCTACCGACTGTCACAGTAGTGCAACCTGAGGAGGTGCTTACTTAAGCACTTCACATTTCCTCCGGCTAGGCAGGGTGGATCCAGGCACAGAAGTACTACAAAAAAAGTGGCACAGCTGGGTCACGGATTTTGCCAAGGATGCTTATTATAAGAGTGTTTATATGATTTAAGCTTGGAATGAAATCTTGATAGACAATGCTTCATTATTTCTTTTACCCTCTGAATAGCTTTCCCATCGGTCTCCTTGGTGGTAAGCCATGGTAAAGCCCAGTCAAGCACTGCATGTAAACACACATAAGTTGAAGCACATTGAGCAAGTCCTCCTGGAGTCAACAGACTTGTTAAATTGAGATTACTTGGCCATGTGCAATGAAGCACACTGGAGCAGAACACCCACATGGTGATGCTCAAATGAAGGCCAAAGGTTTTGAAGGTAGTGAGGCAGCAGGCCACAGCAGCCCTCTAGGTAAGACAGGTAAGAAATGGTTGTAATTACTGCTTGAAATTGTTCTGGCTAACCACAGAGCTGCTAACTACCTTTCACTGCCTGAAACTGCCCATATTCCCCAGGTAGGGTGGACTCCAGCCTGTAACTGTACTGATTTCTCCCTTGCCAAAGGAACTGAGCTGAGGCAGCTTCACATGGGCTTACTCCAATGGAGAGAATCTGCTCAAACTTGGCAAAAAAACTCAGGAATATTGCTTTAAAAAATATTTTAAGGCTGGTTTTAGGGGGAGGAAAGGTCAAATTGTGCAAGAACAAAGAAAAACAAACTTAAACAATAATAGCCCAACACCAGAGGTGCAAAGAAGGAAACAATGATTATCAAGGTCTCAAAGTCTGGCCAACACAGCTGAAGCAGTTCTGATGCAGATCTTGGATTAAGTATGATACTAAGTGCAAGTAAGGGCAAAGTGCTAATTCCAGCTTTAGGGATGGCTGTTCGCTTAACTTATTCTGAACCCATTTTCCCTAGATTATACCATATCACCAATTTCTAGAGTGAATTATCAAAGCATAGACCAAGCTCAACCTAGTAAAGGCTGCTCCCTTTTTTTTTTTCCTTTGTTTTACAGTACAGATTACAGTACACTGTATATTCCCCTTGACCTGTATTTATTGGTATCTTTTCTTCATATGTGTCACTTGTGGCCTTTCAGCAGCAATACTGTCTGGGCCACAACAACAACAGGAAGCATGCTGATGACAGATTGCTGTTTTCATCTGTGATTTAGCATCAGTCCTGCCCAGATTCTCTGATTTGTTTCACATTGCTCAGGACCCTAAATCAACTCACTAGGCAGTCCTGCCTCACTCCACACAAGGCATCCTCCTTACTCAGGGCAACAGAACATGCGTAAGCACACTGAATTGATAGATTTAATGACATACTGAAGTGTCTCTCTGATTTTCTGATTTGCAGCCTGAGCAAAACAGTTTTGCCGTAGCAACATGGGCCTGCCTACTAGTTTGGCCAGTCTGGAATTAGTGATGAAAATTAAGGCAAAATGGGGTCAGACACCACAGGAGTCATGAGTGTAGTAAGAGGTGAAGAAAGATCATGGCCTGTAGAATATGGAAAAAGACTGCAAGTTCAGAAGATGATCTAAACCACATCCAAGATACAGGATGGGGCAAAGTCAGGGATCTAAGGGAAAGCAGGATTGATGCAGGATGCACAGGGCACAGCTATGATGTGGGAAGGGAGCAGGCAGGTCTGATGCAGGTTAGTGAGAAAGCAGAGGTCAAGAAAGGCATAATCAAAGTTGAGGGTGAAGACTAAGGTCCAGAGATAAGTAGGGCTAGGAGCCAAGCACAGAAAAGTATTTATGATGGTAAACATAAGCTTTCTTTTTTTGTATCCACACCCTTAACCTCTCACTTCAGATATCCTTCCTACCTGCCTGTGCTAACAGCCAGGCTGCCTCTGGGAAATTTAAAAAGCACAGATTTGTCCAGGGCAGAAGTTTGCAAGCAACCTGTGTCTGTACCCTGGCACAGTTTAAAATACCAACACAGATATGTTCAGATACTCTGCAACCAAACACCCATTGAATGACCATTTTTTGTGCTACCAGTTTGATCTAGAACAGGGTCCATTTCCCACATATACAGAAGCCAATGCCAGTAGCTTGTTACTACTTCATATCCTCACTCATACTACTATGAGAACAGAGCTAGTATTACATCATTTTGAGAGTTTCAATTTGTAGCTTAAACGTTTTTCTAATAAAGGTTTCACGCCACATTAAAACTACCTTGCCAATGCACTCTTCTGGCATAACGGAAGGTAAATTACTCATTTGCAGCATCTTGGTACTGAAACAAGACTGGGGGCTGTGGGAGAGGAAGGCCAAAAAGGGGCAGATCCCACCTCAAGCCTACAAACACCTTTTTGCAGCAACAAGTTCCCTAACCCCACCTTTCTCAAGTCCAAGAAAGGAAACTCAGCTTGACAAATGTTTCTCATCAGGCCATCAGGGTGTTTGTTAAGCAACAAAACCAAACAATCCTTTTCCATGGAGGACTGTGCTGAAAAGTGACTTTCCTTTTATAAACTGGCCCGAGTCTCTCTCAGTCATGTCTGTTTTCTATGTGTGATCATTGCAGGGGAGGGAGGGGAGTCAAAATGATTCAGCGCTTGGAGCCGCATCCAAGACTCCGCACAGCTTGGATCACCATCATGTTGAAAAGCGGGAGGATGACAGGAGACTCTGCTAGCAGAATGCCGCAGATTGTTTGCCCTTGCACTTAATCCACTTTATGCTTCCTCTCATGCCAACACTAGCAGCAACCAGCAGCTTTGAAACACTGGAGTTTTTGTCTAGCTCTTGCACACTATTTTGCTTCAATTTTTCCTCTCGGTGTTGGATTTTTTTTTTTCCTTTGTGATATATGTGGTGGTAATGAAAGGTGTGCCTGTGAAAACAGTACTGACTACGGATTCAGTCCAGTTCACTGGGGAATACGGCACAAATTATACTGAAGGTATCCAGCTATTGTAGAGTCATGGAATAAATTGGGTTGGATGGGACCTCTGGAAGTCATCTGGTCAGAACTCATGCTGAAAGCTTCAAAGTTAGAACAGGTTGCCCAGGGCTTTGTTCAGTCATGTTCTGAAAATCTACAGGGATGGAGATTGTACAGCTTCTCAGGGCAATTATGGCTGTGGTTAACCACAGATTACGATTTTTTTTTCCTTATAGTCAATCAGGAATTCCCTTGCTGCATATTATGACTATTGTTTCTTGCCCTCTTGCCGTGAATACCTGAGCAGAGGCCAGTTCTACCTTCTCTGCAACCTTCCTTTGGGCAGTTGGACACAACAGTCAACTATTCCCTTAGCCCCTGTTCTCCAGGTTGAGCAAGCCTGGCTCTCTCAGCCTCATCTTATACACCATGTATTCCAGCCTCCAGCCAGATCAGTGACCTTGGCTGAATTCACGTGGGTTTGTCCATGTCATTCTTGTACCAAGGGGCCCAAAACTGGCCACAGCACTCCAGACCCAGCAAGCAACAGATGGAAAGGAATAATCATTTCTCTGAACCTGCTGGCTACATTTTTGTTGAAGCAAGGTGCACAGGAGCTTCACTGCCACATTGGCACCCTATGGACTTCTGGTCCACTTGGTGTCCACCAGGAACCCCAGGTCCTTTTCTGCAAAGCTGCATCCCAGCAGCCGGTCCTCAGTCTGTACTGAAGCCTGTGCTGGTTACTCCATCCCAGATGCAGGATTTTGCATTTTCTTTTGTTGTGCTTCCTGGGGCTTCCATTGACCAACTTCTTCAGCTCTGTCATGTCTCCCTGCATAGCAGTGAAAGCTCCAGTGCACCCAATGCTCCCCTCAGTTGGGTATCATCCACACATCACTTAGGTGCCTCCCATCCCACCACCCAGGGCACTGATGAAGCTGTTGAGCCCTATCCACCTTATTACCAACAGCCAAGGAGTGTCAGACTTCAGCTCACTGACCACTCATCTTCAATCACAGCAGTCCAGATGATTTTCCAATCACCTTGTATTCCACATCTCCCCATCCTGGCTACAGCTACGTCACCTCTCTTGCCTAGAGTGACACTAATGTCACTCCATGGTGGAGAAGCCAGTTGTAAAAGTTTTAGCACAGCGGATCAGAGGCAGGAGAGCTGGGATGCATCCCAGTCTCTGCTGTGTGACCTCTGGTAAGTCACCCCAGCCACACAGACCAGATGCTACATGATGTTTAAATAAGTCAACCTATCCAAAAGATTATAGATGCAGCTGCATCTGGGGCCAACCAGCCCTTGCTCGTGTGACAGCTGTGCTAACAACACTGCCAACAACAGGAACCCATGCCCAGAACAAAAAAAAACAAAAAACAAAAAAAAAAAAAAAAAAAAAAAAAAAAAAAAAAAAGAACAAGTCCTACTCCAGCACCGAACTCTTAGAATATTAAGTCCTCTTCTCTACAAAATGATGACAAGATGACCTAGACGTGTACACTACAGGAGTGCCAGTGGCAGCTCTTCAGTGTTGTATGTAAATTAAGAATAAAATAAAGTAGTCAGCCATAAAAGGTTTAGTGCCATACAAATCCACATGCAAGGTGCTTTGTAGATGAGAAGCAAGCTATGGCAGAGACTGGATGATCTCTGAATGGTGCAGCATTCAGGATGCTGTCCTTGCTGTTGTCTTCACAATCTGCTATATTTTGAGCACCAAATAATATTGGGTCAGCAGAAATGTGTGCCCAGCATCAAGATGCACTAAACCTGAATTATTTTAGACAGCTCCATGAAATGTCACAGGCTACAGAGGGACCTACACAGAGAGGTAGGTTTCTGCAGAAATCAGCTGCAGAAAAGACAGTCAAAAGCCTCCCAGCAAAGCAGCATTAACAGGCCTTGATGTTGGCTCAGGCAGAATTTTTCATCCCATTGGCACAAGAGCCCAAAATGGTCATTCTCCCCATAGATAATGGTTCAGGAACATCATTGCCATAATTTCTCATTAGGATCTGGGGAGGGGATAGGCACCTTTGTGAATATCTTGGCATTTGTTTCCTTCATGCGTCTGTAACACAGAGAAACACCCTGGGAGGGATCTCTGACCCCAGCAGCTCACCAGGTGTCCCAGTTTGGACCAGTGCTGTAAAAACTGATAATCCAACAGAATACACACAGCTCCAGCTTGTTCAAAAGGAGGAAAAGGGAGACACCTAATGGGAAAAGGCAAAAAAAGCACTCACAGCAAAAGTGCACCAGCGACGGGAAGGTACTGGTGAGCCCTGCAGCTTTCTCCCCAGTGGGGCCCGGAGGTGTAAGGACGTTTGGGAAGGGGTCTGTCAGTGAAGCGGGGCTGGGCAGCAGTGTCTGCAGGGCATGCTGCTGTCAGCCCTGAACCCACGCTGAGGACAGGTTGTGGGGGGCACAGATGGCATTTCTGTGGCAAACCTGCCACCCACACAGGGAGACAATTCTGCATGAAACCAAGAAGTCTTCCTAAACCCAGCTGCATGATGATGCTCTGACCAGCAGGCACAGGCTCCACATGCAGAGGGATCTGTGGGCAGCGCTGCTGCAGTGGCACCGCCATTGTGGTGGCATTGTCACTCTGCCCAGTGTCCCTGGCCATGTTAGGGCTGCACTGACAGGAGAGCATAGGCAGGGCAGAGGACCCTGCAAAGCCCCTGCAGCTGTTTTTTTTTTTTAGCACAGATCTTCAAAATATGGCCAGCTGAGACAGCTGTTGTCCTAGCCATATCCCAAGAAATAACATGTCACGCTTGCAGGTGACAGCAGTATCACCCATAACTCAATCTGGATAACTGGGGATAGTCAGTGCTAAAATAGTTTTGAAGAGCAACTAAACTCGTAAGGGAACAAAAGAGTGCAACACAGGTGGCATTGTATCTTACTGTGTCCTCACAGTGGACCATAAAGGCAGCTTCTTGTTCCCCAGGTCCTGCTGAGAGGATGGGAAGTCTGACAGGTCCCTCACGAAATGCAGGCAAATGTCCAATTGCTCTAGTGGGGCACCAAATTTTAGCTCTCAAATTTCTGCCATTAGGAAAGCTGCTAATCCATCACAACCACCCTGGGGAGCAAGCACTATCCCCAGTTTGCAGCTGAAAGAAGTGAGGTTGTCTTTCTGTCCCTATCCATCTGAGGGGACTCACGAGGTTGTGGCTCATCAAGCAGACAGACACAACAGCCAAGAGCAAAACAATGAGAACAATTAACAAGCAGCTCCAGCTGGTGGATCACCTCTACAGCCAAAGAGACAAGCGTGAAGATCTCGCTAGAGGGGAAAGCAGCCATGCAAATCATGAAGTGAAATCAGGAAGAAACCCCACAGATCACTGTTAATGACAGCTGCTCAGCAAGGAGCAAAGTGCTTCATACTGGTCATGGGCTGAAGCCCGCAGTTGTCCATGCTGGCCGTCATCTTAGACAGATGTACAGTGTTAGCTTGCCAGGGATTTCAAGCTTTTGTAGTCCTAACCCATGTTGCGGTAACTCGAGATAGGAAATAAAAAGCAACTTCTTGCCAGCATTCCTGGATGCGCTTCAGGGTGAGAACTGTCTGCTCCTCTCCGGCCAAGCCGTGCCTATAACAGTGTGACTCTCGGGAAGCACATCAGTGCTTCGTGGTGAAAATGTGACTCAGCAAGTTCTGAACTCAGCTGGATCCTGGAGACGGACGATGGAGCCTGACACGGAGGCGAAATACCACCGACCGGCTGATGGTAGCTGGCCTCCACGGGAGGCAGCTTCCCCGGCCCCGTGAGCTGCAGCGACGGCAGGTAGAGGGGACGAGGTATGGGACAGGGCGGCACTGCAGTAGGAAGCACAGAGATATTGTGAAAAGAGGTGGGAATTAATAATCTCAATGAAGCATCTAATTCTTTAACACAGCCCCTTTTCCTTCCTGGTTCTCACTGGTGAGAGGCAGCACACACTTGGCATGGGGCACTGTGGGTAGCAAGAAGGGAAGAAGCAGATCTGGGCCCTGTAGGCCCCGGATCTGGAAAGCCTTTACTCATACATTTAAATCTTACTGAAATAAATGAGATTTAAGCAAGAGCTTAATTGCTGTGCTAAACAGAAGTGCCCTTTAGATCTCAATAAATGTTAATTATCTGTATTTCCTTCCCAAGATGTCTGTCTGTGAGGATAATTTCACAGTCTCCAAGGTACTCAAATACTTTAATGACAAGGCTGTGCATTTAGGCAGACAGCTCTGAACCTCTGAGACCTCCGTTCTGCCACGAACAGTGCATTTATTTCCCTGAAATAACCTCCAGCTATTCCAGCAAAGGCTACTGCTGAGTGCAGCACTGCTCCTTGGGAGGAAGACGACAGGCTCCAGCCTTAGGCTGCCAGCTCGTTCGTATCAAGACTTCGCAGACAGCTCTGAAGACATCCATCGAGCCGGCATCACAGGCGCTGCAAGAGCATGCATTGGGTGCTCCACCTCCTCCACCTGCATGGAAAAAAAAGCCACATGCCCTTGATGGAACATAAACCCCTGCAATCAAATACCAGAGCTAGGTGGGGGGAAAGTCAGGCGAATGAATTAGATGGATCAGATTCCTGCACGCCGTGAAGGTCACTCCATTCAGGGCTTGCTGGAGGGAAGATGGGAGCAGCGTTGATCCTCCAGGGAGGGTGCCAAGCTACCAGTCTCCTGTCGATTAATCCTGGGGAGCGGGAGGCTGTGGAGAACACCCTGCCAATTGCAAATGTGGTGATGGGGCATTGGGGGCATATATATGCATCATTAGTCATCCACAAGAATTTTGTTTTTGTAACCTCTGCATTTTTATCTGTCACTTCTAGCAATAAATATGCACTCCCGCCAGTGATTTGACATTACACTTGCTTTGGATGGTTGCCTTTCCCAAATATTAATAGTAACTCATTGTGGACACAGCATTGGTATTTAGTTAGATCAGACCAGCTTCTTTTAAAAAACAACTTTTCGTATAAAGAGAACAGATGTTTTTAATTTACACAAAGAACAAAAACAAAGTTCTATTGTTCAGTTACAGTGAACACAAACATTACAGGCACACAGAAATTAACACCAATAGCACGTTAAAAAAAAATAATAATAAAATTGAAAGCCCACCATTATACAGGTCTGCTTGTTTGTGCTTTTTCCACCACTTAAACAATTTAGTGGCATGCAATGATAACAAGTGTTGTTTTTTGGAGTGCATACGAACTTAAGTGTGGCATACTTTAAAGGTTAAAAATGACAAAAACACAAGGGCACTTTCTAAACACACATTATACAGATAATAATAATAGTAATAGCTTTATAATAACAAATGAGGAATGTAAACCCTCATAGTCCAGGGTATAAGCCAACTACTAGCTCATGGGGATAGGAAGAAATTACCTCTTTCAGCCGATTATTCTGTAATTGTTCCTTACAGGGTATTTTTTTGTCTGTAACATCTGCACACAACAGTAAGGCCTCAGCCTTATGCATGCATATGAATAGGGATAGAGTGTTTTAGTTGCATCAACAAGGTTACCTTGAGGTACCGTATGAAGTTAAAACAGAACTATGCTCCTTTTCCCCTGGGACTTAAAAGCCCTTTGCACTTACAAGCTCCTGGTGTATGCAAAGAGCATGCAGGGCAGAGCTTGGGCACATGCCCCTGCTCTGGTGGTCGAGCCCCTTCCAGAGCAGGAATGCTCCCCTGCAGTTGAAGGTTGCTGGCACTTCTCTGTGTCTCACAGAGGCACAGCCTGAGAAAACATGTCTCAGCAATAAAGATTAGCATCATTCCCGTTTCTCATCCACTGAACCTGCAGCCTGGATACCTAATTCTCAGTTTACTCCACGGCTCAGATCTTCCAATCAAAAAAGATCTAGCACCTCCTTCTTGAAAATTTTCCTTGTGTCTCTAATTGGTTGTCAAGTCTTAGGTCACCCTTTTGGGCAGCTATTTCTAGGTTTAGAAACACAGAAATAGCAATATTTCTGTCTCTATTTCAGATTTACCAGTCCTGCAGCTGCAAGAAGACAAGGAGGGCAGGATCTCTTATATTGGCTTCTCCCATCTCTAAAAAAAATACTCTGCTTTTGGTACATTAAAGCCAGACTTCACCCCTTTCCTTTCCCATTTATTGTTCATTGATTTCTTTTTGTCCTACAATGGGTCCCATTTTATTCCATTCTACACTCCAATATCAAACTGTAAGGCTTACTTAAAATCATCATATGGGATCTAGTGGAAAAAAATATATATATATCTTCCGTTTTAACCAGTTGGAAATAAAGTTATAATTGACTTCATAAATGAAAAAGTGAAAAATGAAAAAGTCTCTTTCTGTAGGATTTAAGTAACCTGGGGATTTCAGTGCCACAGAACAACAGAAAGACAAACACTGTGATTCAAAGGGTTGGAGCCTTTTTCAACCACCAAAAGCAAGCCTCGCTGGGAGAGGTGTTATCGTATGCTGCTCCAAGTGGCCGTTTTTAAACTTTCAATCACATCATATAATGCAAAACCCAGTTCCAAACCCATGAAAGAAAAAAAAAAAAAAAAAGAGAGAGAGAGAGAGAAATAAAAGAAAACATTACATTCATACAGTACCTTTCAGCTCAAAAGAACCCAAGCCATGAATCATCTTATCCACCACAGAATGCCATCACCTCAATGTCAAAACACAACAGCTGTTTATTACCCTACAAGAACATTATGATGGGTGCTCTTATTCAGCCAGAATAGCAAGGAAAACTGAGCAGACAAAATACAACCACCTGTAATGCACAAGTTTATCCTCCCTACCTTTATAACAAGTACAAAAGGGACTTTAGGGACCACAAGCAGCCGATGCCTCCAGCCACCCAATGCTAGCAATGCTTCCCGCAGCACTTAAGTGATCTTTGCAAGCCAAGACCATTTGACCTGGACTTGCTTTGCTTTGCTTGGTTGACAACGAGGCCAACAGCTGGCTATCACACACTGACCGCAACTGCTATATCCCATCCAAAGTCGTGTCTGCCATATTTAGAGCCGTGTTTAATGCCAGAAACAAAGTAATCACGGTGGTCTGAGTTGCACAAAGTTGTACATGGAAATTCATCTCCCCGTTGCTTGTGCAAGGAGTGCATGCTAGCTGCTGTTGTGTACCTGTCCTGCTGGCTTGCTGTTCATTAATAAACTGCAATCACGCTGTTTCAAACATGGCTCCCTCAGACCTTGACTCCCAGTATCTCGGAGAGATGCTACATGGCTCTTGGAAGTGGCTTATCAGAATTGGAACAGCTTGCTGTCCAAATATACTGAAGTTTTCACTCAAAAATCAAAATCTCATTGTTACACCACACTCATCACTGTGGTATCTGAGCACCACCATTTCCAGCCGAATTCCAGCCACAGCTGGATTCAATGAAGAGTCACTCCGAGTCCGGGGACGCAGAGTTACCGCAGGCGAGGATCATGCGGCGAGTTCTGTGTGGGCTTATGAGAAGTTTGTTGCAGAAGTTGGACCTCAGCTCCTGCCGAATGGGAAAGGGTCTTGTGACAAGCAGACAAGAATTAGGGGATTTCTCAAGCCCCAGGGCTGTGCTCCAGAGCACTTATATAAGTGTGCTGTATAAAGTGAGCGTGTCTATTGCAGGGTGGTTGTATTGGGTTTTTCATGGGTTCTGATATTGCTTCAGAGGTCCTCTGAGCAAGGGGGACCTAGGAGAAAACAACACAGACTGCACTATGACTGTGAGTGGACGTGATCACTGGCTTTTGTTGACCCCAAAGCATGTGTGAGGGTCAATCTTGTTTCTGCTGCCCAGCTCTGCTCACACATGCCAATAGTTGCATAACACCCCAAAAAGGGGACCAAAAGGAGATTGAACTCTGGGTTCCAGTGGCTAAAATGCCAGCCTGAATGTCCTGTACCTCTCACCCCACCCTATCTCATCCGTGCCACACAAAGCGTGCTTGTGGCTCACCAGGTCTCTCAGCCTTTCTGCTCCCTGGGGCACTGCCAGTCACAGGCCACAGCTCCCACCAGCTCCAGTGGCTCCCTCTTCCCAGGCAGCACGTTGGGCCAAGCACAGACCTGCACATGGTCCGACCAAGCCAGTGATATCAGAGCACTTCTGAAAACAAGATGCTTTCACAAAAACACTCTCCAATAATCAAACAAATCAAAGGGCGAGCTAACTGGATCCATAAAAGTGAAATGCATCGCTGCCAAAGAACTGCTGTTATCTCTGGCATGGCTGGGTCACTGGGACATTTCACAGAAACAAAAATGTATTTCCTGTATAGACCCAATTAAAATACCTCCGGGGAAATGTTTCATGTGCACTTGAGACCTGAAGCCAAAGCTACCCCACTGGCTTACAGGGAAAGAGATTGCTTCCCAGGGGCTGATGGAAAGCTTGGAGCACCCCCTGCTGCACTCAGTAAAATCAGGCTCAGCAGCTGCTTCTGACCTTGCAAATACCTGGCAGGAGGGTGCTCTGCCCTCCCGGGGGCTGAGCAAGAGGGACACAGCCTCCCACTGCTGAGAGCTCAGATAACGTTGGAGGGCACTGCGGGACTCAGCCCAGGCTTCCCATGCGACTGAAGCCACTGGCCTCTCCTGATTCACACACGGGGCCTGGAGAAGAAAGAGCAAAATCTCTGTTGTAAAAGGTCAGCTGTACATTTTCTCCTGACTGAATTCCACAGCTGGGTGAACTTTACTTCAAAGTCTTTGCCGCCCATGCACAGGTCCCTGGGGACAGATGGAGTCTGTGGGTTACTTGCTATGCAGGTAATGAGAACCTCGGTTGCTGCTTCTTTCATTTTCCATCCTGATCTTTTTTTCTTTTGTTCACCCCATCATCTGTATGTGTGCTTATGCTGCAGGATCTGGATGCTTTTCTTGCTGTTCTGGCTGGGACAAGGCAGGCAGATGGCTCCCCCAGGTTGGTGAAATGAGATAAAAGGATAGTGGGAGAGGCAAGGATGAGAACTTGTTATTACACTTGTAATGAGACGTGCCTCTTCACTGCCCTCCAGACCCACTGGCTTATCTGCTCTGTATGTGCTCTCACCAGGTTTTGTACAGAGCAGTTGCCATTCCAGGATTTTTTGGATGAAACTGAATAAACTCTTGCTCCAGGGAAAGTTCTTCCAGCTGGAAATCAATGGTGAGTCACAAGTGTCTGCCCCAAGCACCATGAAGTTTGGGGAATCACCTACATGACCACAGTGTGTGTGATCTGGATGCTGTTATCTATGTGATAATTGGTCACTTATCCCAAATAACCAGCAGAACATCTTTGCTGCCTACATCCAGCCTCTAGCACCTCAGTTTGGCCAATATCCCTACTGATGAGCAAACTTGTGTCTACAGCCACAGTCCCCTTTGCTTCTTACATCTAATGTGCCAGGGGAAAGGAGAAAGGATGGTCAGATAAGGAAGGGCTGACATTTGGCTTTCATTGTCCCGAAAACAACACTCTGGAGACTGGTTAATACCCACAGAACACACTCTCCATGAGTTGCTTGAGCAATTAAAGGACTTTTTTTCTTTTCTTTTCTTATTTAACATCACAATGGTCACAAAATGCCCTATATCAGATTGAACAAAGAGTCTCCATTTTGCTGAGAAAAACAAAAACCTATTTAACCAAAATGAAAAACAGCAAATGTTCACATCAAATTGAACAAAGTATGTGATTTGACCCCAAAACAGATTTCTTTCTGTTGAGATCAGTCCACTTTTTTCTGGGTTTCTTTTTTTTTTTTTTTCAATTGATTTGGAGGCAGAACTGAAAAGTCAAGTACAGCAAGGGTGTGGAGAGAAGTGATAGCTTTTATGAGAGCAACTGATATTGCTGGAAAAAGCAGACAAGCCTTCAGGCATAAAAAGGTTGTTTGTTTCTTCCAGCTCTATCAGTTGGTCTCATAAAAGCTATTCTCTCTTCTTCCAAAATTCCTCTCACTTATCTCCTTAGTCTATCCTGGCTGCAAGAATACATCTACTGAAACAGCAGTTATTAGTACTGTTCGACATATAAAGATGACAGATAAATCTTGAAATTACAAAGGCAGCTAGTTAAACCCTATCTGTTTGTACAGATTCTTGTGTCTAACCCAAGACCAAAATAGCTCCTTAATCAGAAGAGCAGATAATTAACAGAATACAATGTTATTAATTCTACCAGCACCAAGAGCTGAGCACAGCCAGCTCCCAATGTGCCTGTTACTTGGCTCCCCCATAGGCTTAACAGCACACAGCACCCTGCCAAGACGAGCAAACCTGACCAATTTGTGGAATTGCCCGTCCAAAGTGAATCCTTTGATCAGAGTGAGCAGCCGATTACCACAACTTGAGGATTTTTAGAAATGGATGGCCCATAATTCTTTTTTTAGAGAGTAAGCTCAGGGGAGGAGACACATATGTGCTGCCTCAGAGGAACTCTCTGTAACAGTACTTCGAGGTGGCTGTGGCACAAGCTCCTGGACACAGTGAAATGGGCATTAAAGTGAACGTGATGTGGGTGAGCTTGAGACATGACAGACCATCACATTCACTCTAACACATACCAGCACAGCTTCGCCAGCTCCTTAACAACACATGTTGTTGGAGAACACCCAACCCAGCTGGACCTCTTTTCTGATGAGAGCAAGGTGAGGAGGCCTCAGTACTGCTCTGCACACCGACTTGCCCCAAGCTGTCCATCCCACACACTGTTCCTCAATGCCCTGTTTCTGCAGATCCTTATGCCGGCCCCGTTCTGCTGGATGAGAAACTGGCGTCTCGCTGTGGCTATGTCCTCTCAGAAGATGTGTGGGGCAACCCCGTCTTCCGTGCATCGGTGCTTGGCTGCCACGTGGCCAATGAGGTAAGACCTAGAAATAGCCCAAAATCCACATCAGATGGTACAGCTCCTTCAACAAGGCCAGATAGAGATATTAGATGGCATTCCAATGGCATGTTTTGAGAACCCAAGAAACAGTGAACTTGAGTTAGCGTTGATGATGGTGTGTAGAAATGAATAGGCAATGGCTCTTCGGTATGTGGTTTGTTCAGTGTGACTGACATGGGATTTCCTCTCTCCATGAAATGACACTTAGCCTAATGCTGCTGACTAGCTGCCAGCTCTCAAGCATATCCTTATTGCTGCTGCTTTGCCAGAGAGTTTCTTGAAAGCCTCTCTGGAAAGAAGTAGGCATCTGCTTGAAAAAGCAACATTTGCAATGTGATTCTGGCAGATCTTTTCCTGGCTTAATTTGTGTGGTAATGTTCCTGTTAACACATGCCTAGGAACGTAGATCACACACATCTATTAGGCCCAAATTTGCCTCATGTAACTTTAGCCATCTGAAAGATAATGTCTGGTCTAAACTGGTTGTTTATGCTTCCACAATAGTCAATGGAGAGAAACAGGCATTTACCGGAAGGTGATTCACTTCTTCCTAAAATACGTGTAAAAGTTTAGCCTGGATTTCTAATTTCTAAATATTAGTTGAGATGAAATGAACCTAGAAACAGAATATATCAGAGCAGAACTTTCATCTGTTGTCCATGTTTAGTCTAGTTGATCCTGGAAGCCCCACAGAAGAAAAAGGAAAAAAAAGAAAAAAAAAAAAAAAAAAAGGTGAAGCTGTATGGGTAAATCTTATGCTGACGTGAACCCAGGGAGTACGCAGTGCTATGCAACAACCAGAATTTCCAGACTAGACATTTCTCTGGAAAAGTTTTGCCTTTGTTTGCTTTTCTGTAGATAAAAACACTTCTATGTCAGATAGAAGCACAGTCCATGGCTTCACATTTGGCTCCTGTAGAGCTGAAGGACCAAGAGGAGCTCTTATTGGAGTCAGTCAAGATGGACACTAAACAGCATTTTTAAGACAGACCTGAACTACCTACATCAAACCAAAATCTCTGGTACTTTGCCTCCATGAAGAGGCACACAGCAGTCATGAATGGGAAAAACACGAACCATACAGTGAGGAAGGTCAGATAATGTAACATAAAGTATCTTCCCCTGATTAGCTGCACCTGAATGCTGTGGGAAGAATATTGCAGGGATTTGACATGAGGCAAAGGCTCTAAGTACTGAGACAATGCCTCTGGCTCAGAAAGCCCCTCTGCATAAACCACTTAAGACAGGCTCATATTTTGGAGGAACTTTCACAACAGCTTTGTTCTCATCCTTGTAAACATGCTCTCAGTGCTCCTCCAACCACTTTGACCTCCTCCGAGCCCTCTTGGAAACAGGACACTGGGCTGGATGGTCCCGTGCAGCTGCTCCTGGCTGTGTATGAGCTGGACCTTCCACATGATCTGCTGAATTTCCTACTTTCCTTCCCAGGCAGATGAACTGTTTTCACTGACTGTGAACATCAAGGTCTCCTCATTTGCAAGCATGAGGGCAGCTGTGACCTACACCTACCCTATGTACTGCTCTTACTCCTCCTGGGCTCCAAGAGAAATTGTGTGTGAAGAAAACTACATGGAGGTAAAAGTTTTCCCACTGAAGGCTAAGCTCCATCTATGTTCCCTGCCAAGCACCGCAACCTCCACAAACTCCCATCAGAAGCTGTTTTTATAGCATGTACTGGGTGTGCATGCAGCTATTCAGCATAGAGTGCAACAGTAGATGTTTATTAATAATACACTTACCTGTGAACATAGGTATTTTGCATGCAGTGAAATTCAGTTAAGTGTACAGATGCTGTAAGTTAAGCCACTGCAAGCAAATCAGCAGCCAGGCAGACCAGCAGCCAACCTGTTTAGCTCAGGAGAATACCTCTGTGTTATGAAGTACTGCAGCACTCACAAGAGTGTTATCCTTCTATTTGAAATAACAAAACCTGGAGTTGGCAGAGCTGCACCCCTGCAGCATCAGACAACTCAGAGGAGTGAGACAGAACCTGCCTCCCACTGGGTGGTACTAGTTGAATGCTCAACCTGCTGCCAGCAGATATGGAGGTCCTACATTTTAGGGTATCTAGTCTGCATGTGAAGAGGGAACCAGTTCTGTTAAAGCCTGCTTCCCTATAACTTCTACAGAGATATCCTGATGCCCCTGAAAGTCTCCAGAGTGTGATCTAGTCTAGAGCTTCCCAGATAAGAAACAGGACCTGGTCATGCACAAAGACATTCCCTCTTCTGTACATACATTGCTGCAGATGCCATGGCTTTAACTTCCAGTGTAAGGTCACAGAACTTACCACAGTGAAGAACCTGTCTGGAAACACTTTATTACTTCCAGTGAATGCAACTTGCTAAATCCTGACAGACACTGGAGAAGAAATCTGAAAGCCTCTCTCTGCCTCTCTCTGAATCTCTCTCTCTGCTCCCCATGCCTGTAGTAAAGCTGAAGATTTGTCTGTTCCCAGACAATCTCATCTGTGTTTCCAGGTGTCCGTGAAGACTGATGTCCCTGCAGTTTCAAATGACTACACCGTCGCATGGATGTCAGCCCTGCCAGAGGTATGAAGGGGAGTCTTTCCTAGTAGCTCCCAGCCTGCCTCTGCTTGCTAACTTCATGAGTCCTTAACCTTGGGGAATAGCTCCACCTCTGTCATAAATGGGATACAGAAAAGTCATCAAGTACTGAAAAACCTCTCCAGTTTTCTTAGAGCTCTAGACTGCAGAAAGACATTTAGGTGGGAGAGTAGAGCCATATGCTTCTTATGCTGGTGGAAGCTGAGTACAAAACCAACAAAGGTAGGTGGTTCTTCTCACAATGTGTAGCAAATCAGTCAAATGCCTTGTCAAAAGATGTGGCTGCTAAAATCTTGCTTGGTCCCAAGGTTAGTCTGGAAAAGTTCACAGAAGAGAAATCCACTGCAAAATAATTCATGCAAAGTACAAAGAAGCTACAGATCGCTTAGGAGTCTGAGCTGAAGATTATTTGAGGCTAGAGGGGAAATACATACGCTTGGGGGAAATACATATGCTTATCCTATTTTTCTCATGTCTTGCCCATGTTTAGTCTCATGTTATGTTTCTTCTTATGCCCATTTTTCCTTTTGGTTATCCACTCATATAGTTATCATTTGAGAAGAAGACTGTTCTAGACCTGTACATACATTTCTCTCACCTCATCTTTGACACAATATGGCTCTATATGATAAAAGGTGGTCTGTCATTTGGACACTGGACTGTTCCAGAAATTGACAGACACAAAGGCAATCATTTTATTAACAATATAGGCATTTTGTCCAAGGAGTTTTGATCAAGACCACCAATCTAAGTTTCTTCCAGGGCAGTTATAAGGCTATCTCTAAAAACACTTTAAAAAGCTATAGAATTCCTTAGTTTTTTATATATTGATAGTGTTTCTTGCCTGGGTGGAATAGTACTGTCCAGTGCAACACCACCTACTAAAGATCCTAGTAGGAAGTAGATGATACAACATCACAGTTTTTAAGGGATTTTGGTAGACTTTGATCTGATGCAGGTCATCTCTCTCTTGCAGACTCAAAATGTTGCATACCAGCTATGGCAACTGATGTTTGTTTCTCCATCAGGGAGAAAGAGAATAATGGTAAGCGATGCAGCAAAACTGGGCTACAGCTTCAATAACACACTGTACCGCGTGTACCTCCGTGCACCCTACCACAGCAATGAGTCTGACATCAGCACAGTAAGTTGTTGTTCTCAATTGGACACAAAACTCTGCTGCTTCCACTACCTCCCTAGAACATCAGTTCACCTTTTTTTTTTTTCTGCATCCCAAAAGGTAAATGGTGTAAATATGAACTTGGTCACCTCCACTTCCATGTACAGGCAGCGGTGGCTGCTTATGCTGATTGACACAACTGTCTCCTGTCCTCTTGGTAAGGACTTCTTCCTTGTTCATCAAAATTAACTACTTAAGAAGCTAGTAGGAAAGACAGTCTCCCTACTTCCCTATGACTTACTCTGTAAGAGTTTTACAAGCTGCCCTCCAAGCAGCACAAGCTAACAGCCCATGGCTTTAGTGCCAGACAAATAGGTTCCTTGCTGTGACACTACATTACTTGTGTTCATGGTGCAGTTGTGCCTTTCTCTGCTTTCTCAAACCCCCAAGTTACATGCAGAAGGGCCAGGGAGCCTCCCCTGGTCTAACCCCACTGCTTTGTTTCTCTGCTGTCACATAACTCCGCACAGGGGTGCAGCTCTGTATTCTTGGAACTGACATGGTCTTCTTCTGTGGAAATGTGGAACTAGCCCAGCTTTTTGCAGAAAAAAATTCTCAGATCAATTTGAACAATTAATTTCATCAATTAATTTGATTAACTGATGAGGGAGGAGGAGGTCGTAAGCTGTCACAATCTTGAAACTGTTATTTCAAGGAAAAAAAATTCCAAATAAGTGGCTCCATGTCTCATTCCTTTGCCAACAAGACAAAATTCCTATGACCAGAAAGACAATACAACAGGTAAGGGGGAGCTCAACCGTCATTTCTTCTGAATATATTAATTACTCATCTGAAAATGGTGATTCAAGCCTACTTTGAGTGTCAGGGTTCCTGTGACAGAACAGCCATCAGTTGGTTAATAGACTACAAAGTGTTTCATTAGTGAAAGCTGTAGAGGTTCTGTGGTGGAAAGGAGTCAGGGAAAGACAACCATTGCAGGGTGAACTCACGGGAAACTCCAACTGCCTGGGGGCCTTGTGGGACTGTCTGTCTAACTCAACAGATGGTACCAGTTTCACTGACACTACGCTAACATGGACTGTGCCAAGTGTTATCCCAACGTTAGTGCTTCAAGAATCCACCTTTTTGTCAAAAAACATTGTAATGGGAGTCGATGGCCAAGTCATAGTAAACCCAGAGGAGAACAACTACTTACTGGAGCACAACAAGACACACATTGGAATAACGATCCCTATTGGAGCAGAAGGAGGCAAACTAAAGGTTAGTATGAACCTGTCTCTGACTAACATATTTTAGGGGATGCACCATGGAAGACGTTTCCAAACAGTGTTCCAAACAGTGCTTAAAATTGGTGCTTAAAATTCTTACATGCAAGAAATATCAGAAGAACTACATGCTGCCTTCTCTGTATCTCAAAAGCACTTATGCAGAAATTAAGTATCTCTAATCACAAAACATGCTAGACTGTTTTGTTTTGTTTCTTGATAATCTATACTAACTACACTAAGTTAGGAGGGAAGGGATTCCTGGGCACCACTGATCAGTCATGCATGCTCTTACATTATGAAACTGGTGCTGGCATACGTCTGGCCAGGGTTAATGAGCAACTTCCCAGACAATTTCCATGCAGACAGTATGAGTTAGCAAGGGACAGGGTTTACTTCCAGAACGTAGTTTGGATGCAGCCACCTGCTTTCAACACAGTATAATCTATGTCAATCTGTAGTTTACGAGCACAGAGACAATGTCCAAAGAAATGTTCAAGTAGAAGGGAGCTGGCAGGATTCACAGAAGGCTTTTTACCAGTTACAGTTATGAAGGTGATATTGATGCGACTTTGACTTGTCCCCTTCAGAAGTTCACTTTTTGGTACACCAGTGGGCACTTACACCACAGTGTGCACAGAAATACCAGACACACACAGTCTGAAGAACGGCTGGAAGCACTGACAAACTGTCCAAGTGAACTGAGACGTGACTGGTAGCCCAGTGACTGCAAAAAAACACATGCAAATATGGTTACTTACTAAACTTACAGAGGACCTCCCAACCCCAATACCTCCTTACTGAGAATCACAGCAGTATCTTAGTCAAACATGGACCAGACAAATGGATCAGGCAGAGAAACAAACAAGCTCCCCACCTAGCAAAATACATCCCAAATTGTCCTAAAATACCATTTGCTCTTTCTAGTGTATGAATTTTAACCTTATTCACTCTTTCCTCCATCAAGGCACTGAGTTTTAAAGCTTAACACAAATTTTACCTCCTAGAGCTCTGTATCTTGTGGTGTATATGGAATCATTTACAGTATTGACTTGTTCTTGGAGCACACGTGGACAGATGCAGACTGGCAAACCACTAAATATACCGTCATCAAAACCATTACTACCCCTTTCATGCCACAAATACCAACTGTTATCAACAGTAAGTCATTTTTCTCATTGACTTTTCCCAGTCTCTTCCTTGTGCTGCGATATACCCTGGTCCATCTGACCTCTGCCATATACCTTTATTCACCATAATGTTCTCAACTTCTGCTTCCAATTTTTTAGCCAACATCAAGATTCAAGGTATTATAAGACAAAATAAATGTTTAGCCTGAATTGATGTACCATCACCTGTCTTTATGAGATAAAATGAAAATTATGAGTTTCTGATAAAAACATGAACATTTCTGTCACTCTAGCCAACATATTTTTCCAGTAGACACTGGGCACTAGAATAAAGATGCTGCATTGTTTGCTTTTAATGACATTTTCCAATGCACTAAGACACTAGTCATCTTTGGA
This sequence comes from Netta rufina, assembly GCF_964035555.1. NCBI lineage: Eukaryota > Metazoa > Chordata > Aves > Anseriformes > Anatidae > Netta > Netta rufina. Next base: position 111,258,312 of record NC_140125.1, read on the forward strand.
GCTAACTGGATAACTGATATAGGGGAAAAAAAAAAAAAAAAAAAAAAAAAAAAAAAACTCCTAGCATACATTATAGTTTTCCCATATTTTATGTGGCTGAACTAGATCCTAGATTTCATTATAGTGAAGGCACAGCATGTGGTAGTGCACCTCTAGAAAGTTACTGAACCCACTTTCTGTGATGTTGTATGTATTTGTTGTTAATCTCCTGCAGCTTGAAGCAATTCTCATGTACTCAGAGTATTTCAGATCTGACTAGAACACAAACAGTCATTAATCAGAGCCATTAAGGAGATGGCTGTTGGCGAAGTTTCCTGGAACATGAATGGGAGGCCACCCCAACTGTCTTAGTTACTTGATCCACATCAGCAGTAATTTGATGTTCTCTCCCTACAGATACTCTGCCAGAGGAAAGGATATTTAATATTGCATTTAGACACTTTCTTCCTGATGTCTCCCTGGTGTCAATCACAATAGGAAATGTGCCATTTACCCTCAGAGAAGCACAGCACCATGGATATAAGATTTATGAAACTTCTTTTTCAAATGGAACAAAAGGATTTATCCTGGAAGTCTCTTTTGATGACCCATATGTTCTAAAGGAGGTAAGGTACAGCAGGCCACTTTAGCAGCTGAGTGGAGGAGGTAGAGCAGTTCCTTTTCAGAACATCTGCCTGGCTTTTATTAACCAACAACCGTTCCTCGATCGTAAAGGTGTCAATAAGCCTAAACTCATCTGAGTTAAGATAAGAGGTTTGTATGTCCCCACCTTGCTCTCCTTAGGCCTCTAGGAGAAATGCAGCATCCAGTGTGATAAGATAGTATGAAGTATGACTTCCTTTAGTCTCTGTCAGCATGGCTAATTTTCAAGAGCAACGCCCAGCAGGAAGAAATCTCTGTTAAATGTTGTCCCTTGAAGCAGAAGAGTCTTCGAAAAATAAATCAATTACTGCAATCCTGCAAACAGCAGTTTCCACCATCCAGTAGTTCCAGAACCTACTGTTTATGCAGAGCCATTTGATCGCTGGCACAGGCCATGCACCTCACAAGCAGGTACAGGCTGACTTAGGTTATTCTGAACATATTTTGTTAAGCTACAGACCCTTTTCAATCTAAATATTTGTGAAAAGTGTAAACTCACTGAGGAAATTCAGCCTCTCATTTTAGCAGGAGGGCACTTAACTGCAAGTCCTCTACCCCTGTTTCAGCTAAATCACACAGAGCTTCAATGCTATTTTCTGTTACAAGGAACAACACTGTGAACACACAGAATCAGGACTTGCACAAATAATTTTCAGACAGCAGTCAAACCACAATTAAATTGCATTAAGGATCAAAGCAAGCCAAAAATGTTCAGCAAAGCTAAGTATTCCTTTCAGGTTGGATACCAAGTTTTGCTTTGAGAGCACTTTTACTGAAGTAAATAAGTATACTGAGAGATCTCTTGTAGCGGATCCTCATACCTTCCATCCTACTGATTACTCCTTGTCCCGGGTTCAGACCCCACTCTGAGTAAATAAGAGTAAGGATTTGGATCCAGACCTCCCTCTTCGGGCTCTTTCACCAGTGGACTACAGAGGAAACAGCACCGTGCTCACTTCTGCCTCCATTTTCTGAACAGGCACTACATTCTCCACATTTATGTTTAGCCAAAAGAGCTGTTGAATCCAGTCCAGTTTTCTGAGTAGTTTTAGGCCAACTGAAGCGATGTTTTTGGAGACAGAGTTATTTGCTAGGGAGCAGAGGGTGCTGGAATAATTATTTAGTGCTGCTCGGGATATACATTCCTGTCTGTGCTGGAATCCATTGCTACTGCAGCCTTACATTTTCTCTCTCTTTCAGTACGTGAATAGAAATGAAACAAAATATACCCTCCTTGTTAACTACACCCTAAGCGTGGGTCCAGAGATGGTGCTCTATTACCATTCTGCAGAGGTGGAATGTGTGATTGCTGATATCGGTAAGCTTTGCCCCAGTATTAACTGTTTTGCATCAACAGCATGGATTTCATTGAATTCAGTGAGAATGGAGTTAGGCAGAGGATGAGAGCTTTTGGGAAAACCCCACCCTTCGATAGCTCATTATTGGTACCATAGCCAACTTGCTGCTTTTCTGATGGCAGCTCTTCTGCATACTGGCAAGACAGTCTGCCCTCGAGACACTGAGAGCAATAAAAACCAGCGTGTAAAAGAAGTTGGCTAGCAAACTCAGTGAACAAGATGCCTCATAACTTGAACATATATCTACTGGCAAAACTTTCAGACATTGCTATGAGTTTCAGTTTGTCCTCAAATGCAATTCTGCCTCTGCGTCCAGGGCAAAACTCAACTGACTCAAATCGCTGTGAACTCCAAAGGCAGCATTTCCATAAAGAGAAAATTATCTGCTAAGAGCTGCACTTAACAGGTTATTGAAACTGCCATGAGGTCCAGTTGCTATTTCATCAAACATCTTAGATTTTGGATGCCACAAAGGTGACAGAGACTGCTCACTGTCCTGTTTTTATCTTGGAAGTAGCTCTGGGTTCAACCCAGAGGAGGCTGACAAAAAAATAAATATAAAAATTACATGCATGGTTCAGCTTGCATTACAGAAACAGGGAGCAATCCTGGAAGCAAGCTGGCAGGCCACTGCTAAAGCATGAGGATTCCCGATCCTGCCGAGTGCAGGCTGTTCCACCCACATCATGGCCAACGGAGCACAGGCGATGCCAGTACGCGCGTAGCGGCACTGCTGCGGTGCCAGTGCCACATTTACCCATGATGGAGACCCATACCAAACCCTCATTCATCGCTAACTCCTCATCCCACCTTCTTGCCACAGTAATACCAGAAGCAACTGGTTACTGCGATGAAGAAAACCTGTACCTAGCCATTCCCGTTTTTGGCCTGCACCAGTACTGGAACCTGTATCTTGGTGCCAAGCTTCTGAACCGGCACACAGCGCTCACAAATGGGTACCTTGCAGCTAGCAACTCGACCCACCTGGTCCTGCAAATACCTCTCTTTGCTGTGGGAGTTATCTATGAGGTACGTGAACTGCGTAACAGCCTTCTTTAAAGCACATAGGACTCTGCTCATAAAGGCACAGCCTTGCAGTCAGATTGTAGTGCTGCAGTATTACGTGTGCTGGAAAACCTCTAGGGGGAATGACTCTAAGCCAGTGCAAGAAGGACAAGACATAACAGACACAGACCCTTCTGGTAATGTCATATATTATGTAATCTGCAGCGCTGAGTTGTCTCTAAAAGATACGCACCAAGTCTTCAACAACAAATTCCTCTGTATTTTTAGTAAGATGAGGCAAAATGTCCCAAACCGAGCCAGAAACAGTATTTCAATACAGCTTTTATGAAAGAAACTCTTTTAAAGGAACGTTTTGTAGAAATGTTAAATTACGGCAGGGAAAATTGATGTAGTAATAAATATCTGAAGCATTCTACAATAATCAGCCAGAATTTATCTCTCTGTGACAGTAACCAATTAATTCATACCAGAAAACTCGTGTTCCCGTGCTGCATGAGGTTTGAGTTGTTACATTGACTTAACTCTCATGACTTGTTGGTGTTCAAGTGGCACAAGCTGAAGAGCAGAATCTTGTACATATTGATCATGTGCCTTAACAGGAGATCTCTTCCAACCCCTCCTTCACAGGAAGTGTCCTTTCAGAAAATTAAAGCAAGGTTCGATGTTGCCCTAAGGAAAGTGAGAACTATGGAGACCTTACAGATATTCTCCGTTAGCTGCAATTTTAATTCCTCAGCATTTATAAGTAAGTTATACAGACGATCAATCAACAAAAAGATCTGTAAGTCTTCCATTGAGTTTATAACCAACTCTCTGATTTCCTCAGTATGCCACCCAGATGGTACTATAATGATATCTGCTCAGATGAAGACAGTTCCTGCCATTGATATGAGTAAAACCAAACTAAGGGATAGCTCATGCAAGCCTAAAGAGTATAACAAAGGACATGCCTTCTTCATTTTCCATGTCACCACCTGTGGCACTTCAGTAAGGGTAAGCCCATGGCCAGAGCAAATACACCTGCTGGAAGTCTCTGTCTCTCCTGCATTTTCTCATTTGTTGCCCTGCCCCAGCTCCTGAGAAGATTCAGTTTTTAATGAGCTTCCCATATGCACAGTTTGAAGGTGATCACATTGTTTATGAAAATGAAATCTCTTACGAGAGAGAGACTCTTCCAGGCTGGGGCCAGCCGAAAATCACAAGAGATCCAGACTACAGGTAGGAGCAGCTTCTGCTCACTGATGACACTCACTTTGGTGCTGGAAAGTGAAAACAAAAATTGCCCTTTTTCCTATTATAGATTAACAGTCTCGTGCTACTACCGAGCAAAAGAGACCGTGATGCTGGGTGCCTTTGTTAGTGAGCCATCCACATCACGTCCTTTTGGCTCCGGTACAATGGTGCCAAGATCAAATATTGCAGGTAGGCAATTCTCTTTCTTCATTCCAAGACTCCTGTGACTTTTTCAGTTGTAAGCTGCCTCCTGCTAAAGAACCTCACCAACATTTCCTTTTCTGCAGTATACAGAAGGATAAGAAAAGCTCTGAATGTAGTTTCAAGAGTGTCCAAAAGTAGGTGTCCTTCAAAGAAAATTGTAACATTTCCAAACATGCTGTGATTTAAATCAAATTTTAACCAATAACAAAATCCCCTGATGTTTTCTTGAGATGAGTCTTTCATGGATTTCTATGAGCCTGATGAGGCGATACTCAAGCGACCCATGGAGTCTGTGTTTCTCGAGGTGGAGCTGAAAGATGAGAGCCCTGATGCTGAGTTATACCTGGACAACTGCTGGGTGATGGGGTCTCTAGACTTCAACAGCGCCCCAAGATGGAACATCACCATGGATGGGCAAGTAGTTATTGAAAAAACAACATTTTTATCAGAGAAACACTGATCTTCTACAAAGCTTTTGGTCTGTTCTCTCAAATAGGTGTGAGATTAAAAGCAGTGAGTATGTTGCAGAGTTCCTCTCAGTGGCTGCTAGCCCCAGAGTGAGACACCCTTCTCATTTTAAAAGGCTAGCAGTGAGGACCCTGACACATCAACTGGAACAGGTAAGATTTAGTGAAAGGCTCACCCACCATTTATGGACCCTACTCTATGTACTTCTGAAGATCACTTAAAAAAACAGCCAATGTAAACACCTCACAGGCTTAAGACCTAGCCAGCATCCAGCCCAAGTAGCCTGACTGGTGTGCAGCTTTAATTTAGTTCTCTTCTCAGATCTACTCTGCAATATGATTTCAGTAACTTGAAAGTGGACTGGCTGGAGGAAACAAAATGAAATTCTGGTATATAAACATGATTTTATATGGTGTTTCTGATTTTTTATAGGGGCATTTTCATAGCACTTCAGCTCAAAATGTCTAGAACAGAAAAGTCAACTTATGTACCATAGCATCCACATGAAGATCAGCTCTCTTGTCTCCCATCTGCCCAGCCACTCAGCCATCTCCTCAGACAGCAGCCCAGAGGGCAGGGAAACAGAGACATGTGGGTCTGGCCTTACACTTTTGAGGTTCTGTCTTCCTTTAACAGGTCTAAGAAGAGCAAAGAAAGCACCGGACAGTCACCTGAGGGTGCTGTGCTCCTGGTGCACCCAGTTGAGCCGATTCTAGCACACGTACTGAAACAAGCCATGGCAGTACCCCTGCCCAGGCAGCTTAAGTAACCACGATTTTTTGACTTGGCCTTTCATGAGCAGTTCAACTTGTGAACTTGCTAGAAATGAATATGATGCAATTCTGGCATGTGCAGCTTCCTAAATGGGCAGCTGCATCTAGCACGAGATTGAGTTTCTGTCTAGCTTTGATACATAGCCTCGCTGCAGCTCGTGAGGTTTTCGTTTCTCCTGTCTCAGCCTCTCAGTTACCAAACTGCCTGAGGGCTTCTTTGACACCAAAGTCGAAATTCAAGGCAGGTTCAGCTAGAATGTGTGCAGAATGCGCCATATGCAAGCATTCAGCCAGGCCTGAGTTTAATCAGCTGCAACTTCTGCAAAAGGGGAATGAAAGACAAAACTTTGCTCTGCAAAGGGGGATTTGATATGGACCAAGTGGTACTTTTCCTTCTTCTCAGGTGTATGTGCACTGTTTGGTGGCCGTCTGCTCTCCTGGCAGCCCCTGCAGAGGACAGTGTAGCCCAAGCAAGGAGAGGAAGGGTAAGTGCTCAGGAGGAGCCACTCCAAAGCACTCCTGGCATGATGTCTTTAAGGGATTTAGGACCCCTCGTTTTGGCATCTAAAATGCCTTGAAAACAGACCTGGTAACATTACCTTTAGCTCATACTTTAACACATTAACACTTACAGTGCAACATTTACGTGTTCTTGAAAAAACACAGATACCCTGTGTGTCATTCTCATCCTTTCCAGGTCACTGTTCAGCCAGCCTCCAGGGTTATGTACTTGCTGGACCAGTCCAGATTGTCGATCCAGATCTAAGATGAGGCACATAAACTGAATTTGGTAAGAACACCAGGCCCTGTGATTTCGCCTAGACAGGTCGCTATGTTTTGTGACACAAGCAATACATAGCCTGTCCTTTGAGACCTTAGGTTCTGGGACACTACCTCCATTTTGGTCTCCTCTCTTTTCAAAAGCATTTAGGGGCAGAGGCAAAAACTAGGGAACAGGCAGGGTTTGCAGTCTCCTGGTCTAAGCTTGACCCCTAGGAGAGGGAAAGAGGAGAGCTACCTGCCAAGTCAAACACAGGTGGTATGGCTCTGGAGAAGGTGCCAGCAGTGGAGCAGTGCAAGCTGGAGTTGGGCTATAGAAGGCAGTCTTAGAAACTTGGAAGATGTTATTTCATCAGATTTTCAACTGGACTGCCCCCAGCAGTCATCACGATTCAGCTGAAAGAAAATGGATCCAAAACTTTAGAAACAAGCACAAATTGCTGTCATATCCCAAATTCTTTCCAAGGGTCCAAATCCCACAGCCTGTTAGGGTTTACCCTATAGCTTCATCAGTCTTTGGAGGACCAGAGCTATTCAGCTGTGTACTCCAGCCTCACTCCTCTCTTCACCGTCTGTGTCCCCAACAGCACCTGAAGGCTCTGCTGTGCTGGCTGCTTTATAAATGTGCAGCTAGACATGGGAATTACCTTTTACAGTGATCACTAGGATTATCTTGCTTGAAGTGAAAAGTCCAGACTGTGGGACTCAAGACAGCTCTACAACACTGGAAAGTGCGAGGGTCTGCCAACAGGATTAGCCGATGTTGTAACCTGTTGCCTTTCTGAAGTGGCTACACAAGAAAACTTGCCAGAAAATAACCCAAAGCTTCAAAATAACACTTCTTGTTTCTTCCAGCTGTTGAAATATGGACTTGCAGATCACTAAAATTATTCCAATCCTGATTATGGCTGCTTCTTGTAATACTTCATAAAGTGACTGCCAATCCCCCCATATGAATGTCAAGTGCAAATCTGAAAAGTCAAATAAAAATACATACAAAGCAATGTAAGCGCAGAACATCTCCTTGCTAGCCTGCAACAGCAACCATCTGGTGTTCTAACATTGGCTCCAAAATGTCAAGCAATCTGCTACTTAGGGCCTCTTCCACATGCAACACAATGTCATACTGGTACATTTTTTTTCCATTAGTGCAGAATTTTTGTTAAAACGTTGCATTGACCTGAGCTTCTTGGAGAAGTGTTAGCTCTCTGCTTTCTTCTCACCTGCCCATGTGTGGAAAAAGCCTAACTCTACAAAATGGGAGAAGCCAGATGCTCTCACACATTTCACCTGGTGTGTATTTTTGTGTGTGTTCACAGAAAACATCTTGTTTAAGAGACTAAAAATTAGAAGGGTTACTTTCCAGAGGGGAAGGACAAACCAGATACATGACCACCTGTAAATCACCCTTGGGATTTTCCTATGCCAGCTGAAGGTGTGACTGCAGCGTCAATCAGCATCCAACAGCAGCAAAGATGGGGCAATTGCACCCATGCTAATTCGGGCTAATGTGTGCTGTGTCTGGTGGGTTTGCACAGCTCATGCAGCCTGAGTTTAGATTGCACAGACTGATTAGCTTCCCAAAATCTGCAGTCCTGCCTGCGATTGCTGAATAAATGTAGTCTTCAAGCTGTATGTATGAAGGACTAAGTGTTGTAGAAAGGATGCGGTCGGTGCTGAGCTCCCAGGACCCGACAGAGCAGCGGGGCGATGCCCTCCCCTCCCCTCCCCTCTGCTGTATGAGCAGTGCGCTCTGCTGTCCGCAGCCAGCACTGCACAGCCCAGCAGCCGCACCGCTCCCGCTTGTTTTCCAAGGAAATGCTTTCCCCAGTACTGATGCTAACACACTCACTGCTTTCTGTTAACCTAAAAAGCGTTTTGCAATCTGTAAACTAGGATGAAGGTTAAATACTGATGACTAAATCCAGGCTCTCCTTTTCCCAGTCCTCACGGGAGGCTCTCTTATTCGACACAGGTGCATATCCAGTCCCTATTGCATTGCTGAAGTTCACTCACTTTGCATCTTGCAGAGATTTCCCGAAAACACCTCTGCAGCAAGTAGAATATCCCAAATCTTTCCCTGTCGCCCTGAGAAGCCAGGAAGGTGTCCAGCAGGGTTCCCTACCCACCCACCACCTGACAGATGGGGAGACAATTCCCTCCTGGCAGGTTGGGAGGTGAAGGGAGGAGGTGAGACACACCTGCACTGCCATTTCCACAAGCATTTCAGGCTCCCACATGCTCACAGATCAGCCAGAGAAAGTCCATGTGCTTGGTTGCCTCCTCCTAGCTTGGTTGCTCTTCTTGACATACAAACTCTTTCATGGTCAGAGTGCATCTTGCCCACACTAGGACTTGGTCACACAGTTGCATGGCGCCTTGTTTTACATCTAGGTTATCCTGAGCTCACTCCCCCTCCTCAGGCACTGAAGATGGAACTTCAACAGCTAACTTCCAGGTTTTGGTTTTCAGGCCTATGGACTTAAACTCTTTTTTAGGCTAAGCCCTCAAAAATTATTTTGTTCACACTATTCTGGTTGAGCAAGCTTTCATTATTCAACCAGTGCAGAGAAAAGGCATTAGGGAGGTGCGAAACATGTTAAATGTGCAGTAACACACACACGGGAGCAACAGTACAAGCCTGGAAAGCACTGATCAGCTTTTTTCATAGAAAAAAAGGGGAACCTTACTTGAAATCTACTGTTGTGGTGTCCATGGCAAAGATGGAACAGCTTTTCCTCACTGGGATATGAAGATATCCTTCAGGTGCTTTTCACGTACAACACAAAGACAGGAATGATGAAAAAGCTGTTGACCATGGGCCGTAGGGAGTGATGCCATGGACTGCATCCAATCCCTGCTCATGGACAAAACGGTTCCTCCATGAAAATCTTCAGAAACGGATTGGATTTCAGCCAAAATGACTACAATGTGCTCCTAGGTGGGCCTCCACCTCGACCCGATCCCACAGCAAACTTTTTCATCAAAAGCAACCAGCCCTTCCATCACGCACGGAAGCCACAGGCTGAGGTTGAACCTTTTCTGCAGACCCATCTTCTGCCTCAGACCTACAATAATCTACTAACACAGACACACACTCACAAAATGTTATTTTTCTATTAGTAGTTTTACGTTTTGGATGCTGTTTTTGCCTCCTCCTGAACCTCGGCCTTTCTGAAAGGGGCCAGCAGAGCTGTGCAGCTGAGCTGGACTGACACGAAGGCATTCATTCCCCCATATAATACACCTTTCACTGCTAATTTTTAACCTACTAAATGGGACAGTGCATGGTGCAGTCCTCACTGTAACAGCCAAAGATTCTCAGCTTTTTAATGCTGACTTACCTCTGCTGTCCACACAGAAGCCTGTGAAAAATGAAATGTATTTCTTGCCCCTTGACAACCTAGCCCTTTTCCCCTCAATGGGCCACCACTTCCCTTTCAGAACGACTCTCCTTTTCTCCATGCTGCACCTCACATGCTAACTGTATCCAAAACACTTCCCAGATTGTTCTGTGCCCTGCTTTTGGCCCGTTAGCCTGGGCTGTGGTCATCTTTTCCTACTTGTCTGCAAATGCAAGGGAAAGGCCTTGCACCACTACAAAATAGGCGAGATTTGTGTCTCCTCCAGTGTACCACGAGAAGGAAAAATAGGGTACTAGGAAAAAGCACAGGATGATGATGCTATTCTTTCCCACGTTCTCCAAGCAAGTAAGATCTTAGAGGCTGTTCCAGGTGCTAAAGGAAAAAAACAGCCTGTAACACATCAAGGAAACCAAGTCATTTTTTTAAGCTTAGAGATAGCAAATCACTGGGTGAGAAGTGAGAGTGGGTTTATAGGTAGGAAACCTTGTGCAAGTGGCTGTGAATTATTCATGTCTGAAACATCTCTGGCCAGAGTGAAGAGCCAGTCAACATAAATAAGCAGCAGCATCCCGTTGGACTTACCAGTACTGCACCTTGGCCATGACTTGCGATCACTTCACAAGGGTGATGGAGTGGGCAGCCAGGAGTGACTCAGACACTGCAGAGGTTTGCAATTTTCAAGCAGAGACAGCCCCTAAAGCCTGGTGAAGGTGTAAAGCTACAGTACCTCTGTATTGTGAAGCATCCAAAGCACACAGCCTATGCTTCTTTTACAAGCTTTCTCTGAATTTCATATGGAACATTATATAAAAAAAAAAAAATACTGCTCTCAATTAGACTTTTAATTCTTAAAAGATTATGAACAAGAAACTTCACAGGTCAAGGAAAATCACATCAAGTTTTCTGGTATTAATGTTTTAAGATACCATTTCAACAGTCCTGAGCAACAGACCACCACACAGGACTATTTAATAATGTTGGAATGAACACCCTGATTAACCTTAAATGTGAAGGAAAGACAGAGAGCCAAGTGCATGCCTGTGAAGGGGAAAATGTGTGAGAATCTTTGTGGCTGAAACTACCTTGAAAGGATTCCAAGTTATGCCAAAATGTACCACAACAATTCATCCTTTAACCAGAAAATGAGAAAAAACGTGGAGAATCTGCTACACAATTGCTTCCAGTTCAGTGAAGTATTTCTGTGCCAACAGTGGATAAATTAGAAGTAACTGAACAACATTCACAAAGCAACAGGAGGTGGGAAACATAAGGGGATATTATTACTACTGTCCTTGATTTGTTTTCCAAAATATGTATTTACTATTAATCTTCTGATTTTTATCTGTATCCTCAAACTGTTCTGTGCAGGACCACACATGACCTCTCTCAGATAAACAGTTCAGATCATATTCAACTGTCTATATTGTGTTTTAATAATTTTCATGGCCTGGTATATCAAGAACAGGTTTAGTCTTAAACCTCAAGCTCACCTTTCTCACCATCAAACAAGAGCTGATATCACGTTGGTTTTGAGACTGAGGTGGCATGAAAAATGCAAATCCTTCAATGTTATTTTGGAGACAGAGCATCAAGATATAACAATGAAAGATGAGCACGTATTTTGTATATCCGGAGAAATCCAGAATTCATCTTTGTAGAACCTGGTCATAAATGTCTCAGAACCTACTTTCCAAATGTTTACACCATCAACTATGTGAGCTCCTGGATCATACGTGGAAAAAGCCACCATAAGCAGCAGAATCATCATCAGCATCATTTGTTAAAAATATATATATATAGCCTAATGCTAATTGAGGCAATCCAGGACTATTTCTTTTATTAAAACTTTTATTTCTATGTTCCTCATAAAACCTTTTTTGATTTCAGCAACCATCCACGTAACAAATGAATCTACCTGGGTATTCATAGCCAGTTGAATCAGACAACTTTCACATTGTGTACTTTGTGCCATTGACCTTTTTTAATAAAAAGGAGAAAGCCGTAATTCCTGTTGTGAATAGCCCAACTACATTCTTTACCAATAAGGTCTTTAAAGATATTGAGATTAAAAGTACATAATTGTTTTATTCATTCAGTTATTAATTTCTGACTGTTCAATACCTTTACAATGGGATTACAAAAAACAGGTACATCCTGTTCACACCTGTTTAGGTACTCCTTAAACTACCTCTAGAATGAATTTAAAAAGGACGGAATTCTTGTATCACATTCCTCATATAAGGACAGCTGCTGTCACCTAAAAAGGTCTTCTTTTTTAAGTTTTTTTTTTCTGTATGCAGGAACACTCTGAAGTGAAAAGAAAATAATTTACTATCACATTTCAAGGATAACACCTTGTAATTAACAATTGCACATTTGTAGCTTAAATCAAACTTACATTTAAATCCAGACAAACACTAAGATCATCATTATTAAATCACAGTGTCTTTCACAAATGCCAGTCTTAAGTACTTAAATGTTTTAGTTTGATTTTTCTCCGTGAAGGACATTTAAATTAATCTGTGAAAGAGTACTGAAACACAGCTTTAATGAGAGAACTACAGATTTCATTAGCTGTTACTGACCTTCCGACAGCTTTTTATGAACTGCTTCTGTACAAAATGACAAGTATCTCACATGGATCTAAAATCAGGCCTTTCTTCAACAATGACAACATAAAAAAATATATATATTTTGCAATAATAATACATTTTTAACTTATTTACCCAAGAATGAGTTTTCTTCAGTAGGGTATAACAGATGTAAGTGTTCTTGTTTCATCCATCAATGACAAAAAATCACATCAGTGTGCAGTAAAACATTTTCACACCATTAGCTGCATTTTCAATAACCCCGCTTTTGTTTTTCTTCTTTGTCAAGAATAGCCTGTTTTAGACTTAGTGCAGCATCTTCAAACTGAGGGTTTAACTCTAAAACTTTCCTGAAATCTTTTATGGCCTCATCAAAGCATCCTGTCCCAAAGAAAAGAAAAAAGAATTACCTTTCTGTTAACTACTCACTCATGAAATAAAACAGAAGGGCTCTTAGTGCTTTCACTAACACAATGTATCAACTAACTGTACCTAATGGATGCACTACATTTGGATGGTCCAGAGATCCAATGAGGAGCCAAAGGTCTTCAAAACAAAAGCCCAAGTGCCTATTTCTCAATCTAAAATGTGCTTAAGGATTAATTTAGGCAGTTTATTCCAAGAGAATGAGCCACAAGGCCCACGCTCAGGCAGCTAACTAATAGCCAGGCTGTGTTAATGCTGGAACACAGGCGCACTGCTTCCCAGCTGAGGCCAGGCTCCATCCTCCCTTAGGTCCTGAACTTTCTAGATCCTGATAATGCAATAGCCAGGCTCCAACAAAAATGACGGGGTGTAAATTTTCATACAGCATATTTAAAATTGATGGGCATCAATTCCCCCAATGATAGCTGACCGACAGCCTGCTGCAAATTGATGGGTGCACTCACTATGATTGTACCAACTCAAGGTATGTTTTAGGTTTAACAGAAATGTTTGGAACTGACTGGCTAATGACCACTAATGCAAATTTAAAAAAAAAAAAACTGCATTTTTACCTGATGGTTCCCTGAATAGTGTAACTTTAAATGATGCAGACACTATGTGTGAGCATACAGAGGGGACTTTCAGCTAACACACCCTGCGCTGCCTGGGGATAAAGCAGGTGCCTCTGCCCCCCTCCTGGTGCGACACCCATCCCCAGACGGTGCCAGGCGCTGCCTGTAGAACCGAGGGCTGCACTTTGCACAGCGTTGGGAGCACCTGGCCAGCCACAAGGCAGCGGTGCCAGCACCCTGTCCCCTCCCGCAGGGCCGAGCCGTGCCCTCGGGGCCGTGTCGCCCTGCCCCGGGTCAGCCCGGCCGGGTGCTGCCGTACCCATGCGGTAGAGCACCAGGCCCCTGTTGTAGTAGGGCACCTCGAAGCCGGGCTGGCTCTCGATGGCGGCCGCGTAGTCCTCCATGGCGGCGGCGAACTCCACCCGCAGGTACTTGATGTGCCCGCGGTTGTTGAAGGCGGTGGCGAGGTCTCGGCTGGCGCTGCTGAAGGGGAGAGAGAGAAGAGGCGAAGAAGCCGTGAAGCGCGGCGTGCGCCGTGTGTGTCCCCCTCATGAAACCCACCCCCGTTACCCCTGGGGGGCAGCCCGGGCGCAGCAGGCGATGTAGCGGCCGTACAGCTCCTCGGCCGCCGCCAGCTGCTGCGCCGCCAGCTCCGCGTGCGCCGCCGCCAGCAGCGCCGCCGCCTCCCGCTGCATGGCTGAGGGGCCACCGGGGCCCGAGGCCGCCTCAGAGGCTGCCGGGGCCGGCCGGGAGCCGAGCGGGGCTGAGGGGGAACGGAGGGAGGGAAGGGAATGGAGGGGAGGGCCGGGGATGGCGGCGCTGAGGGGAGGAGGAGCCCGGCCGGCAGCCGGCGGAAGGCGCCGCGCCCGCGTCAGCTGCCCTGAGGGCAGCCCTCAGGGACAGCGAGAGATACAACCCCACAGATCAGAATATGAAAATGTTTAATAAAGCGTATTTTAAATACAAAATGGGGTTTACCCTGACGTAGCGTGATGGTAACAGAAGACGTTTTACCTCAGGCCGAGCAAAAAAAAAGAACCTCACATAGCAAGATGTATAAAAAAATATTTAATAAAGCATATTCTAAATACAAAATGGGATTTATTCTTACATAGGATAGTGTTAACTGAAAGACATTTTTTCCCCAGGTGTTTTTTAGTGAGCCCTCGTCCCCTTTTATCAAAAACACAGTGAGCAGAGGTGAATTTTAATGCTTGCACCCTGCAAAGTGCTGACTCGTGGAGAAAGCTCGTCAAGTGGAGAAAGGGCCTGCAACATTTCCATACAACACTACCAAAGCCGTGGCTCAAAGCTAGCAATAAAAGAGAACAGCTCAGGTCTATGTAAAGCTATGTTCCTTGAACAGATTTCAAGAGCTGAACTGTCACCCTCCTTGGAGATGAAGGTTTAACAGATGGCAGCTGCTCCCTTCAAGGTACCTGCAGGTACAACGCAGCTCATTACCAGATTCCAGTTTCAAGGTTCACATCGGTTTCCTGCACTGATTAAACACAGCACCAGAGAAAGCTCGTGAACCCAAATGCAAACTGAAAGCACTGATTTCTAAAAGTAAGCAAGTCCTTTATTACAGCTCTGGATTTAATTTCACTTGGCAAAAGAACATAGCACAGGCGTGTAACTAAACTAGTAGTGTCGCTCTAATAAAACAGCTGTGATTTGTGAGTTTTAGGAAAAGCCAATTATTTTTATGTAATTATAAAAATGAAAAAAGTGGAGTTCACTCAAAGTAAGATGTGTTAAAACAAGCCTACATTCAGTTTGCATGGTTTAGAAATTAGGCTCAATTTACAATTCAAGAAGAATGCTGCTGGCTTAAACCTTTGTAAAAAAAAAAAAAAAAAAAGTTAAAATTTTTTTCACATAAATGGAACCATTAAAGTTCTTTTTTTTGGAAACAGTTCTGTAATAGTAGCATTATCTGTGACAACACAGTATAAAAAAACATATGTGAATAACATTTTAGACAGTATGTTTGGAGATGTAAGAGATACGAGGATACAGAGACCTCTCTCCTCTGCTATGCTGAACTGTGGCACAGAGGGCAGAAGTCATAATTGTTTCTTTCTTTGGCTTTCATACAGTGCTTACACACACTGCACATCCAGAATCGATACTCCAAGATAGGGTCTCCTGTTGCAACACATATAGGAAGTTTCTCATCTCCACTGTTTAGAGAGTAAATAGAAGTATAAAAACACAGTTTTTAAGTAGCAACAAAAACTTATTTTGTAGACATCTGCAAACCACATAATACATTTAACTATATCCTAATTGTGTGCTTACAACTACTTACAAAACTGGTGATGTTTGTCTGTAAAATATTGTTTCTCTAATCAGATGTGTGCTAATTCCTTATAAGTTATTACATTATAATTATTGCACAGTTAAAAGAGACAAGTATGTAAATCTTCACACAACAGAATACACATCCAGAGAACCATATAGTCAACAAATTAGGACAAGCAGATCCAAAGATCAAGTGAAAAACAGTGAAGGATATACAAAAGTAAGGCTCAATTGGCACCTGCACTTCTACTGCATTTATTCTTCTGAAGGGTCAACAGAAGTTATTAATGAGTTTTTGTGAAGTAAAAATCAAACAAGTTAAATTCCTGTTCATTAAAAATAAATCTGATTCACAGTTTCCATACTCATATGTTTAATGCTTTTAGCAGAAAAAGATGTCAAAGACACCATTTTGGGTACAACCACACCAAAGAACTACCCGTTACACCTGACCCTCACTTTGATTCTTTCACTTGATATATTCATCTTCTCACACTGTATAGATTTAAGTAATTCACAAGACACTGTAGGGATTAGTTAAACATTCACTCATTCCTATTTGCATCACACCACAATAGTAATGCAAACACAGTAACATGATTGCTAAGGTATCACATGCCGCTAAAGTGAAGGTCCTAAAACTCTTGTGCTTCACATGTACTTTAAATTAAGTTATAACCTGACTAGGTCCTTGAATACAGACAATCTCTATTCTCCCAGATTAGGTAATCTTGTGTAATCCTTTCTGTGAAAGGGCTAACACTGGCCTCATTCTTGCTCAGTATTTGGTTCAAGCAGCAAAGCATCTAACTTGGTCACACAAAAACTGCTCAAACACAAAATATAGATCACAGCAGCAAAGCAAACAAAACAACAACAACAAAAAGGTGATTTGTTATGGTATCATATAAATATAACCCACCTCTCAAGAACATCATCCAGATCAGATTTTTTGTTATTCTTAGGACAATGTCTTGTGAATATCTCTAGAGCAAGATCTTCATATTGTTGCCTCTGGTCTGAGCTAAGAGTTTCCAAGGATTCTAGTTTAACAAAGGCTTTTGAACACGTATCAAAAGCTCTATTTGCACATGCACAGAGAGCCAAAAGAGAATAGATCTCAACTGCAGGGATAATGTCTTCATAATCTCGCAAATGAAGAGCTAAGAAATAGAAAAGAAAAAAAAAACAAGGATATCATTACATGCTTTCTGAGAAATGCAAGCTTCTACAATAAATAGTTGCTATGAGTATATAGCATTAGTCTTGCCAGTAATTCCATTGGACAATACAAACCAAAGTCTCTTCATTGACATGGTTATGAAGCGTGCATGGCTCAACACATTTCCAAAATCAATTAAAAAAAAAAAATGAAAACCAAGGGGACTTGAATGACAACTGAAGGAGTTTTATTGATGCTGCGACACTTCTCTCCCTGTCCCTCCCTGTCCTTTTTTTTTTTTTTTTTTTTAAACATGCTAGAAGTATTTGAAATGGACCTCCATTTTACTTGGAGAAAGTAGAGGGCACTATTTGCTTAGCTAACTCCCACAGATTCTTTAAGAAGCTCTACAGTGAGGTCTGATGTGAGTTAAAGAAGAAACTTAAAGTCAGAAATAAAAACAGTTAACAGAACAGATAAAAAAGCTGCCCAATTTAACAGGTAATATTTGGCAAGTTGAATTTCCATTGTAACCAATAATGTACTTTCCAGGTATCTTGCCTACAGCTATTCTCAGTTCATTACATGGCTTTGTTTTAAATTCAAAGGATCTAGCAACAATAGGAAAATGTCAGCTATAAATGAAATTACATGCTGCACAAGCCTGTAAAATTAGAACAGTTTCTTTACATGCTTAAAAACAATATCCTACCTGTTTTAAGGGCTGCATCTACAGAACCTTTGTAAAGCTGTCTTTGTGCAAGTATGAAAAAGTGGTAAGCCTCAGCTCCTCGCCAAGCATTGTCTGCAAAGCGATTAGTTGAAGAAAGAACATCTTCTTCTAGCAAACCAGCCAACGCTGAAGCAGCCTGAAAACAAGCAGTATACCAAGTAATTTTTTATATGAAACAGATACAGAAGGAAACGGGGATCTTGGTGATCATACCAACTGTTTGTGTTAGCTAGGGAAAAATATAAATACATGGACCTAAAATGCATGTTGATAGGCATTTTACACAGTGCCTAAAAGGAACATACGGTGCAGATTTTCAAAGATAAATATCATAAACTTGTACAAATATATTCTGTGCACATCCGCAGACTAGTTCATAGTTTGGATTAATATTCTATTTCAACACCAAATCTCTTAAAACTTTGTTTAACCTCTTTCATTTATGCATATGAAGATGTAAGTGCAAGCAGAAAAAAAATCATCCAATTGCTTCCTCTATACCTGGAGCAGTATCTCTCCTAAATTATAGCCAATTTAGCTTAATCTAATCACAAAATCTCACTTTGGGACTGATACTTACTCCTAAATGTTAGTAAAGTGAGAGTCTCACAGGAAAAAAAAAATCTGTATTTCTTAGTATATTTTTTGTTGTTACAGTGAGAGAAAGATTCTTCCATTACAAGAACACATTAAACATAGGCAGCGAACCATCTACTAATACAAATGATGTAAGTGTTTAAAATATTATTTTAAACAATATGCCTTCATGGAAGACTAGCTTTAAGTAAAGAAATAAAAGCTTTTATCTTGAAAGGAAAGGCCTTATTTGAAAAGAAAAGCCTCAGTTTTATTTATTCTCACTAGGTAGAACATAACAGTAAGCTTGTAGAAGTCAGGAAAAAAAAAAAAAAGACTCTACCTCTGAGCTTTTTCCTTTAACTTTTCCCCTTTGTTTATTTTGCATTTGTTTGTGGCCTTGCTCTATAAGTAAAGCTGATAATACATAAAGCTTTTTAACTCGCAAAGGCTTTGTTCTTTTCTTTGCCTCTTCATCCGCTATCTGAAAAAACAACACCAAGCAATTTACTGTAGATAGATACAGATATGGATAAAAGTCACTTAATTCTCTCAGACAGTTACACAGTTGTACAAACCTAGGAAATTATGCCAAAATTGATGGATGTTGTATTTAAACACAATAATTTGGACTGCAAACACAACTATGAAGGATTAATCAGATGGCTCATATCCTGAAAGTCTCCTCACCACTGGCTAAAGAGAACATCCATGATAACTATTTCATATAGATATTCCTTGAACTTAGAACTGGATTAATCTTGGCAGTATCCTGTATAATGGCACATGCTTACCACCTGCACATGGTTAGCACCAAGATAACACCAAGAAAATAAAGACAGCATGGAAATAACTGGAATTTTGGACTAGCTTATTATTTGATATAAAAATAAAACCTACAATACCTTGAACATGAGATTAGCAGCTTCAAAGAAATAATTGGCTTTACGATAGAGTTCTATAGCATCAAGGATTTTATTCTTTTCCAGTAAATGACTTGCATATCGGGCTAACAAGGATCCAATCTCTTTCATATTGTGATTTTTAGCCAGCTCCACAGCTTTATTCCACTAGAAATAAAACAGAAATCAACCTCAATTTTCCAATTACATTCTCAGAACAAGCTTTGCCATGAATAATCTGCAACATTTGCATGCAGTATTTCATCACTATTTAGAATGAGGCTACTATACAAAAAGTAAAAAACAAGAGAATACCAATGCTAACATCATTGCCAATCATTTGATACAGCATGCCTGTGAAACAAATGCTGGACCTTGGTCCAAAACCACAGAGAAAGAAGTTGCTTCTGCTTTGGTAAAAGCTTTTGGTAAAAGCAAAATCACTTCATTGCTGCTCTGTGGGACATGTGGATTTCAACACTTGTATAACTGAAACTCAGACTCTGAAAAGCACGTCTAGAAGAGGACATCAAACCATGAGCTTGCAGCATAAACAATTAAACTTCACCTATCCTTCTACACACCTCATTTTTGGTCCATGAATTTTCTTATCTTCAACAGTTTAGCTACTGTTTTTACGCTGAGAAGTTCGAGACTCTTGACTGAATCTCATACCCAACAGCCTTTCAGATCCATCAGCTAGGAAACTGTACACAACGCCAGCATTAACCAGCCTTGTACATCAAGCTCCTCATTGCCATTCTCACTTTCTCTCCTATTTGTGTTGATGCAAACGTCTGTGCAGGTGGATCATACTTGGGAACAGCACTAGCTGTAACATGCTGATCGTTTCTCAGAGTAGTTCTCTTCCAGCTACAGGCCAGTGCAGCCACAAGTACGTTTGCATCTGTATAAGGAAGGAGGGGGAATACAGAAACCAAGCAGCCAAAAGCTCTCTGGTCTTCCCCTCAGTCCATCAAGAGGCATGGCTGCCTTCTGCTGACACGGAGCTAACTATAGCCTAGCCCGATAGAGGCCACGTGGCCACGTATTTCTGTATGCTGAGCATGCTTACCACACACACAGAAGTAGCATTGCTGTGAATTCATATGGATTTGTCCTTTCACTGATCTAGCACTAATTTCAGATAACTGGCTTAAGAACGGAAGTATGAGTTTTCTACAAGTCCTGAAGAATCAGACAATTAACTGGGTGGTAGAATAAAAGCCTTAACTGCTAACTTACAGCTAAAGCAGATCATCTCCTGTTGTCCTACCTGGTTGAGGTGTACACAGGTATCCACTGCATCCTTTGGTCGATTGCATTTCAGAAAGGCTGAAACAGCTTGTTCACACATTCCCACTCTTACAAACATATAAGCTATATCCTGAAAAAAACATAAGCACCGCGTTAAATTCACTTTCAAATTTTTACTACATTGAATAGTAACCACAACACCATTGTATTTTTAATTCCAAAAAACTGGAGAAAGGGGCTGTTTGTTTTGTGGACTCTGAAGATAATGTGCACTGTTGCCAATCTTCTGAATGGTATGCTACTTCTCACACTAACTTCTGGAAGGTATACTGCTTCTGAATTTAAAGGAAATGCTACCTTAAAAGTTTTCTTTCAAATCAAATCATACCAGAAGTACTGTGTTATTATTTACTATCCATCTCATGAAACTTTGCAATTACAGAGATTAAAAAAAAAAAAAAAAAAAGTGCTACATCTTTCTTTGTTCAAACAACTAAAAACAAACCAAGTTAGCATGCTTTGCATTCTTCAAGCATTTTGGAGTAATCAATCATATCACAGGCTTAAATTAGTCATGACAATAGGTCATTTCAGGCCATACCACCAGCTTACCAGCCTTCCCTCCTTTCAGCAGAGGATCTCTAATTTTCACTGCCCATTAACATTCCCACCAGAGCTATTATGTAAGACATTAAACCAGTGATAGAAACCAGGAAGAATTTTTGGAGGAAAAAAAAAATCGTGTAAATTAGACAACAAAATGAAAGCTAAAGTAAGTATCCAGCCATGACGAGTGACTCAGTGAAGCACAGTTATTTTAAAGACAAAGCCATAGGTGGAGAGGGAAGCAGCGAGTTACAACTTAACCAACTTGACCACAGAACATGACGAATAACCACATCTGGGGAACTGGCCAATAAGGGAAAGGAAGAATGATGGAGAATGAAAACAACAGTATTATTTTAGGATCAACACCAAAGTAGCACCATTATGCTTAAGTAAGTAGGTCATATGCTGCGTTCTTCCTTTGTTTTTCTCTTAACCCTACCAAGATGGGATACTTTAAATAAATAGTTCTGCACAAGTCAATGAAAAATAAAGGTTCTTCTTGCTTACAGGGAGTAATTTATTATTCTCCGGAAGCGAGTTAGCAAGATTCTCTAGTCCCTGGTAGTCCTCCAGCATGTAGTAACACTCAGCTAAACGTTCCTGGTTTCGTCCTTGTACATAATATTGTACAGCATTTAACCTAGTAAAGAAAAAAAAAAAAACATTAAGTGTGGTGCTATCTGACATATAGACACAAGTAAAACTTCCAACTGGGTAAGCCATCTTCATTTGTAAATTTAAAAGTGACATTTTAAATAGGTAAAGTTTTGTAGCTAGAATTTCACAGCTTTCCTAAAATGCACTGAAAGTTTTGCTTTCAGAGATCATTATACTGAAGTAGTAGCAAGATTGATCTTCTGACTAGCATACGTCAAGGAATCAAAACCATATTCCCACACCTGCACAGATCATGGCTGAGAGTCAACAGCAACTTGTAGCAAAACTGAAAGCTTTGTTTGTGCCTCTGCACTCTAAAACATGAGTACTAAGATCTCCAAGTTCATCCACTTAAGTTCCCTAAAGCATCTAAAAAATCTGTTTACAGGATCTACTCAAAAGTTTTCACCTACTTTGGGACCCAAACGCTGTGATAGTACAATTCGGGTAATTGTGGTATGGAGCTGTGAAACACTTATCAGGCAGAAAGTTCTGGATGCTAAAAATTTGCACGGGCTTAAAAAGCAACGAGAAAAGTGTATGAAAGAAAATCTCCTTGCAGGTCATTAACCACTAAGACACCACTTCTAGTTCAGTAAGTCTAGTAAGTAGTTTTAGCATTCTAGAAAATCTATGGTTAGTTCTGAAACTGATATTTAAATACTTTTCTTCTACTTTTTTCTTTTTAAAATTATTATTATTTTTTTTTAATACTAGCCTAGATATAGAGAGTATAACTGTTTGTATAGGTATTTCTTGCCCGCCCCCCCCCCCTTCTTTGAAGGGACCAGACTTCTGACAAGACAGATTGATTTATTTCTTTTTATTTCCTTAATTCTTTAGACGGTTGATCGACAACTGCCTGTTCAAAGGTACAGGCCATGATGGAACCATAAATGGCTGTGCTAAATCTCAGAATTCTAAAATTATGTATTATCCTATCTTTCCTGACATCTCTGCCTCCTCATAACAAGTCTTGTAACCAGTTTTATTGGTTCCTTCAAATTTTCCTGCTTACTGCCTCCTTTACAGAACATACCATTTCTGACGGTCTGCAAAATAATCTCCGATAGCATTGTGTGCTTGTTCAAGAAGGGCATCATCTGAATCACCCGAGCCAGTTTTCAATAGCTGCAGTACTCGAAACCAGTCTCCTAGTTTTATCCGTAGTCCAATTGCAAGATCTCTAATATAAACAGAAGATAGCAGGAGAAAGCCCAAGACAATAAAATATCGAACAAAAATATTGAGAAAAGTATACGAAAACATTTTCACATTCATAAAGCGAATAAAGTACAAACAGGTATCACAGTGATAACTTGTACAACTTAAACAATATTTCATGTAAGTAAATACTTATAAGTAAGGGGAAAGGCCAAGAGGCAAGGAATATGAATAATGAAGGATAAAGATGATACATAATAAAATTAATTTCAGAGACTTCTCTTTCAGATTCAAGTTGACTATGGATGAAGGAGAAAGACTTGGGAGTAATCCTTCCTTTTTATTATTCACACATTTCCTACCACGTAATACTGGAATTTTGTGTGTGAAAAGGCTGCAATTCCACACGTGGATAGGAAATAAGTGGGAGAAATATACAAACCTCATTTTAAAACGCTCTAAACTTAAAGTGAGCTGAGGAATGCAATAGCAAGTCAGTGCAGTCAGCCAAATAAAGACATCTACAAAAAAAATTTTAAATGTATTTGAAAAACATGTTTCAGCCCTATTTATGGTAGGTCCTTCTCGAGTGTTTTCTAGTGGTGAAAAAGCACACACGGTCAATTACAGAATCCTATTTTTGTAGCTGGAGAATAAGATGTTCTACTGTTGAAGAAACTAGTAAAAAAAAAAAATAAATCAATCTTTGCATTCTACAGTCCTATAATGGCCAAACTTCTCTTCAGCTATGTGGTGAGGAATGTGTCATATCTAAAAAAAAAAAAAAAAAATCAGTTTCTGTGCAACTCAAGTGTTTATGAGATATTCCACCTCTTCAAAACAGCATACTCCCACGGGCTAATTATGTGCAAATTCTTCCCCTTACCAGGATCTAGTATGAATCTTCCCCCAGCTCCTGCCTTCTTACCCTTCTGCTCCACACTGGGGAAGGGGGACACTCCTCATTTTTACAGCATGAAAGAAAAATATTTTTTTCTCCTACATTCCCTACTTTTTTGCAAGACCACATTAAACAAAGCCTAAACATTTCATGTATGTAGAAGTGATTCATGCTCCTCTCCATGTTTGACCACCTCCTACAGGCTGCATCCAACAATTGCTGCTTATTACTGAAAAAGGACAATGAGAAATACACAGTGCTCTAGCTAGCTTATAATTTTCAGTATTACTATTGTTTTGCTTTGCTTTCATTCGTGAGCAAAAACCTCCCCTAGTCCACAATTTCATCCTCAGTCCTTTCTGTTTCTCCAGAGATTACAGTTAATTAAAAGCTCCATTGTTTGGATATGTAATTGAAAAGAATGTGTACTTGGCAACTAGGTAACTAAGAGCAAACAGTACTTAAATTAAACATTAGTTTGTATTTTTGGACTCCCAGATGAAATACCTACAAAGTATTTGCTAGAAACATCTATGAAACGCAGCAAAACCTAGAGCAGCTGAGATTTTGCAGTTTGTAATGCACTGATTTACATACCAAATTGCTTATCTATGGATACAACAAAGTTCTCTGTCTGATCTTGTTCTTTCTTTCCAGAAACTGGTGAAGAATCCTCAGTGCTAGATCAGCCATTCCTTATTAGTGCAGCCTTTTTTTTTTTTCCAGACATTTTTATTTTACATGCTTCTGAGATGACTACATGCAATTACCTTCTGTCCATATTCAAATACATTCTTTCAGCTTCTTCAAATCTGCTAAAATAGGCCGCCACTTCTGCTTGCTTCATTGACTCGCTCTGCAGGTTGCCTAGACGCTTTACAAATTTAATACCTTGATAATCTTTGCAGCGCACAAAAGCTTGTTCTGCGGTCTGCAGATCTAGCTTCTGAAGAGCAGCTTCAGCCAGAAGGCGCCTGTGTGAAAAACAAACATAAGACATACAAAATCAACTATAAAGTTAAATGACAATCCATTTAACCAGTCATTATTTAAAGAAAACATTGAAGCTAGTGCTCCAGTAATACTCAGTTGTATTGCTAGCTAACTTTAATTTTTTTCCCCAGTATGTTCTGTGATCTAACATGCAATCTGTACTTACCCTGTACTGATTCAAGGAAAGATATTCAAATTGCTAATATTCTTTTGTTCAGCAGACAGAATGACACTGGATTGGTAAGAAAGGACAGTATTTGAGTGTTACAATTTGTGTGAAATTTGTGGGTAGTCTCAATGCAGCAGTTTAGATTTTTCTGCCTATGCATATCATAACTTTAGACCTTGATGGCAACTTCAGTACACAGGCTCTAACTAAATTGGCTGTGAAGAATAAATTGTATTTCTAATCCATCTGGATGTTCTTTGTCCAGTTAGCACAGCAGTTTGGGAGAGCAGAACAGTTCAGGAAATGTACTAGTACTGCCTATCTGGTTGAGTTCTGCAAATAGAAAATTCCTACCTTCAGACTAACCTATACTCATCAGGTGGTTTGCAAGTTCCTAGAATTTTCTGCAAAAATATGACTAGGTAAATTTAGATTATCTGCTTGACATCTTAAAATGAAGTTAATGCAGCAGAAAACTAATAAATCCAATATTATTATTGCTGTACTCAGCGATGTAAGCCATGCTTTGGCGGTATTAGCTAAGTAGTTTTGCATCAATTTGAGAAGGTTAATATCACTGCAACTCAAATGCTCATCACTGACATCAGTGAAAAAATTATACAGAAATTTAATCAATGATGTGCAATACAATTCAGCCTTTTTATTGAGCTTCAGCAATAAGGGTACCATCCTGTTTTCATGTGGAATATATCTTCCATATAGTCAGCATTTCTAGAACAAGATTTCAATAAGGCCAAGTGCGAGGCACTGGATCTGGGCCGGGACAAGCCCAATACAAACACAGGCTGGGCAGAGAATGGATTGTGAGCAGCCCTGAGAAGCCCCTGGGGGTGGTGGTTGATGAGAAGCTCAACATGAGCCAGCAATGTGTGCTTGCAGCCCAGAAAGCCAACCGCATCCTGGGCTGCACCAAGGCCAGGCTGGACGGGGCTTTGGGCAAACTGCTCTGGTGGCAGGTGTCCCTGCCCAGGGCAGGGGAGTTGGAACTGGATGAATCTTTAAGGTCCTTTCCAACCCACACCATTTTATGATTCTGTAATCAGCTCTGTATACATGTGACATCCTATGTTTCCTTGCATACTGAAGGTCAAGCTAATGGCAATTTTGGAGCAAGGCGTTTTGTTTTATATTTAGTAAGTGGATGGTACTAGCAAAAAGCATGAACAACTTAAAAATTCCAAAACTTTTCAGCTAGTTCAAAATATTAGCAAAAATGAGGACTAACAAAAATAACACTTGATCATACATCCTCAAGCTAACAGAATTACAATAGCATTACAGAAGCTATCAAATACGTAGCTATCAAATCCTGATTTTCAGAAAGTACATTCTGAAAGCAAAACACAAGTAGATAGCTAAGGAATGCTTTTGTGGACAGACCCTTAAAGCAAGTTGTCCTAAAATTACTGAAACACTGGCCTAATTCCATTCCAAACTGTTATAATTAATCAAGCTCTCAAACTCCTCCAACTCAAGCCAAATGTCCAGGATTTAAATACAACTGTTAACTTCAAAGAAAAACCAAAATTACTACAGAAAGGCGCAGATACAAAAACAATCTCCAGAGAGTTAAAGAGAACTGGCATCATGCCACAGTTAACTTCGCAGTGAGTTTTAGCTTCTATTACTCGTTTTTCTTTAAATTATTGACTTACCTTTTAATTAGATACCGTGGCATTTATTCTTCTAGCACCTACAATATGGGACATTAAGTAGACTTCCAGAACTCTGTTTTTCACATTTACTCTTTCAAATTTGCTGTACAGAAATTAAGTTTAGCTTAAGAGTTGAGTCCCACAGCTCCTTTCCACAGATTATTTCCTTCTGAAAGCCTGTATCAAATCATGATTGATGTACCCTCCCCTTCATGACCTGTCCAAAATGATGCATGGTTAATTATACATGACTAGGAAGAAAAACTCACTTTCTGGAAAAACACACCACATAGCAGAAACTGTCCAAACACACCAGTTCCTAAAGATGTAGGGAGCCAGGCTAGCAGGGGACTGAAAGATTCTCTTTAGGCCTTACATAAACAGTAAAATACTCTTTCTAGGTGATTCAGCCTCAACATGAAGACATATTCTCATTTAGAATAACAGCCCTTCAGATTGCAGCTGAGCACTGTTATAAAAAAAAAAACAAAAAAAAACGATTCGCCTTGAAGTGTATAGTGGTTGGCTGTTCTTAGTCTGAAGGTTTTTTTGTGTGTTTTTTTTGGTTGGTTGGTTGGTTGGTTGTTTTGTTTTGTTTTTTACTTGAATAGCTAGTTCTGTCTGAATAGGAAAAAAATATAAAAGAAAATAAGTTTAAACAAAGAAAGGTGGTTTATTAAGAGATTTTTACCAAAGCCTGGGATGTGGATTATCTTCTATGAATTGGGAAGATTCCTCAATCCCAACTTCTTCAATCAGTGCTCGACTGTCTCGCAATGACCGAATCTCAAAATTGATGATGTAATCTTTGTTAGGACGTTCAGGATTCTAACACAATTTATAAAGAAACACAATTTTATTTTATGTTACATTTATTTTCACCTGTTAATATCTACTGTTCAAATCATTAAGACAAACACCATTCCTGCAAAAATAAAATTAATTATACTTACCTTTAGTATTTCGTCCAGAAGAACAGATTTGATTTCTAAGTCTTCAAAGTTGCAAATATATCCAGAAGTTTGTATAGGTTCCTTAAAGTAAATAAGTTAAAAGGGAATTAACCCATATTCCAATTAAATTCTAAACAAACCTGGTAGGTATATGTAAAAAGACTTCCTTCTTGTCCAAAGTAGGATTTAATTGCATTTCCAACAGGACATGAATACTAAAATTCTTAGCGAAATTGGTAATTCCATGTGAGCTAATTAAAAATCCTTGTTTTCTGTAACTAGATTATGAGAAAAAGATAAAGGAATGCCTGCCAATATACAGATTCAACAGAACATTGATCTACAAGTAACTTTACTAAAATCAGTTTATATTTTCCAAAGCATGTAAGAAATATGCTACTGAAAATGTCATAAGTACAAGAAAAGTCACAGCATTTTTTTAATCTTTGTAGGTGCGATAGTTCATTTTTATAGATGTTTCATCCTAAACAACACCCTCACATTAGAGTTGATTAGATTCTGAGATTTCAAGTGATCTATTTATATGAAGTTCATATACATGAACATTTACCTAATTAAATTGTAAACACAAGAACAACACTATTCAACATAGAGCCATTAACTTGTAAGTGAATTTATAATATGAGTAGTTATGTTCATATTTACCTCCGGATCCAAGTTTCTGAAGACATACATTCTTGTTTTCTCCATCATTGCAAACAAATCTGGATTATCTTTGGCCCATTTCATATCCCAGACATCTTTGCGTTCCAGTTTTAGCTGTTCACCTATGACTTGCTGCCCTGTACTGTCTACTACCCGTGCATCCAAGTCAAAGAAAGTCAAAACACCTGAAAGGTCGATGATAGCAACACGACTGGGGGAACAGGGGAAGAAAAAAAAAAAAAAAAAAAAAAAAAAAAAGACTTCTAAATAATACTGTTCAAAGCTATAAATCTGAAATAGTTTCCTGAGCTGGCACACTTGAATAAAGTTTCCCCTCTAATCTCATTTGATGCATTCAGACGCATGTGGCTTTCATACAGCAGAGAGAGAACAGACACAGAAGAAAGCTATTCTCAAAACCAAGCTTTTCATCTGCTCTAAGGATCTGGCCCTGGAAGGTTCTGAAAAGTGCTTGTTTTTTATCCATCATTTTGAAGATGTTTAGTACTGCAGACAAAAAGTTGAGTAAACTACAGGTTCAGCCCCTCAAACTGCTTTCCTTAAAGAGACTAAAATTAAAAATTGAACCTATGTGCTTTTCATTATTTACTAGGAAGAAGATTCTTAAATTAAAATATAGTGTGTTCATCTCTAAAACAGGATTTCTGATATTTCTACAAACAGTGTTCTTGATTTCTTTTTTTCTAGACAATAAGAAGTATAATCCAATTAATCTTTTAAGGCGTTTAGAAATTGAATTTTCCACATATTTTGATGTGTTACAATTGAAAATTTCTAATTACATACATTGTCTTATAGCAGCCTGGATTTACTGTTAGTAATTTACGACAATGCCATTTTAAAAGCATTTTTAAATAGTGGAAGGTATTTAAGACACCCTAAATCCTTATTAAAATCTCAAAAGCAACTCAGACAATTAACTTCAAAACACTTGTGGATCTGAACCTTTTCTACTAACACAAAACCATTGAGGAAGGTGACAGCTTGGGTTCAAAACAAGACTAATGCATCTATGACTAGACTGCGTTGCCTTTCAAGTAATCTATTTTTGGTCTATACCTGAAGAGGCGAACAATCTACATGCTCATTACAAATTTTGCTTGAAATTGTATTTTTTTTCTGAAGTGATTAAAATTGTCTTATGAGTGCTCTTTGTTCAGTGTACTTTTTCCTTTTCTGCCAAGACTGATACTCTCATACAAAAAAAAAAAAAAAAGTTAAATCTTCCTGGTTATCTACCATGTAGAAAGCATCTTCAGTATTGGCACAGCTGAAGCTTAAGGAAACTAGTCTTGGTAGAACCTTTACCATCAGCTACAGCTTGTAGCAGTGAAAAAATTAACATGGGATGAACAAACTTTCCAGGTATTAGAAGGAAAGAGAAATAGGAAGAAGCCTTAGAGATTAAAAAAAAAATCTTCATCAATTCATGATCACAGAATGGTTATGTTTGGTTCATCTAATAATACAAAGATATTTTCCTGTATGTTTCCTTAAACCTCCCAAATACACCTTAAAGAGTTTCATACACAAGGAAGCTCTAGTTGCTCAGTCTCTCACAGCAACATGATGACTGGCCAGACTGATTACTAGTACATCGTTAAGCAATCATTAATGCCTAACAAAATAAGTAATTTATACTGAAGAAAAGCTGTTGCCTAATTACTAGCATTTTCACCAAAATCTGTTAGCTGTGATGATAAATGTGATGTTGCCTGTGACTTACCTGGAGTTGCAGTTCAAAGACAGCTGATAAGGCCAGCAGTTCAGGGTATACTTCTGAACTATGCCAACAGTAGGAAGACTGTACCTCTGAATAGTGCCAGATTCTCTGCCCTAGAGAAAAGCAATGCTTGCTTATTTTTCTACAAATACATAGCTTAACAAGATTTTCTTTATATGCTGTCCTAGACTAAAGAGTTGAGTCTAGGACTACTTTAAGGTAGTCCAAACTTCATTCCTTTTCTTTTTTTCCTTGCATCCAAAAGGATCTCCTAAGATCCTCATGTAAATTGCCCTTCACGTTTGACATATACTCGATAAACCGAAAAGCAGATTTGGCCAGGAGAGTCAGAAAATTTTGACCACTGTAATACTCATCAACTTTAACATGCTATCCAGATCTGGTCTCATATGTATTTCCTCTCATTCCCTTCTTTTTAACCAAAGTCACTGATTAACTACTCTTTTCATTTGTCTTTCTCACTCTTACTCTTAAAGCACAAACAGAATCCTACAGTCAACTACTGACCCTTATACTTTCTTCATTTGTTTTCTTTCCAATCACTCACTGATTTTGTTGAAGCCATTCAAAAGATGTCATAAAAATCACTGGAGTAGGAGCATAGGAAAACATTGAGATTTTTCTTTGGGGGATGAATAAGATGAAGAGACAATGTTCTCTTCATATTTTTGTTTTCCTAGGTTAGTTTGCTTTACAGCCCACCCAGTATGTCTGTTCATCTAATGAAATCACTCCTCTCAGATCAGAAAAAAAAACACACATCAGCTGTATGGCACGATACAATACCTCACAAATTACAAACGTATAATACATAAATGCATTAATATATATGGCAAAATATTAAAATGAAATATTTACAGAATCACACAGAATGGTTGAGGTTGGAAGGGACCTCTGTAGGTCATTTGACACCTAGCACAGACTGCCCATTTTTACATTAGATGGTGAGCTTTTTTTGCAATCAAAGTCTGGGAGGTTTCTTTTATCTCCTACCTACAAGCCCACATGAAGAAACAGAACACAATAATGCCATTAACTGCATCACCTGTTCACAGAAGAGGCCAGCAGCTGCCTGGAAATTAATTTGATGGCCCATGACAGTCTTATCACCATGATAGGTAACAAAAATTCACATCATCATACATAATATCATTAATTTGTAAATAGGAAAACTTTGTAAATCTTTGGGCATTACATGCAGCCTAGAAGAGACTTCCCAGAACTCCAGTCGTAGAATTAAATCCTGACCTGGACTTTATTGAAATAATGGTAAATTAAACCCTACCTTTAAGTACTAAATTAGGCAACTACTCTATACTTAAATTAGAAGCAGTTAGTAAATTAGGTCTCCTAAAGAAAGAGTCCAGGTTAATGGAAAAACCTGTAGAGTTACCTTTGAAGACATCTAAAAAGAGATTTCATCTAGATAAGTTTAGGTACCTAAATGCATTCTGAAAGCCAATAAAAGCAGCATGTCCAGCCTAAACAGAAGTTTAAGCACTTAGTAAGGAGGACCACTCCATCTAAAACCCAAGTACAACTCTGTTACCTAAATCATGCAGACTAACCCACTCTGAATTCGAAAAAACATTTGAAATTATGACTGCTTATGTGTCAATTGCAGTAGAGTGTCCTGCCTACAAGAGCATGTGACAATTATGTGATGGTTTTACTCAGCTGTGCAGCCAAGCTCCAGAACAACTCTCTCACTCTCCCTCCTTAAAGGAAAAGGGGGAGAAAATACAATGAAGAGGGCTCAAGGGTTGAGGTAAGGACAGGGAGATCACTCAACAATTATCGTTGTGATGGGCAAAACAGACTCAGTGTAGGAAGATTAGACAAATTCATTGCCTATTACTAACAAGCTAGAAAATTGAGAAACAAAGAAAAACCAAAAACACCCTCCCCCATCCACCCTCTTCCATCTTCTCCCCAGAAGCAGCACAGGGGAGCCAGGGTTGCGGTCAGAAGCTATTTTAATCCTGTAACTTACCACAAGTAGTATCTTATCAGATGCTGTTATTGCACAAATTGGATCTCTTGTTCCCTGAAAGTATACAAGCCATAACAACAGCAGTTTTAATACCACAATAAGAATGTACCTCTAAAGAAAAGTCATATTTAAGTATACAAGAATGTTGCCAAATACTCACACGAAAAGGGGCTATCAAACTTAATCATTGTACAGTAAATGGATTGCTTATGATATTAGTAACCTTTGGTATAGGAAACATAACAACAGTAGTAGTAATAGCTTCCTTTCTTCTCCTGCCCCTCCACCAGAAAAAAAAAAAAAAAAAAAAACAACACACAATAGAAGAGATATTTAACATAAAACACAAGAAGGCAACAATCCCTGACTTGAGACCTGTACTTAATTTCAGAAATATAATGATGTGCATGTGTATGCTTTCAGAAAGTGAAAAAGGCCAAAAATACTAGAATAGATTACAAGCATTGGAGTTTCAACAAGCTTACATTTTGCTGAAGCAAGCTGCTTCTCAGCTTCTCACCAAGAAAACAGCAGGGGTCCATTAACTCTCCACAGTACAGTATAAACTTGTTCCTAAGTTCCATAAAGTTTAGCGTACATTTCCAACAGTACATAATGATAAAACAACAACATACTAACCAGAAGGTAGAAAACTAACACTTACATACAAAAGGTAGAAGTAAAAGAAAGTTGACGTAAAGTGACTGCTGCTAATAATGAAAACCTATGCAAATGCATAAAGAAACACTACCTACTAGTCTTTCAAGCTATGAGGGATACCATAATAAGCTAGTTAAAAAAACAATGCTCACTTCAACAGCTTTGCTGTAATCAAGTTGTCTATCTGCAGATCCTGAAGGTGTGTCATCAATATGATAAATCCTGTAGAAACAAAAAACAAAAATGGTTTAGTGGGTGACATTGGCAGTAGGGTGATGGTTGGACCAAATGATCTTGAAGGTCTTTTCCAACCTTAATGATTCTATAAAATATGGTCACAGGAGATAGTAGATTTATAGAAGGATGCAATAGCATCTCTATGAAAGAAAATACTTAAAAAAAAAAAAAAAAAAATCAAAGTTGCAAGCCTGCGGAGGTGACAAATGTTAATGCCACTAATGAGCATATGGGAAGGAAATATTCTGGAGAACAGATTATGACAACTTTGGCTTGTTAAGTCTGAGAGAACAACAGCCCATACAGGATTACAGGTCAAAGATGCAGTCAGACAAGACCGTATTTAAAGGAGACCTAGCTGGATAAAATATGCCTTAACAGCCACTGAAACACAAGCAGCAGTTAAAGTTATCAGAGTGAATATAGCTGCCTAGAAACTAAGGATACAGAGTAAGAAAATAGAATTTAAAAAAAGCATTAGACATGCAGCTAGAATGTTATCCAAGAGACTTGGATAACAACCACACACTTGTCACTATAGGCTTGCAAGTCTGAGTAGAAAAAATAATGAGGAGTTCATATTTTAGGTGTGGGATAGTCCACCTTTATCAAAAACGGTATTTACGTAAAAGAAGGAAAATGAAAAAGCTTGAAGACAAACCTTTCCCTGCCTTCTTTTCTGGTCCGTGCTACCTGATTAATTTCCATTGCTGTGAGCTTCTTGGCCACACGATATTGCCAGACGTAGAACGCTTCTTTTGAAGCTGCTATCACATGTGTTTTGGTCATTGTGACAAATAACGGCCCTGTTACGAAACCCAAATGGTTGTGAAATTAGAGTAGCAAGTATTGGACTATATGCTAATTTGTAAAATTTCTCCCAGGTGGATGAAACCATATCTCCATAAGTTAAAGGACAAAAGTTCTCATTAATTGAAAAGAAATTTCACTGTTGCCTTGTTCAGAGGAATGAAGAAATTACTTCAAGGCTCAGTTTTAAAATCAATACTTTTCTCCCTATTATTTCAACAACTTTTCCTCTCTTAAAGAAGAGGGTATAAAATACGTAATTTTTTTTTAGGATAATGCTCAATTCAGGATCTCTCAACTGTCTAACAAGACCTGTATAACGCGGAACTATTTTAAGTATTTGTAATTACTCGTATACAAATAAATAAAAAAGACTACGAAGTTGACAATGGAGAAAATATTCTTTGATTAACATGACTTCAAAACAGTTAGCAAATTTCAAGTTAGTCAAGACTCAAAAATGCTATTTGTATCTTAGTTAATAGCTGGGCCAAAGAGCAATTCTTCACCTGCATTGCAGTATATTAAATACTTACTAAATACTTACTTTATAAAAGGATGAATTACTTTATAGTATTCAAATGTCACTGCACAGGAAGGCAAGATATGTTTTTTATTTTATCCCTAAAACCATATAGGCACTTAAACCATTATGTTATTACTTATATATAATATATAATAATACTGTCTTGGCTGTATTATGGCATTTTTTCTTTCAGAATTTTGTTTTATCTTCCTCAATACCAGAAAATGCTTAGAAAATACATAGAAAAAAAAAAAAAAAAAAGAAACCACCTCAGAAACCTATTAAGTAAATCCCTCAACACCTCCAAATTTCACAAGTAAATCAGCATGCCACCAGATGAACAGGAAAATTCAAGTTTGTAACGCAGCCTGTCTGCTAAATATGTCACAGAGAACCTGCTGTGAGCACAAAATTTCACTCTTTCACAATGAATCTCCTCAATTTTTCTGTATTTTAGCACAACACAGAACTCTGGAGGGAGCTATAAGCCTGCTCTAAGGTAGAACAGTCCTGTGACAGGCAGATGGGGAATGACTGCTTGAACAGATTTCATTTTTCTGAAACCAAGAGGATTATAATAAGCTACCTAGCAGCTGTAGAATACTTTTTAGTATAAATGTAAATACTGCATGAGGAGGTTTAGTGTTGATGCTTAGCATGTGAGCACTAGTATAGATACAACAGTTGTTTACATTATAAGTAAATTAACTGGTTGCACATAATACATTCCAATAATTAGTCTTGTACTTAACACCTGAAGGATACAGTCCCCTCAGATTCATTTATTAAATTTACAAGTTTTACATATTTGCTCTGTTCTCCTATTACCCTGCAGCTGCACCTGTCATAACAAAAACAAAACCTTTATCTTTCAGAACAGGAAGGTTTTCTGATCTTTGAAGGACTAACTTTTCCCTTTGTTCAAATCACAAAATTGTAGTACTAAACCTCATATTTGCGCTCAGCTTAGTCAAGACTTGAACATCTTCCTCCACGACAATGTTAAACCGAGCCCACATCTGAAGGCTATGGGCATTCCTCAAACACACCAGATGATTCCCCACTAGACCTACAGCTTACACAGAGCCTTAACTTACTTATTTGTGCATATCCCAGAGTACCCCCACCTTGGAAAAAAGGATATTCACATAAGCTATACTGTCATCCAGAAATAAGATGGAGACACACAAATGTGTGTCCAGGAGTCAGATGAGTGAAGCATTTTATGAACGTGCCTAAGACTTAAACTGATGGTTGCTATCAAAATGCAGCTGCTTTCCCACCTCCCACTTCGCTACCACTTCTTTTACATCAGCTTTAGCAGTAACTTAGCCACAGAGTAAATTGGATCCATTTGTTAATTGATTTGACTGAAAGCTAAACCAAGAATTAAATAAATAAGATTAGTTTACATTAGATTAAAGAGAGAACCACAAATACTGGACCTAACATAAAAGAGAGGGCAGGAAAAAGAACCTAGCAAAAATGGTAAGGACCTTCCCCTTCTTTGCAACAGCAGGCCAAATTATGGCTGGGTTGAAGCCAAATATGAACATTTCACCCCGCACAGACACAAACATCAGGATCAGAATCCATTCAAACACACATCTGGAAGAGAAGCATCTGTCTGTGGGAAGTGACCGTTTTGCAAAATTGCCTACATAACAAAAGCAATTACACAATGGTGGGACGCAGGTTATTTTTTTTCTAGAATTGATTAGATGCTTTATACTGGACAATCACTGAACAGTCAAAACACCAAACCAAAAGAGACAACAACCCATGTAGAAATATCTGGGAGTAGGGAACTAGAGCACAAATTTCTCCCTTCCCACCTCAGAGCCTTAAGCATTGGGCTACACTGCTCCTAAAACGCTTTCCATCTTGGCTGCAGAACAGCCTAGCTTCAGAAGGAAAGAATGTCCCAGTCACCCCACATTTGGGTTGCTGCTGGGCAGGGAAGGAAGGAATGGCTCACATCCTTTGTGGAAAGGGAAAGATGCTCATTTCAGTCCTTCCATGGACTGAGGAAGACCTAGAATCCCTTTCTAGGCAGCTGATGTAACTACTTAGTTTCCTAAGTATTATTCCTAAGAGTAGGAAATTATTATCTTCTCTTACAGTGACCTCAACTTTAACAGCAGTTGATCTTTGGAAGTTAGGCATCAGCGCCCTTCAAAGAATTCGTACTTTTACTCAAGCAGACAGAAAAGCAAGCACATTAAGTCAGAAGGCTGCAAGACATCTGGAAACTCCTCTGTGCAGCATTTCTACTGCATAGCAGCTTCCGTGGTAAGCATGGACTTCAATTTTGTGGTTCTTTCCATTGATACTGGGCATAGCTAACTTCAGTATTAAGGTCTTATTTTTCAGATTTTCAAAATATGTATGAAATACATTTAAACAGGTGTTGTATTTTTCAGTGATCCAATACTAAAAAGGATTAACTACACTATGCCACTAAAACAATGGCAGCATGTGAAACAACTGCCCTCTACATTTTCTAGGGCCCCTATGATTCTCTTTGACACTCATTTCTCTTCGCTGTTCCATCACAACACCTCCTCCACGAAAGAAAGCAGCTTTATTTTCTTAGATAACCAAGAAACAGAGAACACCTGCTTTCATGTCTAATCTTCTTAAAAAATAGTAGATGAAAAAGGCACTATCCATGACTATAGTACTTTACTGCATGAAAAAGCCAACATACTTTTTAGTGTATGGAATAGAATATACAAACACGAGAGAGACAAGTAATCCCATCTAAATCTGATGGAAAGGAAGCGACCTGACAGAGACACACAAGAGGAAACTATGTTTTCACACGAGCCTCTGTTACAGCTGCAAAATCCTGAAAACTGGAACCAATTCAGTCCAAACAGTATCATCTACCTAATTTTGGAGCTTGATTCAAATGTCTCTAGAGGAGAGATATGAAGAGAAGAAAATAGCGTGCAACAGCAGGGACAACTGAACTGCACACAGAACAACTCCTGAATTACCACAGTTTACAGAATGCTAAGAAATTCTAAAAATCACTTTTAAAAATGAATAACTTTAAAATGACCAGCTGTAAATGAAAGCAATTCAAGTGCTGTTTCGCATCTAGCTCAGCCAACCTTGTTAAAGTGGCTAGGAGGGAGGCAAGACAGAGGTGGTTGACACCCAGTGTTCAGAAGGCATTTGGACGATGCCCTCATTAAGATTGTTTAACTTCTGGTTAGCCCTGAAGTGGCCCAGCAGTTGGACTGGATTTCTGAAGGTCCCTTCCAAGTGAACTATTCTGTTCTATCACAGCAAGGCCATGACTCCTTCAGCTCTCTGCCTCTAGTCTGCCCATATGCTGAGCAGCCCGTTTTATTCATTTCACTGGGCACTAATACGCGTGTGAAAGATAACACTTAACTGTCAATGCTCCTAAGCATGTGTAAGATGACATAATCCAGCCCGAGTGACATTTTCTTAGCAGATACCATCTGTTATGTTTCCATTAAAAATATATTATATAAGAAGATATTTAACCTCCTGTAATTTATGTTTAGTTACTCGTGAAAGGACTTTGACAAAAGGTCTGTAAGCCTGTGAAACAAGCACAGAAGGAAGTGTTGGTTAATTTTTGTACCTTTGCAGGATGGGATATTATGCTAGACAATTAAGAAAGGTTTAATTTATAGGCTAGCAAACACTAGCTATTCTGGAGGACACTATTAACACAGCACGGCAAACAAAGGAAGAAAGATGCTTTGGACAAAATAAAGAGGAAAATGAGGTAGGGCTTTAAGGTGTAACCATCAATCAGTGTCTACAGAAAGAATAAGGACAAAGTGATAACCTTCCACCACATAATGACCGATTAATCCCTTTTAGCCACCATTAGCAAAAGTAAACATTAGGAAGGTAATGACATAATTAATAATTTAGCAGAATAAAGGGAATAATCCGAGTTTTTGTTAGTCCTTCTTAAACTACTGGGTTTTGAGCCAAACAATGTAAGATTTGCATCTCCTGAGGACATTAAACATTAAATCAAACATTACACACTGTCAGTTACTTTATCACTAGGAGATCACTTTTTGAAATAATTTAATAAGATATTATAAGAATTAACAATGCATACAAATTGTGTTTTAACACACATTCTCAGACGCATAATTCAAATGCTTTGTCAGCTACTTAACATCCCTTGATTAGGGGTCTTTTTTTTTCCTCCACTATCAATTTCCTACCAGGTTGCAGCCCAAGAGTCCTGCAGGATACTGAAGACTCAAGGAGAAGTAAAATCTTTATGCTCAGTAGAGCATCAGGTGTTCACTATTTCAACAAGAGGCAGTCTGGAAAAGCCAAAGATACTTTCTGTTCAGTATGCAATAATCAACACAATCATAAAATATAGTTTAGACTCACAGGAGTCAAGAGCACTCACTTAAGAGGAGCAGTAAGTAAGCTGGAGCACAGAAATACCAAGTGGTCTGTTAAGGAACTTCCTATCACATAGGAAGGCATTTTTCACAAACATTTGTGAAAAATCAAATAAATCAAATTAAATAAAAGTGACAATATCAGCATTTTTAAACATATATGAAAGATGGTACTTTTAATTTTTAACGAAGAGCTCAAAACAAGTTAACAAAATTATTTTCTGAACTAAATGCAGAGATTTATTCTTTCATTAAGAAATGAAAAATTGTTTTGGAAAGAAAAGAAACAAGATTTTCACAGACAGCATATTTTTCACAAGTCAAAACCAGCTCTCCAATAATCATGGGTAAGAGATATGCTAATTTTGTTTTCATAGTGCTTATATCTTATAAATAATTACTCCCACCTGATAAAATAATTATAATTAATGTAAAAGCTGATTTTCTTCATTTATTGACAATTCTTTTCTTAGAAGTTATGAACAAAGTGGAAAAAAACAGAGAGTTAAGTTACAGCCTTCAAAGTTGTGCAAGGTCTCCACTCTATACTGTCCTCAACAAGGCAATCCAGCTGCTTAAGTTCAGCACCCTGTCCAACTGGAACAATTATACCTTCTGCTACCAATAAGCACTGTGACAAACAGTGCAGTATACTGTATATGCAGACCTTGACTGCATACTAATACCTATATCATATAA
The DNA here is from genome assembly GCF_964035555.1 of Netta rufina. NCBI lineage: Eukaryota > Metazoa > Chordata > Aves > Anseriformes > Anatidae > Netta > Netta rufina. The sequence continues at coordinate 111,297,583 of NC_140125.1, forward strand.
GGTCAGTTTGTACAAGGAAAATATTTCAAGTTGTTCCACAACGCGACAACAAAGGAAAGCAACTATGATAAAACCAATGCAATGTGTTCTGAAAGCATTTGAACTTACACGTTGGCTTTTCACTTTACCTTCAATCCCTTCTCTAAGTTTGGTGGGCTAACTTTAAAGTCTTACAGGATGCATGTATTAAAAATAAAGTTGAATCTTTGGCTGTGGTTACTATACGTAAATGAAAGACTTGCTTTTTACATCTGAACTACTGAAACTATAAAAATTCTTCAGGATTCCTCAAGCATGCAAATAGTCCTAACCTCAAGTATTTATCCTTCTGTGAGGATGAAGACTGTAAGGATTTTCACACATGAACTCACATTAGCAGAGAGCGTTGTCAGCCTATGTACTAAATCGTCTGACACCAGAGGGAATGGTAGCAGATTATGGACAACTTAGTTAAGCTAAAGGAAAGAGAGAAGCTTCTTCCAGATTGTTTCATCTCCTCAGGAAAATTCAAATACTGTTGCAACAACTGTAACTCTTAATTAAGTGTCATTTCTCTAACTGTTTTCAGCCACTGGAGAAGATTCTTTTGTAGAGATGGTTGTAGGAGACAGGTAGTAATGGGGGAAAACAAAGAAACTGCTACCTTTTATTTATTGTCATTATAAACAAACAATCACAGATTGTTTTAGAAAGCTCACATAAACAGAACACAAGAAAATGGAAAGTTTAAAAGCAGAGTTAGAGATGTACACACAAAGCTAATTTTAACTGTTTGAGTGGGATCATCTCATCTAATTTTAGACATCTCTGACAGAGATGAGCTGGTTGCCCTGGGCTTCTTTGTATCCAATGCAGAGGGAACAGGCCCCTTTCAGGAATGATTCATGCAACTTATTTTAGATGACAGCTGTAAAATGAGTTAAAACGTGCCCTATGAGTCCCTAATTCCTCCTCCCCTCACCCCAATCCCACCTGTCAAGGAAGTCCAGGAGACTAGTAAGCAATACAGACATCTTATGGGGGGCAAGGGTGGGGAGACACCACACAACAACCCATGCACATCACCACCATATCCACTAACTTCAGTTCTCGGTTGTTTATTTTTTTCCAATCCATCCACTGTAAAATTTGTGTATTGAATTTCCTGAGCATTTTATTCCTGAAGATTCTGATGTAACACCACGCTTGTAAAAGGTGGCAAGAGGGAATCAAATTGATGTGACTAAAATTATCTTCTCATTTAGTGTCATCTCAATTATGAGACTAAAAAATACCACAGCATTTCATACCCATTCCATAGGACAAGGAAGTCATTTATCAGAGCAGAATACTTTACATTTTAATTACAATCTACAATATAGGACATGAATTTTGCAATACGTGTATTTGACTCAAGGCTGATTTCCTCCTGCTATTACCAAAAAAATGAACAGTGAGTGTTGCAAATTGCTTACCAATATCAATATATTTTGGGTCCAAGGGAGTACCAATAGAATTGCAGAGAACCAGCACATACTGTAGGGAAATAAACATAAGTATTATTAACAGCACATGTTTCTGTAAATTAGTAAGCTGTACAAGGCTGTCTGCGAAGGCATATCTCATAGCCCACATTTCACACAACCTAACACTGATCAGCAACACAAAACAGAAGGACTATGGCTGCAGTAAATACAAAGATGCTTACATGATAGTAACGTGTTATTTGCCAATTAACACTATAAACAAAGCCAAGCACGAAGCAGGAAAACAACCAGCTGTTCTAAGCACAGGAGCAAGTCAATCAGACAACATACACTAGGTAGGATGTACCACCAGTGGGGTCCACAGACAACGTGCTAGTGACACAGCCAGCTTCACTCCCCTGCTCTGTGGAGCACACACTGCACTGACATTATTTACTAGCATGAGCAATACACTAGCAGTTATTCAGCAACTCAGCTCTTGCCTAGCTATGTATGCAAAGGATAATCTGACAAACTGCAACAGGCCATCTCGCCAGCCCACAGAAGTAAGGGCTCTTGTTCTAGTCTTAGTAGAACTTGATGTTGAACCTCCAGAGGGCTGGATCATAAGAACAGTGAGTAGGGCTATCCCTCCACCAAAATGTAACATAGGTGCTGAAAACTGACTGGTTTTGTTAGTTTTGCCCCTCATGTAATCCTGCTTTGGAGAGCTTTAAGTCAGCACAGATATCTCAGACTGGCCTGTTAAATTCAGGAGGATGAAAATACAAAAAGTGCTTAGACACCAACACTCGTTGGTTGCTTCAGTGTGCCTGTGCATGCATTTTTCCAGATATGAATCAAGGGTTAAATAGCTTTATTACCATCACACAGGGAAATACAAGCATTTTGAAAGAGAAACATGGACATTAAGTAGCAATTTCTACTGCAGACTCTAAATTCAAAAAACAGTGCTGCCACTTGAATCACCTAAGAGCTGGCACTCTGACTCTCCAGGAAAAGGAAGATAATTAGCTGTTCATTAGCTCCTTTGCTATCTGGCCAATTAATGTAATTGTGTAATTGCTGTACATCTTACGCTTTAAACTGCCAGATTAAAAGCTATCAATAATAAGAGAATAGCAGACTTTACAGAATTTAGGGTTTTGTCTACTATATGAACTATATTTTTTCAGAGAAAAAGATCTAAACAGGGAATTATTTTCATTAAATTCTATTTTTTCCTGGTAACAAAACCAGAAATATCCCTCAAAAATATTTTTTTTTATTTCTTTGTCAAGTTAAACTTTCAGCCAGTATTCTCAGTTTTCCCTTTTCTGAAAAAAATACATTGAGGCTCCACCTCTGTAGGAGGCCACAACTGGCTTTTTAACTGCTTACTGCTTGTTTCTACTACATTAACATAAATTGAATAAAGAGTGAATGCTGGAGAAGAATTAATCTTTTATGCCCACTTTACTTATTTCTGAGACTCGAGGTCAGCAGATCAGAGACGACCAAGGAATGATGGAGTGACAGAGACTGCATGAGCTACACCAGGTGGCGTTAGGACCAAGCAGTTTGCACTGTCCGATTTGCTCAAAGCTGAAGCCTCACTGTGGGTATCAAAACTGAGTTCTCTGTAACTTACCAACACTCACTTCTTCCTGCAATGCTTTTAAACAGTTCCTGCCAAAATTAGTCTTTTTTGCTCCATCAGCTATTGCACAGTTTGCCCTCTTGAAATCACAACCCTAATGACTGAAACTTATTGCAAAACACATCTGTTTTTTCAAAAAGCAACTCTAATGAACTACTACCAAAAGGGTAAGTTCGTTTACTTCAGTTCCTAAAAGCTGATCCCCATAGCATTAAAGATTAGTCTGGAGCCATTTCAAAAGAATTTAAACATGGTAATTACCATGTAATTTTCAGACAGTAAAATTAAATCTCTTATTTATTTTCAAGAAAGTTACACTAAATCCCACCACTCTTTGCTTCATGTTTTAAAAATGCAACCCAGAAAATCCCATTTCATTGCACTCAATTTCACCAAAAGGCCTTGTCCACGTGTACCATATTTTCAGACCTTATCATAGCATGCCATTTATTACACAATCAAGCAAAGCGGCACTAAAACACTTTTTACCGTGGCGCCAATTGACTCCATCTCATGCTCCTCCTTTGTAAGCAATATAGAAAATAATTCAGAAATGAACCCAGTAAGAAAATCTGTGACAGTTAATGTTAACTGAATATACATTATCCAAAGGATATCTCTATCCTATAATCTGTCACTCGATTTTTTTTTAAAAAAAGCAATTTGTTGTAACAAGCATTTATATCACCTAAGAGTTGTCCCTTTCTTAATTTCATTTTTCCAGTTCCAACTATTAAATATTTCTTAACATCCCAATGTTTTCCTACTTCTAGTGAATTTATTATTTTTAAAATATGTCTAAAGAAACAGCCATTCTGAAGGCTGCACTTTTCATTAAGTTACTAGTGGCTACAAGGAGGCAAAAAAAAAAAAAGGTAGTAAACAGGTTCTGCACATTTTTGCTATTATTTTGTTGCTTTTCTTTGTTTTAGACATGGAACCTATTCAACTGCCTTTCCGTCAAATGACAACTAGTGATACACACTGAGACAGATTCAGAATGTTACATACCACCTTATTCTAGCTGTAAAACACTGCCATGTGCAACAGGGTGTTTCAAGTGAAATTTAAAAGAAAGATTATACCTGAGGTTGATCTTCATCCGCTTTAGTTGCTAAAACACAGAAGTCTCCATAAGTCGTTATGGAAATCAGGCTCTTGACATATTTCACGTATTTCTCATTGTTTTTTGTATCCCAGAACACTACACAGTACTCTGGACGATCGGGTCGGGTGTATGCATAAACCACCGTATTGGAGCAGTAACCCCACTGCCAAAGAGAGACAACTTTGATAAATCCTGCAAGAAATTCCACTAGTTCAATCATTCATTTTTCACAGCTAAGAGAAAGTGTTTGTTTAATATACATGATCAGCATTTCATGTTCTTTACCTGTCACGTGATGACCTGATATTTAGAGTATATGAATACAGTCCTGGTAATAATTTATTTGCATAATTTGGGAAAAGAAGCCTTCCTATCACACAAAATAACCTGTCCCAATCAGAATTGGACGATCATTCTCAAATTGAGAAGACTTCACTTTCCCTTGTTTCTTCCTTGTTCAGAACACAGAAATACCCACTGTGATGAGGGCTTTGTCATGAAAATGTTTACTCTGACAAGTGATTTGGAAAATCAACATTAATTTCCTGGGGGAAGATAGCAAACACCTCAAACAGTGCAATTTCTGAAGCAGACCAAATAAGCAATTATATTAGAGCACTAAAATAACTCACATCATTTCTTTAATATTAACAACATGAGAAAAAATCCTCCCCTCCCCCCTAGAAGAACAGAACTATTTATATTGCAAGGAGGGAAAAAAAAGGCAAAATGAAAAATAGAACATTCAAACACTATAAAAAACTATGAAGATGTATTTGATTGCATTCAACTAAATTATAGAAATTAATAATAAAAAACATTTCCAACATATAAGAAACAGTTTGTAAAACAGTTACCAATATAATCAGATAAGAACATAACAGTAGTAAAGTGTATTATTCATTGGAGGATGACATGCATCTTTCACCATAAAAGTATTTAACATTGAAGCTGGGTATATTACCAACAGATTAGAGTTTATTTGCTACAGCAATCATTTGAACACATCTTTTTTTCACTTTAATGTAATAATAAAAAGGAAAAAAGCCACCAGCTTACAAACGCTATTTCTAAAACTGAGGTTCCAAATTATTATTAATTTGAAAACCATGCCTGATCCGGAAATACACATGGTCTTGCAGATACTGAAGTGTTTAGGAAAAGCAGTATCTGTATTCCAGACGTGTGTTATACACGTCCCAGCACAAGCATCAAGTAGCATTTCCTGCAAGACTATCTTCCACCTCAAATTTCCAAAGCTTCTTCCAGCAGACTTGTAACAAACTATTTGCTTCCTGGATTGCTTCCTGGCAGCTTTGTTTTTAAAACTCACTGACCAGTGATGTTCCACTACCACGTGGAACAATATATTTAAATACAGGTGCACTATGTTCCTCACATAATTCTCTCTCTCTCTTTAATCACAGTGGTTATGCACCGATGATTAAAGAACATACTCTGTGCTGGGACAAAAAAAAATATACAATACTGTACACGGGACAGTAACCACTTAAAAAAAAAAAAAAAAAAAACACAGAGTTAGGACTATTTTACTTACAGTTTAGAAAAACACCAACACTGATTTGGTAGACAGATAAAAATATTCTTTAGGCTTGGCTGAATACAGACTTGCAAGTTTATTGGGAATTTAAATATAAATAGAAAATACACCTATCAGGTTGCACTCATCTCCACTGTTCCAGTTTCTACACATCCCTCCTGGTTCAAACTATCAATTCACCGCCACAACATGACAGTAAATGTGCAAACAATTCCTAGTGTGTCACTTAATTCAATCAGTTTGACTAAAGAGCAATGAAAATACTAGAGCCATTCCTGTAGCCTTACCTACAGGACAGCCTTAACCACTGCCAAATTCAGCATCATGCTCAATTCTGTTAATACTAACAGAGCACACATTTCCTTACTATGAAAATAGAACCACAAATTCATTATAAGAACAATCGGTAAGTCATTGCATCACCAATAAAGTCACACACATTTCACTAAAGCTTCGCTAGCGTTGATAAAATAGAAATCATAAATTAAGCACTGATTTATATGCTAGGCTTCAAAAAAAAATGTAGTAATGATATGACCTAGTCAAAAACTCCATTGAAATTTTAATTAAAAGCTGACCTGAATAAATCCAAAATCTGGAAAAAGTTACTGGTCACAGACAGGGAAAAGAGCATGTAAGAAACATTGTCCCTACATTAACTTATGGTGTGGTCTTAATCCAAAACTCTAACAAGTAGCCAAATACCAGAGTATTAGTTTTATTTTTCTTGTTGGATTAAAAAAAAAAAAAGTTTGCTTTTAAATAAAAGATCTGAAAAAAGTCACTCTATTTTGCATAAATAACTAAAAATAAAAGGAAAGACCAACTCCACAGTGACTACGGCACCTACCCAGCACATAGGAAATGTTTCCAATATGCTTCAGTAAATATTTACCCAACCATGCTAACACCATGGAACAACTCCAATAGGAGAGAGTGAAAGAACTGTGACACAGCCACTACACTTCTGTTCCTTGAACCTTGGTCTTCTCAAAGGAAGACTGAAAGTGGAAGGAATAAAACTTCATATTGTCCTCTGAGTGCTCCCCTTATCACTGACTAGCCCTAGGCCTCTACCCAGGCTCTGTCTTTGGAAAGTTAGCCAAAGCAATTCACAACAGAGCTCAGGAATGGGATCAGCACACATGATAAGGTTCCAATGCTTCAGTTTATCCGCTTACCTCTTTTCACATAACTGTAAACATGCGCACAGAAACCCATTTCATAGCAAAAAAGAGTCCATAATACAATAACCTGAGTCTCCACATTACAGCTATTACAGGACAAGAAAACTATTTCTTGCCCAATGAGAAAAAAAATTGCCAGTAAAAAGACTTGTATTTTGCACTTACCTTCCACAAGTAACTTCTGCATTGTATCTGATTGGCTTAGAAATCTATTTATCACCTAACTATCCCTTTATCCTCTAGTTAGGCAGCATCTTCTTTTGCTTTCAATCAAATTCCCTAGTCAGATTTCCTAGTCAGTTTCCTGCTAGGTGCAACATAACCACTTACCTTATAATCTGGCCGAATGTTTGCAAAATATATGTAAGAATCAACAGCTAGTGCAATTTTCAGTCCACTTCCCTCCCAAGACAAGGCTGACATCTGCTTGCCGGGAACCTTCAGTGTGCGCAAATGCTTGTTGAAAAAAAAATAAAAAGATATTGAACATATCTAGGAAAACTGCTCCAAAACACAACAGTTTTGCTGTTTCATGAAATACAAACTTGTAAATTTTCTTTGCAGTACCTCGTAATGACTCCCAAATTACCATACACATGCAAACAAGGGCAGGGTATTTAATATGCATAAGCATTCATTTGTCTTTATCATTCTTTCTTTTTTTTGCCAGAAAGAAAACATTTAATTTGCATACCAATTGAGTCATAGTTCAAACTTAGAAAAATAAACAATACAGAATGACAGTATAAACATTTTTCCTTTGGTTGGTAATCTAAACCACCTTTATTATTTCAATTACTATTAAAATAAACACAACAGTACTGATACCTGACATGCCTCAGAAGTTTCACTGTCACTGGCAGTAAGTCTATAAATTATATTAAGTCAGTTGACGTACAACACCTTTAACTACAGCTGATAGTTTAAACAAATAGAGATATATACCTGATCTATATCAAGAGCATACATTGAATCAGCTGCATACATACGGAATTTGCAGTAAGGCAATGGACATTTTCTTTGTCCCTGTATCTCCTGCCCTTCAAAAAGGCTAAGAAGGGTAGTTAGATGTCCATTTAGCATTTAATGGCAAAGAAATATACTTCCCTTTTTTTAATAGATCTTTATTTTGTTAGAGTATCTGAAGTTGAACAAATGAATTGAAAGAAATTAATGTTTTCAAACACTATAACCATAGTCCCCAGTCGACTTGTTTGTGGGAAGCTCTTTGGTTGCTACTTCTTAATTCCTTTCACAACATAGCTCCCTGCTCTATCCTTAACATAGTTACCCTGATGGCTGACCAGATATTTCCTCTGTGCAAGGGACAAAGCTTCTTCACACTTACACTTAACACTAACTTAGTGGTTTCTAGATGTAGTACTAGAAGGGCAAGTGAAAGTAATGAAATTACATTCTAAAGCAAAAATAGCATTATAGCAAAATTGCTTCTCAATTGTTGAACCTTTACCATCTTATACAAAAAGATAGAAATACAAAAGCTTTCAGAGAACAAGATCCCCAACATGACAAAGATCAGAAACAGCTTACTTTTTGTAAGATTTCTGAGCTCTTAGTGATACCAGATGCCATTTTCTCAGTTTTACTGATTCCACAGAAGGGAGCATTCACTGCCCTATTGTAAGCTCCTAATCTAGAGATGCCTGGGTCTCTTACAGAGCTGGCAGAGAAAGACAAGCAATTCCAGGTTTGATACACACACATTAAGTTAGCTTCATAATTGCTGCCTAAACATTCCAAGTTATTAACTGTAGCGCGAATTCAGATACCTAAGTCAGGTGTCCAAAGTCCAATACTATACACATCCTACAATTTAGTGTTATGTGAGATGCTCTAGGATTTTCCATCTGGCCAGCAATTTGCTGTTCTAAAAGGGGACCCAATCCTCTTTCATGTTTCCAGATCCAAGTGGATGTCATAGATACTTAAGAGCAAGTTAAAACCACTAAACATTTTGGCATCCAAGTACCACCAGTAATGAACACATAGGCAAAACAAGCTAAAATAAAGAACATATTAGGCTGTATAAACATATTAAATATTTTTACCTCACCAAACGGAGTGTAGAACTGCACAATATTTACATTGTTATCTTGAGAAGTTGCTTTTAGGGAGCCAGCCACTGCCAACACACTTCCACAATGGTTCCACTGAATACATACTACATTCATACCAGTGTCGATCAAGATAGGATCTAGTTTTTAAAGAAATAAACATCAAAAATCTAAACACATGTAGACATGTTGGGTCAAGAACAGCTCAGTAATTAGCATCCCACGTTTTGCACCTACTCTGGTCATTCTCATCTCTCATTATCTGGCATCTTCCATTATCATAACAGACAGCGAGACAGGGACAATCTGGTTCGACGTAGCCTTCTGTACCATGGTACCAATGTATTCCAGCAATACGGAATGCTCCAGTTAAGTTTGCCAAACAACTCAGTTTCATTTTCACCTAGGCAAGAATGGTTAATTATTTAAAGTCATACATAACATGCTATTTAGAGGAACAATTTATAGGTTAACTGATATACTGCAAAAGAGAGTATATGGGCAAAACTGTTCTCCTGCACAAAGAAAAGTTTTGACTTTATCAAAAATTTAATAGTTTGAAAGAGTTCCTTATTCAAGGCTGGATAAGACATAAGAACACATTTAATTACAAAGAAGAACTTCTGGCATTTTCACACTTTGAAAAGTAACTTAAAAAGTAAACATGCACTTGCACAAAAGCTGCACATGACCACGCAAGGAACCCCACTGGAACTCCACAAAATATAAAAAAGATTTCAAACCACTCCTGGCCACAAGTTCTGTTGTTGTTGTTATTTTTTTGACTATTTTTTTAAATAACCCTCCTGTTACTTTTTTTCTAGGCAAAAGACTCTTATTTGATATTCTAATTTGGGTATTATTGTTTCAATTATTTTAAAATATTATTTAAGGTAAGCTTACTCTTGTAACAATTATAATTAGTGTGCATCCTTCAAAGAATGCCCTGAACAGATAAGAATGCATGTAGATCACTTTGAAGGGGGCTGCCAGGTAACTTAAGGGAAGAATTAAGGAAAAAAGGACAAGTGTAAATATTGTTGAGAAAAGGAAGGACTGGTAGGACAACTTATTTAAGGAATCTCAGTAATTTATAGCACATGTTAGAAACATCATAATACACACAGCAGGAAGAAACAAGAGCGGATTAAAGAAAAGAGCATGGGAAGGGTAACAGCTTCTCATGGAAGGAAAGAAAAAAGAAAATTCACCATAATAGCATCTGAAAAACAAACAATATGGTTTCAGATACATTGCTCTTCCCAAAGTGAACGTTTTACTTCTGCTTAGTGTTTTATCATAGTTATTCTAATATTCTAAATAAGTAGATTAAAAAAATAAGTAAACAACCACTGCAGGAATGTAGCAATATTGTAGTTATTTCCACCATTTTTACCGCTTATTACCAGGTTTCCTCTGAAGCATGCAACATTCCTTACATAATGAAGAATGACAGGATCAGTAGGAAAATAAACTAAAGCTTTATTCTAAAAGTACACTAGTACTTTTAACATGAGCTTAATTTAATTTAGATACTATCACCATATACTATCACCATACATATTTTTACATTTTCACTAACTATTGCAAAGCAAAAAGGCATTTGCTGCCATGATAATCATTTCGCTACCAAGAATAAAATATTTATAATGTACTTATTTTCTTTAAATATTTTCATTAAAAATGAAGTGCTGCTGCAGCAAGTTTGAATATAAATACTGTACAAAGAACCACACATGAAATAAATTAAGAGGAAGTAAATTTTTATGCATGTTAAAGTTAATATCTTTATTATACCAACCATAAACTTACAATAAAATTTCCCTGACTGTCATAAATGTGAATTTCTCCATTTGACATTCCAAAGAGTAAAACTTTGCTATCAGAGGACCAGGTCACATGGCACAGGTGTGTACCTTTCAAGTCTTTCCCCCAGATGCGATTGCCTGTAACATAACATTTATTGTACTTAATAATTATACCACAAAACTAAAAATAAGATGCATGTTAGCAGTATAGAAACTGAAACCGCTGAAGTTCAAAGCAACAACTATTAAAGTAAATATTAATTGTACTTATATGCATAAACAGAGCTGCTACATACATGACACTTAAAAATGGAAGCTATATAACACCACAACAATTAGCAGAGCTTAAGTTTTACCATCCACAGATCCAACAATCACAGCTCCATCTTCATACACAATACAAATCTTCTGTCCGTCAGCATTCCAGCTCATACTTCGAACAACAGATTTATTTCTGTTGTTAATCATCTCTTCATACCAAGCACCTATTAGGAACAAATGAAAAACTGAGTCATACTTCTAATTTGAGAACCCTCTAGCAGATTCAAGAAACACGCTATCATTGAATTCAAAGAGCAAAAACACTCTCAGTTAAAAAGATAATGCAAATTGGATGATAACAACATTTGATACTAACATAAATTCCAGGAGTTGTTAAAAACAAAATAGTACAAAAACACAAAAAGTTTATAAGAATTACCAACAAATTAAACTAGGTATTCAATAAAATGGAAAAACGTCAAGTGTCTGCTTATAAAAACAAAGACAGGACAAAGACCGGATAACAAGTTATATATGATTGCAATATAATATGTAATAAAAAGCTATAGGAACAAACTGTTCTGGAAAGGAATTAAAAAAACGTTGTTCCACCCATTCTGTAAAAACTCCAGCAAGACTATACCAGTGTGAAATCCAGTGTTCAGGTGTGAGTTACTTATTCCCCCCAAAAATATCGACAAACAATAAATAAGAGAGGGGAGCCAAAGTTTGAGAGTACGAAGTAATTTACAGGTTCTTCTCAAAAACTAGAAGAGATTATTTATGTCCTTCTTTTTATTGTTCAACACATTATTTTTCTCCAAAGAAATAAAGTAACAGATTTAAAATAAGAGATCTGTAGCAGTTTAACCAAGCACATGGCTAAGCACCAGTATCTTTTCCTAAGATACCTCTGGAAGACAGATTCCTTTTCATAAGCAACACTACGAAAAATTTAGATGACAATTACAATAAGAACTTGGAAAATGTTTTATATCTATTTCAGGTTTTAAACTCTGCAAAATAAGAACTCTGAAAAAGAACCATTAAAACTGCTAAATGATTTCCCACAAGTGGAATATTATTCAGTCTCAAAGTTGTCCTGTAGCGTACCTTTATACATCATCCACACGATGATGAGCCCATTTTGATCACTGGTTGTTAGTTTGTGATACTGCTCATTCCATGTCACCACTTGCACAGAACCTAGAGGATTATACAAATCTTGTGTTTATGCCATTTAAACACATTAAGGAAAACCACCACACACAACTTTATCACTCCGGAGTTTACAGGAATTTGCACTGCCGAGATTGATTTAGTTTTAGGCATTCTTATTACACCACTCCTTTCCTCTTCCAAAATTCTGCTCTAATTGGATCCTTCTGGTCCTTTATTCACCCACTTGAGCAACATCCTCTCTAAATTCTACCCAGAATATTGTTTCAGTAAGCAAAACCCAAACCATAGTTTTACAGTTTGACTTAAGAGACTTTTTGTCCTCCTCTTCAAAAAATAACTTGATCCTCAGTAGAGCTGCAGTTTGAAAACATAATCTCCCTCCTGATTACCAAAAAGAGCACTCTGCACACAGCTCCTTCAGATCAAGTTTCATGTGGGATCCTCCTCACGAACATTTAACGTGACTTGAAACATCTTCAAACAGTTTTTTAACAACCATCTTATTTCATCAGTTCAATACTGGGTATGAACTTGGCCTCTTCCAGCATCACAGACTTCCACTTCTTCACCAGTGGTTATGCATTTCCTCTGTATCCTTTTCATTTCTCCAAATTTCAGTCACAAGCTTTACCAACAGACACAGTCAAAGATATCCCGAATGTCAGAGATTTTTGAGGGGAACAGTAAACTATTTCACAATCAAAGACATCCATTCAAAATATCCACTAAACCAATTCTTCAAAATTAATTTCTTCCATCATGTTTAACCAGGCCCCTAAAGTAATCTGTTGCCAAGTTTCAACTACAAATAATCATAAGAGACCATTCCTTCTAATTTTCTAAAGATTTCAGCATTCTCTTTGTATCTCCCTTTCTGTGGATGATGACCATTTAACATGTAAGAGTTTGATTCCTCCCTGACTTCCCTGTATTCAATGTTTTCTTTCAAAAATACTTCAGCCTGTTTTCTAACCTCTGTAAACTTTGTATACCATGCTGCAGTCTACATACATATGTAATTTGTCAATAAGAAGAGAAAATAAAGACATTTTGAAAACAGAGATGAGATTTACTGAATTGTGACTTCTTCAGAAGAAAATGTAAAGCTGCCATAACATAAGCAAATCTTAGATATTATCAAAAAATAATTAAAAAAAATAAGTTCCTCTGTGATAGAACACATACAATAGTATCATCCACTTTAGTATCAATCAATTCTTCTTTTTCAGGAAAATGAATGGGGCCCAAGTAATTTAGAAAGTCACACAGATTAAGCTGAAAGGTCAAAGTTTATAAGCCTAACCATGGAAAACACATCAGCAAAACGTAAGTTGTTGTAGGCAGAACCTGGCTTGATTTGTGCAGCATGCGTTGTGCATCATGCATACCACACCAGCCAGAAGAATTGAGGTGAGGTTACATCAGTCAAACCCGTAATTCATTCACAAATCATGAAAGATTAACTACAGGTCTTTCATCAGCTAACTTAGTAAAAGTAGATATTCAACCTGTTACATACGTGATCTTCACGCTGATATCCTTTATTTTAGTCTTTTAATTAAAAATTGGAGAAAAATTACTCTATCAACTTCCCCAAATCCTGTATTTTTCATTCTAATCAAAATACATTAAATGCTCAAGGAGACTTACCACTATGACCTTCAAGAGTTTGATTCATAGAAAGATTACTAGGAGCTGCAAGTCCCTTTATTTTTGCTTCATCTAAAAATAACAAAAACAATTATAAAATAAACCTAATAAAGCATACCTGTTACTGTAATAATGCTTCAGCTCTAATTACTGGTTTTAATTGTTAAAATAATTCCCCTAAAAATAGACAGAAAGTGTATCTATAGGATGGATTTTTCCATTCCTCAGTTCAAGGTATTTGCTACCCATATCTGTCATCCAAATTCGGATGCTCACTAAGCCTGAGCAACTTTTCAGAAACAAACCAAAAACAACAAAGAAAACATATGGCTATCACAACTTATTTACTTTTAGAAAGAGTTTTAAAAGAACTAGAAAATTAATTGAAGTTCACTTTTCTCAGAGCATACTCATCCTATTTCAAAGGAATATACAACTTTTTCCTTAGATTAATGGTAGAGAACATTAAAAAAAAATAGTGAAATGATTATGAAAATAAACAGGAAGTCCAGATAGCAATAACAAAAATGAAGCGTATGCCCTGAAAGAAGAAGCACTGAAGAGTTCAGTAGATATAAAACTACTTATCAGCTAGACAAGTAGTACCTATAAAAGCTAGATAAATGACAGGCATATCATGTGAAACAAGCTAGAGGAAAACAATGTTCAGAAGAAAGCAGCAACACCTTTGACACTTATACAAATCTATAAACATCTGCGTACAGGCTTCAGATGTATGCCATGCTGTTAAGTTAGAGAATTGGAAGGAGTTGTGTTTTCAGAATACTGAAGTGTGGTGGATTTTATTCTTAAGAAAAAAAGAAAAAAAAACTCAGTTACCTGTCTGTGTTTCTAACTTTAAAACTTTCAGTAATCCATCCTCTCCGCCACAGGCTATGAACCCTTCATTCTTATTCCAGGAAATACATCTTAACTGAACATTACCAGGAACCGCAATCTGAAAAAGAAATATTTTGCGTCTGCACCTTGTTAAGAACCAACTTTTAGTTTAAACTCCCCCGAGAGCACCTCAACAGAGGCACCTATGAGAACGCAGCAGCGAACTACGGACACATTAGCACACCCGGAACGACAACAGCAGTCAGTCAGGCTTATAACCCAGCCCCGGCAGCACCTTCTTGCACAGGTAGATGAACATCGTGAGGGGGGAGCGGCGGCCGAGGGGCTCCGAGCGCCCCGCTCCGACCGGCGGCGTTCCCGGGGCCTGCCCTCACTCGGCGCCGCCGTCGCCCTGGCAACCGCCGCCGGAAGCGCGCCGCGGGAGAGATGCTGCCCTACTTCCGGGAGGGCGGCCCGCCCCTGGCATGGCGGGGGGGCGAAGGGGGTGTGAACAGGGGAGGGGACTTGGGGTGGTCTGCTTCGGGGAGGAGGTGGCGGTAAGCAGTTGGTAAAGGGCGTGCTGCTTTTAAATAAAGGAAAATAAAAGTGTTTGTGAATTACTTGTGTGTCGTGTTTTGGTATTGTTTGACAGAATCACAGAATCATCTGGGTTGGAATAGACCCCAAAGATAACCGAGCCCAACCTCTGACCTAACACTAACAGTCCTCCACTAAACCATATCACTAAGCTCTACATCTAAACGTCTTTTAAAGACCTCCACGGATGGTGACTCCTCCACTTCCCTGGGCAGCCCATTCCAATGTCTAACAAACATTTCAGTGAAGAAGTTCTTCCTAATATCCAACCTGAAACTCCCCTGGCGCAACTTTAGCCCATTCCCCCTTGTTCTGTCACCAGGCACATGGGAGAGCAGACCAACCCCCACCTTGCTACAGCCTCCTTTAAAGGTACCTGTAGAGTGTGATAAGGTTGCCCCAGAGCCTCCTCTTCTCCAGGCTGAACAAGCCCAGCTCCCCCAGCCGCTCCTCGTAGGACTTGTTCTCCAGACCCCTCACCAGCTTTGTTGCCCTTCTATGGGCTCGCTCGAGCACCTCAATGTTCTTCTTGTAGCAAGGGGCCCTAAAATCACAGAATGGTTTGGGTTGTGCGGGACCTTAGGGCCCATCAAACTCCAGCCCCTGCCATGGGCAGGGACACCTCCCACCAAAGATTGCTAAAAGCCCCATCCAGCCTGGCCTTGAACACCTCCAGGGATGGGTCATCCACAGCCTCTCTGGGCAACCTGTTCCAATGCCTCACCACTCTCATTTCTATTCCTTATATCTAATCTAAACCTACCCTCTTCTAGTTTAAAACCATTATTTTTAAAGCCATTATTTTATTTTAAAAGTTTAAAGCCATAATTTACAGCAGTACATGCTGAGGATTACCCCAACCCCAGAATTAGCCCAAGCTTCACCACTGGTTGAAGTAAACGATGGCTGGCAGCGCATGTTGCATGACATTTTGCTCCCTCGCAGTCACTGCCATGCACCCACAACTGAATTTACCACTTAATTTATTGTAATGGGCAGTTCCATGGGCTAGTACATGTACTCAGTGGGTTAGAGGGGGTAAAGGAGACCCTTTGTTGTGCTGGGCCCATACACAACACGGAGCAGTGCAGAGGGTGTGGGATCAGGCCCAGGCCCATGCTGCTCCAGGGTTCCAGGCTCCTCAACAGTGCGGCCAGAAGGCAAGTTAGATGGGACCTGTCTGTGAAATGAAACATTTTCATGCTGAAGCTGTCTTGTGATGGACAGAAAAGGTAAGCCCAGGCAACCTCTTCGGCATCCCGCTCTAAACACTCGCCAGCTTCATGCAGTACAAATGCCACATCTCCAGGGTATCACCCTGTTTCACAGTGGCTAAGTACTTCACATTGCAATTATCCACAATGCAAACACTGAAATATAAGCAATGTTCAATGCCATCCATAAAGGAGGATCTTGATGAAGCCAGGTTCACACACGTGCATATTGTCAAGTTTGCTGCCATACCCATCATCTGAGAGGCTATCTGAAAATGTAAAGAAATAGAACCATCCATTGGGTATCATCAAATAATTTTATTGAAGGTACATTTTTACATGTTTATATACCTTCAGGCACTGACCGTCCAATTTTTTAACTACTGCCAGTTTAGAGGCATATAAGTAAGAGAACTATGAAACAAATCAGGCTGAGCTCCTAAAAGTATCTTAAAGCTGAATATGATGGCTAGAGTTAAGTTCAAAAATGTTTTAAGCAGAATAAAAATAATTTTAAAATATCATCCAAAAGATGTTTAGTCCTTGTTTATAATAGTTCTTTGCATTAGTCAAGTTCTATTGCCTCAATAAGTGAAACAGTATAAATACTCATCCATAAAATGAATACATCTATATTTAAAATAAAATAGTATTACAAATTCACTTAATAGGACGTGCTCTTATGTTCTTAAAAAAATATGCTTGTATCACCTTGGAATTTTGTCTGGTGCTCACAAAGTAAGACAAGATACTTGCTCAGAGGAATTGAATGTTAAATACTATCATCTGCAAGGTAGAATGACATTATGAATACTAGCACGTGAAACAAAGCCTGTCCAGCTCTTTTAAGGCAGATCTGGCCCCCAGGACAATTTTCCACAATCATGTAAAATTATACATCTCATTTGACAACCAGCCCTAGTGTAAATGGGACTAATGTAATACAATCCCAGTTGCCAAGAAGTGGAAAAGTCTTGCATTAGATTTATAACTTGTTTATACTTACCAATTACGGAGGCCAAGGCATACTTCTGGTCTTATAAATCCTTATATAATACCCGTGTTCCAGCCGAGGACATGAAAATAAGCAAAGTAAAGTGCTGGATATAAAACTCCACAAGTTACAGAAAAAAATATGCACGTACAGCTCTTTGAGGAAGCATCTATAGCACAGCTAGGTTGTCCCATGCTGACTGTAATTGAACGGCAACAAATTAGTATCAGTGGAGACATACCACAAAATAGGCATTAACTAGGAGAACCTCCATGTCAGCATAATTCATTCATAATTGTATGTGCTCTCTAAGTGAATTCCTGCCTGATTTTCCTTGAAATAGTTTGTATGTACAACCTGCAGGGTATGACACGAGCACAAATGTTGTTACAATATGTCCTTGGCATACCATCTACTGATTTAATATTTCATGTAATTTATTTTGTATGATTACGTACAAAATTGTGATTGTGATTTAGTTGCATGATTACACATGCAAGTGTGCTAAATAAATGGATTTCATTTAACAGTGAAATTTGTAAATTGTCAGCTTCTGCAAGCCCAGCTGGCACCAGGAAAGTCTGTAGAATGACAAGAGGAATGACTGATTGCTAACGTAAGTAAATCTTGCAGGATAAAAACCTTAAACTGCAGCGTGTATTTCATCCTTCCAAGTGTAGAACAACTTTGAAATAACTATTAACCCTCTTATCAACAATAACAAGGAGTTGTAGGTTTCAAAATCAAACTGTTCTTTTTCCAACTGTGTGACTCAAGAACAGTGTCCTGTTTAATTATGCAGATTTCTTCCATTTGTGCCTCTTCTATCTTTGAGGTTTTGTTTCCTTGCCTTTGTTAAACTGTTTATTTCATAACACACATACTTTAAGTTGTATATATTTTTTTAAAAAAAGAACATCAGTCTGCTGATCATACTTTATTTTATTAAAATAAGTTACAAGACCACAAAGTACTTTCCATTTTAATGGACAAATGCCAGAGGCATAATTTTTACTCTGCCTAGCCATTTCACAGTTTTATATCATGTGAATACTTTTCCATTCCTTTCTTTCCTGTATTTACTTTTAAATCAGAGAATAAAAATGCAGTTACTGCAGAATGACGGTACCTGCTGTACTACTGGCAGTACAGACTGAAGCACAGCAGGTATAGGTAGCTTTATGGTTACAAAGTGACCGTACATGAAGATCCTCAGGGCATATTTTCAAGACGGTTGTCTTCCCGAAGTCTTCTTGACACTTGTCAATAATAACAAACCAAATGCTGTTCTGTAAGCTGTGCAACAAATTAAAGCTTGCTGAACACAATAAAAAATAATTGCTTCTGGAAGATCATTTGGGGATCTATCTAAGTAGAATGGTAGCTCAGACAACCTGCTGTCTCTCTTGATATGCTTGCAGCTTCTCAGACACTTCGTCTAGTGGTCATCTAGTTAAGGGCAACACAATAGGTGGCTACGAGGTTTGGTTTATTTATGTTTCTCATTACTGCATTTTACACAGAAAATCAGATTCTAAATGAGATCAATGCATGCTTGAACTAGAACTTTCAAAACATTTTAGAGAAAGGTTAGGGTTTGTTAACTTCCCAAATTTTCTCTACAACCCCAATTTCTTATAAGAAGTTAGAGCGAGTGACATTCAGAGCTGAGGAGTAGCGGGTGATGCTGCTTTTTCCAGTTTGGTTCGAAAGGAAGCTAGGGATACAAATTGCTCAGCAAAGAAGGACTTTGAAAGAAAGCATCAATTTTTTGTAATGATTGTATTGCTAACTTGAAACTACCACCATCTCATTTAACATTAGTGCTTTGGGGCAGAGAGATAGTCTGTTCTTTTGAGATAGATATTGTGCTACTACCAAGATGACATTACAGGGTTAATTAACTTGGCACTCAGTTTTAATTACTTAGACTCCCTGGAATGATGTATGATCCAAGGAAAATTAGATTCTCGCCTTCACCCTTCCCAGGCAGATAAAGTGAATTCAAGGGACCCTACAAAGAGAGGGATTTACACTTAGACCTATAAAAATAACTTTGAATTTGTTCAAGAACTGGGAAAGTTGTGTATTTGGTAGAAGACTTCATATGGCTTTCAGAAAACTTGGTGAACTGAAGAAGCCATTTATCTGTATAAATGATGAGTTAATATACAAAACTTAGTAGTCTCCCGCTTTGATTAATCTGAAATAGCCCCCTTCCTTGATTTTGTAGCCCCAGGGATCAGGATGACAACTACAGACCTAATACTCCCCTACATTAATTCCTATTTGAACAAGAGCACCTTTCACAGAAGAAAAGAATGTAGTCTCAGAAATTTCCAGCACCGAAAACCTACCCCAACCCTTGGTAAACGGTCACCGTGATCAACCACTATCACTTTTAAAAATTGTGCCTGATGCTGAATCACAGCTTGTCCAACATCCATTTATTAGTTCTTCTCATTCCAGCTGAGGACATTTATTGCAGCATTCAGGTTTGCTACCACACCACAGAATTCACCACTTTTATTTTTCCTCCCACATGTTTGTGAAATGTCTAATCCGGGGGCCAGCTACATTTCTCCGTGCTGCCGCTGTGCAATGAATGAAGCCAGTGAACCCTGCAGCCCACGCCTGGGATGCGCTGTAGCCTGGATGCTCGCCCAGTACCCCACATTCAGCACCCTGCCCCGCAGCCCTCCCACTCTGCCTGATATCTGCCTGATATATCCCAGCAGCTGGGTAGTAATAGGCTAGCAGTTTTTCGCACAAGAGAACATGCATGAAAACTATTTGGGACCCTGCCTGCCTGTGGAGTTGGAAGCCCGACCACAGCTGGTCAGATGACTGTCATTGCTGCTTGTGAAGGTGTCCGAAAATTTGGGGACATACACAGACTACTAATAGCAGAGCTCAGAAGTGAGCATGTGCTGTAAACGTCCTCTGAAAGAATTACAAATAGAGCAATGTTTGATTTTCAATGTAACACATATTATCCTGGTGACGTGAGGATGTGCATCTTATCTGTACCTTGATATGAAAAGGAAATATGAAAACGTAACAGTATTGGCAACATGCAAAATTTCACTCCCTGATGTTAATAAAATCACCAAGAAAATACTTTCTGTTGAGAAGCGTGTTCCCCCCCCCAGCTTGTATCAAAGCAGCTACCTCCAGTGAAGAGCTGAACACATAAGAAAAAGGATATGTTTTGTGGACAGAGCTTGGAGGCGTGAAGTGACCGAGTCCTGCAGTGCAGCTATGGCTTCACACTTACAGGCCTCCTCAGTTGTTACAAGACTGCTTGTTGAGGCTCCTAAGAGAGAAAACAGCATTTAGAATACTTAGGAAAATATTTAAAAGCCAAGAAAATGCAAGATTCTGCAAGGGGAGCTGAAACCAGGCTGTGGGACTGCAGCCCAGGGCAGTTGGGAGGGAAAGGTGGCAGAGATGGGGACCAGCATGTAGCTGGAGGCATATGTGTCCTATCTCCAGGAGCAGGACAAGCACTTTCGCCACTTTGTAAATAATGCAAAATAACAGGAACACGTGCATTCATTTTAAATAGTAAACAGTAGAGTTTCAGCTGTGTCATCAACGTGTTTCACCTCCCAAGTACTCTTGGTTTATAACAGTGGCAATATACATGCACAGGGAGTATCGTTCCTCATTCATCAGGAGGTGTGGACATGAGTCCATCCAATGTCACATCAATATATATGGAGGGAACAACAATGGTCAAAGGGGTTCAAATTAATTTAAAATCTAGTAGGAAAGCACAGTGATATTAATGGAGGAGTCAGTATGGAAGAGAAGTAATCAGCCTCTTAGGGAAGAGGAAGCAAACATTGCTATCCTTTGCAGTGATTCCAATTAATCTGTTTCTGCTTCTTGCCCTCAGACTTGCAGGCTTACCAAGGACCAGGGCCTCAGCTGTCCTCAAGAATTCTTTTTTCTCCATAATCCACCACAAAAACAGGGATGTTCATAAACAAAGGGCTCAGAGATGTGACAATTTGATAGTGGCATAATGACATGTCAAGCATCAGCTAATGACTGTGAATTCTTATCTCTGTGAAAGGCAAGTTAACTTCACCTACTCCATAAAGGAAATATATAAGCTGCACCAGTTGCTTCAGGTTAAGAACAAATAATACCAACAACTACTGAAGCACTGCTAATAGTGAGATTACCATGTACATCTGAGGCCAGAATACTAAGCTTCCAAAGGCAGCACCTCTTTAAAAGATCTACAATTATGAAATACCCTTTCAAAAAGAGATAATTTGCATGTAATTGCTGTTTCCTTATACACGTTTTTAACATTGCTTGCAAGGGCACTGGCAGAAGATTATTGAATTGTAATTTTTTCATTTTTTTTTCAATCACTAAACAAATTATGAGACCATTTTAACGATAAAACAATAGAAATACTATACCTGGAGATAGTTTATATTTTTTTTCTTAATTATTTTGGTTTCTCTCTTTATTTATCATGCCACTGATATTTCCATTTTGCATGGAAACTGATGACTGCTTCAGAAAATGACTGAAAGTTTGTCCATTCAGTGTTTCACTGAAAAAAAAATAATCTATGAACAGATTCATTTCAAGCAGTGCAAAAATTCATTTGCGAATTTCACCACAGAAACTGGTGTCTTCTTGATTCCACTGAACCTGTATTTGTTCAGCTCCCTATTTTGAAACATCCTGCCGGCTTTATGGCCGATGTACAAAGAAGAGCTGTTCAAGATTCAGCTGGAGGAAGGCCAGTTCAAAATATCACACCAACGTGGTTGGTTTCCAACTGACTGCCAGTGAAGTTTGCATGTTTGCATTTAAATTCTCCAGTGACAGATACTGATCCTCCTTGAATTATGTCTGCTTTAACCGAATTACTTTTACATACGGCAACTGTCCAAGGGTATCCTGAAGTCTTCTGCAGAGCTTCTGTGAAATTTAGAGTCTTCCAGTATTTGATATGCAAAATCTTGGGCAATTCCACTGCTACTGGGATGCCCAACGAGTCACACAAAACATCCTAGTTGTTTTTTTACACTGTATTTATGTTTAAGTCCAGACCTACACAAATTACTGTTTTGGTAGATGGTGTTTAGCTACATCCTTATTAGCTATATAATAGACATTATATAAAATGTCTCTTTTTACACATTGTTTTTACACAGGGCAACTTCATGTAATGTCAGATCATTCCTGCTCCAAGCAGTAGTAGATCAGACAAGATACCTCTAATGTCCTTTCCAACCTACCTTAAGTATCAAATGCTGCAGAGGCTCTGCAAATAGTTTATACCTGTAGTGGGTTTACGTGGCAAGGTTTTGGTAGCAGGGGACCATAGGGGTGGTTTCTGTGAGAAAGATCTAGAATCTGCCCCGTGTTTGGGAAGGGCCCCATTGTTTTCCAGAGCTGAGCCAATAAGCGATGTTGTTTTGCGCTTCTGTGAGAGCATATTTAAGACAGGGAAAAAAAAACACTGCGCCACACAGCAGCCGGGAGAGTCAAGGGAGTGAGAAACAGCCTTGCAGGTGCCAAGGTCAGTGTAGAAGGACGGGGAGAGGTGCTCCAGGCGCCGGAGCAGAAGTCCCCTGCGGCCTGTGGTGAGGACCATGGTGAAGCAGGATGTCCCCCTGCAGCCCATGGACTACCACAGTGGAGCAGGGTTCCACGCTGCAGCCCGTGGAGGAGACTGTGGTGGAGCAGGTGGCCCTGCACCGACGGAGGCTGCCGCCTGTGGAAGACCCCTGGCGGAGCAGATTTTGGGCCAGACCTGTAGCCCGTGGAGGGGAGACCACGCAGGAGCAGGTGACCTGGCAGGAGCTGCTGCCCGTGGGGGAGCCAGGTTGGAGCAGTTTTCTCCTGAGGGATGGACCCCGTGGTACAGACCCATATCTGGAGCAGTTCTGGAAGAGCTGCTGCCTGTGGGAAGCCCACGCCGGATCAGTTCATCAAGGACTGCATCCCGTGGGTGGGACCCCACAGCACAGGGGACGAGAGTGACTGAGAAGGAACGGCAGAGAAGAAGTGCTGTAGACTGACCATAACCCCCATTCCCCCGTTCCCCTGCGCCGCTCGGGGGGAGGAGGTGGAAGAGGGTGGATGTGGGGGGAAGGTGCTTTTGGTTTCTTTCCTTTGTTTCTCACTTCTCTAGCTTGTTAGTAATGAGCAATAAATCTTACTATCTTCTTATGCTGAGTCTGTTTTGCCCGTTACAATAATTATTGCGTGATTTTCTCGTCCTTATCTCAACCCTTGAGCCCTTTTCACATATTTTCTCCCCATTCCTCTTTGAGGAGGGGGAGTGAGAGAGCGGCTGTGGTGGAGCTCGGCTGCCCACTCGAGCGGAACCACGACAATACCATTATAGCCCATGCAATTGGAGGAGTGGAAAAGAGCATGGGCTCTAGCATTGCAGTTCTTCTGACACCAGTTGTGTTCCCTTCCAGCCCCCACTCTCCTCTTTATGCTGGTACACAATTGAGTCCTATGCCTCAGAGACAGATGCCCCAAAACCCAACCTTGCCAGTACTCCTAGTTACTCATGTGTCATAAGGAAATGCAGATTATAACAGATTAAAAAAAAAAATACAATGAAGTCCTTAAATGTGTGGTGATAGGTAAGAGTCAAGTGCAGTTTTAAATACAGTAAGTGCTATAACTAAAGAAGGATCAAACTAGCTCAAAACATTATTGGAAATAGAAAAGAATGAAAAGGGATTATACTTTTAGGGAGTTAGTGAGTTGACAAAAAGTTTCTCATGGAGATTGAAAGGATTTAACACATTAAAGAGAAGTACTTCAATAAACATGTTCAGAATAAAAATATTAAATCATTACTTGAGCATGTTTTCTCGTCTGGGTTTAAGGTAAAGCCTTCGTAGCAGTCACAGGTGTACGATCCCTCGTTACTCACACAGACCTGCTCACAGTCATGGGTTCCTGGTGCGCACACATCGATTCCTACAAAATGCATTTTGGCGAAGCAGTTATCCAAAAATATTAAAACCTTTTAAAATGTTTCCCAATGGCAGTACTTTTCCATGCTGGGAACTTATACTGCAGGAACTCTCACCAGCTGCTGCTGAGATGTGTAACTGATGTTGCCTTGGGGCAGTGACCTAAAACCAGTTGTTTTACTGGGGTCTCTCTCGGTCCTTACTTTTACAGCCTGTGATGCTGACCACAGCTCTCTAACCTAACCAGTTGTGAAGCACCAGCTCACCTCCAAAGATATGCTAGGAAAGGCTTCCAGTACACGGTAGCTTTACATTGAGGATGCTGGGCAGGAAAGGAAGGCTTTTAAAATAATAGCATTTTTAGCATAAGGTAAGGCAACTGAGAAGCTAAAGAAACAAACAGCGAAATGAAATTCAGCCTGGAGGGAGGACATCGCCTCAGGCTGTCTCCTGCATGATGGCATACAGTTTCCACAGCACTGCAAAGTGTGTGACTGTGTGACTAACCCCAGCTCTTGTCTCTTCAATTATTTCTCGGTTCTGGGTTTGCTGAGTGTTGTATAATTGCACTTAGTGAAATACAGTGAAGGCCTTCACGACAGGGTGATTAGGAAGGAGCAAATGCTAGACAGCTAATGGCACTGGTGCACATGAAGTACCTGATGTACCTACGTGATCACAGAATCACAGAATCACAGAATTTCTAGGTTGGAAGAGACCTCAAGATCATCGAGTCCAACCTCTGACCTAACACTAACAGTCCCCACTAAACCATATCTGTAAGCTCTACAATGATGCTCGAAGAGGAAAAGGCAGAGTGACACAAAACTGTCTTATAATGCTTAAATGCACATATAAGTTTCTTAAATAGATACAAATACATTAACCTGATAATGAGAGTGATTTCAATACATCTGCTTGGTTGGGGAGGGGGGGGGGGCATGGGGGAACAGGGGGCAGCAATCTGGACTTACTTGAGCATGTCTTCTTGTCTGGGTTCAGGGTGTAGCCCTGGTAGCAGTCACAGGTATAGAAGAGATCATCTCTAACACAGACCTGCTCACAGTCATGCCTGCCAGGTGCACACATGTCGGCAGCTAAGAAAGGCATTGGAGAAGAATATTAACCAATACCTACACTTCAGACTGTTTATTTGGCATCAGTAGTTCCCATCTGGATTCAAACCAGGACGTTCTCATTGCACATCAGCACGCTATTAGCTGCAGTAAGGTATACAGAGTGTGTTCTTATCTGTCTGTCAACATCACGAAGTTCGTATGATTTTTTGGAACTGCAGCAACGCTTTTTTTGTGTTGTAACAGATTGCAGAAGGAACTGAACTAGCAGTGACCCAGTTACAAAATAATTATCCAAAGGAATTTCAGGGAACAAATATCTGGGTTTTAAGAGAGCATTTGGCATTTTTTCAGCTCTGATGGAGTTGGATAAGACACTGTTTTATGGAGTGAAAAGACCATAAACAGAAGAGTATACATAGCTGCTAAAAAAAAAAGAAAGACGTGGCACCCACTGCCAGTTACAAAGTGGGCACTTTATGTGTGAGGCAGAGGTTTTCTGCCAAATTTAACACATCAACTCCAAAAAAGCAAGTTGAGGAGTTCCTATATTAGGATATTTTTGCAGTAAGGAGGTCCTGTAAGGCAAAAACAACTGAAGAAAGAAAGGAGAGAAATAAAGAAATAGAAAAAGGAAGAAAGAAGCAAGTAAACAAGAAAGAAAAGAGCCCCTCTTGGATCTATGCTATTTTTGTTATATCACAGAGACCTGGAGGTAGTTGAGAAATCACAAGCAGCCTAGTGCAAAATGAGAGTCGACAGAAAAAAAAAAAAAAAGCATATTGGAGACATAATCTGAAATTTGAGTATGCAGGGGGATGATCATTGCTATGAAAGGAGATTGAGGACTGGACTCACAAAAGGGATGCCTCACTGAATTCACATTCCTTCACAGATGTTTACAGTCTCTATGTAATACCAGCTGAGAGTTAATCTTAGGAACTGATTTACAAAATCAGCTCCAAAACTAGGCAGGAAGAAATATCAAGAAAACTTTTTTGCCTCTTTGAGATGCAAGAACTGTGAATTAATTGGAGGGATTTGCGTAGGAATTTCCTGGAATTGGAAGCCTGGGTTTGTCACGCAAAATATAGTAAGGAAAGGGATTATGATAAAAGTGGAAAAAAGGGTTTTATATAAATAAATCATCAGTGAGACATACAAGGAAATGAAGGGTGAACTTCAAATGCTAATCAAGTGAAAATGATACAGAATACATATTAAGCCATATGTACCATATATTTATATATACATCCTTATGTACCAACCATGTCAATGCTTCTGTTTCTCCACAAGAGACCAGCACTGGGAAAGAACATTTCTCTCCAGCCTCTAGAGCTGTAAAGCCGGAGTATTTTTTAAGTTCCAAACACATCCACCAGGAAGAGTGATTACACTCATGGTGTGATTACACAGGCTGTAGTCTGTCCTCCAGTACAGCCCCTGCTCTTCTTCCTCTCATTCCCACATCTTCGTTATGCTTATTTGCTGAAGAGCTTCCTGAGACAGGTAGTGCATGTGACATATCCCCACCAAATATATTATCCTTCTCCTCTCTCAGGTGGATAAGGCAATTCGTGCCCCTTGAGAGTGAAAATATTGCAAAGTCCCCAGGGAAATGCCAAGTGGCATTTTAATTACAGCAATTACACGCTTCACACAGCTGTTGAAGAGTCACAAGTCTCAAATTATTACTGGAAACATGAAGAAAACCTGAAGTTGCACTGTGCTTTCAGGAGTCGTACAAACTCTTGCATAACTTATTAGAAAAGTAACATAAATAGACCTGACTTCGAAGAGTTATTTGATGTTAGCTGAACACTGTATTTCCTTGACCAGGTCCTACCTGAGCAAGTCTTCTTATCTGGATTCAGAGTGAATCCTTCAAAGCAGTCACAGCTGTAGGATCCATCCGTTCTCCGACAGACTTGTGCACAGTCATGCCTCCCAGATGCACACAAGTCCATGGCTGTGGAGGACCATGTTTTAGAGAAGAAACCAATTAGTCTCTCACTGACACTCAAGTACTTTAAATACTTCAACATTTATAAACACAATTTAATTAGGATTCAAAATAGGATCCAACCAGCGCCTTACTGCATTATCATATTATGCTGCAGACAGCTGAATTCGGTTACTGAGCATTTAATGCAGGAGGCGGATATCTGGGCTCCAGGACATCACTACACCACGTCTCGCACAGGCTGATTTCCATCTGCAATTCTGGCTGCCTTGAATAACCCCACACAGGCTGAAGCTAAAGCACCGCACGGAGACGGGCAATAACCTGCCATGTTGTTGTTTCGTGCAATATTAGCAGGAAGCATAATGAACCCAAATTCATACTCTCATCTGAAGGCCGGCACAAAAAGCTAGGGAGGTCATGTACAAGTACTGTTAAATGGCAAGGAGATATGAAACCTAGTTAGAACAACAACAGTGCCAAAAACGAAGCAGAAACACTGGGAGGTTATGTTCTTTCTTCAGAAATAAGAGGTATGAAAACTTCAGTGAGAGGTATGCTTATGTGTTCTCCAAGGGAGAGAGGCTCTTACCAGGTACAAAATAGCTACTCCAAGGCTGGTGCTGCTCAAAACTTCTGGATTTAAAGGAGCAACTCCAGAAAAAAAAATATATGGGGAAAAAGTTTTTATAATAAGCTAACTTTTCAGAATGACAATTCAAGGAGAAGGAAAGGATGAAAGTGCTTATGGTGAAAGGCTGGGGTTGCTGTATTGTGGAGCCCTGCATAGCTTAGAAACAGAAGCAGCAAGTTGTAAAACAAAACAAAACAAAACATCAAGCAAACAAAAACACTGAGTTTTGACAGGGGAGATGGAAGGGATGTGGAAAAATAATCAGGTTTTAAGTTCTCTATGGACCAGTGGCACTTGGTCTCCAGTGGAGACACAGTGCTGGTGGGCATCTCTGGCTTAGGTTTCTTCTCTCCCAGGGACTATATTTATGAAGTACCATGAAAATCATAAAATGGTAGGTCAATGGCAATTTATTTATTTGTCAATTTATTTTAACTCAAGACATTTAAATAAAAGTACAATTTTATTGGTATTCGAACCAAGGGGAAAGGCTACAGGTGAATTCTCATTTTAAGAGTCGATATCTGCAAGCAGTTTTTCAACTAGAAGCCATGAATATAACTTGGAAAATATGTCCATGCCTCCATAAGTTTCATATATTAAAGTAGCCTTTAATTCTTACCTGAGCAAGTCTTTTTATCTGGGTTTAGGGTGTAGCCTTCATAGCATTCACAGACATAGGACCCATTGTTGCTCACGCAGATCTGATCACATTCATGTTTCCCAGGTGCACACACATCCACAACTGCAAAATGCATGCGAGAGGAACATTTTCAAATGCATTTCCATTTGGAATCAGCTCAGAAATGGCAAGAGTAATTGAAGGAATTAGAGTAAATGGTAGGAGAAAATATCTATATGGTGTCCACATCTGAAGACTTTGTTTTGGCATCTGGCCCTAATGAATGGTTCTGCAGGCATAATAAAAAGGATGGTGAGGCAATCAAACTACTTCTCACCATTGCTTGCAGAAGACGTATTTATTTATTATTTATTATTAGATTTATTATTGAAAGGGATTCAGACATTTGCTGTTTCAACAGAAGTACAAAAGTAGCTTCTGAAATCCAACTGTGTTATTAAAAAGAGATTTATTTTTGTTTTCTGATTTAATTAAATTTACTAAAGGAGTAATACCTGAGCAAGTTCTCTTATCTGGATTCAGCATGTAGCCTTCAAAGCAATCGCAAAGGTAGGATCCACCGTTACTCACGCAGACCTGCTCACAGTCATGGGTCCCAAGCGCACACGTATTCGCAGCTACAGAGGGCGTTTACAGAAAAAGCATTTCAGTCATCCCAAAGGAAAGAAACATTCATTAATAATTTACTCTTACAAAAGTACTTCACATCTAGCACTGTCTGCTGGATTAGTAGGGAATTTCAGTACTGTGTCACTATCACAGAAGTTGCAGTCATCTTTTGCATCATTTGGTAGCCAGAAGAAAGAGGTCATAAATGACCCCAAAATAGCTCCACATCTGAGGGGGCAGAAAGACAAGATTGATCTGCAAAAGCAGGGAGACAGGGAGAGATTTTAAGCATTTAGGACTATTATGTTGGAAATGGGAAGGTAATGAAAAAGACTTGGTTTAACTTACTAAACTTTGCTTACTGGCATACAAGCTGATTTATGAATTCCTGCTGTACTGTAAAAAGCCTCTCATGTAAAATGAAATGTGACGGCACAATAAAATAAACTAAATTACAACAGAAAGAGCATCAAGACGAGGAGCAACAGAAAAACAACTCAGAGGCACTAGGATAACAGGCTTAAGGATAGAAAGAGTGTTTGTGGAACTCTGGTCCAGGTGGATCCACCACCGAGGAACCCAGGCAGTGCAAGATGGGCATGTGAGAGCTGCAGCTGCCTTGCTCCATCAGGTTTAAAAAGTCATGTCCAAAAGAGGATATGGAGGGAAGCCTACAGTAAGGCAGCTTTACAGGCATGGCAACCTCCTGGCTGAAAGACAATACAGAAATAATGCCCAAGGCTTAGAGAAAATGAAACTGTGTGCTACAAAATGAGATGAAATTTGAGCAGACTGGCTAATTCCCCAGCAGACAGTAAGGTTATCTCATTGGAATGAGAAAACAGTGATATGAAAAGCAGCATGATGGATGGCAGCTGGATATAAGTTTGCTGTTGTGACAGGGCAGACAAAATGCCTGTGATAACACTGGGCTGTCTCTGCAATGAGCTACATGTGCTGACAGTCTTTTCATTCACAGGTCTGACCACCTAATTAATTAACCTCTGTCCAGTTTTTCTCAAGTGTATTTAGCTTTGGATATGATGCCTCTGTGCCTGTAAAGGAAACCTGGATACTCACTTAAACTTAGATGATTTTTAAATGACTAAATTTAGGTGAGATTAAAAGGGGAAGGGAAGATGGAGGGAAAGCTGAAAAAATGGGAGAAGGCATAAATGGGAATGAAAAGGAAGATGGAATCAAAGAGGAAAAGAAAAATGAAGAGACAAGCCTGTTGAGTTATTACCTGAGATACTACTGAGATGAATAGCTGCAATGTGGATCTGGCATAATGGTAAAATCAACTTAAAAGCAGTAGTGGTGAGATAAGAAATGACGAACAAGAGTTCTTGAATGTTCTCATGATTTCTGAATGTGAGGCAACATTTCTTGTTTTCTAAAGTGTGGAAGATTTAGATATCCCCTTGTAAGACAGAAAGTGTGTCTCATCTATTGGAAAAAAAATCTGAAACCAAGCCAGGGTCTTTTCATTCTGTTATATTCTTGGGAATAAGAAAATTCGTATGAATGATTTATGAACAAAATCTGTGGGTGATATTTTCAAGCAAACTGAGAAGCTCAGATTCAACTGGTCAGATTTTTGTGGTAGGAAAGGCAAGCTTCCACTGACTTTGACACCAATTCAAGGCTAAGATTTTCCATCTCCAGGATGGTCGCACACTGAATGATGCTCTCAATGCATCAAGGACCTGATCTTAGCCAACTATTTTGCCCCTGAACATTAGTTTTCCTGTTTTCAGTTCACCCCACAAACAAACTTGTTTGGCTTGGCCAACGCAAAGAACATCCTAATTGTCACTGGTGAGTCCAGATTTCTGTCTGTCCAAAAAGCAGTTTGGAGCTGGAAAAGACTTGGTTTACCCACACTATATAACAAGACTGTCTCAGATTCGTTTGGTTTGTAAGAGCCTTTTGAAAAAGCGTGGCCTTTACCCCGTTTTTGTTCATGAATCCTACAGATTCTGGCTAACTGCATATAGGATACTCAGAGTTACACTGGAAATATGTAAGTGTGAGCTCTCTTTGGTATATCCTCCAGCTTAACGGGAAAATAATTCCTATGCCTCATCACAATAAACAGTAGTATTACATTTCAGAACAAGAGATTTTTCTTTGGTGCTATGAAAGGACTCGCTTTCACTAGAACATTGGTGGAAAATAAACGCTATTTTCACAGCACTCATACCTGCATACCTGTCCAGGTAGGTGGGAGCTTGTACCCGCGTCCAGCTACCAGAAAGAGGATGTGGTCACACCAGCAACACAACATGATGTCAAGCCAGACCTCAAGCATTTCCTATGTTAATTATTGGGCAAAGTGTCCTGCCTACAGATGGTCCTACACATTTATTTCATACCTAGAGAAAGAAGTCTATTCACTCTAAATGTATTCAAAAGGTACGGTGGTAATTTTTAGCAAGGCTCTGAAATAACGAAGTAACACATTCTTGCCAGCCAAGTTCCTGAGGCAATGGCTGCTACTTGAATTCTCTCACAACGTTCTTTACACATGATTTTACTTGCCAGAGAGTTATTTTACAAGGCATTTCCTTAGAATTTTACTGGAAAAATCTACTTAATATGAGTTCCTTTAATTGTCAAAAATTCATTGTTTCTTTGTGGGTAGGGCTGTGGCATAGCTGTTTATGGGCAAACCTCAATTCTCCAGGTACACCATAGATTTTTGCCAATGACAATGACAACCCACGCTGGCCTAGCATTGTAGTGGAGTTCAAACCATACACACATCCAGCCCTCAAAGAGCAAAGCTAATTTGGCCCAGCCCCCAGGAGCTGCTGAAGCAGCTGTCAAAAATCAAGTGGCATAGGAACAGGGAAAGGTGGAAATCCGGCACACCAAAAAGGCCCAGAAACGCCTGCCCAGTGAAAGCTCATCCTGAGAGAACACATAATTTGTCCTACATCAAATTTCTCAAGCTAGTGCAGCAGTTCACCTGATTTTTGTACTCTGAACCCATGAGGAGCTCTTCAGAACCACACTTCCACCCTCCTTCCTTCCTATCCAGACAGGAACAGAAATGAGCAGCCTGCACAGCTCCAGCGTGGGCCCTCAGCATGTCACTAACAGGACGTAGATGAATCCCAGCCAGGCTGCAGTGCCTTCTCATGCGCTAAATCATGCCAACTACACAAGAACATCCCCTGAAATTGGTCCTGTTCCTTGCACGGTGAGGTTACTATTCAAAGTGAAAGGCGATTACTCGGTCTCCACTGAATAAAAGGGTTGACTTGTTTGCCCAACTGATGGCAATGGAAATATGTAAATGCAATACATAACACTTCTCGAAATAAAAACTTCTTTCTTAGGGAGTGGAACCACAGTTGGAGCCAAAAGGAGCCAAATTACACTACCGTCTTGGACTGACCACCTTACCGCAGAAAGTCTCTCTGAACTTGGATGTCAGCTTTTCAATCACACCATAGGTCTCCACATAAAAGACGTGTTCATCCAGTGGCTCGCTGGCCATCACCCTCAGGGACTGCATGTCGGCACGATCTACCCCAACGGCGTAGATCTCAATGCCAGCTGCCCGGGCGCTCGCTGCCACGTCTTGAACCTGGTCTTGCGGCCGTCCATCTGTCACGACAATGACCACCTTGGGGATATTGAAGCTTGCTGGCCGGGTACCCATCTCCTCGGTGAAGACTTCATCCATGGCAGTTTGGATGGCAAGGCCAGTCATTGTGCCAGCAGACAAAGGCTGAATGTGAGAGATGGCCTCCTTCATTGAGGCTTTATCAAAGTAGGTCCGGAGGGGAAACTCTACCTTGACAGTGCTGGCGTAATTCATGACTGCCACGCGGGTTGTTCTTTCACCAACGTCCAGAGTGTCGATCATTTTTGATAGAAAGACTTTCACTTTCTCAAACTCTTCAGGTCGGACACTACGGGAGCTGTCTATGATGAAGACAAGGTCTAGGGGCCGGTTCTTGCAGGCAGAGTCTGTCAGGAGGGAAGGAAAGCACGTCAGTCATCTGCACGGGACTGTGATGGCAAACTACCTCCACCAGATAAAAACAGACACCCTTCATTCTCTAGGAAGAGTCTTAAAATTATAGGGGCAACTCAATAGAAATTCTTAAGTAGTCCTTTTGACAACTAGTACATGACTGAGCACTATTAAGCATTTAAAGATTGTCACATTGAGCCCACAGGATAATGCCCGACTATCCTTGAAGCAAGAGGTTGTAGTTCGCATGTAGCAGCCTACACAGAAATGTTTTAATGATATGTAAATTAACTTACTTCTTCTTCTTACAGATAAAGCTTGAATTCATTTTTATGAGAACAGAAATAAAGCAGTAAAACAATGGGACAGATTGCATAGCGAACAGATGTTAACAATATTTGTTAGCAGTAGCTGTTAACAATATAGCAGATCGACGACTGGAAATTATTTCTTGTTTGTAATTCACAATCCAAAGTACACAACAAGAAGAAATAAAGACCAACAGGAACATGATGCAGGCCATGCTGTGATAAATGCTTCTTAAGCAGTTGTTACTGCGTTAAAGCTTCTATAGCAGTTATTATATGTAGAAGTTATTATTCATGAAGCAATTTTACATGTCAGAATGAACATTTACACACACATTTGTAGCTTCTAAAGTTTCTCACTGGCATAGAAATCTAGACTGAACAGAAAAGCCATAGCTCAGAGTGAGGACAAGCATCTCTGCAAGGAAAACTTAGAAGAATTGAGACAGCAACAGCAGGCAACCAAAGCTCAATGCTCTCTGTCCTGGGAGCTTGACCTTGATGCAACCATGAACTTAGTTTCTATCATCAAGTATGGATTTATACTACTGGTTTAAGAAAAAACAGACTGCCCAAAAGCAGAGTGTTCCTACAAAGAAGATGCTCCTGCTCAAGTATTATTGCCTAGCAAAAAGTGTTCAGTCAGCTTGAATATACTTCATGAAGAGTAACTTTTGGAGCCTGATACACATCTCCCAGCTACAATCAGGATGACTTATTATTCCATTCCAGCTTTAAGAAAAAAAAATAATTAAAAAAAAAAAAGACATTTTCTTCAGAAGTCTCTTAAAAGCAGAGATGAAAACAAAGCTTGTTTTCCAATATGTTAAAGAACTTTTTTCTTTTTTGCAAGTGTACATCTTACTTCAACCATGAAGCACAGCAATAGAGCTGATTTTGCTTTGGGACAGAAAAGTGGACTGCAAGGATCTAAGATCCCATCCAGGTACATTATACATAATTCTACATGCATCCCATAGCTCAGAGTTTGCATAAGCATTGAGAAGAATGGCTTTGTGCCTCTTGTGAAGCTTGGAGGAATATGAGGAAATATTTGTACATGCACATGTATCTGAAGAGATGAAAGAAAAAAGATGCACAATGTTCATCCTAAAGAAAGTGTAGAAAAATTATCTTTTTTAGATTAGGGAACAAAACTTTTCAGGAGCCTAGTGTTGCTATGAGTCTGAAATAGAGATGGTTTGAAAATTAAACAGGTAGATAGGGAGAAAAGAGGGGAAGGGAAGGGAAGGGAAGGGAAGGGAAGGGAAGGGAAGGGAAGGGAAGGGAAGGGAAGGGAAGGGAAGGGAAGGGAATCACAGAATGACCCGGCTTGGAAGGGACCTCTGGAGGTCAGCCGGTCCAAGTGGTTGCCACTTCTGCCTACAAGCACACCCTTGGACCTCTGCAGCTCCAGCAAGACGTCCCCAGCACACACCTTTCCAGTCCCCCTTTGCAAAAGCAAGCAGGGAAAAAATCCCAAAGAGCAGCCAGGGCAGGCAGCACCCGGAGAGGCCGGGTAGCAGCGAGCAAAGCAGGCAGCCAGCGAGCTCCAGGCATCATCCCTGGGGCAGGGCAGCCCCCAGCAGAGGAGGCAGCTCCGGCCGGGGGGGACCCGGGGGGCAGCAGGGCCGGTACCTGCCGCGCCGTGGCTCCCGGAGAAGCCGCTGCCCAGCGGCTGCCGGCGGAGGCGGTGCGGGACGCTCCGTGCCCCGGGCTGCAGGAGCAGCAGGAGGAGCAGGAGCAGCGGGCAGCAGCCCAGGATGCCGAGAGGCCGCCGCATCGTGCCCCCCTGCCTGCCCTGCCCGCCCTGCCGCCACGCATTTAAAGCCGGGGGGAGGCGGCTGCCCCCGCCTCGAATGGGGCGTGAGGGAAGGGAAGGGAAGGGAAGGGAAGGGAAGGGAAGGGAAGGGAAGGGAAGGGAAGGGAAGGGAAGGGAAGGGAAGGGAAGGGAAGGGAAGGGAAGGGAAGGGAAGGGCACCGGCCTTGCCAGCAGGGAGGAGAGGGTGCAGGGCTCCGAGGGTGCAGATGGAAAGGGACCCGTGTGCCTGCCGCTGAAATCTGGCACGGGTCTGCTAACTTCACGCTGTGGGGCTCGAGTGTCCCCAAGGCAGAATTTGCAAAGAACAGGAGAGAAAGCTCACAACGAGGCACACAAAGATGCCTTTGTTCGCAGTCCTAAACCAGGTTATGCTGTCCCTGGCTGCCTAAGTCCCACCATTTTCTGTGGGAAGCTGAGCAAGGTTTGGCAGAACCACCGAATCGTTAAGGTTGGAAAACACCTCCAAGACCATCTGGTCCAACCATCCCCCTACCACCACTGTCACCCACGAAGCCACGTCCCTAAGCACCACATCCAACCTTCCCTTGAACACCCCCAGGGACGGTGACTCCACCACCTCCCTGGGCAACCCCTCCCAGTGCCTGACTGCTCTTTCTGAGCAGAAATGTCTCCTCATTTCCAACCTGAACCTCCCCTGGCACAACATGAGGCGATTCCTTCTAGCACTAAGAAATATGGCTTATGGCACAAACCCGCACTGAGCTGCCAGCCCTTTCCTCCTTTAACTGAGCTGGGAACAAGAAGCTCCAATGCAGAATAGGAACGAGCCACCACACCCTCACAGCTCACCATCAAGTCTCTGGTAAGAATTAATTCCCTCCAGCAAGTGCCATCTTGGCAGCACTCTAGGAGAAGTCACCATCACACCTGCAACCCATGGGGCTGCAACCCCCAGCCTCAAGTTCTCTGTCCCCGTCCAGCCCCTCCAAGGCCCTTCAGTGTCCATTCACAGGGGACAAAGCTAACAAAGGAGGAAATGTTTGGCTTCGTTCTGTAACACACACTGACTCTCCCCAGCGGTGATGGATCCATGCCACAATACATACACTGGGATCAATATTGAGAGGTTATTGATATTGGGAGCCTGTGCAATACATAAAAGGTTCAGCTGTGTGATTCTTAGACCAGTTTAGTTTCATATATGCCTAACTACGGGAAAGGAGATGGGAGCAAGGAAGGTGTTGGTCTCTTTTCTCAGGTGACAAGTAATAGGACACAGTCTCAAGTTGTACTAGGGGAGACTTAGAGTAGTTATCAGGATGAATTTCTTCTCAGAGAGAGCGGTCACACAAGGGAACAGGCTGTCCAAGGAAGCGTTGGAGCCTCCATCCCTGGAGTTACATAAGGTGTGTGGACAAAGCCCCAAGGGAAATGGTTTAGCGGTGGGACTCGGTAGGTGAGGTTGACAGTTGGGCTTGATGATTTAGAAGATCTTTTCCAACCTAAAATCACAGATCCTTTCAGTTTTCCTGCAGAAACTAAAATTGACGGCATTTTAGCAGTCTGCAAGCACCTACAGATTCCCCAGACCCACAAGAACGCAGAAACTGGGTGCAGTTTAGACACCTGCATGCACAGGGTAACGAAATGCAGGCTGCAGGACAGCAGCACAGGACATTCACATACGGATACAGCGTAAGGTGCTCTCACAGATGGCAGCTAGGTAACAAGAAAACTAAGGAACCTATGGCTGAAATTTGGTAATGACCAAAGGCATTTTTAAACTTCAAAGGGACAAGGAGGAGGTACATACTCCAGGTGACTAGAATAATCAAAAGCCTGCATGCTCCAGTAGTGTTAATCCTTTCCCCTGGTTTAATCACAGATCCCTTTCATCTGCCGTAGTAGGAAGCCGGTTTCTCTTCAGCTATATTAGCAGATCATTAAAATAGCTTTTATCTGTAACCACAAAGAAGGAAGAGTAGAAAGATTATTTTTTTTTAAAGAACACTGCTGAAGCTATGGCTTACATCCAGCAACTTTGGACATTCTCCAGTGGAAATACTTTTTAGTCCTACTTGTGTCTGTCCTGCTCTTACCATCTGAGCTTAACAGACACCAAATTTGCCCAGAGGGCTGGGCACCTGAGTACAATTCCCTCTTCCCAGCTTACGTGAGTAGCAATCAGAAGACAGTACTTAAACTGCAACAAAAGCTGCAAAACAAGCTTACACACTAAAGGGAATCCATGCTCTCCACCCAAAGGAGGATTTGCTTCTACTGGAGAACACAGATCAACCACCAAACCACCCTGTAGGAAATCAGGGTTCGCTAAGCTGTATATGGGATTAGCTGCAGTACACTGAAGCACTTCAAATAAAGTAATTTTTTTAAAAAAAGGAAAAAAGGCAGGCCAGTCAAGGCTACTGGTAAACATTTCGTAAAAGATTTATTTAAGTATCATTTATCACAAAGAAGAAAATACATATAAGATTAGAAGCATGCAACCATCATCTACATTTCTATTTATTTTTCTTGCACTCACAGTACATTGTAATACAACTCCTGTGCCAACCTCGCTTCTTCCTGAAAATACTGTGTTTCAGGACATGGGATAAACAAAAAACAACACAGGAAGGTAAGATAACATATGAGAAAAGTGCAAAGTAAAAAAATTCACGTATATACCACATTCAAACCCCTCCCCCTCCAAAAACTGTATAAAGGCAAACTGTCATTCTGCTGCACAATCAGATTGTCTTTATGAACTACTTTACAAAAAAATTAATATAAATTAAGGGCACGATCCTGCAAACACTTATATTTGTAGCTAACTTTAATCATATATTGGCTCAGTTGATATTAAAAGCCACAAGTTAGTCACATGAATAAGTTCTTGCAGTATAAAGCCCTCAGGCAATAAAATGTTTAAGAGCATTAAGGAGAACAAAAATTAAAGCAAACAAAATCACTCCCAGATGTTTTACTTAGTAAGTTTATATCAAACATTTTAAACAGAACAGTTTGCTCCTAAAGCCCTGAATATTTCTAGTACTTAAGCAGTTTTGCAAGATTAAAAGACAAAACCCCCAAGAAGCTGGTACAGATGTTAATTAACATAAAAGTTGCTTCAGGCAGGTATGTAGGGAGGTGGAGGTTCCTTCTCAGGCATCTTCACTGCCATTTCGTAGGTTGGCAGAACATACTGGAGAGAAGACATTTTGAGGAGATTAATGGCGAAGGTTGAAGAAAAAAGCATAATAAAAACATGCATACCACATCAGCAATTTAACTCCCTATTGCAGGCAAATATTTTTAAGAACTTACTGATTCCTCTAGTAAGCTATTGAGGAAGTGAAAGGCACACTGTTTAGTGCTTCACTGAACCTAACCCTAGGTCATTAACTCTAACCCTCTGTCTCTTGGTTTTGCAAGACAGAAATGCAGGTTTTTGATGTATCCAATCAGAAAGCTTCCCTCCATTACAAAACACTTTTTTCTCTATAAAAAAACTCCTATTTTATGAATTATAAGGTAACTCAAACAATCTATCTTAAAGAAGTTAAAACAGCTACTGTTAATCTTCCCAGTCTTAGTTTAGAAAACTGGACCAGATGTGTAAACATCCATGGATACTGCATTTTTCTACTTCAGAATTAAACGCTTCTGGTTCCTTCAACCTAGAAAAGGTTTTACCTGTGGAGGAGCTTCAAATGCAGGGTACACAGCTATCTCTGGCAAATTTCTGTTGCTGATGTATTTATAACAGTTCCATACACAGTTGATTAGATACGCCTGAAAGAAAAGAGATTTCTCTTCTTAAAAACCT
The DNA here is from genome assembly GCF_964035555.1 of Netta rufina. Classification (NCBI taxonomy): domain Eukaryota; kingdom Metazoa; phylum Chordata; class Aves; order Anseriformes; family Anatidae; genus Netta; species Netta rufina. Next base: position 111,336,975 of record NC_140125.1, read on the forward strand.
CATATGCATTAGCCGATTCAGAAATTAGATGCCAGATTACATTTCGATGACAAAAAAGGAGCATAAATCAACTAAGTCAATATCTATCCGAGGGATGGTTGCTTATTAACAGATTTAGTCACACATGTATATTGTTGCTGTTCAGTCTTGCTGTCACAGTGACTCAGAGAGGATGAACCCCACACATTTCAGCAAAAGAATTCAGAGATCCATCCAATTAATCTGTGTGCCTCAGCAGAGCTAGGCAAATTAATCCCTAATTGGCTTATGTTTCTGTGGATCTCAGTCCAAACTTGCTTGCAGGAGGACAGGCCAATAGCACAATCCTGCTCATCCCTAAATTAGCATTGTTATTTGTCCAACGCATGGGCAAAGGAGAAAACACACAGCCTGAGGTGCCAAGAGAGGAGAGCAGAGGAAAACAGCCCAAGCTTTAGGTTAATGTTAGCTGCTGTACGAAGATATACCATCTGACAGTCAGAGCATGATTACTTTTATTGCTATTAATCTGTACAGTATTGCTCTATGTAGTTTTCACTGGCAAATTAGTAGCTAGTTAATATACAAGGTACCAAATTAAGGTCCCAATCACTATAAAAATATGATCTACTATGTTAGGCTTCCACTCCCTTCCTCCTCTCAGACCCTCCTCTTGGAGAAAACAGAGAAAATGAGAAAACATTCTTTTCCATGACTTTTTTTTTCTTTAAGTTTAATGTAAATGCAATAAAATAATATTGTCATGGCCGATGCGTATCACAGACTCATTTGTTTAACTTGCATGTTTTGCCTGCATATCATTTTTTGTAATGCAAATTAATTTCTATTTAGATATTCAAAAAAGTAGTAACTGGTAATATCACCCTTCTCTAGAAGGATAGTGCAGCTCTGAATTAATTACTATTTCCTCCTTCCATCATCTCCTTCCTAAAGGATGTGTACTGGTTTAAGAGATTTTTAAAATTTAAGTTTTGTTTAGAAACCTTGTATGCAATAACTCAGTTCTGTTTCACTACAAGCTTATTTATAAATATTAAAGTAACTCCACACATGCAAAAAGGTGGTATTTGAAGTCTTTGCATATTTCTACTTTCTATTCAGAAAAAGTAGAGCTGCACAAACATGCTGTGCTGCACACAACATACAAACTAGTTGAAGAAACAATGTAATTTTAATCATACTGGTAATTGAATATCCTAGCAATTCTGCTCAAAGAAGTTCTTAATTCAATACATTCACATATACCGATAGCATCTTAATGTAGCAACTCATGAAACGGACACAGTTAAATTGTAACTTACCTTTAGAATGATAAATAAAGCAAAGAATACCAGAACAATAAACAAGAGACAGCTGGAATCCAGCGAAAGAAGGTCATCTTTGTAAGGGAAATCCGGCTAGTTGAAACAAATAGGGTGAGGGGAGAAAAAAGGGAGAACATGAGTGTGAGCAGCATACATTGACAAATATGAGAGACACCCAAACTTCACCCCAAGTGAATTGAGGTCTTGTGTAAACAACTCTTTCAGAAACAATGAAAAGTTTGGTTTTTCTGTAGCTCCTTCTTAATCCTCCCACAAAACACACCATTTATCCTGCATCTGTCCTGCAAAAAGAGATGACTACAGAAATGGGCTACCTGTAAGGAAGCCTTGTAACTTTTACACTACAAGTCATTTCCTCAATCTCATGCTAATACAAACAGCCATGAAATTCCCTTTTTAACAGCTGCAGAACATTTGCCCTCCCCGCCTGACAACTCTACTTCTCACCAGTCCAACCAGTTACATGTACACATGCAAACTAGAAAGCACGATTTGCCCCTGAACTTCACAAGGGGCCAAAACACACCAAAAAGCTTCTGCACATTTCAGACTCTTCCTATTCCCTGACCACAGTAACAAAGCCTCTCCTCAGCATCAAGCCATTTTTTGTTTTCAGCAGGATTTTTAAGCATCTACTTGCACAGATCTAAACACCAGCCAGAAAAGAGTTTGTGATCCATGCCAACAGCTGGTATATTCTATCTACTGAGTCTCCTAACAGTTAAGAAAACTGAACAAAAATAGGCAGCATTAATGACCACTCCATTGCAGTCTCATCAGAAGGCCTTGCTGCAAAACAAGAGCCACAGAAGACGTAAAAAGGAACCCCCGATTCCACCCCATCATGTTGCAGACCATACATCACATCACACTTGTGCCACGTGTAAACTAACTACGGGCAGATTAAACCAACATCTCCTTTCACAACTAATTCTCTCCTCTCCCTAGCTTTCCATTTAGAGAACACTACCACCTTCTGTCCTTCCACCTCTGATAAGCTCTCGTTCTCACAACCACCCCAGCAGGTATCGTCTATGGTTGCTGCAGCCCCAGCTCCTCTTTTAGGGACAGGAGGATGGAGTATAGCTCTTATAGCACTTACCAAACCAAAGTTTAATTTGAAATGTAAGTGGTAGCACGAGCTGAACAAGTACTTACCAACTGATCCAGGTAATCCTTGATTCTGGGCAAGTAGGTGAGAGAACTGATTGCAACCAGACAACTGAGCACAAAGTCAAAGAGCTGGTAACAGAAGAACGGGATCAGCCAGCCTACACGATGCTAAAAAAAGAAAAAAAAGCTGCTTATGAAGTATTTTGTTAAAAAAATGAAGTAGCAAGTTAAAAAACGTAGACTATAGGTATACTTACAGCAATTGCACCGTACACCATCATTGCACTGATTGTGAACATGAGGAGGGAGATGGCAAACAGAACGCAGGCATTTTCTGCATTAAAAAAAGGCACCAAGTTAAGTATCAGTCATTTCCTAAAGTTACCACACTGCACCTGACAAGCACACAAGTTTTATCTATTATTATGATCTGTTCTCACTCAACTGTTTCCTCTGTGCAAAATGGAAGTTGGGGGTTTGAGTAACTCAGTCTTCTACTGAAGGAAAAAGAGCTGGTTCAAGAAAACCTGCAGGCATTCAGAAAAAAAATCTGTCTTAATCGAAAGCCTGAATAAGGCTCAGACACAGTTAGAAGCCTGACAAAGTTTGACTGTAATGCAACATAGTGACGCTTATTTGCATTATGTCAGTGTTGAAAGTATGTGGGTGATTAATTTTACAATTGGAAAGAGTTTTAAGTGAAGTCAGCACACTATCAACCTTTCTACTTGAAAACAGTTTGATTATATAATTTGGTCATTGGCAGGGGAAACGGCACTGCTGCATAAGTACCAGCAAGGAAAATAGGAAATGACTGTGTGGAAGGTATCCTACTATTTACAAGAAAAAGCAGCTGAACAGAAGCCAAGTCGTAGCAGAATCCAGGACACTCATGAAAACTGAATGATAAAGATTCCCTCAAGCATTAGGGTCACTGATGACAGAAGCACAACTGCTTTCCACAAGTTAGATTACACTAACTCTCCTACAGCAGGCACACTTTACATTTTTAAACAGACAAAAAAAAAAAACAGCTTGTGAGTCTATAGATGCTGTAAGTTCATTTTTTTTAATGAAGCTGAAGCCAAACTCTTGTGGTTCACATGCTTATAAGAGCTGATCTGCAACTGATCTGAAAATTACACTACAGAAACATTTGCATACCTAATTCATTACACGGTCTATACACAGATGGCATCAAGGAGGCCCTCGTGTATCTAAAATGCATTGCCTTGATCAGAGATCCTGAAGTACTCGTGAATAACCAACAAGTGTCATACCAGTAGTGACAGATTCTCAGAAGAAAACCCACACACTACAATTTTCATTGTGAGTATGGATGAAGTCCTTTCACAGGCACAAAAACTTTCAGTCCATACCAGAACACAGGGAACAGAAGTCTATGCCAAGAAACAGGCAACAGCCATTTTACACTAAGAAGTAGTGAAAACACCTTCAGAAGCATCTATCAGTCACATAAGCTTAAGGCTACTACACATATCAACATTCACTACAAAACACACACCATTTTTACAGTTACCTGTTGTAACTTTATTTAGTACATTAGCTTTATGAAGCATCTGATCCTTGTCCCCGCTTCATTTCATTACTAATGAACACAAGCCAAAATTACAGAAGTGACAGTTCCTCAAGTCAGATCATGAATGAGGAACGAAGATCGTAAATTGGAACTCTCAAAATTCAGACCTGTGCTGTACTATTCATCTTCACTCCAACCCTTGCAAAATTTTAGTATAATTTAACAGAAGGAGACTAGACATATTAGAAGTACCACTCATCGTACGGCTACACACTTAAAAACAAGTGAAAAAACACATTAAAGAGGAAAGTACACAAGATTACACATCATATACTACACTTAGAAACCCTGGTCATTAAAGACAAGGGTTTGACACCAGCTACACTTGTAGACATCACACACTTCATCTGTAACAATACACCAGGAAGTAATTTTAATTTTGCTCATAATGCTCTCTTCAAGTACTTGGCATTCTAATTTTTCCACTCAGAAAGATGGCAAGCTTTTTTCTTAGCAGGCTTGCACACAACAGCTGTAAAGCCCTTTCCTTAGATCTGTGACAACCACTTATAAAACCTAGACACTTCTGAAGAATAAGCTGTATTTTTGGTTTTATTGACCCAGCAAGAATAGTAAATGTTTGTAGATAATGCGAATTGTTGATGTTCCACATGCACTAACACTGAGTGTTGATGAAGGCCAAGAATTTTTTAACAATCTTATCATTTAAGATGCTTAATGATACGAGGTAAAAATAATATTGCATTAAAGTTTCTTTTATATTCATAGTAGAACTCATTAATAATTGGAAAGACATTCAGAAAGCAAGAAAACTCTATTTAAAAGCTACATGCATGTATCACACACTATGGTAAGGCACACACGCTATGATACTGCATGGTTTGTTTTTTTGTGGGACAAACGAGCCGTGCACCTACCAGCCATCCTCTCAGAAGCATAGTAGTTCCCGATGACTTCATACTGGATATCAACAGTTGGCACTATGTTCGGATGAGTCACTTCCACAGTCAGCAAGATGCCCATCAGCAAATTCACCACCTGAGAAAGATCACAGTTACTTGGAAGTTCTTCACACTGCTACAGCTACGGTCATTTTAAGGATATTATTAAATCTTTCAGTTCAGTTAGAAATAAGCTCTTTGGCTGGGGGGGGGGGAGAGAGAAACAGACAACAGAACCATTTAAGATGAGGTTTCAAGCTGATTGAGTTAAAACCCTACCAAAAAAAAAAAAAATGCACTACACGGATGCTAGTTTCAATGACTCATAATTAAGTAACACTGCAAATGAAGAGGACAGATAGGGTTTGTAGGGATTCAAGTGCCCTGAGCTGATACTGCATGATCAATATACAGCTATGTGGACTGGAAAACTGGGAACAGAAAAAGAAGCAGGAAGGAAAAGGTACAATGGTGAACAAGGCACATTTACAGAGTTTCTGCTTCCTCCAACAATCTCAAAGGCAAAGCTGATTTAATGCACAACTAAGTCACTGCACCCTACTCTTCGGAGCAAGCAGTGCAAGGAGATGTGCAAACACAACACAGTAAATACCAGCCATGAGAGAAAAGTTAGGTTACAGCTCGAATCCTCAGCCGTAGCTTGCTTCCTGTTTCTCCCCCATGTTAGATTTAATAGAAGCAGTGGAGAACTGGCTCTCCCCTACCTAGATCATTTATTAAAAACCTCTTCAGACTGCCTAACCAAACACAGGTGAAATTAAAGAAATTTCACACTAAGACTGAACTCCAAAATCCATAAGCATCCAGCACTGGCTATACGCACACCAGTCCCTTTCCTTACCCTGCTGTTGAAGACTATTTCTGTTTCTCCATTTTGGTACATACCAGAAATGCTTTCAGTAACAGTAAGAGCTCAAAGAGTCAAAAGCTGCTGAAACCTCTGGAAAACTGCCTTCGCAGCATTTAGAGCCTATTCAGGACTTACAGGGGCATAGTTTCTGTTACTAGTATCTGGAGAGACAGGCCAAAGAAAAAGGTTTCATAATAAAAAAACCTTCACAACAGCATTTTCAAGCCACAGTCATTTCTCCAATCAGTATTCAGCACAGTCACTACCACCAGCAGGATCTTTTACAATTAGCCTCCGAGGGGGAAAAAACAACAAAAACACCAAACCACCACAAATTGGTTCACAGTTTCTCATGACGTAAGAACATTTGCCAAACATTTCTTCTTCTACTGCCATGGTTCCAGGGGTCTACACCACCAAAAGCAGCAACTCTGTGCACAGCTACTGAAGTTTTAAGTAAAACAGTTTTTGAATGTTTTAAAGGAGTATTAGGTTTTAAGACTCACAGTTCGTACTAGTTTCGTTATTGTTCCCCCTGCCCTTTAAGTTTCAGAGATATCCTAGAGATAAGTTTACTTACACTTTCTCCAAAAAGAGCCCTTCACTGAAAGCTGACAGCTTTGTAGGAATAGCACCGTGTCATCAGCTTTAGACAAACTTATTAGAAGCTCCAGCTACTTGGATCCTCAATTTTGTGCTGTGGAAGGCCAAATATAGTACACAAAAATAGTACAGCTGACAGTAAATAATCACATTTAGCCACCAGTATCTTCGGTCTTGAAATACGCTTATTTTTCCTCTCACAAGAGGCTTCCCACAGGGCAAACTGTAAAGCTGCTCACCTGCCCTTTGCTTAAATCTTATTTTGTTTCACCATTGTTCAAAGGTATAGAATATGATCTCTCACCACTCGTTTCCTGCTTCTCCACTCTGGCTTTTAATGCCTTCTCAAGCTTTTTTATTTCCTCCTCTCTGCAAATGAATCAGAGGTATCAACCTATACTTTGGAAAATGACTTTTGTCTCTACTTATTTTAAGCAGCTTATGTCGAGGTCCAGGTATCTGGCTGTTGAAACACGAATTTCTACTTAGTAAAACACAAACAGACTTGGTCAGTTATTGCCAGTCCACTTATTATATACAGTCACCCTTTTAACTTAAATACTGAAACAGTTGAGAAACTTTAGCTGCTAGCTTCATCTTTAAAAATTGGAAGCTTTCATGCCTTAGAATCGTGTCTCTGTCATCCTACGACTGTCACTGGTTTTTATTTTCATCCTACCCACGGTCCCAATTTAGCATACATAATTCTTAGTAATTTCACTAGTTAATGAGCACAGTTCAGAGCATCAAAGCTTTGTTTTCTCATCCGGAAATGGTGTGCAAGGAAAAATACAAAATTAGAGTCATTTGAAATCCAGCCTATGCGAACAGTATTTTTACTGTCTCATTGATCCTAACTTGAAACAAACAAACACCTCTGCCGATGAACGCCCCGGGGCTGCCAGGATGCCATCACTGCTCTTTGTGAATCATATCACAGTGCTGAGCAATTCCTCATGTACAACATATGGATGGCAATTAGGAGGTACCGACAACTCCAAATTAGCAGTGCTTTCAAGCAAGAAGCCAGAGCTTGTATCTAACTGCAGCCATTCCTCTCTCACAGAAGCCTGATAACAGCAAGATCACAAGGCTCATTTCAACTCCCCAGTCAGCACGAACAACTGCAAGAGTACGGTTTGGATTGCAAGGCATCTTCACAGTTTTTAACTGAATTTACTCACTGTGAATAAAATACGCATTCACGAGCAGTCTGCACAGAATAGAAAATGTGGTCTGAAAACACACATAACACGGATAAAAACCTGAGAGCAATCTAAATATGAATAAATAAATAATAAAAATAAAGAAGCAAGCCATCACCCCTGACAAACCAGCCCTCAATGGATGGTGCCCCATTCGGAGTTGACACCTCAGAAATCCCAGCAGCCCCCTTGCTAGGCTTGTTAGTTAGGAAGTAAAAAAAAAAAAAAAAAAAAAAAAGTTCAAATTCTTAATCAAAAGATGGTTCTATGAAGATTAAAAAAATTAGTTTAGTAGCAAGCGCTACACTGAACAGTTGGAGAAGCGTATATTGCTTTTAAAACCAGAATAACTGAGCTCAAGAGAAGTTCAGTATAGCTTATATATATATATTAAAAAAAAAAACAAAACAAAACAAAAAAAAAAAAAACAACACAATAGCTGGTATTGAAGTAAAAAGCCAACACTTATTACAAACAAATACAGAAATACTAGCTCTCCATACAATCAGAACTCAGAACACTATGGAACTATAAAGAGCAATTAGCTTTTTAATTAGCAAGCTCTTATCTCTGTGGTATGTATACTAATAATCACATATACCTGCTAATCATGCAAGTGCTTCCTATCTCTGGAGGCCTGAACATGAAACCTGAGTTTCCCCAAGCACCCTAAAGTCCAAGTGCCTAAAAGTCTTGGATGGAAACAAGAATTCCTACTGACATTCCTCCTTCTATGAGCAAGAAAGGTTGAAAGAAAGTGTAGTTGAGCCTTGCAACAACTACACTTTCCCACTTCTCACTTTTCCAGTATTTTTCTTTAAACATAGTCTTGAAGAAACAAACCAAAGTGGCTTTGTTTTGTTTTTCTTGCTGGTATACCGAAAACAGGGTATTCCAGAGCTCCTAGCACTGTCGGGATCTGATAGAAACCAGTTACATTTCGTCTCTTTTGGAAGTTTTGTTCAGTGAACAAACGTCTCCAGAGATCATCCTGACCCTCCCCATAAGCAGTAGCAATTGCATCACTTTGATTCCATCCCTGAGGTTTGCTGCCAGGACGCAACAGCCACTCCCTCCAAAACAATGCTCGTACTTTCAGACTGTTTATTGAGCTCTGATCTGATTTTGCCAATGTGTTCACGTTTCCGGTTTCTGGAAAGCACTGTGCCTAATAAGAAAGTTTACAGGAAGAAAACTTCAAAGCCACATGTTTGCAATTACGAAGCTGGGAATAGGAGGTTTCCTTCCCTTCCTACACAGGCCAGCAGCAAGCATTACAGGGTAAATCGAGCTATATTAGCCCTGAAACTCAAGTACAAGTCCTCTAGGAACGCTCTGAACTCATTTTTTCCACAAAGTTTATCTATTTATCAGAACCAGTGGCAGAAGAGGACTGAAGCATGCTTAAAAGAGGGAGTTTAATCACAGAGCACCAACAGACATTTTATAAGATAAGGCTGTTGTTCTCTCTAGCCTCACAGAAGCAGACAGAAAAGACGGCGATACAGAACTTTTAAAGAGGAGCAAAGTTCATTTGATGCAAGATTTAGAACTATACGCATAGGCAAAGAACAGGAAAACGCCTAAAGAAACAGTTACATAAGAACAACGCAGATGTATAATGCCAGAACCCTTATCTTACTGAAACATCTGGAGTAGATTGCTACAGGACTCCATTTTATACTTGGTATCAAATTCCTTCAGGACTGCAGAGCACGAGATCAGTGCATTAAGTAAATACAGGCTGACCAAGATCTTCACTAACACAAAACTTCTGCAGAGCTAAGTGTTCTCCTCCACAAAGAACTGCCTCCCTCAGAAACGAGAAAAGTTGTTACCTCTTGCCACCATAATTTAGAGGTCTAGATCATTAAATCGACGTAGAAACATTCATTTCAGTGTTTCAGATGCTAGCTTGTGATAAATGATACGCATACATGGTTCACTAATTAACACATCTGAACAAACTGACACACCACAACCCATTTAATTTATTGAGGAAAAAATTATCGGCAGAAACATTAGTTTTATTTTCACCATCTGAATTGTAGTCAGCCTTCAAAAGGGATAAATTATAACTAAGTTCCGATTTAAAGCAACAGGCAGGACAAGATCACTTCAGAATTGGAGCCTTCCTTCAGCTCAGACAGCTAGCAGGTGGCAGACAGGTGTGTGTCACCTTCTCCCAGCAGACCAGGACAAAAGCTCCAAGTATGCTGCGCCAGAAAGCACAGCCATGCCCCTTCCAGGTTCCTGGGTTTCCACACACTCCTGCTAACAGGAAACGAAAGTGGGGAATGCAGCAAGGTGTGTTTGTTTCATAACAAGCATGATTGTCTCCTGCCTGTTAAGGATTTCTGCTGTTCCTTGACGTACCAGCATTCCCCAAGTTTGACAGGATTCCCAAACAAGTCCGATATTCAATACGGCAAAAAATTAAGTTCTAATATTAGTTAATGTAAGACAGAAACTAATCAACACTAGGTCAGCTTTCCAGTTTTTCAAACTTGATTTTTTTTTTTCCTCAAAAATATTAAGATATCCCTTTCCTTGAGTTTTGTTATACTTCTCACACCCTATCATGGCTTTTCTCACGTTGTTTTCTCCTGCCATTTTATCACTTGCCAGAAACACTTTCAATCCCTGTAAGGGCTGAGAGGGGCAGAAAAAAAGGGGTAAAAATTAAAAAGATAATCTCTCAATACTTGCTGAAGAGAGACCATAGGCTCTCTGAAAGTAAATCCTCACTTATTTCTCCTACTGTAACAGCAGTTTCTGTGCATGGCTCCTCCACACCAAGGCATAAAAATGCAATATTCGCTATTTTTACCATCTGGGGAGGGGTAAAGGAAAATACAGGCTTTGGTTACAGCTTTGGAGAATAGAAAAGCTCTGATGCAACATGTTTAAATCATCCTCACATTTCTACTGCCCACTAGGGTAACAGGAAGGAAAGATGAGGAAAGGACTTCAATAAAGGGGAACTTGCTTGGCCCACGTCTTAACTCAGCGTTACTGCTTTCACGTTTTTATTTCACTCTAGTTCAAAACCATCTTTAATAGCCGAGCTCTCTCAGAGAAAGAGTCAGAAAACAGGAAGTGTTTTGGAAAAAACAGACCTGTTTCTATAGCTCCCCAGCAGCCCCGTGGAAGGACGGAGAGCTCCCCTTTCCCACCGAGCTGCTCGGGATGACCTCGGTACCGGCTTGCTCGAGACCCTCACCTCCCCCTCGGGGGTTACACGCCGGTGAGGGAGGCCGTTTCTTATCGCCTCACTCCCCGCGTGCCCCACATTCCAGCCTCCCCGCGCACTTTATCAGCTCTCCTGCCAAGGACACCCTCAGCACCGCCCGAAACGCGTCAAGGCGGCACCCCTCCAGCCTCAGGACGGGGACAGGAGCCAGGACCAGCAACAAGACCCTGAGCACGACGCCTCAGGGCTCTGCTGCCCTTCCCGTTCCCCATGGCCGAGCCCTGACGGGACCAAGCCCCCCTCAGTGTCCCCCTCCCCTCAGGAGCCCCCCCCCCCCCCCCCAAGTGCGCATGCGCGCTGCCCCCTCCTCACACACCCCCCTCCCACCCCAGACCCGAGGCGCCGCGCATGCGCGCTCGCCCCGCCGTTGCCCCCCGCGCCGGGCGCAGCCTCTCACCATGTACCAGGTGCCCAGGATGATGGTCCCGGTCCGCACGTGGCAGCAGCCGCAGCAGCGGGTGCTGTAGAAGCGGTCCCGGCTCCGCTTGAACGTCATGGTGGCAGCGACACCGCTGGCCTTCCTCCCGCCTACCGGGCCCGCCGCCGCCGCCGCTCGCTCTGGCCGGGCTCTTCCCCCTCAGCTGGGGGCCGGAAAACCCCCGCTCGCGCGTCACCGCCGCTCCGGCCAATCACGAGTCGGCAGAGGGGGCGCGGAGGGCGGGGCCTGCGGGAGGGCCCACGCGTTGCTGCGGCGACGGGAGATTGGCGGCGCGCTGGGCCAATCGGCGCGCACGGGGTGCGACGCCCTGGCGTTCACCTGCGGAGGGGCGGGGCGGGGCTTACCTGAGGCACGGTGTGCGTCGGTCCCGCCCCCCCACACCCCTCGTCCGCCATTTTGGGGCGGGCCGGGAGCCCCCCGGCCGCCATTTTGGGGCGGGACCCCCCGCCCCCTGCGCTCACCTCAGCGCCCAGGCTGCCCGCGCATCGGGAGGGTTCCGCAGCTTCCACTGAAATTCAGCCAAATTCTAGCGAGTTTAATTCGCTTAAACCCTTTTTTCCTGATTTTTTTTTTTTTTTTCACGAAATCCTCGGATTAAATTACCGATGTTGTGCGTTACGTGCTGAGAGGCTATGGGATCAGGGCGCAAACAGAAGAGGAACATGTTAGTTCACAGAGACTTTTTTTTTTTTTTTTTTTTTTGTGAGTCAGAATCCCTGTTCCTGAGCGTATAGTATTAATCACTGAATCATACAGGTTGGAAAAGACCTCCAAGACCACCTGGTCCAACCATCCCCTACCACCACTGTCACCCACTAAACAATGTCCCCAAGCACCACGTCCAACCTTCCCTTGAACACCCCCAGGGGCAGCGACTCCACCACCTCCCTGGGCAGCCCATTCCAGTAATATCCCAACATTTAGTCTCACTGAAAGTTGCAGGTGCTACCAGACACACGTGTTAATGAGAAATAATGTGTGTAAATCTGAGTGCTGCCTCCATACACGTGATAAGAGACTGCTCCAGCATTTAGCAGCAAAAGCTCCTGTTCACATGCAGAGGGGGACCCATAAACTTCCCCTGACCCGGTGACATCAGTGGGTTTTGCAGCCTCGCACTGTTGATACAGATACGCACACAGTTTATTTTAACCCTGGTGCAGCTGCGAGTATTTCCTTCTTGGCTGCACACAACTGATTTGAGACACTCATAGAACATAAATATTTGCTGTGTGTGTATATACCAAGATGTATGTTATCTGCCAGTATTAATACTGTTTTTTCACTCTGAACAATGAGAAGGTAACGAGGGTGACTGTGCTTGTCCTATTGATACATTCCAGATCCTACAATTAACGCATGTTATTGTTTTAGCTACTTAGTCTATTTTTAAACATGAACTGTTGCTGAGTCGTTTGAAATGATTTAGTTAAAGGCTTTAAAACTGACCTTTTTATTTTAAATCCCCTGTGTTCCATAATTGGTGTTTTTCTTCCTGAGGGCATATTTCATTTTTGAATAAACATATTGTAAGTGCTGCTAAGACTGCTCTAATGGTCCTATTACAAGCTATTGTTTGTTTCTTTAGTGCTCCTAATGTTCCCTGTGCACAGATGCTTAGTAATCAACAGACTGATTTAATGTAACAAAACCGGACTAATTTTAATCAATAAACATGTACATATGTAAATAAATACAAAAAGAATGTGCATTTTGTTGCAATCAGTCATTTTAAAAATAATTTTCCTCACAGATGGCATATTGGGAAGCCTAAGCCGACTATTTCTGCAGCATTCATGTCTGAGCTGATCGCGTCATTGCTGCAGAGCTGGGAGAGACTTTGCTTCCCGTAGGTCTTTCCCTGCGTGAAAGATGAATTCAAGGGCTAAAGCGAGTCCCAAGAGAAAGCAGGAGTTTCTTGCTTGGGTTAGGACGTTCACTTGGAAGCACCAAGATCCCATTCTCAGTTTAAAGAGGTGTTACGGTCTGTGAGGGCAAGTTCTTGAACAAGGATCCTCCAGATGGACACTTTGCCTTCACCAGTATCACTGGCAGCTCTCATGTCAGGCTCGGATCTTCAGGGCTATTTCTGTGAGATGAAAGAAATCCTAATTAAGTGTTCATATCTTTGTCTGCCAGGCTTGGAATAAAAACCGATGCTATTCCCATGAGCTTCACTGCTTGTTATACCCTGCAGACAACAGAGATACTGAAAAGAATAATGTGAATGTCATTTAACATCACAAAGCAGCTTTCCACAGCTGGATAGACTGATGTGGAACTATTGAGCGAGCAAAAAATATCTCTCTATCTCTTCCCCTCAAAAAAAAAAAAAAAAAAGATTAAAAGACTATTTTGAGAATGATAATGATTGCATTATTTTCTGTAAATGGAGGAAGAGAGGATAGGTTAATGATTTTAGTCCTACTCTCTGTGAAAGATACTGGTTCTTCCATGCCACAGGCAGCCCAGATGACCTCAGGCAAGACGCTTCCTTCTCTTTGAGCCTTAATTCTCTTCTTTTGCTAGTTCAGAAAGGATTTGTGAAGCTAAATGTATTAATAATTCTGAAGGCTCAGTTTATAGCCATGGCAGCCAGAGCAAAAACTCAGAGAGACAGAAGGAATCAGTGATAAATTTTTCTTCCTAATTAGCAAAAAGACCTTGACATTGTGAGAGCAAATTATCCACTTCCACAATGGTAAGAGCAAAAAGCATTACACGTGCTAGCTAGTCAGAAGCCGCTGCAAAAGGGTTCTGATTCCTTTACCAGCGTGACACTCCTTCTCTCTCAGCAGGTACGGAGGGAAGGAGTTTTGAGATCACAGCGTGGCTCGTTAGCCAGACTAGTAAGGTGTTTCAAAATCTGTGTCTAGACAGGAGATTTTAACTTCTATCTTGAGAGTGTATGGCGATGTTTAACTAAATGTAAAGTATTATTTTTGAATAATCATATCCATAGGTATATATATTTGGATATAATCATATTAAAAATAATATAAAAACATGACAGCAGCATAGCTAGGATCATGTAAATGAGACGCCAGCTTTCATTCTCCTTCAATCTTCTCTGTGATTCAGCTTCTTAAAAAAAGTAAATCCAACACCTGTAAGCTGCCAAAAGATCACTAAGACTGTTTTATGCAGATCTTTGTTAATCCAAGGTTTCTCCCTTTTGTGCCATTCTTCAGTCTATCCCTGGCTAAAAGGTGTTAGTTTAGAGTGATGTTGTAATCGTTATTTAACATCTGCATGCACTGAATTACTGGATTATTGTCAGGTTGCATATGAAAGATGACGTGCTATTCTGCTTCAACAGTGTCTGTTACTGCTTGTGTGAGGGAAAACCTGCAGACCATGATCTGATAATTATGTAGCCTCCATGGACACTGTTCATATCTCTTTATAATGAGTGTATTGTGCTTCCTGGGGTTGGGGAAACCGAGGAACAGTGGGATGAGATGATGTCGCCAATAACAACGGCTGGTGAAAGTGATAGGAACATCAAGCAAATCTCTTGCCCAGTGGCTTCTTTACTAAGGAAAAACGTTGCAGTGAAGGACATGTTTTAAGTCTTAGTTCCCCAAAGGAAGGTGCTTCATTACAAGGGCAGGAACAGCCTAACTTTATTTTTTTTCATCTCTTGACTCTCTGTGTCTGCTACTCTACCTTATCCAAAAACAAACAAAAACAGGAAGGGTGCTTCTCAGACTTGGATATTTTCTGCAGTGAACAAACATTTTCAAATTTTGAAACAAAAAAGCAAGTTTTTAAACATCGTAGAGAAACTAATAAAACTAACATCTTTACATAGATGCTGCAGTATAAAACAATGGATCCCTTCAACAGAATTTAGAAAAATCAATAGAACTCGTGGAGAAGATGTGAAAATACCTGGGCTGAGAGCATGGATTGGCTTTTTGCTTCCTTAAAAAGGATAAGAATGTATTGGAGTAAAAGGAGAGCCTTAACATATCAGTGGGAAAAAAATAATAATAATAATAAAAACAAAACAAATTAGTCAGGAGGAAAGCTTTCCTGTTGGTGACTCACACAGTGAAATCCTAGATATCCTGAAGTCAGCATTAACAAATTTTCCCACTGTTTTTCTCCAAGATGGATGCTGCAAGAAGAATACAAGCTAATCCAAAGATTCAGTGATTGATTGTAAAAGAGATAAGATCGTATCACAATGAGTTTTTTGGTTATTGGATTTTACTTTTGTTTATTGAATTAAGCAGCATCACTTTGGGATCCCTAATGTAACATTCCAATCATCTACGTTTTGTTCTGGTTGATTGCTGTTAACAATATGAATTATGTTTTACCAGCAAGAGTCAATTTAACTCAGTTCCAAACTTTTAACTTGTAACAGATGGATAAGAAAGTCGGGGTTAGAAAAGCAGCTAAAACATGACAGCATGATGTAAAACTTTTATTAACACAAGAGTCTGTTACTGGGTTACTTGTTGTACTCTCAGGTTTTCTCGGTATCAAACACTGAAGAAAAGTTCTCATATTCATTTACAGAATCAAAGTCTGCTAAGCTAGAAGAGCCATAGTTCATTTCCATTGTACAGCTGAGGAGCAATAAAAACGTCTAAAAATAACATACGGCATTTTCCTCAATCTAAAATGGTACTTGCAAGTCCAGATATCTCAGTAATTTCACATATCTGAAAGTGAGTGCTGGCTTCCTCTGGAGACGGGAAACGTCCTTTACTTGCTCCCCTTTCCAGCTCCAAGCCCAGAGGTGCCTCTCCACAAATTTTGGCAGGATTTAGAGAGGAGCCTGGGAATCTGAATGCTGCCTGCTCAGGGAAGAAGAAAGAGTTACCTTCCGGTGATTTGTTATTTCTTTAAACATCGGCTTTTTGAATCACTTTGCAGTCTGGGACATTGGAGAGGAGTTCCAGGAGCACAGCAGCAGGCAGCTGATGCACTCAGAAGTGCTTGATGAAGTCCTTTGTCATTTGTCTCTGTAGCTTAGAGCGCTCAGAACCACTGCCAAAGGAAGACAGTGCAAGCATGCAGAAATCAAAGTTTGACATAAAATGAAGTTTACCAAATTTCTAATTGTTTCCTAATGGGACAGTAGAGGGGTCAGTTCTTGTTATGGTGACGTTTTCCTGGGAAGACGCAGGGAGTTTATTTCTGAGCCCAACGCACCAGTGTCCTTCAGTAAGGGAGGACACTTCCTTCGCAGATCAGAACATCTGCGGAGCACAATGTCAGGGGTGGCACATGCTGGAAAGTTCAATCTGTCTTGAAGGACCCCCAGGTCTGGGTCAGTTCTATCACAGAAGGACAAGATTTCCCTTATCTAACCTTTGTGGCCCATAACTTAAAAAACCCTCTCTCCTCACCAGGAGTCAGCTATTTCGGCATTATGCAGCAGGCCTTTGTTGTAAGCACAGCTTATAAAAAGCAAATAAATTATTTTCTGCCAGGCAATTAGCGTGTCTACCTGATACTCAGCTCGTGCAGATGTGTCAGCTGTGCCTCTGATGTCCGGATCGGGTGGAACCTTGATAATTACAGATAACTGCAATTATCAATTACAGATAATTATGGAGCAGGAGGCCAAATTTCTCTCTGTGGTTGCTCTACATAACCCTGACTTTGTAACACTATGGTTTGAGTATGAAGCAAAGCTTCGCAGATCTGCATCTGCAGCCTGCCTGTGAGTAAACACAGCTTTGTAGGTCAGGAGTTCATCGGTTACGGCATCAACCAGCTCCTAATGCTTGAGATTCTGTCTCATGGACCTGGCACTTACCGCTACGGCCCTATCATTAGGGACACAGCCAACCCTCCATCTCCAAAAGGCTTCCCACAAGAAAGAGCATCGTTACAAAAATAGAGCAGACTTAGTTTAAGAGAAAGCTGAAACTTAAAGCAGTGTATTTCATCATTTGCAGCTGCTGCTGTAACAATTAATTGCTCCTAACCAGATCGCAGATACTCTCCCAGCCACACTTCACCCCGCTTCCCATGCTGTGGCTGCCCCAGAGGCTGGATTTCCTGCTGTTACTGCAGCGTGTGCCACTCGAGCACCTGAAAAATCACTCAGGGAAAAGGCAGGAAGAGCCAGCTGGGTCTGGCCCACGAGCTGGTAATTGGAATACACTGGGTTAATGAACAACCAAAGAAGATACTTTCGATTTACCCCTCTAAGAGAAGTTATCTGGAGGATAAAAGCATCCAGCTACAGCACAACCGATGCTGGAACTTGTTAGTGGGATGTTGGATCTCCTGTCTGAGGACTTACGCCAGTCTCCTGTTAGTAAAGATCAGACAGAGCCTACAAAAATTGGAGTACCAACCACATTCATTTAACACTCCCAGTGCCAGCAGCAGCGTAGCAGGCTGATGATCTGAGCCGTCGGGGTACACAGAAGAGAAGGCGAGAGATGTCTCAGCAGCACAGAAACCAGGCAGTAGCCTGAGCATGCAGTGATGAAAGGAAAGGGAATTTCATAAGGGACTCAAACGTCTGCTTTTCAAAGGCAATGGCCATCTGCAAAGGCCATTTGTTAAACTGAGGGATGGTTCTGCAGCCCCCGAGGACAAGGAAGTGAAAGAATGGAAGTTAGCAGCTGCTGAATGCTTTGTGTTTTTTGCTTTGTTTTGTTTTAAACTCCTCTCACTGAGGAACCACTCTCAGCACACTTTCCTTGGATCTCCAGGCCATCCTTGGGAGCCCATGTAGCAGCAGCACTGGGGAATGCAGCAGAGGAAGGCTCCACACACGTTAACCAGACATAACACCCTTTCCACTCCTTGCAGGAAGGGTACTGGTACAGCAGATGAATCGCACAAACAGTACGTTGCCACCAGATTTATCCTCAGTACAGCTTTGCAATTATTTAGGAAAGCCTACGACCAACAATATCTAGTTGTAGGGGTGCCTTTCCTTTGCTGAGCTGTTTTCTGTGTTAGAACATAGCGCTAAATAATTTGCTGATGCAAACTACGGAGCCCTTCTGTATGACAGCGATCTCTTCCCATCCGTGAAACAGTGGAGCCAGAAGTAAAATAAGCATTGCCAATGCTGCTGATGTCAGTAAGAGCAGTACTGATGAGTTTGACAGGAAACCTGGGTAATATGATTTGCTGCTTCTTGTCATCAGAATCACAATCAGCTCATCAGTGTTACAGGAGTTGAATTTACTTTTATTCCAACAACAGAAGAAAGTTAAGAGGTTTTCATAACACCAACAGGATCGAGATGAAGGAAATCTCTTAAAAACCATTTACTGTATCTCCTTAGAAGCTTGAAATAAAATGTTTTTAGAGAAAAACGCTTGCTCTTACTTGTGCACATGCAAAGTAATTAAATAAAACTGCTCACAAGTGCTGTGTTTTGGGCAAAACTTTTGAATTCTTTATTACAAAATCAATGAACACTTGAAATACTATAACATGTTGAAATAAAACATGATTACACTGGCATCAAAAAGCTTGCAAACAGATACAGAGAAAAAAAAAAAAACAGAAGAAATGGGAGTCTACCAATACTCTAAGTTTCTCTTTATCTCCTTCATTAAGCTTCTTTTGATTTTTTTGATGGCAGAGGTTACCTTCAATGCTAAACAAAGACCTTGGGCAACATCCTGGCTCCAAGTAGGTCAATGAATGTTTTCCATTGGCCTCGGAGTTAGAACTTTACTCATTACCTTCATACTCATTAACACATCTTCTAAATCCTTGAACTTGCTATACTTGTTTCTCTGGTGAGGCCATGCATTTTTCTTCTTATGCATCTGCTCCAGAACAGTTACTTTCCACGTAAAAGCTATTTGGTCCATTCACACGTTCATAAATTGCCTATATTTCTCTTACACGGATATATAAATATCAAGAAAGGCATATTTTAGACAGTGAGCTGCTGTGTGGCATCAGTTAAGATTATCCCTCACCTGCCTGAAACAAGCCTTTTTTGCTAAACTTCAGGGCACACTGTACAGCTAGCAGCCCCCCAAAAAAAATCACAGCAGAAAAGAACTGTCCAATTCCAAACACAAACACATTGCTGCGATAAATTGCTTTTCTGAAGGAAACGGCTGCTCTGATATTTGCTCAAAGGATGAAGACTATGGGGTAAAAAGTCTGAGCTGTGGGTAAAGCTCAGACAAGCCAGTAGCAGAGGCTGGATGGCTGGGATGGCAGAAGCACAGAGCTCTCCTCTGGCTGGGTAATGCAAAGGGGAGTGCTGCTGTAGCAGTTTAAAGCCAATAGCATCCACGGTTACTCAGTGTCCTGTGTGAAATATGTGTCATCAGCCCGATGCCTATGACGAAGCAGTTTAACATGCAATAGCGATTGTGGCCTTCTCACACAACCTCCAAAGGCACAAAGTCCAGTGCAGGTGGAGATTTGACAATCATTACCTCATCCTCTGAGGTAGCACTTCTAAGATGGCCCAGGGTGAGGCACGGTCTTGGGACAGCCTGAAGAACCCCCACAGCTCCTGCCAGAGCTCTGCAGAGACAAAGGGCTTCAGCTCTCACTGGCCTAACCTGGGCGCTACTCACACACCACAGAACTTGCTCATAACACATTCCCTCCACCATGCCATAAACCCTCTGACAATAAAAAGCGCACGCTCTTCGGTAAATACTAAATGACACTTCTAAAAGTTTCATTCACAAATTCAATTTATATCAGAATATTCAAATAGCAAAATTCTAAAAACTTCCAGACATCAGATTAGAAAAAAATATTTCAAAAAGTCACTTCAGTCTACTATACGTACAAATGCAACATGCTTTGGACATACAGGCTTTACACTTAAGCCCACCACAAAACTTGGGAAGACAAAAGGGTTTATAATGTCTTTCTAAGTAAGTTTGAAACCTCCTTGAGAAATTTTCCCTTGTGGAGCAACCTAGCCTGACATGGGGTGAAAAGCATAAAAGTCTGACTGTAGCAGCCAACAAGGACTTAAAAGATTTGGGAGGTTTGAGAATGATCCGTATTATTTTCCTTTTGTCTCTGAACAATGCTTTCTTCAGTACATTACTAGCCTGGTGATGAGCACATCTGTGAAAACACCAGGGGAGACCAGACTAGCTGGTGGATCCCCCATGGAACTCAAGTTGCAATCATGGTTGGCCATGTCCCAGCCAGTCCTACAATGGCATAAAACATTACAAGTTGACAAACAATGCGACAGTGAAAAACTGAAAGGTCTTCATGCCACCGGTCAAAACCCATTCAACAGTTTTTAATCAAGGGCAGCAATTTGTTATTAACACCCATTCTGTTTCAACACCACCTCCGGAGCACAGTGCTCCTTCTCTCCTTTCTCTCACACACTCACACTCCGTTGCTCACTGTTCCTCTTTTCCTCTTCCCCTTGCTGGGAAGTCTTCTAGATCCTCTCTTTACTTTGTGCTCAGCGCGGCATCACAGAAAGGAGAATTCTTGCAGCTCATCAGCATGCCTGCCCCCATTTGGTTGTCACTCCGGCAGCTACACAGCTCCCTCAAGTCTCTTTCATCTTCCTCCTCTTCCTCCTCTCCTTTTTTCCGGGTACATCTGCCATACAAACAGGTGACATTGCACAAACATCCACTGCAGGATCATAGCCCTAGGAACCGTTTGCTTTCCACCTGAAGCAGGCTGCTTTGTGGTTCCTAGATGTGTGTCACAACGGCCACCTACTTACAAGGATAGTACAAAGTCATTGGGTGGGCCCTGAATGTTTTAGTGGGCTCTGACACATGCATTTCCTTCCATTTCACTTCTACAAGTGCTGTGCAAAAATTACGCCCACTAAATTTAATATAGTTCTGCTCATTAGCTCCACTAGGAGCAGGAAGGTATTTGTCACAGACACAAAGTATTACAGAGCCTCTGTAAGAAGTAAGACATACAGCTAAAGGAGAAACATTTAGCATATTCACTTAAAAATGCATTTCTGAACAGTTTTCGGGTTATGCATTATTCTGAAATCAAAATTCATGAGATGTACAAAGCCCATCACTCACTGTTAGCGTGTGGATTATTGGGAACGTCCAAAGGTTTTCTGGAGGAAGCACAGACTGCATCACTGCCATGTTTCGTAGATATCAAGTCCCTTGGGCCTTCTTCCTCTCTTGTTTCCAAACCTTGCTGGGGTTTAATTGAAACAATATGCTTCACTAAGCATATGAGTAAAACGAAGCATATGCAAGCACAAAATATGACAGAAAATGTAATTATTGTAGGGAATTGGTATATTTAAAGAAACTGCAGGACAAATTAGGTTTCAAATGATTAGACTATTCTGGCATGTCATCTACCTGCCTCCTGTATATTTGTCTTAGGACTGAAGTGCTGAAATTGTCTTTCATTACCATCTTTTCTCGTTTTCTTTAGTGAACAGAAGAACAGCAAGGGGAAAGCGCTGTAACAGTGTAGTGAGACTGAAGACTGAGATGTGCCCAGTGACTGCGAAATGATCCGTCTATAGAAATCCTAGGTGTAGCACTGAGAGCGATGAACAACTTTATCTCTGTACCTGACTTCATCATTTCTTTTATTCTTTTATGTACATCTCCAGAGGATGAGCTTGCACGGCAGCAGACACCAGCATTTGGCGCTCACATGCAAAACAAACTCCTCCTGGCTCATCTAAACACGTCAGTAGGAACAATGCTGTACTGAAGAGCCTGACCAGCACTGTTAAGATTCTTCATTAAGGTACGTACAAAGCTAGAGCAACTAATTGGATGTGCAAGAGAGGGAGTGGCCTGGCAGCACTCTGGTGACTCACAGGCTGTCCTAATGATCATTGGAAGGATCGTGGGCCATGAGTTACCTACATTTTCCCCTTAAAATGGGGACATCAGGAGTTCAGGGAACAAAACTGTCTCAAGGATCAGAAGAGACCACAGTGGGTGTGAGGGATGACAAATGATACTACGTAGCCATGAGTCCAGAGCAACATATTCAGTGACAAATGAATGAAAAACAATTAGGACACTTTGGGGGGTCCCCTCTATGTCTCATTTCACTGAGCAGTGAGGACATCACAGCCAAATAGACGGGTCCAAAATCCACTTAACATTCTGTTCTTTTGTACTTCCCATCCCAAATGAGCTGACATTTTCCACAGCCTTCCTCTGTTGCACTCTGAGACTTTTTTCTCTCAATAAGCTTTTCACTAGTATAACAATGGTCTCGTTTTATCTTCACTGCCTTTCAGGAACCACCTTTGCATATTGTTAAAAATACCTCCAGGTGACCTTTCAGCATAGATAAAACACAGCCAAGCTGTACAGTAAACTTGGAATACATTTGCCTGAGAAAGCATTTTTCTTCCATGATTAAAGCCATCTGCTCCTGTCTGCATTGCAAAATCGAAGTGTTTTGTAAATATGTTAGGGAATACCATATTGCAAAAGCCCACCGGTCATTGTGCTTACCCTTCTTTTATGGCAGGGCAGGGAGAAAGAAGAGAAAGACATAAGTTGGAGGGGAAGACAGATCTGCCCTGGTCACGTCATCCTAATGAAAAAGACACCCCCCTCCGCTCATGGAAAGCTAAATGCTACTCTGAGAACACAAAAGACTCACATGCATCAGTCCAGCTGCACCCCTTGCTTCCTTCACTTCATTTTTCTTCTTCTTCCGCTGCATTTTGCTTTTGAGTCCAGAAAGACAGAAATTAATGCCTTCTTTGCCTTTTGGCAAATCCTGAAAGCATGGGAGATTTTGTAAGAGGAGGCCTGGGAGAGCTAATTAACTGGCTACTTTTTTTTTTACAGTAACACTGATTACCTCTAGGAGTGTGTGCTGACAGTGTACAAGCTTCCATCTCTCTCGGATAAAGTACACACCTTGGCTTAAGACAGCTGTTTGCAAAGAGCTCTGCACACTCTCCCCACTGCTGCCAGGGAGGGCTGTTTCCCTGGGTTTCTAGAAAGTGGCTAGATGGGAAGCCTTGTGCTTCCATCTCTCCACCCAAGCTATGACCATATTACTATCAACAAATCCTCTCACTTAAATAAATAGATCTGAGCCCCCTGGGATGGTGTGAAGGCTGGTGTTAGCAGTGGTCTCTAAACCTGCTAAGACCCAGGTATTCAGGAAAGTCAGCTGCAGGAGAAAGAGTTCATTTTTGCAGTATTGCTTAGAACAGCAGTGCCACCTGGATGGTAAACTCCCAGAACCAGCCACCCCATCCCACATGTCCTGTGAGCTCTGGTTGCCACAATGAGATCAGAAGAACGATCCCAAAGACAGCAGGTCTCCCTCGGTCACCAGTGCCACCGCCTCACCTTTTCTCTCTCATCTCCTGTCTGATGCTCCTCATCTCCTGTCCAGTTTCCCCACTCTTCTGTGGGAGCCTTCCAGTCAGAGTCCAGGTCAATTGCTGAAGGATCATCTGTTAAGGCAACCACATGCATGAGTCATGTTCAAATCCGTACAACTTCCCAGACTCATACTAGTAATGGAAACTCTGCAAAGAATATCTGTCATCTTACCTGCCTGCTGATGGGGTGGTTGGGTGTGCACGCATGCATATGAATCTTAAATGCATTTTTAGAAAGGAAGTACCAACTGCTAATCACAGTAAGTGATTGCATTCTTCGGGACAGGAGTAAAATTAAAGAAGGGAAGAAAAAGACAATCTAGCAACAACAAAAGCCCTTTCAACCTGTGCTTCAGTAAAACAAGCTTTACCAAAATGATAGTAGCACGGCTTGTCAAACATTTTCTTTTAATTTCAGGAAGAAGGATTCAGGCATATCCAGAAACACTGGCAGAGACTGCAGGCTCAGTGCTACATTTTATTAGCAGGACTGTTTCTCAGCCCATCTCCTCTTCCACTGGCTGCAACACACTGACCTCAGGGCAATTACTTGTATGGAAGAGTACTATTAGTAAAGGATTTGTGCATTTGTTAGTGCTCTTGTTGGTGCTTTCTTTCCTACAAAAAATAGTACCAAGTGCACTCTTGACTTCAGCTTCCTTTTCCATTTTTTTTTTCTTGAATGTAAGCCAGAAAGGCACCATCGTGGTGTAGATTTCCAGAACTCCCTGACATGCAATTCTGAGCACGCACTAAGTAGATAACACCTACCTTGCTTTGATTTTGATCATTTCAGGGGGGGGCAGGCAGAAAACTTTTGAAAACCTTTTAGGTTTCTGTATCTGCAGGCATCTGTTACTTTAAAAATTGGCCTCAAGCCTTCAGCTGCCTCTCCACAGAGCACTGGCAAATGATTCTCAGACAAGAAAGCAAAACAGAGCAGTCTAATTTCTTTGCCCAAACTGAATGAGTTGCAAAAAAGCAGATAAATCAGCATGAGATGTTGAAAGGACCACTTGATTATTTTTTAATGGGTCATGTCTAACAATCTTAAGTCTTACCCTAACAGGGAGAAAGACTTTGAGAACACAACATATAATAATAACTCTTAGCTGATCACGTCTCTTAAAATAAAAACAAATATAAAAAAATCCCAAGCTGGATGGAAAAACTTCTAGTTGAAGCAGGGCCAAAACCAAAAGCATGCTGGGGATGATAAAAGACAACTGTTTCCAAAAGGCTGCTCTATCCAGTTTGCTGCCAAATTTTATAAACATGATTATAAACATTGCTCAACTTCTCAGCTTAAAAACCATCCCCTATACACAGACAGCATTTCCCTCCTCCTTCAGAAGGGACAGGAACAAGTACTTTCTAATTTATTTCCCAATAAAATTCCAGTATTTCAGGCAAATGAATGCATCTAGATTAGAGAGAGACACAACATACATGAGTAAGTTGTACGTGTCAAGAACACTTTGTGCAAGCTGTAGTAGGGGATACCATCACCAAAAAACTTCTGCTCCTTCTATCTAGGTTACATGAGATTTGGGCTCAAATTCTGGAGGATTCAACTGCACTGGTTGAAGGCAATACCAGCGGGCACGCTCCACCCAATATCTCCAGTCCCAACAGCGAGTGGGGGTGAGGACACAGCAAGTCCCAGCTCTGCAGACTCTGCCTCTGCACTAATATACCGCTTGCAAGCTGTGGCAGCAAAACAATAGGCAAAATCATGCTGCTACTGCCAGAGAGGAGGCAAATTCTGGCTAACAGGGAGGTGCACGGCATTACACATAGACCAGCACAATGGCACAGAGTCTCCAGGAATCACAGTCCCTCCCAAGCTGCTGGCAGCGATGCTCTCGTGGGCGTGCAAGTAAAACGGGCTGTAACTAGAGGAACATGCGCTGGAGGCCACAGCTGGCACTATTGCTTTTTTAAGTTGCGATCTTTCGGTCTGTTTATGTACTTATTTTTAAGCATAAAATAGTTTTAATGGCCAACTTCCCGCAATGGCCTTGTGTTCATGCTTTGCCCTCACCATGTGGGTAGGCATGAAGCTCAGCGGTGACTCTGTCTTGTCTCAGAATTGCTCTTCCCAAAGCATTATGTCCTGGAAGTGTTGAATCTCAACTCAGAGTAAAACTAAATGCAATATAAGACTCTTTACAATTTGTTTGATTTGGTGGGAAAATAGGATTAAATGTGTTTAACCCAGAGCTCTGTTTTAAAACCTCTCCTGTTCTGTAGTGTGTTCCCTTCCAGCAGTGGGGTCTGGTTAAAGGGAAGAGTCAGCAGGTTCCCTGTGCCAATGGATAGAGAGGGTAAGGTAGAACATCCTACAGGCTGAACCTTATTACCTGGCCTGGAAAATGAAGCCAGAAAGTACTTCTGCAAAAGTCAGTTTGTGTCACCAAGAAAAAGATTATATTTTTTTTTTTAGTCCAGAGTTGTAGCATTGGGACTATATGCTGTCAGGATCTCTCTTGGGCATTCTCCATTCTATTAGGGTCGGTAGAAACCTAAGGGAGAGCAGGTCTTCATGTGGCAGAGCAAAATCCTCTATGGACTATTTATTGTCTATGGTGCTGAATCCTTCTGTGGTTGGTGTTGTAAAGGGCAGGTGGCTGTGTAATGTACATGGTCCTTACCCATATCTTTGCTGAGCTCTTGCACATGGAAACCATTCAGTGCACATGGATAGGCAATTTCCAGCCGAAAGCTTACATTTACAGTAGAAATTTTACAGGTAGAAATTATTGCTCCTACCAGCTGGGTGTAGAGTTCCTCATTTGGCATCTTCCTCTAGTATAATTCAGAAGATGCAAAAGTATCAAGTGAATCCCAGATTGAAGACTTTTAATCCAAAGAAGCTGCTTATTCACATGAAACCAAGGTATTAAAATTCAGTTTAACCCCAGAACAGAAGGAAGGAAGTCATGAGACACGGAAGCTTTCTGAAGATCCCAGGGAAAATGTGCCTCAGCAAACAAGAAAAATGTGTTGGGAAAATGCCAAGTCACAGGTAAAAAGCCAGCCCTCATGGTAATGAGATGGACATGCTGCATTTCTGAAGAAGGGTGCCAGTTCTCAGAAACTGCCCTGACAGACCAGTAGCCTTGCAGGCTGTCACCAAAGCACAAAACACCAAAGCACACTTGGTAGCAGAAACACGCAATAAAATATTTTCTTGCCTTAAAACCAGACATCAGAGCTCTAACACAACCCCGCCAGCAGCATTGTGCAACTTACACATTTTGTAACAGCATCAGCAGCCACAACATATGTGTTTTGAGAGACAACTAAGCAGAAGTACAAAATACGTCACCAAAGGGGAAGAGGGAGACTGGTGGTAAGAGACAGTATTGGGAAAGGCACGCAAGCAGTAAAGCCCACGAGGTAAAGCGGAGGAGGCAGGGCAGGCAAAAGAGATGTCTGGTGGAACCAGGACAACCCTGCAGAGCAAGCAGGAAAGATGCCTGGCAAAACTGGAACAACTCCCGGACCTGGAAACAAAGCGAACTATGCCAAGAGCACAAGAGATTTTCACCCCCTTTCTCCTCTTTCACATGCACAGATGAAAAACATGCAAATGCTAATGGTGAGCAAGGAAAAATGAGGAAGAAATAAGTTGTCTTTTCAGCACCCTATTCCCTCATCACAGAGCCTGTGAGCCTGGCCACCTCACCTCTGTGACCACCAGGGACTGAAGCCATCAGTGTTAACCAGGTAACTCCAGCTCCAAGATACTGAATACCTCTAGCTAATTAAGGGTAAGATTGCTAGGGACTAATTGTTTGAGTATGTAGAGCTGATGACTGAGGACAGAATGAGAATTACAGAACCACTGAGTTCAGAAGGGACCTGTGGAGGTCGTCTAGTCCTACCCTGCTGCTCACAACGAGGTCAGGTAGGAAGGCTGCTTGGGGCCTTATCCAGGCAGGTTTTGAACACCTCCAAGGATGGAGTCTCCACAACCTCTCTGTGCAATCCATTCTGCTGCCTGATTACTCTCACCATAAAAAAAAACAACTGGAATTTCCCATACTTCCCTCTGTGTCCATTGCCTCTTGTCTTACTGGGCACCACCAAGAAGAGCTTGGCTCCACCTTCTGTACTCCCCCATCAGCTACCTCTCTCCCCCTCTCCCCAGAGGTATATATACTTTGAATTGCAGCCCTCTCTGTCTATATGCTTTGAATTGCAGCGAGAGGTAAGCCCCAGAGCCCCCATGACTGTCATTGATGTCACTGGCACTTCACAAGATGGCACCCGGCCTCCCGCTCCCCCTGCTCTGCTCTGCTCGGCCCTGCCACCAAACAAAGAGACTCATTAACTGTTCTGATCTGGGTTTGATAAAACGACCCCGGCTCATATTCAGGTTATGAATGGCTTTTTTTTTTTAATTTTTTTTTTTTTAGTTCACAGGCCTGCAAGAGCTAACAGGCCTTGTTTGACTGTCAAAGAGCTCATTTTGCCTGCAGCGCAGGCCTTACTGCCAACCATTACCTCATCCAAATTCAGGGAATACACGTTTGCGACACTCCCCTCCACATCAGTATCAAGGCTGATGATTCAAAGGGAAAAACCTCCTACTACTTAGGAGAAAGCTGTAAGGCAGGCAGAAAACCTCCCAGTCCTGCTTTCAATCAAAATGCATCTGCTTAGACGTTTGCAGGAGCAAGTTGCTGAATTTGCCCCCGTACGCTCTGCTCTCGGAGAGACGTGGCATCGCTCTGCTGAAAAAAGAGAAGCTGTGCAAAGCCCAGCAGAGCAAACCCAGGGCACGCCAGGGGTGATGTGTGCCAAATGCAATCCAAGGACACACTGCTGAAGAGCTGCCGGCATTGCCTCCCGCCTGCCTGCACCAGAGAGCCTGGGTTCGGGAATTACAAAGAGCCTGGCACTCCCTGGCAGCCTCACAGGGGTCAACAAACACTGCACCAAGGGAGGAGAATACCTTATTTATTTATTTATTTTAAAGCAAATAATGTTATTTATAAAACCCTCTGATGGCCAAGCTCATGTGTCTGCTGCAGGATCTCAGTTACTGCTGGGCAGGGAAACAAGACAACTGCAGTTTTGTCTCTTCTCTGCTTTCATCCGCTTTGGGTGCTCCTTTAATTAAGCTAATCAGGGCTGCAAGAATAAGAAGGGGTCGACTGCACTCAGCAGCCACCATTCCTGCAAGAACAGGGTAAGGTCTCCCAACAACAGGGGTATAAATAGATACCGCACTCAATCCTGACCAAAAGGTCAACAGAAAAGGGCACCTAATGCTCATACTGTTCATGCCAAATCATTCCAGCACTCAGGATCTACCCTGGCCTTTCCAACAGATAGAAAATAAATAAAAAATTACCAGTCTTAAAAAGACTGAAGTCCCAGCTGCCACCATACACTGGTGTTTTGTCCTGTGCTTCAAGGTACCCCATGTGGGCTCTGGATTTAAGGAGATTTAAGTTTTGACAAAAGCACCCTGTGCTCCAGCAGTTCCCTGTTCTCCCCAGGGACATACCCCACGCACCACCAGCAACCCCACTGGGCTGGCAGCTGCCTGGATGGAGGCTGCTCAGCTCCACCTTCCCAGCTGGACCATGGGAGAGGGGGAGATGCAATGCTTAAGTTATGAGAACCAAACCTAACTTTGTTTTGAAAATTTAGTAATCTGAGATGATTGCTAACACGTGTTTTGGATTTTTTTTTTTTTGAAATGCAGAGCCCATATTGTTGCCTCTGGCTCAAGATGTCCCTGAACCACTCTCCGCTGGGTGTGGAAACGGACACAGGGAGTGATTGCTCTATGCTTGACCTGTTCCTGAGCCTGTCTGCCAGCAGCTGCTATGTACAACTGTAGGAGAGAGGACACCAGTCTATGGGAGCCCTCAGTCTCACTGCAGCTGCTCTTGCTGCCCAGAAGCTCTAATTACACTTTGCACAGCAGTATGCATGCACAAAACAAGACTATACCTACTTCCTCCCTTTTTTTTTTGTCTCCATCGAGATAAAAACACTAATAAAGTACATGTTCTCACCATTCTCAAGGGTGCCACACAGGGTGTCTGCAGCTATGAGCATAGAGCAGTTCTGGGCACCTGCCCATAACCAGACCCAACTTGCGTTTCACTCTCACCAGCCTCACGTGAACGAGCAGCTATAAAAGTGGGCCCTGATTTTTGCAGCTTATAAAACAGTCTGAAAAGGGCATCGGCATTAGTGTACCCCTCTTTCACTGGCAAATGAGCAAGCAGACGTACCCTGCTCCTGCCATACATCGTCTGCTGGACAATGGAAAGTCAAGCTGGTGCTCCAGCAGCATCTTGAAGGACTGTCCTCAGAAGATTTACTCTTTATATTATCTGCATACAGAAAAAACATGCTTTCTAAAAAAATAAATTAAAAAAGAAGAAAAAAACTAAAAGATAATCACATAGCTATATTCATGTTATTAAAACTAATTAATCATGTATTTATCAGCATGTTATGCCACGATGCCTGGATGTTATGTAATTTAATCCATACATTAATCTATGCTGCTCATCACAGCGGATTTATTAAAGAAGGCTGGACGAGGACACTACACACAAGTTATTAAAAACAACCCGCTCAGGAGCGGCTACGCTAACACTATTCAGAGATATAAATTCCAACAAATCTCTGTTGAGCATGTAAAAAGGGAGTTAAAGATCCAACAGCACAAAAGCCACATGAAGTGAAGCCAGCTCCAACTCCCACAGACTTTAGTGAGAAAACTTCTGCTCACTCTAACAGTAATTCAGATAAAGCCATAAATACCAAATGAATTACTCAGAGAAAGAGCACAGATAAAAGAGAGCTGGTGGAGGAAAAAAAAAGAGTTAAATGTTTTTTGGATAATTATTTTCAGCAACTAAAGTAACCATTAGGACTCACACGTTTCCCTGAATGAATTCATTCAGCCCCTTTCTAACACCAGTACATAACAGACTAGCATTTTCTTCATATCTTTCATACACAACCAATTTTTTCTCTACATCTTTTTGATTTTTTTCTTTCTTATTTTCACTTAAAGAATCTCCTTGTTTATGCAGTTTTTCTCAAGTATCAGCTTGATTTTTTTGCTGCACAAATGCAGATGTTAGTAAATACTTGTACTTGTTACATGAGGAACTGCTTCATTCTGCTGATGCAGTGTTGGAAAACAGATGACCAAATATGACAAGTATTACATTGACTCTAATGTTTGGCTTTAAAATTGAATTCCATTGTGCTGGCTTACTTCATACAAACTACGTTTTGTGCACGGATGTCCATCTCTGTGTATCTATGCTTGCACTTAGCATCTCAGAACCATCCAGGATCAGATTCCGCACTCAGCTGCTCAGACCTCCAGAAGAATTGCAGTTTCAGGCAAGCTGATGGCATATGAAGGAATCTTCATATTTCTTTCAGAAATAACCATCAGAGCGTACAGAACAGGTGCGTGCATCACATCACAACAGGAGCACTCGGAGCTGGGCAGTGAGAGGTACCGACGGTTACAAAGAGGCAAAGGGAAAACTAAAAACAGGGCCCAAGATTAATGCAAAACCCAGGAGACACTTCTTCCTTCTCCAGACCGTGCATGGAGAGGCTCGAGCTGAAAATCTCTTGCTGCACAGGAGAGGAAACTGCTGGCTAAGCGGCTAAGCAACCTCTCACAGGGCCCCTCCGGCCTCGGCATTTGCTCCCTCCCTCGCATTGAAATTCTCTGAATTTGCTGGTCATCAAAACTTATTGCAAATCTTCTGTGTGAGTAAATCTAACCGAGAAGGAATTTGCTGGGGGGGGGGGGGAAGAAGTAAAGGGGAGGCTTTTTTTTTTTTAATTTATTCCAATAAACAACGGTTTGGAAAGCGTTCAGTAATACATTCTGACATCACTCCCCAAAAGGCTGATGCACTGGGCTGCAGATGTGAGCAAGCTATAAAAGAGAGAGTGACTAATAAACCGTGGTTGTAAGGGAAAAGACCCATATATGACCAACAGGAGTACTTTTAAGCCGAGCATCTAACAGAGCACAAGAAGAACTTTGAAGGAAACAATAAAAAAAAAGACCACAGAGAGAGCACTCACCTAACTCCTTTGACAGCTCTATTAATGTCCCAGAAGTCAAAGGACAGGGTTTTACTTCTGCAATGTCCCACGTTCCTGCATTTCAAAAAGCAAACAACCAGTAACACAAAATGTGGTGTCATGTTCACAGCTGGCAACTGCAGTTTCGGCCTGACACTCCCCATCTCCTTCCATGTTCTCACCATCCTGCAGCCACTTTTGTTGCTAAAGAATCAAGGAGAAATTATCTTCTACAGACAAAGGGTCCAGCCCAGGTGCTATTTACACCTTCTCATCACTTCAAAGTGCACATCACACCAGCATGTTTCTTTGGACTTAGTCAAATTCCTCTCTTTTGGACTGTTTTGCCCTTCGTGCACAACTGGCAGAGGTTGTTGTCATACATCAGCCTGGAGTTTGGCCTTCTGAAGGCAAGAGAGTGAAAAATGGTACCAGTGACCTTCTGCCATTGACCCTGTACTCTGCAAAAGAAAGGACTCCAGCAAAGAAAGCAACCAATGTAAGGGCAAGCTAAGACCACTTTCTGAACCACCAGAGTCCAGGATTACTGCTACTGAAGGTGACTTGTTGTATGGCCTTACACACCAATCAATCCAGTCATTAAGCTTGATCAATCAGTGAGATCTTAATGAAAACCAAATGCTTTTGGAAATTAACCAAAAAGCAGTATTAACTATTTTAACTTGTAACCCCCCACCCCCAAGAAGTTAGGAAGAGAGTCTAAAAGATACAAAGGTCCAATTTCCACCCAGTTATTAATTATTAGTGCTGCTCTAGAATCTGCAGGATCACCCACGGTAAAAATGCAATGTGAGACACGGCTTTGCCATAAAAACTAAGCCATGATGGAAAAGTCATCAAAACACTAGTGAGAAAGCTGATATCATCTCTTGATCTTTAGCCTAATGGCCTGGCAAGCCATCCCTTCACTGCTTTAAAGGAGTCTGAATATTTAGAAGCACAACTTCCACCTTCAGCTTAGATTATACAGAGAATGTCCCAGCAGCACAACCAAGAGACTCGCAGTAGCTCTTGGTGATTTTGTTTGGATACCAACGTTGGGTTAATCAGCTGGGAAGCTGGGAAACTGTGTCAGTACAACGCAGTACTGCCATGAGCACACTGCTGCCAACTGTCAAATACCCAAGCTAATTTAGGAATACCTTGCCCCATATTTCTTTGGATATACCCAAAGCCTAAGTCTGATCATGTGTGTGCAACCTTGGACTTTGCAAAGGAACCAAACACTAAATACCTGTGGCTAGAAAGCTGCATACACCCATCAGGTAGTCTGCAATACAGGAGAAATTCCTGTGCCAAACACTTCTCTTTTCATATTGCCATCATGCTAGAGAATAAAGGACAGCTAACAGGGTTCAATGCAAGCGGACAA
The DNA here is from genome assembly GCF_964035555.1 of Netta rufina. NCBI lineage: Eukaryota > Metazoa > Chordata > Aves > Anseriformes > Anatidae > Netta > Netta rufina. The sequence continues at coordinate 111,370,080 of NC_140125.1, forward strand.
CGCCATGTGTGCAGGATGAATGCCAGCAGGCAGGACTCTCTGAGGCAATGTATGCTGCAGGACACTATAACTCATGAAACTTTCCCTCTACAATGCTCCCTCTGGGAACATAGGCACTCACCTACATTGGAAAACACATCCTCTTCTGACTGGGAGGGCACAGATTCCTCTCTGGTAGCTTCTGAGGCCTTTAGCACAGTCCCACGCTCTGCCCTGGTGATGAGAGCACCTTTTCCACGGCCACCAGTGTCCTCTGCGAGTGGCCACCTTGTTCCCTTCTCATCCCAGTCAAAGGCCGGCTCAACCACCGAGCTGCCCTGTAATGCTCTGCTGGCGTCTTCTTGGGAATAAACATTATCACAGGGTTACAAGCATTCTTAATTACAACAGATGATACAGGGAAAGAAAGCCTGATCCAAACGCATCAGACATAATGTCCAGATTCATGATGAAATTATTTAGATGCCTTGGGCATCGCTCGGGACCCACAACAGTAAAGGGAGCGAAAGAGGACAGCAAGACTTCCAAGGGAAAGGAAAGAAAACCTCTTGGATGTTGGTAGTCCAAGTCTGCTGAGAAATCAGTGCTAGGCATACACACAGTAGAAATCATGACAATTATCTCCAACATCTTTTGTTCCAAAGGACTCCCAAAGCACTTTACGACTCCAATCTTCAGAATAGCAAAGCCTTTTCCTGATGCTCTGGTGGGCAGGGGACCAGTGCTGACATCAACCCCACCTTCACACAGCTTAATGCTGCTGCTGCTGCTCATTCCCTGCTGGGAAAGAGCCGTCAGCACTCAGCAGGGTTAGGGCTTCTTCCTGGAAGTGGGAAGAGCAGATTTCATTGCTCTCTAAATGTTATCACTAAGAGGGACCAGCACCATCAGCTGATTTAACCCATTGCACAGCAAAGGTTCCTGCACTTCACCAGTGACTTCGACCGCAGCTTGGTCCTCTGAGCTCCCTCCCTCACCCTGGGCCAGCAAAGCACGTACACCTGCGTGGGTTTAGGGTTAATGCACACTTCCTTCTGCAGAGGCAGCCAGCACCGCTGGTGCCAACAGGCCAACTGACGTGAACAAAGCCAAGTGTGAGCCCTTATGCTTTGCTGGAGGCCACGCAGAGACCTCAGCACTTTAAGCCCTTAGAAACTGTCATGGAGATATCTAACCCTTGGCTTCTGTAATCTAGATGATAAAGTGGTCCCAAAATGTCTGCGTATTTTTAGATCAAAATTCGCTGTTTACTTGCCCCGATCTTCAATTTTAGCAGGGCTTCTGAGGTACTTTACGATAATGTCTTCTTGCTGACAGTGCACAAACATCCGTATTTACCCAGCTGTGTGTCCCAACTCCAAATTTCTTAGCTTCTAAATTGCTCTAATATGTTTAACTTCATAGGTTTCTCCATTATACTAATGGTTTTAACAAAGATAATTAAATTATCAAGACATTTCCAAACATATTAATTCCATGACCTGCTTTTATACAGCAGTCATAATAACATAACCAGTAGCAATGTATATAGGCATAAGTGCATGGCGGACACTTTGAAATCCCCACAGGAAAAGTGTGGTGTGAGTGCATAATGCTGCTCTATTTTATCTCATTAAGATAACAGCACATTTCCCTTTTATAGATGTTTATTCTGGGCAGCCCCGAATTAAGGAATCTGTTTGGAACTGGGCATATAATGCAGGTTTACATTCATTGTTAGAAAACATCTTTTGTCAAGTAGCACAGAACAAACTAATCCCATCACACCACACCTTTAGCAGATCTCAGATCTAATGGACATTTGTTTTCAAAGTCCTGTGGTTAATAATATGTGTTGTAATGAAAGCCTGGAATAAAACACAAGGCTCGCCAACCTGTTTTTTCCTGAGTAGGAGAAGGCTCAGGGGAGATCTTCTTGTACTTTACAATTACCTTAAAGGAGGTTGTAGCGAGGTGGGGATCAGGCTCTTCTCACAAGCACCAAGTGATGACGGGAAATGGCTTCAGGTTGTGCCAGGGGTGGTTTAGGTTGGACATTATGAGAAATTTCTTTACTGAAAGGGTTGTGCAGTGTTGGAACGGGCTGCCCAGGGAAGTGGCTGAGTCACCATCCCTGGAGGTTTTCAAGAAACATGTAGATGTAAAACTTAGTAGCATGGGTTAGTGGTGGGCTTGCCAGTGCTAGGTTAAAGGTTGGACTAGAGGATCTTAGAGATCTTTTCCAACCTGAACGATTCTGTTCTATGATTATAAGTAAGCAGTCTAAATGTGTGCAAAGATTTTGCTGTCTAATCATGAACAGAGCAAACAGAAAGACTCTGGGAAGTTAGGAGTAAGAAGCCCAGTCAGATCAGGTGTGCAAACTCCCCATAGCCTGTAAATTTACCTTTTTGTTTCAGCCTTTCCTTCCTTAAGTGTCTCTTTTCTCGGCTGCTGATCTTGGTCTGCCAGACACCTACAACAGAGAGCAAAGGTCACTGTGATTCATCTTAAGTTAACAAGAAACTTCCTCTACTGCCTGTACTGCTTACAAGGCAAAGTGTTCTCTGCTCGTTTTCCATGCTGGCTGTAAAAGTGCCCCTGCAGCGGTGCTGCCCGGTCGTATGCAGCATCTCCCCTGCACAGTGCTTGCTGCCTCTGCAGAAACACAGGCCACGTTACATAAGAAATCCCCGTCGCAAACCTGTCTGTCATGTATCCTGACTCATTTAACTGCACATATTCTTCTGTCCTTTGTGTCAGCCTGATAATGCAACACCCCTTTCCCTCGGGGGAGATGTCACAACAGAGCATCAACAGCCTCGTACGTCTGACAGCACAGGGAAGTTCATGAAGAGCTTAACCATCAAACACGGCTTCGATTTCCTGACCTTCTCTAGCCCTCAGCGTACCCTCAGACCTGGTGTGTGATGTGAAGACCCGCTGCCATCCGGCTGACTTCCACGTGCACTCATTCATACCAGTCAGGCCACGCACTGCCTTCAGCTCTGCTCTCCACAAGCTACAACACGACAGGAGGGCCTGCCAGGAACGGTTAACAAAGAAAAAAACACCGTCCCCTGATTTCACTGAGACAAACATCTTTCTCTAAACATCCCTGAACACATGAAACAGTTCAGCTGGTTCATCTGTCCAAAAAAACTAAACAGCCCTTTGAAGAAAGCCTCTGCTGTTTCCCATCGTTCTCCTGTGCCCTTGCAGGCACTCGTTGCTCCTGACGCAAGCACCCGCAGGGAGGACTCCAGCCCAGCAGCAGTGAGGGCTTCTCCTGCTCTCACCAGAACACTAATCACATTATAATCTTTTAAGCCCAGAAAAGCTTAGATTTGCTTGTTTTCAATATGACCCCTGGTGGGGGGAGACTGACAGGCAAGAATGGAGTGTTACGTATTTTCCAGTGAAATTATAGCTGCCTGAGCCATGCTAGCCTCTGCCAGGTTTCTTTGCAGCTTTGCTTGTAACCAAAGATCTTGGCTCCCTTCACAGGCGTAAGGAATTGGCTGTGTGTTATCCATGCGCCTTTTCCAGCCTCGTCCGTGGGCCCAACAAAAAGCTGCCTGGAAAGACCACAGCTCCTGCTGTGGATCAGCATGGCAAAAGCCACAGGATTGGAGCAAGAGCAGAAAGACAGGACCCTGCTCCCGGGTGGACCTCTGGCCACTTCAGATATGCTTTCGCATCCACAGATTTGCCATCTCTGTGAATGCAGGAAGGACCTGAGAAGTGTGGCAGGAAAGCACACAGCCCCTATCTGTGTAGTTACATGTAGAAATGAGCAGATGATAAAAGCCTTTCTCAAACTGGCTATTTTTCCCTTTGATGAAGAACACAAAAACGGTAGAGAATGCCTCTCTTTTAAAATATTTCGTCCCATGTTGTTTTCTGTTAATATCAATCAGATAACAGAACAACCACAACTTTTCTTACCTTCCTCCTCTTGCAGCTTGTCTTTTTCCACAGGAAGCAGATCTTTCAACGCCTCCTTGTCTGAGCACTGGGCTTTCTTCTTCTTCTTAGGCTACAGCATCCAGGAGATGCACAGCAGAAAGATCAAACAGGTATTTGTTACATGTCATCATGAAGGAGTCAGGGCAATAGTTTTAAAATGGAGAACACACACTGCTACTCCAAGAGAGAGCATGAGGTTGCTGGATTCTCTAAGTGAGTACAACGCTGGTCCTGAGCACATTTTATTGCAAACTCCAAGCTCATTAATGAAACAACTTTTGTCCTACAAAAGTAGACTTATCTGCCCGGTTAGAAAGCCCACATTGTAATTCAGCCACCTGCTCTAAATAAAGATTTGCATTTATCATTTTGAAGACTATAAAGGAGTAAAACCTATTTCCCCCCTTTCCAATCAGTAACTCTGAAATCAACATTAACACGCTGCTTATGATTAACAAAAAAAAAACAACAACAAAAGACATACAATAATCTATTTTTAATGAAGGTATCTGTAGTGATCACTGATCTAGAAGGACACAGCAGTGGCTCAGGCCATTTTCATATGGCTTGGTGAAACAGTAGAGCTACCTTTAAGCCTTGAAATTTGAATGTTTTAGATGTAACACACTGGTTCTTGACTTTTGTAAGGTGGGATACTCCCTGCCATCAACATGCCTCCTGCCCAGGCTGAGGGCTGCTCCTTGTGAAGGCAGAGTGGCTGTAAAGCACGAATACTTTCTTCCCTACCAGTACAAGTGCACCATGCCCAGATAAGACCCTTGCCCAGACACAAGGAAATGTCCCGTATCGGAGCTGGAGCCAAAATACAGGAGATTCTAGCTCCTGGTTTGGGGTGCAGACCATGAGATCATCCCACTTGTGGCCGTAGTAACAAGCACCACAGTGTGACCATGCCAGAGTGTTACTCGGTGTTATGTTCCTCACTCTTAACTTCTCCATGAACAGGAACAATAAATTGTCTTTAAAAATATCAAATAAGCAACATTCTTAAAACAAATTTCTCTTGAAAGATGTTATATAAACTCTAAAGCTGTTACTGGTACCTTAAGAAGCTTTTTCTCCCTGATGTTGGCTGACGTTACAAGCTGCCCATTCACTGGAACCTAGAAGACAGACAGCAAAAAAAGCATTATGGAATATGTATGTGCATGTGTATGCATAAATATGTATGTGCATAAAATTATGTTAATACGTATGATATGCTGAAAGACATAGTTAAATAACACCCGGTACAAATCTGGACTAGAATTTATGGCCTTTTTCCAACTTGAGTTAATTTATTCCAAATTAATTAGTGTTAGCTAAGCCCTCATGAATGTAAATCCAGGAACACCAGGTAGATTTATTCCAGAGCAGACATATTTGTGGTTTATCCTAAGATTTGTCTAGGATCAAAGTTGTTTTTCAGATAGGGTAAGCCTGCCTGAAAAAAAGCAGCACAGACAGGAGAAGGCTGATTTTGATTCTTTTTAATGAACGGGAGCTCACTGCACAGCATCCCCCTTCCTGGCCCAGGTTGCCCTGGTCAGAAAGCATTACTCAGGGGATGTGTGCTCCCAAGTAACAGGGAAATTTGTTTCCTCTTCAGAGAGATGGTGGCAGCGGGCAGATGGAGCCGCGGATGTGATTGCAGGACCGAAGAATGATGCTTGCAGTTCATGAGAGAGAGAGGGGGAAACCAGCACACTCTGCAGAACACCGCAGGGTGAGCGAGGAAAGCTAAAACTTGTTCCTAAGAAAAAAGAAAGGCTCACTGGGTGGCCGTGTCCTTTTGGGCTACGGGGACACAACCCCAGATGTGACAGGCAAAGACTCGGAGCCACCTTGTGACGGATGAGGTTACAGCTCCTGCATGGCCACGGGGACGTACTGAAACTATTTCCACTGAGCAAGAAGTTTTCATAGGGTCTCCCAAAGGCGCTCTGCAACATCATTAGGACATAAAGCTAATTATTCTTTGAGATGAACCAGCATTATTTCTTCTATGCCTAGTTCAGGTACGAAATAATCTCCCCCAAATTCTGTACTTTCCAACATGCCACGCTCTGAACACACAGGCGTATTTCTGGGTCTTCTGGGAAAACATCCCAGTAACTGGAGCCAAAATACCTGCCCCATTGCATCACCAATTTCACCAGCTTTCAAATTATAAGCTTAAAGCAAGTGGTGCACATCTCTTTTGTCTCCCTGAGCTATCATTTGGTAGCTTTATAGTTATATTCTTCTGAACAGTCACTAGCTAAATAATGACCTCTGTGTTAAAACCCTGCTATGTTTCGTAATGGTTAGCAAGACCATCCTTATTTTTTCCCCAAGAGCAGTCATCTCTCTTCTGAGAACCTCATATTCATCTCCTAGAGGTGTTACACAAACCCTACCACAAAAAGGACCACCTTCCATATCCACTCAAGGAAAAAATCCCACTCTGCCTAAGCATCCACAGCTTCTCTGGGCTACCTGTTCCAGTGCCTCACCACCCTCACAGCAAAGAATTTCTTCCTAATATCTAATATAAACCTACCCTCTTTTAGTTTAAAACTATTACTCCTTTAGTTTAAAACTATTACTCCTTGTCCTATCACTACAAAGAGTCCTTCCCCAGATCCCTTTAGGCACTGGAAGGCCGCTGTGAGGTCTCCCTGGGGCCTTCTCTTCTCCAGGCTGAACAACCCCAGCCTGGCTTCAGAGGAGAGGTGCTGCAGCCCTCTGACCATCCTCGTGGCCTCCTCTGGACTCACTGTAATAGGCCCACATCCTTCTTGTGCTGGGGCCCCCAGAGCTGAACGCAGGGCTCCAGGCATCTCAACAAACCCTACTAATTTCCCAGCACTCGTAACAAAATATTTACTGCTTTGCAAAGGCTTTGCCAAAGAACCTCCTAAATAAAGCCACTTTCAGCCACCATCAGTGACAGAAACTGCAGCACCAACCTAGGAGGCAAGAAGAAGGAGGCTTTTTTGCCACTTCTCAAGACAAACACAGATGACAGGAGACATTCCACCTCCTTCTAACCTCTCTTCACATCAAGACACTTCTGCAAGCTTGAAAGAGTACACACAGAGAGACAGGGAGGTGTCAAGATGAAGGAAATGCACCGTCTCCCTCCCCCAGACTGCCATAAGCCAGCACAGCCTGAGGCTGTACAGAGCCCTGGCAGAGGCAGGGAAAACTCCAGAGGGAAAATTTTTAGTGCAAGAGAAAATTAGGGAAGGTGCAACCTCTACTTGCTCTGACAGCGTAGCCTCGGCTGGGGCAGGATCACGTTCCTGGCTCTTTTCTCCACATAAACGAGAGCAAGCAACAAGCTGGAAAAAATACAGGACTTTGTTTTAATGTTTTGCCAGTCTGACTGCTATATGCTTTTACCAGATGAGTGCAACATTTCCTACTTAAATGGTATTTCATCTGCTAGCCAAGGATCCCTCTTCCTCTCCATCCATGAATAAGAGGTTAAAAATACGCTGCTGGCAGCGTATTTTTACTGCATCCCAGGGGTCTTCACACTGACCGGCTCCTCAGCCCCAAATACCCAGGTAGGACTCCAGAACCTAATTACATCCTTCCTCAGGGGCTGCTGAGTGCAAGGAAAACACCAAATCCGACCACTGACCGAAGATCCCCAAACAGCCCACCACTGTGTGACAGTCTTCTCCCAGCCCTGTGGTATCTGCTGCTCCTCCACCGTCCCTCGGTAGTGACAGCACCTCCCTTCCTTCCATCACCAGGGACTTCTACCGGGTTCAGCTTCCTTCCAGTGGCAAGGTATTATTCCAGCCCAACCTTTGTGTTAAATCCTGCCTTTATCCAGCCGCTTTTCTCACTGTAAGCTGGCTGTAGGGCTGAGGAGCCCCACCCTGCCCTATTCTTCCCTTTGGAAGCCCTTAGGATACTGAATTAGTCACGCCTCTTTATCACGGGCGTTTGGCCATTCTGAAAAGAAAAAAGGAATTTTCATTATTTATTTCACTTAACTTAATGGACTCATTACGGAGAAATGAAATTTCTCGGGGTAACTTTTCCTGTAAGGAAAATGAAGTTTTGTACGGGGAGAACACATCTATGCCCGCTGAATTTAGTGATCAGATAAAGCCACCAGTACAAATCCAAACATATTGAATATGTGCAGACTTTTACTGGTACCAGACTTAGCATATTAATTTGTGCTCACATTGTGGGGAACAATAGAAAGATTATTTTTAGTTCATGGCCATTTGGTTTGTGACCCAGAGGAACAGGATTTCCCCCCCCACACCCTGCACTTTTTTCCTTTTGACATAACCTAAAGTTGTATTTCTGATGATTGCACTGAAATCTCCACACTTTTGTGTTTAATTTATGTGATGCTCTTCATGTAGATCGACATAAAAGTCACGAAGAAAGAAGGCACAGACGTAGGTTGAAATGTTAAAAAATATCAGCTTTAGCCATGAAAATACAAACCATGTGTTCAAAGCCATAAAACCATGCCCCTATACGCTTACCTTTACCCATTTCAATCGTTTCATAAGAACGATCCTGTTTTACAAAGCCAAGCACCTTTTTATAAGCGTCTTATCAAATCAGGAAGCCTGCTTTCAACTCTCAGTGCCACCAGCTGGCCACAGGTTTAATTAAAAATGGCATGAATGTTATCTGCAGCTTCGTGCACTTCGTCCCGCTCGGGGAGGTGCTGAGCATTGCCTGCCCCAGGAAGGCACGCAAAGGCTTCCCCAGCAGAGGGATACCAGGACAAAATAAACTCAGGGTAGGGAACCCAAGGGGAGCTGTTACATGCTTCACACACTGGGAATCGGGGAATTCATTAAAGAACATGAATAAAGATTCAGAAAATTCTTATAGGCTACCACTTTCTGAACACTTGAATTAAGTGGGTTGGGCACTGGAAATAAAAGAAAGCAAAATTACCCCATGCTGGCAAGGGAGTCTGTGAACAGAAAAACGTTTCCAGATTTAAGAAATAATTCAATTAAATTGCTTCCTAGTGCTCGTTCCCAGTGCAAAAGCTAAACTATTTTTTCTCACCTTATGTTATGGACAAGATAAATGTGGAGGCTTTGGGCCAGCAAAAGAAACACCAACATGCACTGAATTAAAAAAAAAAAAAGAAAAAAGAAAAAAAAGCAAACAGAAAAGGACTTTCTGAAGAACCTCCCTGAAGCATGCTGTTACTGCTGAACGAGATATCGCTGCACTCTTCAGCTTTCTCAGTAAACCTTCAACGGGATGAAAACCGAGTAGGACAGCTTCACTTCCCTCAGCATCCTCCGGGAGATGTAGCGTTGCTGCTGACACCAGGCACTGGTCAGGATGTCTGCCACGCCACTTGCTGTCCAGCATTTGCTCTGGGTGCTCCTCTTCCCTGCACAAAAGCACAGGCTCTGCCACGGGGTAAGCAACCCGGAGCTGTGCTGCTGCAGGCCAGCAGCTTGCATTGCTCCATCAGCAGACAATGAGCAATCGGCATGACAAATGCGTTGGGAAATAAGCAGCCCCGAGTTTCATTAACTCCCAATCAGATTTTCATAAATGGAAGCAGACATCCTGGCCGGTCTCGCTCTGCCACGTGGTCCCGTCCCGGTGGGAATGTTTCTCCACTGAAATGTGGGAGACGTTTCCCAATTCAGTGGGAAATGGGTGAAGGAGAAACTGCATCTCTGAGAAGAGAAAGGATGGGGTTTAGGGCTGAGCAAGAGTCCACCAGGGAAACGGGAAGGTACCAGCATCAAAGAAAATTACTCAGTTGCTCTGAGTTGCTCAGAGAAAGGGCAAGACAATGGTAATTTCCACCAAGGTGACAATGGGAAGCCACAAAAACATACTGTGCTCATTAGCAAAGGAAACAGAGAGGCTCTTCACGTGTGACAGAACACAGAGAAACTTCTCTGGGCTGGGCAGCCGCAGCACCACATGCACATATCTACAAATCTGAAAAGAGGGCTGGAGCCTGGTAGTGAGCTGTAGCACAAATATAAATCATCTTAGCATTAATGTGCACTAATACGAAGTTTTCCCTAACAAAATCACTTCAGACGTATTCCCAGTAGGAAAGAAAATTATCTGTTGGAAGGGAAAGTTACATGGGAAATGCACACGATGAATACACTGAATTATATGGGAAATAGGTGCTGGGAATGGTGAATTTTTTCACTTCTGTTAGGGAGGCTGGCAGAGGAAAGGAAGAGATGGTGCTCCCATCACACGTGTGCTCCAGGAACCTCAGGGAAAGGAGCTGGGCCATCAGCCTGGAAAATCTGCTCCTCTGTACTTATTCCCAGGGATGAAGTTGCCTGTAGGAACCCCCTGGGGAATAACCCCCAGGGGAAGGTGGCAGTTACCAAACTCCAGCACCTTCCAGGAAACCTACAAAACCAATTCTCATACAGCTACACGGAGATAATCGTGCAGGGGTGTTTCACTGGCACGAAGAGTACCATCTAATACGAAAGGCAGGAGTAAAAGGTCTGTTTGCACACCTCTGGAGCTGAAGGGACTGATTTTTATTTCTGCTGCTGTTAAGAAACCCCTGTGAGAGGCAAAAAGTATCTCCAGTTTACTAAAACACTTAGGAAAAGCAGAAAGCTTTCTTTTGGGATGTATCTGGTAATACACATTTTTACACATCGCCTAAATACGATGATATCACTACATCTGTGCAAAAAGCTCTTCTTTTGAACTGTCCAATGTGAAGAACAACCCCCAAAACTTTGAATAAACACAACCCCCAAAACCCAATGGCAATTCAGTTCAGACAGATGTCTTCTGTCAAACCTTGTCAACAGTTTCCTAAATGACTCTTTATTAGGGAAAAGGCTGTGCTGAAAAGGACTAAAGCCTCTAGCATCATTTTTTGGGGCCTTTTTTGTGTGTCTGACAATAGTCAGAATGTAAACTGGTATAAGTGATGTATATAATAGATTATATTAAAAATCTGCTTGTATGACTGAATTGAGGCCATGCATACATTTGAACAAACTTTGTTCACCGTACTTATTTCACACGGGCTGTGAAACAAATCCAGACTGTCTAGAAGTGCACAGCTTGCTCCGAGACCTGTGATTGTTCCATCGTGTCGCTCTGCTACATGCAGTTAGCACAATGAAACAAAGCTGCCTTCCACCAGCGCTGATGCTGGAAGAGGCTGGTGCAGTCCTGTACAGTGCCAGCATTTTTCCTTTTTGTGATTGTGACCTGGGAAGGGTTCAGAGGCGGCTGTGAGGTTTGGCTGGGAAGGAGCCCTTCAGGGGGCAGGGCTGCAGCCTCCAGCAGAGGCACCCTGGGCCAGTGTTGGTTGCCTATTGCTGTGGGGATGTCCTCTGCCTGCAGAAGAGAGGAGATCAGCCCAACATCAACATCGGAGGGACCTGCAGCCCTGTAAGCGCAGATGCCCCGCAGAGGCAGTCTCACAGCCCACCCATGGGGCAGTGGCTGGGAATCACCAGCAAAAACACATTCCTAAACTGAAAAAATAATTAACCACCTAGTTTCTTTTAATTAAGATCTCAACTTATCCACCACTCCGGGATATGCAGATGTTTGGCTGCTAGGATGTATCAACACACCTGAGCACTGGAGGCGATTTGTCTCTTGGCTTCGTACCTAGCAGCAAGGGGCTCCCACCCTGCAATACCTGCACACCCTGGTTTTTGGTATCGGCCACGTCTCTGAACTGAATACTCTGCTATTAATACCCTTTCTGATGCTGTGTCAGTAGAGATTTTCAGAGGCAAATATTGGCATCTTAAAGGTGTTCTGCTCTTCTGGCATTCTTGCATCAGCTAAGTGCCAAAGCAGCATGCAGTGTTTTACACTTACATAAGGAGATAAAGTTTTTGCCTCGAGGATATGATGTTCCAAAGACAGAGATAACGTGATGGGAAATGACAAGGAGTGGTGGAGATGAGGGGTGAGGAAAAGGAAACAGTATAAAGCAGAGAAGAGAAAGGAAGGACAGGGTACTGTCATGGGAGGACAAGCCTGCCTTTTTCATTTCATTGGCTCTGCAAAATCTTAACTTGTTCTACAGCCAATTTATGTAGTATCAATGATTATAAAACCATAATTAAATTGTTTCTAAAATCCCTCTTCATCCCTTGACACAGATAGGTCTATGAGGACTGCTGTTTCATTTAATTGCTCTTCACTAATTCAAGGATGTGTATGCTGTCAGGCCGAGGTTCTGCTCACAGTGATGAAAGACCAAAAAAAAAAATAAAAAAATTGAATTTCAGTGGCAAAGTAATAAACCCCTGAAAACTAGTGTTATGATGGGAAGCCTGACACATTTGAAGTCATGAAGAACAAAACCGCTTATTTTATAGCCCACCTAAAAAAAAAGCCTTGCAAATTAATTTTGTTTTGCCTATCTCAGAAGAAAAAGATAGAAGATATAGTAACAGGTACAAGTGTTGGAAATGCTTGATGTATGCATTTTAAATACAGACTTACTTCAGTGTGTTCTCCTGAGAACTTACTTTGCTTTCCATACCGCGATATCCCGGTGTGCGATTTTTTTTTTGGTAATTTTTGCTGAGATTTCCTGCTGCTTGCAGCAAGTCAAAGAGACACAGCCAACCGTGACAATGTCATACGGAAACTTCATCACAGCACATCGCATCAAACCCTCAACGTACACGCAGCAAGGTGGCCACGGTCATCAATGGCCAGTGGTCATTAATGCACCTTGTAGCTACTACCATGTATTAACGCAGTCGTAATGAAGCTCTGATTGAGAGTAAAGGCAAATAATTAGTATTCTTTATTAACAGCAGGGCAGAGGGACTCTGCCCAGGTCCTCCGTCGTGCTGTGGCGGGCATTATCCGGAGTTTTCTTAATTCTTTGCAGGAGGGATGAAGCCCGTGTGGAGCCGGACAGGCGGGCAGCACCCCGGGGTGCTGCACCTGGAGCTGAGGGGGGAGCTCGGTGGGGAGCTCAGTGTCCCCCAGGGGAGCTTCTCCTGCCCCAGGGGGTCTCTCTGGATGAACCCCAGCCCCAAAAAGGGATGAGTCGAGAGGGAAAGGTGCCGGAGGGGGGTCCCGCTGGGCAGCACGCTTCATGCCCCCCTCCACCTCCCTTACCTGCGCCGAGCTCCTCGCATCCTCCCGCTGCTGCCTGGGCTCTTCCTCCTCCTCCTCCTCCTCCTCCTTCTCCTCTTCCTCCTCCTCCTCCTGCTCCGTGGCTGGGCCTCGGCGCAGCCCCCTGCGGACCAGCAGCGCCGCCGCCGCCGCCCCCAGGGCCAGCAGCGGCCAGAGCAGGGCGGGCAGGGCGGCCATGGGGCCCCGGCCCTCCGCCAGCCCCGGCTCCTCGGCGCCCAGCGCCGGCCCCAGCATGGCCCCCGGCACGGCTCCCCGCCGGGCAGCCGGAGCCCAGCAGGCTGAAAGGGAGCCGGGCTGCGGCCCCTGGCCCCGGTGGAAGGGGCTGGAAGCCTGGGAGCGTGTGTTGGAGGGGCTGGGGTGGTGGTGGTGGTGGGTGGGGGAAGGAGGTCGCCGCGCGGAATTAATCTCGTCTGAGGTAAATAAATGGCAGGCGACGGTCCCGGCAGATGTGTCGCTTGGTCTCGTTATCGAGCAGCCTCCCCGTGATGGTTACGAGAGATGATGAGTTCTCATCTAGCAGCGATCCTCAGAGAAATAAACGCTTATTACGGCTACGCAGAGTGCCTCAAACCGCATGCCTCTCTGCTTTGCTCCGAGGAAAAATTTCTCCACACGCCTGATGCGTAAATGCAGGCGATAGTCTCAGAAAGTCGCATTTTTCAAGGTGGCAGCGCTGCTTTTAAAGTGACAAGTTGTATTTTGTCTTGGCCAAGCTAAAGGGACGGGTCCTGAGGGCTAAGAAGTGAACAGCACCGGGGGAATGCGATGAGCCCCTACCTCGAAGCGTGTCTTTGAGCCCGGCCTACACAAGAAGACAGTAGTTAAATCTTATTTACCTAGAACAGCATAAAAAGCTGCATTTGTTGCATCCAGCACAGAGAAGAAGTTGAAAAGGGAATGGCTTTTATCTGTCATAGCTTTATTTCACAGCTGTTTTTTTTTTTTTTTTTTTTTTTTTCCACAGATTTCTGTGCTCCTTGCTCAGACTGACCCTGGCAAACGCTCAGCCCAACGCGTACCAGTGCAAGGTAGCAGGAGGGGAAGGCTCGTTAGCGACCCTTCCATTGAATTATCCATGCCTCAGGGAAGAAAGTCTAAATATTTGCATGTCCTGGGTCTAATTCTTGTTGGTTCTGAGCAGGTTTAGGTTTTAAAAGTGCACCATAGAATGCTTTGGGTTGGAAGGGACCTTAAAGATCTTCCAGTTCCAACTGCCCTGCCATGGGCAGGGACACTTCCCACTGGAAGGTGGAGAAGGCGTTATGGGAAGAAGAAATGGGAATTTCCCCTTTCTATGGGAAGAAAGGAGAAATACTAAATGCACAGGAAAGGGTCACAGGGGTATGGTGGTACTTGGAGGACTATTGGTGAGATTGGAAGGTCCCATTTAATCATGGATCCCCAGATTATCTGTACTCTGACTGCCTCTTCTGCTGATCTCGAGTCTGGTGTTCAGCCCTGACTGATATCACTCCAAGGTCTGAAGCCTCCAAAATGTTTTTCTATTCCTAGCCCCAGTATGGATATCTTACAGGAATATACCTATCTTGTACCTGTCTGGAGCCATAAAATGATGACTGAGCAGTCCTGCGCAAAGCTGCCCGAGATGGGGTCTTCCTCTGAAGTGAAAAGCTGGGAGTTAAATTATTACTTTTATGACATTTTAATTTAATATTTGTTTTTTAACGTTATGCTGTCTTGATCTCTCTGTTCTTAAAATGAATCTGTATATCTTCAGATCTGAACTATTACAAAGCATACAATCTATACCTCAGATCATAAATAAATATCATTATTCTAGTGCATGTAAAGTAATTATTTTTTCTTTTTGGCAGGGAAATGTAAGCTGAAAGACCATTTCAGGACTCAGCATTGCTTAATTGACTATGAGATTACTGCCTTGCACTATTTCTTTCTATTTTTTTTTCCCACAAAATAAAGACAATTACTGTGGCTGGCCTGCAATTGCATTTATCATCAAAGAAAAGCATCACCATATTAGATCTTTTTCTAATATTAATATGGGCTTATCTGACAGCATCTCCCTTACAGCATTGGTCTATGAAAATAGCACAAGTTATCATGATGCCACGTTATATGGAAAGCCTGAAATTTTATTGCAAGCCCAAGAAAATATTTTTCTATTTAGGCATGACTGAAACTAATGGCAAAAGTCTGATAGGAAGTTATTCTCCACTCAGGCTCAGAAAGGCAGCCCAATAACCAGGAGCTGGAACCACCTATTTGTCGCAAATCAAACAGCACTGCCGTACACTGGTAAAATAGATGCACTCCTCAGTGCCTGATGGACCATATTTGAATCTGCCTGGTTGTGCATGTGGAGTTAGTCTTCTGAGGTGTTGAAATGATGAAGGCAGGCTTTGGGACTTTTTCTGGGTCTATCTAGTCTTGTGATAAAAGAGATTACAATAAAATTAAAAAAAAAAAAAAAAGCAAAAATGTTGTTTTGAACAAGAGTTTTCATTCTACAAGCAAAGCAGCGTTTTCTAGCTGAAATTAAAACATATACTTTTATTTCTATTTTTAATTTTTATTGTATATTGAAAAAAATGAAAAATTGTGGAGAAAAAAAAAAGAACAAGGAACAAAATTATTTTAATAATATGTCATAGAACTTACAAGATCTTGGCTTAGTGTGTTTGCAAGAGACTTGAGGATTCACCCACTGTAGCTAAGAGAAGTGCCCTGAACATCTGCAGCCTCGCTCATGTTTAATCAACAGCACCAGACGAGATGGAAAAATGAGTGATTTCAAACAAGGCAGAGATGTACAGAGGAAGCTTTTAAACTGACTCAGCAAAAACACCTTCTGAGGGGCAGCAAGAAGACCTCTTTGCAGTACTTAATACATTTTTATCAGCTTCCCTGAGCTGACAGTTTAGAAAACTGCAGCTGTGGCGAGACAGGCAAGTTTTATTTGTAACAGCTGCTCTGAAGGCCTTGAGTAAAGGGAGAGAATGAGTTTTTCCCTCATTGTTAGAAAGCCCCAGCAGTGGCTGGGTTGTTCAGAACAGGCTGTTCTCATAAAGTTGTCCTCCGCATCCTTCCTGCTCTGAGACTGGGGGAATGTCGAGTAGCTTCATGGACAACAGTGGGTTTGGCACCAGTGTTGAGCAGCGTGGAGCAGCCCTCCTTTCCGTAGCTGTTCTCTGAGCTCTGTGCCAGGATTTGATCCTGGGGGACGTTGAGATGTGGCCAAGATCAAAGCTCAGATTTGCATTTCAGGTATATTTGGGTAACGTAGTGCAGAGCGAGGATGTGTCCCTGGGCAGCAACTCATGCATCAGGGCCCCAGTCTGTGCTGTCACCCTGATCTTCTGTAAAGAAGCTTATTTACAGGCTGAGATGATTTTGCACCCTGTGGCTTATTTATGGGCTCGAAGGGGCTCCAAATTGCAAGGTTCACCTGCCAACGTGCAGGAGACAAATTCATAACATTGTGTTTTCCAGCAGAATCACCAACTTTTCCCCATTTTGTCACCTCTCTGAAGGCATGGTGCGCTAGCAGCTTTCCGTGGACACGTGTGAAGCTGAAGAACCACCAAGCTTGCTGAGCTTGTAGGTGAGGAAACTGAGGCATGTGCTGGCTGCACATGGCCAAAGTGCTCCCCGCCAGCTGCTGCCCTTTGCGTGCTGCCCACACAGCCATTAAGTACGATGATTAATGCCTTGACAAGTTGCTATCTAGCCTAGCAGGCTGGTGTTTCCTCTTGATATCTGAGGCTGCTTTGAGGATTGCAGCTTTTAAGATTTTTACTAATTATCTAATAGGTTTTCAACCTCTTGTTTCAGTACGTGGAACTGGTGTTAATTAGTTACAGGTCTTCGGCATACTGTTCTTAGCAGATCCCCCAGGTAAATTTGTCTTACGCTCGCCTTGGTTTCCCCTACATGATTCCCTCAGCTGGTAAGTGATCCATCTTTGTTGGCTGTCAGTGTTTGAGTTGGAAGAGGACTTTCATCATGTTAATATACAGAAGACAGAGAAGAAATGAAGTGGAATAAGCACGCGGTAGTAATGCAGTCAAAGCAGAAACGCGACTTAGGTTTCTTTCACCAATAAGAAATTGCCTAACCTTCCATTTCCCTTTCAGTTTCATAAGGAGCACACTGGAAACATCTCCTTAGCCATACAAGTGAAATTGAAACAAAGAAACAAAAACATCTTAAAAGGCGGAAAGAAGACATTTTCCCAGCTTATGCGTTAATTAAGACCAGTCAAAGAGAACGGCTTCAAAAGGGAGAAGGAAGCCAGCAGTAAGCACGGCTGCAACTGCTTTTAATAGGATGTAGCAATGACATGTGTGGCAGACAAAATCATAGTAGGATTAATGCAACAATTTCAGTTCAAAGGGGACAGTGAAAAACTCAGAGGCAAAACTGAAATTACTGAATAATAAAATTGTTTCACTAGTTGATTTGTCAGCAACAGTATGGGACAAAGGAACTTGTTTAGCAGAACACGATCATCTTCAGAACTATAAACACTGCTGGTTTAAAGATAAAATCAAAGGCCTTGAGAGCAAAGCAGAAGTAGACATAAAAATATGCACGGCTGGCTTTCCTGAGGGCGAGGAGGTTTGCATCCCTGTGAAACGATGCAGAAAGAAGCTGCTGCATGACCCAGGTCACTCTTGCCCCCTTAGCATCCACTTTTCCCCTGGCAGAAAGCCTGCAGCAGTGTGCAGCAGCACTGGTGGCTTTCCTCTGCATCCCATCAGCAGAGGAGATTGGAGAGTTGGGCAGTAGAGTTTATTACCCTCTCCTTAAAAAAAAAAAAAAAAAAAAAAAAAAAGCTGAGTGCAACCTACTGCATATCATTATAAATATTTTATACAATTAAAAAACTGCATTTGTTTAGCAGCAGAAGACAGGACTGTTATTATGTTCTTTGCATGCATTTTTGGTCTCACTGCTGTTCCGCCTGTGTCTCTGATCCAGCTGTCTGAGAAACCAGCTGGTAATTTTCTGTTTCTTTGATGGGCAGTTCAAGCTCTTGCTTTAGGAACTTCCTAAATCCCTTAATCTGAGATCAGCAGCCTGTATGTGTTTCTTCAAGATAATGGTGACGACAAGGGAGTTTCCTAAAATCAAGATAAGTGTCAGTCCCTGCTTTATTCCAAACTGGCATACGACGCAGTGAGCACAGTAAATTAGTGATGACATGCAGTTTACTGCTATCACACGCAGCACTTGGAGAGATGTGACTGGGACACTGGAGGGAAGCGACTGTTATCCTCGGGAAGGCTTTAGTGTCAAAAATGTATGAATTAATGGCCACTGCTAAGGCTTTAGTGCCAAAAATGGAAGGCTTTCGTGTCAAAAATGTATGAATTAATGGCCACTGGTAAGTGTGTTGCTTATGTTTTGGTGTTCAGACAATGCAGTCATATATTCTTGTATGATTTGGGTAGCAGATGCCACCAGATTTTACCTAGATCTGCTCACGTAACCTCTGCATCTGAAGAGGATCTTCCACGGTGCTCTTTAGATCTGAAAACATGCAGGTCTGAAAAAGGCACCACATCCACCACATCTTTGTAGTTTGTTCTCGTGTTTAGTCATCCTTGACATGAAAAACCCTACATCTTGGTGCTAACTTAATGTTACCTCATTTCAGTTCCCTATTGACAATTTCTGTGACTTTCACTGGCAGATTAGACACCCTTGTATCTGTTGTACTCTTCTTGAGAATGTGCTCCCCAAAAGGCCTTTCCACCAGGATTCATGCTGGTTTTGGAAGGTCGTATTTTGCACATCCCCCAGACATCCTTTTTCTACATCATCATATGGCGACGTATATTCAGCTTCTTGAACCTGTTCACTTGTTCCTAGCATACATATTCTGGGATCTTTTCAGCTCCCTTTTCCACACCAACACATTAGAAGCTCCAGTGGAGCTGCCAGCTCATGTTTTTCCTGTTTCCTAGTCAGTTTACTAATTTCAATTCAGTAATTGTTGGGTCACTGAAGTGAATGACATACACAACCAGCAGGACATGCTGCCTTCCTCCGCGAAGGAGAACTGATGTTTCTGCAGCACTTTGTCCAGTCACTTTGGACAAATCTCATCACAACATTGGAGAGAAGTTCTTATTTAATATTTTCATGATTAACAGAGGATCTGGAGCACTTAAAGATCCATTTTTGTGAGGAAACTGAGGAGATTTATGGTTGTTGCATAAACTGGTGGCATGGGTTACTGTGACGTTAGCAGAAAAATCAGTGATCTACTAGTGTTGCTCACAGGTATTCTGTCCTATTGTATGTGTATATATCAGGTGTGGTCACTAGGTTAAAATTTGCTTCTGTACTATTAGCAGTAATGAAAGATTCAGTGAAAAGAATTATTATCAATGTATTTGAGTTCCTGTATTCTTGGCATACCTCCTGAGAATAGAAGTGGCTTATGGAGGCTGTCTTTGTGCAGTGCTCTGTAGGTGCATGCCTATTTGTTCTACCTGCAGCTGGTTGAGCAGACCTGGCTTATGTTCAGTGTTTTCACATTGGAGGGAAATAAATCATGAGTTTGCCTGAAGAAAAATAAATAAATAAATTAAAAACATAGCAAAGTGCCCAGAGCTGGACCATCAGCAGCATAGATGGCAGGAGTCTGGGTTGTCTCCAGGAGAGCTCAGCATCATTACCTGAACACTCATGATTTTTCTACTCAAAAGCTCACAGATCTTGCTGGTTTCATAAATTATAACCCCTGTGGTCTTTCTGTGCTGACTTTCCACGAGGTTAAATCCCAGGCCAGGGATAGGATCTACATGAAGGTACCCTAATTTAACCCTAAGTGTCTGATAACCAAACCCTTCATACCCAGGTAGCCTCGTGGCCGTTGTGTAAGACAAAAGATGTGACAGTTCCTTCTGGGGAAATGTCACAGCAAAGGAACGAGCGTCTTCTGTGCTCTGCAGTTGTCTGGGTGGGCAGAGGTAGCACACAGGCTTGTTTTACAGCAGGCTCTGCTCTGTGAACAGCCAGCCTGAAGACTTGGAGTCATCATGATAGAAGTTTCTGAATCTGGCTCTGCAGAAGAAACCTCAATGAATGACTGCACTTCATCCCCATCCACTTAACCCCTCAGGTTTTGCAGTCTGCTGTCTTGTGTAGATCCAAGCTTATGTTCCTGAGTCTCGAGCTGTGCCCTGACATTTTGACCTGCAGGATTTACCCACTGGAGCAGGGTCTGACCCCGCTGCTTTCCCTGCCTACCCTTCTCCTGAACACCCGCCTCAGGCCTGGGCTTGCTGCTCCTCCGTTCGCCCTGCCCAACAAAGCACAGCCTCTTGGGATGAAGCCCAACATTTTTTGGCTTCTTCCATAACCCGGGGAGCCATGACTTCACCATAAGGCATGTGACAATGCAAGAAACGACAGCAGTGGCTTCTCATTTTCTAATTGCCATGGCAACTGTATTGTAACTTAGACCGTCAACATTTAATTTCTAGGCTCATCTGTCTTCAAACCTGACAGAATTAAGCATTCAGCATCCAAAGCCGTCCCACCACCCTATTCTCATGCCACCCCGTCAGCCACCACACACAACACCGGGTTGTTGCAGCAGCACTATTGGAGGCTCATCTGCACAGAGTTCCTTGTTCCTCCTCCTTTGTTCCCATTGTGATAATGGAGCATTTTAAAAGGGAGGGCTGAGTTTGGAAGGTATTTTTCAGGAGGAAATAATCTGTAATTTTCCAAGCCCTGCAGGAGAGTGTGTTCAAGCCAAGCTCAAGTCCTTTAGCTGTTCCCTACACCCCAGGTTTCTCTCACTTAACATTTTCCTAAATTTAGGATATTTAGCTTCAAATCACTGTACAAGGCATCTCCAGAGATGGGATGGCTCTTTTCTCACCCATCAATAACTGCTTTGCCCATACCTTAATCTGGTCATTAGACAACATGCAAAACATGCAATTCAATGTACACAAAACAGGAATTTGCCTAAATAAAATACATTTTATTTAAAATCTATTCTCCAGTTTGGCTTGGTCTCTAAGCACCTTTACCCTTCACCAGGGGGTCCCTCTCCAGCAGGAGCTCACCTTCCATCACAGCTTGCTCTCTCTGGAGCCCTTACAGTTGAAAAGTCACAGCCAATTCTGTCTCCTATTTTCAACTCTCCTCTTTCATTTGTAGACCCACCATTGATCCAAGGCCTGCTATGAAACCTCCTGAAGTCAGGGAAATTAGGAAAGATCTTCAGCATCACATAATCTCTTACTGTCTCTCTTCTAATTAGGCTCAGGTTGCAGGCAGCAAGGAAGAAGGCATATCACACAGAAAAAAGGGCTGGACTGGATGCTTTATCCTGTGGGAAGAGCAAAAATATTGGAGGAAATGCTGGCTGTCATTGTGTCACAGGTCTCTGCTGGCACATGACCATGTTTCTGTCTGAAAATGAATCATTTATTGTTATAAGCATGTCCTAGGATGATTAAATGAAGCAGAATAAGGACAGCAGTATTGGACACATTTTCAGCCTGTGTGGGGATTTTTTTTGGTGTGCTTTTTATATTTTCCATTTATTTCTCAACTAGAAAACATGGCTTTTGGGTTTGTGTGCCACTCAAGGGCTGTGCTCACCTTCTGGCTCTGGCATGCAACTCTGGCCAAGCCATTTTGGCTCGGGAGTTAATGGTTTTGCTTTCACACCCTTCATCTGCTCATCTCCTCAGGTCAGCATTCCCCCAGCCCCACCAGCCCAAGGGCTACAAGAGACAATAAGTTTTCCAGGCAGCACCCAGCTTTGTTTTTCCTTTGAGCTTCAGTATTAACTTCTGAACTTGCTGTGCCTGTGAGTAGCATCGGAGCAAGCTCCTGATAGTAATGACCATTATTATTTATAACATGAAATATCTCTTCTGCTCAGTATAACAAGCCATGGGACAGTGTGCCCAGCAAGGTGATGTACCATTGTGGGAGGTGTTGATGTGAGGATTGGACCCTAAAACCTTGGGTCCTGATACTTGAATGATAATAGATGTCATGCCAACAGTGAGTATTAATGATGCTGATTGACCTGGGAGTCCTTCATGCTGCGGAGGAAAAAACGTGCCTTAAAAACTGCCTAAATCTTGATGCAGGCCAGGGCTGAAGGGATGTGTCTCTTAGTCTTTTTAACCATTCTGTTTAAAGAGCTTTTTGCACAGTGTGCTGGCCTTCCTTGGTTTGATGTCTATGCCTATAACTCCTCCTTACACAGTCTAGATACCAGGTCCTACAACTCTCAGTAACTAAATCCTCATATTAACTAACTATTAGCATAATTCTGTGCCTGAGTAAGATGCGAGACATTTCATTTCCCGACAATGTCAGCAGATAAATATACTAGTGATGTGAGGCACTCAGAGGTAATTACAATAGGAACCAAAGGTGGGATTTAAAAGCTTCAGGTCAGTTCTGTCTCCTGAAATATGACTTTGGCCCCCTAAAGAGCTCGGCTGTGTACCAGCCACCTGACTTACTGAGCTGCCTGCAGCACTTCTGTTCTGTTCTTTTGTTGAAATTTTAAAATTGAAAGTATGTTTGGGATGATTTCCCCAGCCAGTCTTCCCTCTGAGCTCAGAAATGCTTCTGCAGAGGCTGCGGGCTACCCCTGTAAGGAAGCCAGCTACCCAACTGCAAAGTCATTTTCAGTTTCCCCAGTGAAGTGGCATGGCTTTCATGTTGTCAGATAAGAGAGGTTTGTGGTTGAGTGTAATGTATTTTCAATAATAAATATCCCTATTGTTCAGTCTAATTTTTGGAGCTCTGTAGTTCCCGTAGCTTATGAAGAATGGGAAGTGAAGTACAATATAAGCCAGTGGTGGGAGTTCATTCTCAGTCCTCTTGTTCTCACATACAAGCAGCCCCTCTAAGGCACTGATCTACAAATGTCACAAATCTGCATCAGGCTCCAGGAACAGAAACTAGTACTTTATTTATTTTGATCACCAGCATCCAATTTTTAGGCTTGTTTATCCCCCTGCTGACCAAAGCACCACGCCACGTTAGCACTTAGGGGAGGGCACTTGGATGCAGTGGTGATGGCACCACCTAAGCCCCAAATCAGGTAATACTCACCCCAGCAGGGTGTTTATCCCAGGAACTGATTTTTCAGAAAGCTGATGGCATTTTTAACTTCGTTAATGCTTTTTGACTAGGAATTCAACCTGCCCTGATGGTCCCATCCTCCTGCGTGCTGACTGTGTCCCAGCCCTGATAAAAAATGCCGGTTCCCGGTGGAGAACATTCAGTTTATGTCCCTGCCACATGATTAATTGCCATAATAAAGCTATCACAGCTTGCTCCGGATGCACAAACGTGGTGTCTATGTAGCAGGACAAAATGCTGCCCAGGGATGCTACACTGCTGCTCCGTAGTGTGACTGCACCAGCTCTGCATGTGCTGTCTGACAGCCCCCCAGCAGGACTAATGATGTTGGCTGTAGTACTGTGATGATGTGCCTGTGCTGTTTCCAGATCAAGACATGGTTTGTTTGGTGCTCTCATAGAGGTCTCTGCACTGGACAGCCCGAAGAGGTACCTTGTGCAATGTGAAGCCGCCAGCTGACCATACAGTGCATGGGCCTCAGGGACTGGGCACGCAATGCATTCAATGCATGATCCCCCGTGAATGCACAAAGAGCAATCTTCTGACACAAATTAATATTGCAGAACACAGTCCCACATGTTATGCGTCATACTGCATTTGATAAAATTACTTCTGAGCAAGATGGACAAATGGAGACCTTTAAATATCTGTGACGAAGTGGAACCCTTTAAAACAGAGGACTAAATGGTCCTGGGAAGGTTCGAGCCTCCGATGGGAACAGCAGGCACAGTTACCCTACAACAGCATCTGTCTCTCACTTGGGAACAAATTGCAGTCACTGCTCAGCCAGGCTGTCAGAGCCAGCCAGAGCTTGCACATGGTGCAGACTCAGGGAAATTTGCAATTCCAACAGCAGATGGCACAGTCCTAAAACTAAAATCAGCCTCCAGTGCAGCCGCGGGGAAACGTTGCCTGAGCTACAAAGCTGAAAGCTCCTGGAAAGGATCCTACCGAGTAAGTTTACTAATTTGTCAGTGTAAGCAAACGGATTCTGAAAATAGTGTATTTTCTCTTCACGGGAAAAAAAATTACAAAAGAAGTTACATTTTTGGGACAAATTTGTAGAAGTTGAATTTATTTTAAGACTTACAAGTACAGCTGTCAGTTTAAATGTAATTACAATAAAAAAAAAAAAAAGTGCATACATGCCTCATAAGACCATCTTTTAATTGTCATTATATGATGTAGAAACTATTTATAGTGGCTATAGATACAAAGAAATTCAATTTAATGGAAAGGAAGTGAAACTCCAGGACTATTTAATTGAACACCTAATTTGCTTCTGTGCAGAGCTAATCCTTTTGTGTTTCTTAGCCATCATCAAGCATCTGAAAGAATTAGGCATGAGCAAAATGTTTCTTATGTTTGGATTTTAGGACCTAAGTGAGAATGGAGTATGTTAGCCCCCAAGCCCCTAGCCCTGTACATAAGAGTGCAGCAGACTTGGCATTAGCATCACGAAGACTGTTGGGCAACTGCTCTTATTTTGGCACTTACTCTACAAACTTGCGGAATAAAACCTAGAGATCTTCCCTTAATTGGCAGTATGGGAAGTCTGGATGTGTAATTCAGGACAACCATTTCTTGAGGTTTAAGGACTTAAGAAGCAGCTAATCCATTCTTGTGATACACTGAGGAATTGCTAGAGGAACTGTCTAGTGGTTAGATCAGGAAACTATGAGTCAAGGAGTCTGTTCCCCACTTTGTCAGTGAATCATTTCCTTTCTGCAGGTCCCACAAAACACCCAGACAGGATCTGTCCCCAAGTAAAATAAACCCTTGACCAGGTTCAATCCCCATGCAGCTCCCAGGCTCCTGCTTGCAGTTTGTGTTAGAACTGGAGAGCTTTAAATATTGACAGAGAGAGTTGGGTTGTGGTCCTGTACATGAATTCTCTCCCTCTGTGGGTTTCACAGAGTCCAGAGCTCTGCTACCAGTAATCCCATGACAGCCTATAGAAGTAGCATGGTCCACCTTTTGGTAGGCTTTGTAGAAATGCAGAGAAAAAGACTTTTGCAGTGGTGAGAAGCAGATCATTTATATCTGTAACATTTAAGGACTGGACTATCCACCTTGGCCAAGAATCTGGATGAGTTTCTTGCAGTTCAAAGAAGATGTTGTATTGGGGGGCAATTTAAACCACGGATTTGAAATCCTTTTCTTGGGATAGGATGACTAGTTTTCTGGAGCTCCCTATCTGTCCCCACTGTTCGTAAAAGGAAATGTCAAGACATTTTAAATCTCAAGGTATTGCTCCAGGTCAGTGCCTGAATGGGGAGGATGAACCAATGTCAGGCTCCCACATTGCTCCTCTGCATCTGACTCCTGCCCTAGGTGTTAGACCCCGTTAAGCACCAACTCGTTAAGTATAACAAGAGTGTGTTTGCACTGTACTGTGCTTTCAAAAACTGCATTTGCTGCTGATGTTTTTGCAGTTGCCACAAGTTCCCTGACCCTGCCATCACCTCACACTGAGGACTGCTGTTGCTCCTCTGTTTGGTGGTGGTTCTCCAGGAGCCAGCACCTTCCCAGGTGCAGACCAGGGCCAGCAGAGACCCAGTGTGATGCTTGACTGTTCGGCTCATCCGTCATCCTCCCCCACTGCTAATCAACCAAACAAAAATATGTGTGCTCAGAGATAACAAGGATTAAAGGTTTTGCAGTTATTTTCCACAGGGATTCCAGGCATTCCCATATTTGCAGTCATTCCCAGAAGTTTACTTCCCAGCTCCCTGCACGGGAAGAACAGTGGTCTATACCACCCAGAGAAACACCAGTTCTCAGTTGACTAGCACTGAAAAACCGTCTTGAACTCGACGGAGGCAGAGAGGCAATTTCAGACATGGAAATTATGAAAGAAACAATGCCTTCAACACAGGAATCATAATGGCCCATTCTTTCCTTCCACTGTTTGTCTTAAAAACAATTAAAACTGCAGCTTTCTCACATAGAAAGCAATTTCCCATGTCTTCAAGACAATTTCATGTCTTCATTTGCCCATCTGACTCTGTACAAATGCAGTTTGCATTGGCCTGATACCTTCCTGATTTTTTCCTACTTATCTGTCATCAGAGGCTGTCGTGGTTTGGGTATATGGAGGTAGGTATGTGGATTGTAGATGTTTACTTCTGATTTGTCTGTTTTTAGCTCTTCTTTCTAACACGTGTACTGTGTGGCATTTCTTATCCTAACGTAGAATAACCCCAATGAATGGCACCCTGGAAATGCTTGTGTCTCCCCACTGGTGACAAGGGCAGCCTGGGGTCACTGGCCCTGGTGGGATAAATCTCATGCAACAAGCTTGATGCTGTAAGCCCCTGTTCAGCAATGCACTTAACAGCAGCATAAAATAAAGCCCAAACTTAGATGCTGGGCTTGGCTGAAGCCTCAAGGAATGAGCAGACAGTCTTTAGAGATCAGAGCAGTTAGGCTTCAAAAAGGCTCACATCAGATTTCCACAGTGCAGCCCTAACATAACTTTCTATTCCACTACAGAAAACACTGTTCTTCTGCCAGTTTCCTTCCCCCCAGCATATTTATCTCTGGTCCCTCCCAGTGCTTTCTCTCCCTGGCTGAGTCACCCATGGTGCAACCCAAAACTGGGGGCAGATGAGCAGGAGGCCCAGCAGACTGCCTGGGTTTGTGGCTCTTCATCTTCATCTGTGGCACATGCCCTTTTTTTTTTTTTCTCTTTTACTTCAGTGTTTAGCATCAAAGTCTTCCTGGCTGTAAAACTTTGCTCAAAGAGTGTCCAGACTGCACAAATATGTGGTGCTGGGATGAGCTTTGCGTTATTTGGGCTTTCGTCTGTACACTACCAGGGATGGGTACCCAGAGCAGAAAGCTTGTCCTTTTCAGGTGTGGAGGCTCGCAGTTTTCATTTCCTTGTCTTTTCCATTCTGGGGAAAGCTTGAGCTCAGAAATTAAAGATTGTGTTGTGGTACGTGCAATTAAAGCAGCTAAAATGGGTGAGCAGAGCTGCACTAATTGCTGTTTCATCGGCTTTCAGCAAAACTAAGTGATCTTTAATATGTTCACGTATATATTAATTTCCTTATTTTTTTAATGAAAGAGGATTCTCGGTGTAAGTAATTGTATAAGTATAAAGGAGTGAGCCTTGAAGTTTCACTAATTATGTTTTCAGTCATCTTGCACCTCTGAGGTAGAGACCCAATCATCCCTTTTATGCAGAAAGAAGTTACTACAGTCATCTCCTGATCATGGCCAAGGCTTTGGGGAGGAAATAATAAATAAGGATAGTGATTTTTTTATTGTCGTGTTTATGCCGTAAAGCTGTTAGAGGAGACGTCAAAATACTCAAATCAAATTGACACGCTTTGTTTCTATGTGTCTGTATGAGAACTGGAGAAATAAAATTACTAAATTGAAAGCTGCGATCTGCCAGAACTGCTGCAACCAAAAGGATATGCAGCATGCAGATTAAGTGGAAATTGGTAACACTGACAATACAGGAGCACAAATAGGGCATGTTTTTTCTCCCGGTTACAACAATTTCAACTTTGTTCCCTGTTGATCAATAAAATCAATGGAGATGCAACCCCAAACATTGCACAACACTGCTACTGATAACCACAGGTGCCGGAATTCTACTCTTAGTTTCACCCAACTTATTAACTTATAAACCGAATACATAGATTAAAACCAATTAGAACTACACAAATGTAATTAAGAATTCACTTAAGTCCGGTGACTGTCTTTGCCATGAGCAAGGCAACTATATTAAGGAACTTGGTAGACTGGGGTCAGCGTTACCAGAAATTACAATCAGCAATTTTATGGGCTAAAACACGTTGTGCTTCATCGCATAACTCTCCAGATCTGACTTTCATTTCCTTGTGGCAAGTGTTTATGCTATGTTTACAAATGGAAGTGTGAGTCATTATCAATTGCATTTTCACTTGTTTTTCTTCTGGTGTTTTCCATAAAATGAATGGCTGCAGATGCCCATGTAGAAAAATTCAAATCACCATGCCTTTCACTCCATTAGCAGTCAACAGCTTCGGAAGATAATGAGGCATACTTAAGTTTCTGTTTTTCCCTCTTGATGATGCATCTAGAATTCTTAAATGTGAAAAAATAGTTTTGTTTTGTCTTGTTTTTTTTTTTTTTTTTGTTTTTTTTTTCTTTCATGGATTCTTTCTTAATCCATGTGTCAATTTCATTATTAATTTTTTTACATTCTTTTCCCTGTCCTCTATTTGCAATAAACTATGCCGCATTTTCAGTAAACTGCAGACTGGAAAATAGTGTGTGTGTGTCTGTGTGTTACAACTTTCTGAAACGTTCTTTATTAACATAAACCCATGCGTTTAGGGTTTCTCAAAATAGCAGATCCTTTCCAGTGAAAGTAGAAATGTTGCTATGTGAATGCTGAGAAATGTCATTTTAGCCTCTTTGGCAAGTTTTCAGGGAGAAATGAAAGAATGAGATTACCTTTTTTTGTTGTTGTTGTTTTTCCTTTTTCTTTCTTTTTTTTTTTTTTTTTTTTTTTTTTATTCTGGTTTTCTCCTTTATTATGTTATATATGAATTAAAATAGCACTGTAAAATAACCTGTACAGATAGGTCTAATTTTCCATTATTCTGAAAGCAGTATCAAGGTCAAATTTACCTGCAGTTCTTATTTCTGATTTTCAAGTGTTCAAAGTGTAATGAGTAATTAGAAGCTACTAGCAGTGCAAAAAAAAATCTATAAATTCAATAAAAGTAATTAAAATCTCTGGTTGCATAATTCACAAGGTTTCATAATTCTCTAGCATTTCTCTTTTATATAAGACAACAACTGAGTCAGAAACTTCAGCGCATCTTGTTACGAGCTCATTTGGTGCACAGTCCCTGTTTGCTTTCTGGCCATGGTCAGAAGATGATCTCCATCCAATTACATCTCTCCGCCTGCAGATCAGATATTTGTAACACACCCCTGATGACTGCATGCAGGCAAGTTGCATAATGTCTTCGTATATCTTATTTCAATGAATGAGTCGTTGAATTAAAAAAAAATGATGTAAAGCTTAGTCCTGCCCTTTTGTGTGCTACGCACTCGGGAGAATTAGCGGCTGGGGAAACAAACCTCAGCTTCCCCCACGACACCTGGGAGGTAATGACCGAGCATTCAGGGTCACACTCTGACTCAGTAGTCATTATACAAGCAAGGTAACAGCTAAGGAGCCAGAACGTAGGTAGTTTGTAATGAGGCCAGCGTTCCCTTGACATTTATTTCAGTTTCGTAGCATTTATTCTGTGGGCAGTAAAGCTTCTGCCCACAAAAGGGAATTATTAGAAAACCTGAAAATATGACCTTATGCATGGTGAGAGCCATAAGCATAGGGAAAGCCGATTTTTGTCTAAATTTATGACACAAGCACTGGCTGTGAAACTTGCATTCCCATGTGCATCAGTGCATCGTGCTGCCACTGAAAACAGCACGTCTGATGGAGAGGTCATGCAAAACTTTGTGTTTCAGTGATTCTGCAGAGGCAGGAGCATGCTTTTAATAAAGTAACCTTGCTTCCTCGTGCAGGTCTAAATCACCAGGCCCAGTAAATTGCCTGTGGAACACTGTACCAGATCTCCGCATTACATAAAATCTCATCTCCATCGCTTCTCAGTACATTTCCAAGGGAGGTGAGAATAATGATGTTCGCTGACCTGCCTTTGGGTGTGAGCTATGCCGAAAGCGGTTGCAGCTGTTGACAACGAGCCCTCAAAAACCTGTCCCACTCGAAAACCTGTCCCTCGCTTTTCACAAGAGCGAACAGGCAGAACAGATAAAGGCAATGATTTTGGCTTGCTGTCCTGAGTCTGCAGAAGTGGTGAAACAGCAATAAACCTGCTGATATTACTCACGATAGTGTAACTGATCTCCAGCTCAAGAAATTAAAGACATGTTTACCTACAGGTACCTCCCCTGGTGTTTAGCTCACCCGAAGTCTTTTCTTCGTTAATGTTTTTTTCTTTCTTTCTCTCACTTGGACAGCAAGAGACTGAAATCTGGAAGATAATTTTGGCTTTAATTCCCCAGGAATTAGGCCACAAGAGACCGTGCCACATGTCTTAGATTGGCACTTCCAGCAGCCTGGTGAGATGCCAGAGGACTGGGAAGTGCTCGTGGGTTTGCTGGCAGCGTTCCCCTTCATAAACTGCTCCTTTGCCTTGGTCAGATTAATTTAGTAGCAAATCAGGTTTGCAATCGAGTTCACTCCTCCTGGGAGACAGGGCACAGCTGGCAAGAGCTCTGACTGAAAAACTGATTTCTTCTTTCATCACAGGAGGGAACCACAAATTTTAGAGATGGAAAAAAACAAGGGAGAATCCCCTCGCCTACTCCGGAATAGCCAAAGGGTCCAGATCCCAAATGTGGAAAGGAAATGTGACAGCACTTCTGTTAATTTTGTAAATAGATTTTTTTTTCCCTATGGCAGCATTTTACCCTTTTTTTTTTTTTTTTTTTTTTTTTGGAAAGCTTTGGGAAAGACACATCTATTTACAGATCTGAGTCGAGTTTGGCCAAAAATATTGACCCTCAAATTGGAGAATTTAGTTTATTTTTTAATTTTACTTTGGTATTTCTTCCTGGTATTTGCCAAACATGACTTTTCCATTTTCATTACAAAAAGGCATCTTGAATTTTGAAATTGTCCTAAATGTACAAAAGAAAGCTTTTTAGATAGTTAAGCTCTATCTCCTGCAAGAGTCTTAAAACATTTTGGTTTAGATCAAATATATTTTAGATGGTGATAAAAGTATTTCTCCAGAAAACCCCAAATTTCTCTTTTCTGGTTCAACCCAAGCCAAAAATTTTCCCTCTAATTATTCATTAAAACACACACTAACAGGAAATGTTTTTTGTTTTTTTTTTTTTTTAATACTCAGCACCGCAAGGCAGACTAAAGGTCGAGCCTCTGTCCTAATGTCCAGCTCTTTGTGGAAATGTTATGTGAATTCTGTTCTAGTCCAAGGTCCCTGTCCCTGACCTACTGAGCTACCTTGGCAGGATAAATATTTCCTGAATTAAGCAAAAATCTCCCCTATTTCCCCGCCAAAAGGGATATACATGTTGTAGCAAGTCATTTCAGTGCAGATTAACTGAAATCTTCAGATAAAGAAGATTTTTGGGGGAAGCATTTTACCTTCCCTAATTGCTGTGAGGGTGTATGGGGTGATTTTTCTTTCACATTCCACCAAGGAAAGAAACAGCCCCAGAGGTGGTGAATGAATCAGCTGCTCCCCACAAAGCTGCCATGCTGTGGAGACGGACACCTTTATCACATGGGAAAGTTTTGGCAGGGACAACAGGCCATCTGTCTGTCTGTCCTCATGGTGTTGCAATGGGGACTGACAGTGAGTGTGCTTGCTTAGAGCCTCTATGATTTACAAAACCACTTGATATCACAGTTATCCCCACGGGAGTATCCTCCAGAGGCAGCACAATGTGGGAGATCGGGAGCCCCTGCAGCGCTAACACATTGCATTTCTCAAAGATTTTGGGAAGCCATGGGAGATGCTGAAGACAACCTGGGTAGAAGTTAAACCATTCATGGAAAAAACAAAACAAAACAAAAAATGAAAACAAAACAAACAAACAAACAAACAAAAGAACACCGTCACAATTAAAAGGAGGAACTAGTTGCCTCACAGCCAAAAAGAATGAAGATCTCACTTGCTTTCCTCCCACGTAGATAGCAAAGAGAAATCAGGAAATGAGAATCTGAGAAAGATATGGCTGTAGTACTACTTGTATTCCCCTGCATTGTTCATCTTTAAGCAATACAGGACCCTGAGCTCATCACAGTCATTTACACAAGGAAGCGGCAGGGCATTTGCCCAGAATGGTTCTTCTGGTGATAAAGAAACAGATTTAAATAGGAGGACTTTGTGAAGAACTTATACAAAACTCCACTGAAACTCCCATCCTGATACTGCGAAGTCCCAAAACCTCATTCCCACATGAGGGAGGAGGGAGGCCTTGTCACCCACACACCCAGGGCGGGATTTCTGTGTTTGCTTTGTTTTGTTTTTTAAAAATCATCACCTCTAATGCAATGCACCTGACATCTCATGTCATGTGCTTTCCTCATCCTTTTTCACACTTGTTCCTTGTGTTTCCTTTCCTTCTTCTTATGTATTGTGACTCCCCCTGTATCTGAGCACATATCCCTTTTCCTGGGCATCGGAGACATGCTGAAGTGCCGAAACCTGCAGGGTGGGCTCCTTAACCTGAGCTGGACATCCCTCGACAGTCAGGAGAGGCACTCACGGGAGCAGTTCTGCCCACATTTCAGACATCTAAACATCTGGACTGCACCACCACCCTTTCCATCACCTTCATGGGGGTTCACCACCTATAGGAATTTTTTTAGCCCACCCTCCTGTTTGCACTCCCATCACTTTTGGCCATTAGGTAGAGGTACAGTCCCCTGGGGCAGGAACCATGCAGAATTGTATTGAAGCCATAATCATTGTTAATTACGTCAGTAACAGCTAGAAGCTTTACATTTTTTAGGTCCTGCTGAAGAGGAAGCATGTAGTATGAGACAAATGATACACATGAGAGGGCTGCTGGACACTGTCCTGGGGCAACCGGGAGCATCTGCCTAGCCTGGGGACTCCGTTGGGACCTCCTTTGCCAGGAGAGAAGCTGGTATTGTTGTCCATGGGACAGTCACAGCCCTGGAAGAAGCCTGGCTGGCCATCCCAAGAAAGTGCCCTGAGTGTGGGCACGCCACAAGGGGAGCATGACCTGGGAGGAGGGTGGCAGCCGTCTCTTTGGCATCATCACTGCTGCAGGCAGAGGGCTGGGTCCAGGGTAATTCCTTAATGACCGCACTGAGGAGCACAGATGGGGCTTGCTGGCTGTTAATTCAGTTTTCCCAGGGTAATGCTTCCTCCAGTTTCATGCCCTTCCCTCTAATAAAGTTCTGCTCATCCCAAGCACTTTGTTAAATCTTGCTGCTGCGACCAGGAAAGCAATGCTCAAAGTGGAGCATGCAGAGTGCCATGTAATGTCCCAGGTTTCTGAATGGGAGGCTGAGTTTGGGCTGCTTCTGTTTCAAGAAGGCATGGCTCAAAACTGGACACAGTTAAGTAGACATGTCAAAAGTGATAAAAAGGCAAGCAGATGAGGATGAAGGCCAGCAGAGGTTCAAAGTAGTGATGGATGCTTCCAGAACCAGGCAGGTGGTCAACAGCAGGGTAGAAGGAGAGGTCTCTGAGTCAGGCTCCTCTGCCTGACACGTCCCTTGAGAGACTGAGCACAGAGTGGACACGGGCATGTCCTGGCAGATGCCAGGTCAGGTGTTTGGGCTCAGTTCAGGTGAGGTATTTGGGCTCAGTTTGGCAAGCTAAATACACCCAGTAAATTCTCTTCCCCAGTCACTTTCCAAGCCTTTGTCTCTTCTCACAACTGCCCCTTCCTATCTTCTGCTGGAAGCGCTCACATCATGGCACGTCCATCTCATGGTCACTACTCTGCAGGGGCTGGTAACAGGACAGATATGACCCAGGGCTCTGTTACCACCTTTGCTTTCTATGCTCTATAAAAAACAATAAAACCCACTAGAAAACAGTGCTGTCCCCATTTGCAGATGTGAGCCATGCATGGCCACCTCTAAAACTGCCATACCATCTCGCATAGATACAGTCTCAGTATCCAGAACGATACAATGAAGAGTAATACAAAGCATGGAAATCAACACTGGCAGCCCTTGATATTGGTACCTCTGTCTGCTTTGAATAGAACAAATCAGAGCAGTATTCTGATTGTTCCTTTATAATCATCTTAATTAAGACCAATATATCATTTTCTAGGGTGTCATTTGCTTTGTCTGTCTTTTAAAATTTAAAACATTTGTGAGATGCAAATTTAAATTCAGGAAATGCTTTTATTTCTTCAAGGACATTTAACTTGCTGTAACCTGTGGGGACATGGTAGGGAGGAAGGAAAATCCAATTACATGTTACTTGTAGAATTTAAAGGAAAAAAACTGTAAGCGGGCCCAGGTCAGGAATGAGCGATGGCCAGCCTGTGGGGCTCTGTAGACTTTGCTATTATAATTGCATCCACTGTTCATACTGCTGCTTCTCGGTATTACATCCACTTTTTATGACAACAGGAATTTCAAAGGCCAGGATAAAGTGTGACTGAAAATTTCTAAAATATATGCGTTCTGTGTAGTGAAGGGAAAATCACAACCCCAGTGTTGCTTCATTTAAACGAGAAATTTTTCATGGATACCATGCAAAGGACAACATTACATTACTCTGCTAAAGCAAGCTTGCAAAGGCCAGGAGTGCCAGGTTTTCTGAGAGCTGACTAGGTTTTGCCCTTTCATCCCACCTTGGCTTCACATTGTAAAAATGCAGATGCTTAGGAAATTGCCTCCAGGTGTTGAGTGATCCGAGTTTCACAAAAATAATAAACCTTAATCTGAGATAGATGACCTTGTTGTCAGCGGATGATCTTTAAGCTTGTGGAAAGGGACTGGAAAGGGTCTTTTTGCATTGCCTTGCTGCAGCTGTAGTGCTCTTTTGCCAGACTCTGGGAGTCCCTCAGTTTTCTTGGGCAAAAGAGTCTTGTGATATACAATTTCGAGTACAAGGCAAACTTGAGTGTTTTGTGGACATATGTGAATTTATGTTAAACTCCCCAGTCCAGATCCTTTTTGCTAAATTAGTCTTGACACTGTGGTACTCAGTGTGGAGGAAAATATCTGCTTCTGAGGTATGCAGAGCTCGTAAAGCTACGTGGTGTCTGTCCACAGTGATCAGCAACAGAGACCTGCCCTTTGGCTCTCCGTTTTCTTTGGACATCTTGTGAAACAAAAGCACTTAGCCCTTCTGTGTTGATTTCTTCAACTAGAAAAAAAAAAAAAAAAAAAAAAAAAAAAGATAATATTATGTAATTTTCTCTTGGGGACTCTGTGTTGGTTGATTTATTAATGGTGATGAAGTCTGGAAGTGTTTAGGTAGAGGCTTCTTCTCATGTCAGTCTCTTGTCCCACGTCTCCCAAGAAACATGATTATGCATTAGGGACATCTGAGGCACATAGTGGTAGTCCAGCTCTCATCTGTCTTTATGACCCATACAATATTTAGTGTGCTCCCAGGTTCAACTGTGCTGAAAAACATACAACGTAGATGCAGTTTCACTGTAGGAATTGTTTAGAGAATGCTAAAGCCTTAGTCAGAGTATATTGGATTTTTTCCTGATATAAAGAGCCCGAGGGTTAGTGTCTGTTTAACATTCAGGAGGCAAGAAACACTTCCAGCACTTGGAAACAGCAAAGAGGTATCCTTTTGGGATACCTGAGATGAGATACTAAATCTTGCAACGGACCTGCACTCCTCATTTTCCTATTGCAGCAGACATTAAGGGTAGGCAGCTGGGTCCCTGCACATCATCACCATCAGCAACAAAACTGATTAACTCCGCATTGCTAACGAGCACCGAGCGAGCGCTGGAATAGGAAGCTATGTTGACATTTGAAAGATCCCAGTTATTAGGTTCCGTGTTGCCTAATTGCGAGGGCTGTGTGGGAAGCGCTGTGTCTCTATCTAGTACGGACACGACCGGCAGGAATACACTACCCCTGTGGAATGTCAGTTACTGGAGGAAACAATTATCCTTTCTGAATATTCAAAATATGTCAAAACATTCTTCCCTTTTCCCTTTTAGGGCTCATCAAAGGTGTGAGTGTGTCAACATCGTTCCGCCTACTCGGAGGTGCTCAGGAGTATCTGATTCACAGGCGTTTCACTTGCTTGGCATTGAACCTTGTGCAGCCAAAGCTGACTGGGGCTTTTGCAAGTAATTCAAGCAAAAATGGATTTTGCTAACCAAAGGGTGAGCAGGCAGGCCTGGCAGTGGAAGAAGGAGTGCGTCTTCCACTGGGACACAGGGATAGAGGCCACGATTGCTGCTGCTGCTTTCAGTAGTGACCACCCAAATCTATATCTGACAGGAGCAGCCAGAACCTCCTCCAGACCTTGCCGTAGTCTTAACACGTAACAAGGCCTGGGCTGTTTTGCTGCCTTTCACATCCTGCTGAGCACAACACAACATTAAGTGCCAGACAGCCCTGCCAACAGCGGGAGGAGACATGAGGCATGGAGGCCATTTTAGCATATCCAGAGGCTCAAAGGCTACTTTGCTTCAAAGACCAAAACAGTGCCAGGGCCTTGAGGCCTTGAGGCCTTCCTGGACCTTGAGGCCTTCTGGCATTGTCTGGTTGGCTCATAATTTACACTCCCTTCCTCTCCAAAATAGGGTGCCCATGCCCAAAGTGCCTGTAGCCCTGGACTATGTTCATTCCCAAGCTGTGCTAAGTGTCTGGGAGAGGGCTAGCTGACCTGGGCAAACAACATGTGAGGGACTACCCTATGAATTTGATCATGTTCTGGAGTCTGAGCCTGGTTTCTGACACTAATTTACTGCAGAGCTAGAGTCAGTGAGTAGTAACAAGAGGATCATCCAGTCAACTGATCTGATGGTATATCGTGGGCTATTATGTCTCACCTTGCTTCCCTTTCATAGGGGTTTGCCTAGAGCATCTCTACTAGGAAGGCATCCAATCTTGATCTGAAAACATCAAGAGACAGAGAATCCAAACCTTCTTTTGGTAAGTAGTTCCCAGGATTAATTGCTCTTACTATTAATAATGCATGCCTGTGTTTCTTTGTATGAATTTGTTTGGCTTCAGCTTCTAGCCGTTGATTCCTGCTATGCTTTCTCCACCAGATGAAGGAGATCTTTTGCATACGGTATTATCTTGTTGTGGTGGTACTTGTACACTTTAATCAAGTCACGTCTCCATCTTTTTGATAAGCTAAGCAGAGAGATCCCTTCCAGGCTTTCACTAGAGAGAGACATTTTCTCTCATCCTCTCTCTGACCTGTCTCCAACTTTCCACATTTAAAATACAGGCACCAGAACTTTTTGCGCTATGCCAATGTTAGGCTTACCAGAGCAGCGGGGAGAGATAAGATCAGCTCCCCACTCCTACTCACTGCTTCCTTGTTTATACATCCATGAATCACATTATCCCCTTTCGCTTTACACTAGGAGCTCATGTTGCCGCCCTTAAATCCAGTCTGCAGTCCTTGATTTCCAGGGCGACATGCTAGCTACAAAGCAGGCTCCATTCCCTCATCCTACAGGGCTGGCTGTACTAAGACACATCTTAAAAATCAGGTTTTCTTCACTGCCTTTGTTATAATGTCCTGGGAGCGTGTTGTGAAGTTTAATCCTTGAGCTGCTCAGGTGAGATTCTTGAGCATGGAATGAAAAAATAGAATAAAAGCTGTTCCTGTAGAATGAATGACAAAACTGCCTCTAATGCTAATAGGAGTGGGATCAGCTTGTAACATTTGTTCCCCAATATGAACCTATAACTAGATTTTCCATGTCTACAAAAGGTAAAATCCATGCTGCTCTAATCCTTTTCTCATACACAAAATCTTGTAACTGCTGTAACCAGTGAACACATGTTGCCTCCTTCCTACTGCTGCTGATGGTATTTTCTCATCTTTAAAAAAAAAAATAAATCAAGTCTAACCTGTCTTTCCAACAAAGATTTTCTGCTCATTAAAATCTGAGAACTACTGCAAGGATTTCAGCTTGATAGGCAGAAAGTATCTCATTCGTCCCAAAGGCAAGTGTAGTCTACGTGGCGAAGCCAGCATTATGAAGGTTTTTTTTTTTTTTAAGCCAAAAAATCATAGTTACTCTTTGAAGGATTTGATTGTGCAATCATCAAGGCATTCTTCATGCTGGCAAGAAAAGACACAAAGCAAACTGATCTAACACATTTTTAACAGTTTTTTTTTTTAGATATGTAGATTGAAAGAACAGACCTGCAACGTTTATGTGAGGGATCTTTACATCTTTTGTCCTGCTGATTTTGATGAGAGCGTCTGCTCAGGAAAGGATTTCACGATTTGACTTGTGCCCATATTTTGCACTGATGATATTTTCCATGTAAATAGGAGGTTGCACTGATGTTATAACACTGAGAAATCAGTGTTGTGGGCTAATTAACAGGGGACAGGCATCTAAAAGTCTACAGGCATTTGTGGCTAGCCAAGGATTACAGTGAAAAGCCAACTAATACATATAGATGCTTGAAAAAAAATGAAGTACATTGAAGTTTATGTGAGGCTCTGCACAATACACTTTATATTATAACCAAGAGCTCATAAACTCTGCCATTAAAACAGGATTTGGTAATTCTGAGGAATTCTAAAATTTGTGTCTGTGTCTTGGAGACTACCTGTGATCATTGATGGTGTAGCTGTCATTGTCAGATGTTTACATTAAGTTATGTGGTTTTTATTTCCAAAAAGCAGGGAGACACCCCGCAACGCTCAGGAAGAGGGATGTTTGCCCAGGTGATGGATCTTGGTGAGAGCTCAGCGTGTTAGGATGTTTGTGGAAATTTTACCTGTGCAATACTCATTTCACCATGGTTTATCTGTGCTGTCCCCTAGCACACTCATCACTGTGGGATGTGGATGACTCTCAGTAATGTACTAAACTAACTACCTACCTGTCACGTGCATTTCTGACTCAGTTTTGTACTCAAAAAGGAGAAGTCATCCCTCAATCCCTCATTGATGGCCAGATTAACACACTCCCATGTGGATATGTTCTCTCTACTCTTGCTAAAAGTTTTAAACAACCAAGTAATGTCGATTCTGGTTTAAATAAACTCAGCAGGGACATAAACATGAAAATCTCTGTTAATAATAGCCTGGCCACAAAGTACACCATAGGCAAAGGGTGGATTTTCTTCTGTCAACGCAGTCATAGCCATTCTGGTGGCTGGGTGGCAATAAGGTGTGTTAGCCCGTGGGAAACCTGACCTAGGGTGTTCCCAGGCAGAGGAGCAAAATGAGGCCACACTGCCTGGGTATCTGCAGGGAGACTGGTCTTAAGCCTCACTCTGCAAAATGTTATCTTCTAAAGTATTGGTGTCTGCTCAGGGTTTGGAAAACAGTGATCGGATTCCTCAGTTGCTTAAAAATTTGGTATAATTCCTCCACGGAGAGAGGAACCAAAGAAGCTGTCTGCAAAATATCATCTACCAGCCTCAGACATGCCTGGGAAGCCCATGTGGGTTATTCTGCAAATGGATCACTTGAAGAGACTGGGAAGAAACTGGCCAGCAGAGGTCAGATATGGTTTTGAACTCTCTGAGAGTGAAAGTTGTCCAGAGGTGTTCATTAGGCTTGAAGTTTTCTCTCAGTGTTTGGGATGGAGTGTTGTTTGGTGCTTGTCTGCAGAGCTGCTCTGCCTGCCCTTGAGCCATTTCAGTTTACTGCTGCTGTGATTATGTTTCCATCATTATGGTATTTGCAGTGTTTCACTTCCTAATCACATTTTTTTAAGGTTAAATATCATATTTTGATTCAGAGGTGAAAATTAGGCTATGTGGAAAGTCATAATTTATAAACAACGTGTAGAAATTTCCCCTTCTTTCTTTCTTTCTTTCTTTCTTTCTTTCTTTCTTTCTTTCTTTCTTTCTTTCTTTCTTTCTTTCTTTCTTTCTTTCTTTCTTTCTTTCTTTCTTTCTTTCTTTCTTTCTTTCTTTCTTTCTTTCTTTCTTTCTTTCTTTCTTTCTTTCTTTCTTTCTTTCTTTCTTTCTTTCTTTCTTTCTTTCTTTCTTTCTTTCTTTCTTTCTTTCTTTCTTTCTTTCTTTCTTTCTTTCTTTCTTTCTTTCTTTCTTTCTTTCTTTCTTTCTTTCTTTCTTTCTTTCTTTCTTTCTTTCTTTCTTTCTTTTCTCATCCCCCCCCCCCCCCCCTTTCTCTTTTCTTCCCTCTTTCTGTCTGTTTCCCAGCCCCTCTTTCTCAGGCTCTCAGGCCTGTTTTGTGAACTTGGGTACACTGGATGACATAGTTACACCCACAGATTCACCCTCCCTAAAACCATTCACAGTTAGACTTGCCGCTGCATGTTGCTCTCCTTTCTGAAGCTGAACAAATTGCTCAGAAAGAATCGAAACAACTTAGGTTTCCTTTCGAGAGCCTTCCAGCTGCCCCAGTAACCAAACCTAAATTATTCTAGACTCGCATTCTGCAGCTGGGCAGGCAGCACATGCTGCACAGAGGTGGGAAGCTGGGGTGGGCTTGTTGCAAGTGATGAATGGTGCTGGCATCCTGGGCAGGCTGCAGCAGGGCTCCCCAAGCTTGCCTGAAAGCATTACTGAGGAAAATGAAAGCGATGTGCTACCGTAAGCACCCATTTTTATAGGTGTAAGTGCCAGATTACTGGTAAATATTATAACTAGAAACCAAGGGCATCTACTTTTTGTATCTCCAACGACAGAATTGAAAATGCTTCTTATCCTCAGTGTGGTTTCCTTTACATTAACCTCCATTGTATCTGCAGCCCTTTGTAAAAATATCTCCCAGCAATAGTTTTAAAAATCTCAGGGCACATTTGTACAGCAGCCATTTCCTACCTGGTTACGACTCAGCAGCTTTTGTAAGGCTTTAGGTGAATTATTTTTTTAGGAGAATACTCAGGCCAGGAAAGAAAGCACAGCAGGAAAGATATTTGTTTGATCTAGCTTTCCCCTCTAAACCATGGTTGTTTCTTTTTTCTGTGTTACACAATTTCCCAATGGACCAATGTATATGATGTCAAGAACTAGAAGAATTAGGAAGAATTAATCTGGATGGTAAGACCTCCTGGAGTGTGTTTTTCTGCAGCAAGTCAAACTTCCAAAGCAACAGAGAAAGAGTGCCCACAGTTCTCTGTCTCGGACAGTAAGGTTCAACATGGCTAGGACCCTCATATCTAGAAACTTTAGAGCCCTGCAAAGGTCAGGGTGAGAAGAAAAGAAAAGGAAGACAAGACTGTGCACTGTGGTCATCCAGGAAAACCCCTCTCTTCTCTACTTCTAGGCTGGTCTTCATAGGCCATGCCAGGAGCACATGCGAGGTCCAGTGGACCTAATTAGTAAAAAACAACTCCTGGCTGCAAGTAAAGGTCTGAAAATTACATTTCTAATAAGTGCCTGAATTGCAGGCTTTACTAATCCAGCACCTTAAACATAGATCTGAGTATTTCAATAGGGCTTATAATTGTATCTTATGCCTCTGCTAACAAAGGCTGTAAGTATGTGTGAAGAACAGGTCATATAATTTGCAGAAAGAAACATCTCTGTAAATGCCCAATTATACCTCTTAAACTGCGCTTGCTGGAGCCCTGGGCTATACTCCACTGATTGAATTTTTGTAAAACCTTGACATTACAGCTGCTTAAATCCACGCCAGGAGCAACACTGAATCTGTCAACCAAATTCATTGACGAAAATTAAAGATGAATGAAACCTCAGACAGGTTTTCAGTTTCAGTGGCCCTGCTTTGGTGTTGGAAATCCTGTGTGAGCGATCCAAAGGCCAGCTGAAGGATCATACCCTTTACTCATGTAATACATACAATAAATATCACTAGTACAACATGTCTGGGTCAAACAGACAGAGCAAAGGGCCAACCT
Source organism: Netta rufina (assembly GCF_964035555.1). Taxonomy (NCBI): domain Eukaryota; kingdom Metazoa; phylum Chordata; class Aves; order Anseriformes; family Anatidae; genus Netta; species Netta rufina. The sequence goes on from NC_140125.1 coordinate 111,411,780, forward strand.
GCTTGTGATTTTCTTCATGATATGAGGCCTCTGGAACTGATCCTTCACCCTGAGCAAATCAGTGAAGTCCTGCCAGCCCAGGCCAGTATCTAAGCTTCAACTACATAAATCGCAAATGTTTCCAGTACAATATTAGAGGTGCTATCTGTATAATTATCTAGCTTTCCTTTGTAGTGTGCCTCCCACCATAGTTCTGTCTCTTTTACACAACTAGAAGAACAGTAGCTTTTCATGATTAGATAAATACTCCTAAGGTATCTTCAAGCTGGAAACACTGACTTGAAAATAATCCGACGGGAATGACTATACCACTTTCTTTTGGGAGGAAAAAAGGTTGTAGAAAAGGTGATCTAGTCATATGTCATAAAGTCATAAATGGCCATAAAAGGAGTTTTGCCCAGTTCTTTGCAGAAAATCTTTTGCCCTCCTCTGCATTTGCTAGACTACTATAAGGATAAAATTCAGGACATGTTCCTTTTTCAGACCTCCCATTACATGACGCCTTCTCATTCAAAACAGTTGGTTATTCTCAATTTATAAAAATTGAGCTGAAACATAAATATTGCTCTTTCTACGAAGCTTGCAGTGTGGGCCTTTGCTTTGGTGGTCATAAAACAAACAAGTCAAATATGCTTGGACACTGAAGATACCTTGGCATATTTTCTGGTTTATTCTCTCTCACCAAGGAGACAGTATTGTGGGGATGCAAAGTAATTTCAACTGTCTTTCTAGAATTCCTTTGCAGATAGAGAGTAATGAAAAATCTCCCCACTTCCTTGCGTGGTTTAGGGTTGCTGCATGCTGTTTGAACAGCTGCACTTGTCCCATCCCTGAAGGTGGCTGCAAGTCAGTGGAGGAGGAAACAATCCAAGTATATATCACTCAAAAGTGACAGATGGGATGAGCTATTGGTTTTCTCCACTGATAAATCCTTGTTTCTCTTTGGGACACTGAACGCGCTGTCATGACTCAGGAGATTGAGCAACTCATCATCGTGCTGAGCGTGTCTGTCATAGAACAGAAGCTTCTCTTCCTGCCTGGGCTCAGATTTCCTAATATACAGTTCTCTTTAAACTCCCAGGTGATCCAAGGAAGCACCATTTCTTCCACGAGAGGGAAACCTCGTCAGTCTACCGTCGTGTTGCTGCAAGACTGAAGTCCAGGTTAATTCCCCACACGGCATGCGCACCCCAAGCTGAGTCCTTGTGCAGAGGAAACTCTAACACACACTGCTTATTTGCTCCAGGGAACCTTCCTGATGGACAGTGAACATCTCTGTGGTGCATTTGGCTAAATCTGTGACAGGCATATGACAGTGAATTTAGGCACGTTGGGTTGGATCTGTGGTGGTGCCACCCATGTGGTCCACATTCCCTGCCTGCTGTGCTGGCTCTCAGCCCATTGCTTACCAGCTTTCAACTTTACTGGTCTCACTGGGACTCCCAGCTGGGGCTCATCAGGCACAGACTTCAGGTGGAATCACCTTCATCTGAATTTCAAAGTTGGTTTTAGGCTCTCTCTGTCATCTGTGGTGTCAAAGGAACACTCTGACGGGGTATTTTTCCCACTGAAAGGTAAACATCAAAGCTAAATAGGAAGAAAAGTTTCCTGCGGGTTCCTATTTTCCCTCTAATGATTATAAAGAATGCACAGAAAAGCAGCTGGTGATGAATTTTACATACCTGAATTTAAGTAGGGTGAGACCTATCTCTGTCTTTTAGCCCTTCATTGAAGCACAGGCCACAAATCTATCACAGCTCCCAGGTAGCACATCTTGATCATTTAAATACACCAAGAGCTATCTCAGGAAGGTGGGGAGTCTGTGGAGCCACACTGTACATTCGTAGGAGCACATTGCAAGCCCAGCACTTCTGCATCGTTATAGGCAGATTTCGTCCTGGGTTTCTGAATAGCCCTACTTTTCCTCTCAAAGATTAAAAAAAGAGGGATTTACATTGTTTAGAAAACAATAACCTTCATGAATGCTGTCGTATTTCCACCATCTCACCTACTGGAGGCCAGCAGAAACAACAGTCCCAGATTAGAGCAGTTCCTGTCATTCTGGCCTTCCCTCTCTGCTTCTCCCCAGCCAGTTACCACAGACCCTTCCTTCCCGCTTCCCCCACGGAAGTTCACATCTGAAAAGCTAGTTTGCACCAGGCAGTAAACAGCTTTTCTGCCATTGTTTTAAAACCACAGAGGTTCAGCAATCCTCAGTGGCTGGTTCCATGCCAACACATTTTCCCTTCTCCTAGAAATCTAGCTCAAAATGGAGGCTAAAAAAAGTGCTGAAGGCCTCCCCCCATTTACATTTACAGAGTGACATTTTTGGTGAAGTTTGTAGACTACAAGGTAATTTCCAGCAGCTGAGGGACCAGAGGGAGCTGCCCAGAACCCCCAGGAGAAAGGTGAGCTGGGGGGGATTGACATCACATCACAGTGCTTGTTGTCTTCTGAGGGCAACATAGACTATTAAATCCCGGCTTTAATACAATCATCTGAAAACCTGGAGAAAAGTATTTTTTTCTTTAAGAAATTATATATCTTTGGTCAGATAAAAATTGAATTTCACACATGTATATTGAATATTCCTTCAGTTTAAAGGATCTGTGAATGTATAGGCTGCACAGGAGGATGTGCAGAGAAAGCTTTACCCTAAGACCTTGTCAGAGGATCACCAAAATAGGGAAGAGTTCTAGTTTTAAGAAAAGCATTAAAATAACAATACAGCTGTGCAGTCTGTTTTACCATGCATTTCTCATATATTCTAAGTCCTTGTCTTCAAAGATTTCAAAGCCATCTATGGCATACCATGTTAAGTACTGACTATATATATATATATATTATAATATATATATATATATATATATATATTATGTATAATATATATACAATGGGCATTTAGTTCCTGGCACAATAATTTGGGTATGGGGTCTTAAAAGAATGACAGTTCTAAATCAAAATCCTTAAATCAATTACATTCATATCTCAAAGACATTTTATAATCTGAATCTGAGTTCGGATCTGAACTATACCATCAAACTTTCAGACTGGACTTCCTACAATTCCCATTGTAAATGCCACATACACTTTGGAATATATTGTGATTTAAATCAGCAACTAGAAAGCAAAGCAAAAGGTATTTTTCAAAAAACTGACATAGACAAATATGATATTTTTATATGTAGAGATAAATCCTTTTATCCTATTTTGCAATATTTGATTTATATAACAACCAAAAGGCTATTTAACATCATAAAAGAAGGCTAAAAAGGCAAAACTAACCAGAGCTGACCATAGCTGAAAAACAGGAAAGCCACTGGGGAAAGAGAAAAAAGGAATTCTAGTTATTTCACATAACAGATGGCAGCATAACAGAAAGCAGCTGATGTTGGTAGCCTAAGGGAATTTTCCTGTGTCAGAAGAAAAATAAAATTTAGGATATACAGCACCCCCCATTAAATGAGTTCCATAAAAAGAGTGTTTTATTTACATATACATGTACGGACATAGACATATAGATGTATATGAACTTGCACATAGTTGTATAAACATTGTGTTTGGAGGGAAAAGAGAAAAAATATTTTTTTTCCTTACCTGCTACAAAGCGTATTTTGCTCCTTTCTTTGGAGCACCTCATCGCTTTCATTCTCTCCAAAATTTAGCCTTTCTCTTCTACCTTCTAGGGCTCTCTACATGTACATCTATATCCTCATTTGGGTTCCCATTTCCCTGTACTCCCTCTCTCCTACACCTCAGTTTTATTCTGCCACCGAAGCTAGTGTCCTGTATGCATCACACCCTGCTACTCCCCTCCTTTTTCCATGCTGCTCTTCTGCTTGGAAATACACCTTGCCCTGGAAAGCAAATCTCTCCTGGCACACAGGTCATACCAATCCTGCCAGGGCAGACCCACCAGACAAGAAGTGCTGCACCCTGTCTCTCCGAGCTGCCTCTGCATATGCAGGGAGCTTTCAGGGTGAATTTTGTTGCCTGTTCAGACCAGAGATACTTGATGTAGGACCTCTGGTGTCTTGTCTGGGCACTTCGTGGCCTACTCACAATGACCTTTTTTCCCAAGAGCGGTGGATGAAATATTCTCAGCAGTGGAACCTCTCTCCCACTCAATGTGTCCTCAAACACACCCATCTTGCTAGGTTTAAGGTTTGTGATAGGGATAAGACAAACCATTAAGGCAAGTGACTTGATTTGCCTCAGCAGGAGATCCTATGGGGCTACGCACCATAAAACCTAACTAAGATGCCTGCATCGGAGTATTTTATCTGAATAAGATCTGCAACATACAGAGGAACAACAAGTTGCAGTGAGAAAACCTGAAAAAGGGCAGCACAGAAGAGAAAGGACAATAATAATATCTTGCAAAGGCAGGTACTAGTGCTGCTGGGAGCTTGACGGGTTCGAGTCATTTGGGGATCCAGGCATACAAACATGCAGATATTGAGCCAGTGCCACTTGACCTAGCACTGAGCACACCTCTGTTGTCACCAGCAGGACAATAAGTAGCAAGCATTTTTCCTGACTACGTCACTGCACCAAAGTAGCAGAACAATTATTATTAACTAGATCCATTATTCATTACAAGCTACCTGAAGGAAGCGTCCAAGCACCAGCCTAAATCAATTGTTCGCTGTTGTTGAAATCAATGTGTGGTGGTTTTTGTTTTGTTTTGTTTTGTTTTTTGTTTTCCCATGGATTCAACTAGAAGCAAATCAAGCCCTGAGACCTTTGGAAAAACAAAACAAAGTAACAAAAAAACAACACAAAAAACAACCAAACAAACAATAACAACAACAAAATACAAAAACAGCCAAAGAAGGAATCTTGTTGAGAATTGTGTTTCTAGGACTCTGAAAAATATGTTTTAGCAGCCTGAAGAGAAAATAGATGGGATCAGAACAAAAGTTTTGATGCCAGCACTCCTAAATGGGAAATTATTTCACCTAGGTCCCAAGAAATCATCTGCTGAAGCTCACTGTGCTCTGCTCTGAAATCTGTTCTCAGCTGTGTGACTCTCATCCCAGATCTTATCCATCACTGAGATAAGGGAAGAGCACAGGTAAGTGATGTAGCTGGCCATTTTCAAGTAGAAAGGATGTGGCGATGTGATCCCTAGCAGCGATGCTTCACCATGGCAGTTGCATGGTTACACCAGCTCAAAGCTGATGTAGCAGAGCAGAAAAGATGACAAATATTTTGGAGTGTTTCTTTTCCCAATGGTTATTTTTCCACTCACTTTTCTCCCCATTTTTTTCACGTCTTTATTTTGTTTTGTTGTGTTTTTGTTGTTGTGTTTTTTTTTTGTTTGTTTGTTTTTATTATTTTTTATTTTTATTTTTTCCAGTTCAACTGATCTTAATGGAAAACCACTTGGAAATAACATTTTGGTTGTTTTTGAATGATATTGCTGATAAAAATTACGTTAATTTTCCAGAAAGGAGGAGAAAAATAAAGTATAAGATGGACTATTTTTTTGGCTAATTCACTTACTTGAAAATGTTGAGGATCAAATTCTCCTCCTAAGATATAACATAATCACATTTGCTTGATAGATTAAATTCTGGTGTAGAGAATTGTTTGGGAAAGAGCCAACATCAGATATATTTGTGGAAGTCATTGAGAAACCAGGTTTTTGGTGAAAGAGGAAGGGGACAACCTAGGCAAAAGGGGCACCTTCTCTTCCTCTTCCCTCTTCCACCAGCATCCCCTACTAGCATTTACAGGGGAAGGATGCCACAGGTCCGGGTGCTGAAAGAGCTGGCGGATGTCATCGCGGAACCTCTTTCAATTATTTTTCAATGATCCTGGGAATTTGGAGAGGTCCCGGTAGACTGGAAGCTGGCAAATGTTGTGCCAATTTTCAAGAAGGGTCAGAAAGAAGACCCTAGCAATTACAGGCCTGTCAGTCTCACGTCAGTGCCTGGTAAAATCATGGAGAAGTTGGTTCTCGGACTTATTGAGGCGCACCTGGGGGACAAAGCAGTCATTGGTCCCAGCCAGCATGGGTTTGTGAAGGGTAGGTTCTGCCTAACTAACCTGATTTCCTTTTATGATAAGATCACCCGTATGGTGGACCAAGGGAAACCAGCTGATGTGATTTTTTTGGACTTCAGCAAGGCTTTTGACACGGTTTCCCATAGGATCCTACTGGACAAAATGTCCACCATACAGCTAAATAAAAACATCATACGATGGGTGAGCAATTGGCTAACGGGCAGGGCCCAAAGGGTTATGGTAAATGGGGCTGCGTCAGGCTGGCGGGCGGTCACCAGTGGGGTCCCTCAAGGCTCCATTTTAGGGCCGGTACTTTTCAATATTTTTATAAACGATCTGGATGTAGGAATAGAGGGTATTTTGAGCAAGTTTGCTGATGACACCAAACTTGGAGGAGTTGTGGACTCAAATGAGGGCGTAAAGGCCTTACAGAGGGATCTGGACAGGTTGGAGAGCTGGGCGATCACCAACCGCATGAAGTTCAATAAGAGCAAGTGCCGGGTCCTGCACCTGGGACGGGGAAACCCTGGCTGCATGTACAGACTGGGCGATGAGACGCTGGAGAGCAGCCTGGAAGAGAGGGATCTGGGGGTCGTGGTAGACAGCAAGTTGAATATGAGCCAGCAGTGTGCTCTGGCAGCCAGGAGGGCCAATCGTGTCCTGGGGTGCATCAAGCACGGCATAGCTAGTAGGTCAAGGGAGGTGATTGTCCCGCTCTACTCTGCGCTGGTGCGACCTCACCTCGAGTACTGTGTGCAGTTCTGGGCACCACAGTATAAAAAGGACATGAAACTGTTGGAAAGTGTCCAGAGGAGGGCTACGAAGATGGTGAAAGGCCTGGAGGGGAAGACGTACGAGGAACGGCTGAGGTCACTGGGCCTGTTCAGCCTGGAGAAGAGGAGGCTGAGGGGAGACCTCATCACAGTCTACAACTTCCTCGTAAGGGGGTGTCGAGAGGCAGGAGACCTTTTCTCCATTAACACTAGTGACAGGACCCGCGGGAACGGGGTTAAGCTGAGGCAGGGGAAATTTAGGCTGGACGTCAGGAGGGGGTTCTTCACAGAGAGGGTGGTTGCACACTGGAACAGGCTCCCCAGGGAAGTGGTCACTGCACCGAGCCTGTCTGAATTTAAGAAGAGATTGGACTGTGAACTTAGGCACATGGTCTGAACTTTTGGGTAGACCTGTGCGGTGTCAAGAGTTGGACTTGATGATCCTTAAGGGTCCCTTCCAACTTAGGATATTCTATGATTCTATGATTCTAGGTCTTGGATACAGTCTGAGTGCCTGAGCCACTAGCTCACTAATCCATAGGTATCTCTACAGTATAGATAACTAAAGTATTTTAAAGCTTGGTCCTGGGTTTTTGGTGTGCAGCCTTGTGCCAAGAGAGAGTGAGGTCTGGATTTTTTACACATGCCATTTGGTTTGACCCCATGCAGGCAGAGACAGGTCCTGAAGCTTGTCCATAGGGCCAGATTTACACAAGGCACCACAATGCTTGGATCTTGCTTTTATCTCATTCCCACCTCCAAAAAAAAATGCTGGAAACCAGGCATCTGTACAGGAATGGATCAAATTCTGATCATTTTAGCAGCTAACAGGTTTGGAAGTGACACCCACAGCCAGATCTGCGGATGGCACACTCTGGTCTGCCAAAGCAAACCGTGGTGCAGAGCTGTGCTGCCCCTACAGAGTGCAGCCCTAAACTAGGAAATACTTTTCTCTTTTATTTGCTTTTTCTCATGAACAGAAGATTGAAACAAACCCTTCCACATCTGATCAGAGTGAGTCAGGCCAGCCGAGCAAGTCCAGGCTGGCAAACACTATCTGATGTGGATCTGAAAGAAAATCTCCACTGCAGCACGTTGAATAGCTGCAGAAATAAGTGTTGCAAAGGCTGCCATCTGGTCCACGTGTGTGTACCCCGGCTTTTGAATGGGACAGGGTAAGAATTGCCCTTACTTTCCTAGGTTTCAGCAGATGCTTTGAGCAGAGTTGCAGTTCTCATGTTGTACGCTCCAGCTGCCAGCATGTCTGTAATGCACCATCTGTAGCACCACCAGCCACGAGGAATCACAAGCATTCCCCGAAAAGAGGAGCACTGCAGTAAAACTATCCCTAGAAAGCATTCAAAGCATAGTGACTCTGCCTAATTTATGCAGATATTAAGGAGGCTGCTTGGGACAGCAGTCTGTAAAACTGCAGAGGAGATGGTGTCTGTGATGCTAGAGGTACAAGGGAGCAAGAATACAAGCAAAGGGACAGATAAGTGAGAAAAACCTAACTGGGAAGGTGTTTGAGGGTGATGGCTTCCAAATCTGGACATCAGATCGCTGTCATTTTACAGAGCTATCATGAGAAGTTAGTTCAACCAACGGTCTTGATTTTATTTCCAGTGAAAGACTTAATGAGAAGGTCCTTGTGAAATGGCAATGGCTGACTCTGTTAGGTCGATAAAATACAGCTGGAGCCTGTTTTAGGGGTAATGAGCTGAGAAATGGCATAGACAGAAACTATGCCTGATTCTGAAACAATGGCAGCTCCTTCTCCTCTTCTGCTGTATCATCTTTTTCCTGACTTCTCTATTTTGTTTCCTTGCTTGGCCTTAATGAGTGATGCTGAATTACTTCCAGTATGTCACAACCGTCATAGGTGTTGTTTTCCAGTTTGCCTTTATTGCCTTTTTCCAGTTTGCCCTTATTACACCCACGATTAACATGCATTATGAAGGCTGCTCAGATAAATCTTGCAATCTTCTGTGCAGATCTGATACTAAAATCCTTGCTTTATTTACCACGTTTCGACACATCTATGTTCCTTATATATATTTTATCTCTTTCTTGCTAAATCACACTGCAACATTTTAATCTCCAAGTGAAAGGTCGGTTCCATCAGATTAAGCAAACAGCACTGAAAGCACTGAAAATGGGAGTGAGTGAATTTGTCCTGCATGGAAATTGAAGAGGGTGAGCTGGCAGTCCTTCACCATTTCTAATTCTAATGTGAAATCTGAATTCTCATTTCACATCTTATTCTAGTAGTGCCCCTTTGGGGACCGTTCTCATACACAGAAGCTGAACTGGCAGAAAAATGGAGAAGACTGAAACATCTTTCTAATTTCAGAATGTCATAAACAGCTGGACAACAAAGCAGACAAACAAAAACTAAGGATTCTTGTCAGAGTTCTCTATCACTTCCTGCCACTAAAAATGCAGTCGCAAGTTTTCCTCATGCTTTCTGCAAATCTCTCTCCCCTAAACCAGACCGTGCTCCATCCTGTCCTCTCTCTGCTGACTCTTCCTTCTCCAGGCAGGCGCTGGGCTGTCTGATGGAGCTGATACCCAGGGGGCAGGGATTTGGTTGACTTTTCAGCAGGCTTCCTTCCTCTGGAGTCCAGAAGATTTGTGAGATGGGGGTTGCCTTACTGGAGTGTTGCACATTCAGAAAATCTCACCCTCGAGACTTTTTTTTCTCCCTTTGACCATGATTTCTTTGCTCTGTCATTGTCATAATAAAGCCTATAATAAAGCCATCGTTGGCTGCCACAAGCGATGCCAAAGCCACTTAGGAGCTAACAACCCCATCTGGCAGTTGTCCTGCTGTCATTTGGGGTTTTCTACTTGGTCACCTCGTGTTGCACCTCTGTGTGGCTGGCCACCTAACCCTGAAATCCCCAAACCTGGAGTTTAAGCCTGGCTTTCCACCTACATTTCAGTCACTGGAGACATCCTGTGGGGTTGAAGCCAGGATGAGTAACTCGGATGTCTCTGCATCCTGCCTCTCCTTTGGCACAGTGTTTATCAAAGCAGCTCTCCTCCCAGAAGACATTGCCTGGGGTTTGTGCACCCTGGGGGCAGCAGGGCTGGCTCGCTGGCAGGGGAACCATAGCGCCTCAGTGTGAGTGGGGCTGAGTCACACTCCCCTTCCTCCAAGGTGCAAGGGCAAGAAACTGAACCCATGAAAGGGGAAGCATTTTGGAGCTGCAGGGTAGAGTATTACATCAAAAAAGAAAAATAATGGGGAAGTGTGGTGATCTCTTACAACCATACAGCCCAGCAATGGGTGGCTTTGTTCTGGCCAGGAGCGTGAGGCTCAAGCTGCATCCTGAACACATGGGTTCAGCTTTGGTTTTGGATGTAAATGCGTCTAGTCGTGCTGCTATGTCTGGCAGTCCCTCCTTTCGGCTTCCATCAGAGAAGACTGGATTACCAAAGTCGTCCGTGTTGGGCTTCTCCTTTCCTCTCTCCCTGCTCTTGCTTTTTCATTCGCTGCTCTGCCATTCCAAGATCTTGCATGTAGGCTTGCTTAGAAGTGCTGCTCTTCATTATTGTTGTGATACAATGACACAGACACAGTCCTGGCCATAGACAAGGTCTCCGATGTCACACGCTGCTTCACCAATTTTTCATTTCTAGACCTCATTTGGGTACCAGGGGACTGAGCAATCAGTGGGGTTTCTGAAGGAAGCAGAGTCACAAACCCAGGATGACACCAGCCTTTTCTGTGCCCTGCACAAGCTTCGTGACAGCAGTGTCAGGAGAAATTATTTATAGTCCTGGGCACTGCTCACTTTTGGTTTGGACGCGGTCCCTCCAGTGTGCCTCTGCAGTGAGGTTTGGTGGTTTGAGCACAATTTAAAAGCCAGAGATGTCTGGTCCCAGCTGCGCTACTAACCCCTTGTGTGGCCTGGGGTGAACCTTGCGGTGTGTCGGTGTCCCCAGCTGCAAAACAGGGCTGTAGCTCCTGTTCACCTCCATGTGGATGCTGAAAGGGCTGATTAATTTATGTTTGCAAGGAGCTTTTGATATGCAGAGCGCCAAGTGTGGTTAGGATGATTAGGACCCTCTTATGGCGCCTGTGCATGAGGTTGTCCCATGAAAGATATGGGAAAGAGAAAAAGGTGAGGAAACCCACGTGAGCTCCCTAGGAGCTGCGTACCTCCTACAGCACACAGGCAGATGCTGGGTGCTCAGCCTGTGGGGTACAGCTGTGGTCTGGGAGCTTTTCATTGTACGAGGTGTTACTGCTGGTGGTGCTCCTGGAGCAGCAGAACAAAACCAGGGACCCGCGGCACCTGATGAACACACAGCAGAAGGCACCTTGTGCTCTGAAAGGACGGGCAGGCCAAGGGAAGGAGAGCGTACCTGGAAGAGCACCCCTTGCCCGTGGCGAAGCAGCAGGCTCACATTTCATGGAGGCTATAATTTTGCCTGCTGACGCTGCTAGAGCCTAATAACCGAGCCGGGAAGGGATTTTTTACGCCGTCCGAGGCATTCCTGATCCCCCTCCGCATCTAGTGAAAACTTAATAGCGTGAGAAAATGCCTTCCTGCAGCGTGCTGTAAACCACATGGAGACCAGCGGCAGATGGAGGGGCACGACGGAGGGGCTCCACTGAGATGCCCCCTTCCCTGCCAAAGGATGGAAACAGAAGGAAAGGGCACCTTCGTAGGGTGCAGCCTGCAGCCAACGGGGGTGAAAACTTGCAGAGGGTGCAGGCTGTCAGCGCTCAGAGGAGCACATATAAAGGCAGGGGAGAGCTGCTCCCCCGAAGCTGCTCCCCCGTCCAGCTGGTAGCAGTTAAGATTCCTGCAGGAGCCAGGAGCTGCAAAGTTAACACATCTGAGAAGTTTCCCGGTGCCTGAAGTCAGGCCGTGGCAAACAATGCTCTCTGGGCTGAGCAGGCTCTGCTCGGGCGCTTTTATTGCGCTTGGACCGGTTTCAAGCTCTGCTCTGTGATTAATTGCACTTTTAAAAATAAAGTTCAAAACACTTCCCAGGAAGTCTGAGGAGGACGGAGAGCTTCAGTGGCACCAGGAGCTCGGTGCGGGGTGCAGTTTTTCCTGAGATACGGCTTGCATTAGCTGCAGCCTGACTTGAGATAAGAGCTCTCAACCCCGCGTTACATCACAGAGAGGGTGCCGGGCAGTTTTGTGTCCCTCCTCCTCCCAGGCCACCCTGATGTCTGCCAGACACTGCGGGGTGGCAGCAGGTTTGGCAAAGCTCTCTCCCCCCATCTTGATTTTGCAGTTAGTGAGGGCTGGGCCAGGCCTGTAGCTGTCCTCTGCCCCATGGAAATTACTGTGAGGGAGAGAAGAGCCTCGTGCTCTTCCCTTAAAGAGCAAAGGAAAATGTTTCAGGGTGGGGGGAGGAAGAACTTGGGAGAAAAAAAAAAAAAGACATTTCAGAGGAGTTGGAGGTACAGGAGGGGATCTTCTTTCTGTATGATGATGGTGGAGAGGACTCAGAAAAGGAGGACAGTGGGTACTTTGTGCGTACCGGGATGGAAGAAGGCTGGGACTCCTTGCTGGGAAAAGGAGAGTATATTTGGGGTGGAGGAGGTGCTGGTACTAATGGTGGAGGAGCACAAATCACACTCCCTGGGAGGAACTGGCATGGGCTGAGCAGAGACCTGGAAACCAGGGTCACGGTAACTCATTAGCACGTAACGAAAGGGCCTGTGAAGGGCTGCTGCACATCCTTCACCACCCCTCGGGGGCATCCGCATGAGATGGCGAGGGGTAAAACTCACACATCCACAAAAACGGCCCCACTGCAGCAGCTGGGGAGGTTCCTGGCCGACGATGCTCTGAGCAAGCTCCCTCTTCCCTGCAAAAGGCAGAGGTCATTTTTTGCACACACACCAAAACAAAACAAAAAAACAAAACAAAACAAAACAAAAAAACAACAAAAACAACAGCAGGATGAACAGCAGAAGATGTGCTGAACTGCTGGAAAATACCACAGGCAGGCGAAGGGCTGCAGGCACCCTCTGCTTGTCTTGGCAGCGTCTGCATGGGGACAGCAGGGTACACGCAACACGGTGGGCTGCATGGATGCAATGCAACGCAACGCAAAATAAACAAATAAATAAATAATAAAACAAGCAAGCAAACAAAAAAAAAGACAACCAACCAATCAAACAAAGAAACAAAAAAAAAAAAAAAAGAGGCCCCGATGCCACCACGCATCCCTATATGCAACACAATGAAGTGAAAAAGAGGTTTCAGATGCCTGAGAACCAGACAGCAGCTTTGTCATCCTGTGGGCTTGTGGTGGGCTCTTGGCATCCCGGGGCTTATAGTGTTTACCTCCCCTATCTGGTATGTCTGAGAAAACACCCGGATCGGTAACCATCGAGGCGGGCGCTCTGCCGGTTTGTTTTACAGCACAGCCAAAGTGCTGTTCCCCGTCTCCTCCCACTTCCCTTCCTCCGCTATGCTTCTCATCATGTCTCAGGTTAGGACCTGATTCCGCAGATCTTAGCTGCTTGTTTAACTGTGAAACACCGCGAGTCATCGGTGTGCAGTCACAGGGGCAGCTCGTCGGGCTCAGCAGGGCTGCGCAGCACTGCAGGCCCTGATTGGGATGTCTCCTCCAAGCTCCTGCTTCCAGTGATCAGGCTGAGGGTGCTCTGTTTGCAATGCTACCGTACGATTTCATGGTTCGTTTGAACCTCCTGATGCTTTTGCAGTCTCATTTTGCCTCTTTGCTTCACCTGCAAGCTCTTTGCTCTGCTTCCCTCAGCGCCCCAGGGCCAGGCATGGGGCTGGTGTCACAGGGCACCTGCAGGCCAGTGCCCCACTGATTCAATGGCTGTGTGCTCACTGCTTGCCAGCAAGAGCTTCCTCATCATATAACCATGTATTTTTGGCTGGTTATCCATCACACACTTCTCATCAAGGTGAGGTCTGGAAGGCCTAAGCCATTGGGTGGACAAGGCTCCTTTGGAAACGCTTTTCTGGGTCCAGAGAGGAGGATTCACAGAGAGGCTGACCCCGTTCAGAGCCTGGCTCCCACTACCCTCTCTGCAAATCCCTAGGATTTCCATGTGCTTATGCAGCAGCAGGGCAGCATCACAGCGGGATGCCCGGGTACCTGCTGGGTGTTGGTACAGCACCGTGCTCAGCTGTGCCCCTTGGCACTACCACCATGCTGGCAGCCATGGCAGAAATAACACCAGTGACAGCCCCCAAACCAGGGCACTTGGGTCCTAGCTTCTTTCTCTCTCTCTCCCTCCTCCATCCCTCAAATACCTGCAGCCCTGAGGGCTTGAGTCCCTGTGGATTGAGGCTACATTGGATGCTGCTTTACATATATATCAAATAATGGATTAATAAGGGAGGGATTTTCCCGGGGCTCAGATCAAGCTTCTTACCAGCGGCGTTCTATCAGCAATCACTACACACATGTAAAATTGCAGGTGGAGCAAGCCCGCACATGGCAACACCACTCTTTGCAAGCAAGAAATTACCGCGCTATTTTGTTTTTCCTTTTTTCGCGTTCCTCTTAGGAATTCCCTTCTGCTTCCATGCTCTATCTTCTGACCAAATTTCATCATGGGCTGATGGAGGAATGTGTGTGGGAAACTCGCAGTGCCTCCCCGCACAGCCTCCCCTCCTGCTGCCCGGGTGCCAGGCCCGTGCCACCACTCATGAAATGTGCCCGGCTGTTCCTGCTGTGGCTTCTACCTGGTTCAGGTGCCTTTTTAAATTTTTTTTTCCCCTTCTCCTTCTGATTCAGTGCCTGATTTAGGTGGCCGATGGCTTCTCGCTGCCATTAGTCACAGCCCCGCTGTTAACTCGCCGCCTTTCCAGGGGTGGGGAAGGGACAAGTGGCTGGCGGCAGAGGACTTGGCCTCTCCTGGGTGACACAGAGCATTTGGCAATTGGGGTTGGACATGTCAGGGAGGAATTAATCACCGTGTGATTTCTCAGCACCTCTGCTGGTAACACCTGCCTTGGCATCACAAACACAACGTGCTCCAAATGGGTCCCGAGCTCTGGGGATAAGTGTGAGCACCAGCACACCGGGGAACAGGCTCTGCTACATGCATCTGGCAGCGAACTACTTGTGCCATGGGGGAGTTTCTGTGTATTTAGCCAAATCTGCGGCATTTGGGAGCCCCTCCTCAGCAGCAGAAGCTGCCTGCCGGCATGCACGTGCCACGCTTTGGGGCCGGTGTTGTCCGACATGGGCCATAAGCAGCCCTGCTGACATCTGCTGAAGATTTTCCTGTTTTCAGGAAGGTTTGCTGCCTTTTTACTGACAGCAGCCAGCTGGTCCTTCCACCGCAGCACACAGAAACCAGATACCCTAACCACGCGATTGTATTTTTCTTCGTGATGTTTACCTGGGATTTCGGCCAGATTGGCACTGAGAAGTGGTTTCTGAGACCAGAATTTGGGACAGTGATAATCTAATCTGACCTCCTATGTAACCCAGGTCAGGGAGTTTAACATGGTAATTCCTGCAAGGGAAGAAATTAGTCTTCCTGGCTGCGCAGTGAGCTCTGCTCAGCCCAGCAATTTGTGGTCAAATTAGGTATATTCAGACTCGGGGCTGAAGCAATGATGATTTTTCATCTTCCTTGGTGGATATAGGTCTGGTTTGTTGCGTTAGATTTTCTCCCTGGCTACATTCGAGCAACGTTAAATTGGATTAGAGGAATTACACCCCACATGGTAGAGGTACAATTTGTATGTACACAAAAATATTGTACCACTAATAACTTGACCCTGCAAATTCTTGGGTAAAATGGACAATGATTATGAATGCAGTGATTTCCTGCAGATGACTGTGAGCTATTTCTGCACACTGTTGTGATTCAGAGGCTGTAGGAACTGGGTGCAGATAATACAAGGGGAATTTTATGACTTCCTCCTCCACTTTACCCCCCTGATGCTGCTTCTCTCCTGCCTTCACTTCTGATCTGATTTTGTTTATATGCTTATTTGTGAGTCCTGTTTTTTTTTTAAAGGGATGCTGGCTATGTTTGGTGCAGTCTCCGCTTCTGAAAATTAAGTAATATTCTCCCACAGTTAGTGCTTTTATCAGATCTCATCTCTTGCATAATCTGAGAAGGAGAGGCAAATAGGCTGGAGAAAGGAGAAGGCTGAGTGCTCAAAGCCTCAGAGATCTCAATCTGACACCACCACTTGTTAAATGGCCAACAGGAGGTCACTCTTGACCAGAGTCCTTCCAGCAGAAAGTTTTTCCAGGGACTGCTCCTTGCTTGCCACTTGGGATCAATGAGTCCATTTCACTTGCCAGCACAAAGATCCCTCCTTGCCATAAAACCACTGCTGTGTTTTACCTGGCAGGTCAGCAGTGCTCAGTCTGTGGCCTTAAGCATCTGGGCAGGCATCTGAGAAAAACAACCTTATTATCAGCTGGTTTAGATGCACCAAAGCAGAATGTTTCCCTCCACCAAGGCTAGCCAGCTGAGGAAGGCTGAAGCCCTTCAGATACAGGTCCAAGAGCCTGACAAAGAGCCTGTGGCACCGAGCAGGCGAGGAAGGAGCAGTGTCTTTGGCTTTCATGCTCATCCTCTTGCTCTTTCTTCTCCTCCTTCACCTCATTTCCTTTTCTGTGGTCAAATCAGGTGAGTGGGTCTCAGGTCTCCTGTATCTAGCAGAGTACAAGGAAATCCTGTTGCAATATATATCACTTAGGATGTATTTTGGTCCTGTTTTTGTGACATTCACGGAAGGAAGTGTTGTTTTACTGACAGCAGAAACTACCTAAACAAAACCAGACTGCGTTTTCCCCAGCAGTCACTGCTTGTGGCTCACTGAATAAGAAACTCTCATTAAAACAACAGGCCCAGCCTGCAGACTGGTGATCAGCTGGAGTGGATGGAAATCAAAACCAGGCTGTTTTTTTTCTTCTTTCCATGGGAGCAGATAAATTTGCCCCCATGTAGACTAAATCAGGCCAAGATATTTTTTTTCCAGAGCTCTGAGACAACTACTTCTTTGCCTCCTCATACTTTTATTATTATTATTTTTTTCCCAACAGGGTTTTATTTTTCATGATATCAAACCAATACGCAATGAGCTTGTGGAGACCTGCTTACATGGAGAACAGAGGGGAAAACCCAAACCAGTATTGCTGCATTGCTAATGGCACAGAGGCTCAGATAACAATTACAGTTGCAGGATATTTAGGCTCTCTGCATGTAACTCACCTTTCCTGGCTCCCTTTGCAGCTCACATTTAAACAACACTCGTTCTCTTTCCCAAGGCTTTTCCTTAAGTGGATTTTTGTTGTGCTTTTTTTTAAACTAACTTTCTTTCTTTCCTTTCTTTCTTTCTTTCTTTCTTTCTTTCTTTCTTTCTTTCTTTCTTTCTTTCTTTCTTTCTTTCTTTCTTTCTTTCTTTCTTTCTTTTTTTCTTTCTTTCTTTCTTTCTTTCTTTCTTTCTTTCTTTCTTTCTTTCTTTCTTTCTTTCTTTCTTTCTTTCTTTCTTTCCTTCTTTCCTTCTTTCCTTCTTTCCTTCCTTCTTTCTTTCTTTCTTTCTCTCTTTCTTTCTCTCTTTCTTTCTTTCTTTCTTTCTTTCTTTCTTTCTTTCTTTCTTTCTTTCTTTCTTTCTTTCTTTCTTTCTTTCTTTCTTTCTTTCTTTCTTTCTTCCTCTCTTTCTTCCTCTCTTTCTTCCTCTCTTTCTTCCTCTCTTTCTTTCTTTCTTCCTCTCTTTCTTTCTTCCTCTCTTTCTCTCTTTCTCTCTTTCTTTCTCTCTTTCCTTCTTTCCTTCTTTTTTTTTTTTTTTTCCCCATCTGTGGCTTAAGAAACTGTAAAAAAAAATAAAATCTTGAAGGAATCAATAGGAAACAGCACAACAGAGAATTTTGGGCAGGAATTACACAGTTTTCCTAAAGAGTCATTCGGCAGCTTCTTATTGACGGGATGGGAGGGAATAGAGATGAGGGGTGCACTTTGTTCCATGTGGGCTGGGGATGAACACGAAGTACAAGTTTGAATCTGGAACTGGGGCCAATTTCCTCGCTGAAACCAACACCTGTGGAGGTGGGTCCGTACTGCTGCCCCAGCTTTATACATGGATGAGCTGTAAAGCGCTTAAGAGACAGGGGGAGGGCTTCAGGAATGGGTGGACCATTATCCAGCTGACAGGCTGTCTTTATCCACGGTGTCACCAAAAGTATTCCCCTCCATAATAAAACCAGCCTCTATGCACCAGCACAGCTGAGGGGGTGGCGAGCTGCAACAGACGGTGAGAGCAAGCTTGTGAGATGCTCACAAAAGTTCCTCCTGAAGCCCAATGAGCAGCACGTAGCTGCTCACTGCAGTTACAGCAGACCCCTGCAATAGCCCTTTGGTCAGAAAGGATGTTTCAAACGCTGTGCTGGGCACACTGGAGCACGTCCAGAGCAGGGCTGCGAAGCTGGTGAAGGGCCTGGAGCACAAGTCCTGTGAGCAGTGGCTGAGGCAACTGGGGGTGTTTGGTCTGGAGAAGAGAAGGCTCAGGGGAGACCTTATTGCTCTCTTCAGCTACCTGAAAGGAAGGTGTGGAGAGCTGGGGGTCAGCCTCTTCTTACAGGTAACCAGTGACAGGACTAGAGGGAATGGCTTCAAGTTGCACCAGGGGAGGTTCAGGTTGGAAATGAGGAGACATTTGTGCTCAGAAAGAGCAGTCAGGCACTGGGAGGGGTTGCCCAGGGAGGTGGTGGAGTCACCGTCCCTGGGGGTGTTCAAGGAAAGGTTGGACGTGGTGCTTAGGGACATGGTTTAGTGGGTGACATTGGTGGTAGGGGGATGGTTGGACCAGATGGTCTTGTAGGTCTCTTCCAACCCTAATGATTCTATGGTTCTATGATTTTTCACCTCATTGCATAGCAAGCTTTCTCGGTACTGATCTCCAAGGGGGAGCTGTCAACTGTCCACGCTGTGTTTGTAACCAGTCCCCAGACAACATGTCCTGCAGAGGCCTTTCAATAAAATTAAGGTTTTTGACTTCTTTAACAGAACTGCTGACAGGCACTTTGTACAGCCTTGCCTCTCTGAGATTTTCCCATAGGCTCACAAATTCATGCATAGGTTGATCCTCACAGCAAAAATGTTCCTAAGAAGACAAGAGTGGCTCTTGTTCCACACTCAGTTCTGCCAGTTTTCAAACTGCACGGGTCTCTGAGCACCTCCTCTTTGGAAGAAGCATCCATTGACGTGCTTTGAGTTGGAAATGCTGGCGAAGGAATGGTGAGATTGTTCTCAGGCTGTGCCAGTTGCTGCGATGGCGGTCAGATTCAGACCCGCACCCCTGATTTGGGGGATGCAGCAGCACTCATCTCTACAAGAAACGGTGATTCTGTGGGCATCCTGAAGCCAGGCAGTCCTAGAAAGCTTTTTTTTTTCCTCTCTCTTTCCAGAAAATTGCAGCACCGTGTTACAACAGCTGTGGCCACTGACATTAGTGAGGGCTAGGACTGCTGCCACGGATCTGCTGCTGATTTTCACTCCTCTTTTCTAGACTTTGTTATCTTATAAAAGAAGCAATCAGCTTTCTTGCAAGAGGACAGGGCTTTGTGTTATTGCAGCACTTCCCACTTCCAAATCACTTCACAAGCTCCACGGGGCTGTGCATAGGCTTTATCTTAATTTTATAGTTATATTTAATCAGACAAACAGGAAACTAGTTTCTCATGAAGTCTTCATTTTTTTTGGCCCTTGGGTTAGACCCACAGGCACAGTCCTGTCCTCTGTCTGGTTTGGGGTTGCTCTAATCAGTCTGGGATGGCATCGCTACAGAAAAACAGCCCAGGGAATAATCTAGGGGCAAGCCACAAATACCAGCACCAGGCTGCAGAGTGGCTGCATGTCATAGTTTACCTTCAAGTGTAAATGTTTAAGTCAGTGGGTCTTGAGTATTTGCAACGTTCTCCTTTCAGCCCATTCTACACAGAACATGACATTTTGCAACCGCAGCTCAGCCCCTCTGACTGAATGGCTTATTTTAAAGGCATCATCTCCTCCCTGTAGTTTACAGACACACAGGCCAACAGAAAATGACCTGCTGATAAGACATGGTCATAATGGTCTCTCTGAAAGCATATTTTCAGGCTCCAGTAGCTGTATATAGTCAGCAGTCAAGAATACAGCAAGGGCACGTCATGAAGGAGACAAAGCTGAAGGTATAGAGATTGAGGAAGCAGCAGTGGTATGGGTGAGATGCTGCCCAGGCACCAAAGACTGAAATGTCCCATGTGCTGCCAGGCTGCTTTGGGGAGCATGGTGCTCCTGCACCTTCACCCAGGGCAGATGTCACACTCTTCAGAGGAACTAAATCATAGAATTATTGAATGGTTTGGGTTGGACGGGACCTTTAAAGACCATCAAGTCCAACCTCCCTGCCATGGGCAGAGACACCTCCCACCAGACCAGGCTGCCCAATGCCCCATCCAACCTGGCCTTGAGCACTTCCAGGGATGGGACAGCCACAGCTTCTCTGGGCAGCCTGTGCCAGGGCCTCACCACCCTCACTGTGAAACATTTCTTCCTTATATCTAATCTAAATCTACCCTCTTTCAATTTAAAATTATTGCCCCTTGTCTTGTCACTATAAGCCATTGTAAAAAGTTTTTTTCCATCTGCCTTTTAAGCCCCCTTTATGTATCAAAAGGCCTCAATAAGGTCTTCCTGGAGACTTCTCCAGGCTAAACAACCCCAACTCTCACAGCCTTTCTTTGTACGAGAGGTGCTCCAGCCCTCTGACCATTCTTGTCGCTTGCTCTAGATGTCCTCTAACAGCCCCACATCCTTCTCCTGGTGGGGGCCCCAAACCTGGACACAATGTCCCAGGTGGGGCATCACGAAGGCAGAGCAGAGGGGAAGAATCACTTCTCTCGACACACTGCTCTTTAGTTAGCTTTCAGTGACTGCACTGTATTTTCTCGCTTGCCCTGTGTGAAAATGCTCACATGGCCATGTGAAAGGCTCTTTTGCTTTTAGTTCTTTAAATTTTACTCAGTAAAACACGGTCATCTGTCCAGAAGCTCCCAAATAACCTTGTTATTGACCAAGCACGCTCATGGTTTACATCATGCTGCACTATGACTTTTGCAGTGGTTAGAAACCTAAATGAATCACCAAAGCTCCAGCTTTAAGTCCCATCCTGATTGCTCATACCTGCTGGTCAGGATTCACTGCGGCAAAACAAACTGGGCTCATTTTTACTTTGCATTTCCCGGAAGATTTTGTAAATAAACAGACTGTGAAAGACCCCTGACTCTCCCCAGTGCTTTCATGAAGGCAAACCCCAGGAGGCTGGACTGCTTGTTCTCTATGCCTCACATTCAGTAGCCTTTTAATAAGAGATTTTTTAAAAGGCCTATGACTTACTTCAAAGGAAAACTCCAGGATGGGATGGGAGCTTCTGATTGTCAGGGATGCTTTAATCCAAGCATCACGGTGCATCTGCTGAAAGGTTAAATACATGAATGCTGTCCAGTTTTCTATTTAACAAAGGCCACACGTCACATCTGAAAACATGGCTCTGTTGTTGTCCTTGCTCCTTTCCCAGCCTACATCCGAACGTGTTTGTGCAGCACGTAAGACAAACAAAGGCTGGATGTCCCAAGCTGCAGCCACAGAGGAGTCAATGAACTTACAAACATCAGTGGAAAACATCTCCACATCAGTGGATTTCTTGCTTATGTAAGACCATGTATATGTCTGGATTTCCTACTGCTGTTAGGAATTATGGCTGTAATCCTTCATGAATTGTTTTGCAGTGTTTTAACTGCAGCTAACCATCAGGCAGGCAAGATAGCGCAAGCCGCATGGACGGAGCTGGCTTGTGATCTCACTCCATTACACAACAGTTTCAGGAGCCCCAGTGGTGTAACATTGCACAGAACAGGCTCCAAGGAGTTTGGGGCTTATAGACAGTCACGAGGAATTATTTTAAGTCATGGGAGAGAGAATGGGAATGAACGGGAGTTCAAAGCCCGGATTACCATAAGGCCAGCAGAGTACATTCCTATAACCTGTAACTGTCTGAAGAAGACATCATACTTGGCTCATTTCCTCTTCTCTTGCCTGTAGCAGCCACAGTTTCAGCTCTGCTTTATTTGAACTCCATCCATGCTTCAATAAAACGTGACTATGGGGCCTGATCCTCACCTAGCAGGCAGCTCCTGTGAAGCCAGCACGTCTGTGAATGCAGCCAGGGCTCAGGCCAGCTCTGCCCTGGACAGTGAGACACAATTTCCATTACAGTACCTCGTTCTTTCATTGGCTTTCTTTTCACCCTCAAAGGCACTTACATTTCAGTCATAAAATTATATGTTCAGACTCACACTCTTGTTCTGAACCAGGTCTCCTCCAAAAGTTTCATATTTTAAGTTTCTATTCAAATTTCTCATAAAATTGATATGCATGTTCAAAGGAAAGCACTGTGAAGAACGTGCTGGGCTTAACTCCACCAAATTCAGTCTGGGATTATGTTGGCACTGAGGAGTTGCTGGTGGCTGAGACAATGGCAGGCTGAAAGCAGAGGGAAGCACCAAGGACCTGGAGGACACTGAAAGAGCAAGAGAGAAACCAGAGCCTGCAGAATGAGGTTCCTACACTAATCACGGTAAGGTGTAGAAGAAAACAGCATCGCTAACTTCCTGCTCTCTGGGACTGCTACCCAAGACAAAAGATATCTTGCTCTCCGAGCCTCACTGTAAACCAGTTACGAGCTCACATATACTTTTCCAGCCAAGATATTGTAAACTATTGCCATTCCAGGATCCTTTAGGCCACATCAGAGACTACTTCTATCTGTTGCACAATATCTGCATTTTTTTAATACTGGTTGACTGGATTTTTGATGACATCTCACATTTTTACTGGCTTTGCCCGCCTCCATGGTGTGCACAGTCTCTAAAAGAAACTCCACTCCCATCCGTGTGCTCAGTGCTTTGCAGAGCTTTCGTGTTTAATGAAACATATCCTCATATCCATTCTGCACGTCCCTGGGAGCCTGTGCAAAGCAGCCTCCTGGGGTTGTTTTGGTTAACTGTATACTTTTCTCCTTGAATCCGATGACTTCTCCCTTCCTAGACAGATTGCACAAGCTGTTACCCAGACACCATGAGTCTTTCCACCCCCAGAAATTGCCACACAGCTCTTTGCTGAGCCTCTCTTTCCCATAAATAATACATGCCTGGATTTCTTAAATTCTTGGTCATCTTCCCTTGATTCAGCTACATGTCAATGACCTCTGTTATGACAGCAATGTTGTTTCAAATGAGTATGTCTGCAGCTGGAATCTTGTTTAATAGCTTTTCTTTTTTTTTTTTTTTCTTTTTTTTTTTTTTTTCTTTCTGATTATATAAATAGAAATATATATTCTGCAGTCTTTCACAGGTAGAGCAGTGAAATTACCGCAATGTTTTTGTGCCCCGTTAACAGCTCTGACCTAACTTAACACTGACTGGCTCCCATAGCCTCTTACTCAGCAGTTTCCATGGACAGGGTGTTGGTGAGCCACATCCACAGAGCTCGTGGGTTTGTGTCATGTGTGAGGGGACAGGACAGGATGGGAGTTCTCCTGTAACCACTGTTTAACATAATTCTCCTCCCAGTGTTTCCCATGTCACTCCCTACAGCTGTGATACAAGAAGAGTTTCACTGTAAAGGTGGTGACCCAAACAAAGGCACAGTATGTGGGGCCATCCTCATGGCATGGATCATCTTCATGGGCACGGCAGCAAATGTGAGATTCCCATGCTCAGCCCAGTGAAATCCAGTGGACGCAACGACATCAGGAGCTGAAGTACATGAGGTCCAGCCCAGTTTTACCAGAAAACCACAGGATGCTAAGTTAACGGCAGCATTATCTCTGTGTTCGGTTTTGTCCACTAAATAAAGTTGCCTACAGAAGATGATCCTTATGTCCTCAACACATCCTTTCCCACAATATCCGTGTCTCGTGCTGTTTTAAACACTCAGTAACACACACTCCAGGAACTTCTGCTTTGCAGAACCTTTCTCCACGTGCTGGATCTGAGGACCGAAGCCTCCTCCCTGCACCACGTCGCACATTGCAGCTGCAACACAGCACCACTGTGTTTATAATCAGGGGCTGCCCTTTTCACAAATCTTTGCCTTCTGCAGTTCTGCTGCCGTCCCACACCCTGGCCTGCTCTATCCCCACAAATATGAACATCCTCCTAACCCCATCATCCCCTCCGTACTGGTAGCTCACGGCCCTGCTGCACTCCTGCTCCTGTGTCTTGCAATTTGTGCAAGACAGAATTTGTGAAACTCCTGCATTCACCATGTCTCCTCCTGCTACATGCTGTGTGTTCACACACGCTTTCCTTGCACAGCTGTGTGTACTGCCCGTGACCCTGCCGCACTGCCCTGTTTCTGTTCCATGGCCCATATTTACGCCCTCTGACATTCAAGGACTGCTGCCTGCATGTATCTTTCTCTTTCATCTGCCGCTCAGTGCACCTTTGCTCCTGTGTTCAAAGTTTAAAATTAAATGTAGTCACAAGTGAGAGATTAAAAAATGCAAGTGAAACAAGACACCCATATACTTGCGTAGTTCTGCCACTGTCCTTGATATGAAGTGATCTTTCCATCCCCCTTGACACGCAGCCAGTGGACCCTTTGTACTGCATGGGATGCAGAGATCAAAACAAGCATATTTAATGAGCTCACTTCTAAAAATATTTTGAAGTTGTCTTTTTCTAGTGTGTCTCCTAAATTCTCTCTGGCTATACTTTGCATTTCTCTCATTAGAAACATGCTCTTCCAGTCAGGCCACTGACATTGCAGGAGAAGTTACTGTTGGAAAACGACATCCAATTTGAGGTGCCTAAACCCACAATTGTACGTGCATGCGGACTTACAACTCTGAAACACTCACTGACCCTTTAAGAAGCTCACCAAAATTCAGGATCTTGTAGGACATTTCAGTTACAGGGAGAAACTGAAGATGGGTTCATACTGCACAGGTCTGCCCAAAAGGTTAGACTATGTGACTAAGTGCACAGTCCAATCACTTCTTAAATTCAGACAGGTTTGGTGCAGTGACTACTTCACTGGGGAGCCTGTTCCAGTGCGCAACCACCCTCTTGGTGAAGAACCTCTTCCTGATGTCCAGCCTAAACTTTCCCTACCTCAGCTTAACACCATTCCTGCAGGTCCTATCACTGGTGTTTACAGAGAATAGGTCGCCTGCCTCTCCACTCCCCCTTGCGAGGAAGTTATAGACTGTGATGAGGTCCCCCCTCAGCCTTCCCTTCTCCAGGCTGAACAGGCCCTGTGCCCTCAGCCGCTCCTCATACGTCTTCCCCTTTAGGCCCTTCACCATCTTCGTTGCCCTCCTCTGGACACTCTCCAACAGTTTAATGTCTTTCTTGTATACTGTGGTGCCCAGAACTACACACAGTACTTGAGGTTCAACCCTTTTTAAACTGGTTGGTTTGCTACAAGAAAGTGCAAAGCCTGCTTCCCTGAGCACAGAAGCTGTAAGTTAATGATTTATTTTACTCACAGCCCCCAAACTCTCTGAGCTCTTCCCAGGTCAGCTATGGTACCCACAGTACATGGCCATGGTTCCTGTCTGTCCTTCTGCCTTGCCGGTGGGCGTCTGCTGCTCAGCCTTGGTTTCATCCCTTGCTCTGTTTGCACATACAGAGTTAAAATGATCCCCAGAACAGTTTCTTCACTAGGATCTATCAATTTATTTTATCAGTGCTTCCCTGTGTGCTTACATTTGGCTTTTCAGGCTCCTGGTTTCTTACAAAAGCTAGTTTTGGGGGGGCTGAAAGGAGATAGAGACCTCTCACACAAGAGGCAGATTGGACATAAGCCCCTCACACACATCCTGACTGGGCCAAGATGGGGCTGGATGGTCCTTGCACCCCCATGGTGGTGGCTGGGAGTGATGCCCACAGCCCTTAGTTATTGGTGAGCTGAACACAACAGAATTCAATCAGCTCTGAGCTGCAGATGTAATGAGGATAATGGCCCGTGCTCTAAAGAGCTTGAATTCATCAACATTTGGAGTGTGCCGTGCTGTCAGACTCAATTATTACTGTTACACATTGTGCTGCTCTTTGCCCTCGCTTACAAATTGTTTCATCCCATCCTGCAGTGAGCTGGGGCTGGAGATCAATCAGGTTTTGTGAGCGCACAAAGGCTGCGTGCTCGCAGGCGCCGTGCACACCCCAGCCATGCACACCATGGCATTTTGCACATCGCATTTTCATAGAATCACAGCATATCCTGAGCTGGAAGGGACCCACAAGGATCAAGTCCAACTACTGTCTCTGCACAGGACCACCCAAAAATCAGGCCATGTGTCTGACAGTGTTGTCCAAACACTTCTTGAACTCTGGCAGACTCAGTGTCATGACTGCTGCCCTGGGGAGCGTGTCCCAGTGCCTGGCCACTCTCTGGGTGCAGAACCTTTCCCTAACCCCCAGCCTGACCCTCCCCTGTCCCAGCTCCATGCTGTTCCCTCGGGTCCTGTCGCTGTCCCCAGAGAGCAGAGCTCAGCGCCTGCCCCTCTGCTCCCCTTGTGAGGGAGCTGCAGGCCGCCATGAGGCCTCCCCTCAGCCTGCTCTGCTCTGGGCTCAACAAACCAAGGCACCTCAACTACTCCTCGTACGCCTTACCCTCCAGACCCTTCACCATCTTTGTAGCCTTCCTTTGGATACCTTCTAATAGTTTTATGTCTTTCTTGTATAGTGGCAACCAAAACTGCATATGGTGTTCAAGGTAAGGCTGCATGAGTGCAGAGTCAAGCGGGACAAGCACTTTTCTTGGCCAGCTGGCAATTGCATGCCTGATGCACCCCAGGATATGACTGTGCCTTTGGGCTGCCAGGGCACACTGTTGACTCATGTTCAACCTGCTGTCGACCAAAACCCATAGATCCCTTCCCATGGGGCTGCTCTCTAGCTTTTCGTACCCCATTTGTGCATGGCAAAAGTGCACACTGTAATCAGATTCATTTCAGTCTTGGTTTTGATAAGAGATTGAGCTTATATTCCCTATTGGAAGTGCTTAACTCGTTCCCATAATGCATTTCTTGACTTCTCCAGTTTGAAAGTATATTTAAAAAAGGACACCAGAAATGTAGGAATTTTTCTAGAATCAGCTTTAGACCAATTAGAGAGGCAAAATGTCTTCTGTCTTCCTACTAAACTACTTCCTTGCTTGTACAAACAAAAATTGGTTTACCCAGTTCTGTCACTTTGGGAGCTCATGTCACATAGCATCCCTAAATCCTTGCAGAGTTACTGCTTTTCAGAGACAGCCTCGCTCTGCAAATGGTCAGCTTTCCTTGCTATGAATTTTGTAATTTTCCATCACTCTGATTTAAAACACAGGTTGTTTGAATCATCTCAATTTACCTCTCTCTCCAAACGATTCTAGATGACAACCTTATCTTCATCCTTATTTATCATTCTGTCAATCTTTGTGTCATCTACAGTAAATTAGCTCAGCAGTGTTTCTTATATTTGCTACCAGTACACTGCAGAAATGTTGAACAGCACTGAGTATGTACTGATCCTGGCACTTCATCATTAGATGATTCCCCGGTGACAGTCACTTTTTGAGACCTGCCAGTTAGCTTGTTCTTGACCCAATTAATGTGTGCTTTATTGACATGGTAGGGAGTTCTTTTTAATTGCAATGCTACAGGAGCACAAAGCTTTAAAAAGCTGTGTTTACCACCACCAAACTCTGCAGTCCCTCCAGTAATGAAATCAAACTAGGTTGAAAAAGACAGTGAACCATGTGTCTGCCATTAATTATCTTCTTATCATTTCTTACCTTCCTAATTGAATCTTGCTAATGGAAGCATTCCCATTATCTTGTCTGAGAGCGGCAGGGCAGCTGGCCTGTAGTTCCTCAAATAATCTTGACTGCCATGTGTGACTGCCTTCACATGGGCCCATTTCTAGCCCTCTCGAACTTCCCAGCTTTTCCAGCGCTTATCGTCAGAGAGCCAAGTTTCCCTCCCCTAACTTCTTTATGGCTCCTAAGTTTAAGTTACCTGGACCTGCTGATTCTCAACTGTGTTCGCCAATGTGCTGTTAACAGACTGAGACACTACAGAAATCTACCATTCTCTTGCCAATATAAAGTATTTATTGAATGTTTTCACTTTCTTCTGTGGGACTCCCCAAAACCGAGGAGGATTTGGATTGCAGTTTTACAAGGAAGTTACAAAGTCTGGTCCTTGTGCCAAGTTCCCCATTCATGTACGGTGTTTTTGTCTGGCTCATTCCTATCTGGGTATAAGCATGTTGGCAAGTAGGACTGGCAGAGACTTGCTGTGATATAATCAGGTAGCCTTATGATATAATCCTTTTCACGAACTGTTCAAGCTTAAAAGTGACTGGGTTGTTTTGTTTTCCTGGGAAAAGCTCAGAGAGCCTCATTCCTCTGGAAGGAAGAAACCTCCTTTCAATTTTCAGCCCAAACTTATTCATGGCTAGTTTATAACTGCTTTGCTGCACCAACATTTTCCTTTTTCTTAAGCAGCCTTTTCCATCCTGGGCATGTACTCCTGGGTTGTATAACAGCCATATTATACAACAGAGTCTTTGATGTGAACAGTTAAAGAGCCAAGGTGTTTTGTTTTCTCCATGTCTAATAGACTGCCTGTTCTTCCAACCATTCAAGCTATTCTTGTTCCAGTCTGAATTCCTCTTTCCTGACCTTAGAATGACCAAATGAGGTCTCATCAAAGCTTTGCATAACGGTACTGATATTTTGTTATTTTTGCTGGAAATGCTTCACCCAGTATGTCCCATTTCTCTCTCTTAAATGCCCTGCATGTGTTCTCACTTTTTGTTATGAGATGGAAACAGTAAGGAGATGGCAAGAGAACTAAAAAATACAAATACTTTTGTAGACTGTATTTTCCAAAAGCCCCACAATCTCTTAGGGGCCTGATCCCACATTCAAGGGTGTTTCAGCTCTGGTGTAGTTCTCCATAGCACTTAAGCATGTGACACACATCCCTGTACATCCAGATCCTGGTAAGACCCTACTTGCACCTTCAGGTGCCTATACCATCCAACCTTCAGGAGGTGTAGCACTTCTAAAAAAGGACTTCATTTGTAGTTTACTTGAGCATTTTTGAAAGTATTGCTTCAGAGGTCATGCAGTGGACATGGAGGACAGTTCTAAAAGCATTGTAAATGGAATGTGTCAGTAGTGACTAACCATGACTGTATGGAAGGTCTTTAAAATATTTAACTAGTAAAACCAACAGTAAGGTTTTCCTTAAATAGTCTTATACAAGGAAAAAGCAAACAGAAGATTGAAGTATAGCTCACCAATAGTCCTTGATACAGAAAAGGGACATGCATAGGATCCTCAGATTTCTCACTTGCACCTGTTCTGGGAGTTCAGTGCCTAATATTTTTATGATACTGGCTTTCCTCTTTCTATGTCATGCTTTGCATCTTACGTGCTGCAGAAAATGTCACATTTCACATTTAGAAAAGACTCAGGCCCCCCATCCCACAGAAAGGGAACACCCAAGAATGCTAGCAGAAACGAGTGGAGGGAGAGGACAGTCACAACATGAGGAAGACCCATGTGTGCCTCAGCTGAGGTCTTTGAGATACATGTCTGTAAAATTATGAAGAAAGAGCCATCTGGCCCTATGGATGGGTCTGGCATAAACATTTTCTATTCTCATGTGTTGTAGGTCCACACTTCACAGAATCACAGAATCACAGAATTTCTAGGTTGGAAGAGACCTCAAGATCATCAAGTCCAACCTCTGACCTAACACTAACAGTCTTCCACTAAACCATATCCCTAAGCTCTACATCTAAACGTCTTTTAAAGACCTCCAGGGATGGTGACTCCACCACTTCCCTGCCCAGCCCATTCCAATGTCTCACAACCCTTTCGGTAAAGTTCTTCCTAAAATCCAACCTAAAACTCCCCTGGCACAACTTTAGCCCATTCCCCCTTGTCCTGTCACCAGGCACGGGGGAGAACAGACCAACCCTCACCTCGCTACAGCCTCCTTTGAGGTATCTGTAGAGAGCAATAAGGTTGCCCTTGAGCCTCCTTTTCTCCAGGCTGAACAAGCCCAGCTCCCTCAGCCGCTCCTCGTAGGACTTGTTCTCCAGACCCCTCACCAGCTTCGTCGCCCTTCTCTGGACTCGCTCAAGCACCTCGATGTCCTTCTTGTAGCGAGGGGCCCAAAACTGAACACAGTACTCGAGGTGCAGCCTCACCAGAGCCGAGTACAGGAGGGCAATCACTTCCCTAGACCTGCTGGCCACACTGCTTCTTATACAAGCCAGGATGCCGTTGGCCTTCTTGGTCACCTGAGCACACTGCTCACTGCTGGCTCATATTCAGCCGACTATCCACCATCACTCCCAGGTCCTTCTCTGCCTGGCAGCTTTCCAACCACTCCTCTCCCAGCCTGTAGCTCTGCTTGGGGTTGTTGTGCCCCAGGTGCAGGACCCAGCACTTGGCCTTGTTGAACTTCATGCAGTTGACCTCAGCCCATCGGTGCAGCCTATCCAGATCCTCCTGCAGAGCCTTCCTATCCTCGAGCAGATCAACAAACGCACCTAACTTGGTGTCATCTGCAAACTTACTGAGGGTGCACTCAATGCCCTCGTCCAGATCATCGATGAAGATATTAAAGAGGACTGGCCCCAGCACTGCGCCATGGGGGATGCCACTAGTGACTGGCCTCCAACTGGATTTGACTACATTCACCACAACTCTTTGGGCCCGGCTATCCAGCCAGTTTTTAGCCCAATGAAGAATATGCCAGTCCAAGCCACGAGCAGACAGTTTCTTGAAGAGAATGCTGTGGGAAATGGTGTCAAAAGTCTTGCTGAAGTCAAGGTAGACCACATCCACAGCCTTTCCCTCATCCACCCACCGCATCACTTTGTCTTAGAAGGAGATCAGGTTCATCAAGCAGGACCTGCCTTTCATAAACCCGTGCTGACTGGGCCTGATCACCTGGTAGCCCTGTAAGTGCCGCGTGATGACTCTCAAGATAATCTGCTCCATGAGCTTCCCTGGCACTGAGGTCAAACTGACAGGTCTATAGTTCCCTGGGTCTACCCTCCGGCCCTTCTTGTAGATGGGTGTCACGTTTGCTAGCCGCCAGTCAACTGGGACCTCCCCCAGTAGCCAGAACTGCTGATAAATGATGGAAAGTGGCTTGGCCAGCTCCTCCACCAGTTCTCTCAGTATCCTCGGGTGGATCCCATCTGACCCCATCGACTTGTGTACATCCAAGTGGTCGCCTACCATTTCCTCACGGATAGTGAGGGCCACATTCTGCTCCCCATCCCCTTCCACAAGTTCAGGGTACTGGGTATCCAGAGAGCAACTGGTTTTGCTGCTAAAGACTGAGGCAAAGAAGGCATTAAAACACCTCTGCCTTTTCCTCATCTTTTGTAACTAAGTTCCCCCCTGCATCCAGTAAAGGCTGGAGATTCTCCTTAGTCCTCCGTTTTGCATTAATGTATTTGTAAAAACATTTTTTGTTGTCTTTGACGGCAGTAGCCAGATTGAGCTCCAGATGAGCTTTGGCCTTTCTAATTTTGTCCCTGCACTGCCCCGCAACATCCTTATAGTCCTCCCGAGAGGCCTGCCCACTTTTCCAAAGCTTGCAAACCCTCTTTTTTTCTCCTAAGCTCAAGCCACAATTCTCTGTTCAGCCAGGCCAGTCTTCTTTCCCGCTGGCTTGTCTTTGGGCACGTGGGGACAGACCGCTCCTGTGCTATTAAGATTTCCTTCTTGAAGAGCACCCAGCCTTCCTGGACTCCTCTGCCCTTCAGAACCACCTCCCAAGGGACTCTGCCAACCAGTGTCCTGAGCAGCTCAAAGTCAGCCCTACAGAAGTCCAATACAGTGGTTTTACTGGTCCCCTTCCTGGCTTCTCCAAGAATGGAGAACTCTACCATATATTGCTCCCGGTTTGCTCTCTCTTCCATCCTTGTCTGCACAGTCTATCCCTACCTCTCCCCTGCCCTGGCACTTACCTGACTCCATGCTAAGCTGGTTCAGAGAGTCAATCCCCCAGAAATTATTCTTCATTTTTGGGGTTATTCTTCTAGCAAGGTAGCATCATGAACTGCATCTGTCTGGATGGAGAGTTAACTTCTCTGTTCATGTGTCTTTCCTCTGGAGTGAAATTTGCTTAATACAGTCCTCTAAAAGATGATTATGAAAAAGTGATATATCTTTTCCTGTGTTGTCTGCTCAGACATTCATATCTTAGAAATAAAGACCATTGTTAGTCATGTTTGTATGCAAGATACAGAGAAATTAACGTTTCTTTAGATATGACTTTTATATATATATATAGTTAATGGGCATAAGATAATTAACCAGCCCATAATTAACTTCATGCTTTTTTTTTTTTCCAAACAGATGATCAAACTTTAACTACACATGCATTAAAATACTGATATAAAGCCTCTGCTTTAAGAAGGTTAGATATCTAATAGCAATTCCAAGCATTTAATTAGGCTAGTTCTTCAGGTTAATAGATCAACTTGCACTTCTATAGTGCCCTCCATCAAATTATCTTTAGAAACAGCAATTAATTAAGCATCATGTTACTCCTGCAGGTTTAGTTAATAGTATTATATCAGTAATACAAGGCCCAAAGGGGTTTAGACAGTTTTCTTCTCCCCTCATGCCTCCCTGAGGAAACAAAGGTGGCTGTGCTCCAATATTGTGCACCTCCAACAGATGTCAAAAGTTAGGTGACGGGAGCCTGGGCCCAGGAGTAAGGTGCTTAGATGATGATAGAAGAGTCACTGATGGCACCAGCACCAAGATGGTGATACTGGGATGCTCCACCTGTCCATCTGCCTGTTCCCTTGCCAGTCAGGGAAATTTATATGGATTATGGGTATGCTCAGTGCTCCCCTTCAGCTACCTGTGGAGTCCAGTCTTTTCTCACACAACCATCCCTTAACCACCTGTGAGATGCAGCCATCTCTCACGATGCTGTCTCTACCTTTTCGCAGCTTCTTGTGCCATTGTTTGTTATCTTCAACAGTTCCTCATGTCATGTCCTGTGGTTTCCCTTGTCCCGCTTAGTTATCTTCATCTCAAGCCAAGGACAGTTTGGTTATTTGCCAGCAGGCTTAACATGAGGCAGTAAGGCCAGGAGACAGTCCAGAAAAACCACACCAGATCATCAGCAGCTTCCTCAGCTCTTGAATGAGTGCAGAAACACTGCAGCTCAAGGAGGAGCCGGCAGCATCCTTAGCAAGGGGAAAGCAAGGCTGGGTCTGACCCTGCCTGCACCATGAGCACATGGAAATGCATGTCTTTCCCTTGCCAGGAGCATTTTATATCATTCCAACATGAAGAAAAACATAAAGCCAGATCAAGAAAGTGAACCCAGGCCTCCTTGACTGCAGCCATGCCCAGCTGCTGCTAACTCACTGCTCCCTTTTCCTAGCAAAACATCTGTCTGACAGCAGTGGGTTGCCATGAGTTTAAGACTCCTCCAGGGAGGAGAGGGGAGGTTTGAGCCGTGGTCTTTTGACCTGTTGCAGTCAAGCAAAACAACTCTCACTCCCAGCTTTTCCATTGCCTACCTCTGAGGAAGCCTCATCCCTGTCCTGCTAGTCATCCATGTCCTTGCTCTGAAACCTGAATGCACAAGGTGTTTGAAGGTCAGTGCCTAACATCTTAGTGTCACAGCTCTGTGCTGGTTTGGGGTATGACTAAAGGTCTGAATTATGCTGTTTTGAGCTTCCAGTCTCTTCCAGCTCCTACAATTAGTTGAATCTCTTCACTTTGGTCTGCTAACAGGGCTGTAACACAACTGTCTAATCTCACTGAAGAGGCATTAAATGTAATGAGTGCTTCCAAAGAGAACAAAGATGATTTGATGGAGGGCACTTGAGAAGTGCGAGCTGATATATAACTTGCAAAACAAGTTTAATGAAATGTTTAAATCACTGTGAGTTATGTAACCACATTAAAACAGTAGCATCAACACCAAAACATTAAACAGAAGCTAGGATTTTCCAAGCTGAGATAGTCAAAAAGTGGTAAGAATTCAACCTCTTCCCTGACATTACTGCATATGCAGAAGACAAGGAATCCCAAATAGCTGATTATTTTTTTTTTTTTTTTTTTTCAGTAAAGCACTCAGTGCACTTGGGTAATTACTCCATGCATTGTTATCTAGTTGAGCAAACTTAGACTTTCTGTGGCATGATTCTCCCCTTCTTCTGCTTAGGAGAAAGGAGGAAGAGGACAGAGGAAGGCACCATCCCTCACCCATTAACCTGCTTGAGCCAGAGCTTCCCCTCTTCCCCTCAAAGGATTGAGAGGCCCCACATCATTGCATCGTCATACGAGTGACTCCAAACAGCTGCCCAAGACGACCCACACTTCTCCCCCCATTAGAAGTCCCCCCCATCAGCCAAGGCCCTTTTGCAATCTGTTCACCTCAATGGCATAAATTTGTTCCATCTGGGTTGGACTGACTTGCACTGATGAGCTATGAGACAGTGGAGAACAGAGACTTCAGGTTTTTAAATTTCTTTTTGGAAAGTACCTTTCCTGCATGGGTAATACTCCAAATTTTGGTCCCACTGTCTAAATCCACATTCTTTATTCTGCTCAAAGTTCAATGTTGTGTTTGTTACCTGAACATTCTCCTACAAAGGACTGCTGGTTTACATCATTGCTAAAAAGGGGATTGGCCTTATAAAATCAGTTTTCCATATGGTGAGGTACAGAGGGAGTCCTCATGAGCTGAAGATGCCATCGAAGATGAGCCCTTTCTGCTCTGGGATAGTCTAATTTAGAAGCAGGAAATTCCTCAGAATAAGCAGCTCCCAGTCCCAGCTGAGAGCTGACTAATAAAAGTGCTGTGAAATATTTAACTGTGCATAGTAGCAGAAGATTAAGAGCAGATGTGATCTAGCAAAGCAGCTACACCAAGGGGCAAACACAAACCTCCATACCACGTCCCCAGCTCCAGCAATGCCCAGCACGTCCCACTGCCACCTGGGGAGAGCCGATGTTCTCCCTCCTCTTGGGAGCTGCCTTCATATCTCGTCACCTGTGATATAAAATCCCTCAATCACATCACAGTGCTTGAGATTGCAGAGGGGTGACAATACTGTAGGAGCCAATCTTAGGATAGAGCAAGAGCATGTACCATATGGAGAGGCAAAACGTGTCTTTAGGCAAGGCAATATATGTCTTTAGGCAAGCTGATGGAGCTGGAATAAAACAGATAGGTGGTGTTGTCTCTTTAACACATCTCTTTGAAGAGACTCAGCTCAAAAATTTGCCTTTCTTGCTTGTTTAAAAGGTGGGCTCAACTGCAGACACGTGGTGGCATCTACTCAGTATCTAAGGCATGTTCATGCTGTGGACCTAGCTGGGGTATTTGCTGTCTGCTCAGGTTATCCTACCCTCCATGTGAGCTACAGCATGCTGGTGGTCCTCCCTGCAGCATCTTCTGCTCTTTATTTACCTGGCAATGCCTTGATCCTTGAACTGATGTGAATATGAACCACACCAAAGTCTGCAATTGAAACATAATTTTAGGGTTGTTGTAGGAACTGTGAGAATGTTTTCATCAGGGTGCATAAACTGAGCGCCCAAAACTTGTGTTTAGGGTTTTGTGGCCAAAAGACATGGCCACACTTCCCAGGACCCCAGTTATTGGGGGTTTATCACTACTGAAAGCAAAGAGCCAG
Source organism: Netta rufina (assembly GCF_964035555.1). Classification (NCBI taxonomy): domain Eukaryota; kingdom Metazoa; phylum Chordata; class Aves; order Anseriformes; family Anatidae; genus Netta; species Netta rufina. The sequence continues at coordinate 111,447,284 of NC_140125.1, forward strand.
TAAGAATCAGTACTCGTGGGGTTTTATGGGTGCTGAAAGTAAGAGGCAGTATGGTGGCTCCAGCTGTATTTGCTTACTACAACATTTTTGAAAGTTTCATTTCTTTTATCGGAGCGCCTTGAATAAAGACTTTGGTCCTGGAGTCTGAGAATTTATCCAGTCACAACATTTCCTTCTCCCGAGCCCTCATTCCAGGGCCTCCAGTTTTGGATTTACCTTGCTTATTTTCTAAGCAGACCAACCTTCTATCTCTTATTGGTGAAACCTGGCAGACATTTTTATAAGATTTTATTTAGTTATAACTCGCAAGTGTTTCCACAATTAGTTCAAGGAAAAAAAAAAATCAGGAGTTTAATTTCTCAGCACAGTTGCTCAGGGAAATCCGTGCCTCCTCATGACCCGCTGGCCGTGAGTGGGACGTTTTTGATTGCTGCCCAGAGGTGGCTGTCTGGCTCTGACTCACTGCAGTTTCACCTCCAGCCGCCGAAATACCCTGAGTCACAGAGGCACTGCAGCTGATAATGAGAGCTAATCATGCGAAGGATATTACAGCCATGAAGGCACGTTAGGCACAGCTCCTGGTGGACGGCAGAAGCAGGACACAAGTATATCTACATAATTCTTAATTAACTACAAAAAGTGGCTGGCTCCCTTTCCCCCCCGTCCCACTTTCCCTCCTATTTCCCAGGCCATAAACCAAATCTTCAGCAGGTATAAACTGGCACAGGCTCTCTGACTTCAAAGGAGCTGCATTGGTTTGAACCAGCAGAGATTCTGGCGCCATATGGCCCTCATTATGTTAATGTGAGGCCCAAAGGATGCAGTGCAATAATAAAAAGGAAATACTGTGTGATCCATCATAGCTTTGGCACTCAAGGCAAGACTTTCAAAGGTATTTAGGCACCAAAAGAAGCAGACAGGTGTGTAGGAGATTTTTCTGTGTTCCACTTCCCCATGATAAAAAATGATTTCCTTTCCATCCTAAACCAGCCTTGGGAGTCCCTGCAAGAGGGAGAGAGGCTGCTCACCCGGAGCACCCAGGGAGAGCCAATTCCTTGTTATCACCATGGAAAGAAGTGCTGCTTTTCCAAGCCAGACCAATAACTCAGCTTGTAGTTAGGGTAGCACCACTCCAGGGGCTGCTGGAGGGCAGGTCCAGAGCAAAACTTGGGCAGCAGGTAAGGAGCACAGCAAGGCGAATGATTCAAGCCAGGCTCACCCCAAGCCAGGGGAGGAGGTTTAGGAGGACGAGTGCAGCTTATTCCTGTGCTCAGCAGATGGAAACCTACCGCACCCAGAGTTCCCCCAGGCCCATCGGTATGGAAACCTTCAAGAGCATGGAAAGTTCCTTTGATTTTAAATCCAAACAACTAACCGCTGTTATTCTTGGACATTTATATTACATTTTCCTCATATTTTCCATCGCATGGATGATTAAAAACAAATTATTGCGCTAAGGTGTTTGAAGTTAGGATGCTCTATGCAGCACTTGTTTGTTTCTAAGTTCCTGTCAGGAATTTCCTGCTGATCTGGTTTTATGTTGTCTTTACCTAAACCAAATTTTCACCAGGGACCGAAATAGGCCCTAAATAGTTTGAAAAGTGTTCTTCCATCTCAGTTTTTTTTTTTTTTTTTTTTTTTTTTTTTTTTAAGCCCTGTAATCTTTGTCGTACCAAGTAATGAAGCGAGATTGCTGAGAGAGTACTCACATTGCCCTAAAGGAGTGGGAAACAGATTGCTTAATATGGCAAGAGTCACAGCCCACGTAATAACTTTCACGGGCATTTTTCATTGTTCTAATGCCTTTATATTGGTGCTCTCTTGTAATGCAGTTAGGAATGATGCAACCCTGTTGCTGTAATAACCTGGTGGGCAGCTGGATAAATTCCTTTAAAAAAAAAAAAAAAGTCACCACGTCATGAAGACTTCCTAGCATGAAACATTCTTCATTAGTTGCCTGCATTTTGCATAGTTTTGTTCTCCAGACACGTAACTGTTAAGAGTTTAGATGCAATACCAGTGCTCAGATGTACTCCCTGCACAGTGCTGCTGCCCTTCTCAAGAGCCTGCGGTGCTGGGTGTTTTTCCTTTGGTTTCTGCATGTGCTAATGCATCAGGAGCATGCATTATCCTTGGGAGTGTCCAGAAAATGTGGGAAATGAAGAGTAAGGTAAGGCTCTTCTTCCTTGATGTGTGACAATAAGGTTTAAATCTCTACCCTGCCCAAATCAAACCAGTTAATTGAGTGGGGCTCCTGAAATCAGGCAAATGATTGCCTCTGAATCCTATCAGAATTTGTTTTGACTGCTAAGATCAGTTTTCAAAGCAAGTTTGCTCAAAACCAGCATATATCTGAAAAACATTTTTTGAATTTTTGCTTTTCTTAGTGAAGATTTCTGTTGTTGAGCCCCCAGTAAGTTCTGGTTAGCATGCAGTTAGGCACTGCATTCCTTCATGTAAAGGTACAGATAGGCATCTGCCACCTGGGTACAGCAGAACAGCTTTAATAATTAAATTACTGACGGTGCCCTGTGAGATCAAATACCCCAAATGATATTGTCAAAATGTCCACTGCTAATAGGATGGTGAACTTTTATGATTTTAATTTCAGCAAGTGAACGATTACAATATGAAACCACAGTCCGGCACAATGTTGTGATCGCAGCTAATTTTACACATGTAAGCAATGCTTCCCCTTTGGCATAAAGATTTGCAATATCAGAACATTGACACGTAGCCAATGTGCTTCAGGAAAAAATAGCAACAAGTAAGAAACTCTCGTATATGAAGCTCTATAGTGGCTGAATATTTCTATAAAGTACCCGAAGCTCATTTACACTGCGCAGCAGGGATCAACACACATCTGCCTTTACAAATTCACAGAACTTGTTGACTTACGTTCAACCAAGAAAAATGTGAAAAAAAATATTTTTATAGCAAATTCCTCAAATGCTTATCGTGTGAGGCATCAATAACAAGACCTTAAACAGGCTCTTAATTCCCCAGTGAGGTATTTAAACAGTGGGTGGATATTCAAAAATGCTGGACAACGGCACTGCTCATTGACTTCTTTTCTGAAGATCAAACCACAGGCTTATGTTCTTAACAAAATCTTAGATTCAATTCAGAAAATTTTCAATGTTACTTCCCTTATGCAACATTTCCTCCTTGTGTTTGGGTAGAGGATGCCCATGCAGTTGACACAAATGCTTCGCAATGCCCAGCTATCGTGTTCTCGTTAACTCTCTAACCTTCCAGGTTTTATAAAACACAAGTATTGCACTGGGTATTTATTGGAGACCTGGACAATGACAGCTCGTTGTTACAAAGCATAAGTAAAAAATTCTCTTTTGCACTTCCCAACTTTTGCAACCACTTTCTTTTCCTGTTCTTTCATCATCATCTCTGCAGAGGGCTCTGTGACAGAACCTTAGTACAACCAAGATAACGAATTTGTTATGATTCATGCACAAAAGGGATAACTATGCCCTAGCATGGGCTTTCACCAAATATCAGACATTGCCTCCCAGATTGCCTCAAGGCCCCCAAGGTTTGTAAACTGCATGGACAAGCGTGGGCCAAAATTTCAGGTATCTCTCATTTCAGCGGGAGGCTGGGGTTGAGTCCAGACCAAACACGTGAGTTTCACTTTTGGCCCCACTCCTGGAAGAGCAAGGGATTTGAGTTTGTGTGTGACACAACATGATCACACCTCCACATCTGACACCTAGAGAAAGGTAAGAGCTCAGGATGAATTGAGAAAGAAGGGCTGGAAGGAATCTAAAAGACAAGTAAATCCAGGCCCTTGTGTTGTCATCACGGCATTATGTGATTTCCTTTACAAATGTATCCATTTTTCTGTTAAAATCTGCTAAGGTTTTTGCCACTATGGTCATACTGGCATGTTACAAGAGAGCATAACGATGGCTGAGTCCAGCCAGACCAGACCAGATGTCCACCTACCACCGTGTCCTGTCCCCACTGTCATCCCTACTGGCTCCAGAAGCGAATGTCCCAGGCAAGCAATGGGACCAGGACACATTTGTGGCCAGCCTGTTCCACAGCTGACTCCAGCCCCTTTGGCTCCTGGCACAGTGCATCCTGAGTCCTGAGATGACTGTGCATTTAACAGCCACCATCAACTTTTTTTTTTTTTCCTCTGAATTTGTTCAGTCTCTTTTCTGACCTCATGTGAACGTTTATGGTCTGTAAGGTCCTTTGGAAAGGGATTTCCCATCTTATATGCACCTTGTCCATCGACCTGTGGAGGGGGCCTTCCAATTCTACAGCATTCTTGGAAAAAAATGGAAAAGCTCTTTGTGGCCACCACTTGTTTAAAGCTTCAGGCCACAACCTTTATGACTTTGGTACATCACAGGTACAATTGTGCCCACGGAAAAGGCAAAAATAATCCAAAAAATATTGGAGAGAGACTGAAGAGTGCTGAGGAGCCTGCTAAAGACCATCACAAGAAGGTGCCAGGAGCTTGTGGAAGAGCTGACACTATCCTGGTGACCCACAGCAGGTAAGTGGGTGCTGGCAGAGGTGCAGAGCCAGCCCCAGTGGCTGCTAGGAGGAAGGTGAGAGCTGCTGGGTGGGAGGCAAAAGCAGAGCTTCTCAAATGGAGCAAATCAAAGGCTTGGAGGGGCTGGGAGGGGTTATTTATGCTGAGGGGTAATGCTAGCTGAAGAATAATTGCTTTCAGGCTGCTTTTGGACAATTGCTTTTAGGCTGCTCTTAAACCCTTGCTTTTAGGTTGACCTCTCCGGGTTCATCTGGTGCTGCTCTGCCTCTTTATTAGTTACTATCGGTAATTGTAGCCTGCGGCTGTGGGGCAAAGGAGCACCAGGGAGAAATAAAACAGGGGGAGAAGTAGAGAGGGAAGGGCTCTGCCCAGGAGAGCCTGATGTAATGTGGCCTCTGTGGGAGCCCGTAAAGCCACGCATCCCTTTGTGCAGAGAGGGGACATCACAGGAGGATCTGTGGTCGTGACCAGAGCTGAGACCACTGGACTAATGAGAGGGACTCAGATGATGTGGCTGCACCACGAGCCATCAAGAGGAGCAGACGTGGCAGAGGGAGGTTAGAAATGTAAATGGTGGCTTTGGAAAACTCAGAGGGCTCAGAGCAGGGGGGGCAGCAGTTGAAACCTTTCTGAGGTTGCTTCTACCAAGGCAGAGGGAAAGCCCCAGAGGCTTCCCTTTGGGGCCAGGCAGAGGACTGGATGTTCCCCCCAGAATTCCATCTTTTTTTCCAACCTTCAGGCTCACTGTATGCATGCTGGTAAAGTGCTGATAGCCACCAAGATCAAGACGTCATTTGGTTTCCCATATATCTGCTTATCTGCATGAGGAACTTCTCGATGGCTGCACCTGGCCAGTTGAGATTGCGAAGTGTCCCCGCCAGAAGGATTTCATCACTTCTTGTTAGCTCTGGGTGCTCAGCCTGGTTCTTTGCACCAGGAAACTCGGTTGTTTCCCACAGCCTCGTGCAAGGAACAAAACTGGGCTGCGGGGTCACTGGGACATGGGGCCACTGGTGGGCAGGTGGGAGGAGGTTGGGGAAAGGGAGAGAACCGCCAGTGTCTACGTGTCTGTGTCAGCACTGTCCCCAGGGTGCACAGCGTGACAGAGACCCTCAAGAGCTCCTAATGCTTCCTTAAGGAAAAAGGGGCTCCTGCAAAGAGGCTGCAGGGCTTCAAGAGGAGGCTGGACAAGGACTTCAGAGTGAGGTTTGCCAAACAGGCTCAGAAAATCTCTGATTTTGGAGTAGGAAGTGAGGAGGAAGGGATGGAGGAAGGGGGCAGCAAGGAAGGGAAAGAGGGGATAGAGAGACCACTGCACTGCTCCCATACCCATCCTAAAGTCCTCCAATATGTTCCTGAGTCCCTTCAGGCACTCAATGCTTCTCAGAGTGCCCCTCATCTCTTACCAGAGGCATAGGGGGATGCTGTTTGCCTCTGGATGGGAAAAGGAAATCTGGTGCTGTTCCCAGGGAGGGCTCTCTTTTCATTTCTTCAACAATTTACCCCAAATGAAAATGGTCTCTTTAACACAAGCTGCAAGCACTGCCATTATAAATAAAAGTGGGGCTAATTCTGCTACAGGAACAGCTTCTTTGCATTATGCTGCTCCAGCATGCAACCAAAAATGCTCTGTTTAATATATTGCCAAAGCATAACTCTTGAGCAAAACAGACTTTGTGTTTTCTAACTGTTGCTTCCTTTAGCTATGGCTGTAACAACTCAATTATGATGTGTGCACACGTGTGTGTTTCTGTGTGTGCATGCACAGGTCTCTAAAATTTATTTTTAAGCTTTTCTGTATGGAAGAAAATTTATTTCATGCCTAGATGTGGGAAAAGGAAAAAAAGAAAAAAGTTAAAAAAGGTCATTTATTTGCTGAACTTGTAACAGCTCTAGTTCCCAAGGAGACAAGCATGGGCACTCTTCAGAGGCCTCCTGAATCTAATTGTTTAACATTTTTTTTCATGCTTGCTAATTGCTCTGTGCAGCTGGTTTTATTTAAGGGGTTAGCATTTAGAAGTTGAAATGAGGACATATTGCAAACTTTACCCCACAGCTCACCGTGCTGTACATTATGCACAGCCGCTCAGACTGTTAACCAGAGGTGAGGGCTGAAAGACAAACTGATGCAACTGCAGAGAGATGCGTGAGGATACAGCTGGACAGAACAGCTCAGAGCTGCAAAAAAAAAAAAAAAAAAAAAGCTCTTGTCCCAACAGAGGATGTGCGTGCAGCAAAACGTGCTAGCTTTTGAGGATTTCCAGGCGATGAGCAAGGTCTGGCTGGCTGTGTACAGGAGGCACATGCGCAGAGCAACCTCACCACTGCTCGGCTCGCCCCGATGGTCAGAAAACAGGGAGAGGAGCTCACTTCTTCCCAGCTGGGAGATCTGGGGTGTTCCATGAAATAAATGTCTGCAAACAGGGGAAAAAAAAATGCTGACCTTGGGAATATAAAACAGGAATAAATTGATGTGTGCCATTTTTTCTCAAGCACCGAGGGGCAGAAAGATGAAGTGTTTTCAGTATATAGACACCCCCTGCCAATATGCTTCCCATAGCTTTCGGTGAAATGCAATGTAATGGAAATCAAGCTTTAAAAATAATAGCAATTTAGTTAAAAATCCAATTCTCTGCCAGAAGTGTTTTGAGGGGAAGTTGTTGCTGCTGAATGTGCCCATAAATTGCATTGTCAAAGAAGGTCAGTAGCAGCCACTGAGTGAGGAGGACTGCATATATTTAGTCCTCCTAACATTAATTCTAGCATAAATTGATGTCAGAAAACTCGCCCATTTTCTCTCCTATTCAAAGCTGCAACTGCAAAGGAGAGAGGTGCTGGTGGTTGCTCCTCCCCACAGCAGGGGCACGCAATGAGGGACTATGAGAAGGCTCTTGCTGCCCTCCTAGCAAGGAGCTGAGCTGGCACAGCTCTGGGATGAGCTAAGGGCCATTTTGATGGAGAGCTGCTCTCCCTTAACCTTTTCTAGCATTAAAAACATTTTTTAGAATGAACTTTATTATTGTCTCCTACAGTGGACGCTTTAAATATGCCTGCAGAAGAGTCTTTGAATCGCTTGAGGCAGCCATCAGCTTGCGAAGCCCTTCTGCCCTCTGGTGAAAGTGAGATCAATATCGAGCCTTGGATCCTGACCCACTTCGAGTTTTCCCACCCTGCTTCGTGCCTTGATGCCGTCAACAGTCTCAGCAGAAAGGATCCTCCCCTTTCCCAAGGGGAGCTGTGGGATCACCCCAACCTTCCGGAGCGATGAGATGAGACAAGAGGCAGCTCTTGTTGGTACCAGTACACAACACCAGGTCACATCCTAGAGCTTGGATGGGGTCAGGGCCATGCTGTCATTTATTCCTCCCTGGGCCATGTTCAAAATCTAGGAGGGGTGTTCTGCTCCACCCCAATGTTCATGAGTCACTCACACACTGCTTCATTTCAGTGGCTCATTCTGGTGATGTTTCTCCCAGCCGTCTCACTCTGGATACCCACAGACCCGTTAATAAAGGATCCTGGCTGGGATGCTGGCCCCTGACTCACATACGTGCTTAATGTGATTTATGTTCATGACCAGTAAAAGCAAAAAATCACCTGAGGCATTACTTTTTTTTTTTTTTCAATAACATATCTGGGAATGTAGAAGGTGCTAAACGAGCAGCAGGATTGCTCTCTGCCTTCAGTGAAAACACTGCCTATTACGGGTAAAACATTAATTCAAGAAATCAAATGCAAGTGGTAGGCAGTTCAAACAAAGCCTGTTTCCTGGTTCAAAGCCCAGCTCAGACCTTGATCTGTCTGCCCCCAGAATTTGTTAAAAAGGCAGGTTTCACTCTATCGGTTATGACTGGATGTTACAGTAAAAAAGTGGTAGCAAAGTGTTTTGAATAACTTGAGCATTTCCAGGCTGTGCATGCTTGCTGTTAAGAAGCAGTGATCTCCCTGGCACACACTGGGAGATTTTCTAATTAAATTACAATTCTAAGCAAGTGAAATGTTGTTTCATTGCAGCATAGGTTATTTAGTTAAAGATTAAAAACAAACAAGCAAAAACCCCTAAAACTACTACAGAATATGAATTGCCAGGGTTAAACTACTCTCAGGTGCATCGGTGTAAATCCGCTGATAACACCTCTGCTGACAGGGTTATCCTGAATTTGGACTGGTGCAACTGGAGGCTGGGAACAATATTTGCAGTAAATACACCCCTATGCTTTCAAACACCGTGTATCACCCAGCTACGCAAACTACCATCAGCAGAGCATGGATGTGCTATTTTGGAACAAACGAACAACAACAAAAAAAAGCCTGTTACATTAAAACAATAAAGACAATGAGTGAGAGGGAGTTTAATCAGAGGGCAGGCTTGTGGTCTTAATGTTCCCACAGATCTGCAGATATAAACCTCCTCTCACACCAGGCTTCATGTACTCATGCTCTCCTCTGAGGAGAAGCAAGGAGACTTGTCTATAATTATACTCATTAGTACCTGTCTTTTTATAATGCTTCCAATTTTTATTTTTTTTTTCCAGAGGAAAAATATGAGGCATGAGTTGTATGATGTAATTTCTATCATAAAATCTTCCCTAACAGCCTGCCTAATCAAGTGCTGTTTGTTGTTTGTTAGTAGCCTTGTCTTTGTAGCTGCGAGAGGTAAGAATATGTGCGGCATGACTTTCAGGGAGAGGCAACAGTTTTTACTGAGGGGAAAAAAAAAAGAAAAAAGAAAAAACATTTAGAAAAACACAGTTAGGAAAGCAGACAGGCTTTCAAGCAACAAGTTGGACTTGAAGAAGTGTTTGTATGCCTGAAAGCTTGCCTGCTTTTTCCATCTTTATCACTTGGTCTAATAAAAGATTACGGCCCCCCACAAAACTTGCCCCAGTTATTTACCGAAAAAGTGCTTTGAACGGCTGGGAGCTTGCAGTTTATGCAGATGCTTAACAGAAAATGGAATGAATATAATACTATCATAATAGAGAAAAGACATGAAAAAAAGGTCTGTCACCAGATCAATCATGAGAACCCATCGCTGCTGCGCGGGGATGAAGTGGTTCTGCAGAAGGGTCAGTGTTTGTTTCTTGGTTTAATGGAAGGAAGGCATTTGAAGCTGGCCATAAAAGTGGATGATGTGAGGATAAAGCGAACCAAGTGATTAGCCTTGTGAAAAAAAAATGCTCTGGTGTCATGATCCAAACTTTGCAGCCAGTTGGTGCTTTAGAGCAACAGTAGAGCTCTTTGTCTGGCTTAGTTGAGTCATACAATTATCTCAATAACAGTAAGTACCTAGCAACAGCCTCAATAAACACCCATTTATTTGATTAATCAGCCATTTTGAAACAGGTTTGGTAAACATTACTCTTTCACTTCTGGATTACATTATTAAAAAAGCTGCCCACTGAAGCTGCTCCCCACGCTATGAATAACTGCACGAAACCGCAGATGTCCTGCCCAGCTTGGGCAGGTGGGCTGAGCTTAACTTGACACTTCTTGCCCACGTCCAAGTACAGAAAGCAGGTACAGGTCAGAGAAGCATTTATCATGGATTTTCTAGCTCACAATAGAGCTGCTGATGTTAACGAGTGCTGGCAATAACCACACAAGAATCTGGTGGCTGTGAGACCAAGATAGGAAGAAAGAAGAAGCAGAACCTTAGTTTCCATTAATGTAAACATTTGCATGTGATATTTAAGGATAACTCACAGTGGCTGGTATGTAGTTTAAGTGCTGAAAGGGTTTTGAGTACTCAGAGATTGCGAGAAGTGTTTGCAGTGGATTGGGATCTGGGAACAAATGGAATTTTTGTTATCGTGAAAGATATCAAGATTATTTCCAAAGTAACCCTTGATGGACTTCTGTGAAAGGGAGGCTGTGAAGTCTAGTTAAAGAGCATGTATATGCATATGCATACAAATAAATAAGCATGTAACAACCTATTTCTATATGTATGTATATAGGGGCTGGAGGTGCTCTCTTTGTGGGAATGCCGAGGATGAAGCTGTTTCCTGCTTTTTCCCAAGCTCTCCAAATGGTGCTGTGCCTACTTCTCGTACATTGATGAGGAATTGAACCGAAGGAACAAGGAAAGCCTTTTCACAGGAAAATGTCTTTGTTCAACTGAACCTCTACCCTCTTGCCCTCAGGTAAACGCACCACCCAGCTGTATGGTCTGAATGACCTTCTCTCAACCTTCCCTGCTGAAACTCTTCTGTTTTGCATGAAATAATTAAGCATAGATCTCTACTTGCTTCAGTCATGATGGAAAATTATGCACCTGCTTTTGCACCCAGGGTTTCTTCTCATTCTGGTATCATAAAGCCACTTAAATATGTGTTCTTTTTCATCGATATGCTTGTTTTATCCCCGGTATTAAAGTACTATTGAGCAGCAAGAGTTTATTCCCTTTCCTGCTGATTTTTAATGTACAAAGAAATAAACTTTTTTTATGACTGTGTTCACAGCCCAGGGATTGTGCCTGTCATTAAAGCAATACAGCGTCTGCGTTCAGATAAGATCTAAATCTAACCTTGCTCAGCAGAGAGGAAAGGAAGAAGCAGACCTCTCTCCTGCAAAACATCACCTGTCTGCAGCGTGGGGGTGAGGTTCTCAGGTGCCTCCTGATCTCCCAGCTTATCTCAACCAGCCATCACACCTCCTCATGTTTTTCATGCCTTGTCTTCATGCAGCGTCAACAGGGAACCATGAAATGCATTTCTGTAAAGACACAAAAAATCATTTAAAGTAAGAAGTACACACAATAACAGAAGTACATACTTCACACACATTAGAGTTAATTCATTACGTGTTTTACAAAAATTTGCCTGGGATCATCTCAGGATTTTTCCTCCAGAACTTACAACCTGTATAATGTGAAGATGTTGAGGAGTCTCCACCCTTAGATACTTTTTCAAAACTTGATTGAACAAACCCCTTGAACAATCTCATCTAACTCTGAAGCTAGTCTTGCCGGATCTCTTTTCCATATTGTTATTTTCTTCTAATAATTCAATGAAAATTTAACCACAAAACTGACACCTGCTACGCCACAGAAGGCAACACGCATGCCACAGTATGCAGCATGTGCTCCGTTATACCACAAAGACCATTGAATACATTTCATTGGTTTACTTTCCCCGAAGGGAGAAAAAGCCTTTAGGAACGTGCGCTGTGGCTCTTAGAGCTGTTTTCATGTAAAGTCCCAAGTAATGCAAGAGAAAGGACAAACAGCAGCATTTACCTTCCCTGGGTGCAATTACTCATTAATAAGCAATTTTACTATTTGCAGTGAGCTGTACAGGAGGGATGAATGCAATTATTTGCCCACTGTGTTTTCTTTGCTTTTTTACATTTCCTCGTGCATCATGTCTGGCTGGTTGCAAGTAGCACCAATTTCCCAGTTTCTTCCATGCTGCCAGGTTAAGGGTCTTCACCCCTCTGTCCACTGAGGATTGGAAAGATTTGACACGAGGCTGATTGCAACAGAAAGAGAATAAATGCAATGGCTTTCACAGATGCACACAGATCATCTAAGTGTCCTTTTACTCTGAAGAGTGAAAGCCTTTGATTGGGACTGGTGTTTCTGTGGACAACATACCACTACCTGAATAAACTCACATTGTGCCATGGCACGTGCGGGAAAACAAATGTGTGCAGGTCCATTCTGGTTGGGACACAGCATACAAAACAAAGGTGAGACTGCGGTGCAGGAATCTACTTGTTTCTACTGTTCCCCCCTACAGAGGATGTTTGTAAATTAGTAGCCATAGAGACCTATGAAAATAAAAAGAGGGGGACAGATATGGGATCTCTTGTACTAAAAGAAGTCAAAGGAGACTACTACATGAAATTTAAAAGATTAGGAAAGACAATAGTTAAAAAAAAAAAAAAAAAGAAAAAGAAAAGCCAGAATTCTCTCAATGGAGAGAATTGCAATCACTGGCAATCTTTCTTTTATTGATTACACATCTCAGAAAGGGAACACAGCACTTTTTAGCAGCTCCCTCTGTTCAATGGACAGAGTGCTACGCAAGTCAGGACAGATGTGAAGTATAGTGTAGTAGCTTTGAGAGGTAATACTTGTGAACTGCACTTTTATCACATGATTTCTTAGTGCAAAAAAAGCCTAAAAACACAGCACACTGAAATAAAAGCTCTGCTTTTGTTCTTTCCTTGGAGATTAGAACAGAATCCAGATAAAGTCAAGATTGAAATGACATTCTCCCAGGGAGCTTGGAAATAAAGCATCAAAATTGCAGGGTGAAAAGTTTCTAAATCATACCAGCTAGCCAGAACTTGTTAGGTTCATGACTGATAACCACAAAGTTCAGCTGATCTTTCATGGAACGAATATAGTAAATTTCCCTTCTGGGGGTTATATTTACCCAACCTTTTCAGGTTGCATTATCGCCCGCTGTAATGTATTTAACTTCCATTCATGAGTAACTCTGGCACTTTACTGCTTTTCAGCTATACAAACAACAAAAATACTGAGTTCCTGACCACAAATAAAGGAGAAATGTTTGAACATAACATTTTTATTAATGAAATATATTGACACATGTCGATATTGATGTCTGTCATGTTGCCACTGAAGTTGAAAGGAATGAGAGGAATAAGAATTTTCCTAAAGCACTGGCTGATTTCTGAAGACCAGGTCCTAAGAGACATTGATCATAAGTGATTCTATCAGTGGCAACTACAGATCTGCAGTATCTTTAATAATTGGCTACAATACAACTTCCATCATAAAATGTGTACATTAATACATTAAAACATACTGTAAAGGTGAGCAGAGTACAGAGTATTTGGAAATGTAGTATCCATCTGGTTATTTAAAATGTTGTGTTTTTTTCCCATTATTTAATATTAAAAGTAAAACAGTCATGCAACACTCATTTATTTTGCACAATCGGTATTATTATAAGAGATAAATATTTTATTAAAGTTGAAGTTACAAAGAAGCACACCACATTAAACTGAGAACTAAGCTGAGGTACATTTATATACTATAAACTTAGTGTACAGGTTTGGAAGTGGCAAAATCCCGTTATCGAGTTCCTACACCATGAAGTAGGCTTTTTAAAAGACATAGTCCAGCTACACAGTCCTGGCATGTGAGAATTCCTGAGAAAATCAAAGTTATCAAATAGCAGAGTTGGTCAGGGTTAGGAGGCCGAGATGTGGTGTCTCCTGCAGGAGATCCCGTGTTTCTTAGCAGACGCTAAAGGAGGGGTAGGCACGTGCATGACACAGCTCCATCCACACCTGGACTCAGCACAGCTCTTCTTGGTGAATGGCTCTTGGGAAAAATATCTGCTTGATTTCAGTAAAACTTAAACAAGTAACCCTAGCTTCACTGAACAGTTAGGCATAGATATAGGGGGAGGATTTGGCCAGTGATGGTCTGTCCTTCTCACCGGTGAACTCATAAACAAACCACCAAAATGCACTGTTTTGCCAAAAGGGAAGATTTAGGAATAAAACATGAAAATTACACCCAAGTGCTGTGGTTGTAGGCACACCTATGCCCATTTTTTGCACAGGAAAACTCACTCAAGGTTCCTTCCAGGAGCTCCTGCAGGTCCAGGTAAATGAGATATTTGTTGCTTCTTCTCCTGGACTGCTGGGAACCTGATTATACACTGCTAATGTTTGCTCTTTCGTTTCAGGACTTGGCTGCACTTCAGAAACAGATGCCATTTCTTAATGGTCAAAATGATTTCTGCTGTCAATCTGTATGCACAGCTAGAAACAATACAACAGTGAGGTAGAGGCCTCCTGGTCTGAAAATGAGATGGGGAGCTTGGAAGTCCTACAGTGTCCTTTATATTCAGTTACAGGGTATATACAATTATGCAGTATGTGCATTGATGTAACGTCATTAACTATACACTTAAAAACCTTTACTTTCCAAGGTCATAAAAAATAAAAATCTCAAAGTAGACCTGTGCTAAGTGAAAATCATGGACCAAGTTCACCAGCAGCTCATTATCCTGCTGTCCCAGACAAACAGTAGGTTAGCAATAAATATACAGTGATCCTTGGATAGCTTTTTATTTCCTGTTTTGACACCAGAAGTCATTTATGCGAGGTGTTCGAAGCATCAGATGAAGGGAGGAGTAAGCCGCCCTCTGCTCTGCCTTTGAGCATGGAGGTGAGGAGCCCTCTGGGGAGCTGGCTCGCAGCTTCAGGCCGTGGCAACATCTGGGCTGACCCAAGATAACAGCTCAGTGGCCATAAAGTTTGGGTGCACTCACTCTTGGGCACTAGCATACCCTCAGTTAAAACCATCTGGTGACTTTAAAAGGAGCAGACTTAGGGCTGGAGGTGAGCGCTCTGCAAAATCCCACATATTACCGCTCATGGATCATCTCCACAAGCCTTTAAAGGAAGCGTTTGGGCTGATCAGGGCCCTAGGTACACACCCGTCTTCTCTGGCAAGTTTTGCAGCTTCCTGGGAACAAAAAGCTGCCAAGGATGGGTGGTTGCTGACATCCACCCCCACAAACTGGAAGCCTGTTTGACTGTCTCGGGGCAAATGGCCTGGCAGTGACCACAGGCCATGCTTCAAGCGGCTGCTGTGGAGAGCAAGCTGTGGAGGGATGAAAATACATGAAAAAAAATGAGCAAAGGGTTTTCTTCCCTCTTCACCACCTCAGTAAAACTGCCTGGGCTAATGTCTCATCCCTCAGGCTTTCTGTCACTCCTTTTCTGGTGTTCTTAGTCTTCCCACCTGCTAAATGCCTATCCGCCAGCACACTGCAGACCGACGGCACATCTCTTTGTACTTGCTCATACTGGGAAAAAAAAAAAAAAAAAAAAAAAAAAAAAAAAAAAAAAACTCTGCTTGTTGAAAGATGCTTTAATTGAATTTTGTGAAAGCAAATCTTCTGAATGACAGTGCTGGAAAGATGAGGCCTGCATATATTAAAGAAGATAGAAGGGCAGATAAGTAGGCCCAGCATGTAGGCCTCTGTCACATCTATTCAACGGAAATAATTCACACTTCATATTTTTTAAGTGCCTGATCTCACATTTTCAAATGACTTCAATTTTACAGTCACTTAACAGATTGCCTCCGGTTTTGCCTTATCTCTTCAGTCTCTATTAATAAATAAACCAGGCCAGGGACCATTTGCTGGCCCCGAGGCAAAGTGGCACGGCACAGACGCCATCTGTATGGCTGCGCTCTCTTTCTGCCCCTATGCATCGAGGCTGAGTAAAAACCCTTGTGAACAGTCCTTGGCCTGGACAGTGCTGCTTGGCACAAGCCAGCAGTAATGGGGTGCATGCTAAAAAGTGAACATGCCCAGTCGTGTGCCCAGGCCTAAACCTCCATTCCAGACCTATTTTGTTGACCAGGATGGGGGTCCTCAGTGAGAATGGCTTTCTGTCCAGTTCCAGTTCTCTAAATCCTGCCAATGTTTAGATATTTGTAATGTATGTTCCTAAGTAGCACAGATGGAAAAACTTCAGATTTTTCATTAATTTATGTCAAGACTTATCTGGTTAATTTTCCACTGGTGCACTTGAGGGTTGCAGTCAAGGGGTGGTGGTGCACAGCACAGAGTACAATGTCTAGGAAAACCCAGCCAAATAAAAATAATCCTGAAAATTAACATCTGCACAGCCACTTATGCTTTCAGTCTGCAGAATAAAAAAAAAATAATTTTTATTTTATTTTATTTTATTTATTTTATTTTTCATCAGTGATCTTGTCAGCACCTTCTACAAGAAAGCTGGTCAGCATCCTCCAATGGTCAAGGACCAGGAAGGTTTCCAACAGGACAAGATAAGCTTGATAAACCATCAGGAAGAAATTAAACCTGGAGAGACCATTATTTTGCTATGTCTTCTTCACTAAATACCATCCAGACTCAGACAACTTGAGCCCCAGTGTAAATGGGGTTGCAGGCAGGTGACATTTGCCAAGTTTTGCCAGGCAACCCCGCACAGCCAAAGCTCATGGGCAGGTTCCTTGGGCGCCTGAGTGCTGTAGTACTTTTAGTCTGGCTCTCAAGAAGCACTTAGCAAAGCAGGAATGATGCTCTGCTCTGCTCAGAATCTGTTCCACAGGATTTATTTGCCTGGAAAGCAATTAACAAGTTGCATTACTCCTGAAGCTGGTTAATAGACACTTCAAGTGTTGAGTGTATCTCTATTAGCTCTCTGCTGTAACCATTCTTAGGACTTGACAAGGGCTGACAGCTTGGAGATGTATTATCTGCCATTACTTTGCATAATTACTATTCACCCAAAAAGTCCTTATTGAATTTACATAGTTATAATATAGTTGGCAACCCACACAGCTAATGGATTACACACTGGTGGCAGAAGCAGATTTTAGAGCAGTTTATTTATTTAATAGGCAAAAAAGTATGAAGAGCCAGGTTATGATTCATGTAATTCATTGCCATTGACTTGTAAGTGTTTAATACAAGGCCTTCAGCACGCCAATGAAAAATGAGACCACCTCTAGTCTAGTGATGATAGCTTGAATGTCAGGAATTCAGGATTTTAGCCCCAGAATTCATCTTTTTAACTTCTTCCATATTAGCTAAAATGGCAGCTATCACACCTGCCAGAGGAGCTGAAAGAGAATCTGCCCCTCACTTCCCCATGTGAGTTCCCCAGGAGTCCCAGCATGAGCATCCCCTTTTAAGCTCTTGCTTTCCCTACCGTGCAGGTGGTCAGAAGACAGCTGTAGACTTTGGGCTGAGCTCTGTGTGCTGCCACAATCTGCCACAAACACCTGCATACCCTGCTCAGTGGTATCAGAGACCTTGTCTGCTCGGGGCTGCCTCTGCAAGCGCAGCTCATCAGCATGGTCCCTCACTGGGTCTGCGGCAGAACTGGAAGACGGAGCAGTGCTGGGGTTGCTGGAGTCTAATCTCTCTGCTGTTTTTATCTGATCTTTACAGATCATCCCTGCCTGTGTGTGTTAGAAGTCCTCTGAGCATTGACAGTGGGATTAATTGGTCTTTCCCTGTGTTGGAAGTATTGGTTATGACGCTCTATCTGTATTCAGGCATCCAACACAGGCTGAACTCAGGCTGCAGCCTTCCCTCAGTACAGGCACTAATGGGATCTGTTTTCTTTTCCTATTGCGATGAAACCTATGGGAAATAAATATCTTTGCAACTGCTACCTACTGATGTCTCTTGGCTATCCATATGAATGCACGGTTTTGTGTGGGTATTGCACTTGACTCAGCTTATCTCAAGGCTATCACATCAGTCAGGGGATATTCCCTAGGAAGGGAGTATTTCTTAATCATGTTCATTTAATCCATTTCACCATACTGCTAATCTTAGCGTAGGAGGACCTCCCAAAGTGCTCTTGTACATAACAAATATGAGCAGCCTTCATCTGACTTCAGCAGCCAGAAGCACGTGGAAGAGCATTGAAACCATGCTGGAATCCTTGAAATGGTTACAGCTGTCCAGCAAACCAGTGCAGGTGAAAGTTGGTTGTGTCAAAAGAAAAAAAGAAAAAAAAAAAAAGAAAAAAAAAATCCTATTTTTCACGTGCTCAGAGCCCAGCTGGTTCTTCCCTCTGGACCGGCTTTCCAGAGTAAGGAAGGAAGGAAGACACACACATGGCTCCATCACCCAAGTGTTGCCCCCAGAAGTCTGTTCCCAATGCAGGGGCCAGCACAAAGGCACAGGTTTTAGTGATTAAGACATTCGGCACTGGTATTATATTTCCCCATGAGTCTTGCTCATGAAGGACTTTGGACAACCTTTTGGCCTCTCCCCCTTGGATAAGCAGAACCATGCAAGAATAATAGGAACATGAGAACCTTCAATAGCACAGACTCTCTCGGACTGAGCTCTCTGGACTTCAAAAGTCTTGCGCTACACAACAACTGCAGGACAGACAGACGGGAAATGCTACCAGCCACAGTGGCTGCTGACGTGAGGTTGCTCTCCTGCCCCCTCAGCAGTTTTTTTCCAGCCTTATTCTGATTCATCAGCACCAGCCGCTCACATCTTCATTTGCACTGTGGCCCCGCTTAGCTTATTCCAGAGGAGGCGGAATTCCTGACCATCATTCTTTTTCTTTTCTCTTTCTTCCTAATCAGATGCACTTTGCTTTGCAAAGGCTGTTGGAAAAATATTTCATTTCTCAGCACCAAAGCCAGCAAGTGTTGGCAGATTTGTAGCACATCACGATGGTGTGTGGTGGTTCCCAAGGACAATGAGTACCTACAACATCTGAACAGGGTCAAGACTCACACCATAGATGATGCACAATGGCTGCATGAAAGAGCAGAGTGCTTCAGCTAAACAAGATAAAGACACTGCGAGCACTGCATCACTGCTTTGAGTTTTCTCATTCCTTCCTCTTGATTGTGGTCCATCTCAATCATTGCTCATTTCTCATGAAAAGAGAATGTAATTTGGTTCAGTTTCAGTAAGTTTCATGAAAATTTTGTCCCCGTGTAGATACCTCCATCCATCTATTTTTAATAGCATGTTGATTTTCTATGTGCTGTGCTACATCAGGCAGGGTACAGCTGGAACTCCTTTTCAGTAGAAATCCATGCTCAAGGCCTTTAGAAACTGTCATGCTTTGAGTACACACAGAGCAGCCCTCTCTGAGAGATGTCCTGTTCTGGTCAAAGCCAGCTGCCTCCAGGGAGGCCAAGAGCCCCAGCTCTGTGGTGGACAACAGGCAGGGCAGGAAGACAACTCCTCCAACACCCAGCTGTTGGTTTCACAGTGACCAGTGATGTGGGACTAGTGGCTACAAAATAATCTTTATAGGAACAAGAATTCAGCTCCTGCTTTGATCTAGCAGTGATGCTAAGACTATACTAAGATGGAGCGCAGATTACTACAGACAGATGTCCTCTTTCTGTCAATTACTTGCAAATATGCAGACTTTCATGGTGTGCTGGTAAAAACTTTTTAGCCCTATCTGTACTAACTCTTAAATCATTACTGAAGAGCACAGTTGTGGCTTTTTGTTGTTGTTGATGTTGTTTGTTTTGTTTTATTTTTCTTCTGAATAGAAAAAGATCTCGGATAGCCAGGTGATAACCTTGATGGAGAACAACACTATGGCATAAAAGATCTAAAATGGATTAGTGACATGCACTGCCCGACAGAGATATCAGCCTGAGCCATGTTAATGAACACCTTTACAAATCTCTATTAAAATTGTTTAATGCCATAAAGATTACTGGTTAGATGAGCCCTAGAGCTCTTTCAAGATGCCCATTATTGTACTATTGGATTGCATGCATATTTAAATTAAATTGCATTTTAAGTTCTGGCACATTTGCCTGTTAAACATTTACACATTTGAGATTTTAACAGCCCTGTTTTTTGCTGTATAGAGTAAAAAGGGTAGCTGGGGGGCTTTGGACAACTACACTGAACTTTAAACATATGGATGTGGGCAGGGAGGGTCTGCTGTCATTATTCTCTGCTTTCTCTGGTTAACAAATATGGTTTTGGATTCAGCAGTAGCCACCAGTTTCTTGAGAGGTCAGGGGCTTAAAGCTTGTCTCGGTAAAAGATGCTGTGTTAAGTTACTGCATATTGTCCATTTGCTAGTTTTGCTTATGCACATCTCTAGACCTTAAGATGTCAGACATGACTAGTTTCATAAATAAACTACCTGTTCTATTCAAACCTTTTCAGATCAGATTTGTTGTATTGCATATTTCCAGACCAGTCAGGGAAGAGCATTCTCCAGTGTAAGCATTTAAACTTTTTACAAGGGAAGACACAGGACTGTAACAATCTCTGTTTTGTGAATTCCTCTTCCTAAACCTGAAAGCCAATATAATGTGCTTAAAGTTCCTCCAAGAGAGAATTGGGCCATGTGTTTTTAGCCATTTAAAGCACCAGTAAAATGCAGTATCCAGCATACAAAGGGTAATCTCACTACTTCATAAACCTTCTCACAGAATCCTACAGCTCTTCCATTTAGTTTTTTTTTAATTTTTGTATTTGGGAGCTTGTCTCTGGCAGATGCTGAGACAGCGCTGCGGTGATTGAACATCAAGAATCAAGTCTCACAGTCCTCACCAGAACATGGCCAGGCACCACCCTGAGGCTTCAAATATCAGGTTAAGGTTTAATCACTGATCCAATTATCCTTTGTGAATAAAGAGGTATAACAGCTGGTTAATATTTCACCATCTTTTGGACTTACTGTTCAAAATGGCTGCTAAGTAGAAAATGTGACAGCAGCCTTGTATTTGGGGATGAGATGGCCCAAGGCAAAAAGACAAGGATGACATCTTCCTGCAGACTCAATTAATTTGTGCAGTAAGTTAAGATGAGGATGTTATGTGTAGAGGATGTCTCCGAGGTGTTAATGTCATTTAATGTCATTTACGCAAGTTGTGGGGGTTTGTGTGTGGGCACAGTGCAAGCTCCCCAGGTGACAGAGAGAGGTCATTTACTCAGTTGTTCAAACAGGAGAGTGACAGCTGTCATTATGGCAGGCTGAGTTTGCAGATCTTCTCTTGTTTACAATGAAGTAGGAGCTAGGAGTGCCTCCTACACCATCTGATATACTTTGTGGATAATGGAGAGCTGTTAAATATCTCTGGTTACATTGCTTTGCCTAATTGAAGTCACTCTGGTGACATGATGTCTAATTATTTCTTGTAAGAACCTGGTCACACATTACCTATCTCTTGCTAAGCATTTCTAATGAACACTACATGGTTATTTTGCGTAGCCAAATTCTATGTATTGAATTAAACCCTTTCAACCAGTGAAGTCAGCACAACTCATTTGGTTCTTTTAATCTGGTCTATTCAAAAGTTATTGTTACAGTTATAAAGTTAGATTTGTCATGTGAATGAAGAATGCATTTAGATACCTCTTAAACTCAAGGCACTTCATAGCCACACTGTATTTACTATTGGAGTACAACTCTGGTGTCACTGAACCTAGCTAAAGGAGCTAAATCAGTAGTTTAACTTGCCACATTTCAAGGAAAAGTCATTGAAAATTCAGTGAACAAATACCACTCAAATAATTGCCTGTAATAATCCTTGCATGCTCAGTGGTGTAGTTCAGCTTTGCAATCAGTTACATGGAGCAGGACCATCCCCTTGATGAGACTCTAACCACGCAGCAGGGTCCAGCCTCTTACTATTCAGTGCAGGAAAAAAATGTGACAAAGTCTTATCCAGGTGTGTCACACCACTGTGGTGTGGGAAGTATGAGGACATGCAGCACAGCGCATGGACTCAGGAGGGTGTTTCAGCACAACCCTCTGGTGTATCTGCCCCTCCCCCCGGTCTTGTGCCATCTGCAGACTTCTGCCCCATCATGCAGGTCACTAATGAAGATGCTAAACAGGACTGGATCCAGTATTGACCCCTGGCGTATGCTGCTAGTTACTGGCCTCCACCTAGACTTTGTGCCACTGATCAGCAGCCACCCTTGTGGGCTCGACCATTCTACCAGTTTTCAGTGCACCCCACTGACTGCCCATCCAGCCCATACATACACAGCTTGCCTACAAGGAACTTACAGAAGATGATGTCAAAGGCCATACTGAAGTGCAGGCAGACAGTATCCATGCTCCCCCCGCATCTACCAGGCCAGTCCTTTCATTGCAGAAGCTTATCAAGTTGATCAAGCAGGACTTCCCTGTGGTGAATCCCCGCCATCTTCTTTGCCTACGAGTGCAGCCAGGGGGCGATTGCCCTCCCTGTATTTCAGCCACGTTTTCTCACCCTTTTTCTTCCTATTCTCTTCCTCATGCCCCTCAGGGTGAGGGAAAGGAAGGTGACTGAGTGGCTGGTCAGGTGCCTTGCTGCCCATCCAGGGCCAACCCACCCCACTGTAATCCCCCGTTCAGCAGAGGACCCTTGAGCAGGCTCCTCACCCTCGCCCTTGCTCTCCCACTTGGGCATTCCCCATTGCCTCCAGCCCACCCCTGGCACGAGGGCTCTTTGCACACACATGACAATGACAGAATCCACCACCACAGCCAAAGCTCTTTCTGGACTGTCACTGGCACCACAACCACGGCAGTGCTGGGCAAGTGTGGTGGTTTTACTTGTGTGGGTGGCTGAGCTCCACCACAACCGCTCTCTCACTCCCCCTCCTCAAAGAGGAATGGGGAGAAAATATGATGAAAAGGGCTCAAGGGTTGAGATAAGGACGGGGAGATCACTCAACAGTTATCACGACAGGCAAAACACACTCAGCGTATGGAGATAGTAAGTTTTATTGCCTATTACTAACAAGTTAGAGAAGTGAGAAATAAAGGAAAAAAAAACAAAAACGCCTTCCCCCCATACGCTCTTGTAATGGACATCACTTTTGTCCCCTGTTCTGTGGGGTCCTGTACTGGGTCTGGCTGGAATGTTAACTTTCCCGGCAGCAGCCCATACAGTGCTGTGCTCTGTACTTGTAGCTGGAACAACAGTGTTATCACACCAGTGTTGTGTCTACTGCTGAGCAGCAGTGGCACAGCATTGGGCCTTTCTCTAACCCTCCTAGGGGGTGGGCAAAAAGTGAGGAGAGAAACATCACTAGGGCAGCTGACCTAAATCAATCAAAGGGATATTCCATACCATGTGGTGTCACACTCAGCAATAAAAGGTGGAAACAGGAAGAAGAGGGGAGGGGTGGGCTCTCGTTGGGAAACATCGGTCCTCCTCTCGAACACCGGCTGCGTGCGTTGAGGCTTTGCTTCAAGGACGTGGTCAATCATCGCTCATTTGTGGGAAGTAGAGAGCAATTTCTTTCCTCTGCACTTCCATATAGCCTTCATTTATTTTGTTTGTCTGTTTTCCTCCCTTCTTTTTATTTTTCCTTTTCCCCTCCCTTTTCCCCTTTTCCTTTTTATTTCCCCTTAGTTAAATTGTTTAGTTCATGGTAGTCTTTATTTAATTATTATAATTATTTCCCTTTAATTAAATTATCCTTATCTCAACCCGTGAGTTGTTCTTTGCTTTACTTCTCCCCCTCCTCATCTAAAGGAGGGGGAGTGAGAGAGCGGTTGTGGGGTTTAGCTGCCCAGCACGGTAAAACCACCACAGGTCCCGCCAATGGGATGAAGTCCTTGCTGAACTGATCTGGCTTGGGCTTTCCACAGGCAGCAGCCCCTCAAGAACTGCTCCAGATACGGGTCCGTACCATGGGGGTCCATCCCTCAGGAGCAAACAGCTCCAGCATGGGTCCTCCACAGGCAGCAGCTCCCCCCAGACCTGGCCATGGCCCTGCTGAGCTGAGCTGGCCTGGCAGGGCTGGCTGCTGCCAGCTGGTTTAGCTCAGCTCAGGGAGGGCCACCTCATCCCCGCTGTCCCTGCATCACAAACGTTGCCATGGCTGAGCGCTGCTGTCATCACAGCTGGTGAGGGATGACAGCCCCGAGTCCATGCACATCACAATCGGGGGCAGATTATGTAAGTGGGGCTGAGCGAGGCTGGCTGCCATTTTGCCGCGAGCTGACAAGCGAAGAGGGACAAGCTTGAGCAGGGCAGGTGGAGCAAGGGGACCGTGAGTGCGGTCCAGCTGATCCTCCTCAAGCCAGCCGAGTTTGGCTCTCTGTGGCACGTCACAGGCATGGCTGATGCCTGGGGAATGAGCTTCTTCCCCAGTGTAGAAGCCTTCTGGGCCTTCTACTCCTTCCTGTGGCTGATGTTGCTGGTGGTTGCCTGCTACTTCTTGATGCCCAGGGCCAAGCCGCAGGTAGGAGTCAGGGCTGGTGCTGAGGCAGGCCCTGCCTGGGAGGGGAGGCCGTGTCCCAGCCGGGCCTGGCCAGCCTGGGCCAGGAGGCTTGGGGCAGGCACGGGCCTGGCCCTGGCCATGCCTTGGGTTTGTGGGTGCTGCTGAGGCTGCTGGGGACTCCCTCTCACCCGCTGCTTTCTGTGCCCATGTAGGAAGGGAGGAAGACAAGGCACCACTACACAAGGCACCAGGAGAATCGCAGAGGTGAGCAGCCCTGGGCAAGGGCAGGTGCCCTGCAAAGACACCGCCTGGCCCCGTATTCCCACCGCCCCCCCGCAGCCTCCCCATCCACTGACTCTCTGTCTTCTCTGCCAGCAGTTTGGACCCCCCACAACTCTTCACAGCGCAAGAGGAACCAGTAAGTGGAATCATCACCCCTGGCATGTGACAGCCCCCTCTAGTCACTCCCCACCAAAGGAGGTCCCGCTAATGCTGCCCTTTGCCCCTTTGCAGATGTCCCGAGCACACAAAGGTGGATGGAGTACGGGAACTAGCCGAACTGTTCAACAGGAACCTTGAGGACCTCAACAAATACATGCAAATGTGAGACCACTGAGGAGGGGAAGGGGAAGAGGATGGGAGTGGGAACAGGGACAGAATTTGGGGGCATGGATGAGTGCAATGGCTTGTGGGGGCACAGGGACACTTGGGGACTAAAATCCAAGGAGCAATGCCCTTGCAGAAGGATTTACCGCTGACGCACAGAGATAGCAGTGTCCCCTCTCTTTCTGGGGCAGATGGAGCTTCTGTGCCCAGCCGGCAGACAGGGAGCCTTGGGCAAGGGACCACAGGGTCTCTTGGGGGACCCCACAGAAATGACACAGCCTGCCAGCTCCTTCGGGACAGAGGGAGAGTCCCAGAGTTCTCAGGAGTGCTTGGCTCAGCATTCCCATCATCTTCCTTCTCCTCCTCCTCCTCACACAGGCTCGACTTGGAGTTGCCAGAGGACAGCGGTGAGTGTCCCACCTCTGACATAGAGAGTGACACCAGCTGCTCTTCAAGAACATCTCTGGACTCTTGGAGCACCATCTTCTGCACTACCATCACAGAGAATGAAACCAGACCAAATTCACGGGCATCTACCCCCGCTCCTGTGCAGAAAGCAGACTCACTTCATGGTTCTGCGGACCAACCTGGCCTCATGCATCCCAAGGCTGTCCCTGGGAAGCAGTGTTACCATGACACTCGCCCACCCTGCAGGAAAGAAGTGGTCAGATGCCACAGGGCCAGCAGTGTGCAACAACACCAGCAACACGTCCAGGTCCAGCAGGCTGCTCCCACCCATCTTCCAGCGGTGCCCAAATTCCAGTCCACAAAATTGGAGGCACAAAAGGACACCCAGGAGACCCAGGAGACCTTGGACTGCTTCCCCCCAAAAAGGAAAGAGGAGCAGAAACTGTGCTTGCCAGCTGATGGAGACAAGCCTTCAAAAGACCCTGCCTCTGCTTTGAAAATATCTAAGCGAGCAGAAAAGCCTACTTTGAAGGTGGTTCCCATGGTGCGGGAAATGCCCTGTGTGGACAAGACTGTGGAAAGCCACCTGGAGGGGCCTGAAATACAAAAGGAGATAAAAAGATTCTTCAGGGTACCAAGACAGTTCCTGGCTTCCATGAAGAGATTTTTCAGCTACATCCGGGGGCAAAAAGACTTTCAGACTGAGGATCTGCAGAGGAACACCAGGCAGCGCCACCGCTCACCCAGGCTGCGCTTTCAGCAGCACGTTCACACCACAAAGTCGGCAGTGCAGCTGTCAGAGCAGACCCCTGGACCTCAGCAAGAGGCAGCAGCCCCCAAGGACGCATTGACCCAGGGGATGCAGGAGCCTGTCCAGTCTGTGCCAGCTGCTATTCCGAAAGTGGCACAAGGGATGAAGCCTCAGGAGGGTGGGCACACACCCCATCAGAAAAGGGAGTGTGGAGGAAGAGCCAACGGCAGCAGCATGACCAGCAAGATGACCCTGCCTGGCACCAGCAGGAAGAACTGGGGCCCTGGGGCAGCAGGGGATGTTTGCAGTCCTTCCCCTTCCACCCAGGCAGAGCAGGCGTCACCACAGAGCAAGGGAGCTCCACGGGGTCAATCAGATAAGAAGGGTGATGGCCCCAGCATCTCCACTGCAGGGGACATGGGGACACCAGCACCTCCAAGAGTGCCCCCACAGAGAAAACACAGCTCCAGTGGGGACAGACCCTCAGCTCTGCCACGGCCTCCACACCATTTTTGGATTGCTCTTGATATGCCCCACATGACAAAGATCCCTGCAGCACCAAGAGACTGCCGCAAAGCCAAACAAATTGCTAAAGGTCTGCAGAAGCAGGTGCAGGCTTCACAGTCGAAGCAGCTCCCAGACAATGCGGGGCAACCAAGGGTGGACACAGCAGCAGAGGGCACTGGGGCTGTGCCACGCAGAAGACATAGAGGGGCATGGAAGGACAAGGGATGCTCCCCGGACAGACCTGTCTTCGCAAGACTCCGCCCTAAGTGCATCAAAGCTACAAGCCACACCTTGGTCCCGAAGGAGAGAATCTTGGGGTGCCCTTCCCCTGAGGCTTTCAGAGGCAGCATGGGCTGCCAAGCTCCCACAAGGTCAGTGTGACAGAATTATAAAATCATAGAATAAGAGAATAGCTTGGTTTAGAAGGGGCCTTAAAGATCATCCTATTCCAGTCCCCCTGCCATGGGCAAGGATGCCACCCACTAGATCCAGATGCCCAGGGACTCATCCAGTCTGCCCTTGAACATCTGTAGGGTTGAGGTATCTACAACTTCTCTGGGCAACCTGTGCCAGTGCCTCACCACCCTCTGAGAGAAGAATTTCCTCCTAATATCTAGTCTAAATCTATCCTCTTTTAATTTAAGACCATTCCCCCTTGCTCTGTCATTATCCACACAAGTAAAGAGCCTTTCCCCATCTGTTTTATAACACCCCTTCAAGAATGAAATGGTCATAATGAGGTCTCCCTTGAGCCTTCTCTTCTTCAGGCTGAACATCCCCAGCTCTCAGCCTTTCTTCATAGGAGAAGTGCTCCAGCCCTCTGATCATCTTTGTAGCCCTCCCCTGGACCTGCTCTAACAGCCCCACATCCTTCTTGGGCTGGGGGCCCCAGACCTCGATGCAGTGCTCCAAGTGAGGCCTCACAAGGGCAGAGCAGAGGGGGACAGTCACCACCCTCCACCTGCTGACCACTGCTCTGCTGATGGAACCGCAGGACGCAGTTGGCCTTCTGGGCTGCAAGCACGCACTGCTGGCTCATGTTGAGCGTTTCACCCACCAGAACCCCCAAGTCCTTCTCTGCAGGGCCGTTTTCAATGAGTTCTCTCAGTCCGTCCTCAAGTCTGGGATTGCCCTGACCCAGCTGCAGCACCATGCGTTTGGACTTGTTGAACCTCATTAGGCTTCTGTGGGCCCACTTCTTTAGGCTGTCTAGGTCCCTTTGGATGACATCCCTTCCTTCTGTTGTATCAACTGCACCCCTCAGCTTGGTGTCATCTGCAAACTTGCTGAGGGTGCACTCGATCCCACTGTCTATGTCACTGATAAACATATAAAACAGTGCTGGTCCCGGGACAGACTCCTGAGGAACACTGCTCGTCATGTCTCCACCTGGACATTGACCACCACTCTGGGTGCAACCTTCAAGCCAACACCTTGTTCTCTAAATGGCCTAGCCATCAAATCCATGTCTCTCCAATTTGGAGACCAGGATGTCATGCTGGACCGTGGGAAAAGCCTTACAGAAGTCCAAGTAGATGATGTCAGTCAGTCCTCCCTTGTCAGCTGACGCAGACACTCCATCACAGAAGGCCAGCAGATTTGTCGGGCATGGTTTGCCCTTGGTGAAGCTCTGCTGGCTGTTACAGATCACCTTCTTGTCGTGCATGAGCCTTCACATTGCCTCCAGGAAGATTCATTCCATGATCTTCCCAGGCACATACCTGAGGCTCACCAGTGTGTAGCTCCCCAGGTCTTCTTTTCTACCCTTTTTAAAATTTTAAAAACTTTCCCGTTTTCCAGTCACTGTGGACTTCACCTCACTGCCATGATTTTTCACATAAGATGGAACCAATTCCTTCAGGACCCTAGGATGCGTGTCATCAGGCCCCATAGACTTGTCGTAGTTAAGTTGCATCAGAAGGTTCCAAACCTGCTCTTTCTTACAGTTGGAAGGACTCTGCTTCCCCAGCCCCTGCCTAAAGATCTGGGGACACAAGGGATGTGGGAAGTGTGCAAAGAAGTTGCTAAGTACCTCTGCCTTCTCCACACCTGTTGTTAGTGGTTCTCCATCTTCATCAGCCAGAGGTGCTACACTCTCCCTAGTCCTTCTTCTGTGGCCAAAGTACCTGTAGAATCCCTTTATGTTATTCTTTGCATCCCTTGCCAAGTTTAGTTCTGTCAGGGCCTTAGCTTTCCTGATCCTATCCCTGCACATCCGGAGAGCATTACTGTACTCTTTCCAGGGCACACGGCCCTCTTTCCACCGTCTATGTGTTTCCTTCTTTTGCCTAAGCTTTACCAGCAGATCCTTATTCAACCAAAGTGGTTTCCTGCCTTCCTGGTTTGATGTGTTACAAATGGGAATACAGAGCTCTTGCACTCCAGGGAAGATATCCTTAAAGAGCTGCCAGCTCTGATCAGATCCTCTGACCATCTGGGGCATGGTCACTGCAACCTAGGCTTCCTCCAGTCTTAACTTCTTTAATGAGCTCCTTCTGCACTGGTGAGCACCAGGTCCAGTAACACTTCTCCTCTGGTTGGTTTGTCTAATACGTGGAACTAGTCCTCAATGGACTCCAGAAGTTTCCTGGATTGTTTACTGCCTGCCATATGGCTTTGCCAGCAAACATAGGTGTGATTGAGATCCCCCAGGAGGATGAGAGACTGTGAGCATGATGCTTCCTGATCATCTAGCTCCATCCCCCTGCCATGGGTCTCTAGGGTCTCGAAACCGCTCTTCACTTATAGTGGGTGGGACTTTGATCCCCCCCCCAACCTACATCTGTGGGTTCAGGGAAACAAAAGACTTGGGAAGCCTGTCTTTCAGTGAAGACTGAGGCAAAGAAGTTGTTGAATACCTCTGCTTTCTCCATGTCTATTGTCACCAGAAGTTGAGATGACAGAGGTCCCAGTGCCCGTTCTTCCGTCTGCACTAGGACAGGCAGTGTGAGCCTGGGAATAGCAGGCAGATGCCTTCTTGCTGTGGAATGGGGTGGGCTCATCTCCAAAGTCCCTGCCTCTCTGTTTCAAGGAGGATCACAGTTGTGGCTAGAAGATGACCCCAAACCCCTTGGAAGGTGCTGGGATCAGAGTCCTGAGCTCTGGGGCTCACTAGGAGCTCTACATGCCCAAGCACTTACTGAGGCAAGAAAACAGACAAGAAGGTGGACATGAGCAGGAACCCTAAGTGGGAGGAAGAGGGCAGTGAGAGCTGGCAGAGAGGAGTGATAAAGAAGAGCTCTTGCAGGTCTCACTCCGTTTCACTAGGTGTTTAAATGTTTATCGCCTTTACTTCCCAATACGCAAACCAATAGTTGGATGTCTAAGATTCAGTAAATTTCCCCAAGCTGAGTCACAGAATCACAGACCAGTTTGAGGTTGGAAGGGACCTCTGGAGCTCCTCTGGTTCAGTGTCCCTGCTCCAGCACACACCCGGAGCAGGGTGCCCAGGACCACATCCAGGCGGCTTTTGAAGGTCTCCAAGGAGGAGACCCCACAGCCCCTGGGCAACCAGTGCCAGTGCTCAGTCACCCTCATATAAAGAAAGTGTTTCCTCCTGCTCAGAGGGAACCTCCTGTGTTCCAGCTTGTGCCCATCGCCTCTTGTCCTGGCACAGGGCACCACCAAACAGAACCTGGCTCCAGCCTCTTTGCACCCCCCTTCAGTGACTGACAGACACTGATAAGATCCCCCAGCCATCCCTCCTTCAGGCTGAAAATCTCTCTCAGGCTTTCCTCACAGGAGACATGCTCCAGTCCTTTTATTGTTTTTGTGGCCCTACACTGGACTCTCCAGTATGTCCACGTCTGCCTTGTACTGGGGAGCCCAGAACTGGACACACTACTCCAGGTGTGGCCTCACCAGTGCAGAGTAGAGGGGCAGGATCACCCCTCTTGACCTGCTGACAATACTTTGCCTGATGCAACCCAGGATATTATTAGCCTTCTTTGCAGCAAGGGTGCGTTGCTGGCTCATGTTCACCAGGACCCCCAGGTCCCTTTCCTCCAAGCAGCTTTCCAGTGGGGTGGTCCCCAGCATGTCCTGGTGCCAGGGGTTGTGCCTACTCAGGTGCAGGACTTGGCACAGAATTCCCCTGGCTGATCTTCAAGACATTCCTTCCAGCCCATTTCTCCCTCCTGTCCAGGACTCTCTGGATAGCAGCACAAACCTCCAATGTATCTGCCACTCCCACCAGTTTTGTGCCATCTGCAGACTTCTGCCCCATCATGCAGGTCACTAATGAAGATGCTAAACAGGACTGGATCCAGTATTGACCCCTGGCGTATGCTGCTAGTTACTGGCCTCCACCTAGATGTTGTACCACTGATCAGCAGCCACCCTTGTAGCCTCGACCATTCTACCAGTTTTCAGTGCACCCCACTGACTGCCCATCCAGCCTGTACATCTACAGCTTGTCTGCAAGCTTATCGAGTTGCTCAAGCAGGACTTCCCTTTGGTGAATCCCTGTCATCTTCTTTGCCCCTGAATAGCAGTCAGGGAGTGATCGCCTTGCCTGTATTTCAGCCACACGTTTTCTTGCTCTTTATCTTCCTAGTTGGCCCTACCTAGTGAGAAGCCAGAGGTCTTCTAGGGCCCTGCGCAGGGCCAGCTCTTGGCACCGGGGTGGGTTGGCCATGGCCCCGCTGTGTTGAGCTGGCCCAGTTGGGCTGGCTGCTGCCTGGTGCTCGGGTGAAGGTCACCTCCTGGGGTTTAGCTCAGCTTGGGGAGGGCCACCTCATCCCCGCTGTCCCTGCAGCACAAACATTGCCATGGCTGAGCGCTGCTGTCATCACAGCTGGTGAGGGATGACAGCCCCGAGTCCATGAGCATCCCAAATGGTGGTGGTTATGGGACATGTAAGTGGGGCTGAGCGAGGCTGGCTGCCATTTTGCCCATGAGCTGACAAGCAAAGAGGGACAAGCTTGAGATGGGAAGGTGAAACAGGGAGAGGGGTCAGCAGGGCAGCAGCTGCCCTCTACCCCTTTGCAGATGTCCCGAACATGAAAATGTGGATGAATTATCTGAACAAGCCAAACTGTTAAACAAGAACTTTGAGGACCTCAGAAGATACATGGAAATGTGAGGCCACTGAGGAGGGGATGGGGATGGGAACAGGGACAGGGTTTGGGGGCATGGATGAGTGCAATGGCTTGTGGGGGCACAGGGACACTTGGGGACTAAAATCCAAGGAGCAATGCCCTTGCAGAAGGATTTACCGCTGACGCACAGAGATAGCAGTGTCCCCTCTCTTTCTGGGGCAGATGGAGCTTCTGTGCCCAGCCGGCAGACAGGGAGCCTTGGGCAAGGGACCACAGGGTCTCTTGGGGGACCCCAGAGAAATGACACAGCCTGCCAGCTCCTTCGGGACAGAGGGAGAGTCCCAGAGTGCTCAGGAGTGCTTGGCACGGCATTCCCATCATCTTCCTTCTCCTCCTCCTCCTCACACAGGCTCGACCTGGAGTTGCCAGAGGACAGCGGTGAGTCTACCACTTCTGACACAGAGAGTGACACCAGCTGTTCTTCAAGAACATCTCTGGACTCTTGGCACACCATCTCCTGCACTACCATCACGGAGAATGAAACCAGAAAGATTTCACGGGCATCTACCCCCACTCCTGTGCAGAAAGCAGACTCACTTCATGCTCGCCCACCCTGCACTAAAGAAGTGGTGGTCAGATGCCACAGGGCCAGCAGTGTGCAACAAAAGCAGACTCAGGAGACCCAGGAGACCTTGGACTGCTTTCCCGCAAAAAAGAAAGAGGAGCAGAAACTGGGCCTGCCAGCTGATGGGGACAAGCCTTCACAGGACCCTGCCTCAGCTTCTGAAATATCTAAGCGAGCAGAAAAGCCTACTTTGAAGGTGGTTCCCATGGTGCGGGAAATGCCCTGTGTGGACAAGACTGTTGAAAGCCACCTGGAGGGGCCTGAAATACAAAAGGAGATAAAAAGATTCTTCAGGGTACCAAGACAGTTCCTGGCTTCCATGAAGAAATTTTTCAGCTACATCAGGGGGCAAAAGGACTCTCAGACTGAGGCTCTGCAGAGGAACACCAGGCAGCGCCACCACTCACCCAGGCTGCGCTTTCAGCAGCACGTTCACACCACAAAGTTGGCAGTGCAGCTGTCAGAGCAGAGCCCTGGCCCTCAGCAAGAGGCAGCAGCCCCCAAGGACGCATTGACCCAGGGGTCATTGCCATGACAAGAACCAACAGAACCACAAAAAACGTTTAAATCCGGGAGCCCCCATCCCCTGCCCTGTCTGGCCACACGCTTCCCCTTACTGGTCCAAGGTTCAGCAGGACCCAGCAGGGCACGGATCCAGCAAGAAGCAGATTTCTGCCAGACCCACGAGGGAGCGGGGGCTCTCTCAATAAACATGTCAGTGGAAGCAAGCTCACGGGCGAGTGCCTCTAATTTCCTGGGGAAGCGCTGCGGCTCCCCTGCTCAATGCTAGGCCTTCCTAGCATGGGCAAGGCTGGCAGCTCTGTTGGCTGCTTCTGTGGGGACGAGTGGGATGGGGGTGTCCTTCCCCTGAGGCTTTCAGAGGCAGCGTGGGCTGCCAAGCTCCCTGGAGGTCAGTGTGACAGAATCATAACGTCATAGAATAGGAGAATAGCTTGGTTTAGAAGGGGCCTTAAAGATCATCCTATTCCAATCCCCCTGCAATGGGCAGGGATGCCACCCACTAGATCCAGTTGCCCAGGGACTCATCCAGTCTGCCCTTGAACATCTGTAGGGTTGGGGTATCTACAACTTCTCTGGGCAACCTTTGCCAGTGCCTCACCACCCTCTGAGAGAAGAATTTCCTCCTAATATCTAGTCTAAATCTATCCTCTTTTAATTTAAGACCATTCCCCCTTGCTCTGTCATTATCCACACAAGTAAAGAGCCTTTCCCCATGCTCACACCACGAAGTCGGCAGTGCAGCTGTCAGAGCAGACCCCTGGACCTCAGCAAGAGGCAGCAGCCCCCAAGGACGCATTGACCAAGGGGATGCAGAAGCCTGTCCAGTCTGTGCCGGCACCTATTCTGAAAGTGGCACAAAAGATGAAGCCTCAGGAGGGTGGGGACAAACCCCAACAGAAAACGGGCTGTGGAGCAAGAGCCAACGGCAGCAGCACGACCAGCAAGACGACCCTGCCTGGCACCAGCAAAAAGATCCGGGGCCCTGGGGCAGCAGGGGATTCCCCTTCCACCCAGGCAGAGCAGGCGTCACCACAGAGCAAGGGAGCTCCACAGGGTCAATCAGATAAGAAGGGTGATGGCCCCAGCATCTCTGCTACGGGGGATAAGGGGACACCAGCACCTCCAAGAAGAAGGCCCCCACGGAGAAAACACAGCTCCAGTGGGGACAGACCCTCAGCTCTGCCACGGCCTCCACACCACGTTTGGATTGCTCTTGATATGCCCCACATACCAGAGGTCCTTGCAGCACCAAGAGACTGCCGCAAAGCCAAACAAATTGCTAAAGGTCTGCAGAAGCAGGTGCAGGCTTCACAGTTGAAGCAGCTCCCAGACAATGCGGGGCAATCAAGGGTGGACACAGCAGCAGAGGGCACTGGGGCTGTGCCACGCAGAAGACATAGAGGGGCACAGAAGGACAAGGGATGCTCCCCGGACAGACCTGTCTTCGCAAGACTCCGCCCTAAATGCATGAAAGCTACAAGCCACACCTTGGTCCCGAAGGAGAGAATCTTGGGGTGCCCTTCCCCTGAGGCTTTCAGAGGCAGCATGGGCTGCCAAGCTCCCACAAGGTCTATGTTGCAGAGATTCATAAAATCATATAATAAAAGAATATCTTGGTTTGGAAGGGGCCTTAAAGATCATCCTTTTCCAATCCCCTTGCTTTCCGTGGGGGGACCCCACAGAAATGACACAGCCTGCCAGCTCCTTTGGGGCAGAGGGAGAGTCCCAGGGTGCTCAGGAGTGCTTGGCTCAGCATTCTCATCATCTTCCTTCTCCTCCTCCTCCTCACACAGGCTCGCCTTGGAGTTGCCAGAGGACAGCGGTGAGTTTCTCACTTCTGACAGAGAGAGTGACACCAGCTGCTCTTCAAGAACATCTCTGGACACTTGGAGCACCATCTTCTGCACTACCATCACGGAGAATTTAACCAGACAGATTTTACGGGCATCTACCCCCACTCCTGTGCAGAAAGCAGACTCACTTCATGCTTCTGCTGTCCAGCCTGGTCTCATGCATCCCAAGGCTGGCCGAGGGGAGCAGCGAGACCATGACACTCACCCACCCTGCAGAAAAGAAGTGGTCAGCGTACACTTGGGAAGCAGTGTGCAGCAACACCAGCAACATGTCCAGTTCCACCAAGTTGCTTCCACCCATCCTCCAGAGGTGCCCAAATTTCAGTCCATGAAACTAGAGGCACCTTTGCCACAAAAGGAGACCAGGAGACCCTGGAGACCCAGAAGACCCTGGAGACCTTGAACTTCTTCACCCCAAAAAAGAAAGAGGAGCAGAAACTGTGCCTGTCAGCTGATGTGGACAAGCCTCCACAAGATGACCCAGCCTCTGCTTCAAAAATACCTAAGTGAGCGGAAAAGCCTCCTTTGAAGGCGGTTCCCATGGTGCACGAAATGCCCTGTGTGGAAAAGACTGATGAAAGTCACCTGGAGAGGCTTGGTGGACTAAAGCAGTCACAAGTGCTCTTGAGGCTATGACGTAGGATACTGATTCCCATGAGGAGATTTTTAAACCTCATCCTGAGGCAAAGACTCTGAGACTGAGGCTCCGCAGAGCAACACCAGGCAGCGCCACCACTCACCCTGCCGGAATGACAAGGGGTGCTGCCAGGACAGACCTGGCTTTCGAAGACACCACCTCAAATGCATCAAACCGCCAAAACACAACCTGTATGACACTGAAAGCTCCCAGAATATGGCTGCGACAGTTGCAGTCCCAGGTGCAGTTGAAGGAGAGACAGTGGGAGAGAAGAAATCATCTGCAGAGAGGGCCAAGGGACAGCAGGGCCAGAAGAATATCACTGCCACCCAACAGCCAGAGGGGTGCAATCATGTCCTATCAATCCCTGTAATCACACAGGGGAAGCTCCTGGCATGGAGCCAGCAAGCAGAAGATCCCTGCCAGCCCCACGAGGGAGCGGGGGCTCTCTCAATAAACGTGTCAGTGGAAGCAAGTTCATGGGTGAATGTCTCTAATTTCCTGGGGAAGTGCTGTGGCTCCCCGGCTTTCTGTGTTGGCACCAGCCCCTGAGCCACGTGTTTAACAGGTGGGCTTTCCGTGTCCTCTCTGTACCCCTCTCTGCCACCGTAGGGATGGACGAAAACACCACCTGCACTCCCACTCCATCCACTAACCATTCCAGTCCCCTAAAGTCTCGTTTGATAGCCTTCAGGCTTCTCTCTTCAGTGTCATCACTACCTGCCTGGACTATCAAAAGAGGATAATAGTCTGAGGGGCGAACCAGGTTGGGAAGCCTCCTGGCAACGTCCCTGACCCTGGCCCCAGGGAGGCACAGACTTCCCTACTGGTAGGGTCAGGCCGACAAATAGGGCCCTCTGTTCCCCTAAGAATAGAGTCTCCAACAACAATAACCCTCCTGTCTTTCTTGGTGGAGGCAGTCCTGAGGCGTGGAGTCAACCTCCTCGCCCTAGGCATCCTCCTGGGAACACTTGCTACCTCTTCCTCACCCACTGGCCTCTCAGTCTCCAGGGCCTCAAACCTGTTGCGTAAGGGCACCTGGGAAGGTGGGGCCGGAAGGGGAGGGCATTGCTTGCAATGTCGAGCAGGGACCTGTTTCCATTCCTCCTGAACTCCCAGATCCCCTCCCTCTGCCCCACAGCGACAGGGCAGGGGGTCCGCCCCCATTTGGGGTGTCTCACCACGATACCTCTCCTTGAGGCCCTGCAGGGAGTCGCTCCACCAGTCTATCTCCTGCTCACACTCCCTGATATCCCTCAACCTCTCCACCTCCTCCTTGAGCTCCGCCACCATGCGGAGGAGGGTTGGGGTTGTAGCATGGAGGTGCTGTCCTGAAAGTCCTGGGAGGTTGCCAGGATGACAACCTGTCGTGGTTCCGCTCGAGTGGGCAGCCGAGCTCCACCACAGCCGCTCTCTCACTCCCCCTCCTCGAAGAGGAATGGGGAGAAAATATGTGAAAAGGGGCTCAAGGGTTGAGATAAGGACGAGAAAATCACGCAATAATTATTGGAACGGGCAAAACAGACTCGGCATAAGGAGATAGTAAGATTTATTGCCTACAACTAACAAGCTAGAGAAGTGAGAAAACAAAGGAAAAAGCAAACCAAAAGCACCTTCCCCCCCATCCACCCTCTTCCACCTCCTCCCCCCGGGCGGCGCAGGGGAACGGGGGAATGGGGGTTATGGTCAGTCTACAGCACTTCTTCTCTGCCGCTCCTTCTCGGTCACTCTCATCCCCTGTGCTGTGGGGTCCCACCCACGGGATGCAGTCCTTGATGAACTGATCCGGCGTGGGTTCCCACAGGCAGCAGCTCTTCCAGAACTGCTCCAGATATGGGTCCGTACCACGGGGTCCATCTCTCAGGAGAAAACTGCTCCAACCTGGGTCCCCTACGGGCAGCAGCTCCTGCCAGGTCACCTGCTCCTGCGTGGGCTCCTCTCCACGGGCTACAGGTCCGGCCCGGAATCTGCTCCGGCAGGGGTCTTCCACAGGCGGCAGCCTCCATCGGTGCAGGGCCACCTGCTCCACCGTGGTCTCCTCCACGGGTTGCAGCGTGGAACCCTGCTCCACCGTGGTACTCCATGGGCTGCAGGGGGACATCCTGCTTCACCATGGTCCTCACCACAGGCCACAGGGGACTTCTGCTCCGGCGCCTGGAGCACCTCTCCCCCTCCTTCTACACTGACCTTGGCACCTGCAAGGCTGTTTCTCACTACTGGCTGCTGTCTGGCGCAGCGTTTTTTTCCCTGTCTTAAATATGCTCTCACAGAGGCACAAAACAACATCGCTTATTGGCTCAGATCTGGAAAACAATGGGGCCCTTCCCAAACATGGGGCAGCTTCTAGATCTTTCTCACAGAAACCACCCCTATGGCTCCCTGCTACCAAAACCTTG
The DNA here is from genome assembly GCF_964035555.1 of Netta rufina. Classification (NCBI taxonomy): domain Eukaryota; kingdom Metazoa; phylum Chordata; class Aves; order Anseriformes; family Anatidae; genus Netta; species Netta rufina. The sequence goes on from NC_140125.1 coordinate 111,484,811, forward strand.
CCACATAAACCCACTACACAGCCTTGAGCTCTGGGGCTCATCATCAGCACTACCTGCCCTAGCATATGCTGAGGCGAGCAAAAGGCCAAAGAAAAGGACATGAGCAGGATCCCCAAGTCAGAGGAAGAGAGCAGTGAGAGCTGATATGGGGGAACGCCAGGGAAAAGCTCTCGCAAGTCCCATTGCATTTCACTAAGTGTGGAACCGTTAATGACCTTCACTTCCCTATGCCAAACCAGTAATTTGGTGATTAAATTTCAGTTAAATTCCCCAAGCTTAGTAGTCTATCCCTACGAAAATAGTCAGTGACCGATTGCCCTGCTTTTATTTCAACACAGTTTTCTCACTGTTGTCCTCCCCATTATCTCCCTGCTACCACTCGGAGAAAGGGGAAGGGCAGTGAGCTGGCTGTGGGGCTTCCTGGCTGCCCAGCCGCAGCGAGCCCTCCCCACCTTAATTCCCCTTTCAGCAAAGGACCGCTGAGTGGTCACACTCTGGGGAGCAGTGCTCCTCCTGGCTGGGGTGGTCTAAACGGGCTCCCTCGGGCCTTCACCATTGTCACTGTGTCAGCATCGTTGCTTTGCTGGACGCATGAGGGCCATGAAGCAGTTTATGGTATCTCAGAAGGGGGAGCGCAGCCCATGACCGGGGGTTCAACCCTACCCAGTGAGAGTCCAGTGGCTCTGCAGGGTCCTGCGCAGGGCCAGCTCTTGGCACTGGGGTGGGTTGGCCATGGCCCCGCTGTGTTGAGCTGGCCCAGCTGGGCTGGCTGCTGCCTGGTGCTCGGGCGAAGGTCACCTCCTGGGGTTTAGCTCAGCTCGGGGAGGGCCACCTCATCCCCGCTGTCCCTGCATCACAAACGTTGCCATGGCTGAGCGCTGCTGTCATCACAGCTGGTGAGGGATGACAGCCCCGAGTCCACGCGCATCACAATCGGGGGCGGATTATGTAAGTGGGGCTGAGCAAGGCTGGCTGCCATTTTGCCGCGAGCTGACGAGCGAAGAGGGACAAGCTTGAGCAGGGCAGGTGGAGCAAGGGGACCGTGAGTGCGGTCCAGCTGATCCTCCTCAAGCCAGCCGAGTTTGGCTCTCTGTGGCACGTCACAGGCATGGCTGATGCCTGGGGAATGAGCTTCTTCCCCAGCCCAGAAGCCTTCTTGGTCTTCTACTCCTTCCTGTGGCTGATGTTGCTGGTGGTTGCCTGCTACTTCTTGATGCCCAGGGCCAAGCCGCAGGTAGGAGTCAGGGCTGGTGCTGAGGCACACCCTGCCTGGGAGGGGAGGCCGTGTCCCAGCCGGGCCTGGCCAGCCTGGGCCAGGAGGCTTGGGGCAGGCACGGGCCTGGCCCTGGCCATGCCTTGGGTTTGTGGGTGCTGCTGAGGCTGCTGGGGACTCCCTCTCACCCGCTGCTTTCTGTGCCCATGTAGGAAGGGAGGAAGACAAGGCACCACTACACAAGGCACCAGGAGAATCGCAGAGGTGAGCAGTGCTGGGCAAGGGCAGGTGCCCTGCAAAGACACCGCCTGGCCCCATATTCCCACCGCCCCCCCACAGCCTCCCCATCCACTGACTCTCTGTCTTCTCTGCCAGCAGTTTGGACCCCCCACAACTCTTCACAGCGCAAGAGGAACCAGTAAGTGGAATCATCACCCCTGGCATGTGACAGCCCCCTCTAGTCACTCCCCACCAAAGGAGGTCCCGCTAATGCTGCCCTTTGCCCCTTTGCAGATGTCCCGAGCACGCAAAGGTGGATGGAGTACGGGAACTAGCCGAACTGTTCAACAGGAACCTTGAGGACCTCAACAAATACATGCAAATGTGAGACCACTGAGGAGGGGAAGGGGAAGAGGATGGGAGTGGGAACAGGGACAGAATTTGGGGGCATGGATGAGTGCAATGGCTTGTGGGGGCACAGGGACACTTGGGGACTAAAATCCAAGGAGCAATGCCCTTGCAGAAGGATTTACCGCTGACGCACAGAGATAGCAGTGTCCCCTCTCTTTCTGGGGCAGATGGAGCTTCTGTGCCCAGCCGGCAGACAGGGAGCCTTGGGCAAGGGACCACAGGGTCTCTTGGGGGACCCCAGAGAAATGACACAGCCTGCCAGCTCCTTCGGGACAGAGGGAGAGTCCCAGGGTGCTCAGGAGTGCTTGGCTCAGCATTCCCATCATCTTCCTTCTCCTTCTCCTCCTCCACATAGGCTCGACTTGGAGTTGCCAGAGGACAGCAGTGAGTTTCTCACTTCTGACATAGAGAGTGATACCAGCTGCTCTTCAGTTATGTCTCTGAACTCTTGGCGCACCATCTCCTGCACTACTATCATGGAGAACAAAAGCACACAGATTTCATGGCCATCTACCCCCGCTCCTGTGCAGAAAGCAGACTCACTTCATGGTTCTGCGGTCCAACCTGGTCTCATGCATCTCAAGGCTGGCCCTGGGAAGCAGCGTGACCATGACACTCGCCCACCCTGCAGGAAAGAAGTGGTCAGATGCCACAGGGCCAGCAGCGTGCAGCAACATGTCCAGGTCCAGCAGGCTGCTCCCACCCACCCTCCAGCGGTGCCCAAATTGCAGTCTACGAAAACGAAGACATCTTTGCCACAAAAGAAATCTAAAGAGGCCTTGAACTACATCACCCCAAAAAAGAAAATGGAACAGAAACTGCGCCTGCCAGCTGAGGGGGAGAAGCCTCCACAAGATGACCCAGCCTCTGCTTCGAAAGTATCGAAGGGAGAAGAAAAGTCTAATGAGAAGAAGATTCCCACGGTGTGGGACGTGGCCTTCATAGACGAGGCTGCGAAATATCAGCTGGAGCGTGCAGTGGAGAAAATGTATATACAAAAGCAATTTGGACTGTCAGAGATGCTGTTGTCCTCCGAGGAGAGCTTTTCAGCCACTGTCCTGGAAGCAAGGACAGCTGTCCCAACCACAGCTCCTCAATCACCCCAACAGCAAGCAGAGCCACATGTGGTGAGTCCTGTGGAGAAGGACCCACCCTGTGCGGAAAAGACTGTGAACAGTCACCCGGAGGGGTCTAATGGACAAAAGCAGACCAAAGGGCTCTTCGGGCTACCAAGAAGGATCCTGGCTTCAATGAAAAGATCTTCAGACCCCGTCCTGGGACAGAAAGACACCCAGACTGAGGCTCTGCAGAGGAACACCAGGCAGCACCACTGCTCACCCAGGCTGTGCTTTCAGCAGCACGTTCACACCACGAAGTCGGCAGTGCAGCTGTCAGAGCAGACCCCTGGCCCTCAGCAAGAGGCAGCAGCCCCCAAGGACGCATTGACCCAGGGGATGCAGGAGCCTGTCCAGTCTGTGCCGGCACCTATTCTGAAAGTGGCACAAGGGATGAAGCCTCAGGAGGGTGGGGACAAACCCCAACAGAAAACGGGCTGTGGAGCAAGAGCCAACGGCAGCAGCACGACCAGCAAGACGACCCTGCCTGGCACCAGCAAAAAGATCCGGGGCCCTGGGGCAGCAGGGGATTCCCTTTCCACCCAGGCAGAGCAGGCGTCGCCACAGAGCAAGGGAGCTCCACGGGGTCAATCAGATAAGAAGGGTGATGGCCCCAGCATCTCTGCTACGGGGGATAAGGGGACACCAGCACCTCCAAGAAGAAGGCCCCCACGGAGAAAACACAGCTCCAGTGGGGACAGACCCTCAGCTCTGCCACGGCCTCCACACCACGTTTGGATTGCTCTTGATATGCCCCACATACCAGAGGTCCTTGCAGCACCAAGAGACTGCCGCAAAGCCAAACAAATTGCTAAAGGTCTGCAGAAGCAGGTGCAGGCTTCACAGTCGAAGCAGCTCCCAGACAATGCGGGGCAACCAAGGGTGGACACAGCAGCAGAGGGCACTGGGGCTGTGCCACGCAGAAGACATAGAGGGGCACAGAAGGACAAGGGATGCTCCCAGGACAGACCTGTCTTCGCAAGACTCCGCCCTAAGTGCATCAGAGCACCAAACCACAACCTCCCTGGCACAGAAAGCTCCCAGGATTTGGCTCCGTCGGCAGCTGCAGTCCCAGGTGCAGCTGGAGGAAACACAGTGGGAGAGACTAAAAGCTCCCAGAACTTGGCTCCATCTACAACTGCAGTCCCAGGTGCAGCTGGAGGAGAGACAGTGAGAGAGAATGAAAGCTCCCAGAATTTGGCTAAGTCTGCAACTGCAGTCCCAGCTGCAGTTGAAGGAAAGACAGTGGAAAAGAAGAAACCATCCACACACAGGGCCAAGGGACAACAGGGCCAGAAGAATATCTCTGCAACCCAGCAGCGAGAGGGGCACAATCGAGTCCTAACAATCCCTGTAATTGCAGAGGGGAAGCTTCTGCGTTGTTTTCCTGGCACCAGTACCATCAACAAACTGTGCTCACAGAACCACAAAAAACGTTTAAATCCGGGAGCCCCCATCCCCTGCCCTGTCTGGCCACACGCTTCCCCTTACTGGTCCAAGGTTCAGCAGGACCCAGCAGGGCACGGATCCAGCAAGAAGCAGATCCCTGCCAGCCCCACGAGGGAGCGGGGGCTCTCTCAATAAACGTGTCAGTGGAAGCAAGCTCACGGGCGAGTGCCTCTAATTTCCTGGGGAAGCGCTGCGGCTCCCCTGCTCAATGCTAGGCCTTCCTAGCATGGGCAAGGCTGGCAGCTCCGTTGGCTGCTTCTGTGGGGACGAGTGGGATGGGGGTGTCCTTCCCCTGAGGCTTTCAGAGGCAGCGTGGGCTGCCAAGCTCCCTGGAGGTCAGTGTGACAGAATCATAACGTCATAGAATAGAAGAATAGCTTGGTTTAGAAGGGGCCTTAAAGATCATCCTATTCCAATCCCCCTGCTGTGGGCAGGGATGCCACCCACTAGATCAGGTTGCCCAGGGCCTCATCCAGTCTGCCCTTGTTCATAAAACTGCGTGCGGCAGAGGCGAGGGGTGACCCGTTCTGTGCCCAAATGGCCATGCTCTGGCAAATGGCGGCGCTCTGTGAGGAGACGCCAGTGGCTGTTACGCCCGCTCCCAACGGCTCCCGGGCACGGCAACCGCCCCGGGGCCCGCCAAAGCTGAGCCAATCAGAGGCGCCTGGTGCCGGCTCTGAGCCAATGAGAGCAGCCCGGGTGGCACTGCCTGGGGCGGTTGCCATGGCAGCAGCTGCTTGGGGGCCGCCAGGTGCGGGCAGGGCTGGGGTGGGTGCGAGGACGTGGCTGAGGGGACGAACTGGAGGAGAGCGTCCCCATGGGAGAAGCAGAGTACTCCCAGCAAGGCCAGAGCGGCATCAGTGGGGATGTGGGGACACCTGAGCTGCCATCCAACCAGACAGATCCTCCAAGAAGTAGTTCCCCGCAGACACGATTCTCCTCTAATGAGGAGACACCCTCAGCTCTGCCTGTGCCTTAAGAGTCTGCTGGGATCAGTACTCAGATCCCTTACCTGGAAGAATCATAGAATCATTAAAGTTGGAAGAGACCTCCAAGATCTGGTCCAGCCATCACCCTACCACCAATAACGTCATAGAATAAGAGAATAGCTTGGTTTGGAAGGGGCCTTAAAGATCATCCTATTCCAAGCCCCCTGCCATGGGCAGGGATGCCACCCACTAGGTCCGGTTGCCCACGGACTCATCCAGTCTGCCCTTGAACATCTGTAGGGTTGGGGTATCTACAACTTCTCTGGGCAACCTGTGCCAGTGCCTCACCACCATCTGAGAGAAGAATTTCCTCCTAATGTCTAGTCTAAATCTTTTAATTTAAGACTATTCTCCCTTGCTCTATCGCTATCCACACAAGTAAAGAGCCTTTCCCCATCTGTTTTATAACACCCCTTTATGTATGAAATGGTCATAATGAGGTCTCCCTTGAGCCTTCTCTTCTTCAGGCTGAACATCCCCAGCTCTCAGCCTTTCTTCATAGGAGAAGTGCTCCAGCCCTCTGATCATCTTTGTAGCCCTCCCCTGGACTCACTCTAACAGGTTCACATTTGTTGTGCTGGGTCCCCAGAGCTGGGTGCATTGCTCCAAGTGGGACCTCACAAGGGCAGAGCAGAGGGGGACAGTCACCACCCTCCACCTGCTGACCACTGCTCTGCTGATGGAACCGCAGGACGCAGTTGGCCTTCTGGGCTGCAAGCACGCACTGCTGGCTCATGTTGAGCGTTTCACCCACCAGAACCCCCAAGTCCTTCTCCGCAGGGCTGCTCGCAATGAGTTCTTCTCTCAGTCTGGGCTCAAGTCTGGGATTGCCCTGACCCAGGTGCAGCACCATGCGTTGAACCTCTTGTTGAACCTCATTAGGTTTCCGTGGGCCCACTTCTTTAGGTTGTCTAGGTCCCTTTGGATGGCATCCCTTCCTTCTGTTGTATCAACTGCACCCCTCAGCTTGGTGTCATCTGCAAACTTGCTGAGGGTGGACTCAATCCCACTGTCTATGTCACTGATAAACATATAAAACAGTGCTGGTCCCAGGACACGCACCTGAGAGGCCATGGTTGCACTGCACTGAGCTGGCCCAGCTGGGCTGGCTGCTGCCTGGTGCTCGGGCGAAGGTCACCTCCTGGGGTTTAGCTCAACTCAGGGAGGGCCACCTCATCCCCGCTGTCCCTGCATCACAAACACTGCCATGGCTGAGCGCTGCTGTCATCACAGCTGGTGAGGGATGACAGCCCCGAGTCCATGCACATCACAATCGGGGGGCGGATTATGTAAGTGGGGCTGAGCAAGGCTGGCTGCCATTTTGCCGCGAGCTGACGAGCGAAGAGGGACAAGCTTGAGCAGGGCAGGTGGAGCGAGGGGACCGTGAGTGCGGTCCAGCTGATCCTCCTCAAGCCAGCCGAGTTTGGCTCTCTGTGGCACATCACAGGCATGGCTGATGCCTGGGGAATGAGCTTCTTCCCCAGCCCAGAAGCCTTCTTGGTCTTCTACTCCTTCCTGTGGCTGATGTTGCTGGTGGTTGCCTGCTACTTCTTGATGCCCAGGGCCAAGCCGCAGGTAGGAGTCAGGGCTGGTGCTGAGGCACGCCCTGCCTGGGAGGGGAGGCCGTGTCCCAGCCGGGCCTGGCCAGCCTGGGCCAGGAGGCTTGGGGCAGGCACGGGCCTGGCCCTGGCCATGCCTTGGGTTTGTGGGTGCTGCTGAGGCTGCTGGGGACTCCCTGCTTTCCGTTCCTGTGTCGGAAAGCCCAAAGGACTGTTGTTGAGTGGTCACACTGGGGAGCAATGCTCCTCTTGGCTGGGGTGGTCTGAATGGTTACGAACAGAAACTGGAAGCTGTGTGGTCGAAACTCAGAAGTGTTGCACACGCAGGAGCAGGGGGTCTGGCGGTGCTGCCACCCATGGGGGACCCGTGCTGGAGCAGTTTGCTCCTGGGGGATGGACCCCGTGTTACGGATCCGTGTAGGAGCAGTTCTTGAAGCGCTGTGGCCTGTGGGCAGCCCCCGCCAGCTCAGTTTGGGAAGCTCGGCATCCTGTGGGAGGGACCCCACATGGAGCAGGGGCAGAGAGGGACCGTGAAGGAGCAGTGGAGATTAAGTGTCAGGGACTGACCGCAGCCCCCATTCCTCGTTTCCCTGTACTGCTCAGGGAGAGGAGATAGAAGTTTCTCATTTAGTAATAGGTAATAAATTTCTCCAGTCTCTCTATGCTGAGTTTGGTTTGCCTGTGACAGTAATCGTTGAGTGATCTCCCTCTCCTTATCTCAGCCCTTGAGCCTTTTCCATCATATTTTCTCCCCCTTTCCCTTTGAGGAGAGGGAGTGAGAGAGCGGCTGTGGTGGAGCTCGGCTGCCCACCTGAGTTAAACTACCACAGCTATCCAGTCTATTCCAAAAGTCTCTTTAGTCTGGACAGCTGGGGGTGCTCATGGACATTCTCGTTGTGTAGCAAGATGAAATGGGGCACTTGAAGTGGCGGCAGCAGCGTGGGGGCTGCCAGGTGCGGGCAGGGTGCGGGTGGGTGTGAGGACGTGGCTGAGGGGCCACAGTGGAGTGGCAAGGGTGACAGCACTGATGGCTGGGGGAGTTGTGCTGGGCAGGCTTTAGGGTCCCATTCATGACATTGGGGATTGCCACAGTCTGATTTCCAATCTCCTGGTTCTCAGAGGGCTGCACAAGATCAATAGTAATGGCTCCCTGCTCAAGGCGGAGTTGGAGTTTATGTTGCCCTGTGCAAGGAGAACGTGAGGAGCCTGAGGCAACCTTCCATTAGTCACTGCAGGTGGGGAAGGGGAAGGACAATCTGAAACCCATGGCTCTGGGTTAGCAGAACAAGCTGGAGCAGGCTCTGCAGGCAGCAGCGCTTGGTGAGGGGGGAAGTGAGCTCAGCGCACAGAAAACGTGCATGTTCCCAGAGCGATTCAGCTTCTCACCTTGTGGTAATACGTTGGCTCCTACCCCAGATGAAATTGCCTCTCTTAGGGAGGAGCCAGAGTGAGGACAGGGCTTCAGAAAGCAACCACGGAAGCAGGCTGAGGGTTCCTACAGGGGACGTCTCTTGCAGAGGTACCAGAGAGCTTAACAGGCAGCTCGAGTCTACGGGAGCCTCACTAGTGTATATGAAAGAGGCTTTGTTGGTTGCTGACTTGCAGTGGGCCATGTGACACGGGCCTGGAGCAAGCCAGTAAATTCAGAAGGCAAGCTGGTGTACGAAAAGAGAATTTTCTCTTGAGAAGGCGAGGGTGGGGCGGAGGACATGGTAATTACATGCTCTTCGTGAGCGCAGCTTTTCTTCCTTTGCCCAAAGCAACTTTGGAGAAAGCATTCCTGTTTGTGTATCTCTCATCTGCGCTGCCCTCCCCCTTCACGTCAAGAAGGTTTCTTTCAAGGGAACTCAACAGCAATGGGGGGATAGCAGAGGCCAGGGTTGGTTCATGAAACCCTGGAGCATGGACGGCAGGACCCACGGCTGTCACGAGGCCAGTGCTCGATGCACAGAGTGGCCCTGCCAACCCTGCATTCTGGGGGGGATGCAGTCCTCTATCTCCTTCCCTTCTAAGCTCTTCAGCTTTACTGGCTCTGAGAAGGCCTGGAGAGGAGCGGGGCTTGGAAACTGACTGCAAGACCCATGCTGAGTTGGCTGCCTATGCAGAATGGGGTGTAGGTACATGTAGAAGGAAGAACAGGAGTGATGGGTGATGGTTTTCTATTGAGTGAAAACCAAGAGAATTTACTACAGGCTTTAGCTGGCACCTTGGTAATGAGAAAGGTGTCATGGGCCTGATGTTGTTATAACCACAGAGCCTCAAGTCATCATTTGGCACTACCTGCTTTGCCTCAGGTAGCAATGACTAAACTAACTGTGAGTGGCCCCCTGAGACCTTCTGGTTTGGAAACACTGTCTGACTCAGCTCCACCTGTAAGACCTCAGTAGACCATGGTCTGTGGAAGGGGTTGAAGTAGAAGACCTCCAGAGGAAAAACTTATGATGGATGCATCGTGATAGCAAAGTAAACAGCTCAGATGCATGTTGCACAATGCTGAAGAAAAACGATACAGAAACCCACCTCTTCAGTAATAAGCAGCCGACTCAAAGGCCCTCAGTGTTTGGATGTAATTTTCCCATAGACATGTTTTTACAGCTGTGGTTAATGTGTAACTAATCCTCACTGTGGAGTAACCGCACAACCACTCCTTGGAGCCATGCGAGCACACAGAGCTGCGCCTCATCAGTAGGGGTTTTGTTTGAAAGTACAAATGGTAACATCCGAAAAGAATACTTCAAACCAACAATACTTTTGAACAGAGCTCTAATCGTTTACGCCGTGCCCAAGAAACTTGCAGCTAGTCTCAGTTTAAATACGGAACAAACCAAAAAACAAACAAAAAAACGCTGCCACCTCCCAAGGACAATAAATGGTTCAAAGGCTTCTGTTTTCAGGCAGCTGCTATCAAATATTAACAGCAGTATTCAAGCAGGAAGAGCAGTCCCAACCAACGTTTTCGAGAGCATACGCACGTTCTTTTTTCCTCCAATAGTGTATTAATAGCAATAAAAATAAAGCCATGTTTTCAGTCTGCGTTTTTAGGCAGGTAATGTAGCTCCAAACCCACCATATTTTCCCCTGTGCCACCCTGAGAACAACAAAACACCAAGGAGACCTTCTTGTCCCATACCTCTAGGTTGTGAGGATTTAAGATTCAACTCTTTAAGTTACTCCTGAGGTCAGCTTCAGGCCTGGATGTACCGAGTGGGATGAGACCGGCTCCTCCATCGGCAGGGCTGCGTGCAGCCTGTTCAGTCCTGCTCTCTTTTGTGCCTGTCCCTGAAGGCAAACCCTGGCGTCCACTCGGAGCTGGGCTGCGCAGGCCTCAGAGCACAGAGTATGGGTGATGGAGATGACTTCTGATTGCCAGCAAGCGTAGCTTTTCCAATAATCCTCCAGGTATGGATGGATAAGTAATTATGTGGACCATACACTCACTCAACTGTGAACCATACAGACTTTTTCTTTTTATCTCATCTCTGTATTATTTCCAGGACTTGTAGACCTTGGGGGTTTTGTATGTCTGTTTCATGATTTTATTTTTATTTTTAAAGACAAGAACATCCCTACGTGCCCCTTTGAAATTACTTCAACATTACTTCCAGTTGGTTTGATTTTGTTCCCCACAGAGCATATCTTAAGCTTCAACACTTTCAAGCAAGCCCCAGCTAGGGTTTTGCTGGAAGATGCCTGGCTGTATCTGTTGGAATAACAGAGCCCAGTGTGATTCCTTCAGCTCACACAGCTGGCTGCTTTTTGCTCCGGGGGGAGCAGCATCCGGCAGCCCTGCTGTGCAGGACAGCAGCAGGTTTATGAGCAGCGTGTGCTCCCTGCTTCAGGAGTCACAGCAGCCCGGAGCATCTCCCAGGGGAGCAGCTCCCTGCCCTCAGCACCTCCTGACTCCAGACCTGATGGGATTCAGGAGCTGCTGCCCTGCAGGGTAGCACCAGCATCAGTGCTTGTTCTTGTTCCTTGCTTCGCTACAGCTGAGTTTCTGCTGGCACCCAACCCTGCTCCTCTGAGGAAGAAATGCAACCTGGTTTACCACCCTAGGAAACCAGCCAGCAAGTCGCCTAAAAGAGGAGTTCCTAGGCTCTGTTTAGAGGGAGAAGTGCACTGGTGGCACCAGCACAGGCTTCTCAAATCCCTTCCCTTCCCCAATCCCTTCCTCTTGTCTCCCAGCTTTGACCTCCTCATTCTGTGTACAGCAGGGATCTAGCTGGCTCATCTTGTCACTTCCAGACAAAAGGCAGATGGGGCAGGCTTTGATGGTGGATTTTTGCAGGTTTGGAATGTTTTTTTTTGTTGTTGTTTGTTCATTTTCTGCATACTATTTGGGAATAGTTTGCGTACCACAGAAGCACAGGTATCGCAGTTTGGGGACCCTGGGACCGATGGCCCATCTCAGCTGCCCCCCAGGGCGGGTTCTCAGGGTCAGAAGTGCTTTGATGGCTGGCTCAGCCACACGGGGCTTCATGCTGAGGCCCTTTCTGTACAACAAAGTCATAAGGCTTGTGTTAAACTCAAACAATGGCTGTGTTCTGAGATAGATCTATCTGTCCAAGTGCTAATCTGTCATTATTTTTAAATTTTAACAATTTATTCTTTGCTTTATTTCATTTTAAAATAAAATTTCCCCTTCTAAAAGCATCGCTTATATTCTGTTGTAAAATAAATGGTTGCCCTTACCTAGTTCCTGCTTTCATTTCCACTTAGCACACGCATGTTTGCACACACAAAGCAGAATGCACCAGACCCGATTTTAATACTTTTTCTCTGTTTCTTCCCAGCAGTAATGAATCCTAGGGAGTTGCAGAAAGCCAGTGAAGGGCTCACTAGTTCTCTGTATAATGACACCCATCGTGATACCCATGATGCTGAAAATTCCTTCCATTTGCTGGAATTTGCTTCACTAATACATCCTGCATTTTTTTTTCCTTTTTTAAAGCCACATCACACAGATAATGATCATTAACTGGCTAATTCACACAGCACTTTCTTCCCCTCTCTTATTCCCAGTCCAGAGGAGAAATTCCTCATCCTCCAGCACTTGACCTTGTCCTATTGAAGTTGATCCTACTTGTTACTTGTCAGAGCATACAAGTAGTCTGCTCTTGATACTCAGCACTGCTGAAGCCTCACAAATTTGCAGCAGTGAGCCCAACCCCCTGTATCCCCATTCCAGTATATTGAAACCATTTCAAGAGGAGTCCCCAGACGAGGTCTCCCTGCCAGCCCCCCATCCTGCAGGCTCTCCGTAGCCCGTTCCTCACCACCTTACTGTTCCGCTATTAATCCCGGGCTTCCTTCTTTCAACAATTCATTTTCTGCCTGGCACTGATAAATTGTGTTCCTGAAGTCCCGCTAGATTAGTTTGCCTCTGACTAGGAAAAATGTTATCAGATAGCAGGAGAGCTGATTAGTCTGTCCCCATCTACTTTTGGTGAGTCCTGTTTATATTTTATCCCATGTGCCAGTGCCCTGTCTCTATCAGCCAAGCCCTTTTGTAAGATCCTGCACACTGCTGAGGCCAGACCTTTTCTTTCCTTTTTCCTTAGCACAGCCGCTGCCCTTCATGGTCTGCAGTAAAAGTGCTGTCCTTTGCTTTGACAAGCACATTAAAAATGCCGCCCGTCTGGCTTCCAGTCCCGTAAGCTAAACACTGCCCCAGAATGCCAAGTAAACTATTTGGTTTTGAGCATCTCTTCTCATCTCCTGCTTATTTAAAGGTTTGTGTTTGTTTTACGCTACCTCAAATGGAGCAGATTTTACTCTGGACCCTTATTCTACTCGTTGCCAGCAATATACTTTACATCCCAGTCATGATGAGGTCTCAGATAAGGCATTTCTGTAGACTGCAGACCACATCTGAAACAGCTTTTCTTCTCAGTAGCCCCACAGAGCTGCCCTCTTTTCCCCCTCCCTCTTCTCTATTTCAATTACAAGATTATACAGCCTCCTAGATTTGCTTTAGTTTCCTTTAGAGGGCTTAATGCGACTTGACAAAGTGAGAATTGTGAGAAATCCTCCTGCTCTCATCGTTTGCCTTCCTTGACATCCGATGCATTTACACCCTCCAGCTCATTTTTCCAGAACAAAGAAGGGGTCAGGTTTTCTGCCAGCCACATTCTTTGCATCTCACTTGTGAACAAGAGCAAATGTGATAATTGCTCCAGCATGGATGAAGAAGGAAGTCGGGAAGCACAGTGAATAGAAACATGACTCAGGAAAACCCAGGCTGCCCCGTGCCAGAACACAGAGGCCGAGTCTCTCTTCTGTAGATTATTCTCTAGTGGTACAACAAAGTTTCCTTCAAGTGCACTCTGAGGATCAAAAGGCTTCATTTGTAAGGGCTTAGGCACAGAAATTTCCCACTTTCCTCACCAATTTGTTTTTTCCCCTCCCTGACGCACTAACTTCCCACATGATCGCTGACTAGGAAAGTGGAAAGAGAGGTCTTGGGAATCCCCAGGGAAGGGAATGATCCTGGTAACATTGCTGTGCAATAGTTATTTCTGCTCTTTCACAATTTTACCTGGTTTAAAGGGCTGATGAAGTTGGGATACAGCTAGAAAACACATTACAGCTTTGTTTTACTATGGAAACTAAATTCACAACCCACTTGGTTCCAGCGCAAGCCAGGGGAGATTACAAACTGAAAATACTGTGGCTGGTTTACAAACACCACCTAAAAAGTAAGTTTCTTACAGCTCAAAGCCACATAAATGAAAATTGTTGTGTAGGCTGCAATGTGGCCCACCCAGACAGGCAGCATTTTTGACTTCCCTATTTTGTGAAGGACACTTTTGCTCTACTTCTGTTTTGCTCCATCTCCTCCAATACAAGCTGCAGCACCCAGAAGTAATTGATGCCGCATAGCAGAATATTTAGGATAGGCCTGCTCTGTTCTCCCTCCATGGAGGTACAGTCTCCAAATTCCTCCTGGGAAGTGTGTTTTAATAGAAAGAGTTGGTGCTGCCCATCCTGAAGCCTTCCTGGAGGCAAGAAGCCAGGTTGTAAGAGCGAACCCCATGGAAGACTTCCAACCTATTCACCCTTTTGGGGATGGTGGCAGCCTGCACAAGCAAGGAGAGCTCCCCAGGCCAGCACTGAAGTGCTACAGGGCTCTGAAGAACAGCTTTTGGGCAAGCCCCTGCTCCCCACAGCTCGCCACCCCACAAAGGGTGAGCAGGAAATGTCTCACACCTTCCCCATTCTGCAGAGCCTCCTTATATTTAGCACCAAGCTTCACATTTCAAACAAAGAATCCAAATTCCTTGAAGACCCAGGAAGTCGTACAAACCTCATTTACTTTGTGGAGTTATGATGTAGAGCAACACGCACACATCAGGCGCATTCTTGCCAAAATGCCATTTATTGCAGTATACCTTTACAGGGCATACAGATAACCGAATGTTGCATCTTTTTTTAGAACTCATATCTCATTTGTACCACTTAAATAACACAGAATGTCATGTTTGTTTCACAAACTGTCAGTTTAGACTACCAAAATATACAGTTTTTCCTTTCCCCCTAGCAAGGTTGTGAGGTACAACTGAAGTTTACCACTTTATCTTCCTGTGCTTTACAAGACTCTTTTCATAGATAAACCTATCAAACAACATTTCTACATTCCTATACAAAGCAAAGAATTACAGCTGAAATTAACACCATCCGGTTGTTGCATTAACCTATAAAAATTCATTCAGTAAAAAAAAAAAAAAAAAAAGACATAATGGACTTTGCAGCTTTACTTATAAACAGCCAGCTACATATATGCACAAGCTTTTCTTGTGCATCAAGAAGAGTTTTGGATCAAAAATTGTTTTTTTCTTGGGTTTGTAGAGAAGGCACCAATTTTAGCTGCGTAGCAGCTCAGGAGTGTTTTATACTTCATTTAAATTACACAGGTTTTTAAGTTTTACTGTTAACCTGCAGCATTTGTACCAACTGTTGCAATATTCTCCAGTATTCTCCAATCGTTCCCTCTGGCTCAACAGCACAAATATTTACATCAGTCGTAAACACTCCTCCACCCCCCATGCCTTCTGCGCTGAGTGATGAGGAACTGAACTTGCAAGAAGCTAGCTGAAGGCAGAGCAGAAGTAAGGCTTGTGCAGAACACCACACTTCTCTTCTCACTTGGTTTTGACGTACCCTGGAGAACTCCAAACCCTGTGAGGTTTCGGTGCCTTGTATCTGGCAACACATTGACCACCAACGGCTTCAGGCATCCAGACTTTCCTCAGGAGGTGCTTCTCAGCCCTTGCTAGTCTGACATCCCTAGAGTTGCTTCTCTCCAAGGTGCAGGAACAGCTTCTGAAGAGAGGCGTTCCGGAATCGCGAGAGTCAAGCACATCAACTCTTGTATGTATTTAAGGCCATCTGCACTTAGCCTTCCTCAGACTTGGATCGGGTGCTGTGTTTCTCTACTCCTTAGCTGCGAAGGTGTGATATGCTGCTTTCTACCTTCCACCCCTGTGTGCCGAGGTCATAGCACTGACCACATTCTGAGACAACCACTGTGAAAAGGGCACAGAGAGCTAGGTGCTACGATGTGCTAGCAGCCACCTGGCGACTCCACAGCAGCACGGGGTCGGAGTATTTACAGCTCGACAGCCAACCCTAGATTCAGCACCTAAGAGGGAATGTCTGAGATAAAAATGCTTAGAAAAATTCACTTCTTGCCTAAGCCTAGAAGGATCAAGAGCACTGGTAGTGGGATAGACCAGTGCTACTGGTAACATGAAGTCCCTACTTAGTTTTGGGGGTTTTGTATTACTACATCCACCAGCTGCTTAGGAGCTGGTTCAGAGTAGGGGATAATGTTATGTGATCTTTTCCAAAATATAAGTTATTTTAAACTATGTGACAGTCATTTGCTTATCCTGCCCCTTGCACCTCCTTTCACTAGAAGTCATGGTCAGCATGATGTTTCACAGGCATTAAGTGCTCCAAACACGGCAGCTAGAAAGAGATCGAGTATTGCAGTGTACCAAACTTCTGCCCAGCGCAGCCATTTGTTACACTTAAAACACATCTAAGAGTTAAATAGGAAGAATCCCTGCTATACAGAATTTGAGCACTGTTAATCATTTATTCTTGCCATCCCTTTCCCTAAATATCAAGAGGTTTGTACATACAGTGCTCCCTTATCTTCTCCCCACCGCCTGCCCCAGCAGTCTTTAGATAAACCAAAGCGAGTTTAGGAACTTGCAGTCCCACTTCTGTTAAAAAAACAAACAAACAAAAAAGTTGTGCAAGAAAGCAGGGAATGTTCAGTGAATCCAGATCTACTTTGTAGTTACAAAAATTTCCAATGGCTAGGTGGTAAGGGCAAATAACCCAATGATCATATGGCTTAAGTTTAATGCAAAGCGCACTAGGAGGTCCATGTGCAGGGAGAGAAGAGTCCAAGAAAGATGGAATAAGAAGTGTCCTGAAGATCAGAGTTTATGCATAGAATTCTTCTTGTTTGTGTGGTTTTTGGTATCCTCCGTTAGACTGTTTTGGTTCATCCAGTGAATAGCTTCCTTCGTCTTTTTTCTTCATTCTGTACAGCATAAATGCAACTAGAAACACTGCGAACACCAAGCCTACCAGTCCTCCAGCAATAACACCTGGAAGGGGGAGAAAACACAAATTACTCTCAGCGCCATGCCAGATAACATCAGTCTGATCCTACGCTTCCAGGTTGTTCCTTAAAGCGTGATCCCTCAATTCATGATTTCCAGAAACGACTTTGTCCTTTTGCCCCCCCAAAACCAGTCATCCTTCCATTACCAAGAGCCTACTCATCCACACGTAAATCTACAGAAATAGATCTCCCACTGGGCCGTGCTGCAAAACCCCATGAATGGAGCAAGGCAGTGCTGTTCAACTCCTGACCCAGGCAGCATGAGAGCAGTTTTACACTAATTTTTGAGTGAAGGAATAGATTTTAACCTAAAATTTCAGATAACTAGCGGTGTCTTTTTGTTATTATCAGAGTAAAATTTGCCCCATTAAGGTTTCAGCAACACAAAACCATGGATCACCACCCTCATTTGAGAAAGCTCTAATGTAAAAGGCTCACTTTCATGCTCCGAGATGTACTTGCAGAACTGCAGCCTCTGCTGCCTGGGAGACTCCTAGGGGAGTCTACTTCTACCAACTAGAAATCCAGAATATCAGGTACCTCCAAGAACTTCTTTCCTGTCCATAATTCCCGAGGCTCCTGCTGCTTTGGCATTCCTCCCAGAGTCAGCCGGCACTTCAGAGTTCTGGGTGGGGACCAAATCCTCATCTTTAATCAAGATGAAGTCTCCCTGTTGGGACACACAAGGCAGGTTATTCATGTTTCTCATCATGGCTGTTACTGGAGATCTTACACAGCTTTTTTTTTTTTTTTTTTCCTCATCTAAAGCCCTCCACCAATATAAGGTATTAAATTGATTGTTGGTTTTGACAAATTACCACCCCTTCTGCAAACCAATGGTACTACCAAGTTACTAGAGCCATCTCCCTGGAAAGTGTGTCAAAGCTACTAGTCCTCACCGGGTCTCCGGAGCCATCTTCAGAAACCTCCTCATGTGTAGGAGCGACATCCTCTGGAGCTGTCGTGGGGGCAGCAGTGATGCCTCCCACCTCGTGATGGATGGTGGAGTCAGTCTGAAGTATGTTTATAGTGTCTGGTGTGTCAGAGCCAGGGGCTTTGGGTTCAAGCTCGTGGACCGTGTCTGAGGCTTCCGAAGGAATTACATGAAGCACCGAAGGAAAGTGAGTAGTGGGGCTTCTCGCTGTTGTAACCACATCGTTTGTTGGTTTCTCATCGGGTGAGCCCAGGATGGGTACTTCATCCTTCACAGCTACAACTGGCTCCACTGTCACCACATTACTCGTTGCAGGGGGAGCTGTTACTTCCTTTTCAGTTCGGCTCTCAGTTCTGGGAAACAGCTGCTCATTGAAATCCATTGGTGTTGCTGGTAGCGAGGAGTTAGTCGGCTCTGCTGGGATTCTCCAGGTGAGAGATGGGTCAGCCAGGGGACCTGCAGAACAAAAAACATTAACCTTGGCCAGCTCAGAGACCTATTAGCAGTTACCTTCTGGACACTAGTCTAAGGGAGGAAGCCCAACCTGCACAGCCAATTTTCATACTAATAGCAGTTCACTTTGCAATTTCTTATCTTTTTCAGTGTAGCAAGGAAAGAACAGAACAACGTGCTATTCAACAACACTTTGTTAGCTGCTTTATAGCACTTGTCTAGCACATGGGAGTCTGTTTGCAGACAGGCTTACAAGGAGGATGTCTGCTATCCAGTACGCTGGCTGCTCAGGGTGCTTAGCTGGCTCTTATGCCATAAGTACCTTTTATGCAACTCTGAGTAGTCACCCATATACACAACACCTTTAGTCACCAATACATTTCATGGTATTATTCATGCAGAATTTCATCTTAAAAAAAAAAAAAAAAAAAATCAAGCCTGTGGTTGGAAGGAAGCAGAAGCACGGTTTAGTTTCCAACAGCTTTGCTCTTTCTGCAGTAGCATCTTGACTTCAATTCAACACTGAACAACAAAGTTGTCTCTCATGCATTTAGTAATCATTCTGACAGACTTTTTCCCCACCCTAAAAACGCTTTATTATGTTTAAAAAAAAAATTTTACGGCCCATGGGAACTTGCACATCTGATGACAGATAAAATTTGTGCTGGATGTATGCTGGCAGGTAGGGGTTTACACACCCTCAAATGGTATCTCCTTCCAGCTCGTGAGAGAGGCCAAACAGCCTTCTTGCAGCCTCTGTGCCCCACAAGTAAAGAATCACTGTGGTTTCATAATATTTTTATGTGGTATCTCACATTAGCAATGACATACCTGCTTCTGCTCCCTTTCAAGTCTCCTACAACTCATTTTCTACTAATTGTTAATATCTAAAGCAATTCAAGATGAATAGATTAGGCTCTTGCTCTGTTCCCAACTCTGATATTCTCGGGCAAAGGGGTGTGATTATTTTCCCCCCTTCCTTTTAGCCAGGATGCTCATCAAGATCTCAGCTGGCACATTCTGGAAGGATCAAGCGCCGGCAGTACAAGTGCTAATAACTCACCTGCACCTGAACCTGAGAAACCATCATCGTCGTCACCAGATGAATCGAGATCTTCAGGAGGAAGGTTCAGATTTGTAGTTTGCTTTAAAGAGGAAGGGAAAAGGTGTGTTATTGATGAGATAACTTAAACTAATCATGCTGCTTGTGCAGCGTCTCCTGTAAGGGCTCATGAAGGTTACATACACTTTCAATGCTCAGAGCATATTGTCTCATCTTTCTTCACTCTGTTCCCCCTTCCCAAAGGAGAAGTTCTGATTAATATCAGAAAGGTCAGCCTTGCTGTTTCCCTTCTCTGTGCTGCTTCCAGGCTGTACTTGCTTTTGGAAAGAGGGAAGTAAGGAATCCATTCAGAGAGCTGCATCTCGGTAGCAGCTGATGCTCAGTCCATCCACAACATAACCATGATGCTGCAAGTTTTGACTGCTCACTTCTTTGCTATCTACCAACCTGCTCAGCTGAGAATTACCACATTGCTTCTAAGGGCGGGGAAAGGAAGAAGGAACAGAAAACTTCGTCTGCTCTGCCTTTTTCAGCCCCATCTGTGTTCAGATATCTGAAACCACAGCATCTAACGAAGTAGAATGAGATTCCCTTTTAATAAATGTCAACACTCATATCAACTCCTGAGACAGAAGCCAGTCTTCCACGTAGGAGAATACAGCCCTCAGCCTCCTACATTTAAGCTTCAAGGAGTACAATAACCAGCAGCCCCATTTCAGTGCTGAAACAAGAGCCCAAATCCCTGTTCTACTGCACCTGTTTGTCATAACACACAATGTTCAAAGCTGTTCAGGATATCCAAAGAAGACAACACTAAAATAAAGCAGTGATTACTTGCTGGCTCCACTTACTGTTCACATCCGTGGACATATTTGACTCTCAGCTCGTGTCTAGCTGCGGGTTTATTTCTGCAGGACTACCATTACCCAACGAGTCATTGCTTCCTATAAATTTCATCTTTCCCCGTCCAACTACATTTGCCATTTTCCAGGATTTTGACTTCTTTCCCATCCTCAAATTGCCCTCACTATTCCTTTCCAGCACTGCCCAATCTGCAAGTTTAGCAGATACTGCATTGCATCACAGAAGCGAGGGCTGTTTCTGATCATGGTTTTATCAGGACCGAAATCTCATTTTATTATGTAAAAAGAGGAACATACATTCTTGCCAGCTTTGCACCAAGCTCAGTGCAGCTCTCTAGCTTGCATTAACCTAGTGTCATTTAGAAAGGAATATAATCATATAGTCACAGAACACTCCGGGTTGAAGGGACCATCTAAAGATCATCCAGTTCCAACCCCCTGCCCTGGGCAGGGACACCTCCCACCAGCCCAGGCAGCCCAAAGCCCCATCCAGCCTGGCCTTGGGCACTGCCAGGGATGGGGCATCCACAGCTTCTCTGGGCAACCCGTGCCACTGCCTCACTGCCCTCAGAAAAAAACATTTCTTACAAATATCTAATCTAAATCTACCCTCTTTTTAGCTTAAAGCCAGTACTTCTTGTCCTGTCACTCCACCCCCTGACAAAGAGTCCTTCCCTAGCTTTCCTACAGCCCCCTTTAGGCACTGGGAGGCCGCTGTGAGGTCTCCCTGGGGCCTTCTCTTCAGGC
Organism: Netta rufina; assembly: GCF_964035555.1. NCBI lineage: Eukaryota > Metazoa > Chordata > Aves > Anseriformes > Anatidae > Netta > Netta rufina. The sequence goes on from NC_140125.1 coordinate 111,505,463, forward strand.
TGAACAACCCCAAATCCCTCAGCCTGGCTTCAGAGGAGAGGTGCTGCAGCCCTCTGATCATCCTTGGGGCCCTCCTCTGGACTCACTCTAATACTTCCACATCCTTCTTGTGCTGGGAGCCCCAGAGCTGAACGCAGGCTCCAGGTGAGGTCTCACAAGGGCAGAGCAGAGGGGGACAATCACCTCCCTCGCCCTGCTGGCCACACTGCTTTTGATGCAGCCCAGGATATGGTTGGCTTTGTGGGCTGCAAGTGCACATTGCTGGCTCATGTTGAGCTTCTCATCAACCACCATCCCCACGTCCTTCTCCTCAGGGCTGCTCTCAATCCATTCTCCACCCAGCCTGTGTTTGTATTGGGATTGTGCCGGCCCAGATGCAGGGCCTTGTACTAGGCCCTGTTGACCCTCATGAGGCTCACACAGCCCCACCTCTCAGGCCTGTCCAGGTCCCCCTGGATGCCATCCCTTCCCTCCAGCATGTCAACCACACCACACAGCTTGGTGTCATCAGCAAAAGTGCTGGGGGTGCACTCGATCCCACTGCCCATGTCACCAACAAAGATGTCAAACAGCTCCAGTCCCAGCTCCTGAGGAACACCACTCACTATTGGGTCTACACCTACAGCAAGACTATTTTCATCCTAGGAAGGAGTTCACTCCGTTGCTTTGTCTGACGGATCATACCACTGCTGGCTTTCTCACTGTCAGCTTCATTACCTATATGGCTGTATTTACCTTTTTTTTTTTTTTTTTTTTTAAGATACCAGATTTATCCAATTTTCTCTTCCTTCCTTTATACTTTATCCATTCTACACATTTCCATAGAACAGTTTGTTTCCAAAGTGGTTAACCAGCCCATTAGATGTTTAAAAGGCTTGACTTTTCTGAACACAAAAGTATGCAGTGGATCACTAAACAATTAAACCTTTTTTTAAGCAGCCTTCTTTGGTTGTCACTTGCCTTCTCTACTGGAGAAAAAAATAAAATCTTTAGGCTTCTAAAATATCTCTAGAGTAATTCCTAAGAAGAAACTGTCCTGCAATCTTATGCTTAGCTGCACGTCATGAGGTGATTTGGATTTTTAGATTTGTCCCTGCTTGTTTGCACTGTGCTCATGCACTCACCCATGGAAACTAGGTCAGGTAAGTACTTCCCGAACGCTTTCCTTCTCGTGTCCAGGACCAGTGACTCACCCGAGCGCTATCAGAAGTGCAGTGAGATCTGAGCACGTTGGTGCCAAAAGAACAGGGAAAGACTTCGGCTTCCCAAATTCTGCTCCCTTGAGCTTCCTTTCCAGTAAGTTCACAAGTGAAACCAGACTTCAGACACTGCCCCACTGGTGTGGTCGGGGGACCTGGGGGGCACTTTTCTCCCTCTTTTCTTCCATCAGCAGCACCAAGCACAGCCCTCTGTTCTTGATTTTTCCCAAGAATCAAGAACACTCAGTTTCTGAGTTTTCACTCAGTTTTTCCTCCCCATGGAAAGATGCTGCCTTGAAGCTTTTAGCAGCCCCTCCAGGTTTTCACTGAAGACCAAGACTGCCAACACAGTTTACAACCAGACACCACACTCCTTTACCCAGGATCAAGATTAACTTCCCTCCCAATGTGAATGCAGGATTTCCAAGAACACCTGTGCAGATTTGATGGTCCGCAGACCACAGTGGAAAGGATCAGACTGTCAGGAAATTAAACAGCAGATGTTGATCTTTACTACTGAACCAGCACCCCTTCCCCTTTTGGTGTCAAGGGGTGAAAGAAGCATGGCATGACTGAGCACCTTCCTTTTTATCCCAGTATGTTCAGCAAGCCTAGCCTGCCATTCCCCCTCACACCTGAGTTTCCAGCCTCCTCTCAGGCTGAGGCATGTCCTGCTTCTCCATAGCCTTTGCCACATACCTGCTGGAAGACTACTTGGGTTTCTGCATCTCATCAGGAATAACTGGGTACCTCTCGGAGAGGAAGGGCAAGCATGGCACAGCACAAACATCTGCAGGGCTGTGCTGTGCCACTGTGCATGCATCCAGTTTCACTACATGTGCATTAAGGAACATTTGCCTAATTTCTGTAAGTGGACAGTTACACAAAGACCGCCCTTCTTGCTCCCTAGACTTCGGCAGGAGGGGAAAGGCAGTGAGTAACCTTTCCTTGTGACACAACACACCGTGAGCACTGCTGAAAGGTCATTACTGCTGTAATGATCAGCTGCTGAAGGATTTCAGGCACGGCAAGGTTAACAGAAGACACTGACTCAGGACAGCATCGGAAGAGATTGATCTAATTTGGGTTTAGATAAAGAAACCTCATGGTCAAGGCTTTTCCATGACCTTTTGCTGAAGATGAGTTTCACCAATGGGAAAGGTTTTGATAAGTCAGGAGGATTAGGGCTGCAGAACACAGCTTGAATCTCCAGGTTGTGCCATCACGCGTAGGAGCTGGAAATAAATTCCAGCTTCGAGCGAGATTGCCCTACCGACAATTTTGTATCACTTTAGCTACTGTCAACGTGCTTTCAGAAATCACTTCCATCATCATCCAGTTTAATTTCCAGGCCCTTGGGACTATTTAGGGACCATTCACATTATAATTGATTCCAGAGAAATTGGATGAACACAGCTAAGTTCAGGCTGTGGATCCTTTAAGGCCATATCTCTGATAGCATCCTGTATATTCTAGTCAAAAAGCTGACAGTTTTGATATTGCGCTTACAACACGTTGCTTTTTTATGATTTGATTTAGATAGCATCCTTTTTTTTTTTTTAAGCAACCTACACAACTGATAGGAAATATTTGCCTAGCCCAGGAAAAACCCTTTGCAGTTTGGTGATGCCAAAGGCGGCTGCATCACGCGAAGGGTAAACATTTTCACAGCATTTTTGGCAGCACTGACCAGGTCCTGGTAAGCAGCGGGGACCTCCTTCCCCCAGTAACAAAGCCGCTTGTCTGGGGGAAACCCTCGGGAAACTGTTCTGCTCTCGCTGAGCCCTGCATTGTTACAGAACAATGGTTATTCAGCTCTGCTGGGACAACCAGAAAGCTGCTCGGTGGCATCTTCCATTTAATCAAGAACGGGCCAGACTTTCACAACTCATTAGCAAAATTATTGGCTCCAGAAGTCTGACACAGACTTTTTTTTTTTTTTTTTAAACGCATCATTTCTAGCCATTCTTCAGCGTTCGTCTTGATCCCAGCCTTGACACACGACTCTTTTTGTGCTGCCGTGGAGTTCCCCCCCTGCTTGAGCCCAGATCTCAAGTCCTGCTCCACGCTGAAGGGGAGATTTACAGTTTATTGATCCCACCCCGCCCAAACTGGGAACCGCATTTCTTTAATTTGAAGTCATGGTGTATGTAAAAGGAAGCAGCTCATTTCAAACTGCTCTTTGAGGTTAAGCAAAAACATGGGCTTTGCCACAAGCTCCTACAAGCCCTAAACTAGATTAAGGATGATTTGTATCCCACTCTTATTAATCCTAGTTAGGGATCAGCCTCTTACAGCAGCGTCAGAAACACTTGAAATCCTCCTTTATCTGAATAATGCTGTTAAATTTGCACGTTTGTTTCTCCAAGTGGTAAATCCTCCCTATTCAGCTGAATGAGCTCTCCCACCCGAATCGCCTCCCTCAGCATCCTGCAGGATCCTTCCAGCTTTAGGGGAAGCAAAGCCAAGGACTTGCTCTGTTGTATAAAGAGACTTACACGAATAAGACAAGCATTTGCTTTCTAGTTTGCCTGCCACATATTACACTGAAGCATGAACGACTTGCACAAGGATTTAGAACAGCCCTAAAATAAAGCCAAATGGAAAGTTGTTTGTTTTTTTTCTATACACTGAAGAGCAGAGCTAGTCCAACAGACCTGCTATCTGAGGCAGAGCAGCGTAAAGCGCTCCTAACCTCAAAATATTTATATTAGTGTGTGGGAAGACAAAACCTCCTGCTGAAAGAAATTTTAGCTTTGTTAAACCTTGATATTCTCAAGTTAATAAACCCACACACGATTAACTCCAGTCCCAGCTGTCCATGGTCTTCAGACAGCTTAAGAAAAGCAATCTTTCCTTAGGAAAAAAAAAAAAAAAAAGAAAAAAGAACAGCAGAGCCACCAGCTTCCTCACCTATCCCCCCTCTGCCTGCAGGCTGCTAGCACTGTCAGCCACACACACCTTCAGTTTGAACAGGCAGACTTAAAACCTGGAGGAGCTGAAAGAACTGATGCTTTTATGTGACAAGTCAGCAGCGATGCTTGTGTGCAGGTCTGACCCGCCAGCAGCAGTGAGGCACCACCGCTCGCAGCTTGTTTGGTGGCCCCACAGGTTAATGAAGTAGCTCTCTTCCCAGAAGAGCCAAAGAAGCAGCTTTCCAGCGGGGGTCAAAGAGCAGAAAGACAGCTACAAACTGTCCCACCAGCAGCCCGCAGATTGCACAGCAGGATTATTTTTTAATCCCCAGCTAGTCTTCTGATCAAGGCTGTTCAAAGCACTACCACTACCTGCCCTCCCTATTTCGGGCAGTTTCGTTCCCCTTTGCTCCAAAGAGCTTCTGCCATGCCCCAGCAGGCTTCAGCATCCCCAGCGCTTCACATATCAGCTTGTATCAACTGGAGCAAGGCTGGCACCTGGCTCCCGGGGGCTCCTTCCACAGGTCAGGCAGCTGCCAAGGTGACCACGAAGGAAGCTCCTTTGCTCTGCGAAGTGAGCACTGCAACAGCAGCACGAGTACGCCACTTAATCCAGCTGCTTCTCCATCTGATCTCCATTTGTATCTGGAAAACCATTGCCAAGTAAGCTCTTACTGACCTCCTCTTCTGTTTTTGGCTGGTGCCTCAAGAGGAGGACCATGTCTGAGGGATCCTTAGATGGATGCGAGCACAGCTGCTTTTCTTTGAAGCACAAAGCAGCTGATCATCAGCCGTCACCTCCGGGCAACTGGCTCTGCAGGCAGTGAAACGCCTTCCAACACTGACTCAAAAAGAGGATGAGGGCTTTCAGGATCTATTCCACCATGAGCAGAACCGGTTCTAAGAACTGCCCATTGTCTGCTAGGCTTTGATTTGCTTTTTTATTTGTGAAGTTTTATGGCCACAGCTGTAAGAGCATACTGTGACCCTCTGAGCAGTGCCGTGGCCAAGAAGAAGAGCACCCAGAGCTTGCCCTTTCGTAGGCAATGGGATTACAGCTTGGGGCTGAGGGCACTGTCTACGTAGCTACTCCATGTGCATCACAGCTACGGTCCTAAGAGTTAATCAGGTGAGACTCTGGAATTACCACGCTGCAGTCCAGTCAGCATTACACTTTCTCCGTACTGTGACAAGGCAACTTTTTAAATTAAGCAGGGCTGAAACACAGCAATCACCACGCCAAGAGTGAAAAGGAGATGTCCTGTCACCTTCAGCTGGGCTTTCACGTCCTGTACTTCAGGCTGTTCGCCCCAGTGCCTCCCCCCGAGCATGTCACTTCATGCTCCCTGGACATAGCTCTTCACGCAGTCTCACGGTGAACCAGATCAGGGAACTGGTCTGGTTAAAAGAAAAAAAAAAAAAAAAAAAAAAAAGAAAAAAGAAAGCCAACACCGTCATGCAAAGAATTTTCCAGCAGGACCAGTTCTCCAGACCTGCTCGGTGCATGAATGCCCAAGTGTTTGTATTGGCGCAGGGGCACAGCGCGGCAGCCAGGGCTGCTGAAGCAGCTCCTCCTGAATCCCAGCCCGGGCTCCTGGGATGCTGACACACATCCACCTCCCCTGCGGCAGGGGGGGCAGCAAAATACCCCGCCACCACCGACGTGCATTATGGAAATGCGCACCGCCACCCTCAGCCTGCAACCATGCAAAGCAGAGGCTGACTCAAAGGGCCACGCAGGTCCACACACACAGCAAGGAGAGAGGCTGTGGGGAGACTTCTCTCCTGGTTGGTGACGGATAAAGTTGGTCCGTACGTCTCACAACAGCACTTTTAAGACATCCCTGACCTAAACACAGCTCCTTAGTCACAGCAGCCAAGGTTGGATGGATGCCACAGTCAGGGAAGTAGCAGCACTGCTTTCATCTCAGGCCACCTGAGCTTAACGAGACATCCAGGGCAACTTCAGTTTTGCACTGGACAGGGAGTGCATTGCACGTCCTTCAGAAGACAGGGCTGAGCAATGCCAGGCCAGCTGGAGTCCCACAGGGCTACAGACTCTGCAGCTGGCAAGTTTGTGGCTGCACACCACTCATGGCATCAGCGATAACACACCACATGTTCTCTCTCTTAACCAGCTCCCCTAAAAGCCCAGGGAGTCCTTCGGCAGTACGGAGATGCTCAGTTAGATCCTGTGCTCCTGCTTATCCACCTGGATGGGGGACAGGGGTGGGCTGTCAGGATACAGCCCAAGGAGTCCCAGAGCCAGGCACCTTTTGTCTCCCACGTTCAAGGCAGCCTGCGTTGGAAGACGCAGCCTAATGAGGAGCTCTCTCTTCCCTGCAGCTAATCTCATGGGAAGCAGTCAGTTCAGTTTTATGCTAGAACTGCTCTTCTTTAAAGAGCCTTTGCTGCAGCTCTTTAGCATACTTGATGGTTCAGTCATTCATTTCTTCAGATAGCAAAGGAAAGCCACAGCCGATGCATAATCTCAAAGAGCTGTGCCAAGGAGGTGCAGCAAAACGAGGCCAGGCAGCCAACAGCACCAGTTCGTCCCGGGGAATTGCTTGCAAACTATTTCAGCTGGCTTGAGAGACGAGCAGTGAGCTGTGTCAGCTGGGACTGGACAACACTAACTTGCCTAAAAACCCTTCAATTTAAAGTCACCAGCACTTCTTAGCTTCCAGTGTAGAAGAAAACAGTGGGGAAGGCTGAGTTTTGCAGCACCAGCCAGTTTGGAAAAGCACAGACCAAAATTAGCTTAGTTCAGGCAAAGCCAGTGGTGGGCTGCCACTCCCAGAAACCCCAAGAAAGTAAAAATTGCAAGGTGTGTGTATCCTGCAGGTCATAGGACATCTCTATGAACTACAAACCCATCCACTAAAGGACTCCAGCAGCCCACAACTCACTACCTATACATGCCAGTAACCACAGCGCAGGCAGACATCACCCTCCTGATGCGAAAATCAGCAGGGACAGGAGCTAAGCAAGGCTCCCGATATGCCTTCACCCCCCTGCAGCACCACAGCCACGTGCCCTTTGGCTACCACGTCCTGCAGCTCGGCCAGCTCACCAGCACGGTGCCTGCAGCACATGCAGCCCCTGCCACAGGGTTCAGGCAGGGCTTGAGCAACTCCCCTCAGGCCAGTCAGCAGCAGCCACGGCCACTTCAAGGGAGACTGAACTTTGTAGTGTCGCCCTCCAACACATATGTACACACTGACCTTAGGTCTTGAACAGCAGACCCAGTGAAACCAGCCCCTGCTGTCAGCTACCTGTTCCCATCCATGCGCATCTGTGGCCACAAACAGCCTGGCTTGCAGCTGGGTATGAATTCCTTTCCTCATCCTATATCCAGCCACCCACTCCTCCTGTGCTACAGGGTCAGCAGTGAGGCCTGTCACCAGAGCGAAAATCCCAATAAAGCAGATCAATTAGCATTGCAGATCGTCCCTCAGACCCAGCCCTGAACCACATCTTGGCTGCAGCAGGCAAAGCATCACCAGCAGGTCAGGAGAGGTGATCCTGCCCCTCTACTCAGCCCTGGTGAGGCCACACCTGGAGCAGTGTGTCCAGTTCTGGAAAGGCTGAGAGAGCTTTTCAGCCTGGAGGAGGGAAGGCTGGGGGGATCTTATCAGTGTCTGTCAGTCCCTGAAGGGGGGTGCAAAGAGGCTGGAGCCAGGTTCTGTTTGGTGGTGCCCTGTGCCAGGACAAGAGGCAATGGGCACAAACTGGAACACAGGAGGTTCCCTCTGAGCAGGAGGAAACACTTTCTTTATATGAGGGTGACCGAGCACTGGCACTGGTTGCCTAGGGGCTGTGGGGTCTCCTCCTTGGAGACCTTCAAAAGCTGCCTGGATGTGGTCCTGGGCACCCTGCTCTGAATGTCTGCTGGAGCAAGGGTTGAACCAGATGAGCTTCAGAGGTCCCTGCCAACCTCAGCCATTCTGTCATTCTGTGATTCACCAGTCCCAGGGCTGTAAAGCAACAAGTGTCTCCAATCATCCCATTTGAGGCTGTCTTCTTCCAGTAGGCCCGCGAGCTCGAACTGGTCAGTGTGCAGCTGGAGGCCACGCGCCAGAACACCGACAGGATCAGACCTGCGTGCTCCTGCTGCTCTGGCCATCACTGCAGAATGGGAGCCTGCAGCACCAACGCCAGGACACAGGAGACACTTCAGTCCCAGAGGAACACAGCTTGATCTTTTCATCTTCAGCCATTTGGCTCAGGAAGCTCCAGCTCAGAAACTGGAGACATGTCTATAGGAAATTTTGGTGTGCTCTGGAGTATCTCAGGTCTTCAGGTTAGGCTGGTGGCACGCTGAGTCACTGATGCCACTCAGCAGCACCTGGAAAACACGCATGTGCCTCTGGTCCCAGGGAAGCTTGCTTCCTGGAGGCCACACAACTGGTGGAACCCATTTCATGAGCCCCACACCAACCTTCGTGTGATCAGCATGCGCAAGGCCAGAGCTCTGTGGGTGCTCTGACCCAAGCAGATGTGATCCCAGGAGGCAGAAGTGCCCCCCACCACGCTATGCAGTATTCTGGGAGGGAAGGAGATGCTCTGCCTCACCACAGGAAGAGAAGCCAAGATGCAGCCTGCAATGCCTTCGTCCTCCAGGAATTGTTATCAGGCAAGAGAGAATGCAACAGCCTTTGGTATCTAGGCACAAGGCTAGGAGAAGACCCAGGTTCTTATCTTAATCCTGGGAGTTTCCCTCTCCTCCTTGAACTCCAGCAACTACCTAGTGCGAGATATGCCAAGGAGCCAGGAGACAAAGCTGTAAGATCTTCCTGAAGGTTCACAGAAGCTTTTTCACTGCATTAGTGACACGCATTCAGGCCCTAATTTGAGCAAAGTGCTGTAATACTACGCTTATTCAGTGAAATCCAAGTTCCAGATAAGAAAATCCAGGTGTATCATCAAACTAAGGGTTCACTGGCGGTTACTTCTGGCTCCCAGCAGCTAGCAAGGTGTTTTAACCTCAGCAGAATGCTGAGCTTGCAACCCTGAAGGTATCAGAGAATGACCGAGATCTGAAGGGACCTCCGGGAGTCACCTGGCTCAGTGCCCTGTGCTCCAGCAGGGACACTGACACCAGGTCACCAAAGGTACCAAAGGTCTTAGCTAAAGGAGGTTAGCTGATAAACTTAGTAAGGCTACTTAGATCTACTAACAGTTAGCTTTAAAACAACACAAAATGCTGATAGGATATTCTGATTAAAGTTACAGTGGAGCCACCCAGACTTAAGATTTTTGTATGGAGATATATCCTACAGCAACTCCCTATGCACAAAACAAAAATTACTACCCACAGACACTTCAGGGGCAGATACACCTGCCAGCTTTAAGGCCAGCTGCTGCCAAACTCTGCCTCAGCTTTCCAGTTGATTTGCCTGTAGTTGACCCTAGAGGACATGCACAAAGTCTTTCGTGACAACCAGCCTGAGGCTCAACAATCCAGGGCCTTCTTGACTGCTCCACATTTGCTCCAGAAGAAGAAATGATGAAGCCTCCGAAGCTTGTTAACCAACTTTTTCCTAACAATCTCTATTCTCCATACCACATCCCAAACATTTTCTGCCTTTAAGTGATGTCTTTCGACAAAAATCTCGTCCTCAGCTCCTCAGTTCCAGCACCGTCCCTCCCCCAGCACATCCCACTGAGGGCTCGACTGATCAGGGAGCTGGAAGTACCCCAAAAAAGCACCCAAAACAAGCGGCCTGGCTTGCACAGACAGCAGCCCCACATCCGTGTCAGATGGCAGGACCAGTCACACCCCACAGCCTGTGCCCTTCCTGCTGTTATCTGCCAGGCTGCTGCAGGAGGCAGCGACTATTTGCAAGGGCGCTGCAGCAGCTGATGTGGCTCGGGCAACAAAATGAGCCAACAGCTGGCATGCAGCAGCTCCCTTCGGGTTGGTCACGCTCACTACAGCCAGGCTCTAGTTCGTTCTGAGGAGCTCCGTGCTGCTCAGCAGGACTCACGCCGGCCAGATGTGAGTCTGTTTGGAGGGAACTTGTGAGTCTCCATCAGCAGCCAGTTGCTGGACTCAGGAAAAGCATGCAAGCAGCTTTAGATTTCATTTTTGATCCAACTGGGTGTGATTTTTGCATCTTGGCAGGTCTTACTCTACCACTGCATGGTTAAGTTTACTCTTTGCACTTGCTTCCATGCCCCACCATTTCCAGTTTTAATTAAATCAGCGTAAATGTGAGGGAATTACATCTTCCCCTAGGTCAGGAGGCGTGCCATCGGGTCTGTTTTATCCACAGCACCTCATAGCATTGACTAAGTCTAGATGGTTTATAATGCAGAAATCACCCCTGCCAAACAGATGCAGTTACACGAGCATGGCTGAGCTGTGCATGAAAGGACCCAACATCTCCACCAGATGCAGCAGCCACATCTCAGGTGGGGAACACCCTGCTCCCCCATCCCAAAAGGGGCTTCCAGCTTCACCCCATCCCAAGATCCCTCTCAAAGAGGGGCTTTCAGCCTCACCCCTTCCTTCCACACAGCCCTAGTAGCTCCTGAACACTGGTGCCCATGCTGAAGGAAAGCAGCAGGTAAGTCCTTCAGGGACTGCTTGCCTCCTTGGAAGAAAGAGCAGCAGTGACTTGGTGACAAAAGTCAAACGATGGCTGTGGGCACAGAGGCCCACATCTCATTCACCTATTCCAAAACTGCTCAACCTGCATGAATTCCCCACCCCAGGGAAATAGGCAGTCCCACAACCACCAGAGCACACAGTGAGTGGTCTACCCACAGTAAGCGGTGCGGAGCTCAAGCTCTTGGCACGACTCTCGTGGTCTCGGAGCATTGCTAACCCTGCCCGTCAGACAAAGCTCTGACAGCAGCTGCTTGCTGCTACCCCCGGTTACAGTTAAATTATGCAACACCTGGATGAGGTTATGGAAGCTGGCTGGGGTGCTTCCAAGCTGAGTCACGAGGGTGTAGAGGTACCATTTCAAAGCTGGAGCATCGAGTGAAATCCTCCCATCAGAAACCGTTTTCAAATCCTGCTGCTGCAATTGCGCTCCAATTACCCAGATTTACTCACCTCAGAAATGAGCACTGGAGGTTTTTTTTTTTTTTTTTTTTTTGAGTAAACACCTAGTGGGTTAGGATTAATCCACTCTGATCTAGAGTGGCTCAGTTAAACCACTTGGTACCACATCTGTAGAAGGGAGCCCTGAGCAAGGCAGGACAAATCACAGAGCTTGCCTTTGATCCAAGTCTCACTATACGAGATAGCAGCTTCAGCTACCTCATGCCGTCGTGTCTGGGCCTACAGCTGGTTCTCCTGCCCTCCCCATGGCCTTGCTTCAGTGCAGTCACCGTGTCACTAGAGGAGGTTTGAGTTTAGGGGGAAATGCTACCACATTTGTGGGGGCTGCACTCCTTCTGACTCTTATGGGCCGCTAAGACTCACCAAGTCATGATTTGGACACCTTTTAATTTTGCACATCTGAATTGTAAAGGGAAAAGAGATCACTAATGCCACCTCTGATGGACTGTCCACCATCAAGACAAATCATTAAGACAGCAACACAAGCTATTAAGCTGCGAGACAAGGTAAAGTGCTGCAGTACTGAATTAGTCCTAGCACAACGTCCCGTAGGTCGGGCAAGGAGTATCCTCAGAATAGCTAGATGCTACGTAACAGCATATCCAACTAATCCTAAAGACACTGCTCAAACATCACCAAGTTGAAGACATTTCATACAGGAATAAGCTCCTGGGTCTACTCGATGACCACAAACTCTAGCCAAGGCCTCTAAACAAAGAAGAACACACCGTGCCGAAGGACCACCCTTATGGGCTAATTCCACAAGGACAGGCTGAATCGCTGGCACACACCAGCACCATCACAGCCACACTGCTTTGCTGTTTCGTATTAATTCACCCTGCAGCCCTCAGCTGGTTGATTCCATGGGATTTTCATACAGCTGTAGTTGCTCATCCTTCTGATGCATCCAAGAGGTTCAGTACTCACCGAGAGAGCCGTGATATCCTATTAAGGGCTTTCACTTTCTTTTACTGTGTGCAGCACTTTTCACAATTTCATAATATCCTGGGCCTCTTGCCAGAGGCCCACCGGCTACATCCATACTAGTAAATTAAACAACATCAGGGAACATCCCCGGGCACTGGAACACAATCTACACCATCAAATTATTAGAACGATCCCAGGCAGCCGTGAGCCTTGCCAACTGGTATGCCCCCAAATGATGTATGGGAACACTCCTCTGGATGCAGAACGGAGCAGGGGGGAGGCACTGAGGGACGGGTGAGAAAATAAGGTTTGCTGTACGACTGGGACTCCGGAATTGAAGTTGGCCATGGGACAGAGCTGTTTCCAGCCCATTTAACTTACAGGAACAAGTAAATACGGAGTCATTTTTTACCCCCTTTGGCTGCATGCTGGGGAGGAGGGGGCACACGGCACATTCAGCACTTCAGGGCTGCGATCACATCTCCCAGCTTCCGCAGCAAGAAGCTCGCCACCATTCCTCAGCCGTGACTGCTGAGGAGCCTTTTACAAGTTATTTAGAGATGCTTCAGAGCGGGGCCGATGCCGCTGGAGGATTAAGCTCACAGCGTTCCTGTTCAGGGCCATGAGTCAGTTGATGTAAGTGCCCGATAGCAGAGCACTCCTTTGCCACTGCCCAGACATGCCAGAGTCAGCCTCTTTTGTTAGGCGCTTTGTTCGCTGATGGGAAAGTAGTCACGATCTAGATGATTCCTCCGTTAGGACAGAAAGAGATTTAGAAGTCAAAGCTGCCTAGCTGCAGGCTGTTAGGCAAGTTTCGATGCAAGCCTCGCTACCACTTTTCCACTGCACGTAGGTGCCACTTACACCCCGGTAGAGCCAGTGAGGTGGACAAATCTCATTTGGCCATCAGATCTGCCAGTGCGAGAGTCTTTATTACAGTTTCATAAGCACAGAGCACAGCAGGAGAGTGAAAAATACCACTTACATTACTGTTTGTATCAGACATGAACTCAAGCAAGCTTTGTAGTTGCTCTGGTTTGGACTCCTACTCTTCTTACGCCTCAACTTCTTGACCAAAGAAGGTTTGGGCTTTACTAATAAAGCTATCTGTTAGCTGGTCAATGGGATAGCACGTCCTGTCTCCTGCAGAGATACTCCTACCCCAGGAGGACATTTTGGTAGACACAGGCTGCCCTGAGCTCCTGTGCTTGTGCAGAGAGCAGGCACACAAGCCTCCCAGATCACTCGTCCCGGGTTCAAGGTTTACAGCCTCCAAACCCTGCTGCGAGCTGGGCAACAGACCTCACAAGATGCGGAGACCTCTGCGTGTGTGTTTCTCCACTCTACTGGTCCCAAAAGCATACAAAAAGGCATCGATAAGGTCCTGTTTTGGGACAGGGGAGAGCCAGGCAGTCTTTTCCTACAACACCGTAGCTGCCAGACCTGTGTGCTCCCATGCAACAGCTCCCTACCGACACAGCCACAGCAGCACCGCCACGACATGGAGCTTCACAAAGGAGCTCATCTGGAAATTGTTAGGCTAATCACTGCTTGCTCTCCAGATGGCAGACTGGCTCCACTCTCCCCTGCCCACCTCCGGCTTCAATATCCAGTCTGCTCTTCTAGCAATCCCTAGATGCAAGGGGCTGGATGGGAGTGGCTGTACCACGTTTACTGACACCAACATTAGAAACTAATTAGAAGAGTTTTCCTGTGTTCAGCACGGGGCAGTCATGCTCTGCCCAGAAAGCGTTTGTCGCTCTGTCCTTACAACGGGAACGGAGTTCAGGTTTCCCTCCAATTAAGAGGCAACGAGCTCCTCATTGTGTGGCAAGGACAGACAAAAGAGCAACCCCCTCTGGAGCTATGGCAGTGAATGCACGGGTGGTAGACACAGGGCACCCCAAGGACTGCCTACAGCCCAGCAACAGGACTGCCAGCCTCTGCTTCCACGGCACACAAGGCACCGCCATTACCACTCAGGAGGTACTGTAAAGTTACGGTGTGGAGGTGGCAAGAGCCACCATGAAAGGCAAGATACCCTGAGTATTTTTGGCAGGCACGTCCCCATCTTACATCTCTGCCTTCGATTTAGTCAGGAGTTACTCTGCAACAGCAATCCTGAAGAGCTTTCAGGTATCAGAAGGACCCTGAACGCTAGGAAACAAAATGAATGGACATTAAAACAAATAATATTGCAAAAGTAAGGGCTGTGGAGAAGAGAGAGCTCTGCCAGGGAGCAGGGCAGTATGATGCGCACATGAAGCAGCAAGAGAGCTTCAACTGATCAAAACCCAAGAGTTTCCAACTCAAAACCTCACAGGAGCGCCATGACTTGCACCATCTCCATGACTCAGTTGGAGCTGCAGTGACTCAACAGGAAGCTCCATCACCAGCCCCGTCCAAGCGCCACTAGCACACTGGTTCCCATCCAGCTCAGCAGGCCTCACAGGTGAGACTGGTCTCAGCGGTGCGATGCAAACATCACAGCCCGGCGTGGCAAGGAGCCCAAGCTAACAGATTCTGTTGGACCTGTGCCGGTTCCACAAGACCTAGAACGTCAACTGCAGCCAAGCGCTGCTTGAGAAACTGCGAGGTTGGGAAACCACCACATTAGCAGATGTTGCTCCACAAGGGCTGCTTGTAGGAGGTCCGAATGTTATCTCACCTTGAGGTGAGGCTTCACAGTGCAGGAACTTCTCCACTAGCACCTCCACAGCTGAAAGTGCACTATCCCAGGTTTCTAGCCAGGCCAGATAAAGCTCATTTCTGCGGTACGCCAAGAGCCTAGCAGAGCAGTGGTTCAAACGGGGCATGCTACTCAACTCGTAACTTTGGGACCTGATAAGAAAACTGATGCTCAGCACCAAGCTCCAAAGGAGACAGCATGTGATCCTGGCCTTCAGAGTGTCTCCTTCTCAGCTCAGAGGATAAATGAACCCGTAAGAAATACCAGAGCTCCTTGTACTGCTGGTCAGAACATCTTCCTCTTTGCAAATTCACCGCCTGTATCAAAGCCTAGGGAGTAACAAAGGTGCCCCACTTCTAATCCACCAATAAACAGCATCTTAGGATACTAAAATGCTCTAATCCCCCCAAAAAGCTCACAGTTCCTTCTCCCTCTAAAAAGATACATGTATGTATGTTTCTGCTCCCATTTCCCACGTCAGAGCACTGATACAGAAGCCAGCTCTACTCCAGCAGAGCCAGGCTGGGCTATTGTTCAGAGGCACTGATCCTGTTGCACCAGAACAGGAGAGAGCTGTTGTTCTAGCTGAAAGCTGATGTTTCCCACTGCTTTGCTAGCTCTCTTGGCACAGGAACAGCGGCGGCCTAGACCATTTGTTTATGGATTGGGTTAGCAGGGAAGTTTCACAAATAGGAGCAGCGCTTTCAGGTACATCGCTCCCAGATTAAGGAACTAACACGAAGGTGTCTGTGCTCCCCTTACGGTCAGGATGAGATCCCATCAGCTGAGCCCAGACAAAGCCATTCACCTCGGAGCAGACATGCAGGAGCTGGTCAGATAACCAGTCTCTTTGGCTGACTGATTACATTGTTGTGACTACAATAAGAGCTTGGGCACCTAGTGCACACGTAGACACCTACGCTGAGGTGTCTTAACATCAGCTGATCATTGTCCCGAGGGCCATGTGCCACTTGAAGTATCCTACGTTTCAGCAAGCAATCAGGGTCTTGCTGTCCTGAAGTTCTGTACTAAGAGCTCTGTGTTAATAACGAGGAGATCTAAGATAAAACTGTATTGCTTCAGTAGTTTCATCACTGACATTACCCCTTCAGGAAAGAATCATGGAATGGCTTGGGTTGGAAGGGACCCCAAAGACCATCCAGTTCCAACCCCTGCCACGGGCAGGGACACCACCCACTAGACCAGGTTGCCCAGGGCCTCACCCAACCTGGCCTTGAACACTTCCAGAGATGAGGAAAGAGGTCATGTCTTCTCTCCCAAAAAACTCCCTCCTCTATCTACTCCTATAGCTGGCCCCACTAAAACCCCAGCTCCCTAGGTGCCAGGTGACACGCACATTGGTGCAGTGCCCCTCTCAGATGCATTATTATGGTCCTCAGACACAAGAGCCACATCAAACAAGGTTAGGACAAGGCGCTACCACACAGGCCACCTGGAGACATCTACCCACTAGCAATGCAAAACACATACTTAAAATGGACCAATTTTGCTGCTAAAACAGCAGCCTACATTTCAGGTTAGTGCACTCGCTTAATTTTAGAAGGCTTACAGGTTTCTCGCACTTGCTGCAACTTGTCTCGGGTTGTTAGAGAGGATTGTTTGGTTTCCAGAAGTTTCAGAGTGCTGCCATTAGAAGTGTTAGCTCTTCTAGCCACTTAAAACTGCCAGAAACCTGGAACAAAAGGCTAGAAACTCGCAGCGGAGCCCCCTTCCCCAGCACAAACCGTAGCTTACCGCTCTCTGCTCTCATCGGAGCTGACTCACTCTTTTCAGGGAGGGAGCCACCAGCAAGCGAGGCTCAGAAGAAGTGCTGTTTGCAGTACTTGATAAATAATGTGACGCCGTTCTGTAGGTACTTCTACAGAAGAAAGTGTTTCCTTCTTATCCACTGCCTACATGTTTAATAAGCAAGCCGGGCTACCTAATTTCTTCTAATTAGTTTGCATTCAGATAGCAATGACATCACCCTTGGAAAAAGGGTTCTGCCTGCCCTGCTAAGCTTGCGTTAACCACCAGCACGCACCCACACCAGGTGAAACAACTGAAACCCCGTTCTCCTCAAGGTGCAGGCTGGATTGTCCACTGTCCTCCTCCACGCTCAGCTGGCTTTGCGGCAGGGTTATATCCCACAGAAACATCCCTTTGGGACAACAACCACGCTAATCCATTAAGATACATCAGCCTTCTTATTTCAAGAAATTCAATGCCCCCATCGTTTCAAAGAGGAATTTTAATCTCATATGGGATGTTTGAGTAGCAAAGTGTTATCTTGAGGAAGGAAAGGAACCCACAACTATTCATGCTCTTAAGAGTGCTCTGAAAGAAAACAGCTATCATTTGGCCACTTTCTTGCTCCTGCTGCTTAGTTAAGTCCTGCAGCAACAGCCAAGGGTCAATCCATGTGCCAGAGGCAGTGGGACACCCTCCTATAACCAACCACCAGGAGCCCAGCACACCCACGCCAGCACCCTTAACACCATGACCTGCCACATGCAAAGGGCTGCGTAAGGTCACTCTGCTTTCTCCACTCAACACCAAGCACAGCCACTTGATGCTAAAGCCTAATTGCTCCAGCTGGGTGGGAAAGGCAGCCTCATCTGTGTCACTGACATTTCGACATGGGAAGGCGGCCACGTGATGCCCAGGAGGGAACCAGCCCCAGCGCTGAGTCACTACCGAGAGCCCCGAGAACTCCTCTGTTGCTCACCAGGACCTCCCTCAACCTGAAGCATCAGCCAGGCCGTCTCCCCACGCACAGGAAAACTCCAGACGAGCATTCACTGCATGCCTTTACCATTTCTAATAAGAAACATTTATCACTGGGTAATTTTATCCAAAGGCGCTGCAGAGGCTGCAAGTAAACTGCAGTTTTTCCACGTTATTCATTAGCAAGCTCGTTCAGAAGTGACGAGCAGAGCCCTCTCCCCATGAGGCAGGGCTGATTACGCTCACGTGCTTGTCATTTTTGGCCACCTCACGGACTAACTACTCACTACCATGTGTGCTAGCCGGCTGGATGGATGGATGGCCACATCTATGGGCAGAGCTCACAGGCAGGACGGCATAGCAAAACCGCAGGTATTTTGAGCGGCCTCGGTCCTGCTGTGCACTTTGTTCTGCCACTCCTTATCCAGCTACCGCTGCAGATCGTCTCCAGACCAGTTTCAAACCAATTACACCTTTTCTGAACGAAATAAAATAAAAAGGGGAAGCGTGCTTTGATTCGCATGCTCCTGCCCACGCGAAGCCTCAGGTTCTCCTTGCTCCCCGCTGCTCAGCGGGGCTGAGGGCTCCCAAACGATGCATGCGAGCACCTGGGAAGCAAGCACCCTTCATGGTGCGAGGAAAGGGTGGCTGTGTGCCCCTCGGGGGGTGCCAAGCAGTGCTCCCACCCCTCACAAACCACCCGGAGAGCTCCCACACGAGGAGCCGAGGTTGCTGCGGCCGGAGCCCCGCCGGGCAGCGCCGGGCCAGCCGTCCTCTCCTCTAGTCGCGGATGACATCTGGCGGTTGCTGCTGCGGCAGGGAGCCGGGGCTTTCCGAGGCTGCAGCCCCACCGGGCCTCCTCCCCCCCGAGCTGCCCGCGGCACGGAGCCCCTCCTGGAGCTCCGGAGTTGGGAGGAAGAGCACAGCGAGCCGGGGACGGCCCCAGGAGGCTCCGGACCCCCAGCAGAACACCGCCACCCGCTGCCCGGGCCAGAAAGAGGTCCGCAAAGGGACCTCCCAAGCCACAAAGAGCCCGATGCGAGGCTCACCCCCAGCCCCGAGAGACCAAGGGGGGAGCCAGCGGGTGGCCGCGGCGTGCTCGGAGCCTCGCAGCGGGGCGGAGCCGCCGGCAGGTCGGGAGCAGCAGCAGCAGCAGCAGCGGGGCTGCTTTGAATTAAGGCTCCCGCCAGCACAAAAGGCCATTGAATCCCCTCCCAAAGCACCAGCCCGGCCCGGCCGGCCGAGGCAGCGCCCCCCAGCCCCGCAGCCCCCCGCCGCCGGGCTCACCGGGAGGGCAGCAGCGTGCAGGCAGAGCGCCAGCAGCCACACGGCCGCCGCGCCGATCATCATTCCTCCTCGGGCTCGGCACTGCCCTTTCCTCTCGGAGTACGCTCGAAGAAAGACCTGCCGGTTTTCACTCTTCAATATTTTTCTTTTTTTTTTTTTTTTTTTTTCCTCTTCCTTCTTTTCTCTCCTCTCACCCTCCCTTCCCCAGCCGCTCTCGTGCTCTCTCTGCGGCGGTGAGGAGTTGAACTCTGTCTTTTAATGAACCCACTGCAACAACCTTCACCTTACGGCCACCCCCCGGCCGGCTCCGCCTCCCCTCAGCTCCCCTCCCCTCGGCTCCCCGCGCCGGCCCCAGCCCAGCCCAGCCCAGCCCAGCCCTGCCCCGGCCCGGCTCGGCCCGGCCCGGCCCGGCCCGGCCCTGCCCGCCCCCGCGCTACCTGCGCCGCCAGCCCCCGGCCGCCCTCCGCCGGTCCCCCCCCAAGCCCGGAGCCTCCGCTCCCCTCGCATCGCCCTTCCCCGATTTCCTCCGCCGCCGCCGTGCTTCCTTCCTCCTGGCTAAAAATAAGGAGAAGTTTGAAAGCCCTCCCTTCCCTTCCCGCGGTGGGAACGATGCTATTGTGCCCCTTCACCCCCCTTTCTGTTTGTTTTTTTCCCCAAAAAAAAGAAGTGGGGATTGGGTCGTGCTGCTGCTGGGACAGGGTTTCCAAAGGGGTAAAATGGGGTTAAAAAAATGCTGCTTTGGGTCTGCCGCATGAAGGGCTGCTTTCAAAGAAGCCCCTTCCTGCCTGGCCGTGCAGAGTTACAAGCAACTTGCGTGCTCTCCTGCGCTCTTTGCACGTCTCGCTGATGATCGTGCAAGCGGAGCAGGCAATAACCCTGCACAAAATACAGCACGGGCCGAGTTTTATTACCCCGCTCGCACGGCCGGGGCTGCAGTTCCTGTTTGCTCCCAGTCCATTCAGTTGTCGGGTTGTTTTTCTTTTTGCCTTTGTGTGTGTGTGCCAGCACATGCTGGAGTGTTGGCTATAAACAATGCAAGCAAATGTCTGTGCAGACTTTAAAAAAAAAAAAAAAAAAGGAATGAATTAAAAACACTTTTTAAGAGCTAATAGTGCTGCTGGGAGCGCACACTGGTGGCACTGTCAATGGGCACCGCGTGCCTGTGGGGTGGCCAGGATGGAGGAGGGATGCAGCCAAGCTAGCAGCCATGGGGCCGTGCTGTCCTAGGACGAATGGGGGGGGCACACAAAAAAGAGCTGCAATCAGTGCTTCTGGTGTCTCTCAGGGCCCTTGGGCGGGTGTTGGAAGGGGACGGCCAACCTCTGCCAGACTGAGGATCCCTTTCCACAGCTGTGGCCCAAAGGCTAATAGACCTAATTGGATATTCAATGTGGCTAAAACTCGTGATTTTATCACGTGTCTTTAATTAGCTCGCTTTCTTTCCCTCTCTCTTATATTGTTCATGCAGCGTTCCTCGGAACAACCCCTGCCATGCCGCCTTTCCCTCAGCGGGGCCGCGGCCGCCATGTTCCGCTCCCCCATGCTGGGGCTGCTGGGGAGAAGATGGCGCCGCTGTGGCTTTGTGGCCAAGATGGCTGCAGGGCGTGAGGCGGTGGGGCGGAAAGGCAAGGTGGGGTGGGGAGAGGAGGCAAAATAAAAACAACAATGGGGGCATGTGGGTGCCCGGCATGGCCATCACATTGCGGTCTGTGCTCCAGGAAGGGCAGAGGGGTGATGGAGGCTGACAGATGTCTGGAGCTGGTGGCACCCAGAAGTGTAGCACTGGTGAGGTGGGCTCCACGTGCAGGTGGTGATGTCCAAGCAAGGGGACATCCCAGCTGCGATGGTGTGACTGGCAATTAGCATGCAGCTCCTCATCACCCTTCTCGGCTATTTTGGTGTGGTAGAGGCCAGTTTGTCTGGGCTGTATCCAGTGCTGGAAGCTTTCGGACATGGAGGAAACGCTGCCATGAGGGCTGCCTCCGTGAGCTGTGCGGAGGCACTGGCAGGGCCTCGCAACATATGGATTTCATGCGAGTGTGTGCGCGTGTGTGTTCGGGGAGATGGGAGATCAAATAGCACTGTGGTACTACTTGCTGGATTTGCTAGAAAACATTTAAAGCTTGATTGGGATGTTCTGGTCAGGATCTGTGAATGGGGTAAGGGGAAGAACAATGCTGTGTTTGGGAGCCAAGTGTTTTCAGTGACATTCCCGTGCCCTCTGCTTGATCATTGAAGCATGCTAAGTATTGTGGTTTCAGTCAAAAGAGCTCCATGCTGAAAAGCCAGATGAGACTTGTATGGAAAGGAGTTTCTTGGCAGCCCCGCGCTCAGGGGATGATACGAGTTGGTTGTCTCTGCCCAGTACAGTGGAGCTGTGGGGATTTCCCAGAAATGGATCAAGGGCTTCCAGCAGCGTAGCCCAATTGAACTCGGCCTCCCTGGGGACAAGGGGCTGGTTTGAACTGTGTCCTGCCATGGGAAGAGGGGAAGCACAGCTGGGGGACGAACCCAGCCTGCTGCTTCCGCCACCACCGGAGGCAAGGGGGGGAGCTGGGATGGCGACTTGCTGTTGGGCAACCACCATCATTCTTCACAGTGTTCTGCAGCAGAGGCCATCATCTCGTATGCCCTGTGAATGTGAGCATCATGCAGCAGTGGGAGCTGCCTGCCTGGCTTTCCAGGTGCTGGAGCTATCTACAGCAGCATGAGGTGGTGGCCACTTTCACCGTGTGTCCTCTCCTCGCCTGTGCCCACCAGCAGCCGTGGAGCCTGCAGGGCAGATGACTGCTGCTGAAGTCTGATGCCATGTTATCCGTAGATGGTGCATTAACGGAGTGTGACCAGATGGAGTTGGGTTAGAAAAAGCTGAGTTCCTCAACAAGGTCTGGAGGACCTTGTGGTCACACATCACATCTCAGTGACTTCACCTGCAAACTTGTCTAGGATATTACAGCCTGACACCTCAGGATGAAGAAGGGGAGTATATTCCCTAATACACGGTGGGAGGTTAGAGTATATGTGAAGAGTTGCCCTCAGTGTAAAGGCAGTTTTGCCTGCCTACTGGGGTTGTTGTGGAGTTGACAGCTCAGCACCAACAGGTGCCTTCTCTGGTTGGCTTCAGATAATTGGCTTCCCTGCTGCTGATTGCCTGTTTCTCAGTTGCTGCTTTTGTGGCAGAGAGAAGACTTTTCCCTTTTGGGTACCTCAGTTAATTAAAGGGTGTTTATAAGAATGGGAAACCCACAGTACCTTGTATGTTCCACTTGTCTCAGCTATAAGATGTAGACAAGACCTTGAGTGAAAGCCTCAAATCTATTGATCACTGGGCTGGACACAGAGGTAAGAGGTACACTTATGGGATGTTAAATGCATTCAGATAAAGTCTGCCCCAGGAACTGGTTGAAGTGAGGTGGGAAACGCATCTGAAACAAGTGGTGGTATTTGATGAGGGCTTGAAGCACTGTCAGTGAAATTCCCTTCTGTGTCTGGGTTTTTCCCATGGACGGTGCCTCAGAAAGGTGAGCTGGCAAGAGACCTGTGGCTGGTGACCTAAAACCCGGGGGTGGAAGAGGAAGTTTTTATCCTGAAAGGGCTAGGAGGAGATTAGGGCAATGTGGCTGGTGGTCTGTTTGGAGACTGCAGAGACCAGGAGGATTTGCAAAGTTTTATTCCCTGCCAACTTGTTCTTTCTCTACTCCTTCCCCTTTAAGTTCCCTTTAAGCTTCTGTTACCCATGGCTCACATCCTGCTCTTGCTAGCTCCCTGCAGCAACAAAAGAGCAATCCGCCCATGCCTTAAATCAATACCGAGTGTAAGAGCAAGCCTGTGGAGGACGCAGCTTGGGCCTTCAACCTTGCGTTTCCAAAACCTGTCCACTAGTGTGCAATGTTTGGCATCCAGCTCATCTTCTGGGGGCACAGGCACTGCGGTCCCCAGTTCCCCAGACTGTCGCTCTCTGGTCAGGGTCGCAGTACTGGCTGCACTTAACTCTCTTCCTGCCTCCTCCCATGCCTGGGCGACTGTTGCACAGTTTGCTTTGGCTGTCCCTGTGCACTGACGCAGAAATAACTGATTCCGACCCTTCCGAATGCCGATGGTGAGTTACAGCAGGATCACCTGAACCCACCCAGTGCGCTTGCACAGTGATATCTGATTTTGCTTGTTCTGTCCAGCCTTTTTTGCAGTGAGTCAGAAATCTCTGAGCAACTCTGTTTGGCTTTCCCTCCCAGGAAGTGAGAGCCCAGAGCAGGCTCCCCACAGCTCACCCCAAGGCGGGGAGCATGGAGCTGCCCTGAGGGGATGGGTGTCTGCTCTGGGCTCCTTTCTGCTCCATGTAACGCTCTGATGGAAGGGATGTCCTGGCTTATTTGGACAAGAATAAGCCTTCTTGCAAAAACTTTTTTTTTAATTTTTTTTTTTCCAGTTTAAACAATGCAGTGCCTAGTGGTCCAAGTGTCATTGTGGCTGCAGCGCTGGCTTTATAGATATCAGCTGAATCAACTTGGCTGCCTCTCCCATGAATTTTGGTGGCTTTTTTGTCTTCTCCATCCCCTTTCCCTGGGTTCTGCTCCTTGATGGACACCAAAAACTGTATATTACCATGTCTGTGCCCCTAGCCAAATACTTCCCAACTGAATTTAGCAGAGCCTCGCTTGGCAAAACCCCAGCTGGCAGCTGCGTGCCACCTCTGTGGTAGTTTTCGTAAACAGCTGTGATAAAAACCCCTGCATTGCTTTGATGCCGCACGTGAGGGCCTGGTCGGATCCTCCACGCTCAGAGCTGGATTTGGGGGCTGGTGCATCAGAGTCTGTGGAGGGTTTCCCATTAGCCTGCGTGGGGTTTGGCTGAAGTTACGTGGATGTTGCCCACAAAAAAGGCTGACTCGCTCTCCCTTAATGAGGCCTTTTGCCATAATTCTGGCCGGTGCTTTCACTGTTCAACTGTTTTGGTCTACCAGGCCCAGGGCTCGTGGACTAGGCAGGTATTTCTCAAAGCACTCACCTGAATAACCACTTTTTTTTTTTTTTTTTTTTTTTTTCCTCTTGGCCAAGCTTCTTCAGTCTGTTCTGCACCTCTGTGATTCACTTACCTGTGTGGTTAGCTCAGGACAGCTCACTGGCAGTGACTCACACTGGCTTGCAGTGTGTGATCCCTCAACCTCCATGACCCCAAATAATTTGAGCACAGAACGGGGTTTGCCCTGGCACTAAAACAAGCACGGAGAGAAAGCTATCACGTTTCCCAGGAGCACTCGGACCGGAGGCTGCTGCTGCTGGGAGCTTCAATGAAGAGGGAAGAGGCACGGGGATGCCAGAGCTGCATTATTTCCACTGTACCCACTGCTGGGTACCTGCTGTCTCTTGCAGCGGGTGTTTCTGTTGGTGCAGCTGTCAGGGGCTTTCCTCTGCGTGCTCACCAATACACACCGATGCTGAGACCTGGAGGAACAGGCTGGATGTCCGAGCTGCAGTGCCTCCAGCTCAGCAGACAGGAGCTGGACACTTCACAGCTGCCTGCAGTCCTGTAGGAGAGGGGCTGTGATATTTCATACCTTTTTAGTGCCTTTTTAGTGCCCTGACGACTGCTGCGAGGATAAAAAATACGCATAGTTTTGGTTCTACAGCCTCTTCTGGCAGTGCCACAGAGACCCATTATTTGCCTGGGAGAGGTAGGGATTTCAGAGGAATGGAGTACTTAATCTCTTATCAAAGGCCTCCTGTATTTCCTCTGTGTGCTCCTTCGCTGTCCTGGGTTGTGCGAGAGCCTCCTGGATGCTCGAGTAACTTGCAGAAAGCTGTAAAAGTTCTCCCTGTGGGATGCCGTGCCCGTTTCCCTCTGACCGTACCAAACGCACAACATACCCTTGAAGTCAGCGAGCAGCATTTGCATAAGCCGGTGCTGTGCTGCTGGTTAAGAAATCCTGGATGAAAGTTAAGGACTTGTAACCAAAATGTAGAAGTATTCATTCAGTCCACAGCCATAGAAAAATGTTCACCACGCGCTCTCACACTGCCACTTGCGAGCAGCCAAGTGACTTGGGGTAGGTGTTTCTGCTACATCTGAATGAGCACGTATAGCTCCAGGAATTCTGCCAAAGCAGGTTTAATACTCCCACGTATGCAAAAGGGCTGTGGTCTGGGAAGAAGCAGATGCTGCAGCAGAGCAGCCGTTGAGGGCAGGGTTAGGCTGCATCAGAGGCTTTAGCTCAATTTCTATAACTGCCTGCTGGACATTTGTAGCAATGTGAAAAAAAATGCTATTTTTTTTGTTTTCTTTCTTTCTTTCTTTTTTTTTTTTTTTTTTTTTTTCAGTAAGCTGGTGTGATCTGGACCCCAGACTAGCTGAGGACCTGAGGAACGCTGCACCTGGGCTAACTTCAGCTCCTATAACCGACTCCAGCCATCAGCTGCGGCTACGCCATCAGTTCCGTGTGATGTAACACACAGGCTTTCCTCCCGATTAACCAAAAGGATGCATCCTGCTGTAATTATCATCCTTCATTTAGCATTTCGAGGCCACTCACACATTTCCGCAGATACCGGCTGTCTCGGAGGCTCCACCACCGTACCCCTCCAGGCGGTACGAGCAGCACTGGCTGATGTGGCAAATTTTAATTAGGCATTTTAATAGTTTTTTTAAATTGTTTAGGTATTTTAGGTGTAAAATACACAGGTATTTTGCCTTTTTTTTTTTTCCTCCCTTTAAAAAAAAAAATCTTATTTCTTCTTTTAGTTGATCATGATGTTAACTGTACATCACAGGGAGGCTTGGAGTGAAAGTTTTGCTGTGCATAAAGGTGCCTTTTTATTATTATTGTCCCATCCTATTCCACAACATAAAGCTGCTCCCACTCCCACCCCTAGCAAACCCTTTGGACCTATCCCTACCTTCTACCCTCTTTTAACCCAATTTATTTTATTTTACAGATTTATCAGAAATTGCTAATCGATTTCTGGTGCCTTCTGGGTGAAGAGACCCATTGCCTGTATGCAGGTGCCTGGTGCCATCATCGATGCCCTTCTGGAGCAGAAGCTAGAGGCTAAGCTGATGTTTCCTTGCCCCATCTGGATGTTTTGGGTGCCCCAGGGTGCCTCGAATGACACCAGGCACCGCAGTAGGCAACAGGATCGTCTCCTGGGGTATGTGTCCGCATGGAAATGCCCACACCTAAACAGAAGAGGCTGTGAGCTGGGATCCCAGGAGCATCCCCTCTCTGAGAGGACAGCGGGAGCTGCACAGCGACCACAGACATGCGGAGTGAGTGATCTTCACTGCCCCCATCAGATCTCCGGGCTTTTGGTTCCCCATGTGTCCCAGGGAGGGTAGAGCTGCCCTTTTCCCAGCAGGACCCAAGTGCATAGTGCTCCCGAAGTGGGGTGAATACCAAGCCCCGGGTTCTGAGACACATGACGTTTCAAGGAAGTCGGAGGTATCATGTGAGTCTCGGAGTACTTAGGATGGTCACTTTTTGAACAAAAAGCCTTTTTTTTTTTTTTAAGAGCCACGTGGCCCATTTGAATGAGACAAGCATATAGCCTGGAGCTGATGGGTGAACTCCGCTCCATTCATCCCATCCCTCCATGGGGGGAGGAATTGGTTCTGTGGCTTGTGCTGAGGTTGTCCATCCTCGGCTCTTCAGCTCTCCGTAACCCTTGCTTAATGACCAATTGCTCTCATCGTTCCACCAGCCTCTGGACGGCAGCAGCTACACCAAGGAACAGGGAACAGGGCTGAGGCTGACCCACCAGGGAGAGGAAACCTTCCCAGGACCTCGCTTGTGGGAACTTGTGGGCGCCTGACTCCCTCCTCGCCTGCATGGGGAGCAGTGAGAAGAGTTCCTGGTGCTGAAGAGGAAAAGCGATAAGGGTTATCCGTGGCGTGTGAGCCTGCCTTGTGATCAGCAGCACAGCGAGCCAGCCCCAAGCAGCCTCCGGCACCCGTGCCCTGTGGGAAGGGGAAGGTTTGTCTCCCCGCTCCCTGCCAGGCTTGGCAGGGAAGAAACGTGATTCTTCCTCACACAATGAAGAGGGACTTCAGGGATAAGACTCCTTCCTCTCCAGCTGCTACATAAAGAAGCCTCACAGAGAGTTTCCAGTTTAAGGATGGGGCTGTGCTGCTCCCAAGACGTGTTTTACGTTAAGTGAGCCTGGGAGAAGCAAGGTGGACACAAGGATCTCCGGGGCAGGGCCTCCCCACTCCCACCTGCGCGCTTCAGTCATGCTCCATCTTGTGCTGCTGTGATGCAACCCGTGGTTCCAGCCCTGCTCCAAGCCTAGCCCAAATCCAGTGACGTGAACCCGCCCAGCTCCCCATGGTTAGGCCACGCTCCTGTGGAGCGAGAGAAGTGGGTTTGGACCCACGAGGCTGATAAAGGAAACTAATTCCAAGGAAGCTAAGCTCGGTCCGCGGGGCTGATGGAGGAAATGCTCCTGCACCACGCTGCTGAGGAGCACCAGCAGGGCGGTCACACCGAGTGCTGTTCTCCTGGCACAGGGTGGCTGCTTTCTGACAGCCTCTGTGTTACAAAACCCAGTGTGTAACACCGGGCTGTGGTTCAGTCCCGGATAAAGCAGCTGCCTCCCGTCCCTAGCACAGGCAGTGCATGAGCAGCCAGGAACACCCCTGACCGTGTTGGAGCTGGAGTGCCGTCAGCCTTTGGCCATCTCTCCATCCTTTACGACTGGGAGGAGGTGACCACGACTGCTTTCTGTGACAATGGTGCCACTTTCTAACCCTTCTGATGGCCTGGGCTGCTCTGCCACACAGGAGTGCTGCAACACCCCCGGCTCCTTCTGCAGCATCACTCTGAGCATCTTTCGGGGTGGCAGGATCTAAATATTTGCTACGTTTTCCCAAATCTCTAGCCCAGTTCTGGACTTTGAGGAACCAAGCATGTGCCTGATGGGATCTGCTGTCCCCGAGAGGAACCAAGCTTCTCCATTCCCAAGCCCAAAGGTGCTTGACCGAGCAATTTTCAGGCATGGATGGAGCCTGTGAGAGCTCCAACATCGTTTACAACCATGGAGAATACTCCAAGTTGAAACTCTTTGGGCAGCGTGACGTAGTGTGGCTGTAGCACACGCCTCCTGTCATCAGCATTGTCCACAACACTATCAGAGCTCTACAAGACGTGGACCTTTGTGTCAACAAAGTGACAGCTGCAGGTTGGAGACCAGGACAGGGACAGGGGACAGCAAAGATCAGATACAAGACGTGTTTTCCCTTTTTTTTTTTTTTTTTTCTCAAGCAGCAACACAGAGCTACACCACCACTGAGCAAAGCTCCAGAACAAGGTGCCAGCCACCTGGATGGATGATGACCAGCCACCATTCTCCACGTAAAATTCAGCATTACAGCTCTGGGGTGACATGACTGCAACCATCAAGTGGAAAATTGTTTATCTGTGGAGTTGGCATTGGGTTTTCTCCCCAGCTGTATGACTTAGATGTAGTCTGTGACTTTCAGTACCAGCCACAAGATCTTAAAACTCTTTTGCGATTTTTCTCTCATTTATATTTCCCTGAATGCCATACAGTGGGAGCGGCCACCTCACTCTTTACCCTTTTTCCTAGGTACTGGCATGCTGAACATCATTCTCGTGGCGTGAAACTGGTTGACAGATCAACCAACTCACCAGACTGCTGCACAGCAGGCCAGGAGGAAAAATGCCTGGTCCCCAGGCGAGGAGTGACTACAGCAGTGTCTCAGCGCCATCAGCACCCTCAGGCACCTAGATATGATGGCTGCAGAAGCTTCAAGGTTCCCTGGACTCCAGTGAAAAAGAGCATGAGGGGATCACAGTCAGCAATGGAAGTAATGGTATTATGGCTTCTGTGTCCGTAATGGGCCACTTAGGAGGGTTAATGTCATACCAAAAAGTGCACCCGCTGCCCTGCAGTTAGACCACTTCACTCCCACCTTAAGCCAAAAGTGGCCCTTTGAAAGAAAATCCTGGAGTAACAGAAGAGACTGGGTGCAACGATGGCAAGAGCAGCCCCAACTCCCAGCCCTCTCCAATGCTCGGGGACTCATCAGGGTTTCAGTGGGGCAAAAGAACTGCTGCGAGGCTGTAGCCTTAATTACCCACCGGTAAACATTTTTATGATGATGGTTTAGCTGCTCAGAGCTGGAATCTGCATGATCTAATACAGGGTTCTCAAATAATTCTCCTCAGATCACTGAGTTGAAGCGGGTACCTTTTCAAAGCTGAGCTCCACAGACAGCAAACAAGAGGCGTAACTGAGAACAAAACGAAATGCTGGTTTCCTGCACGAAAAACACAAGACCAGATGTATTTCACACAGTGTTATTCACACATTTTCATTTTGATTTTTTTACAGTATATACACGTGAGCATTACATTATTCGATATGAGCCACCTGGAGTCAAACCTAATCAAACTGGTCCATAAACAATCTATATCAAAAAAGCAATATGATAGCAAAAAGTCTAGTGGTTCTACCCAAAGCCTAAAACAGTTGGAAGGAAAACCAGTGATCACGTTCCTGCATATAATTTGTGCAAAAAAAAAAAAAAAAAAGGTTTTAGGATAGCAAGTGGAAGATGTTCAAGGTACTGAAAACACTAGGGATGATGGCTGTAGGACTGTTTAAATTCAACCATGGCATGAGTGCTACTTGGACACTACCAATTTCTGCCTGGACATTCCCAAAAGCCTAATTTAATGCCTCACGTTGGAGAGAATGTCAGCTCTTCAGATAAAAACATACAACATTTATGCACAGGAAAAAAATACTCTGGAGAATTAACATGTTCAAGAAAGGTGCTCAAATGCCATCCTTTGTGCGACTACAGGAAAGCCCTGGCTCCAATGACAAGGCTTGTGCCTCTTGAAGGGAATTTTGTGAACTGCCATTCAAAAACTATTTGGCCATTAGAAATGCAATTACTAAAAATAATTAGGCCTACTACATCACTTAATGCAGGCGTTAAATGACAGATTCAGACACCAAAGGTAGGCCAGAAGAAACTTTCCCATTTGCCTATTGATGAATTAACACTAGCGTATAAAAAAAAGTAGCAACTCAGATGTATGCTTCAGTAAGACTTATGTCAACCTGATATAAACAGTAACACAACAGAATTCCTTACACAAGTTAATACCACTACTATTGTCTTTCCTCATGATCAGAGCCCTACCATTACAGCCTTTTATTTGCTCGATGCTCGACACTGCTTTCAACCTATCTTGGTGATCACAGCTTCGGGTTATGCCATCCAAACGAACGTTTTACACAAAATACTTACTTCGACAACATACAAAGCACTTCCTTTATCTTTCAGAAACTGAATATACAAAGTAAGCTTTTTTTTTTTTTTTCCAAAATATTTCCATAGGCAAAGGATTAAAAAGGATTTTAATTATACACATATGGTCACAACTCTGCCTTAAAAAGATCATTGGGAAATGTACATAAGGCCGCTTGTAAATGTACATCATCTTTATGTTACTGTTACAATGTCATATGTCCAGAGAAAAAAATTGACAGTATCATACATATTTGCTTTACGCTGGGAGAAGGCTATTCAAAAATACAGTACTCTTCTGTACAAAAAAATCATGCCACATTTATTAAGATGGAAGAAGCATTGGTTTCTGCGATAACCAAGTATTTCAGTCCATTTCTTTCTTGCTATGCTTATTATCCCAACTTAAAATTTGAACAGATCGATTTCCCAAAGTGTCCATATTAACAGAATCAACAGCTATGTTATAAACAAAACATAATGTTTCTCACAATAGATAAAAAGAAAGCCGGTTCATATTTCTGAAACCATATAAAGATAGAATTTAAAAAAATCACTCTTGATTTGCTGAAATAAATTTACATTATACAACACTATATGCCAGGGGGAGAAAAGGGAAGGGGGATATGAATATACACTAAAATGCAAATTTTTGTCCCAAAAAGGGTAAAACAAATTACATTTACAGCATGAAGGTTTACAAATGTACATCTGTACAACCAAGGTAAGCATCACTACTAAATTAGCAAGGCTTGTAATAAACATCGAAACAAGAGATTTGTTTTCAAACTGTAAACTTACACCTATTAACTACACGTATACAATGCATATATTTATAGGAAGCAAAAAAGCTATCTGGATATTTAATCAATCATGCTTAAATGTTGAGCTATCAAGTTTACTTTTCAGTGGCCCCTTTTCTCTTCATCAATACCTATTTTTTGCATCTACAGTGAGAAAGCAAAATAAATGCTCAACACTTCCAAATCCTTACAATTCTATATGCAAAATAAAAAAATACAAATCTCTACTCTTCCTGCATTGTAAAACTGACTGTAAAGTTAATACAGGGTTCACTCCTTCTCCAACAGTGTACTTTACTGAATGGAAGTACCACCATCATTTTATTCCTCTACCTTGTACAACAATTAAATATATAAGTATATACAGCACTTTTAGTTTTAATACATCGCTAGAGAAAACCTTAGGGCACTAATTTAAAAAAAAAAAAAAAAAAGAGAGAAATAAAGTGTGTCCACAAAGTGGTGAAAACTGTCTTTTGAAGTTTCCATTGTTTCATTACTCCCTATTTTAATTTGCGTGCCCAGTTTATTTTTTGAATAGTATGTTGTGAACCACCAAAACACAACTTAACTTTTTGACGTGTTAAATAATGTTTATGCAGCTGATCAATTTTAATCTGGTATAAAAGACTTCACACGAAAGGGAAAAATAAGGATCAATTCTATATACAACTCTATAAACCTGTTGTGCTATGATGTTGGGTAGACCTACCAGATTGCAAGCCAGTGTATTAAAAGAATACTGTACTTTTTCCCTTTAAAAACTATTTCAGTGACTTTACAAGGTAAAAATTTACAAAATATGTGACAGCTATTTTGATACAATTACATCATATACAGGCATTCTGTGCTTTGCCAGCCGTCCAATCTGATAGGTCTCCGGATCAGGGCTGGAGATTTTTTTTTATTTTATTTTTTATAATTCACTCCCCAAAAATATACAAAAGAATAAAAATTTTACAAATGGATGAACAAAGTCAATAAATAGATTTAAAAAAATCAGAACATTTATAGTTAAGTTGTATGTTTTGATCATTCACAATAAATTTTTTTTTCCATTTCCTTTTTTTTTTTTTTTTTCCTTTTTGTCTTTTACAGCATCCCATTTGGTGGTCCACCAATTGGCCCCAGATCAGCACTGTTCTTCAGGTAATACTTTTCCAGCTTGGCCAGAATGTGTTTGCCATAGGTGTATTTACGCAGAGTTGTGATGTGGGGTCGAATCTGTAAGAAGAAACCCATCATTTTTTTCCTCAAAAACCGTAAGCAGAGTTACTACACTTGTGAGCAATTCTATAAAAAAATGACAGAAACCTGTCAAAGTTTTGGAAGTTTCTGGAAAGATATAAAAATGGTGGCTGAATCACAAAGTAACTGGTGTACCTGTCACATTATAAATAATTCAACTGATGACTGACTCCACTTTTGTTTTTAGATGGGCGAAGCCAGACTTTAGACTACTGGAATTTGTTAAACATCAACAAAAACCAAAAAACCTCTCAGTACTACACGATGTAAACACATCAGGCAAGGCTAAGGGGGGTATTTTCAGGTGTGACCTAACCCACAGTGGCAGATGAGGCAGAGCTGTCTGACACATACGGCATTCCCCAAATCCAACCCAGCATTTGAACAGCTGGGGGCACAGGAATGCAAAGGAGAACACCCCCAAAAAGTTTTCCCACGGGAGCAAATAGCCCAGGGCAACTGGGGCAATGGCATTTTTGTTTCTCTCTGGGTATTCTCAACTAGAAAATGTGACCGCCTGTTGGAAGCATGGGAATCTTTTCAGAGGAAACTGCAGGAAGTATTTATATTAGCATTATTTGTTATTATTTTAAAAAGACAAATTTGTCTTTCTTCTGTTAATAAACATGACAAATACTTTCAATGTTAAAAAAAAAAAAAAGTATTTTCACAGAAAAGCTGACACCAAAAGTTGATTTGTAATCCAACTTTTAGAACTTTTCTATAGATTTACATTTTCAGCTTACAAAACAGCGCTCACAGACCTGAATATATTATGCCTTATCAAATTCCCTCAAATGTAATGTTTATACACCAACTTCTAGATTACAGAACCAGCTAGTTTTAAGTCTGGAGGGAAAGGGATTCTAACAGATAAGGCAGTAATATAAAGAGAAAATGTTCTGAAGCAATAAAACCATATACCTTGTGCATTATGATCTTCCGCTGAGCAGGTTCAGCCATATCAATCATCTTCTGAACAACGTAGTTGGCATACTGGTCCTTCATCATGGTGTATAAGGCACTGTGAGGACCATCGTTCTGGCAGCAGACCTCATCGATAAGTAAAGCTCTTTCAGCACGAGAAGCGTGAGTTACACATTTTTCTACCACATTGCTGAAAAATAAGACAAATGCATCCTGTGATTTAATATGTAACATTCTTCCAAGTAGCGATTTGATTTTACATTTATCTGAACAAGTTCAAGTGCCTTAATGCTACTGAAGAGTCCATTCTAAAAATGTTAAGTCCTGATTTCCAAACCTTTACTCTGTAATAGCTGAGGAAGGTAAAGGATTACCACCAAAAGTCATTTTCTGATACTTTTAGGAGAGATTCTCCACTGGTCCTATGGCAGATATACTGGACCTTGGGTTGCATATGTACTGTAGTACATCTGTTTTTAGTTGTGAACCCTTTTAGGATATAGAGAAAGCCAGATACAAGGCTTTCTACTTTTTGAATAAAGGATCTTTTCAGGAGCATGCCTAAATCAGAGAAACCCTCAAATATTTCTTTGTGTAGATGAAGTCCACAACCTCCAGATGTCTCAGAAGCTGAAAATGCTATCAGTGGTTATAAGCCAGCAACAAAATGATTCTTGTCATGAGTTTCTGCTTTAGAAATTAAACAAGTTCCAAGAAGAAGAATGTGAATAGTTCTGCTTAGGCAAAGAAAAATAAAATCCAGACAAACTTGCTACTTTGCATACAACTGATTTTTTAAAACCCATGCCCTCAAAATATCACAGCATGTTTCTACTTAAGATTGATGACAAGGTTAGTCTCACTATACCATCCAGGATGAATTCTGAAGTATACTTAAATTAGAAAAAGGTGCAATGTACCTTTCAGTAAGAAACACTGAAGGATGATTTTTAGGTCCTAAATAAAGACTTTAAGTCTTCCTAATGCTTCGTGCTGAAGCACCACGTTTTACAGCTAGCCTTTTTATGCTTGGAAATTGCTTGACTGGACTGATAGGAAAAAAAAAAAACAAAACTGGAGGTCTCAGCTCAGCAGTGTATCAAGCAACTTCTAGGAGAGCTTTTCACCTAGCTCTGGGGATTCTCATATGCCTCTCCTTGGAGTCTGGAAACCCCATTCCCTGAACTTGTAGAGGGTGAACACAAGACATTCCATAAAACCCACAAAATCTCGTTTGTTTTACTGGAGAGTTGCATTTCCCCTTTTCTTTCCCCAAATCCATATTTCACAGAGGGTAAGATACCACCACTGTTCATCTCTATAAAAATACGAAATTTCAGAAAACGTTACACAAGGGAAAAATAACAAATCTTTTTGGAACACACTAAATAAATCCAATACGACAACTTCAAAAGGTTAGCGAACCTTCAATATTATATGAAAGCTGGGCAATACCTGGCAAATTTGTGCTGACTCAGAGCTAGAACTTTTCCTCTGATTTCTGAAACGATTTTACTCTTGTCTTCAGGACGACCATGCTCCAGTACATGTTGAATAACATAATTTCCGTATTGATCCTGAAAATAAGATGACTTCAATTTTCTTTTGTGTTCATACCAAACAATCCATGTAGCTATTGTCTATTTGTATAAACTTTCAACTTACTATTTATATGGATATAAGAAACCTGCAGTAATGTCAACAACACAGAAACAAAGGGATGCAAAAAACGCTGCATCAAGAATTACTTAATGGACCACAAAATTTACATGGAACATGGAAATTATCTGTAAAAATGGCATTTTGCTAGAGTACCTTTTATTCTCTTAAAGAAAAAGTCTTCAAAATTAAGATCATCGTTCTGTAACAGCCGTAAGATTTCCCTGAAATTTGGTTCCCCAAATGCAGTCTAATAGAGACTTTATATACAAAAAGCTGAGAAGTAAACTAGACTGAATATAAAGCAAAAGGCAATTCATGCCTTTTAACATGTAGAAATTCCTACTGAACAAGTCTCTTCCATTATTTTAACCTGAATCCATTTCAAAGCCATAAATTTTGTTCATTTGAGACCAAGACAGGAAATCATGTATAAGGTCTTTGGCCTGGCCTTCTTTTAGAAGAAATGTCCTAATTGTGTACGAATATGCAATGTACATTGTGTGTGTAGGAATGCACAATGTATATTTTTGACAACGTATTTGTGTTTAGATATTATTAGAAGTTATGTGAAGGACACCGGAATGAACTGAGAAACTACAAAAAGGCAATCTTTGCAATAAATGAATATAGAAAGAAATAAACCCAAAAACCTAATTCTGTGCATGTACAATGTATACTTGAAGCTACAGCCAAAAGTGTAAGGAAATGGCTTTTTATATCTTCTTTGCCTCCCAACTTCCAAATTCATTTTCATTAAAACTATGGAAGGAAAGAAAGACAAAAATCAATGTCTACAACGCTAAAAGGAAACAAATGCATTTAAGCTATTTCATACACTAAGAAACGGGAATAAATTATGATAATATAAAAAAGCTCTACAATGCATTGCAAAAAGGATTATACTAACCTGTACTAGTTGTTCTGTGTGCTGATGCAGTTCTTCTAAGATGGGTAAAGTCTGCTCAGCAGTGCAGTGTTCCAGAATACGCTGAATTACTCTACAACCATATGGATGAGTAGAAAGTACGAATACCTTAAAATAGAATTGCAAATTTAAGTTAATCCAAATGAAGTTTACAGATGCACTGCTATTGCCATGTTCAAAATGGAACTGAACTTGTCAACTACTTCTATAAAAATATGAACACTTTTGCCTGCTAGTATCAGAATTCAATCCCCTGTAAAAGCCAGAAAAAAAGACTAAGAGGCCATTTATAATATTCCTTTTTATCAAGGACTCCAGTAATGATACAGCTGCCTAAGAACCAAGTTTTCATTATGATGTTTCTAGCCTATTAACTGCAAAGAAAACCCCTAAAGTCTAACCCTTAGTTAAACATGGTTCACCTTTCAAGCCTTCAACTTCGTTCTTCATTTTAAGATTTTGTCTTTTATAAAAAGGAGCTCAATTACAGTAGCTGATTTTCACTGTTTTCACATTCTCTGTCACACATATAATATTTGTAAGTAAGCATTTAAAACATACAGACATGATCTTACTTATTCCTTTTCCAGAAGTCAGTTTTGTGTTTTGGGAATTAATTCAGACTATTTAAGAGTCAGTATCGGTCAGAACTGAACAGAGAGAATCTTGGCCGATCAAACAGAGATCCACATGGTGGAAGGAGGTGACAAAGATACATAACCATTGGGTGACATGACTGAAGTGCAGTATTTTTCATTTGCCACTTGAGATTAGCCAATACATATATACTTCTAAATTTACAATGACTTGGATTTGTAGATGGATGTCCAGTAAATAAGCAGTCATGCCTCAGTCAATGGGGCTCTACTTATAGTTTATAAACTGCAGCTCATCTACCCCATATACATTTTTTGATGTGAAAAGACCTGCCCCTCAGCATCTTGGTACACCATTTACTGCTACGTACAACAATAATTCTGGTAGTGCTCTTGTAAGTGCGAGAGAATTTATCGTAGACTTTGCTAAGAAACACATATGGTCAGCCATTAAAGTAAAATTTAGCAACACAGCCAAGTTAGTACGATGTTTTACAATTCTTTGAGACTATAAAAGTACATGTTTGTCACAGAATATATTCTCTAGCCCGCGGCACAATACCAATCTTGTATGAATGTAATTTTGTTGGAAACATAAAAAAAAAAACTTTAAATAAACAAATACCTTCCGCCCTTCACTTAACACTAGCCCATGTGTAGGGAACAGATTACTATTTCTTCAAAGTATTTCCTTAATGACAGGTATTAATTGGAAAACACTGAGACAGACGTACGAGATAAGCAACAGAAGAAAAAAATGGAAAGGAAATTTTAATGAAAAGTATATGCCACGGATCAGATACTTTATTATTACATAAAAAATAGCAATGCTGAAAGTTATAAAGGAAATTTAAAATTGCACAACACAAAACTCTAACAGCCTGGCCATAAGCCAAATACTTCTACCAGTATTTATAGCACACCCAAACAGGTTTTCTAGATCCTCAGCTCTAACAGATTCATCTTTTTACAGCGTGAAACTGTCTATTCAACAGCTTTTCCATTTTATCATCCCCTCCTTTAATCCTACTTAATACAAGCTGACTGGTAAAGTGTCAAGTGCTATCTTGTATATGCAAATGATGGAAAAAGATCTGCAAATCAAAGCAACCCTACAGAAAAGGAAACCAACTGTTAACACTACCTGTCCTTTGAATGCATCAATGATGAACTGGAGCGACTGCGGCTGAACACACTCAATACATTTTTGGACAACATGGTTTCCATTTTGATCTTTCACACATTTCAGAACGTGACCATCCAACTCTTTCACCATTTCGTTCTGGAAAAAAAAAAAAGATTATCTTTTCAGTGATTTTTCTTCTTCTTCTTCAAAAAAAAGAGAAGTTCCTTTTCATTCTAACCGTCCATTTTTCCTATGCACTGGTCATCTACTTGCATATCATAACCTTATAATTTAAACTATTTTTGGTCCCTAGGGCTTTTCATAATGAAGGGAACCATCCACAATTTAAGCAAGTATAAAGGTGGGTGCTATTAAAAAGAAATGAAATACAAAAAAAAATATTGTTCTAACTTACAATTACCTGCTGGTCAGGTGAGATAGACTCAAGTGCTTTCTGAATAACACGACAACCATACATCTGTAGGGCTAATGGCAGAACGTGACCACGTATGCGTGTTGCTAGGGCTAACTTTTGATCCAGGCTTCCAAACTAAAAGAAAATAAATATGCTGTTAACAAATGAAGACATGAAGTATGCTGGAATTTACACGACAGTCAGAACTTTCATGATATATTAAAGATTTACCGGGCCTTGAATGATTTTTCCCTTTTTACCTCTGACAGGTATATTTACAAAAGCTTTCCCCCACCCCTCAGTGCAACATTCTGCAATATTCTACATTCCAGTCACGTACCTGCTTTCAACTGCATGGCTTTAAAGGCAGCAGAAAAAAAAAAATCTAAGTACTTTATACTTGCCTGTCTGTAGGAATACAGATTAAGATTTAAGTGCAATAACCCACTTATTTAGACAAATGGTATCAGCCAAATTAATAACATCAGATTACCATAGCATACCAATTCAAACTATGTATTCTTCACCATCTCAAATTTGTATTGGTCACCTTACACCTTACGTACGGTAAGCAAGCTGTAACAGGAGAAAGAGAAACCAAAAACAACAAAAAGAAGCATCTGCCCTGTAGCAGCTTCCTGGTAACTTCATGTGCCTTGGAGGATGATTCTCACCATGAGTATTTGGGGAAATCTAGAAATACTCAGGCTTTGCAGAGAAAAATCAAAATGGTTTTATATGCTGGCTGTATTAGTGTATAAGCTAACTAACATTTGTTCAGCAGTAGCTAGCTCCTGCCAATATCATTCCCCCCTCAGTGTCACTACAACCTTCTGTTTTGCTTCCTGTTTAACAAAGAAGATGCCAGACTGGCTTCAGAATAACACAACCCTGTGGGAAATATTAAACGCCAAACCTGTAGTCACCAAAAGCTCTGAAGAAAGCTCCAACAACTTGTCCCTCCCACTTAGATGATGAACAAACTCCCTTACTATGTGTAAAGGATTATGTATTTTTCTTGGGAACTCTTACGCAAAATTAAGATGAAACATCTCTCAATGGTCAATAATTATCTCTCTTGAGCAAGATTAAGAACTTATATGCTGTACATCAGCCACACTTTTCAGAAGACCAAAAAAATGAGCACACCGTTTCGTAGGCTTTGTAGACTTATTAAAAAAATTACATTCCTGTTTAGAGTGAGCAATCGTATTTTTAATTGGGCAACTTTTTCTTATTGAACACTTTCCAGCTTCTCTTTCTATCCAACTAAGTATTTTGATATGGCCCTTGATTTGAAGTACACCATGCTTCAGATCTGTCCTACGTTGTGTTTTGTTTTGTTTCCACAAGACATAGGCATTGCCTTTTCTCCTCCTCTCCACAGGTTGAATCTTGTAGCTCTTTGGTAAGGCAACAATAACACAAAAGCAAAGCAGTTTTAAATACTAATTTTACTAGTACTGAATGTATCATATGACAGTCCTTCCTCAAATTTTTTCTGCCTGTTTGATAAAAGTTCCTTCAGAGCACTGGACAAAATTCGCACATCTATTTATCTGGGTGCAAGAACATTTTTCAGACCCATTTTTTGGCCAAGATGCAGTAACCACTACAAGTATCCTTCAAATCTTTTGTGATCCCCATCACTAACTGGAAGTCTACGTAAATCAAGCTAAAAACTCGAGTGTGCAGCCAATGGTGCTCACTATCACGTGTATCACCAGTGCAAAAGAAAGCAATGCCTATAATTCTCAGGCCTGTTATGAAAAAAGGGGGTGGAACAGAACAGAAAACACGTGTGCACTATTAGACCCCTGGGTTCTGTAGTGAGAGTCCAGTAGAATTCTGCTATGATGTTAAGAAAAAAAAAAAAAAACATTTAAATTTAATCAGACTTTACAGCTTTTCATTCAAGTTTCTGTTCATACACTTTGTGTTAGGCTTACCTCAAAGAACTTCTGTATTACATAGTTTCCAAACACATCAGTCATCAATTGATATGCTGCTTGCAAGATCTCATTAAATACCATCTGGCGCTCAGCTGGAGTAGCTCGCTCTAGCTTTTGCTGTATAAATCTAAGTGCAAAAAATGTACATTATGCTTTACATGAACAACAGGAAAACCTCTCAAACACTGTTTCAATGAGACACCTCAACACTCTGAAGTGAGCGTTCAACGTTATAGAACTTATTAAAATGAAAGTAGTGCCTTTGCATATGAAAGGATGCATTTCGGTATAACGATCCTTAAAACTTTCATTTGAAAAGTATTAAAGATGAAAAGAATAAGAACAATAAACAAGTACCTGATGATGTATTGCTAAAAATGGTTTTAACATTCCAGATGCCAGATATTTTGTTTTCTTAATCAACACCTTTTTGATACTTAAAAACTAGAGTTTACAAGCCTAGTTATAAGGCTGTTCCTAACCTGAAAACTTCTATAAGCAGCTAAATTTATACTACTGTTACAATGCAATTTCCTAGAAAAGAAAGAGGTCAGTGTAAGAGCATGTGCTCCAATTACTGGCATGCTTTGCATTAAGAAGAGTCCCAGCATGTTTAATGTTAATATGACATTATCAAAGCAGTAAAACGTCATTAACTTTACTGTAGTAATTACCTAGAACCATGCTGATCTTGGGAAAATTCAACAATATGTCCAACAAGGTCTCTCAGTTGAAGATTAGGGAAGCGATTATTTCTGAAATCTTCCAGCAGCCGACTGCGTCCAGAAGGCATTATATCAGACCTACTGTAACGGAGGCGTGAAGGAGGGAAGAGCTGACTGGTGGAGCTAAAAAGACTGGAGGTACTTGCCGCACTGCGATACTTTGCTTCTGCTCCAGGTGCTGCAGAAATATAGCGACCACTACCATTTGTCAGTCCTCCTACAAGGAAGCAGCTCTGTCAGTGAAAGCCGTAAGGAAAATAAACAACAGCAAAACAGCAAGTGTACTACAACTACAGATACCCTTGGAGCCAAAGGAAACAACAGTGGTGTCTTGTTATTTACGTTTACCTCGTTTTGGTTTGAGGAGTTAGATAGCTTTATCTGCCAAGAAATAAAACCATTCTCCTCCTCGTTTTCATTTTACGTGAAGGGCACCAGGAAAAGAAATCTCGTGAGAAGAGGATAACGAAGCAGGTAAAGTGACCACCCAGACATACAGAAACTTTAGGGCTGGGTGGGCCTCGGCTTAGTGGGCAGATCTCCACAAGCAATTCAGATGATTCAGACTCTTGTTAGTAGTCTTGAAGTTAGCCAATTGTTTCAAAACAGACCATGAAATCTGAACTACCCTTCAGTCCCTGCTGAGGTTCCTTTCTGTCAATTCATAGCATGAAAGGGCTTTTTTGGGGAGGCACGTGTGATGCCTCTTGTCAGGCTGTACCTGTTCTGCAGGAAATTTGATGACTTC
The DNA here is from genome assembly GCF_964035555.1 of Netta rufina. NCBI lineage: Eukaryota > Metazoa > Chordata > Aves > Anseriformes > Anatidae > Netta > Netta rufina. The sequence goes on from NC_140125.1 coordinate 111,546,680, forward strand.
AGCATCCCAGGCTTTAGATCTGGTACCTCTCTCTATGCACTAAATGCGTCAAATTTCAAAGCAGGTAAACTAAGAACACTCTACTTAATTCTAAAACAACCAGAAAACATATTAAACAAGTTCCTTTTAAAAGCATCAAGTCCTCGCCTGGCTGTGAAAACATGCACCACTCACTACACTTTGTCTTTCCTTCCTTTCCATGAGCTGAACTGCTTTGCTAAGGTCCTTTTCCTAGTGGTCCCACCTACGGCTATCCTCTCCCAGCCCTGTGAATTTCCCCTCACACGCTGCTCTTCCACCACTTCACGTCCCTCTAACTCTGCCACAAGGCCTCTCTCCTCCACAACAGGCAGCAATTTTCATAATAAGCATGCAAACAATGCATCTTTTGCAACTACGGTATGCTTTCTCAAAGGAATATTGCTGTAACACAAGCAGGACACAATACCTCAACTCTAGCATCCAAAAAATACCAAGCTAAAATCATCGAGTAAAAAGTGAAAAAGAAAAAATATTCTCATTTTCCCCACAAATGATCTAGAAAGTAACTGAAAGCCCTGTCAAAGTCAACAGAAGCAACTAAATTTGAATTTTAAACAAATTGCAGTATGTGCTGTTTGAATGGTGCTCTATTACACAGTGAACAAAAAAATGTATCAGCTGACAGTGCCCCAGCCAAGCCTTCCTTCAGTTCCAAGCATTTATAAGGCCAGGCAACAACAGAGCTACAGTGGGCTGGTAACGTAGTAATGGTCAAGTATCTTTTTCGAAAGGTCAAACTGAAATACCAGGATCTGATATGTTAGTGCTCTGCAAGACGTATCAAGCATCACATTTATTGAATTCTACAGGATTATGCCCTAAAATAAATACAAGTTTTCAAAATTCAGTGGTAAGAATTAGTAAAGAATCAGTAAATAATTTGTCCCACAAATTCTTTTGTTTAAAATTAAAGCCTCTTAATTCTTTATAGCCAGAAAAAAAAACAGCTTTAACTATCATTTTTAGTTTTCATTGACAATCACTACTTCCAGAAGAGAGACGACAGCGACATGATACTAACAGACAAAGGAAAAAGAAACCCAACATTCTGCAGGTGAAGCAGGATGCAGTGATGCTCTACAGTGATTCTTCTTCTAGGAATGGCCTCCTAAACAACAGAGAACTTGTGTACCTGAAAACATGGACTTTGTGATCTAAATGATTAAAACACTGGAATGAAACCTGTCTTCCTTCAAGTGCTGTGCAGTAACAGTACTTAATGCCAGTAGAGGGCAGCAAAGCCCGTTTAAAAGCAGTCTTAATGGGCTGTTCTAACATTTCTACTGCTTCCTGGATCACAGGCTCAATTCTCTGCCAGAAACTAACAGGAGAGTTTCAGTTATGAGTTTACATACTGCATGGGTCTAATTAGCATGAACAGTCAAATTGCGCATGTGAGTCAGGAATCATTTATCCATCTTTATATATATATTTTTTTAACTTGAGCCTCCATGTAAGTATGAAATAAATGTGACAATCTATCCAACAATTAAAACAAATTAAGAAACTTCCTACCTTTTAATAAATGTTTTATGTGTGTAGTAAAGCTGCACGTATACAATTCACACTCAGGATTATCAATCAAGTCCTTCCGCTTGGGAATGGTCCCTTTTTAAGGCTTAAGAACACAATGCTGCAACTGGGAGACTCCTCTCTAGCCTGAAAAACTACCTGAGATGATCGCATTAAGCAGGGTCATAATGCAGGATGGCTAAAAACATATCCATAATTCCTAGAGGAAACTCACACTTCAAAAGCTTAAGCTGTAAAACCCTGGAAACTATTAGAAAAACTGATCTGGTTTTTTTTTTCCACAAAAAAAAAGCTTTTCTCTTTTTTAATTTATGCAGTAATGTTAGTTGAGTGGCAACTTTGCAGATTTGAAAAATAAGAAAACCACAAAATAAATCCTGTTGTCACAGATACTTGCTATGTCTCAATACACTCTTGTATAAAAAGGACTATTTTCTTAAATATTATATTCTCATTAAATTCTCTGCCCAAAGCCAGCTATAAGCCTTAGTGTGGACATTGAAGATGACTGCTCTCCTCCTTCCCAAAAACTTTTACTGTGAATGGCTTAGAACTGAAATGTGAGTTCTAGTCACCCAAACCCTCCTGGTGAGCCTACCACATCTACCACATCCCCATCCTCTTCAAGAACTTCTAATATTGTTTTAAAGAGTCTGACTTCCTACCAGAACATAACACGTGCTAGTTCTTACTAATTACTTTGGGGAAAAAACACACACACACAAAAAACATACCCTACTAGATCAAAACACCTAGTCTAAACTTTTCTGCAAATGCTGGCACTTCAGAAGACTGCTGTCAGGAATCCGTGTGTCCACATAATTACAAACCACTGGGGAATAAAGCAAGGAGCTTGTAGCTAATCACTTAGCTATCACTCCTGATCTTGTAAAAGGAAGATCTCTAAAGCAAGGAATAATATTAAGTTGTTTTATAGTTTAATTGAACCCAAATCCCAGTGCCTAGTCCATAGGGAAGAAGAGGCTCAGAGGCATAAAAGGCATACAGTCCATCTAAAACAGAGCCTTACTAAGCTTTAAGGAGACAAATCATGTTAAATTATTGAACTCCTTAGCTTAGACAACATATTTAATGTAAAAGGTAGTATGAAAAAGTATTAAAAACTAGATTTATCTAGGTCTATACAGATTTATTGATAGCATTAGTCTGTTAGTACTTATTACCAAAGCATTTGGTTCAATTATTTCTAACCAAGACATAAAACAGATTTATTGCACAGAAACTGCTATTTAAATGCAGCCAGCACTGTTATTTTTTAGTAAAACATAAAATTATATAAACATGTTAAACTTGATTTATACAAAATATTTTTTTTTTATCTGTTAAAAAAAAATCAGCTTAATCTCATCCTCAGCTAAAACGAGTACACATTTTATCTACTCCTGAGAAATGGACTATGTATGTGTGTGTGACTGTATAGCCATGCATATGCATTTTAGGAATCAATGCAAGTGCTTATTATGCCTGGTTTACCAAAGTCCTACAGAGTAGGTACATGACAGAGGCAAGGCAAGGTTCCCCAGAATGGAGGTCACTTGGCATAGCCCTATTACCCCGAACAAGCCGTTCCTAAAAACACCGACATCATCTACCAACAAGCTCGGTCTGCAAGGCACAGACTGAATAGAAGTACCTCCAAAAGCCCACATTTTGAAGATCCTATCCCTAAAACCAACCCTTGAAACGCTGCAATGTACCATCCAACAAGGAAGCGCTGCCAATCTAAAGGAATTTTTATAACATGGGAAAAAATACTTGTTTTCACCTTTTTGTCCCTGGGAGTGAAAGGGTAGTTCAAATTCATGACCATGCTGCTCCAACTGATTACAGTAAAGAAGCAGTTACAAACTGATAAATCCCTTCAGATACAGGAAAACTGACACTAGACCAAAGTAATTAGTGCGTTCCCGTTTTAGGACGTTGGGTAAGAGTTGGTGAGAAGAGATAAAAACAGCAAAATATCACAAGTTTCTTGTAAAAGGGCAACTGTTGTGTTGTGTGTTTGTTTTTTTTTGTTTTTTTTTTTAGCTACAAATTGCAGCAGTGTCTGACAAAGGGGTTATAAAACCATGCACCCTTCCCCAGGATTGTGCTCTAGTATTCTGGTGGCTGAAACAGGAGCAACCGAGTTTGATGCCCATTTTAAAACAGGAGTTAAACTTAGCTGAACCTGTTGATACAAGCAGGCAGGACAACGAGTTTTGAAGGTGGAGGGAGAGCTGCATTTGACAGGCATTATCAGAGTACCAATGGAAACTGCATGCAGACATGAACTTACAATGTTGTTCTACTCTGAAAAGTGACCGGGTGACCCTTCGCAAAACACACTCCCTGCTCGATTTCAGGTGTAACTTCTTGGTGAAAAAGCTTTGCCTTTATTAGTATTTTTTTTTTTACGTGAGAACAAAACAAATCTTCTAAGAGTGTTGGATAAACACAAGCAGAATAAATTTAACGGGACAGACAACTACAGAAAAAGTCTTGGACTTTTCGCAACGGTGCACCGTGGATGCAACTGCACGATGATATTAACACAAAGGGCAGAATGCAGGAAATGCTAAAAATATCACTGCATTTTTAAATGAAAATATCCAAGAGATCTTCAAATTCAAAACTTCCGATTGGTTTGGTAAGGCAGCAAAAAGTTTACCCATCAACAAAGTCCACTGCTTGTGGAAGATGAAGAGGCTTCAGGCACGGAAGCCAAAAATGTGTCAATTTTCAGAGTACAACTGTACATTCTGGCTGTTCACACACTGATCTGGTACACGATTTTAACAAAATATTATACTTCGTTCACACTGCCAAACAGTCTGAAATAGATTATAATCAGTATATATTAACAATTTCTGCCGATAGAGGTAGTCCTCTATACTGATTGCAGCTTATCTTCTCCAATACTTAAAAGCCTTATATTTAGCATTTTTTCAGATGTAAAGCAACACGACTTTAAATGTTTTGAATTTTAGATAATGCCTTCCAAAATTTGGCTGAAGTATAGTTTTCAGTAATATGAAAACTATTGTGAGAGTACTTTGGAAAGAAAGAAAGAAAAAGATTTCCATGATAACCCCATTGTCAGATGTTCAGAACTTTCTCAAAAGCCTCCATTTGGGCTGAAACTTTCCATGCTTGGTCTCAGCCCAAAGGTGCACTTTGTAGACCTGGAAAAGGAAAAAAGGTAAGTAAAAAAAATAAAACGTGCTGAAACATCCCCTTGCCCAGCTTTACTTTGGGTATTCAGCACATAACCATGAAGGGGATACTGAACTGCAAATGTAATATATTTAAATTACTTTTAACATTGTTACAGAAATCACACATTTCTCACAAAGTGCATTTTGCTGGGCACTTTTAACTTTTTTTTTTTTTCCCTGTTTTATTTGCACTAAACCAAAGTACAGGGGTTAGGTTTCCTACAAGGAGTGCACACTGGAGCAACAGGCAACTCAATCTCATAAGCGTAGCCAGTTTTGTTGTACAATTTTAGCATTCAAATTAAATGACTGCAAATACTTGCAGTGAAAAAAGGAAAGTTTATCAAGCAACCTCAGGTCAGAGGCATTCTCTTTTAAATATACTGTAGGCTGTGGTGGAGTTTCTTTAGATTTTAACGTTTATTTTAAAGATTGAGCTCCCGTGTCATCTAGCTAGCTGAAAAAATTCTGAGATTACTGTCATCATTCCTTAAAAATACATCTGATAACAGAGAGCCACCCCTGACAAAGCTTTTGCTGTGTCTTTAATAAATCCATTTTCTTTTCTTCCACCAGCCTGGCGGTAAGCACTTGTCATCCTGGCAAAGCATCGGGGCCGTACGGTAGCAGGCTCCCTGGTTCAGAACCACCCTTCAGTACACATTACAGCGACAGCTTTGCTCACTTCGTCATGGGAAGGGGCAGCAGTGGAAGTCACGTCACTGCTCCACACAGAGCTCGTCTTAAAGCGTTCGTAAGTGGGAACACACTGGAGCACAAACAAAAATAATGCACCTTCGCTCGGCATACTGCAGACAGTTCACATAGTACAAAAGGGATGGGTAAATCTTACTGGGCCATCTGCAAGGGAAGAAAAATCAGCTGTTGGCCCGATACTGCAAAAAAAGCTCGAGTGCCCTCCACTGCCAAATCAACGAGCATTTGACTGTGCTCTTCAGCCTTCAGGAAGGGGCCATCTTCATTACAAAACTGTTCAACAGCAAAGGTAACGTGACATCTCTTATGCAACATATAATTTCACACATAGAAATACATACACACATACAAACAAAACGTGGTTTTTGTTTTTTTTTTTTTTGCTTTTTTGTTTTTGTTGTTTTTACCTAAATGCAAACTGGATGAGGATCCATGTGATGAAAGTGATGGCGGTGGCGTAAGTGAATGTCCTGGAGTTTGGCTTGGCAGAGGCATGCCTATTGGACTTGGAGAGGAGGAAAATCCCAGACTATTGTAAAATGGCTGCCCTATGGGTGCTAGGCTGCTACTAGATCTTTTGTACAAGTCAGAGCTAGTAGATAGAGAATCTCTCCTTGTGGCACTACTACTTGCAGAACTGCCAACTGAAGAAGAAATAAAAAGACCCTAATTACACAGTGTCAACTGAATAAAACCTAATCCCCAACTACAGCTGGGCAATAACAGATGCGATCACAATAATTACAGCAATCGTTATGACAAAGACAATTACTGTGATAACCACACATGCTTTTAAGTAAATCTAAGTGGGTATAAACATACCACTGGTAAGTAATTTCATCAATGCCCATGTCTTTCAACATTTTATTCTAGACTTCTCACAGCAATATTGCAGTACTCCATTTGAACACCCTGGCTTTAGGCATTGGGACAAACATGAAATTTATGAGATTACAGTGTCACTGCATATAGTAAGTGCTTCTAAAGATATTCCCACTAAACTCTTCAAGAATTTTTTTCCAACAGAAATTATTAGTCAGCAATACTTGAGTGCAGGCAAAAGGCTAGAAACAAATTTTTAAGAGTTTAGAAAATACACTGTGTCACTATTCAGCTGTTTCTGAACTTCCTCTTGTTTGTGAACCCCTCATCTTTAGGAAAAAAAAAAACTACTTCAAATTCCCTGAGAGAATTATAATTCTCAAAGAAGCGTTTTGGAAAGATAATATAAAGAGGGAGTAGGCTAAGAAGAAGATGAGAAGCAGAGCAGAGATACGAAAATTAAGGTGAGAAACTAAAAATGTAATTTTACTGCTATCACTCTTTCTGACAAACAAATTAGACTACGAGCTTTGTTTGGCTAACAGAGTATTAGTGAAGGACTGGTTATCCTGCACAGCATCATTCGGCAGGGCGATGAACAGTCTAGGATAAATTAGGAGAACAGAAAGCTTTTAGAAATGTTAAACTCTGTTATCTGTGGCATACTAGTGACATATTTAACTATAGCGCCTATTTGAAACACTGGAATATTATATCAGTGATCCAAGACTATGGATATTTTGGCAATGTAAAGCTGCTTCTTAAGCTGAATTTGGAAGACTGATTTCTACTTCATCTTAAAAAGGAAAAGGTCAAAGTTTATTCTTCCATAATCCTTATCCTCATCAATGTACCCTACCACATCTGGCAGCATGGTCCCACATAAAGGTCGCCTGATACTTCCCATTTTGAGAGACTAGAGGTTGGCTGCTCCTAACATCAGCAACGTGGCTAGTATTTTTCATGGCAAGTACCTCCTTGGACCAAATTGTTCAAAGAAGTTCTGCCCAAACGACACAGCTGTTTTAAGAAAGCAGGAAAAATGCTTCAAGTTTAGTGAAGTAATCCAGCCACCTTTAATTTGAGAAACTGATGCTTTCATTTACTCAGATCATCATGCTAGCAACAGGAGACCTTTATTTTCATGCTCTGAGCTAGATATCTTAGCAAAATCACATTTCATCCAAGTTCAGCAGAGATCTGGTACAGACTCGTAGCTGAAAACTCAAACTCCTGCCCATTCATGGCACGTCTGAGATGGCTGATGAAGGTTTTCCTGCAACTGAACTTCCGGGCTTTTGTGTCCCATGCCAAAAACGGACTCTAAAGCTGCTGTCCAAGATCCCACCTTGTGTTCAGAAGCCCCATCAGGCAGTGTGGAAAGGAATTTATCTACTTCAAATGCAGAGGAGACAAAAGCCAAACACAAGAAATAGACCAGGAAAAAAAAAATGAAACCAGAACCAGGAGGAGAGAAAGGTCAGACAAAGGAGCCAACAAGGAGACTGCAAGGAAACTGGCAGGCAATTTCAAAAGTGGTGGAACTGAGGATGGAAACGAAAGCAGATCTGATGAAAAGTTAGGCTTATAGAAAGTGTATGCAACTGTGGGGCAAAGAGCCTGGAACAGTTAGCTGATAATGGGAACACCACACAGCACGAGCAGCAACAGACACAAACTGGGGGCAGGAGGGGAGATAAATGTTGCCTGGAAGCTGGGAAGGCACACATACTGGAGGAGAAGCCAGGAGGAAAAGATACTGGGCTAAATAGGCAAGGAGACTGAGAGTAAGAAGAGCAAATTAAGGGAACAGTTGAAAGAAATCTTGAGGTTTGAGACTAGCTCTACAGGTTCTGGCTCAGCTGATGAGCTATGTGCATGTTAATACAGCGCTATGGGATGGATTGTTATTTTTCCAACTGACTATGGGGAGAAAAAAAAAAAAAAGCTAAACCTTAGGGTTTCTCATTCAGCTAGATTACTGCAGCTTGACAAGTCACCACGAGCCAGCTGAGCTGAATCTTTACACACACACAAGCAAAGCTCATGGAAACAAGATAAATTGAATTAGCTCAGCCCTCTTTATCACTAAACAAATGTAACCGTGTTAGCTACAAGCTGAAAGAAGTCATCTGGGAAGCTGCTGTGGTCCGTCTAATTCTCAGTTACCTGTTAAGCTGCAGTACCTTACCATGCACCTAAATATTTAAAGTGGAGTGTGAATAACTTTGTAATAAAAGAGGACTGTAACGTGATTTCATTTACATGCTATGCTTGCCTCTTCCTATTTTCTCCTTTGTTGCTCAGTCATTCTGCTAGAACAGGCTCAACTTTGCCTTTTTTTATTTTTATTTTTTTTAAACAGAGCTTCTTCTGCTCCCTCCCAGCAGCAACTGAAAACATAAGCAAGGTGTAAGGGCAAGATCAGTACCGCCATCTGTCAGACCTCATGGAACACGTTAACTGAAATCCAGCCCTTACAACACGCTTAGACAAGCTACAGATAAGCTGAAGCCTCGGCAAATCAAAAAATAAACTCGCTTTTAATTTGCCTCAACATGCATTAACAGTGTTTTTATAAGTACTCATCTGTGTAATTCAATTCATATGTACATACAGCTCTTTTTTTCTTAGTTTTTATTTTTATTTTATTATTTGTTGCTTTTAAAAAAATAATAAAATCAGGAAGCATATTTTTAAGTGGCTGTTATGGCAAGTACAATTTATACTTGGCAGAAGGGCACTTTCAATGTACTTTTACTCCAGTAATACTACTAAAAATCTTTCAGGTTTAGGTAGCACCTTTCATCAGCACTTCTCAAACTGCAAAAGCACCAGCTTCCTGCTCCTCTGTGGAAACTACCAGGCTAATTAAATCACCTAGGACATGGCTGCAAGATTTCAGAACGTGCTGTCTATGCTGAAGGCTCTGCACGAGGCTCTGCAACTGAACTTTGCTACAAGAAAAAGGCATCATCTCCTGTGCCAGGAAAACAAAACAAAACAAAACAAAACAAAACCTGTTCTGTTTCTTCTTAAGGAGACAAAACTAAAATTTGCATTGTATGGAGGTCCTTGTGATAATGTTGGATAAAGACTTCTGTGGCTTAATTCTTTCTATGGCTTAAAAGTATTCTACCTAGAGCCTTAAAATGGGCCTGTTGCATTAAATATACAGATATGCTTATGACCACATCTATCAATGAAATGAAACTGTATCTAGAGCGAAACACAGCTGCTAAGAATTCACTGAACTCCTGCAAGTAGTTGAGGAAAAATCTGCACTACAAAATACAGCACTGGGATAGCACAATTGTTTTGTGAGATTTACCTGCTGTGGCCCTACAGAAAATTGTTAAGAGGCCCTACCCATCTGAGTGGCCTTTTAAAAAAAAATAATTTGAAAATGGCATGTTTAGAGTTCCCTGCTCCACTCTTTAAAGGCAGAGGTTAGAGAGGACCAGTGTAAAACTTTATTTTGGATTTCCTAGCATTAGTTTTGTTAAAGCAAATTGTCAGATTATTTTATGAAAAAACAATACTGAGAAGATCTCAGCGTTGGTATGTGGTAATTTGATGTCACTATTCTCCACTTAGTTACCAAATGAGAGGTATCATGTTTTAACACTGAAGGGTGTGTTTTTCCTTCTGTTTTTCCACATACCGAGCTATTTTGTAATAATAGTCACTTTCTATGCTCCTTTCAACATTTTTATAAAGCCTCATGGGGCAATTTGCTTTGAAAAATACTGTTTAAGTATAATTTTTTTATTCCAATTTCTACACATCTGCAGGATTCATAATATAAATATGCTCCATTTATCTCATTAAAATAATAAAAGTAAACAAATCAGTTCTGTAACTCAGACACTAACAGGCCAAAAGAAATATTATTTGGAAAAAACACCTAACTTCCCTTACTAACGCTGAACCTTAAATATAAGAAAACCTACCTTTTATATTTAAATCTGTGAGAATGAATTTCTGCTATAGAGCATAAAAAGATGACAACTATTTATTTTTTTTTGATAACACAAACAGGAGCATCTGTTGCTATAATTTAAGGCCCCAAACTCTGCTTAAATGTATCTAAGATTAAACCTATTGAAATTAACGAGGACTATTATTAGGTTTTCAGTCCTTCCAGGATGACAGCCTAAATCCTCAAAAAATGTTATGGAAAGAAACACTGCAATATTTGATTAAATTTAGAGTATCATGTGATATTAAAAAAAAAAAAAAATGGAAATTTTCCTGATATAGGAAGAACAACAAAAGAATGCGTATCTTAAAAGTAATCGATTGTTATTTTAAACACAAAATGAAGACATGTTTGCAAATAAAAAAAATAAGCTTAATAAAAAAATCAATATAAAGTTCTGGGGCAAAGTACAATGCTCAATATGGAAAAACATTTTGGAGGTATCTGTAACTACAGGGTATTTTTCAAAAATTAATCTTGTATACAGAGCAAAATTAAACCCCCTTTTTCTTCACCTATAATTTGCTTTAAACTTGAATAACTTTTTTCAACATTGATTTTGGAAATGTATGTGCATATAATGTGTCTGGATACAGATACATTTTTTTTCCTTATCACACAAGTCTCACAATGTCCTCACTACGTTAACGACCTACCTGATGAGCCAAATCCACCAAGTGCGGAGCCGATAGCTGCTCCTAAAGAGCTGCTACTTCCAAAGCCAAGAGATGTACTTCCTGGTTGACCAGGACCATGGGAAAAAAGGGAACTGTTTTGGGAGTTATTGGTCAAAGAGTTACTGCCATAAAATGAATTGGATTGTAGGCTACTATTTGTTTGCTGTTGCTGTTGTTGTGGCTGGGCACCAAGGGGCCGAAATAGACCGTTCGTGGCTCCCGCGAGATTGTTTGCTGTTCCTCCAGCTGAAGCAGCTGCAGCTGTAAAACACACGTTTTCAATTGTCATTACTCTCCCAAACATTTCTGACTGAAAATGGACTATTCAGATCTAAATCTTATTTTTACGAAACCCTCTTAAACAAGCAAAAATTCACATATTAAAGGACTAAAAGAGACTTTATAATATAATGCAGTCTTAATTACGATGGAAAAAAATGAAGACAGCGTATGTTGTAAGCTATTCAAAGATGCAGAATAGTTAATGTAATGGAGAGAATTTTCAGTGTAAACATGTAAGACATTATTGTTCACTGAACTGTGCTTCAATACTCAAATTCACAATGGCAGAGTTGCAGCTAACAAAGACATCTTCAGCAACTAATGCCACAGTAGGAAGCCTATAGATTAGCTTAAAATCTCATTTTCTAAACATTAATTCATCTGGTGTTAATATTTTGGATTTTAATGTAATAAATACAATAAATACAGCGTTTTAATGAAGTGGTACCAGACTGAACCTAATGAAAAAGAAAGCTCTATACTTTTCACAGTACTAATTCTCCTTTTCTGCTATCCATTAAGTATTTTTTTCCTTGCCATACTTCTCATGGGAAAAAAAAAAAAGAATACTTTCATAAGAAAAGCATAGCAGGGCCCCAGAATACTCCATCATTTTCTGCCAGGCCGAAGCAATTAAATGATGCTTCCATTCTGGGGAGCAACGAGCAATGTGTGTTGTATGCATGGGGAGAGAAAAGGGGAAATTGTTCTTATCAGAGTAGCAACAGCATTTGCAGAAATGTGCCTGTATGTGTACAGGGAGTGGACTGCAAACCTGAATTAAAAAAAAAAAAAAAAAGGAAAGCTGCGTCTCCGAAAAACAGTAAAACAGCTGTGTGTGGTAGAGAAAGGGAGGTGAAAAAATAAAAAAGATCATGCATGGTATATCCTTCCCAACTGGAAAGCCTCACAGAATGCATATCAACCAAAGCAACAATATGAAATACTAGTCAACTAACATTACTGAAATTCAGTACAAAATGGGAAGAAAGCTCCCTGGAGGACCCAATACTTACCTGCTTGTGCTGCTGCAGAACTGATTATAACAGGGGTTGAGGCCACCAATCTGACTGGTGCTCCAAGGCCAGTTCTTGCTCCAGGGCCTACTACTAAGGCACCAGTCTGATCATAATAGGCAGTGGGAGCTAGTACTTGATAGCCTACACAATACAGAATAAAAGAATTAGGAGTACATGTTGTCTTGATCAGCCAACGCTTCTCTCATTGAAATATCTTGGCACCACACCACGATGGGGAAAACAGCATTTCTGCAGTAGCGCCCCAGAACATCAACCAGACATCAAAAGAAAAAAAAAAAAAGAACACCATAAAAGAGCTCCAAAATCTTATAAAAGCCTAGGAGTATTCTACATCATCTTTAAGAAACTAGAACAACAGCTAAATTTAGTGATCTGAAGTTGAGTGTGTATCTTCAAGGTTAATAAATCAAGTTTCCAATACCACAGTTGAAAAGGTAGAGTAGTGCCACAACTTGTCAGAACTGGATCACTACTGAATCTTTTTTTTCTTCTTTTCAGCAATTTTAAATATTCTACAACTGTCTCATACTCCTGAAAAGGTACTGAAATCTATACAGTTAAAGGGCCGGACCATGTGCAAGTTCGGCAATTCCTTATATTGCCTGGCCACATTTTAAAGACCACTGACAAAAATACATTACGAAACGAGTGCTCCACATGCAAGAGTATTTTAGAACAATAAAAACGATCTAGTCCCAGTCAGTTTCACAGAACAGACTGTAATCCAAGTACCATTTCATTCAGTTGACAGAGTTGGAACTAGAGGAGAAAGCAAGTTGAGTTGAAAACGGAAAAAAAGCAAGCAATAGGAACAAAAATACTACAAAAGACATGAATGAAGCAAAGGAAAAGATACAAAAGAGAAAAAAAAAAACCTCTTATTTAGCACAAGAGCAAGAGGATTAATTTTAAAGCTCTGATACTTTATAATCAAGTTGGAGAACTGGAATAAGAATCCCCAAAAATGGAAGACAAGAGCTAGAATAACCTAGGAAAGGATACTGACAACAGAAATGTAGCACTAATTTGTAGTTTGACTATTAAACATAAAGCAGTGAGAAAAGAGAATTTCAATGTTCCTTCCATATTCAAATATTACTCATGCTGTTAAGAAAAAAAAAAAGATTTCGCAAAAATCACACAAATGACTGTTTTGTGCTTGTAAGAACGAAGACTTCGCACATCGTCTGCAGTCAATATGCATGTTTAAAACCAGGTCTAACAGAGGGCATAATTTCTCAAGTTCTCTCTGAAACAGGTACAGACCTCAACATAAGGACCAGGGCCTCTAATTCCAGGTGAGTACCTTAATCACCAGGCTCCCAAGTCATGTTTGTTCTCCTCAACTTCTAAAACAAGATGTATAATCTCTTCTGCTCAGAAGCCTCGCTTCAAAAACAGAGCTAGAAACACCAACTGCCTACAGCCTGGTGGCTATGGGCAGGGAAGCTGGAGATTCAAGTCCAAATTCTCTCACACTATGAAAATTTGAAGATATGAAGAGACTCAGGTATTACCCGAACAGGAAAGGAGTGATGAAAATCCAGAAGTTCAGGTTCAATTCCATGTTCAAGATGCATGCGTAGTGCTAATTACAAAAACTTGCCAGTACTATCATCCTCAACCTGCTTTTTCTCACTGCTCATTATTTGCTTTGCATTCTAGGTGCAGGTGCATCTATATTCTCTTTCCTCATCAGCAGCACAGGGTGACTTAGCTAAAAAGAACCAAAGCAGGGTCTTACAATGAAATTGGTTCAAAAACTTTAACTGCCACTGCCTGTTCCACCTGCACAACTGAGTTGTGCTGCTCCACTACCTTCACCTCTTCCCAAGCTAGGGAGATGTGAGACTGATTATTTTAATGTTTAATTTAACAATATTTAATTACCTTTTCCTTTTCTACTTCTACTCATAGCACGTTTAATTGGTAAGATCATGCTGGTCCTGCTTTGGGTTGTTGCTGTTATCATAGAAAAACACTTTTCCAAAACTCAGAACTGGTTAACACTTACCAGGATTTGCTCTGTCCACCTACTCTCTCCAGATGTTCGAACCCACAGACAATGCTACAGCTAAAAAAGGACTGATCATGTATTTACACCCCTGATCTCACCTGAAACTAATACACAGCACTCTTATATGACTTCAGGCCCACATAATGTAAATAAGCCTATCTTCCAATGTGAAAAAGAAAAATTAAAAAAAAATTACCCTACTGTAGTAATTAAATTTTCTGGAATTAATACTAATGTAGTTTAACACATTAATTTCAGTTTTCACAAAGTAACTGAGAACAATAACCACCAAATTAAAAAACAGAAGCAACTTGCCCTTGACCTTTGTATTAAAAAAATCCACAATTCTCTTGACACTTACTTGCCACTCTTACACCAACCACAAACAGGCCACTTAAAACTAGTAATAATAAGCTAGGTCATTAGCACTGAGATACAGCCCATCCAGAAAATGAAAACTTCTCTACCAAAAGGGTTGTTAGGCATTGGAATTTGGCTGCCCAAGGAAGTGGTTGAGTCACCATCCCTAGAGGTCTTTAAAAGACGTTTAGATGTAGAGCTTAGTGATATGGTTTAGTGGAGGACTGGTTAGTGTTAGGTCAGAGGCTGGACTCGGTGATCTTGGAGGTCTCTTCCAACCCAGATGATTCTGTGATTCAGAAGGCCTGAGCTAAGTATGAGAATGGAGGGATGCTTCCACACTCCTCGTCTCTGAGGTGACACATAACAGCACCTCTCTGCTTTCTACTCAAGCCACCAGAAGAAAGCAACACAGAGATTATTTAATATCTGAGACCTTGACAAGTGCATCTGGAGCCTCAAAGCGAGGCATAAAATTATTTGCTTTGACATCACAAATATGGAAGAACAGCAGCTCTCATGGCAAAGTTGAAGCCTTCTGCCATCCCCTCCCTCATCACACTGTATTTGACAAGCTTTGTGCCCTACCCCAGAGAGGCATGCACAACAACAGACACTATTTCCCACCTTTCTCCCTTCTCAAAGGCACGATGGTGACTTGCCAGGTCTTCTCCACTCTAATTCCTTCTCTCCTCACGTTTGTTTTTTTATTACCTCTCCATCAACTCTCCTCCTCCCTGTGGCTATGCAATTTCCCCCTCAAATTAACAGCCATCAAACCTCATTTCGGTGACTTCACATTCAAGCTTCCCGTGGTCTTAGAGTGGAACAAGAAGAAAAAAAGCACACTCTGCTTCCTAATCATATCCTAAGCACACCTTTCATCTTAGAACTTGGCTGCTCTACCTACACTTACTGTCTCAAGATCAGCAGGGAATACTAAAATAAACATCCTGGTTTACCAGTGTTCTGCTTTACTGAAATCATTTCCAAATATCTCCAAAGCCACACGTTGAAAAGTTTTTGGATTCTTGTCACACAAACCTTAAATGTTCTTACAGAATGAGAAAACGAGAGGAGATTATGTTCTCTTGGCTCTTACAACCCATGCTCGGCATTGCTTTTATCCATCCAGTAATTTCTTCAGTGCCTTTCATTGGATAGTTCGTACACTCTTCTCACTTTTTTATATATATAATAACACAAAGCTCTGCCCAGATCTCCTACTCCTTTCTCTCTATGCATCTTCCCTCGCTGATGACACAGGTTTACGCCAAACATATGTCAAAGTTTGTCACTTCTCTCTGCTCAAGTTGACAGATGTGACACTTCCTACTGCCAGCTCACTTATCTGCCCCTTTTAACACCACCACCCTGACACCTCTCCCCCCACTCTGGATCATAACCTGCAAGTCACTGTGGAGTCCCTGTGTAGAGAAATTTACAGCTTCTTCCTTCTGAACATTCCCAAGATCCAGCTATTCTCCTCTGCATACAGATTTGAAAATTTATTCAGCTTTTCATCTTCTTTCCTTAAATGTTGCATCCTCCGCTTCAGTCTCCCAAGCTCACCGAGAACTGAAGTGCTGTATCCTTTTGCTTGTCTTGACAAAGATATACGCAGCCTTATCTCTGTGCTTTTCCTCTCAACAAATCACATTCAGCACGTATTTTCCTATCAGTAAATGATTTAGACTTGCTATAACCATTGCAATTTTGCCAATACCCTTAATTCCCTGTATATCTGCCACAATTAAATTTGACTTCTATTTCCTGGGAGGTACAGAATGCACAGCCCAGTGCAATGGCACACTACAAATTCTTCTAGGTAATAAAACTCCCAATGCCAATAAACCGAAACTGTTGATTTTAGTGTTTTATGCACATAATTCAGACAACTTATATATGTGTTCTTCACTCAGAGGGTGGCGAGGCACTGCCACAGGCTGCCCAGAGAAGCTGTGGATGCCCCATCCCTGGAGGTGTCCAAGGCCAGGCTGGATGGGGCTTTGGGCAACCTGGTCTGGTGGGAGGTGTCCCTGCCTGTGTCAGGGGGTTGGAACTGGATGATCTTTGGGGTCGGAACTGGATGTTCTTTGGGGTCCCTTCCAACCCAAGCCTTTCTGTGATGACGTCCATCTGCACGCTAGATGCACCACTGCAGTGTCAGCTAGACTTGGGTGAACTGGATATAACTGGAGTTACACCTGACCTAGCGTATACAAGAAACAAAATCCTCCACGTGATTAAGCCACCAGACATTTATTTAAGAGTAAACAGAGCAGCCCTGCAGCATCTGTACAGCAGCTACATCTCCTGGGAGCACAACAGCTCCTCAGACTACTGAGGTCACGGAAATTCCCAAATCCAGATGACTAAGCCCAATGCAGCCCTCCTCTGTGATAAAGACTGGTTTTATTTGGAGAAACAGATGTGTACTGAACATAGATGATGAAATTGGGAGTACCCTCCAACCTTGCCTTGCGCATTCTTCTTACCAGAAACTGCCTGGTTTAAGAACTCTTGTTACTGGATGACTTGCTACAGGACCAGAAGAACTTCAAATGTAACTGCACAACTCCAGTGACAAACCTATTTCACTTTTGATGATTTTAAAAGAGACCAATAATTTTTTTGGAAATAGACTTAGTAGATTTCAGACATTCTCTTTGCACCTCAGATGAGAGGGGGCTTTTGCCTTTTGTGAGCTTTAAGAACTACCCTTGAATTATCTAATGTGGATACTTTTATAAAATAATGCCATATTTAAGTCTTCCTATAACGAAGGCCTTCTCAGATCTGATTACAGCTAAGTGTCACAAGCTTGCTACAAGGCACAGGCCACTCCACAATCCTCAAGTTCCATGTGGAAAGGAAGAGCTAATAAGCAGCAGTAACAAACAAAAAAGCAAACCACAAAACACACACAAAAAGGCACAGATAAGCCTTTGAGGCTTTTGCAAAGATGCCTACAGCATCTCTGATAAGCTGTGCTGTTTGCAGGCCTTCTCTGCTGCTTTGGGGAGGCGCAGAGAAACCACTTGAAAGGTGCTATGACAGCACACTTTGATGACTTCTCATTTTAGGAGGAAGAGAAAGATGCTAAAAGCTGAAGACAGTACTGCACGGAACAAAATAAAAGTTATAAAACAGAGCAGACAACGTACAATAGTCAGTCTATTCTGCAGCTAGAGGTATGAAATCCCACTGCTGGGTGAAGCACGCAGTGCAGTCCCAGAGCATCCAGTGACAAACTGTATCCATCCATCTGTAGGCTGCAAGGCATTTTCGCAGTACTGCTAACAAGGGACACAACCTGTACAAGTGGAGTGTGTTTGCAGCTACCGTCAACTTTACCTGATTTAACTGTGTAAAAACTTAACTTTGATACTGAAGAAGGGCCAAGTATGCGTTACTTGTTCTTGCTCAGGTAATTGTACCTAGCATTTAAAAAGGATGCTGAAATTCAAACTGACATTATGAATTTATGGCACATGTACTGAGACACAGAATAACCATTCCCTAGAAGTCAGAAGCCATGCGTGCTGAAGACATGGAGTTTTCAGCAGGAATGGGATTAGGAAAAACTTTGGAGTACATCCACTTCAAGCACATTGAGGTCTTCAGAGGAAATTAGGCAGTAATTTCCTTTTAAATTTATTTTTGGGTTCTGATTTTTAGATTTTAAATTATTATAACATGACACAGGTAAAAAAAATACTTCAGAAAGATAAATTATTACTTCATGTTGCATCGGAGTAACCATTTAAACAATTAATAACCTTTTAAGACAGCATGATTTGCCTCATTATATATGAAATTGTGATATCCCTTGTGCATGCATTTGTAACAGCAGAGAAAATGTTTCAAATCAAAAATGCTCGATTGACTTCTTGTGTTTGAAGAATCCTGTGTGAGTATTTTATGAACATATGACTATGTAAAACTCAATTCTAAGAAGTTATTCATAAACATAGCAGGACTTTGATAGTTAAGTTGGTATCTAACACCACCAATATTTTAACATTCAAGTATGCTCTTAATTCAGTGGTAGATGTACATACCTGGCATGCCTGTAGCAAGACCCTGACCAAAAGCCAAAGCTGGATTTGCTGCTGCAGCTGCTGCAAGTGACTCTGCCTGCTGCCCTTGCTGACCCTGATTGGGGGTAAGTGGGCGCTGAGTTGCTCCAGCACGCAGAACCTGCAAAAGGCCAACATGACACCATTTTCTTAAAAGATGAGAAAACAAATCCATCATATCCTGCAAAAGGTCTAGAACAGTTGCTTTGCATATTTGATATAAATTTTGAATTTCGTATTGTGAATACTCCACCTTATCAGTTTCAAGGATATATAAAGAAAAACAAGCAAATGAATTTGCTCACAGGTGTGACAAAGTATATGTATGCTTCATCAATGATAATGAGCATGAAGTAAGAAAGAAAATCTGAAAGTGGTAACATTTGTGATCCAGATTAACTGAACACTCGTCCTTCCTTGACAAATACATTTATTACTTGCTTACATTACTCTCAGGCACTCGATCAGTGTTAGTATAAATACTTCAAAGCCTGTAGTCTAAATAATTAATACTACTCTGCCAACAATGCTGTAAAAATGCACCCATTAAGGTTTAAAAATTCATGTAACACATCACCCTACAACACAAGTTTCTTTTATTATATTCTGACAGCCTATCTGTGGGAATCAATCAGATTGAAAAAGCAATCAAAATTATTGCAACTACTTTATTCCCCTCAGCTTAAATAATATTTTCTGGGTCCAAAATAAGAAGAAAACAATATCATAGAATGGCTCGGGTTGAAAGGGACCTTAAAGATCATCTAACTCCAACCCCCTAGATTTACAATATATCCCCATAAAATATATTACATGTGATTTGTACCAACTGGATATTAATTTTTATAGAGAAAGCAAAAGGCTACTGGAGATGCAAATTCAACTGATGCAGTTCACCAATAACCATGATCAGTAGGAGGAAAGCTCCACCAAATACCAAAACCATGATGATAAGGAAACTTGAAGTTTTTCATGGTAACTCTAAGTCATCTCTTATACATCAAAATCCTACAAATGGCACTGAAGTTAACCATATAGCTAGTAGAAAATGAACTAATATTCATTCAAGCATCTATCAAGCATAACGTTATTATAAATCTTGAATTTTTCATTTCTGGAAAAAAAGGCTATTTTTTTTGTACTGGAGTATCACATTAAAGCTTCAAAACTGCATCAAGAATAACTGTAGAAAATTATTATTATTTTTTCAAGTCACTTAAGGAAAATCCCAACAAGTTCTTGTACCAATTCCTTAGTCATGATTTACCAAGGTAAAAATAACAGGAAACACACAGGTGTTGTAATATAAGTTACCATTCCATCCCCTTTCCAGCCCTCATGTTAATTTTCCTAGATTAGTTTTAAATTTTACTTTAAAGTTTAAGTACACACACCATGTTATCTGGACAGGTAAACTCATAACAGCACAGTATCCTAGATTCAAGGAATTATTTTTCATCTGTTTTTAGAAATTGAGATTGCAAAACAAGCCAAATATTTGGTATGCAATAAGTGAATTTTAAGAGTAATGTACATTAATGTAAAGAAATTGAGAACTAAAAGAAATCAAACAGTAAATTCATTAATGTTCAGCCACTGTTACAACAGAACAAGGAGTCCAGTAAAGTCTTCTGGAATCTAATCTGTTTTACAGATTGAAAAAGGTAAGTTAGGGCTTTAAAGGCATGTCTCCTTTACAGGAGGAACGTACCGGTTGCTGCCCCTGTTGTGCCTGTGAAGCCGCTTGCTGATTTGCTGTGGTATTTGCTGCTGCAGCTTGCTGCTGAAATAAATTGGCTGGATACACCCCCCATGGAACACCGTAATACTGAGGTGGAACCACAGCAGGACCTAAAAACAGAGAACTTGATTATTCTATCTGTTGCAGCCAATTAAAATAATTGTTTACATTGCTTGTAGCATCTCTCATTGATCTATCTTCTAAATGTCAAACGAAAATCAGTATTAATAAATAAATTCTCCCATATTAGCCAAAAGGATACATTAACACAAATGGGTTAATTTAAACGATTCTTATGAAGTTGTAACTTCTCCAAGAAAAATTAACCTTGTGAGGCTCAGGTGATAAAAGGGAAAACTTAAAGTAATTAATGCTTAATCAAAGAACACTCAAAATCAGTTCCCACGGCTGGAAAAAGGACATCATGGAATGAGCCACATTCATCCCCCCAGCAGTGATTTACTGAGCCTTTGGCCATCCACTGTTCCTCCTTTCTGTGTAACTCCTTTATGTGCACGACTACTGCCTCTCCCTCCCTGCCCGCTACAACACACACTGCAGCGTGTGCTTAATCTTGCACGCTTACCTTTCAACCTGCTGGTATATAGAACACACAGAAGAATGCTTATTATTTCTTCTTATAAAGAGCTTTTTATATCATTGTGTTGTATACAAGTAAATATGCGAATACATAATACATCTGTTCTACCGCCTTTCCTGTGAAACCACCAGCTGGAGTTCTGGAATTTTTTGAAATGTTAGGCTCAGGTCTGAGCACTAAGCTGGGACTTGAATGCTCAGTAGTGTTGTTTCACAGCAGTATCAACTTTTAAAGAGATTTTTTTTTTATCTGGTGCCTGGGTTTGAGCACACTGGAGACCCACTTTATTCTCATGCCCACTGGGAAGGAGAAAATCTGGAATTAGAAAACTCATGCACTGAGTAAAAACGTAGGAGGAAATGCCAGCTGTCTCATCTTCTGAAAATAAGATGTTCTACTAATGTCAGATACAACCTCATTAATGATAAACTTTTTTTAGAAAAGAAGAAACCTGTTGCATACAGATGCCCAAAGGAAAGAAATATTCCGAATGCATACGTAACGAGAACTGAACTCCTTTACAGATTGAAAAAATTCAAAACTGCAAATATTTCCCTACAAGTCCCTCCTTCCTAGAAGTCCCTCCTCCCTAGAAATACCTTTAACAAAAAATAAACAGGATGGACTTTCTAATTTCATTCAGGAAAATGATCAAGATAAACACCAGAAAGCATTCAGTTACCTGCTAGGGTGGCTGCTGCAGCTAATCCAGCTGCAGTGTATGGGTCAGTACCTGGAGGAGCAGCACTGATAATGTATGGGTTTGGCACAAAAGCAGCTGGAGCCAAGCCTGCTGAGAATACGCCTGCTACAGTAATAAACAGAGTTTAATTATAGCTAACATACTTAGCAAGCATTATCATACTCAAACCAAACAAATCACAAGGCATATCTGTTACAATCAGAACTGCTTACACTTTGGAAGTTTGTAAGAGCAGATACAGCCTTATAAAAATCAAAGCTTCTTTCTCTCCTCACCAGTCCTTTGTTACTGCTCCCAGAGCCTAACGGCTTTGTAGTGCTGATCTACAGACTCCAAAGAAATTATCTCATATATCTATCCACCCTTAAACAGAATGGAATATTCCAGGTGGAATTTACCTTGCCAAACTTTAACCATCTACGTGTCTCACTAGTCTTACAACTAAATCTGCATCAGACAAACCATCTAGTATCTTGGGTGCATCAGCCAGACAAGGAATCACCTGCTAGATACATAAACCTCTTTCCACTGACAGTAGCAAAACAAAAAAAAAAAGACAACAATCAGATATTTAAAAACCAGGTATCTGATTTAAATTATCCAGTTATGAAATGCTAACCTCACTTCCACAAGCATCTAAATTTGATGTAAAGATTGTAACGGAAGGCAACAACTGAAGAACCATCAAGCTAGGCATCAAACTATGTTCCTCCTTCCAAACAGGAGGCTGGCTGCTAAATTTGTTACGAATGCTGAATGCTCAGTCAGCACTTAGTAGGAAGGGGGCTTCTCTGCAGTTCAGAAGGCAAAGCAAGGCATTAGAGAGGACTCGTGGTCTCACACAAATGTCTCAGCCTGCCTCACTCCCAACTCCAAGTCTGTATCCATCAACTGGATGATGCTGAAGAGCCACCACTTTTACAGTGTCTTCATATCTGTCCTACTGTGCCAGAATTTGAGGAGCTCCCTTCCCTAAATGAGGAATTGCTTCCTCATATGTGCCAACCTCACTTGCTTCTCCCTCCCCAAACGCACATCTTTGCCACAGTGGCTGATAAAACTGATACTGGTGTCACTGAAACTTAGCCTCCTTGCTGAGCTGGTAGTGAGCTTCATGCAAGAACTTTATGCATTCAATTCGTTCACTGCATTACTTTAAAAGACAGCAAAAATTCTTGCTAAAGAATTTTTTTCCAGAAACCAAGAGGTATTGTTTGATGCCATTAACAAAGAAAGAATTAATCAACCCAAACACTAAGTTTGATTTCCAAATTCTACTACACAATGGTTTTAGCTGGACTATCAAAAATATTGAACTGCATAACAGCATAATAAAAGTGCTGTTTCTATCACTAATTATTGGAGATTTTTCTTATTTAAAGTACCTTTCGTTTCTTTACATTAACAGTACAAAATTAAAAAAATTACACACGAGAATGAATCAGGAAACAGCATTTTCTAAGGGCAGGACTGTCTTACGCAGTAATTCGGGGCAGTTTTCAGAAGGACCACTAAAATGAGCTAAAATAGACCAATCTAACTAAATTAGAATCGAGCAGGTGAAACACAGGAGTATACCAGAGCATCACACACAAATGTTTGCCACAGACACCTGCTGCACTTGACAAAAACCTCACCTATGTGTGGCTGCTGAGCTGCAGCCAGGGCGTATTGCTGCTGCTGGGCTGCTGTTAACTGTTGAACAGTCAGAGCATTAGTCCTCTGGAAAAGCTATTAGAAAAAAAAAAAGAAAACAAAAAGAAGCACTTCAGTTTTCAAAAGTCATGGCTATAATTTACTGGGATTTATTTATTAAAAAAAAAAAAAGATTTTAAACCAGGCTTCTACCTTAAGTTACTTAACTGGAAAATTACACACCAATATTCTTCCAGATTAAATATATATTTCCCTTCAACTACGTCAAGGACATATAATAAAACAAAATTCATTACATGCTTAAACAACTATCAAATTGGATAATGCATAACTTAAAGGACTCATCTGGCATCTTTTCAAGTCCAGTACTAACCTGCTGCTGAGAATTGTAGTCAAAAAGTCCTACAGTAGCTCCCGAAGAGTCCATTTGTACCTGATTGCCAGGATAGTCAAATTGTAGAGAATCAAGACCAACTTGTTCCATGGCATCTAGATTCTGATTTTCTGGATTTGAAAATTCTTCTACCAGAGGCTTGTGGGCTGTAGGATTGGGAAGTGGACCTAATCCTTCTGTGGTGCTAGGATTGGGACCCAAGCGTTCAGCTACTTCTGTTGGGGAGGCTTGTCGACTTCCAGGGGTACGACTGTTTAGAAGAAATTCAAGATAGGCTCTTACAGTCTTAAATAACACTGTCTATTGGCAGAGTACAGCATTTCTACTTTAAAGGGATCTCTGAACAGAGATGTTACAAAGGAGAACAACAGACTGATTTTAACCAACATGCACTGATGGCTCAAGATAAAGGATATATTTCATTTCAAAGCATAATTCCTTTTTCTTTCTTTCTTTTTTTTTTTCTTTTAAACTTTAGAATATACATGTCTCTAAATCATTGTAAGAGGAACAACAAACTAAACTTTGAGGCTATTTACAGTGAAGTGAACTGCAATAACCTGTAACTTTTGGGATGGCTCTTTACTGCATTTTGGGGGTGACAATTACTATAAAGCACACTGAAGAGAAATAATTAAAAATAAATAAAAGGACATGGCTAAGTGGATCTCATGCCGAAGGAGAGAAGGAGACAATAAAACTTCAACTGGGAAAGACAAACATACAATAGAGCTAGTATCCTTCACATCTCAAAGCAAACAATACATTTTTCACCTCTAAGTAAAACTGGAAGTCCCTCATTTAGCACTCAAAACATTTCATGTCCTACACAAGTGATTTAATAGACTACACAAGATGATTGCTCAGGGGAAAAAAGTGTCCCTACTATAACCCCATCCATTCCATCTCAACTTTCCTAAGAATAAACACAGCCCATTGTTCCAGAAGAAAATCCTTAGGATGGAGCAAAAACGTGAGTGTCCTTTTTTCTTTTGACAGCAAGTCAGAGATATGCAGCTGGAAATTGTTTACTGTGTCAAAGCCCTGAAGTTCAGCTTTCCAAATGGGAAGAGCTGGAGGGGACTGTCTGGGATTTAGACGGCTACACTTAGGCATCTGTAGGTGCACTGGTGTTTAAAACCCTACTGAGGATGAAAATTTAGTTAGTGCCATTGACAGAGCCTAGATAGCAACTCAACTGACCAGTCACTAGGAAGTAACTGTAGGGTAAAAGCTGAATCATTCTCACATCTCCACTGCTTTACTGACTGCATCTCCACTCCATCATACAGGAGAATCTCCCAGTGCACCTGCAAATACCTGCATGCAAACACCTGAACTGAGGTGTCAGCGGAGTCACATCCTCAACAGATTCCCAATCCTGCATTTCGTTAAATTTAGGGTACCTTAATTTGGACTGGTATCTTACCTTCTGTTTAGACTAGCCTTTCTTTACTGACAATAATTTAATGTCAGCTACCAGGAGTGAGTTGTGTCTATGATCCCTTAACACATTAGTTGTGTTGAGCGCTGTGATTACAGCAATCTATCATTTCGCAGGAAACACACAAATTCCAGGCAAATCTGCTTTATTTGTGAAGACTGGATTCATAATCAAAAAAAGCAACCCTGCAGGACTAAAATTGTATCTATTCCAACACTACACTGCCTGAACACTAATTCTAAGATAGAGACACAGCCTTTAGTACCTGTTCTCCTCCCTCCTCAGGGCTCCAAAGCTGAAGTCCCTCTTCTTCACCAAAGCATAAGATCAATGCCAAGAGATCTGCTAGTACTTATGCACTTGCTAATATCAACTCTAAAGACTGTTTAACTTGAAAGCAGTCTTTTCATGTGCTCAGTCAACAGTACAATATAATCTACTACTTTGGACAAAATACTTCAGGATAAAGCAGTTTTTTTTTACAGTAGTTTTTTTGTTTTGTTTTGTTTTTGTCACATTCAGTCATTTACAACGTACGGGCTATCATCTAAGTATCCTAGCTAGCAAGTGTATCTTGCTCAATGAATAAACCTGAGTTTGAAGCCATTTAACATTCCTTATTCTTCCCAAGTGACATACAGTATCAAAAGACTGAAGAACAAAAGGAAGAGGCAGTTATTTCAGTACGTATTTTAGTTTAAAAAAATGCCATGAGTAAGTACAATAAAAATACAAGGAGGAAGACAGGACAAAGTTTCTTTGTTAATACTTGTTTACTTAGCATAGGAAGCTCCTCATATTGGTGCTGTTCTTGCTATAGTTAAAGTTGTGTCAATACTTCAATTATAAACCTCTAAGTGGAGGGCTCTATACCATCACTTTACATGGGCCATTTAAATTGGACGACCTTATGTTTTGAGAGGTTTACTGGCTTTGGATGCTTTTTTGCACTAGTTTTTAGTCATTTCCCTCTTTAAATAATACAAAAGGTACTTTGCAATCAAGTATTTTAAAACTGAAATAAACTCCGGAAAAGAAAAGCGGGACAAAATTTATTCTGCATTTTCTACTTATGATATTGGAAGCAAATTTATTTTGCATATGCTCCCGGAAGGAGGTAATTAGCTTGAACTCTCTGATATGGTTGATACATATTCTTTTCAATGACGTGTCCTGAAAAATATGCCTGAAAACTCCTTCCTTAGCCTCAGGTGACTACACTGTGTTGTTTTTTTAAAAAGGATAAGAAATACTTACATATGGGATTCAAACACACATTTTAATATAAGTGTTTAATTATAAACTAATGAAATTACAACTATTCAGTCACGTTCATCACATCAGTACAAATTTATGAGCAGCGCTCTAGTTTTCTAACCCTGCTAACTCTTCTGTGTGACAGTTATAAATGCACCAGTCATTTAAAACCAAAGATTAGTTCTCTAAAAACACCCAATTTAAAATGCATTTTATTATTATGAAAAAAAACAAAAACAAAAACAGGGTGGCTGTGCTGTCCTATAGGAGTTTGTACTTCAAAAACATTGAGCTTGCTCCATTTTGTTTAATAAGAAAGCAAATTAAATCGTAACACCATTCTATATTGCAAATAGGTAACATTCAGCCGTGTGAATAGAGAAATACATCGTTTCCCCTTAGCCAAATAAATGGTTTCTACAAAAACTTTTGTGGGGAAGTAGCTGTGTTAGACTGCGGTATCCACCAGCAAAATTAGAAGGCAAATTAAAATTCTGCAGGGCTATCTCTCTACAACAACAATCAGATGCAAAAGTTATAAAGTATTAAAAAGAAGCAGAGAGAGAGAAAGGAATTTTCTTTGCAATTAAAAGGGTGAAAGCTTTCATCCCTCTTTAATTCACCACATCGAGAAGGTACTCACTTACTCTGAAGAAAGACTTTATTAAGATGAACCTGGCTCATGAGAAGTGATACACACACTAATGACATCCTAAGAAACATGTGGCACAGTGGGAAAGGGAGGACGTGAGGTAGCAGCAAGAATCACTCTGCAGCTGGATAATGCTTAAAGCTGACACACAAACCAGAACTGTAATAATGCCTTAAGAGACATGCTCGTCTTCTTGAGAAACAGTTAAAAGCTTACTTAAAATCTTTGCAATCGGCATCCATTCCATTTGGCAAACCTCTGCCATTTATTTTAGTAACATCCTCATCATCTCCTTGTTTAAGATCTCTGTTTTTGTCCTCCTCAAATGGAGAAGCCTTGCCTTTCTGATCTCCTTTCTCAGGTCCATCTGTTTCAGCATCTCTAGTGCCCTGAGGAAAAAGAATCTGTTTGATTCTGAGTATTTAACAGAACACAATAGGAGCACCACAAGGTGACCTAATTCTACACTACAGTGCACGTAAACAATACAAACAGTTTGTTTTCAATGAAATTGCATTTGGTGGGTAACTTGGTCATCAAGTTTCAACCACATGCAATTAATAACTGCCAGAATGTGAAAAGGAATGCCAAGATTTATAATGGAAGAGCTAACTCAACCTTAACTATAGCGGCACTGTTAAAGCAGTAACACCTCAAATTAAACTTTATCTTACACAGTTAAAACATCCAGTACATGAAACCCCCTTATACTGAAACACAAAATAGGAAGTTCTAAAATAAAGGCCATTACAGATTTTAAATTAATGGATTTGCGATCTTTTTTCCTACCTTTATTTAAAGGTATTAGGAAAGTACTGTTTTTAAGACAGCTATTTAGTCAAGATTCCCAAACCACTTCCCTCTGACCTCTTCTGCCCCCTCCAACCAAGGAAGAAAGGCAGATAGCAACTACACACTTCCTTCTAAAAAGAAGAGATAAAAAAATGAACAAATTAGGTAGAAAATATAACCACGTAATTCAGTAAGACTACAGTAGATAACTAAGCAAGCTTAACACTATGTTACTTACAAAAGCTCCTTTCCTAAACCGGGAATCCAATTTATCAGCTGGAGAGGAACTTAACACATATTCTACCATGCTCACTCCAAGGCCACCACTTTCTGATCGCGGAGACAATACAGCATTTACTTCACTGTTTCCATGAAAACCCTGTCCAGGCTTTCTCTGTACCATAATAGGCTGGGACATAGAATGGTCTGTTAAAAATAAATAAATAATCACAATTGTACTTTCTGAACACAACTTGTTATATTGTTGCATTTCATTGCAGATGAGAAGTGAAACGAGACCAAAATTCAAGTACATAAGAAAATCCAAACCTCACTTTCAAAAAGTATTTTTAGCACACAGACACCAGTGAAACATAGATTTTTCCAACTAAAACAAAAGGAAAAACAAATTAAACATACACCTATCATTTATTGTAATATTTTACTTTGAAATAACACTTACTAAACATGATTGATTTCTCAGTACATAATTTATCACTTACGAGGAGTTCCCCATGCAGTCTCTCTCCACTCATCACCAAGGAATATCCCTTTTTGTCCATCTTTTGCTGAATCATCAGGTTCCCAAAACTTTTTGGCAGGTAAAAGCTGTTTAAAAAGAGAAAATTGTTTTATTTAAAATAGATAGGTAAAAAAGATAGATAAAGAAAATAGATAGGTAAAAAAATAAATAGTATAACAAAGAGGACAGGCAATTTGTTTTAGAGAGGCCAATACCAAAGTTAGCTTTACATAAGGATGTGTGCACAACCAAGGAATAATTAAAAAAAAGAAGACTTAAAAGTTGTTGCTGATGCTGCATTAAAAAAAAAAAATATGTTGAAATGACCCCAATAAGACAGATTCTGAAGTTATGAGGAAGCGATAGTGAATATAGAAGCAGCTCTGATAAAACGCTAATCACATTAATCCCTGTGTTAAACCAAGTCAATCCTCTCAGAAATGTTAACATAACGCTGCCTTCTCCACATTTTGGCTCAGAAGCTTGGCCTTTAACTAACACCATCGTGACGAACAGAAACAGAAGCAGTTCATTATAAAGCTCTGCTCACTCAAACGGATCATGCTCCAAACTTCAGAAAGCAACTAACCCACACCACGACATGTCAGCTGCTCCACACCATACGGATCTGCTGGTTACAAGTCACTGACCACCACATTTGCAGTTGCACCTACCAGCCATTTCATTTAGCTGTATGATTTTTTTCATTACTACTTCTAAAGGAAGTTTTCAAGCTTGTTGAAGTTATCAGTATCAGAATCACTTCTGTACTGTCTTCAAGAACGAGGCTTGGCGTGACATGACCAAAGCAACAAACAAATAAGAATCTCTCTCCTGTTGCTTATCTGATAGGAAAAATCATTCAACTTCACATCTGCCTAATACGAGCCTCAATAGAACTATTAACAACACTTTTTTTTTCTTAATGTAGCTTTAAAAGAGTTCATGAAAGCTGCTTAAAGCAGAGGTTAAGACTGCCATTAGCAGGTCACAGATATTAATAATGAAACAACAGAGGTGAAAGGAGCTCCTCTCTGGTAACTTAAGGATTGCTGACTGATGTTTCCTGTGTCTCCCAGAACTTTTAGCACAAAAATATTTTGATTAACTAAGCTATATACTTAAATCCCTGGGTTCTTTACATAAAAAATTCAGTAACACAAAGACTGGGGTTAGAGATGACCAACAGCCAAAGCCCAACAGAACTATTTATGGGACTGTACTATAGTTGCAAGAGTATCGTAGCTATGACCTGCCCTGACAGATGTCCTCTCCCTCGATACATGGGAGAGCCACCACCACCTTGGGAGCACCAGGATATGAAGTTTTACAGGTTTAAGAGCTGGATGAAGCCAGCCATCTGAGGGTTTGAAAACATGCATGGAATCTTAAAATTACAGGTCAAGTAGAAAGCAAAAGATTGCAAATTTCATATCAACCCAGACAATCTATTAATCTTTTTCTGCTTCATGTGGTAATTTTGCACCAAGTCCACAACACTACTTGCTTTTCATTTTGTGACATTATTATAACAGCAAGCAAGCACTTCATGTCATCTGTGAAATGTCAGGTTTGAGAGAGGGAAGGAGAACCACATTTTATATTAAATGCAACCCAATAGAAATTCAAAGATATTTCCAGCTGAGATCAGAGCTGTAAGGAATAACAGAAGTGGAGGTCCGAACAAAAACTGATCAAGTAGTATCTTCGGTGTCATAAAATTAGCAGGTACCTCCCAGTATGGAAGTGGACAATCATTTTTACAATCCCACCGTCACACAGGTGTTCAGACAAAACCATGGCAAACAATAAGCAAATTTAAGCAGAACACACTCCAATACTGGTTTTGATTTCAAAACTCATTTGTAGGATTTCTGTCAGAGGAAGAAACCGTTCACTGATAAAAAGCTGCAAAGGCTAAAGTGTTTGGATTATTTTTTGTTTGTTTAGCGTTTTGTGTGCATTTTTTTTCTTCTGTTTTAAAGTGCATGCTCAAGTTCCAAACATACACTCAACTTCCTACAGCCTTAACTATTCCAGCACACAACAAAAATCTTCAACTCAAAACATAATGCCATCATCTATGCATCCAGAGGCTAAATTTAAGATTGAACAGATTTAAAGAGAAGCTCTTGGCTGAATTATACATATACAAGAAGTTCCTCAAGTATCTAAATAAATTGATTTTTAAAAAAAAAAAATTAAAGAAAAAATGAGTAATTGTGTTCCTGTTTAAGAGGCAAGAAAAAAATTATTTGATTAGTTCCACAGAAAAAGGTAATCAAGAACAGGTCATCACAAATATAACGAGTAACTATAATCATCTTGCTTTACCCTTTGATATGCCTTTTGCTCAGTATTTCCTCCATTTAATGCAGTCAGTTGTAGTTGAAGAAAAACTGTACAAAAATACATCAATTCCTAATTCAAAATAATGGAAAAAAAATGCCCTATTTCTTACTAAGCTCTTCCAACAGTACACTCAAAGTATCTTTTTCAGTATTGGCACTGGACCCCGTTATGTCTCTGCTAGATGAACACAGCCCTTTCCATGCATAGACGATAACCACTTACACTAAAGCTGCCTCTTAACCAGCTCAGATAAGTCACTGCAGTCTCAATTACTGGGTCTTAAATTAAGGACTTTTTTTTTAGGATCAGAAGTTATTCCTACACAGCTTTCTACAGTTTCTCCAAATGAAGTCTTGACACCAGAAATGGATACATTCTCCCTAAAACAATTTATGTGCATACTGATTCTCTCATTTTCTGTAAGAAGAGATGTTACCGAATAAAATTATTTTATATTCTGTTTGACAATTAATTTTCATGTATGCCTGTATTAGGTCAACTAAGGGTCCCGAAGCCCAATATGCCAGCCCTGAAATAGCAAACAGCAGATGCCCAGAGAAGAGAAATAGCAACACGTGTCAGTATTTCTTCAGAATATCATCGTGACCTTGAGGGTCACGATAGCTGCGAGCTGGAGCCAGAAGCAGCATCTGCGTTTGAGTCTAACAGCTAAAGTTTTAGGAGACCTTTTTAGAAAGATGCCTGCAATACAGCAGATCTCTTGCTAATAAAACTTCAGGCTGCTTCTTTACAGAAGGAATGAATTAGCAGAGAACTGCAAGACAGAAAGAGACCGAGGATCATCCCGTGGCTCTAGGAACCAGTCCTTCTGGCTCACGTTACCAGTCCTGTTCCCGACACTGACTCACACCGGGCTCTATCAGAAGCCAGCTCAGATGAATACCTGCACAGAAGCTCTTCCAGGATGCATTATTTCCAAGTATTTTCTGGTACAATGAAAACAGATTCTGTAATATATTCCTTTGTGTTAGCACCTGGAAGTGATACTTGCTTGAGGATTCATAAACTGTCTTAATTTCAGTAACAATGTGAACAGCAAGACCTAATGGGCTCCAAATGTCAGGAAGCACTGAATCCCAGTGGGTGGAAAAAAAGACCAAGAAGACTAAGAATTATGAATAAAAAAATAATTTCAATTCAGAGATATAATCTATCTAGGGAGAAAAATTAAGGGAGAAAACTCCCCAGTATCTAGAAGCAGAGCCCTTGACATAACCTCCCTTTCAAGCCTTCTGAAGCAGGCTGAATCACGGAATTGAAGGGGTTGGAAGGGGCCTCCAGAGCTCATCAGGTCCAACCCCCCTACCAAAGCAGGTTCCCTAGAGCAGGCTGCCCAGGTAGGTGTCCAGACGGGCCTTGAATATCTCCAGAGAAGGAGACTCCACAACCTCCCTGGGCAGCTTGTTCCACTGCTCCGTCACCCTCACCGTGAAGAAGTTCTTTCGCATGTTGGTGCCAAACTTCCTGGGCTCCATTTTATGGCCATTACCTCTTGTCCTGTCCCCACAAACCACTGAAGAGAGGCTGGCCAAATCCTTCCGTCTCCCACACTTGAGATATCTGTAAACACTGATAAGATCCCCTCTCAGTCTTCTCCAGGCTGAACAGACCCAGGTCTCTCAGCCTCTCCTCATAGAAGGAAGCACAGAACGTACAACTACCAATTCTAGTTGACATGGGTAATTATGAGGGTATTTTCTCTAATATTTTGGAAGGATGTTAAAATTACAAAAAATAAGATCAAAAGATCCCGGAATACATTCCAGGAACTAATCTATTGTTGTGCAATACGTTAAGAAAATTACTAAAGTCAACCCACTGATTTGAAAACCTGTGTTAAATGAAGACACCTGGAATCTATCAAAATGAAAGGTGTAATGGCCTAGTAAGCTCAAGGTCATAATATAATACTGATCTCTGATACCAGATTACTGCACCAGAACTGTTTTCTTTTTAAAACAAATCTTCATAGTTATGCAGAATACATTAAATGCTTCATTAACATCAGAAAAAACAAATAAGAATAGCAGCACTGTGTCAACCAAGAAGTGTTCAGCACCTAGAACATGACATTTGCTTTTTGTAAGTTACGGTTTCCCTTCAACATATAGTCCTGTAATTTTTTAAAAATTAAGCAGAAATATTGTCACTGGTTCAATTATCAAAAAGCTTTATCTACGATCCAGCAAAACAAATGGACCAGTATTTGAAATCTTTGTTCAATAGGAATTTATTTCGTTATCATATCCTGCCATGGCAAATAGCCCTAATGCATGCTGATTACCTTTCAAACAATTCAGGTCCTTCAAAGGCAGTTCCCTAAGTTACCCTCTATTACCTTCACAACTTTTTCAAAAAGTACATTGACAAAAAAAAACAAACAAAAAAAAAAAAACCTCCTCCTCTCCATCTAGCTAGATTAAAATCTTCTTTTAAGGAGTAGTTAACAGGAAAGGCACAGTAAATTACCACATATTTCTGCTAGGTTGTGCCAGTGCCTCTTTTCCTGAAGCCAAAATCCCTTAGCAGATCCTAGCCTCCTTGGCTTGTTGGAGGTAGCAACTGTTTTGCTTGTTTAAACAGAGTGGCAATGAAAACCTGCCTCATTTCAGAAAATTAAGCAAGGTTTCAAAGAAATTACATTGCCACTTCCTCAACAGTATCAGTCATCTGCTGAGACTGACACAGTAACACCACGCATCCCAGTGCTCTTAGAAGTGCTGGACTCTGCACTCGTAGCTGCTGCAGGGAAAAGGTGACTCCAGCTCAGACAGACCCAACACAGCCACTTAGCTCATCTTTGCCTTAGGAAGGAGATCTTAGTGGCCTGAAAAATCAATTTGGTCTTAACAGAAGCTACATACTTGATTTGATATAATTTATGACTTCTTAGATTGTATCAAAATTTCCAAACCGCCCGCTGGATTTTGAGTCCTCCATACTTACCTCTCCCATTCCCCGAGATTCTAGGGCAAGAGCTTGAAACTCATGATTCATCTCATCCACAGATCGGACCTGCAGGAAGGAGAAAAAAAAAGAGTGATCCATTACACAGTCCAATGTATTTTCAAAAGTTTAGTCTGCAATGCTCTGCATTTTTAACACTTGAGAGCACACAAAATTTGCTACTCAACCTAGGCTGGACCCGAGTCTCGATCTTGCGAACAGCCACAGTTAATGATCAATTTAATGAACCAAGTTAATAAAATAGACAACGTGTAGGAAATTCCATGGAAAATTTTAAAAACCTATAAAATTCATTCATCCAGACGGAAATCACTCACTATGGGAACAGTGACCAATACTGTATTTGCAATAAATAAAGGGAAATTGAAGACCTGAGCACAGGATATAGTTTGGAAAGGGGATGGCTGGTTGCACACAACGCTACTGAGCACACTTAGCAGCAAACAAAGAGCAGCTCACAAGACAGGACACAAAAGCTACTCGTAGCGTGTTGCTATCACGGCCCAGTAAGTGATTGCATGACTGCACGAGCACAATTTCTCTTGCCTTCTTCCAGGAAATAGCACTCTTCCGTGTGTGCGGGGAGTGGTGGGGGTGGATTTTGTATTTTTAAATACAGAAGGTGTATTACAAGTGCAAGAGCTGCTGCTGAGACAAGCAGCCCCCTTTTCCAAGGCATGCGGCACCAGGGGCATTCTCTCCTGAGAAATTCGTTTCCACATTTTGTTTCCACTTTTTAAAGCCATAATAAGCATAGAAAAATAAATAAAGGGAAATTTGGAGTTGTTTCTCCTCTACCCATCTTTCTCAGGAGGGAGATGTAGCAGGGTAAAATAATGAAAACAAATTCTTCAAGCGTAAAGAAAAAGGAAAATCAAAGTTTTCCTCCTGATACCTGCCTGCCCCTAGTAAGCCCACCTGTTCACATTGACAAACAGACCAAAATAAAGTTATTCCATACAGCTGATAACACATTAAGATCAACTTAAATTAATACTCAAATACTCAAAGACAATCTTGTGCTTATATTCCGGCACAAACAGCTTCACCAATTCTTTCTTAGCTTTGAGGAAGTTTGTATTGCCTGCCGACAGATGTTTTAATCTCAAAATTCTACTCTTAAAGTATTTTTATTGCCCCATAATCACTATAAACCATTACATTTGAGGTTGTGTCTCTATACTTTTGAAAGTTCACTGATCAAAGATGAAATCTTCTCTCTGAAAGTCAGATTTTGAAGCCAATTGAAAACAATTTCAGTGAGAGAAAAATTGAGTGTCATAGCGAATTATGAAAAAAATATCAGCACCTTGGCCTTTTTTCCAGAGATGCTGACATTTAAGTTAATTATGTTGATTTTATTCTTTTAAACACTGTAAGCAGACTGTCATGTATCTTAAAAAAAAAGCTCCTCATTAGCTCGGAGGGATAATCAAATCTTTGTGCATGCACATGGAAAAATGAGCTGTAGAAGAACAGGATTTTTTTTAGAAAGAAAAACTGAAGATTCAAGTTTTGAAGAACTTCTGAATTTGTCAGAATTTGGAAAGCAGAATTTCACCTGTAGATAGCTGGGAGACTTGAGTATCTTACCATAAGCCGGTCCCCAAAATAAGTCGTGCACTTTAGTTTCAATTACAATTCAGAAGTACTTTAGGTCTCAAGATATGTGGTTGTGGTCTAACGGGACTCCTAAACAGAATTTATAGCTCATATCTGCCATCAATTCTACCCAAATAAACACTGTTCAACTAAAAAATAAATAAATAAATGTCTTTTTAGTACAAGACCTAAAAGCAAATACTTATTTTTCCCCAGCTCAATGAGGTTCAAGCCCAAGGCCACGCGCACCTCCGAATCTCTAAGAAAAGGCACTCCAAGAAGCGGGGTAACAGCGCGGCTAACTCTTTTTTCCTGCTGAGTTTGAAGTCAACTGAAGTTTCCTGAAACTGAAAATAAACTTGAGTACGCTGAACTTTGGTTCTGCTCGCTCACCCCTTTCTTACAAAGACGGTATTGAAGTTAGCGTTATC
The DNA here is from genome assembly GCF_964035555.1 of Netta rufina. Classification (NCBI taxonomy): domain Eukaryota; kingdom Metazoa; phylum Chordata; class Aves; order Anseriformes; family Anatidae; genus Netta; species Netta rufina. Next base: position 111,582,807 of record NC_140125.1, read on the forward strand.
TCTCGCTAGCAGCAGCACGAAAAATAACAGTCCTATTACCGGAGCAAAGAGGGTCCCAATTTGCCTTTCCATCAAAGACAGCAGCCACAAAATGTTGTCCCGTATCACGAGTACAGGTTTCACAGATTAGCTTACTGACTGGCGAAAATACAGGCAGCACTAGGATGTGGAGAAGATCTGCTGTTGTCGGTGCAAGCCCCCATCTCTACGACCACAGAAGAAAACATCTACGACATGGGCAAGCCAGCTAGACCTAGCACCACACACAGATGTGCCCTCTCCCGGGAAAAGAAACGTTGGGTGGTTATCCACACTACCAGGAAGTTTTAATTATGTTTTCTCTAACATGGTGCCAACGTTCAGCTAATTCATATGCTCCAGAAATATGCATTTTTAAGAGGTACATTTCTTTGGCAGAAAATATGGTCTTAACCTTAAGAAAATCAGAGCATTCAAAAATGTTTGAGAAAACTTTTATTCATCCCCTGTCTAGCATAATTCATAAAACAACAAAAAAAATCCTTTGAACTTTTTTTTTTATTAACAGACACTCAGCATTTACAAATTTTTCATGTTTTTGGTTGGTGACATCTATTTTCTCATTGTCTTCTCCCCCACAATCACTCTGAAGTCTGCTCTTCCTCCACCTACCTGCTCTTGGAATTAGCTGCTCGATCTAATCTTAGTTTTCAGGAGCTGAAAGCGAACAAACATTTCCTACGAGGAGAAGCTGGCAGTCGTTCCACACTTCTGATACATGTCAGATCATTCCCCGGGCCCACTAAATTACACACGAATGGAAACGACACATCAAAAAAAATCCTTTAGGTATTACAATTCCCACACACTGCTGTTTAAAAGGCTGGATCAGAATTTTCTATCAATATGTGAAAGGGGGAAAAGTTCATGGATACTCTGAAACTGTTCTTTTTCCACTCCCACTGAAACTGGATACAACGTGCTGGCGTACATTAGTCCATTATTCATCACCGTATTAAGCAGGAGGTTTTAATGCTGAGTCCAAAAATAGTGTTGTGTTTTCTTTTCTTTTTTTTTTTTTTTTTAAATATAGCCTCCTTCTCTCTTGATTGTACACTCCCTCTCTGCCCTGTCTGTAAAATACACCAAAAATATATTTTAAACCTAAACACATATGTAAAGACCTTCCTTCACTCTGTTCGAACTCCCAGAGCGGGGCTCTCATTTCGGCTCTGTCTCGTTCCTACCTCGTGGTCTGTCCACCAGGCAATCCTCCCTCTGAACGCTGCAACATCCAAGCAGCACACTGAGCTGATGCTAGAGGTAAAAAGGTCTGGGGAGCTGCTGCTGAGCAGGTCAGCTCGGCCATTCTTCCCGTGGCAGCTTTCGCCACTTCCCCTGCAATTAACTCAGGAGTCATCGAGTAAAGGGTTTAACCTTTGATTCAGGTTTTTCTTTCCCTTTTCTGTGCATGAGGATTTCACCAGCCCAGCCCGCTGATCCAGCTGCAGCACGGATTTGGGACAGGGAAAGCAACGAGCAGGAGCTGCTCTGGAGCACGGTGGAGTCGAGCACCAGTGGCACCAGGTGGAAACTGGAAACCGTGCCCTGACCTCGGGGTGGCATCCAGGAGCCGGGCTGCTGACTGCATGGCCATCTAGAGTTACCCCAAGAAACACTGCTTAAAACTATTTCCCCTTCTGGAATCTAGGCACCTGAGTCCTAGCAGAGAGGTAGGTACTCTGACCAGTATTATTATAGGAGATATATAGATATTATATAGGAGACAGTAGTGGTATTCTCTCCAAGAATCCTGAATCCTGCTAGAAGTAAGCTCGTGAACAATTTCCATGATAAAACAGCAAAGATAAGCCCTTTCTAAATATATGTATCTGTGTGTGTATATATATATATATATACACACACACACATATATATATATATGAGAAAAAATAATAAAACCAAAACCAAAAGAGAGATGATCTCACTTTATACATCAGAAGCAGGCAAACAAGCTGAGCGGGAAGCCCATAAGCCACATTTCCTGCATGAAGACATTTGGATTCCCATCTCTCCCTTCCCAGGTCAATACCGTAACCCCAGGACAGAGAACACAGGAGGGGTTTTGCTGCTGAAGCTGTGGTCCTAGGCGAGATTCAACACCTGGCAACTGCAACAGCGTGGCTGGAACGAAAGGGAAGCTGCTGGTCGCAAGGCGAATGCTTGAGCCTCCTTCGGTGTTTTGCTGAAAGACTTCAGTGCAAAATACCTTTTCAGTAGTTTTCTACAGGGGGTGGCTCTTCTGCAGCTTTTATCTTCTTATATGTAGTATATTCTTATGGCAGAGACTTCACATCAGCAAATTAAACTAGCATAGGAACACAGAAGTGGCTGTATTTTGAAACACAGTACGTAGCGATTCTGCCAGCCCTCCGATTAAGTTAAATCCTGTCCAGTACTGTTATCTTGGACACTTGGTCAGAAATACACAAAAGCTCATTTAACATTTCAGCATTTTGAAATGACTGAAGAAAAATACTATTTTTTTTTTAAATATATAAATTAACGCATTCGACAAACCTAGTAGAGATTTGTAACAAAGAAGAACAAGGGGAAAAAAATGCAACAAGCCTGAACTGCAAATCCCAGAGCCTGTGTTACCAAATACAGTAGTTCAGGGCCATATGTATGGTTTTCTACTCCAGAGTATGTTGCTGGTTTCATACTTCACTTATTTTGGTTTTGAGGCTAGCCAGTCCTGCATCCAGATAACAGAAGCATTTCAGCAGCTGAATAAGCAACTTCTGGAATCATAAGCAATCATGGAACCATGTTCTGTATCTAAGTTAATTACAAACTGCTAAATATCTAGCATAATGTTTTAAGAAAACAAGGCATTTGTTTGATTAAAACAGCCCTTGGCGAGATGCAGCTACTCACACCTCTTTGAAGCATCAAGGAGCCAGAAGCTCGCTCAATACCCAGCTGCCCAATAGAAGTTTATGCTCCTGGGTTAAATGTCTACAGGCACAGCACATTTTGAAAATAAGTAATATTTTCTGAACAACATACACGACAGTAACACAACTGCAGACTTACCTAAATACCCAAAAGTGAATTACAAGACACTAAATCAACTCAAAACTTCCACAAGCAAATGAATTAATTCTTTAATCTGTGTATTTTAGGTTTCTGAACTGATACTTGATCTAGAATTTTAGAATTCTTTTCTTTTGCTCTCCATGACCCTTCACACATGCAAATGCTCTAACAAAAGGGATCTGACTGCCCCCCATCAGCAATCGCTGGGTGTTATTGTTCCTTACAGCAGAAGTTTGAGAAGCATCCATACCTGTGACAGCGAAAAAAAATGACTCTATAATTTCAAGGTAGGATTTCTGTAGCACATAGCAAGAAATACTCTGCAAAAGCACTGCCTGACCCACTGAAAATGCAAGTCACAGAAGGGTGGAGTGATCCCAACAGCTGACGTGTATACACAACCACCAATGGCTGGGTAACCATTCGTGTGCTTGCTTTTCTTGCTTGTCAATAGGAGCACTAGGAATCTGGAATCATGCACGCTGGAGAAGGAAACTTCCTAGATTCCTACAAACAGCAATAGATAAATAAATAAACAGATAAATAAATAAATATAAATATGCTGGATGACATCCCACAAGACACTGACACAGCTGCCAATTACAGACCAATTTCCCAGTCCTCTAACATCAGAGGGTACAAACCACGTCCGACAGGACACCGCCTCCACCAAGAGAGGCAAACGAAGCACATCCTTCCACCTCCTTCAGCCCATTTGGTGGCTACGCTGGCCCAGTGAGACTCAGAAACCTTGGGTTCTGTTCCTGGCTGTGAAATGAAACATGCTCTAGGGAAGCTGCAATACCCCTCGCTCCCCACAAACAAACCTTCTGTCATGTAAGAAACTTATCTCTTCCTTGCACAGGCTTTCACGCCCCTTTCCACCCAACCAGCTCAAGTTTTGCTCGGTGGCAGAAATTTTCCTCAACTCCTGCCAGATGTCCTCAAAGTCAGGACTTGAATCCCTACGGTCACCCACGGGCAGAAGTACCAGCCTCACACATTATTAATAAGGCGGCTGTGAAACCAGAACTTGCAACCATTCCTAACAGCTACTGTTTGCTCCATGTGACGCGCTAGGTTCCTACATGCCTTGGAATACATGCCAAATATCTGGGCAGATTTCTCAATGAAGTCTTAAGTGTGTAAAAAATTACCCGCTCCAAAGAGTTTCTAGGGAAGGTAACAGGAAGACAAATATTACAGAATTTTGTAGAATAAAAATCTAAAGTTGCTTAAGTGTTTATGTATAATTTACCTAACAGCTTAAACAAGGGAAGAAAAAAATCCCATATAAACTCGTGCAGTGACAGTTTTGATGAACAGGAAATTTATTTTAATTTATTGAAATAATATTTGCCCATACATTATTTAGACACTTATTTTATTATTTAAATGAGCTACAAGGAAAGGCAGCTCTTCAAAAAAAAAAAAGGAGGGGGAGGGACTGAAATCTACTCCTTGTAAATCAACTGAAGAACTTTCATACACAAAAATTTATAGGTTAATCTTCAGCAAGGAACAGTTAAGGTGAGAGTCTGAGACTCTTAACCTTCCCCCTACTGCTCTGCTGTGTTATTCAGCATCTCCAACCCTCCCGCAGAAATACTCCACACACAAAAAGGGAAGCCACTAAAATCTATTCAGGTTTGGGAACTAAGCTGTGAAACGAAGTCTGAATTGCAGTTGTCTCAACACGCTCATTATTTAATTGATGCTGATTACTTCATGTATGCACATTACAAAGCTGTTTTTTCCTCATTTTAAAAACCTGCCCTTTTCTTGTTAAGCTAGTCAAGTAGCATCACCTTGCCCCAGCACGGTGGTAAGTGACACCGGGGAGGTAACAGGAATTCAGGAACTCATGAGGGATTTCCACCCATCACTATTTCATTCGGTACTGAAAAGCTTTGTCAGGGAGTATTAATACTACAGCTAATGCCATTAGGAAGCGTGACACGAAAATGATGCACTGCTATTTTGAGACACCAACCTTCGTGACTCCATAATTAGCTCTTATTCAAAAAGTTAGTAAGTCAAAAAATTGACAAAAATGTCTGTGCTCTGTAGGTTGTAAGCTATACAAAAGCTTGAAATTTGCCTTTTCTGAAAATGAAAACTTTGTACAGAAAAGATCATCTACACACAAGCAGAAACTAGGGACAATTAATGTATAGTAATGATTAATTAAATACACAGCTACTCCGTTCTAACAGAGTCGACAAGCTTTGATTCAATCTGTTACCAATTCATAAAGAATCAGAACAATTAAAATGTACATGACTAGAATCAAGTGAAAATCTCCAGAAATTAGCTTTCTGCACTGTAATCTAGGATTCTTCTTTGTTAATGTATGTTTTTCACACAGCAAACAGAAAAGTGAATATAATTTAGATATTGTAAAATCTGAAATGGGGAGAAAATGGAAAAATAATGAACAGTGTACCCTGTGGAAAAAGAGAGCTAGGTCATTTCTCAGAGCAAGGTAAGAGGGAAACAGTGAACAGCAAAAGTTGGATCTGTGCTGGGTTCACCTGGCAGGGTTTGGTAGCAGCGGGCTGCAGGGGTGGCCTCTGTGAGCAAAGCCCAGCAGCTGCCCCATGTCAGATAAGGGACAGTTCCAGCTGGCTCCAAAGGGGCCCACCACTGCCCGGAGTCAAGCCAATAAATGATGTTGTGACAGAAGATTTAAAAAAAGGGGGAAAAAACCTGCTGCACAACAGTAACTGGGAGACTGAGGATCGAGACCCAGCCCTGCAGCCCCCATGGTCTGTGAAGCAAGAGGGCAGGAGGAGCTCCAGGCAGGCAGCAGCAGTTCCCCTGCGGCCTATGGAGAGGCCCCTGGTGGAGCAGGCTGTCCCCCTACAGCCCAGGGGTCCCACATGGAGCAGATCTCCACGCTGCAGCCCGTGGAGGAGCCCCCGGTGGAGCAGGTGGATGTGGCCTGGAGGAGGCTGCGGCCCATGGAGAGCCCCCGCAGGAGCAGGCCCCAGGCCGGAGCTGCAGCCCATGGAGAGGAGCCCACGCAGGAGCAGGGGGTCTGGGGGGAGCTGCCGCCCACCTGTGGGGGACCCGTGCTGGAGCAGTTTGCTCCTGGGGGATGGACCCCATGGTATGGAGCCGTGTGGGAGCAGTTCTTGAAGTGCTGCTGCCTTTGAGCAGCCCCTGCAGGCTCAGTTCGGGAAGGCCGGCATCCCGTGGGAGGGACCCCGGGTGGAGCAGGGGCAGAGAGGGACCGTGAGGGAGCAGCGGAGATGAAGCTTCAGGGACTGACCACAGCCCTCATTCCTCTGAGCATCTCACAGGGAGGAGGCAGAAGAGGATGAATGGGAGGAAGGTGGTTTTAGTTTGCTGTTAGTTTCTCCCTGTGCTAGTCTGCTAGTTATAGGCAATGAATTATATCACTCTCCCTACACTGAGCCTGTTTAGGCCGTGATGACAATCACTGAGTGATCTCCCTGTCCTTATCTCAACCCATGAGCTTTTTATCACCGTATTTTTTCCCCATTCTTTTGAGGATGGGGAGTGAGAGTCAAGTGCAGTGGAGCCTGGCTGCCCATCAAGGTGAAACCACCACATCTCCTCAGGTGTGTGCTAAACCAAAGATGAAGACACGGAAGTGGCTAATTCTTTGTCCAGCGAGCTGAATCACACCAGTACAAATAAAATCAGAATTCTGAGACTTCTCCTTCCACTATGTAAGCACGGATACCTAGATTTTTGAAGGAAAACTGCTGCTAGAGCACACAACTCCCCTGTATCACCACCAGAAAATGTCAGTGAAAAAAACAAAGTTTCCAATATGTGCCAGTCAGCACCAACATCTGCCTTCCTCCTTCAAGGCGCTGCTCTCCGCCTAACACCAAGGACAGCCCAGAAGGTTACGCAGGGAACACCAAAGCGTGTTTATTCCAACGCATCTTCAAATAATTACTATAGGGAAGAGTACGTCTTCTACTTTATCTGCCTACAGCAAAGGAATGGACACAAAGCAATGGCTGTTATCAATTTTTTCAGCTGTTTGCTAAGGATGTTCTCTTTCGACAACAGGCGTTTTGAAATTCGCCATAGATTTCTACAATTGCCTAAAAGCCGACAAAACAGCCAACTACACAAAAACCTACAAAGAGACTACTTCTAATTCAATAAGCCTCATTTCTAATTCAGTAAGAGCGGCAGCTTAGCCCTGGACATTAATATCTCATTAAACGTTGGCCAGCACAGTCCTTCAAAGGAACTTAAAAAAAAAAGTCTCAACTAACACCGCAGGCTGATGACAATTAAGCTACTGGAACTACAGTAGGCCATTTACAATTCAAATGAAAATAATAAAAGGTTTGTAACAAAAATGAGTTCAAAGATGGGCATTAAGACATCTGTGTAACAATAGATTAAAAGCCAAATTCTTCAATCTCTTCAGTTAGAAACCAAAAATGTAAGCGCACTTACACACGAAGGTAGCTATCAGCACGTAAACAACAGAATTTACAAGCAGAGAGAAGCAACATTCATGGGGGGAAAGACAAGCCCCCTAACAATTGTTATTACCAACAGCATGAATTACTATCTATCAAATTAAAGGAGATCTTCTGTGTTATGTGCTACCTCCCTGCTTCCCTTCATGTACTTACCCACCACTATGCTTCATGAATTCCAGCCTCCTGTCTTCGCTGAAGTGAAGAAGCTTTCACATAAACCTTCACAGACACACAAGCATCCCAATTACCCTGACTTTGCTGCAAACTACCAAAGCGAAGTAGTTCAAAAAACAGAAGGTAGCACCTCTGTGCAATAAAGTGGTGTTACACATTTTTGTGGTGGTTTTAATCACAGGAAAACAGAAAGCTAAATACAATCTACATCAGCAGGTAAGAACTTGGATTTAAAAAATAATTAACACTGACCCCAATTTAAAATATTTTTATTTATCGACAGCTCGAATTACAAGATATTGAAATAGAAAATATGAATACATCATAATTGCAAAAAGCCTGAGTGACTACTTGCAGCCATTTCTCCCCAAGCTAACTGGCTCCCACCAGCTCATCCTGGTGTCTACACGAACTCCCCTAGAATTTCCCCCCAAAGTTTTAGCTTTGAGACAAAACTCCACAACTGGGCAGCAATCAGGTTTGGAACGAGGCTCAGTCATAAACCCACCCAGAAGCAGGAGCATAAAGATTGTGAATAAATGATTGGGAATAAAGGCAAAGAAACCTCAACCAGCTCCAGCAGCAGCTGGGGTCTGTGCATCCATCCCACTGTGTCAGTCTCCAAGGCACATGAACTGTCTGCTGCTCCCAGCCCACGTTACCCACGTTGTCTCCAGAGGCAGCACTACCATTCAGATTTATGCTGCTGTCAGTAATTCCTCACAGACCTGATTCTGCACAGAGCTATCGCTGTACAAGTATGAAGGGTAATTTATCTGTATGTAAATCAAAGAATGCTGAGATGACTGCGTGCCATTTGTTTTGCTGCAGTACTGTATCAGGCTCACTACAATAATTACTGAACAAGAGAGCATAAAGGGCTCTGCTTCAAAGAGCTTTCAGTCTGAGTGTAAGGCAAGTTACGAAGACTAATATAAGAAATTGAACTGGTAAAGTAAGAATAAGGTAGCCAGTCACACTAAGACACTTAACAACGCACAAGTGCCAGGTATTTGGAGGCATCGGGGCAGGCAAAAGGTTGAGGTATGTCAGAAAGCACAAACTAAACAAAGTACAAGCCCACTTGTGAACATACTTACAGTAATAGACGCAACCAGTACCAAAATTCACAAGGAGGAGGTAGCAGTTCGCAGCTAGACAGCATCTGAGACAGTGTGTGCAGTGTGGGGACTGGCCGAGTAACTCAGAGCTGAAACTATCAGCTGCGGTTCGAAAGGGTGACAAGGGCACGTAGGAAGTATGCAGATGTAGGAAGTATGCAGATGCATCAGAACAGCAACCATGACTGGAAGGAGTGATTCAGTAAGTCTCTGAAGCACACGTTGCATGGAATGAACTTGTTTGTACGAGGCAGAATGGGGCTGCAATTGCTCTCCTCAGAATCACAGATAATCCCGAGTTGGAAGGGACCCACAGGGATCAGTCCGACTCCTGGCTCCACGCAGGACCACCCAAATATCAGACCAAGTGCCTGAAAGTGTTGTCCAAACACTTCCTGAACTCCAGCAGGCTCAGTGCTGTGACCACTGCCCTGGGGATCCTGTGCCAGTGTCTGGCCACCTCTGGTTGAAGAACCTTCTCCTAAAATCCAGCCTGACCCTCCCCTGATGCAGCTCCATGCCATTCCCTTGGGTCATCCTCCCGACCATTAGGACAGCTATTCCATGTACTATGTCCTTGAAACTGCTAAAATCAAATCAGGTATCTGCAAAATTCACAGCTAGAGAGTTTCCCTCTTCCTAGATAAAGAAACATGTTACAGACAAGTTCCCAATGCTTTTTGGTCTGTTAAATTACATGAAACACCTTGCGGCATGCCATAAAACACACTATTTTACCTAGTTTTAATGAAAGAGATGGGAACAACAGCCACCTCTTTCTGACTATGAAAGTAAAGTCAGAACTGTGGGAGTCTCAAGCACGTAATACAGCGATTTCTCAAAAATGCACAGTGCAAGACCTTTATTAGTGCACAAGAAGTCATCACCTTAAAATTCACCCCAAAAAACCTTGGGGGACTTCCTGAAAATTCTACAGCACTAGCACGATGAAAAAAATCATGAACTTATTAAACAAGTTTTGACAGGGCACAGGTTTTCCAAAAGAGGAATCAAACACCCTCACCCGAGCTCTCCGTTAACCAGAACAAAAAATTCTTTCTAAGATTTCTCTTCCTAATTTGTGGGGTTTGAAAAGTTTTGCTAGTTTGCAAATTCAAAAAGCTGCTTAAAACATTAATTTGACAGTCATTAACTGAGCTTCTAGTTAAATGGAGGAAAACGTTCCTGTAATTAAATAAAGAAAATAGCAAAATATAATTAGAAATGCTGAAAATCATCAAAAGACAACACTTGTAACGAGGTTATTACAGAACCTGTACGGCAGAACCAGAAATGAACCATCTCCAACACAGCTTCAGATTGCTGTAAACTTGACTGGGAGAGGGAAGCATCAATCACGTAGCACAAAACGTACGCTTTTAGCAGGACTATTTACGTGCTGCATAGTTGCTTAGCACTTGAAAGTCTTAAATATCTGTTTATGAAAGCTACTTTGGAAAAAAAATATATATATGTTTAACAACTGAAACTATTTTTAAACTAAATAAAAGCTGTAAAGTTAGGAAATAAAAAAACTACGCTGTGCAAGCTCACTCAGATTTCTAGGGATGGTTTTAAGTGGGTTCTACAAAAGGAAGAGCTAATGATTCAGGCGATGCGGCTCCCACTCTAAGGTGAGCAAACAGATTATGTTGTTCCCAATTTGAACCATGAGATGATGATCATTGCTCCGAGAGATGGCTACGTGGCTGTGAGATCTCATATGGCAAAAATATCTCCCCACTTCCACTGCACAAACATATGTGCGTATCTTATTTGAATGTCAAAAACAATTTTATTGTTTAAAACGAAGGCAAAGTTTTTGCTAGGAACTGTCCATTTGCTCCTGGAGGCAGTGTTAAAAATTCGCACATTTTATTAGTTTAATAACATCCATGCATGTCCTTGTGGCTGAATTCAAACAGATCCTTGTGTAAGTCATGCTGAATACTTGTAATAACCGATACACAGTTTCTCCTCCATACCACGAGTGCTAAAAAGCTCTGGATCTCGGTAAGGCACTTCTTTGCCCTATTGCCCCCTCACACCCCAAAAAGGACTTTGTGTCAGCAGCTACTCAGAGAACTTCTCCAGAAGCCTATAAATTCTACCAGAAATGAGTTACAGCAACTGAAGCCTCACTGAAGCTTTGGGCAAAAAAACAATTTACATTCTTTTGTTTACAGCACCACTATCCTTAGAAACCTCCAAAGAAGCTGCTACAATCACAGCATTTCTCTGGCGCTTCTTCAGGATCTGACAATGAGGCTCTGGCAGACCAAGCTGCAAGACTTGAATGTTTTCACCAACAGTTCCTACCAAACCCCTCTACTAGGACAAAGAGAACAGAAATAGCTAACCTCATCTTCAAATTCCTAACTCTGATTAAAGAAGTTGATGAACTTCTTATACACCTTTGCTATGAGGGATACCAGTAGATAGGGCAGATGGGGAGGAACGAACAGGATGGACAGCATCCCCCTGCCGTACCTCTTGGCTTCAGCACGTGGCCAAGAACACATGCAAGTGCTCTGACATCCAAGCAATGATATCCTGAACTAATCCAAACCCTCATCTCTGTAAAAGCAAACTTTACCAACTTTACTAAGCTTCAAAAATTCACACTGAACTGATGTGAATTAACGGTGAGTCAGTAACCTGTCTGCAGCCCTACGGGGATGTTAACGAAGGGATGATGCCACAGTGGATAGTAATCGTCCTCAGAGATGGCACCATCAAAGAGCCCGAAGCTCTTTTTTGTTCTTAAGGGTAGGAGAAAAAAGTCAAAAACCCAACTGAGACAGTTTTTTATACTTATTATCCTTTATAACTTATTATCCTTTATAGCTATTTCCAATATTAAATATTATAAAGGAAGATGAATGAGACCCAGGTACGGTTCTAGACTGAGAAATTTCTGCTTAATCCTGTCGTTCACTGAACAGATGTGCTCCCGTCTGGTTTATTGTAAGGGGTAACAACGAAGGCCACCTGACTCAAACTACAGTTTGGGGTTTGTCACCTTGGATCACGGAGCTGTGCATGCATGACCTTCCAGCTAACCAACGCCAAACGACTTTTGGATACCATCTCTCATGCAAATGAGTGCTTCTCCAGCCCTGCCCTCCCGTATGATGCCAATTATTCTGCACAGCCCTCCCCTCTGGCAAGTAGTTCAACTCTTCCCAAATGAAGTGTTCTCCCTGCGAGTAACTGTTGTCCATCACTTTGATTTCCTGCTGCTACAGCTGAGGCAGCCTTAGAAAAACACCGAATATAAATGTTAACAGCATCACACGTCCATGTGACTGTTACTCTGAAGCCTTCTATGAGCCAATTGTATCAGCTTCCAGTCTGAGCAGCTACTTAATTTAAGACACTGGGTCGAACAAGCTTTCATATCAAAGATTTTTCCAACTCAACCGAGAGCTGAATGCCATTCAACTGTGATGTGTTTGAACTTCCTGGTTCTTCTCTTAAATGTGTGTGGCACCTCAAGTTTTTCCACCATGGTCTTCACGATGAAGGGGCAACCCTCGCTGTATGTACAGGCTGGGCGATGAGACGCTGGAAGGAACCCTGCAGAGAAGGATCTGGGGGTTGTGTTTGACAGCAAGTTGAATATGAGCCAGCAGGGTGCCCTGGCAGCCAGGAGGGCCAACCGTACCCTGGGATGCATCAAGCACAGCATCGCTGGTCAGTCGAGGGAGGTGATTGTCCCGTTCTACTCTGCGCTGGTATGGACTCACCTTGAGCACTGTGTGCAGTTCTGGGCACCACAGTACAAGAAGGACATTAAACTGTTGGAGAGTGTCCAGAGGAGGGCAATGAAGACAGTGAAGGGCCTAGAGGGGAAGACATATGAGGAGTGGCTGAGGGCACTGGGCCTGTTCAGCCTGGAGGAGAGGAGGCTGAGGGGGGACCTCACTGCGGTCTACAACTTCCTCGCGAGGGGAGTGGAGAAGGCACCCATCTATTCTCTTTCGTGACCAGTGACAGGACCCACAGGAATGGTGTCAGGCTGTGACAGGGAGGTTCAGGCTGGCTATCAGGGAGAGGTTCTTTACCGAGAGGGTGGTCGCACACTGGCACAGGCTCCCCACGGACACAGTCACGGCACCAAGCCTGTTGGAGTTTAAGAAGCGTTTGGACCGTGCTCTCAGGCACGTGGTCTGAATTTTTGGGTAGACCTGTGTGGTGCCAGGAGTTGGATTCGATGATCCCTGTGGGTCCCATCCAACTCAGGCTCTACTATAACTCTATGATTTCCAGAGCAGCACACATTAAGGTGCCAGTACTGCCACAGAACTGCAGGACAATCCAATCCACCTGCTGCTTCCCCATGCCATCAAGGCCTCTAATGCTACAGTTAATTCATACGCACTGGTTTCCAACAATTGACACTTCATTGGTAATTACCATAGTTCATTTCTAAATAATCCCTTACAAAGGACACCGACAAGCAAATCTTCAGTCTTAACATGAGCAAAAATTAAATAGCTACTAGACAAATAATTATCTTTATTACGGACGTTGTGTTGCCTTATGCTTAATAAGATGTTCAGTTCTTTCACAGACATTTCAGATTGCTTTCAGGAAAACAAAATAATGTTGCTCTGGTCTTCCCAGGAATTAGTTTCTTAGAATTAATGGAGCATGTTTATTAAGTTATTCTTCTGACTTAGAACAGATTTCTTGACTTCCTTAGCATTCCAACTAATTTGAAGATTCTTCAAAATCCATCGGTGATTCCAATCAAGTTGATGCTCCTCTTAAAAACAAAGTGCACACAACTGTATTGACTCACTTTTCCGTACCACTCAGTCAAAAGTCTCAGTATCTTCTAATATGGAAGAGAACACAAGGCTTTTCCATCTTCTGTGTTTAATTAATCCTCCTGCTAAGGCCTTGGGCTCATGCTGGTTTCTTGCCATAAGAGCTGTAAAGTTTCACATCACCATAAGTAAGAATTTTTCATATACTGTAAATAAGGATTGCTTTATTTTTACTTGAAAAAATCCCTGCTGAAATTGCTAGCTTCCATTTTGTATTTTACTTTCCATACAGTTTAAGTTCTCACTGGAAGCAGTGGAGCTAGAGCTCCGCTGTCTTACAAAAAATGGTTCAGTCTTTCTATTTATATCCAAAAAGCATTTTAAAAATTGTTTTGGCAGTCTCACATGCTGTGACTTCACTAAGATGTGCTAAAACTATGTCAAATCCACAGTTTTAAGATATCCTTAGATAATGTATGTTGAATAAAAGATTTCAGTGTCTTCATTTCTACTTAGAACAACTGTTATCTACTACACTTATTTCTATTAATGTTCTTTGCAATTTCTCTCTAAATGTATCAAAAAAAAAAAAATCTCCATATATTCAGAGATCTTATCTACCCAGTGCTTTGAGAACACAATAGCGACTAGCTGAGTTCCTACCAGTCTGCATAATTTAAGGTTTTAGAAACCCCCCCTTGATCTAGTGCTTCTAAACTCGGGAGTTGCCTCTTTAAAATAAATAAATAAATGCAGTAACTTCTCTCAGCAAAAATCCCCAAAAGCACTGGCACACTGAGGAAGACTCAAATCACAGAACTCAAGTGGAGAAGTCTCCTGATCTGTACGTGATTGCTGCTAGTTCATGTTTCCAAGGATGAATGGGAACAGTGAAAAATGGCAGAACAGATGCAGTACTAATTACAGCACGTTGGAAGATATTTTCCTACAGGTGATAATGCACAGCAGTTTTCCCCTCACCAAATTTTTAGTGTATAAAATTATGAAAGCACTTCAAAAGATAAGAGTAGTTCCCTTGAACCCAAGTTACTTGAAAACACACCTTATGTTTATGACATTTACCTGCTAAAGGAATGCAAAAATATTGTGATGGATCTAGCCAATTATTAAACAAGGCTGTTGATTAAGATGTGGCTCTGATTCCCACTGAGGATGGGATAATTCTATCTACACAACCTATCAGCCTTGTAAAATGCCAGTGAAAATCAGCACAGCTGCCTTTGTAGCAGACTGAATGTCAAAAAAAAACATTTTCACACATTCGGGAAGTATGTCCAAGTGGACAAGTAGAATATTGCAGTTTTCTTTTTAAAGAGCTGCACTACAGCTTCTGTATAAATGTCACACAGAATGGGATATAGCATGAAGCTGGATGTCAGGGCAAAAGATTTATTTTGCTATACTGATCAGTGAAAAAGAAAGAAAAAGAATGGAAGAGTAAAACCAGAAAAAAAAAAGTCAAAAAAAGCACCAAAGAATCAGAAAAAAATAGATTACGGAAAACAAAGAGACAACAGATACTCCTGATTTTAAGAGCAGCACATTTTATTTACACTTGCTCCTGCATTTACTACATGTTTGGAACACATCCCGTAAGTTCTTGTGCTTGGGAAGGTAAAACAAGTTCCTTGTGGCCCTAAGGGTGGCACATTACAAGAGTCATTGGGGGAAAAACATTCCTATCTGAAGTTCAAAATCAAGTTTTTAAAGAAAAATGAGGAAGCTCTATCAATTAAACACTTGCAAGTAAAAGCTTAAAACGGGATTTTTTCCCCCAGGTTATAATCTGCAACAGAAGTGCGTTAAGTTTTGATCTACACTTAATTGCACTGCTTCTATCGCACCTTAACCAAAACTTGTTACCTACAAGTGTAACAAGTACGACTGTGTGCAAAATCCGTATTACTTCTCAGAAAGCGGGCAAGAAGCTAGTCCCTTTTTAAACTAGAAAAATTGTTTTGCATGAATTCAGGCTTTATTTGACAGTATTCTGACTAAAACAAGGTACTCCCAGAAGCATGAAATGCTTATACACATTACATGAAAGGTCCAAACTGAGCATTTTGAAATTATTTTACGCAGTTTGATTTATAACTGCTCTAATAGCAGTAACTGAGTATTTTAGACTTTGGATTCCTACAGGCTTTGAAAAGACAGCTTAACTCACAGGTATCTTTCTTTAAGATGTGGATTCAACACAAAACATCGTTGTTTCAATGAAAAACAAACAGGCTACCTACCGAACGATATACATGAATGCTATCTCCTGTGGGCCAGCAGTGTGTGCTGGAGTAGCCCCATAACTGCTCACCAGCCTGTCTCTGGAAGGAATATCCAACTGTGGCATCATCCTGAGAACGTCCATCCACTGAGGACACGGGAAGCACCTGACACTGCAGCTGCAGGGATGGGGTGAGGAGTGTTTCCACCTGCACTGAGCCCTGCTGCTGCTCCAACTACCATTCCAGCTGGGGCAACCCCTATTCCAACCCCACTCGCTTCCTGACCAATGTTGGCATGCATCATTCCTCTGGTCTGCTGCCAGGCCACTTCATTCATGCCTAGGAGGACACATGGAATGCTCATTCCACGTAGAAACCTAAAAAGAAGAAGTCTTAATAATAACACAAAAGGCTTTTCTACATATCTTGAAATGCGCAGTTCTTAGAATTAGGATTTCAACAAAAAATCCAAGCCATTCATTGTCAAAAGGTTTATTGATTTATTTAAACTTTAAATTTTAAATACCGTTATCAAATATGGCTTCTATTAATAAATAAAACCTTTTTGTCAAGGCAGTATATTAATATGGTAGAATTCCATATATTATAAATGGTTGCCTGCGAATTTTCTAGCTAGAAACAATCAAAATATGATTTCAGATCGTAATGGCAATAGTTTCTTTTGCATTATTACTCAGCATGATGTGTAAAGCCACTAATTCTGCCATACTGTTATGTCTGATTTTATACATTTGTAGACCATGAAATGAAGTAACACAGAAAACTAACTTCACCGAACTTCATCTCATTCTGGTATGTCAGCTTCGGTTTTCCTTTCAAGTTTGGTACACTATATAAGTAATGGACATTAAACTCCACTAACCCAGTACAGTATAATATATATTTTATATATATAATATATTTTGGGTTTTTCATGAAACAAAGATTTCAGGCTCAGATTGAAATGAAGTTTGCCAACTCCCTTTCAAAATACTTATTCTACTTGAAAGGAGTATAAACAACAATAGTAAAAATTGCTCTCCGATGTTGGAAAAATCTTCTGCAGGTAAAAGAAAAAAAAAATAAATACCTGTCCCTGGACACACCATTCTCAATCTACCATAACTAACGTATTTTCAATCTTTAGTAGGTAAATGGTCTAATTTCTAAGTCAATAGGACTACAAATATATATATAAAAAAAAAATAAAAAAACAGATCTCCTCTACAGTCTTAAGTACTTTCGTGGAGAAAAAAAGGAGTTACTTGAATTTTCAAGTTACAGAAATATCTCACTTTTCATGCTAAACAAGAATGTCAAGTCCAAACAATAAAACTGACATATATAGAAAGATACTTAACCAAAATAGGCCACTTAGATCTGAAGATGTAGACAAAAGGAACCACAGCCCTCTAATCCCTCTACATGTTCCTACATTTTTAATCTAGCCTGTTCAACTATTGCATATCCAATCATTAAGGAAAAATATCTTATGTGTAGATATATGATAGCAGGATAGTTTTACAATCTTGAATAAACATGGCTTTGTGAATAAGATCTAAAGCTACTTTGTTTTATTTGTATTGCTACAGTAGGTATTTGCTTTACTATGAAAACATGTTACTAAAATCAGTTCTGTGGCTTCTTCACACTACACAACTCATTCAGTATTCACAGGACTGAAGTTTAAGGAACTTACAATGGAGATAAACAGCAAGATGCTTAAAAAAAAAAAAAGAGGATCAAAAAAGTAATATTTACTATTTCTAGTTCAAACTGCACAAGGTGAGTAGAATCCAGAGAGTCCAGCTTTGTATTTAAATAGGCACGTGGAAACACTCATGAACTAAGCACACAAACCCAGCTTTTACAAAATCACTTCCCCTTTGAAGAAATTTGTGAACCGATTCCATGTAAAACTTCAGACCAGCCACACAGCATAAAATGCATACAACTAGTTTGATACTCCAGCCTTAAACTTCTTTCTGAAAATAATGCAGATGAAAACTAAGAGCAAAGTTCTCAAACATAGGTCTGACACCACCTTCTTCCATTAAGATTTACCTGCAGAGTGCTTCAAAGCAGAAAGACAGGCAGACCTATTACTTCTAACAGAGTTCTGCCAATTCCTCAGTGAAGTCAGAAGTAACCTATTTTAGAACTTTATGAAAAATTAAAACTGAAAACAAACAAAAAAAAAAAGAAACGTACATCAGATCATTTAGATCAATGCACACAAATACACACTGTAAAGTTCTGCCTGTTGAAAAGGCTGCAGATGTGGTGTTAGCACAGCCTGCACAGGACAGAGGATCACACTGCCGCTCTGAAGTTTAGTGTGGGACTTGAATGCAGAAATAGATACAGACTTGGAACTAGCAGTAATTCCAAGTTTTGATTATTACTGAGATACTTTTGCTACATTTCAGTTTTACTCTTTTTTCTCTACTCATAAGATGGTCGTCATAACCTCTTCAGACACATTTCTTCTGTATGTCTAGAACTGATCCTAAATAAATGTGTTTAGAAAAAAAAAAAAGTTAACCAATTATGAGGTAGAATCTTTAAAGATATTTCTACAGATAACACCTGGTCTTGATTTGTAAGCTAAACATTTCATATGCCAGCCTGGAAAGCACTAAAAGCCACAGCAGGTATTCTGAGTGGGACTTACACTCAACCTTGCCATAAAGCTTCAGTATACAAGCCATTACTATAAAATAAATGTTACAGAACTTGTTTGAAATTACACCGAGGCAGCTAGGACTGAATACGTTCATGTGTTCTGATGCCATTTGAAACTCTTTTCTACTATGTGATGATGAAGTGCCTCCGACTTCATTATTAGAAGCATGACGTAGCTGGTATTTGTTGTTAGGCAGGAGGAAACAAGCTGTTAAGCGCAAGATTTCTTGTCCCTTTTCTGGGACAGGAGCCTGGGCACTGGCTTTGTGACAACACTGGAACGGTCGCATTGTGTGTTATAATCAAGACAACAGCTATGTTATGGGTGGGGGAAATTCACATCAGATGAGGTAAGCATCTTCAACTAAGTTTACTGCAGAACAGAAAGAAGATTGATAACACTCACATACCTATACATGTGATACACACCACGAGAAGTATTTATAAAGCAAGTCTCTTCTACAGCCTAGCGTGGTTTCCTTTCTAGATTTTCTATCAGAAATTTTTGAAAGCAAGGCATTAATGCTTGCTTCACAGGAGAGCCCAACACAAATAACATTCAAGAGAATTTAGGGTTCTTTTTAGTGCAATACACAGTGAAATTTTCTTTTTGTACTTCCACATTCAAAAAAAAGGCATGAAGACATGCAGGAATTTAAACAATCTACTACATTACTTGCCTCTGTGTATAAGCACTTGGTCTAATCATTTTGGGGTTTTAGTAACCACTGCACAAAGAAAAAGAATGAAGTTATCAAAGAGAATGCTTTTACAAATTCTACAGATGCAGATTATTCAATGCACACTTATATCAATAAATCAAAGGGGGAAAAAATAAACCGAAAACTGAACCAGAAAATGCTGCTGAAAATCAGATCTAGTTCACAGGACTCTACAAGCTGATGTCCTGGTAATACACTTGCCCCAAACATCTGCAATACCTTGCCCAATGAGAACACGGCAAAGAAACTCTCCAGAGAACAAACCACGAGGAAAACAAATACCCAAAGCTTTCAGTGCACCACAATGCTACACAATATCCAACATATACCAGAGAGCTTCTCTTTGAAACACAGGCAAATCCAGCTTCTTCAGCCAACCGCTTCTCGCACTATGAACTCAGTCATGACATCAGATATGACCGTAATTACCTCAGCACTGTGCCAGGATCCCAAACACCGGAGAAAAACATTAAGTAGTGGGGTGATGCTACAGAAAAGAGCTGCTATTTCCAGTTAACGCTGAAAAAAACCTACACAAATAATATACTTCCCTACGTGCAATATCCACAGAATAAACCACAGAATGTGCATTATCAAGCAGTTTCTCACATGCATTTGCCTACTAACCATTCTGCTGGGACAAATTCCAAATTTTCAACTCTCTGAGCACTTCAGAAAACCACCAGGTGATTTTGTGCCGTTCTAAGCATACAACCCAAGCTACACCACCACCAAATTATCATGTGCCTTTTCAGTCTAGCCTCCTTCTCCCTGCAAGCTAACACATTTATTGTGCTCGGATTGGCGGAGTTGTAGATCGGAGAAAGAAAATAATTCGGCTTCTCCACAAAGCTGCATCTGTTGGCAACGCTTGGTTTTAGACCTAGACACCGCTAAATATAACAGAAAACCAAGTTTTATATGTGAAAATGGTAACGTGAGGTAGTAATTACGTCTCAAACGCACTCATGTTCCACAGCCCAAGATCCATACCATCGAGTGAGGATAAGTAAAAAAAAAAAAGCCTCACCTCTCAGTTGAGGCTCAACAAAGAGAATAAAAGCTACACTAAAAAGAAACCTCCAAGTACTCCGTTAATACGCTGCGTACGAGTGACAAACGATTAGGCGATATAAAAAAGTTTTCCCGATTCTCATTTGCCATGACCTACATAGCTTGTGCCCTGCCACACCACGCCGAAAAAGCATCCGAAAACCAGCAGGTAAAAACCTCTTTCATCGCATCTCCCCAAAAATACTCTGCGTGTTTGGGTGGGCAGCTATCGTGCGGGCGGACGGGCGGAAAGCATCCCAAATTTGTTCCTTTTCTCTCAAGGAACCGGAGTCCGAGGTTATGAAAAACACGAGACAGAACAATGCCAGCAATCTTTGTGCAAGGACTGCCAAGGAGATTAAAAACCCGAGCTGCGAGTCGGATCCACTCGGACAGCTGGCATTTTTCTCAAGTTGTTTTTTTTTTTTTTTCCTTTTTTTTTTTTTTTTTCCTCTTTATTGTTGTCTGCGCGTCCAGGTCGGGAGAAAAATGAAACCCCCAGGACTTCTATCAAGCGCTCGGCCTTCTCCTTCCACCCTCCAAACGCGTTTTTTTTTTTTTTAAAAAAAGAAAAACAAAGCCACAAGTTTTCACCATTCCGCCCAAACAAAGCCTGCTTCACCCCAACCCCACACGACCAACGAGGCGGGGAGGGAGGGGGGGTCCCCAAACACCCCTCAGCGCGGCTCCCCCCTCACCCACACCCCCTAAATTCCTCCCCAAAACCCACCCCGGGATGGGGGCAGCTCCCTTTTTTCCCCTTTTTTTTCAGCACGATGCCTCCCCCCCCCCCTACACACACACACTCCCCGTCCCCACCTCGGCGCCGCTCCCCGGCGAGGCGGGAGGACACAAAGGCGGCGAGGCGCGGGCGGCCGCCGAGCAGGCCCCGCGCCGCCCGGGGACCTGCCACAACATGGCCCCCTCCCTCCGCTCCCCTCCTCTGCTTCTCCCCTCCCTCGGCGCGCAGCCGAGCCCGGAGACAAAAGGGGGCTGGAGGAAGGGAGGGGGGTGGGTTGGGAGAAGGAGAAGGAAAAAGGAGGGGGATTGAGGAGGAGAAGGGAGGGAGTGTGGGGGGGGGGGGAAGCGAAGCAGCGCGGCCGCGGCTCTTCCACCCCTTCCCCCGCGGGTACTCACGGGCTGGCTGGCGGCGCTGCTCGCTGCGATGGAGCCGGAGCGGGCCCTGGGACACCCCCGCCCTCCTTCCTCCTCCTCCTCCTCCTCCTCCTCCTCCTCCTTCCTCCTCCTTCTTCTTCCTCCCTCCTCCTCCTCCTCCTCTCGGCGCCTTCTCCTTCCTGCCGCCTCCCCACCCCCCCCTCGGCCGCGGCGAGGGGCTCACAACAACATGGCGGGAGGGCGAGCCCGGAGGGAGAGGAGGGAGAGGGACAGCGAGAGCGCGGCAAACCTCCCTCCCCCCCTTCCTCCTCCTCCTCCTCCTCCTTCTCTTCCTCCTCCTCCTCCTCCTCCTCGCCGCCTCTCTCCCCAGCGCATGCGCTCCCCAGCACCGGGAGGGAGGCGGCGGCGGCCCCCGGCTCCTTCCGCCGCTCAGGGCGCCTGCGCCGCCATCTCGCCGTCCCCTTCTCCTTCCCCTTCTCCTCCCTCACGCCCCCCCTCAGCACCCACCCGGGGCTGGCCGGGGTTTGGGGGACAAAAGGGTGGGCGAAAAGGTGATGGGAGACTTCCCCGGGTTTCGTCCCAAGCGCGGCTCGCGGGGCGGGTCACGTTTCGTTTGTTTGTTGTTTTTTTTTTTTTTTTACAATAAAGAGAAAGGCATGGCCGGAGTTATTAATAAAGTAACGCGCCGGTAGTTGGTGTGTGGTGGTGTGGGGAGGGTTTGGTCGTTTCCTCCCCTTAAGAGTTAGATACTGGACCTTGAACGCCACGCTAATAAACACTGCAAGCGGTGGGGGTTTGTCAGACACGCGGAGTTCCAGCCTAAATCCCACACGTTTAGTAGCCCCAAAGAAAGAGAGGGGGCTCTGGCTGCCCGTGGCACTTCAAAATACGGGTTTTGTCAGGAAACGTGCTATTTTGTCCTCTTAGCAGCTCCTAGCAGAGCCCCGCTACTCCATTTCAGGAGGCGGCACGCGGATGCCATCCACAGTCGAGCCGTCAGGGCTCGCGTTCTGGGTTACTCAGAGCACGGCCGCCCGTAGGCACAAGGGAGGCCTGGTCCCAGTGCCCGTGGTCCCAGTGCCAATTCTGGGTGCTACAGGACAAGAAGGAGGGAGCTGAGGTGCAGGAACGCCACACGTGTCTGCTGCCGCTCGCTGCAGCCCGTAGGGGATGAGGTGTCCGTGACCACCGTGTTCTTAAAAATAGGGGTGGATTGAGGGAGAAAACTCGCCGTTTTCACTGTTTATAGATGTGATTAAAAGCATAAAAGCGCCAGGCTCCCGATAGAGCTGGAAGTGTTTTCCCAAGAAATGAAGATGAATTTGTCAGTTTAATCCTAGTCAGCTAAGTAGCCAGACGTCTGATGCTGCTAATCCCTGTGATCCCAAGCGTCCTGTCCCACTGCCACCTCTGGGCTCCCCAGGGAGGCTGCAGGGCCAGAAAGCCGTATCCTCTGCTTGCTTGAGGAGAAAAGGCCTCCAAGTTACAGCCCCAAGTCACAACCTTCCTTTCATGCAGGCAGGCTGGGACTGAAGAAACCCTGCTAATGTTCTTGCCCTCCCGAAGTTACAACAGCAGCTGGTCTATGTTAGGCCAGCTCTACAGCTCAGACCCTTTTGGAGACCCAGTTTGTCCTGGATAATTCTGATCAGCATCAAACTGTGCTTGTATGAAGCATTAATTGTTCAGGAAGAATTCAACGTGTATACAATAAGCACATGTTTGAAGAACTTATACATCAAGCTCCTCAATTCTGGAAAACCCCAACTGATCAAGAAAGAAACAGAAAAATGCTCAAGTGCGATCAGTTCAGGATTTGTTCTGAGAAATACGATCACTTTGTTATTTTCTGAAGTGTTTTTCTAATAAAGAAATTCCACAACCACATACATTGCAGTTTATCAACATCTTTAAGGTTTAAAAAAAAAAAAAAAAGTTCAAAAAATCTTTCTCTCTTACTTTCTTCTGAGAAGAAACTTCAAAAGTACTTAATACTTTAGGTATGTTAACTTGGTGTCACTCCCTTACAAAATGCTTTTCTTAGCTTTTTTTTTTTTTTTTTTTTCAAGGAGGTATTAACAGCTGACTGGGCTCTTCTTACACTCCAAATGTTTCTGATAAACTAAACTAACAGGTTTTTTTTCCCTTTAAATAATCATCCTCAATGAAAAACACTAACCAGATGTACAGCCTACAGTTTAGAAAAGTATATGAGGACAGAAAACTGGGATAATGTTGCCTTCCTCCACTGTATACCTGTGCAACCATGGGCAAGTCACTCAATCGAAGAGCACTGACTCAAAATGAAAGCTGCAGTCCTAACCATCCCCGCTCACTAGTGTCTAATCCTGGAGATGTCTACGTTTTCTAAAGCCACATGCTTCAGGACCTACAACTCTCCACATGAACAAAATTCCTCTTGCTGTGCCAGGACATCCACGTGTGCCAGCAGTTCTGACAGACCAGGCTGTTAGATCTTGGATGGTAGCGAATAATTAACCTGAATTAATTAAAACAGAGGTATTTCTCCATGGAAATAAAACAACTTGAAACGGTAGACCTTCTCAAAGCATCTCTAGAAAAGAAGCACGTTCCTAAGGAAGGCTGCACTCAGTTAAACCAGTGTGAACCCCCCTACACTTCCAGGACTAGGGAGCACCCAGCTTCACTTCCTTTCCTTAAGCCCCACAGGTCTGATTTCCTTACAGAGCATCCTGAACATCACCAGACTACTTGGGCTGTCCTCTGCTGCAGCTCGGTCACGGTGCAGAGAAGAATTCAAGTTCCTTTGTCTCAGATCTTCTTGCCAGCCTTGCAGGCTAACTACCATGCTACTACCTGTGAGGAGCAGTCATAAAAGGGTGAGCCTGGCTCAGCTCTCTGAAATAAGAGCCACAGTTAACTACCTACCTACTGCCTTCACAGGGAAGCACAGCACTGCAGATCTGAGGTGATTAGAGCTATCTGTCCACATTCCAGAGCAGGGCCCTGGAGTGGTGGTATATACCCTCAGCAACCCTCGTTACCTACATCTCTGAGATATGCTGACCCAGATGTATGCTTTGTGCATCCACAGAAGCAGATCCTGTTCTGAAGTTATTAATTGTCCCACATGCTGCATAGTACATCTGGGCAACTACTGCACAGTCCTAGATTCCACTTTGTCAACAGACATACAATTTGTTAATTAAAAAACCACCACCACCAACAACAACAAAACCAAAGGAATTTTGAAATACTGCATTCACCAGACACACTGCTAAATGTGTGGCTATAGGAATCAGTTGGCACTTCATGTTTAAGGCCACCGGTGACTACGATACTTGGGAGTGTTTACTGAGATAAGAACTTTAGCCTGGTGCACCCAACGTCCCCTTTGGCCAGCCTCTCCCTGGGGCCTCAGAGAGCTGTGCTTGCACGCTGCAGGCTCTTCATACAGAGGGACTTTCCCATCCTTTTGTCACATACAAAGGGACATACAGAGGGACCTGCACATCCTTTTGTCACACCATTGCTCCACAAGCACAGCTGTTCCCTGCCATAGCCACTCACCAGGCTAACTCAGGGCTGACTCTTCAGTCCGGTTGCTTTTGCTGATGCTGTTGCCTTAATTCCTATAAACTTCATGGCCTGCTCCTGTCTCAGTCCTCTCTCTTCTGATACAGAAACATTTGGTCCAATGTATGCAATTCCTAATTTTAATGGTTAAAGCTACACATTTTTAAACCTTTTTCCGTGTGTGTATGGGGTGAAGAACTCCTCTGAGTTACCTTAGCATCCTCAAATTCCTCACTTAACAACACAAAAACTGTTACAGAAAGGCCTTCCTTTAGCATGATTCCTGTAAACCATTCAATAGCAGCCGCACTATCAGCATGCTGAAGGCCAATTCCACTATATTGCTCAAAATTGCTCATTGGTTTCCCCTGTCCATGCAACTATAAATTTCTTTGAGGAAGAACTTCTTCTGTGGGTTATTTATTTATTTATTTCTGGACAAGCTAGGGATTGGCATAAGGTACTAAGCCAGTAGAAATGAGGATGCTTCCGTTTAGAACCACCAGAATATTCAAAGCTGAATTGTAATAACTTTTGTCACTGATCCAATTTTTGGACTTTCTCATTACTATGCTGTTGTTTCCAAATGTAGGAAGGCTGAACTGCCTTTCAGTTAGATGGTCATTGCTTCTGTAAATGTATCATCTTTTCCAAAGGAGCTGTTCTGCAAGAGGTTTGAAGGGAACGCGTGACAGGAGGTGTCACTGAACTGAGTGTGCTGCCCTGCAGTACGTCTCCCCGAACTTGTTACAAGCAAGAGGTATCCTTTGTGGAAGTGCTTTGCCAAGTAAGTCTGTGCTAGAATCGCAGAGGTGTCAGCTGAGCACTTGTTTCACCAGTAAGACAGCTTTTCTCCCTGAGTCATTCACCTCCTGGTAATTGGCTGAGGTATAAACACGGTTCATAAACATACCTCAGAGTCACAACAACCAGAGTCGGTCATTGTAACTGAACAAGAGTGACTAATGACATTACTTCGTGTACATGAATGTGAATAGCTGTGGAGTGGCAAAGTCAGAGATAACGCCAGCTGTTTTTTAGATTCATATTCACCTCATTCACAACTGAGTGGCTATCAGTGCTTATCTCCAGAAAAACGCCTGCATGTCTCAATAGAATTATGTTTTTCTTTCCATTGGAGAAATAAGTTCCAGAAACCCTTCACGCTGAATGCAGACCGTGGCTCTCAGAACTGAGGATCCTATATTTTACTCAGTACAAAGAATGAAGCCTCCAAGATAAGCATTAAATTGATTCTCACTCATTTCATATATCAAGCGGGAATAAGTAAACACTCTAATTTCTGACAGAAGGGAAAGAAGTTCAAAGAACTATCCCAGGCAATGGAAGTAATCATGCGAGCTCTGGAAGAAAAAAAAAAAAAAAAGATAATATTTTCTTTTGTGCAATTAGAAGAGGAGGAAGATAGTTTAGACATATCGGAACAAGGGAGAGTGGGAGGAACATGGGAATTTTTTTTTTTTTTTTTTTTTCTGTTAAGGAAAACCATTCTACAAATCCTAAAAGCACATCTGTAAATTGTAATGTTGTTGCATGAAGTTTCAGCAACTTAAATGAACTGGAAGTTCTCTGAATCTTTACAGATTAGGAGCCATAGTACAGAGGATAAACTTGAACAAAGATCTGCAACAGTACTGTGTGCTTCTATCACTTCTCAGTTTCAGCAACACCTCTTACTATACCAGCTATTGCTGTATCCAATACTGCTCCTCCTGACCTCAGCTGATTCTTCTTGCAGGGATCAAAAAAACCAGCTCTGCACCAAGGGGACTTTGCTTAAGGCAGCCTTGGACATCAGTGATCGTCCTTGCACTTGTGTTGTAATTACTATATTTTACTACAACACATCCTTACACTTGTGTTGTAATTTACTGTATTTTTTTCTTTTCTCTTTAATGAGAAATTTTTCTCTTTTCTCTCTTTTACTTGAAGCTCCCCAGAATTTCCTGTTCTTACTATGTCGAGAGGGCTGACCAAGAGCAACAGAATATGTCTACATGGCTGAACACATCATCTGAATACCAAAACGCAGCACAGCCACGTTGACTCAGAGCTGGTAAAGGCCACCCTTCTGGCTTGCCATTTTGCTGTGAGGGCATACCCACGAGCCCTCCTTGGCACATAAAGAATGCAAAGCATATTCTATGCTAAATGTGCCTTCGGAGCAACAAGGCATCGCACAATGAATACACAACGCCAGAGATTCAGGAAGGAAAATACCAGCTTGCTTCCTGAGCGTAAACAAAATGGTCGAGCACTGTAATACTGAGAAGTAGGTGTCAAAGTTATGCATGTATTGCATAAAGTATTGCATAAATAGTGCCAGTGTACTCATACATATGTGGGCTTACCTTTAGCTACATCTGCAGGTTTTACAGACTTTTGAAGTACCTCTTCTGTTTCCAATGCATTCCTCTTCCTAGGCAGTTAGTTAAACACAGAGCCAAACAGAGAAGCCATCACAAGGATATAAGCTCTCCCTCCCTTTCAGTACAGGACCCCTGTCTTCACCTAATGTCCTATCTGGGCCCAACAGCCGCTCCTGCACCCGCACCCCCCAGCACAGGGGTGGGGGCCCGAGGGCGAGCCCGTGTCTGTGGCAGAAAATGGGAAAGGCGGGGCGAGAAGGAAGAGCAGCACTTTGTTTTTCTGCAGGAACCGCTCGGGGAAGAACCCACCACCCACCCAGCTATGCCCTTGCTGTTCCTGTACCACTGGGGGCAAAGAGCTGTGCAAGTGGGAAGCAGAGATTAGCTGTTCAAAGGGGAATAATCAATTCCCTTTCCCCTGGCACAGGAAAAGTAGGCACCGGCCCACACCCCACAGCCCGAGGCTTGCCCTGCCTACTGGCTTTAGCTGGCTCCAGACGGAAATCCAGTTCGGCTGGAAAACTTCTTCTTCCCTCCTAATGCATCCTGTTGGTGGACTGCAAAACAGGAACTTTACGTGTATAAATGAGAGTCCTTTTCCACTTGTTTTAGCTAAGGGCTAAAAACTGGAAGACAACGTCTGTAGATTCACCCAGCTGCATTCAAGAGAACAGTATGACTTAACAGGGATTCCTGGGCATCGTCGTTATGTCACGAATTTATCAGCTCACTGCATCACTGACAAGGGCAATTAGGAAGCTATGATCTAGGACCAGAAAGGATCCTGCAAGCCTTTAAGCACAGTCCTTTTCATCATACAATCTCGAATGAAAATAACAAATGGAATTATAACCTGGTAGGATATTTTTTTTCCCTTCTCCCACACACACTTCCCCTGTAAGGCCCACAAAAAGATGTGTAATTCATTTCATCCTTTTATTCGTATCTATTTATAACTTCAACCAAAGCTACAGATGGGAGTAATTACAATCTCAACACATCACTTTCTTCCCAAGATCATTAGTTTTTCTATTGGTAACGCCATGAAAGACGAGCCATTAAGTGCAAAATACATGTTCCAACTTCATAAAGGACCAGTCAGAGACAGATAGAGAAGAGCATCATAACCTATGTGACTTTTCCAGGCAAACATTATTTTTTTTCCTTGACATTTGGCAGAGTCAAAGCAAGGTTATAATTAAACAGACTGTTAAAATTAAACCCCTGTCCTGGCTTTTTGAAAAGCGAGGCAGTAACCAGCATGGAGACAGGATGAGCCCCCTTGTCCCTGACTGAGCTTATCCTAGGAGATTGACTTCGCAGTGTTCCGAGCATGGCCAGGAGCCTGTGGTACAGCCCATACCACTCCACAAATGAAAAGTTTTGAGCATGCGTGGGCAAAGCCTGACCTCGTGCTGTGCCTGATGCGGCGCTGAAACACATCCCACCCCAGAGGGGGGGAAGAACAGTGGCAGGAAGATCTGCCACACATGCAGATGGCAGTGTGAGGCAGGGATAAGACGACCCAGCCCTGCCCTGCACTCACATGGTGACCAAAAGAAGGTAAACAGGCAGAGGGGCAGCCCACGAAACTTTCACGTGCTGCTGCAGGCCATGTTACCCTGTTTTTCTTCCTCGGTGTGGTTCTCTAAGCGTGTTTCCTCATCCCCACGTGGGCCCTTTGCTCTGCTGCACCACCAGAGCTGGTTGCATGAAGAGTGGGAGATGGGCGAGCAGCAATTCCGGCACTTGGGCTGTTGGGAGGAAGATGCTGTCACAGCAGCAATGGCAAAGGGAGCAGCCTTTGGGCCCCCAGCTGCGTCCCCCAGACACAACACTGCAGCTGCACAGGGCAGGAAGGAGCAGGCACAAAGTGCAGGAGTGGCTCTTTATATGGGTGTAAAACACAGCCTTGTAATTCACTGAACAAATTACACTTCACCCAGTCCTCCGTCCTGTTTTCTAACAGCCAGTGTAACCACAAATGTCACTTACAGTACAGGGGTTCATTAAAAAATTGGTGTCAGTTTTGGTAAAGTCTTGAAGGCTTCAAGTTATATACATCAAGTCGCTTTGTCCCCTTTTCATCTAAGAAAAAATTGAATGATTTTGACCGGTAATATTACGATGTTTAAAAAAAGAATTGTACAGACAACACTGTTTTGTTATAGAGTGATACCTAACACAGTGAGCATGAACGTATAGATTAAACCCTAAGCATGTGTTGTAAAAGATTGTTTTAAAAATAATAAATCATTTAGTATCAGTTAAAGTACAATTATACCTCTGCTCATAAATTCAGGAGTGAATTTAAGTGATTAAACAGAATTTCCGAGTTGAAAATGCAGCCGTGTTTTAATTCTATTTTTTTTTTAATCTTTCTTAATAGAAAGTTTTCAGTGAAAATGTTGATTTGTATCCTGGTATTTAGAAAGACTGCACTCATTTGATAATGAGTCTGCCAAACAGACTTCATATAGCACAAGAAAATCTAATTTTGAATTAAACTTAATAAATAAAAATAATTAATTCCAAAATTTGAAAGGAATTCTTAAGAGTGCAGACAGACGCCAAGAGATTATTAAGACAAATTTAAAGCAATGCTAGGAAGAGAAAGAAAGGGAAAAAACAAAACAAAACAAAACAAAATAAACAAAAAAAAAAACAGGACAGGTTTGGAACACTATATATTTATGCATATATACACTATGTGTGTATATGGATATATAAAATCAGGAAATATAGATATGGACAGAAATGAAGGAAAAAAAATAATATAGTATTCCTTCCTGGGAGAAAGAAAATGTAGCAACAGCACTTGGTATAGTAACTGTCTGCAAGGCCAAGGCAGGGAGTTCTGGAGCCAGCATCAGTCTAAGACTGTTGTTTTCTGATAGTTTTTGTTTTGTTTTGTTGAAATTGCTACTCCAGCAGCCTGGGGAATGAGCACTTACACAGATACTCTCCTGTTTCCCTCCATGGGTTTCTTGGGGTCTTCTCTGGTTGCATTGGCTTCTGATGTTTGCAGTGTCCATTGGTAAAAATGCAATTTTTATTTGCCTGCTTACCTTCAGAATGCTATTCTAACCATATTAGAAGCAGAATTATCTTTTCTAATTTAATTATAAACCTTTCTAATGAAATTGTCTATTTTTATTTGATATTTGTTTAAACTTAAGTCAGTACTCCTGACCTTTGCAAGCAGTGGCGGGATCAGTACTGATGAAAACAGTAATTATTTTCTTTTCAGCTGTGGTTCTTGTTTTGTGTCATTGCATTACTATTTTCTGTAATTTCTTTTAATTAAGCGTATTTCCATGAAACACTGAGGTGTGGGGCTATTACTGCCTTGTGTCCAGCTCCATCGGGCAGCACAGAGAAGGTACAGAACGACACGAGTAACCTCCTCCTGAACACAACAGGATAACCAACCAAAATATTTACTATCTGATTGGCAAAATGTGGGATACCAGCTACTTCTTCATGCAGAAGATCAGCGAAACTAAAGGAAATCTTTCAAAGTGTAATAGCTGCAGACCCAGGACGTGCTGAGCCCTTATTGAGCAGCAGCAGCAACCTCGAGCTCACCTTTCGGAGGCCCCAGCTGGAGGCTGCCTGCAGACCCAGCCGGAAGAACTAATTCAGTTTATGGTAAGTTCTTGTTTTTGAGATTCCCTCCTAATCCCCAGGGCTCAGATATGCTATTGTAACGTGACAGGGAAAGGCAGTTACTGTCCAAACTTACACAAGCTCAGTTTTAGTGATTATTGTGGTTGTGAAGCCTAGGGCTGCCACGCATTCTTAGTTTTTCATCCCACTCCCAGTAGCCCAAGCTGTTTTCTTTTGCCAGCTGCAGCTCACAGGCGTTGGCATTTTTAGAAACACAGCCAGAGTTTATTTGCTGACCCCTGGGGGATAACCAAGCCCTGCTGGCCCCTGGGTCAGACAAACCTGGTGAGTCCAGACCAACTCCATTGGGGTGAGGCTGGCTGGGTCTCAGCTCCAGAAGGAAGCGGGGAGGTAGGGGATCAGAGTCCAACACTCTAGGGCACCCCTTCTCCAGGCAGACATCTCTAAATGAGTCCTCTTTCCCTTCTGCTATTTTCACACAGGGTACCTGGGACAGGTTTTCCTTCTGCCCCCATTTTTTCTTCTGGGCTCAAGACCTATTTCAGAGCTCCACTTTCCCAGCCTTTACTCCCTACCTCCCTCTTTTCAAGCGTGCGTCTCTATTTATATTGCAAGTACAGATACCAAGATCTGCCTGCAAATACAGCTCGAAGCTGCATTTTGGAGGCAAGGGTATCCTTCTTGGATTCATGGTTTCCTATGTTCACAGGTAGAGAAGGCCATCGGACCCACATCTGATGTCCTGGATGAGTTCTCGAACTGTTAGCTCATCTCACACAACTTGTTTATTTGCTTGTTTGTTTTCTAAAGAAGAAAATCTTAATCCTTGCACATTTTTTTATCATTTTTTTTTTTTGGTGGGTATAAAGAGTTGCCTTCCTCAGAAAGAAGTTACAGGCTATGGCTTTGGCCACTCCATCCTCAGACTGTGGGTTATTTTTACTTCCCACTGTGAGATTTATAACTCTTTCCCAAGCACAGTACAGGGAAGCCAAACCTATAGCTGTGTTCCAAATACCACTCCTGGGGCCTAAAATTAAATATTGCGAAATACTTGCCCACATGTTTTGTCTAGATCTTACTACTGACATTGGCCTTTACCTTAAATTAGCTTCCTCTAGTCCTTGTAGCTATTGCTGGGATAAAAATAGCCCTAATGGCATTGTGGAGAATTTTCATCCACGAATCCAGTATGCTCTCTATTTGTGTTACATTAATATTTAAGAACTTTTATTGTAGGGTTTCTTTTTAATCTGTAATGCAAGATATCAAAGCCTAATGTAGAATGAGACGTATTTTACTGGCCAAAGCTGCTTTATTGTTCAGAGACCAGTAGATGGCAACCACCCATCACAATGTCAAAGGTACATGAAAAGTGAGAGTTGCTTGGGTAGCAGATTTATTGCACAACAGCTTGAAGAACAAAGTTTTGCTACTCCCCAGAAGGGAAAACAGTATTTTATTTTCACTCCTGATCATACGCATATTTTTTTTTGAAGTGGAGTGGTGAGGTGCACTTTTATATAGCCGTTTTCGACAAATGCATTGATAGTTGTGCCAATCCATTTGACTAAAATATCTTATGGCTACTCCACGCTGCTGATACCTGCCAAAAAATGAACAAAGTCAATGGAAAAAGATCCAGAGAAGTCAGACTGTCTCAGCTTCAACAGGAATAGCCTCAGGTCCTTATCATGATTAATTAGATTAATTATTACCTTAGGTAGCAGCAGTTAGAACTGAGTAACAATGATCTTGGGATTAGAAATAGATTCCCTTTAGGAACTGACTGAGGCTATTGATATACCAATTAATTAATCCGTGTTATCTGAGTGGTCTTACAGAAATTTTTGACATGATCAAGTTTGAAGAAATTCTGTTTCTACAGCATTTGATTAGAAATCCTTTATTTGTACAAGCAAGAACTGCAAAGGTTTGAAAAGCTCCTCTCAGCTCCTTTACAGAACCCTGCATTTACACTTCAGAAAAGACCCTTCATTAAAACAGGAGAACAGTTATTGAAATATTTCTGTAACCTGACCAGAAGGGTGCTTAGCTACCAGTAGTCACATTAAGTTTTCCTTCAGCATTGATTTAGCCCTGTTTTGTGAATACATTTTCAGATTGGATCAATATACATAATATA
This sequence comes from Netta rufina, assembly GCF_964035555.1. Taxonomy (NCBI): domain Eukaryota; kingdom Metazoa; phylum Chordata; class Aves; order Anseriformes; family Anatidae; genus Netta; species Netta rufina. The sequence continues at coordinate 111,615,979 of NC_140125.1, forward strand.
TGTCTGGATGCACACAGAAGTTGAGTGTCTATAGTGCAGAAAAAAATCAGGCCTTTAGACCTCTGAAGGATTTCACCGTCACCTAATTTTAAAAAGAATATGCTACAGATAGCTAAACCAGCTAACAAGATGAGCACTCTCACTTAGTAGCAGTAAAACAAATTATTCTGCCAAATGTGCCTGCTTTCAAGTTTTCCAGCACTTTGCAAACCATTAACTTGAAATGCATTAATTTACATCCTTGCAGTACAAGGTGCATACATTTATTCTCAGAACTCACATCTTTAGTAGAGAGACTTAAAAAACTTATTTGATACAGACAAAGTAACCTTTCATTTTTGTTAAAGCTACAGCTTGGTCAGCGGTGAATTTTTGTAAGTGATTCTGAAATTATGAGAATCAAAATGGGATCCATTTCCCAGTGAGTACTTGTGAGTTGGTATTGAGTAACATCTAGTGTACTTTTACAAAAAAAGATAAAATATTCGTGATTTTCTTTGTCTGGTAATAAGATTTATACTGAAAACCTACTTTTAATGAGATTTTTTTTTTTCATCTTTGAAAAAATTAAAACCTGAAGCTTGATGCTAAAATTTGTTCTACTTTATTTGCTTTAACATGAGCAATCGTGTGACTCATATACCTTGTTTTTCTTACAGGTGCCTGAGTTTTGTTAAGAGTCCAAGAGTTACCCATAGAAAACTACAAAGCTAAGAAGATTATTTCATGAAAATAAAAGCAGAGAAAGAGAAAGCTATTTAGAAGAGAAGAAAATTTTAGACAGACAATAAAAATACTTCTCTATTTATATTCATGCTGTTTTTAGCCGGAATGGTTGAGGACAGATAGTTCTAAAGATTCAAGGTCTGCTGTGTCTGTGAAGGGCTGAGGAAGGTCTCCCTCGTTCTTTCTGGTATCTATCACAACAGAGGTCTGAACGAGACCACCAGGCACACTAAGTCTCCTTCTTTATGGTTGCAGTCAGGAAAGTTTGCTTCATGTCCAAAGGAATCCATATGGACGTTCCCTTCTGCTCAATGCTTCGCACGTCTAACAGATCACAAAGCACATCCTCATGCCTTGTAACAACCTTCAGGCTTTTAGCAGAACCCTCCCCAAAGTCAAAAATTGTATGGTAGGTAAAAAGATGCCAGTGGCATTGCCAGAACCTTGTGCTTCGACATTTCTGTTCAGCGTGCGATGAAATGTGTATATGATGAGTGGTGACAAAATCCTCTGATGATCATGGTCTGGTAAGAATCTGCAAACCTTATGGACACTGGAAAAAAGGGCCCATAAAAATGTACTTGTTGCCTCTTCACTCTTCCCCCGTGGCTTCTAAAATGTGGAAAAGCCAGAACTGCCCCAACTACTCTGCAAGAAAGCAGTGTCTGGACTGGTTTTAGCAGAACACTTCTGTGTCTTTGATGAGGACACTGGAAAGGTTGCTCATTGAGCAGAGCCACAGCGTGCTGGGTGGCAGGCTTGTTAGGGTCATGCTATAGCGGAGCATGAAAATATGATTCAGCACTGAAGGAGATGCTTGGGCATTGACTTTGAAACAAAGAATAAAGTACAGATTTGCAACGGGATTTTGCTTATCTTATATTTTGCTTCAGGTGGCATTTGAAGCATGATTTAAAGGAGGGGCAATAAGGGACACAGTCCAGTGAGGTGCTACATGATCCTGAGGTGGTGCCGAATGCTCTCCATTCCCATTGCTTGTAATGACAACCAAAGATCATCAGACTTGGCCGCATCTGAACCATTATAAATTAGCGAGATAAGATGGGTAATGAAAGAATGCAAAACAGGGAAAGAGAGTTTGTATTTCTTGGCAGTGTTCTGTGTGACTCTTGTAATTATTAACCTAACCCTAAAAGCCTGAGGTGGTTCTTATTTAAACGACTCAGTCTTATTCCACACTTTCTCTGAGGAAATATCTGCCAACAAGTCCGTAATGAGGAAAAGGAAGACAACAGATCCACCTCCTTCACCCACAGATCCGAGTGAAGGAAGGGAGAAATTGAGACTGAAGCAAGAGGTCGGCCTCATTAGCGGGGTGTCATTAATTGCGGGCACCATGATAGGCTCGGGGATCTTTATGTCCCCCGAGTGGGTGCTACATCACATGGGGAGCCCTGCCAGCAGCCTGCTTATCTGGGCAGCCTGCGGTGTCCTGGCCACGTTCGGGGCCTTGTCTTATGCTGAGCTGGGAACCGTAATTAAAGAGTCTGGAGGCGAATATATTTACATCCTGAGGATTTTCGGCTCTTTTCCTGCTTTCCTCTTCGCCTACACTTCTGTCATCCTGGTGAGGCCAGCTGGGCTGGCAGCTGTCTGCCTGAGCTTCGCTGAGTACGCCGTTGCGCCCTTCTACCCGGGCTGCTCGTCTCCGCAGGCTGTTGTCAAATGTGCAGCTGCCGCCTGCATCCTGGTTTTAGCTATCATCAACTGCCTCAACGTGAGGCTGGCAACGTCTATCATGAACGTTTTTACAGCTGCCAAACTCCTGGCTTTGCTAGTGATCGTGGCGGGCGGGATGGTGCTGCTGGCCAAGGGACAAACTCAGAGTTTTCAGAACGCTTTTCAAAACACGACCGCGGGGATTGGGACGGTCGGGGTGGCGTTTTATCAGGGGCTCTGGTCCTACGATGGCTGGAACAACCTGAACTACGTAACGGAGGAACTGAAGAAGCCTGAGGTGAGTGAGCTGGGTTTTTCTTGCTTCGTGCTGCTGCTGCTATGTTTGTTGCTGCCTATTAGCGTGTTAAGAGGAGTAATCAAGGGATTAGAGCTGGAGGAAAGACTGCTGAGCTTCCCTCCTGTGTGTTGTTGTTGTTGTTCTGGGACAGAACACCTATGGATGTGTTTGGAAAGGTTACAGGGAGAGTAAAAATAGGTCTTTAAGCAATTTAACATCCTACCCACAAGAAATCACTGCCTCACTAGCTGGGAAAAAAAGCTTATAGGCAGTTGAATGTCTTGGGGATGAGCTTTTGTCTTAGAGTTCAGAGAATAGCACTCCGGACACCGAGACTTATGCAAAAAAGCACTGCAGCCTCTCTTCTGCTAAAATTCACAAAGGTTTCTTAACACCAAGTATTCTGAAAAATATTTGATCTACAATGTGTAGTTCAAAACCCACTTCTTACTCCTCATTGCTTGGAGGGAACTTTACACAAAGTCAAGCAATATCTGCTTTTTGGGCATTGTTCTGTCCATGGTATAGGCGCTGAAGTAGCTCACTCGCATTTCACAGCAGCCCTCTCTGTGCCATGGAGATCACAGATCAGACACTACAGCAGTATCGACCCTCTTTTAGGTGTGTGAGTGCAGCGGGTATAGACTGTGCTTGTGCAGAGCACATGATATTACAGATTACATGAAAATATGCAGTTGAATATTAATCTAAATGGCAACAAAGATCCCAGAGTCATGTGGTGCTGTCTCCCAAAGGACTGAGTACACTGATACTGAGACCTTGGCAAGGTGGAAGCCACAGTACAAGGAATTGCCACATCTTGTCCTACAGTGAGAACAGGGAATGCAAAAATGGATATTTCAGGTTTTTAGACGTAGAAAGTTGCTTTGTGATCACCTTATGGGTGTTCTTTTCCAGTGCTTTCATCTGCATAAAGCAGTGTTTGCTGATTTTTGTGAGCCTTAAAATGGTCTGTGGAGCTCCACAGTAGTATCCTATCATTAAGAAAAATATAATTCCTTCCTCGAGCAAATTTCCCTTGTGCTGCCCAGCTTTGATTTAGCCCTTAGAGTTGTTAAATATGATGCAAAACACACCGATATGTCACCTATTTCAGTGGGATGTTCATGGGAAGATGTATCACATCAAGAGCCATAACACACCAACAACAAATAAATCAATGTTAAAACAACCAAGAAGCTTCTTGTAACACAGTTGTGGTCCCTTTTCCAGGTGACCCTTCCCAGAGCCGTGATGATTGCTATTCCCTTGGTTACCTGCCTGTACTTGCTGGTGAATGTGAGTTACTTTGCAGCCATGACTCCATCGGAACTGCTGACCTCGGGAGCTGTGGCTGTCACTTGGGGGTGAGCTCTGCTTCTGGTAACAAAGCAGCCAAAGCCGTCTAACAAAACACGGGTTTTCCCCTGAGTTTCAGGAGATTTAGGCGCTGTTCCCAGTGGGCATGGAAGCAGACAAGGAAGCATGCTGACATGCAGCTCCCTGTTGCTTTCAGAGCAGCAGGTAGCCTTCCCTGACCAAAGACCAAGCTAACCAGCCTCATCGGGCCCTTGGTCTCCGAGGTCTGCCAAGAGGTGATGTTCTGCAGAGCACTCCTTGCTCCCCATCCCCACTCATTTACACTGGGAAACTGTGGCTCTCCTTCAGCCCATGCTTTTCTCCATGGAGAGTGGCTGTAAAGAAAGGGTGAAGAGCACACCAGGAGCATCTCCCTGAAAACAATGAGGATGCAGTAAGGGGATTACGGAGGTTTCACCCTGATGGGCAGCCAAGCTCCACCACACTGCTCTCTCACTCCCCCTGCTTAAAGGAACAGGAGGAGAAAACATGATGGAAAGGGCTCAAGGGTTGAGATAAGGACAAAGAGATCACAGGCAAAACAGACTCAGTATAGGGAGACTGATATAATTTATTGTCTATTACTAACAGACTAGAGCACTGAGAAACTGAAAGCAAACTAAAACAACCTTTCCCCAAAAACTACCTTCTGAGTAGTGCAGGGGAATGAGGAATGGGGGCTGTGATCAATCCCTGACACTTCACCTCCATCGCGCCTTCGTGGTACCTCCCTGCCCCTGCTCCACGTGGGGTCCCTCCCACAGGATGCTGGCCTTCCCAAACTGAGCCTGTGGAGGCTGCCCACAGGCAGCAGCTCTTCAAGAACTGCTCCAAATATGGGTCTATAGCATAGGGTGCAGCCCTTCAGGAGCAAACTGCTCCAACACAGGACCCCACAGGCAGCAGCTCCTACCAGAAGACCCCTTCCACCATGGCCTCCTTTCCATGGGATGCAGCTCCGGCCCGGGGCCTGCTCCTGCGGGGGCTCTCCATGGGCCGCAGCCTCCTCCAGGCCACATCCACCTGCTCCACCGGGGGCTCCTCCACGGGCTGCAGCGTGGAGATCTGCCCCATGTGGGACCCCTGGGCTGCAGGGGGACAGCCTGCTCCACCAGGGGCCTCTCCACAGGCCGCAGGGGAACTGCTGCTGCCTGCCTGGAGCACCTCCTGCCCTCCTGCTGCACTCACTTTGGGGGCTGCAGGGCTGGGTCTCTCCCATTTTCACACCCCTCTCTACCAGTTGCAGTTGCACAACATTTTTATTTTTATTTTTATTTTTATTTTTATTTTTATTTTTATTTTTATTTTTATTTTTATTTTTATTTTTATTTTTATTTTATTTTTATTTTTTTCCCCTCTCTTTCCTTCCTCTCTTCTCCCAAAGGCTCACCCAGCATCGCTCACTGGCTCGGCTCTGGCCACCATCAGGTCCTCTTTGGAGCCGGCTGGAGCTGGCTCTGATCTGACATGGGGCAGCTGCTGGGCTCTGCTCACAGAGGCCACCCCTGCTGCCCCCTGCTATCAAACCCTTGCCATGTAGGCTCAGTACAAGTGAATATCCAGGCCTGGGGACTGGGAAAAGTCCCTCATTTTAAGCATTTCCATAAGAGTGGAGAGAGCAATGTGCTGCCACACCAAAGGAGCAGCAGTGGTTTGGGAGAGAGACAAAAGCCAGCTGGGTTAATCCTCTCCACTCTTCACGTGGAAATTAGACCAGACCAGAGTGTGTTGGTTCAATTTCCCCATTTGCTTACAAACTGTTTGTACCTTCCATCAACCTGAAGTGTTTAGTGACGTAGAATAGGCTCTGTGTGCAACAAGGATTTTAGGATAAGATAGAAAGGACTGTCATGAGAAATGTAGGAACCAGTGACTTTGAACCAGCTGATATTGCCACCAGAATATCCAAACTCAGTCTAAATCTTTCCAAAGACATAGAATCTATGATATCTGAAAATGAGTCTGGCAGAAGCAATGACACATTATATCCAGGGATTATGTCGCTGCTCGTCCTCTTCCTAAAAAGTTGGCAGTGGCTCTGCTGCTGTGTGCATTTCGCAAGATCTCCAGTTTGAAGATCTGAGCAAGCTCTTGTGTTCTCTAATAGCCTTTCATGTCATTATAAACAGGAGCTTTTAAAGGCCTAGCGCTTTGTTTGAACAGGTTACAAAGCCTTACTAAGCTGCAGTGTCATGAACTTTCTCTGCACTTCCTTTCCCATCATTCCTGATTAACAACTTACTTGTGAGCTTCCTCCTTTTTAACGCCTCTGTTTTCCTGCCTGATTAACCTTTTCACCCCAAAAGCACGATTCAGGAAGAAACTTTGAACTAGCAACTGGAAAGCTGGGCACTCCGAAGCCTGGAGGACAGGTGGATAGCCACTGGCTGAGGAGGGTGCAATATTTGTGGTTCATGAGCAAGAGATGCAGCTCTTCAAGCCATTAAGGAAGGAGAGGAGCATAAAGAAGCCAGAGGAGGGCACTTCACATTTAAATGCATTTATTCTCCATATAGTAAGGAAATTGCTAGGTAGAAACACTGTTTAGAGATGAGAAGTGCAGGCAGAAAATGGGCTCACAAAACTCTCCCCAACATGTCTTTGGTGCCAGTGATTTAACAGAAGTGTAGATCTCAATATATATATATATATAAAATATGTTATACATATATATATCTGTATATGTATGTATACATGTATAACACATATATATAGCACATATATATGTTAAATGTGTATATATATATATATATATTATATGTTATACAAAGTGTACAAAGTTATTCATGGCAGCCCATTTTGAGAGCCCAAGCAGCACAACATGAATCTCAGAAGTGCAAAATACCCAATTGCTAAATATTTTATTACCATTTTTGTGATATAAGTTGTTTTCCCCTGAGATCTTGAGGTTATGGAGTCTTGTGATCATGTGAGATGCCCAGATTTCATCACTTTAAAAAAAGGAAATTTTTAGTTCTGTCTATGACAAGTAGCTTAATAACTTGAATCCCAATGGCCCATAACCCAGATATTAAATTTACATACTATGTTTTTGAAATTATTATGGTACATAAGCTGCTGCCATAATGCTGGAAAGCCCAGCTCTTGATTTTTGAACATTTGGGATTGGTGATACTAAAAACTGCTACATAAGGCTTAAAGTCACACAATTCGGATGGAAATCTGTCCTAAAAAAAAAAAAAAAAAAAGAAAAGAAAGAAAAAAGAAAGAAAGAAAAACACTTTCAAACTTTGGATTTTTGCCAATTTGATGAAGACTGTGTTTGTGTGTTTGTTCATGTATGTGATAATTACCGCAAACCACCAGCACTTATTACTCAATTAATATTCTTCATGCTGTTTCATTCCTAAAGACAGGCTTTACTTCTAAGTGAGAAAATTATATGTCCTTGAAATATTTGTAGCCCTGCTACTTCTTCTGTTCTGAAGAAAGCAAAGTGCAATTGTCTGAGCATATTCTAAAACCAAACTTCTGAAATTCAAACTATTGCTTTGGTTCTAACCTGGTCCACAGAACAGAAGTAAGTGCAGGTGAGATTAGAGGGTTAAATTCTTATGCCTGTTGGGGAAGGGGTTATAATGCAGGATATTTTGTCAGCTCTGGTGGTAATGGTCTTTCTGCATTTTCCATTTTAATATTGTTGGTGCTAAAAGCAGCATCTCCAGGATTCACACCACAGCATGTGTACACACAAAGCGTTCTGTGTGTCGTGACAGCTTTGTACACCATTGCAATGTATCTACACCAGGCAGGAAGCAAAGCTGCCGCTTCTGGATGAGACTAACAACTAAATATTACAGGAATGGAGAGAAGGCTTTAAATCACTAGAAAGGCTTTGGGAAAAATAAATAAATACATGAAAACTTTCAGTGAAAATAATGGAGAGGAGAAACCTGTCTGGTTCTGGGGTGTGTATCCCATCCACCTATACGCTGGATGTCACGATGTGAATTCTTTCCCACCTCAGGGACAAAGTCCTGGGCAGCTGGGCATGGCTCATCTCCCTGTCGGTGGCGCTGTCTACGTTTGGTTCATCGAATGGCACGTTCTTTAGCGGAGGCCGCGTGTGCTACATTGCTGCGAGGGAAGGCCATATGGTAAGGACCCCATAACGGGGGTCTGGTTTGCTTTGAGGAACTCTATCTTCTTGTGGCACTAAATCAGAAAGGAAAATACCACATACGTTCAACTGGTAGAGCAATAGCTCTTCAGTGGTTTATTTATCGCTCAAAGACTTTCCACAGTCCCTGTGGCAGCCGGCTGGGACTCCCCCTGGGCCCTCCGGTAGCCAGCACGCCCCTGGCTCCCAAACCACTTCGCTTGCCCACCAGCTAACCTGCCTTGATCATCACTGTCGATCACACTCGTGTGCACACCCACACTCGCTCTGGTTGCTGGCACCGTGGACATGCAGGCCTCTGCCTCCAGGTGCCCCACACTACACCTGCATCTTGGCTCCGCTTCCCCCTTTGAGAGCTTGAGCTGAGCTGTCTCGAGGCACGCTGTGCCCTCCATTTCTGCTCGGGGGCAAAGGATACCACCCTGCATCAGCTCCACTCCTTTGCACAGGAGGGAATCTGTTACATATATAAATGACTGGGGTGGTGGCTTCTCTTACCGGTGACAGTGTCTGCTGCACCGTGACAAGCTCTGTGCCAGGCAGTCCACAAAACTGTGGATATGAATGTGACCATACCAAACAACCATCCCCCTTGCCCCATTTCTCTGAGCTTTAGGAGAAGTACTTGGATGATACATGTATTTTGGTTTAAAATTAAAATAAAACAAGAAACCTTTCTATTAAACTTTCCCAATGAGCCAATAAATAAAGAGGCTAGTGATTCTCTCTGTGTTCTGGAGCAAATCCTGTTTTGCTTTATGTTTGGCTGCATGTATATATTGGGAACAGTTGTCTCGTTTTCCAGTCAGCCCAGGAGAAGTCCCAGAGCAAGGTGACAGAGGGCAGAAGAGCGGGGCCATGCTCATCATGTTTGCCTGAACCAAAGCCAATCTGATAGGAAATCAGTGAGACATGATAAAAATATCCTTGCGGGGGGCTCCGTGTTTACATTCCTTGCAGCTGAATGGCTTTTACATCACAGTGCTCGCCTGATGATTAAGAGAGGGTCTGGCTGCAGGCAGAACTGCCCCCAGCTGCCGAGGGGATGGGTGCGTGTCTGCGCGAATGTGAGGTGACCACACGCTGTTGTGCTTCGGCTTGCAGCCAGAAATCCTGTCCATGGCCCATGTGCGGTGCCTCACGCCCTCCCCTGCCCTGCTGTTTACATCCGCTATGTCTCTGGTAATGGTAATGTCAGGAAACTTCACCAGCATTGTGAACTTTTTCAGGTAAGTACAGCGCTTCTGTTTGCATCCCCTTGTGCCCCTGGTTCTTGGCATTGTTTTGGAAGCTTATTTGTTTATTATTATTATTATTTTTTCAACCTACACTACTGCTTTCTGACTCATATCGGGGAGGGAAGCAGGGAAAAGAGCTTAAGACCCAGCATCTCTGCAATGCATTCATGCTTCTGTCACTACTTAACTGGGTGTGATTCATCCTCATATTGAAATGAATCTGCAATATTTGGGTCATTCTAAAGTTCTCATTGTTTGTGCTGGAAAGGAAATGAATGCAAGGACTACTACATTTATATCAATATTATTCTTTTTAATTGGAGATATGTACACTTGGGATATGCAAGGCAGGACTGACTTTGCTGTACGATTTCACCCCAAATTTATTTTATTTTCTTCCCCCAGTTTTATAGCATGGTTTTTCTATGGCATGACTATTTCTGGCCTCCTGTATTTAAAAATCAAGAAACCAGAACTGCCAAGATCTTATAAGGTGAAGTAATAACATGAACCCCCCACAACCCTTTTCCTTGATTGTCCGAATGAATGAGACAGCATTATGAGGAAAGGAAGAGCACTGGGGTTAGTTGTCTATGGATTTAGTGTGGTTGTCCTTCCTTTTTTAATTTCACATCTTGTCTCAGAAAAGTCTACAGAGGGCGAGATAGTGTGAGTGTGCAGCCATAAGTCAAGTGTGAATTCTCTGTCTCGATACGCTAATAATGACCCCTTACTATGGTAAATATATCTACCGTATTCTCTTTCTTCCTTCAAGACTTAAGAAAAAATTAGGATGATTCTGATCAGTAACACAACCACCTGGTTACACTCTGAGAGCGCAGTGACACTCCTCAGAGGGTAGCCCAGGTGTGAGAGGCTGGCCAAAGAGAGAAAACTCAGCCAGAATGCCCCAAGTCCTTTGCCATGGCCAGGGGACGGGTTTGCCTGCCACAAACCAGCTTAGTGGAAGGAAATCAGGAGTCACCTGCTTTATCTCTGGTGCCATGAGCGAGTTGAGTTGCAAGGCCTCCTCTGTGACTGAGGTACATACTCCTGTGGAACAGGGGGCTCAATAGACGGTGAGAGCCAACACAGGTGGGACAGTGGCTTTTCCCTGAGACAAGCACAATGAGTACCCTCATTTCCATGGGGTTCCTCCAGGTGACAGATGACAGGCTGACACTGCCAGGCTGTACAAAGAAATAGCGAGTGTCCTGAAGGGCTTAGCATGAAGAAGAGCAGTGCTCTGTTAGGCCTTCCTGTCACTTGCTCCTGTGGCTCTGTCCTGTGACTAGGACACTGGGTGAGGACCCAACCTGCTGGCTGAATGGGCTTCAAGCAGATGGAGTTCTGTTTCTGCAGTAATGTTTTGTGTGCTGTTTGCATCTTTGAGTCTAGGAGGTCAGGGAAGTCAAGGGGTTAGGGTACGTGGTGGTGGCGTAGCTCTTGCAGGCCTGCCAGAAGCTTAGAATGGAGTGGGCTGGGAAACAGGATGCCTGGATTAATTGGGATTTCTGGGTAATACCTCAGGCTGCAGCAGAATTTCAGCTAAAAAGCCTTCTGCACAAGTTTCAGGGTTGTCCAGACCCACAAGGATTACATGAGTCTTTACTCTGATGTTTTGCTTTCACAGGTCCCGATTATCATCCCCATAATTGTGCTGATGGCAGCCGTGTACCTGGTGTTGGCTCCCATCATCGACCAACCCCAGATCGAGTACCTCTACATTGTTCTGTTCATATTCAGCGGCGTCATTCTTTACTTCCCCCTGGTGCGCTTTAAGTGCCACCCCCGCTTCTTGCAGCGAGTCACTTTGTATCTCCAGTTGTTCCTGGAAGTTGCTCCGACTGCCAGGGATGCGAACTGAGATAGTGTCCTCCTGGGGTATGGCTGCCTGGCCCTCCTGCTTTATTCCAACACCGTGGTTTTCAAGGCTTAGGAATTAGTCTTCTGTGAGAGAGAATGAACAGAATTAACGTGTCACCAAAATGTTTAGTTGAGAGGGTCTAGACCCATGTCTCCTCACATTTCCTTAACATTTTGAGCACATATTTTTCATCTCTCCCTGGACAGAGAACATTCAGATTCCAAAGGAATACGTTTTTCAGTTTTCCATCCTGAGAAGAGCTGTCCATCCTAAGCAGATCTAAATCTTAGCTCTTATATTTCAAGGCACCAGGCAACAGAAGACTGACAATGAAATATTATTCCTACAGTAGGCTGTGAGCCTGAGCCATTCCTGGCAATGACTTTAATTATTTCCACCTAGCTCTGCCCACTGCGATGCCAGGGCTTCTCAAATTCTAACCCACTTCTCACACACCACAGTCACGGTAGTTTCCCATTATCCTGAGTCTCAACCCTTTTTCTCTTGCTCTAGGGGCAAGAGAAACATTATATGCTGTTTTCTTTCCATTTGCCCATGTTGTTTTTGTATGGGGTTGTCCTGTCATAGACTAAAAAGGTCTAGGTGTTAGTCCCTAAAATGTCTCATTGTGTCTCAAAATTACAAATGTTACTCAGGTCAACTTTCTGTCAGTGTTCGCTCTGCAGACCCATACTGAGTGCTGTGTTCCTGGAACAGGGTCATTTGATCCTCCAGGCCTCCTCCAGCCCATCCCAGAGCTGTGTATCTGATTACGATCTCATTCTGCAACGCCACCCCTCCTGCTCCTCTGATACTAGCAGCTACAGAAATGCAACAGAAAATGGATTCTGGCAGTTATTGTCTTTTCGGAAACAATCTCCGTTTCTTTGACTTATTTATAGAGCCTACCACATAGGGCTGTGCTTTCGTGAAGATCTACAGTCCATATGCAAAAAGTGGGAAGTTTAAGGTTCGACATGCACAATATTTGTGGCTTTGACCACCTACAGTTGCATACCTAAGTAAAATCAGCCTTGGACTTGTTCACACAGTTCTCGTGGAACGGGAGTTATTGCCCCCGTTTGATATTGCGGATATGTAGTACACTACAGGAGGTGAGCAGATCAAAGGATGGATTATACCTTGGTCAAAGTCACACAGGACATGTGTGGAAAATATGGCTGTTTCTCCCAAAGTCCAGTCAAGCATCTTACCACTTAGCCCATCCTTTCTGTGCATCAGTGACATATGAATAATAATAAAGAACCCAGATAGACTGAGCACTTTGGATAAGCAGCCTTTACATATTCCTGCTTTGTATATAGATGTAGGGGAGCTGAAAAGCTGCAAGTATCACATTTTTCAGCAACTTAATTTTCTGTAGATATTATTGTAATGAAGTGTTCTTTTTATTTATGATACCTAGGGTTTACAAGCACAGGTGCTTATAATGCCAAAACAAGAGGCTGAAAGCTCAGAGAATGGCAAGATGATTACAATAAAATGGACATTAAAATGAAGTGAGTTGACGTGGTTGTTTCTGTTTTTCATCCAAGAAGAATAATTCCATACAATTTTTTGCTGCATGAACATAAACAATCAGCATCAACCTCTCTCCTTGGATGGGAGGTTTAACTACATGCGTGGGTGCTTGTATGTGCGTACACTCATTTTTCAAAATGATTGCTTATTTATTTCAACCCCTTCTCATGCAAATCAGAGTTTCTCTTTCCTTCATCAGATATTTTTAATAGAAGTGGCAGGGAGAGGCAGCGCATCCTTGCTGCTCATTACCACAGCACGTAACAAACGGGGCGGCAGGCAGAGCTCTATAGCTGCCGTGTGTGCAGGTCGTGCTGTGACACCACGTTGGTCCCGTCTGCCCAAGAGCTCTGGGCCCTGAAGGAGCAGGAGCATCAGCAGTGCCCTCAGTGCAGTCATAAAAACTGCACTCCGCCTGAAAAGAGGGTACAAAAAAATCCTTCTCTGGTGATTTTCCGTTAAGCGCTGCTCATGTGCCCAGGTTCAAGTGGTTGTCATCGTTTGGTTGAGGAGAAATTTCCCCTTGGGTGACAGAGCAGGATCTGCAAAGATTTTCATTTTCCTCTGTTGCAGGTACAGTTAACCTGCTTGGATTAACTGAATTTATCTTACCAGCTCACTGCCTGTGCAGAGGGTTTGATGTCCAGTCCCTCCTGCTCTTTCCTGGGACATGGGGAGTAACCAAGGCCTCACTGGAGCCCCCAACAGTGCTAACTTGCTCTCTAGGTCATCTTTAGAGCTTTTAGCAGCTTTAGAGCTCTTTGCTGGCCCCTCTCCAGTTTCTCCACCTGCATTTCGAACTTGGGAAAGGTCAGAAAACGGGATGCAACATTCCAAGCATGTCCTCACCAGTGTCAAATCTATGGTGATACTATTGTCCCTTGCTCTGTATTTCTCTCCCCGTAGCACACTGTGGGTGACCCTGGCTTTCTTCAACCAGACAGTTCCCAGCTGTTGGTGCTTAGGGCCATGGTTTAGTAGGAGGATGGTTGGACCAGATGATCTTGGAGGTCTTTTCCAACCTTAATGATTCTATGGTTCTATGATTCTATGAGATGCAGGGTTGTTCCACCCCAGATGCTGCGCTCATGCCCCTCGTTGCCCAACTGCAGGAGATATCTACTGGCTTCATCCTCGAGTGTCTCCATGTCCCTGTGAGCTGAATCTCCACCATGTGGTGTACCAGCCAGTCCCTCCAATCTAGCACCATCCACAACTTGCTGAGAGCACACTGCCACATCACCCAGGTTGCCCAGGAAGATAGTGAACAACACGGGCTCCAGGTTCAACTCTTGCATCACCAGCTGCTGCCCAGAAGTCAAGATAATCTTATATATAATATATATAATAAGGCCTTAGCCCTTATTTTATTATTAGCCAGTATTAGAAACTTTGGATGGGCTGTGGTACATCTCCCCAACAGGATGAGTCAGTTCACAGTTTAGCAGGAGCTCAATCTTGCACTTTGTAGACTAGCTAGCTGACTGTCATCAGGGTCTTCGTGTATGTGACTCATTCTGCCTGAAGGAACGATTTTGGCTAAAAAAGGATTCAGATCCACAGTCATGCAATAAATGGTGGTCTTCGGTTTGCGAACTAGCAGTGAAACTAATGGGTAGCACAACAGCCCAGCTGGTTTTGGTATCAAGCTACCACGTCAAATTTGTCCTCTGCAGCAGTGAACCCCACGGCTTGAGAGTCTGACAGGTAAACCATCATCTTTTTCTTCTAAAGGTTAGTCATTAATTCTTACTGTTTAATTTCATGGATTGTGCCCTGGCTGACATACAGGGAGGCAATGGGAGAGCTGAGAAAATGGAAAATGAGAAGTGGATGGAAAGAGCATTCTTGTACGCACGAGTCTTGGCTTGTATGTCTGAATTGACTACGTAAAAAACGGACATGGACAACACCTAAGCAACAAAGACACATGCCTGGAAGTTCAGAAATGCCAGAATAAAGGTTATTGTTTCAGCAGGGTTTCCCTTCCTTTTTGTTTTTGCATTCTGGCTTATCCTTTAGAGCATAATGGAGCTTTTCCATGTCACCTCTGTGTCCCTAACAAGTAGAGCAACAGTCCAGTATTTTGCCTGTTCCAGCCAGCTGTTGGAGCGAGGGGTGTTGGTCTGGCAGCTGGAATGAGATGATTTTGCAGAAGGAACAGGCTCCAGCAGATGGCAGTGGCAGACATCTGATGAAGGCCTCGGCAGCATCGGCCTCTCCCCGTGCCTGCTGTAGCAGGCAGCAGAGCAGGACAAGCAGCCAGGCCATGCTCAGCCCTGCAGGAAGGCCCAGGGAGGAATTGTCTCCATGCCCACTGTTTCATCACCCAGAGCCCTCTCTGGGCTACCACGGTACAGTTCAGCAGGTGTTAGCCCCAGTGCTTTGTGGCATCCATCAGCAGTTAGGAAGGAGGACAGTTTACCAGCCTTAAATCAGCAGGAACACTTATGAAGTTGGGTGAATTCATGGAGACTGAATTATTCATGGCCTCAAAACATAAGCATTCCCCTGCCACGTTGGAAGTCTGGATGAGATGCTTTTATGCAGGATGCCCCCTGAGGTTCTCTGCTTTCGTAGCACGCTCTGTGTCTCGCCTTGAGGTGGAGCTGAGCAGCCGAGGGTGGAGGGAAGCTGACTTTTTCACTCCACTGTCCTGATGGCAGACAGCTTGTGGGACAGTGGCCGAGCATCAGTTAAATGTAAATTTTCTGTAGATGGTGCTGTAGCTGGAGACTGGTGGCGTTTGTTTGGTTTGTCTGTGGTTCACAGCACAGAGAAGTGGTGGCTGTGAGTCAGGGCATGCATTTTTCGAGGTGTTGCACGTATGCAGAAGCAGTCTCAAAAATAAATGTATATACAAACATAATCTGTATCATAAAGCTTGCAAAGCAAAGGAGACGTGTAAAAACAATACACTTGCTCTCTTTTGTAAGAGGATGTAGAAAAGAAAGCACAGAAAGGCCAAAAACTTTGTCTGTCTGCTCTGAAAATGTTCTTGGCAGAGGTAGGAAGCTGGCCATGAATGCATTTTGCTATAGCTAATTAATTCACTACAAGCACCGTGCCTGTTAGCAGGTCTCTGTGACCCAGTAATGGTGCTGTTTCTTTGTTACTACCCCGAGCAGTGAATTCTCCAGGGTTACGATGCTGAGCACCCTTCCCATGGCAGGCTCAGTGCTGTGCAGGGCCACCTGCCCGCTTCTGTGCGGGTGGCTTTGGCTTAGACTTGGGTTCCTTCCTGGGGTTTGGCTGGTGGTGAACATGTGGCCTGAAGAAACCAGGAGGAGAAGGGGGAAATGATAACAGGGTGAACCTGTGAAAGCTCCTGGGAGAGAAAGACCTGGAGATGGAAGAGCCAGAAGTCTGTCAGAGCGGGGACAACACCACAGCCTGCACTGCTATCAGCTGGGGGGGTTCCTGATAGAAGGAGAAAAAGGGTATGGTGAAAACGAAGACAAAAGGGTGGAGGAAACACCCTGGTGCAGCCTCCCTGGCTGGGGAGGAGGGAGGAACAGCCACAGCCACAGGTACCACCAGAAACCCCAACCTGATGTAAGGTCTGCCCCATTTTAATTGCAAGGGGAGCTCCTGCTGTCTGTGGAGCAAATGGGATCCAGCTGCGTTCTCCAAATGCCCTCCTTCAGAAGGAGTTTTCCCAGGTCCTGCTGTTGGGGTTTCTCTGGTGGCGTGTGGCTGCTTGTCTTCCCTCCAGCTCCTGGCCATCAGCATCCTGAGGGATGCTCTAAAGAGGCCGGAGCCCCGCTGCATTTACCTAAACTGCTCCTTCGCAGCATACAGAAAGCAGAGCAGGGAGCCAAGGGTGGAACCTGGGTTCCTTGCGGGCTCCCTGCCCCGTGCCAGAATTATTATGAAATGTTTACTGACTGCAGAGGAAGAGTGCTGCACGCAGAGCTGAAGCAGCAGCCTGCATGGCCTGGTGTTTCAAATCCTCAATATTTTTCCAGCTGCCAAAATGGATTTTTTTTCTCTCCAGGCAGGCATTCGGCAGCAGAGTTAGAGCAGCCCAAGGGGTTCTTGAATCTCGGGCCCATCTCTGGTGGGCCGGCGATGCACATGAAGCCCTCTGTCTTCACAGGCTCCCCGAAGCACGGCCGGTTACTGCATCCTGCTCTCCCAGACATCTCTCAGCAAGAGCACCGGGTGGGCTGCACGTAACCGAGTGTCAGCGCTGTGTCATCGGGTATGTTTATTCAGCGCGTCCAGATTTTCATACATTAGTGCCACAGGGAAATTCAGGAGGGAATTCGCTCAGGGAAAAAGAAATGTTGCCCGGGACTCCGAGGCTGAGGAATTCAAATCAAAATCTCTTTCCATAAATGCAACCCATTAAGAGTCTCTTGATTGTCTATTTGAATATTTCAATTTAAAACGCTACTTAGAAAGTGTAAATAAAATATTCTTCACTTCTGCAAATTAAATTTATCTGCAGTTGAAGTCCATTGAGAGCTACCCCACGGGTGAATTTGCCCTACATCTCATTTCTGCCCTGGGGTGTTTTCACAGCAGTCTGAGTCATCCAAAGCTCCCAAGCTGAATTAATTCCTGCTGCTTTCTGAATCTCACAGATGATATCCCACAGACAAAGCCACGTCTGTGATTCAGCGAAGTGCTGATTAATACTGAGCAGGAACAAGCCGGGCACCGCTGTTTGTTCCTGGCCGTCTCCAGCCGGCTCTCAGGAGCCGCTGTGGATTTCTGAAGACCACAAGAGCTTCCAGACGGGGCTGGGGAGAGGCAGAGACCCAGCAGAAGAGATGTGGAAGCCACAGGTGGTGGCAGAAGGGTCCCTTCCTCACCCCAGGAGCCAGCCCCAGCCCCGTAGCTTCCAGCACTCAGCACTCCCTGACCAGCACTGCTCTCCAAGGCATCCCCAGGTCTTCAATCATAGTTACACCTCCTGCAAACCCAGCCACGTTCCTTGCTCATGCACGTGGCCACGGTGTGTTACCAAGCTTCAACCCTGCCGAAGACTACATGGGTTTGGCTCCAGCCTCTGCAGCCCACCCTTGCCCTGCAGGGAAGGTTTCTGCTTTGTGCTTTGCCTGCTGGTGAAGCACCGAGCTCAGTTAGGTGGCTGGAGACCCAGGTCCTGCCCCCAGATGTTTTCCAGCCGCTGCTGCAGCAATGCTGGTGAAGGAGAACCTGCTGGAGCCTGGCGTTGCAGACAGGAACCGTGGGAGCATCCCCAGACTTGCTGAGGCTTGCCAGAGCCCTCTGGGGAGCTAGAAGCCCCATGTGGCAACACGAGGTCCTCTGCACCCAGAGAGCTGTGCCTCGGGGTTTCTCACATCCTCCATGCGCTTATGGGGCATTGAGGAGCTGCAGGCAGCAGTGGAGACGCCTCAGGCACATGGATTTTTTTGGAGCTTTTGACTGGAAGCATTTCACATGGGGCATGGAGCAAGTCCTGCCGTGCTGGGGCTTGGCAGCCATGCAGCAGGTGCCCAGGCAGCTCCCCGTGGCGATGGGGAGGCTCTTGGGTTGTGCCGTGGCACAGAGGCAGATGGTGCCTTCAAGAAGATTAACAGCACTAAACCCCGTTTGCCAAGAGCCTATTGATTTTCCAGAAGGGTAACAATTTTTCTCCTTATGTACCAGCCACGAGCCCAACATAATTTGCTGTGTAGCGGGAGGGAAATCGGCTTTCAGCGTGATTTAGGGAGGGCCGTGCTGCATCCAGACACAGAGCAATATGATCTTTCTCCAGTGCTGTTACACACCGCCTTAATATTTAATTAGAAATAAATAACAGTTCTGTTCAGCGCTAATTTGTAGCTGAGTTAGAGGACAGGCCGAATGCCAGCATCAGGTCCTGCACTGGGCGGAAGGCTTCCCGGTGAGTCAGGGTAAGGAGGGAACGGTCCCAGGCTCTTCCTCTGCCTGGGGTCCTGAGATCAGGAGTCTGGGCATGCGGAGAAGTGATAGGGAGAAGTGGTGCTGGCACTGAATTAACCTCTTTTCTCAACAGATTGAGAATCTGGGAGGTCCCCTGGTTAGCTGAATATACCAGACTTGATGACTTGCTTTTTGTCTTAATGTATTTATGTTGTGGACAACCAGCAGCACAGGACAGAGACCTTAGCACCACCAGGAGCTCCTTCTCCTCTGGGGAGGTTCAGCCCATTGTGATAGGGGCTGTACAAACACCTAACAAAAAGATAATGCTGAGTTTGCAGTCTCATCTCATCAAGTCCAACTCCTATCTCTGCACAGGACCACCCAAAAATCAGACCGTGAATCTGAGAATGTTGTCTAAAGGCATCTTGAACTCCGGCAGCTCGGTGCCATGACCACTGCCCTGGGGACCTGTCCCAGTGCCCGACCATCTCTGGGTGCTGAACCTTTCCCTAACCCACAGCCCGACCCTCCCCTGTCCCAGCTCCATGCCGTTTCCTCAGGTCCTGTCACTGTCCCCAGAGAGAAGAGCTCAGTGTGCCCTCCTGCTCTCCCTTGTCCACATAGATATCAACAAAGAATTGTGTCAAAAAAGTCCAAAATGTGTTACAGAACCAGAGAATCACAGAATGGCTGAAGTTGGCAGGGACCTCTGGAGTTCAACTGGTCCCACCCCTGCTCCAGCAGGGACACCCAGAGCAGGGTGCCCAGGACCACATCCAGGCGGCTTTTGAAGACCTCCAAGAAGGAGATCCCACAGCCTTGGGGCAACCTGTGCCAGTGCTCAGTTACCTGCCCAGTACAGAAGTGCTGCCAGGTGTTCAGAGGGAGCCTCCTTTGCTCCAGTTTGTGCCCATTGCCTCCTGTCCTGGCACTGAGCACCACAGAAAAGAGCCTGGCTCTGTGCTCCTTGCACCCTGGGGCTGACCAGGCCTTGTGGGCCTTGAGCTTGGGTTGCGCCCTTCCTCACCACACTGGGGTGAAGAGAAAGAAAAGTCTGAGCTGCCTCCCTCTTGTTTCAGAGCACTGTCATTCAGCGTACACTGTGTTACCAGCAGGTCACGGGAAACGTACCTGGACCCATTTGTTGTTTTGAATAGCAAAGCAGTACTTCTATGCAGCATTAATTTAAATTTGCCCTCCTGCAGAAGAGTGGTGGGCAGCGAGCCTTCTGAAAGATGCGTTTTTATGAGCTCTCTCTTCCACTTCTGTCCGCTGATAAATATTTATGTAGACTTTCCCTGACAAAGGCCTTAAACGCAGCCACATTTCATTTCCTCCCTGGGAGAGCAGCGGCAAGGAGTGGTCGGTGATGGACTGGGCAGTGGCACAAGACACTATGGGATGTTTAGAGGGGGAAAGGGAGGGGTCTGGGTAGTTTGGGGAGGAACAAGGGTGGGAAAACAGAGCAGTGAGGGGATGAAAGGAGCCAGGTGTGTGTGAGGAGCTGGCTGGTCGGTATGCCTGGCCGTGCCCTGTGCCTGGTGAGCAGGGCCTGTCTTCTCTCTGCACCCTGCCTGGGTGAGGGACTCAGTTCTGTGTGTGTGTACGGGGACCTGGGAGCCAGAAATCCAGGTCAGGCCCCCCATCACAGGGCCACATGCCTGCGGGAAAGGATTGAAAGGCAGGAAATTGCTCTTTTTAATGCCTTCAGGCTTGCAAACTCCCTCTCAAATTTGGGTGTTGACTGGCAGCTGACCCCCCCTCGGCACCGAGGCACATCTACCTTGTGACACTGCTCGGTTCAGGCACACCTGAGCTAATAGAGCTGCTCCCGATGGCATCGAGCTGCTCAGAAACCAGTCACTGGTGATTCATGAGTCGGATGATCCTCTACCAGCCTGTCTCCTAAACAGGCACAGCCCAGGGGTGTGCTGAGACAGTCACCCCCAAAATGGTCTCACTGACACAGGAGGCAGCACATGTTCAGCAACAGAGCACAGGGTTCATGCTCTGCTCTGACCAAGTCCTGTCCCCATCTCTCCACACAGTGAAATGCCAGATCAAACAGAAATCCCTACAGCATAAAGGGGTGTGAGAGGCCTGAGAACGGCGGAACTGAAAAGCCCACGGCACCCTTGGTGTGGGATTAAAATGTGAACACATCAGCAGCATGAAGCTGGTTTCAGTGATGCACATGTCCACTAGCAGAGATGGAGCTGAACAAGGAGGCTTTGAGGCCTTAGGGACACCTAAAAATTTTGTTTTGGCAAATAAAATTCCAGTCCTTCTGCCTTTTCATATGCTTCTCTGAGCTGCTGTGGAGGAATACCATCATCCAACCCCTTATTTCCATCAAAACATATTAACAAATTACAGGCTCTTGTATCAGTTTGTGATTCTGTGAGTGTTTGCGGAGAAACACTCTGAGCTGATGAATTATTTAAAGCAGATGCAGTACATCTCAGAAAATGAATTTGATTAAGTGGAAAGATATTATGAGGAAAACTAAGACAAAAGAGTACGGGAATCTATTTTCATAAAATACAGCATGCTTCCTGGTTCATTGTAATTCTGAGTAAATAGATGAATTAGTAGGTATACTGATAGATGGGCTACTAGAAGGACATAATATTTACACACAAAATTAATATAAAATAGAGAATGGTCTTGCTAAGCAAGACATATTACCCTCCTTCCAGCCTGTTCCCAAAGCAGGCAATGAGCAGCCTACAAACTGGAAATAACAGATGGGGTTTTGTTATTTCAGACTTCTCTTTCCAAAGCCCTGTACTGTGCACCGTGCAGGTGTGTTTCTGACTGCTGATGTGTCACTGCAGATGATACTGAAGCATAGAGGTTCTGCCCACATCTCCGTCCAAAACACCTTCTAGATTGTTACGGCTCCCGTGGCTCATCACAATATGTAGAGATCGATACAGAGAAGCCAGGTCCTTGATCAGACCAGATGTGGAAAAAAGTTTGGGGACTTGAGTGTCCACAAGCCTGTCTGTTTTTAAACAAAATGTCAGCTTGTCTACAAACCTTGTCTTGACCACTTCCTTAGAAGGTACTACAACGCTATCATACAAAATACAAACTACCTCTGCACTGAAAATGGAAAGTTGCTCTCACATATTGCCTTTATATGCCTTAATATTCCTGTGTACTGATTTCCTTCCTTTTGTTCTTTCTTTTTCTTCCTTCATCCATCTTTCTTTCTTTCTTCCTTCCTTCCTTCCTCTTTATTTTCCTTCCTTCCTTCCTTCCTTCCTTCCTTCCTTCCTTCCTTCCTTCCTTCCTTCCTTCCTTCCTTCCTTCCTTCCTTCCTTCCTTCCTTCCTTCCTTCCTTCCTTCCTTCCTTCCTTCCTTCCTTCCTTCCTTCCTTCCTCCCTCTCTCCCTCCTTCCTTTTGTTCTTCTGAAAGACATATTTATTTGCATTATTGCTTCACTGACATCACAAACAGCCCTGTGGAATGATATATGAATGTCCAGTTAATTTCCATCTTCTCTTCTACAGTATTTATTTCTTCTGCTTTTTATTTTTTTATAACAAAACTCATAATTAATATTTATTGAAATAAAAAATAGAAAAAAATGTAGTAACCTGCTCCTGCAAAAGTGCTCTGAGACATGTAAAAAGGAAAAGCATTTGCATTTTTGACAAAAGTGGCAAAAAGAAGGTTTATACTGCTTTAGCAAGAGGATGATGAAAAAACTCCTCCAGATTTCTCTTTTTCAGTTGCAGAGGTGGATACAGTGAAAAAAAAAAATTACCAACTTTTTATTTCACATAAAAAAAGTAAAAAGGTTAATGTTTAGGAATAGATACAAAGCCCACTGTAGCAGCAGGTTAATTCAGAGACACACACATTGAATACTAGGAGTGAAACCAGCTACCTTGATCTTGAACAAAGCACCCTTCTGGAGAAAAACACGGGTTTGCTTAGACTGAAGACAGGTGCCAGCCAATGCACTGACCAGTATCCTTCTCAAAAACAGGCAGTGTAAGCTCAGATTCACCAGGGAGGTCTGTGCTTTCCCAGTAGTGGGAGCAGTCAGTGCCTAGCATCTTTGCAAAACTGCATCTCTGCAGTTCAATACCCCACATCAGAGGCACCTGAGACACCTGTGTTCTTTACCCTATCTGCAGGCTAATCCTGCCCACCCACACATGCACACATAAAATGGAAATAACAATTTGAACCGATCTACATAAATGCAGCTCTTTGAAATGCACTGATGTATGTTATTACCTGAATCTGGAGAGCACTTATGCACAGCGCACGCATCCAGGGAGGAAGGGGAGAACAGATTTAAAATTTGGGTACGATAGCTGGTTGCATAGAGGGGATTGTTACAGACAGAGAGGGGAAGAAATTGAGGTGAAGAATTGTCTCTGGAGGAAAAAGGGAAAGGGCAAGGAAAAAGAGTGAAGGAAAAACAGAACTCCATGAAGTAGATGGTTCACAGTTACTTCAGGCAGCAGTTTAAGTTTCTCAGTTTCGAAGATAACACTTACTTATCACCAAGAGATGGGTTGGTAATTCGTGCTGAAAAGTGCTCTGAGATTCTTAGAATAAAGGTACTTTTGGAGATGTAAAGTATCATCCTTGAAACATTTATAATTATGCCACATTGGGATTGTGAACTTCAAACCTACTCCTAAACAGTAGCAACAACCCATCCAATAATACTCGGCCAACCCTACACTATACCCATGATACCATCAACAGACAAATCTTCGTTGGAAGAATGGGTAAGGAAAAAAAATATTAAGCGTGAAAAAGAAAAGAATGTTAAGTATTTTACTAGGTCTCTCATCTGGGAAAGCTAGTTTGCTGAGTGTCCAGCTGCAGTGCAGGTGGCACGATCAACTTCAAAATTTGTGTTTACTCATTTTGTTTCCCCTTGGAAAACTGTAGACAAGCTGCTAGTGATGAGACCACCACTAGGTAAGTCAGTAAAAGAAAATGTTAGACCTCATGTCCTCCTAGTTCATGATAGTTGTGCTCAGTTAGTCCTGCCCCCTTACTTCCAGGATCAGGAGTTTACCTTAGGACTTTTTTTCTGTCCATTTACTGTGTTATAGCAAGTGTCTTCAAATCCTGCGTTATTTACCATCTCCCAGACTTCCACATTAATGTCAGCCCATAATTCAGTTAGATCCTTGGGCTGGCAGCAGTCAGTGCCTTGGAGAAGGGAAGAGTGTGGAGATGCACCCAAAAATCTCTATTTCGCTCCATCTCTGCGCCTCTCTGAGATCCTCTGCTTAGGTTGACAGCATGTCTCAGTCTCTTTCCAGATTGTTGATGACTTGCAAAGTGGAGTGTGGTTGTTGGCATTCCCCTTACGTCGTGAATTCTGCCTGCAAGTGCTAGGAAAAAATAGGAAGTTTTATGATACATTCAAGCCATAGAGACAAAGAAGTTTAGAAACTGAAGTCTGGTCTTTTTGCTTCTCATACTAAGATAAGAATTCTATCAAGAAGCAGATCCTAATGCAGAGCCAGGCTGTTTTATCCCATGCCTGAAGAGGTAAAGAGCACTTCCTTCATCTCACTCTATCCTATATATATATATCCTATATATACGTTGTATCCCTCATGCATTTATGGAACCAAGCCCAGGCCAGCTCTACGAATGAATCCTAGAATCAATCCTAGAGAAAGTCAGACCTGTTCTGCCAGTAAGAAACCCGCTGCTGGTAGTAGGGCAGACGGCTGGGTATGTGTGTGTGTCTGTGCGTGTCTGTGCGCTGACTCCCTTCCCTAAGGACATCCTTCAAGGAAGTGTACGGAAGGGAGTGAACACCAGCACCCCTTGTCAGCACAGCTGCTTGGCACTGAGCCTTGCTGCCAGTGAGCTGGGATTAGATCCACTGAGCTCCACGTTCTCGTGATTGTCTCAGCACTGCTGGTTTAGGTTCCTGTCTTAGTCTCTGTCTGTCTCCCTTGACCAAAACACCTCTGTGGAGATCTGTAGCTTGGTCATTTCTGTTTCTCAGGGCTGGCGCTCAGCTCAAACCTGGAATTGTGCTCTTCAGCCTATTTTGGAAGGGGAGAAGGAACAAATCCAACTTTTCAAGTGCGAGACTTTGCAGGCTTTCTATCAATCACATAAGAGATTTCTTTTTTCTTCCTGTAGCGTAAAAGCAGCCCTCACAGCACCCACACAACAGCAACAAAGACATCTACTTACCCTTCCACATCATGAAACCTAACAACAAAATTATGTTCGCTCCTCTTACAAAATTTGGCAGGACCTACAGCGTTTCTTTCTCTTCCTTTTCTCATTTAATGCACATTGGGTAATAATCTCCAGGGCTGTATCGACACCTTCTTTTGTCTTGGCAGAACACTCCAGGTAAGCATATGCCCCAATCCTGGCTGCTAAAGCTTTTCCTTCTGTCGTGTTAATGGGCTCATTGCCTGAAGTAGCTAGTTTCTTCTGGATACCTTCATCATCCCTCAGTTCTATCATGGTAGCCACCAGAATAATGGGAACCGTGGGGCAGAACAGTTTGATTTCTGGAACCCAAAAGTCAAGGATGTTTTGCTGCGAGTCAGGCCTAACCACCGAGAAGCAAATTAAAATCACGTTGGTGTCCTCATAGAACACTGAGCGGAGATTTTGGTAACTGACTTCATCCCTCCCTGACACATCAAACA
This sequence comes from Netta rufina, assembly GCF_964035555.1. NCBI lineage: Eukaryota > Metazoa > Chordata > Aves > Anseriformes > Anatidae > Netta > Netta rufina. The sequence goes on from NC_140125.1 coordinate 111,641,360, forward strand.
GAAATAGTTTCATTTCGTGCCCATCTACCTCCGTGTCAGTGGCATAAGTGTCGAAAAGAGTTGGCTCATAGCATCTGGGAAGCTGTTCGTGACGCAGAGCGAAGAGGAGGCACGTCTTACCGCTGCGGTCATCTCCAACTACAGTAAGCTTTCTCCTAACAGCAGCCATTCCTTGAAAACCAAGATGAAGAAAAAAATGGATTATTCCTGTGCATTCTGTGCATTTTTTTTTCTTCTTTTTTTCTTTTTAAAGCTTTTGTGAAAGGTAGAAGAAGAGAAGAAATTCTGTTAGCTTGGGATTCTTTCCCTTATATCCTCTTTTCTCCCCATATTTCTGCCTTACCATTGTTCCCTGTTTTTTTTTTTTTTTTCCTTTTTTTTTTTTTTCTCTTTTAATTTCTCTGATATTAGAATCTTCTGAAATTGCGATTACCTTGCTTTCGACTTTATTGTATATCAAAAAATGAAGGTATAAACTAAATCTGGGTGTAACCAAGATTCCTTCAGTGTCCTGTGTCTCTGTTTTACCATCTTCAATGTTATTTATCGCCAGTGTTCAGTCCATAGTAGATTTCATTTCCTACACTGAATGCCTTAATTCTGTGAGTGAGATGGAGCATAAACCACTGTACTGGACAACCATACAGATTGCCTACATTTTTCCCACCACTGTCTGCTCGTGGAATTCTACCAGCGGTGATAGCTATGCTGGATAAATCCATGCTGCTTTTGCTTATAGATCTGTTCTTATGTGGGAGGTAAGAAAGTGTTCTCTCTCTTCATATATTCACGGTCATTTTATATGAGATAGAAGTGTTGCACTTACAGGATAGTAATTCCTAGCATCAGTCTTCTCTTTCTTGATGTTCAGTATGAGATTGGCTTCTTCTAATATCGCGGCTGCCTCAGCTTCCTTAGGTCACCGTTTCCATCTAGAGAGATTACCACCACTCTTCAACGACTGTCACGATGAACACTGTATTTAAAGGGATAGGTTGATGTTTCTTAATATAGCCAGCCAATCTACGAGGAGAACCTCATGACATCATTGCTTTTTAAAGAGTCAACTTGCAACAAAGTGGAAGTTACACAATTCATTGACAGATCACAGCATGTTTGCTTCAGAAATTTCCTCATTCTTATTGCAAAAGGCTCATCCTGAGTGAGCATTTCAGTACTGAGTGTGCCAAACTGCTTTTGGAGGGGGTGGAGGGTGACAGAGGAAACGAGCAGTAGAGTTGTCAGACGTGCCTCAAGGCACCTCATAGAAATGAATTCCAGAGTCAAAGAATGGATGAAGCAGGAAGGGATCTCTGGAGATCATCTGGTCCATTCCCTTGCAGGGTCAGCTAGAGCAGGCTGCTCAGGGCAGTCAGGTTTTGAATATCTCCAAGGAAGGAGACTCCACTAGCTCTCTGAGCAGCCACTTCCAGTGTTTCATCATCCTCAAAGTAGTGAAATAAAATCCATGACAGTCTAAAGGGAAAGAACTGTCCAGTGTAATTGACACTATCTTGGACTCCAGAGGTGGAAACTGACCTCCCTGATATCTTGTTGGCATGGGGAAAGTCATTTCTCCTCTCTGTCTCAGTTTCCCTGGTAGGCAAAGCCTGCAAGGTGCTTGCATCCACTAAAAACTGAGAGCAAAGGTAACCAGAGGTGGATTACTTTGGTCTCTCTGCAGAGAGAACTGTTTGCACAGGCATTGCTGGTGATGCAGACACTTACCTGCTGACGTACAGTTATGTGGTCAGCCCGTTTATTTCATGCAGCTACCGAAGAGTTCTTCAGCTGAGGGTTTTTAGGAACTTGTTTTCTTTAATTGGAGAGAGCTGGAGACCTGAAGGAAATTAGTTTTCTGTGGTGGTCTAATTTTACTCCGGCAGACTGTATTTCTTGAGTCCTGTTCACGTATAAGCCTGAATAAAATTGAAGTCATTGGATTCTGACTTGCTCCACTAGAGGAACAATGCCAATGGGTCCTGTACAGCTCTTTAGGATCATAAAGGCATTTCTCGTTTGGGATGATGTTCTTTTACTTGTGCTGTACTTAACCTAAATGAAAATATCCAGGCCTTTCCCACCTTCTCTTCTTGTGCCTTGGCATTCCAGTCTCTAGGTAGATCGATCTGGCTTCTTGGCCGAGCGCACTGATCACCAAGGGATCTGAGAGTTGAAGAGCTGAAGATCTGAGAGTTGAGACCCTTTTTGTCAGGGACATTGGAAAGGTGTGAACCTGCTGTGACTTGCAGCAAGTGCTCTGGCTCCTACATATGTCAGAAACTCTTCACAGCTTAGAGATGGACACTTACCATTTCTACCTGTTTGCCAGTATCTTCTCAGAGCTTTTTAGCACTCCAAACTGCTCATATCTAGCAAGCTCTTGCTTCCTTTAGAAGCTTCTTGTTTCCCCGAGAAGCTCTGCGTGAGGCCTGCAGGATGCTTGTTGCTAGCGTTACGGTGCAAGTCAGCGAGCAGGACTCGGTATGCCACTACTGGCACATACGGCTCCCGCAGCGTGTTATGCCACAGCAGGCAATGTACTTACTTGCCTACTTATTGACAAAAAGGGGGAAGATTACCTTCCCCACTGAGCTTTCGCGCTTTTGGTGCAGATTTATGCTCGAACACAAATTATCCGAGTTACAGACATGCCCTTTAGAAAATCTGTTTAGCAAAGAGAACAGGGAGGAGGCACATAATCTGGAAACAATCTCCAGTAATTGACTGAAATTGTCTTCTCAACAACAGAAAAATACCAATTGGATTAAAGCAAGTAAAAAATCCCCAAAGGCTGGGTTTTAATCTCAAAACCACCAGCACAAGCAATGAAAGCGAAGAAGTGGTGTCTTCTTTCTCCTCCTCATACTTTTTTCATCAATCATACCGACGTACGTGGTGCAGCAGAACCAATAAGTTCTCCGCTTAGAGACTGCACATTTAGGGGTTATTGGAAGTGGAGTTTCATCTTGCTGAAAGAAGTACAGTTTCACATATGATGGAAATTTGACAAGGAAATACAAAAACTACAACACAGAGTTAAGAAATACGTGAGCTGGTTGTGCCACAGCCATGCTTGAATGCAGAACTGGTCCCATTCAACATTCCCTAATGAGAGAAACAAACCACCTTATCCCAGAGCCTGCTTTCATTTTCTCTTCTTCTCAGGTTTTCCATCTCTGCTCTCAGTCACCACTTCAAGAAGGAAGCCTATGCACCTCCACACATCATTATCCACTGTGCTCAGCTACAGGACTGCTGCAGTTCCTCCTTCTGCTGCACTCGCAGCACTGTAACACTGCTCAGATTCCTATTTTCCGTGATCTAAGCAGGAGGAAGAAAGAATTCCTACACACAACTCCTGATTGCTGCTGTTCTTGAAACTGGCTCATTTCATGCTTTCATGTACAGGCTGATAAGAGGATGCTCCAGAGAAGAGAAACATATATCTGATAAAATATAAATGAAGGCTTCCTCACTCCCACTTGGACAGCTCAATACACCTACCGTATAGTGCTTCCTTCTGCTTCAGTGCAAAATTAAACTGGGGGATTTGATAATGAAGCTTTCTGATATTTATGGGCTGAATGCACTACAAGAGAAAAGTGGCACACTGCAAATTTACATTAAGTGTGAAACCCAGGCCATCATCATGTCATGGGTAATAAAAAGTACAAAGGTATAGAAGGCATTTAAGTATAAATGTGTGATAACCACAACACCTCGAGGCCATTGCCTAGGCCAGTGACATGAGAACTGTCTCAGCCTACGTCAGTGGCAGGACCAGGCCTGTGGGCATTGGAAACCCCACGTCCTGGAGTTACACAGACTTTGCCGGAGTCCTTCTTGCAAGGTGGGAGATCAAACATTCAGTATAACTGCGTTGAAGACTACAGAAGCAAGATTTTACTAGTGAGTGAGGCATTCATAGCTCAGGCCACCAGGGGCTGAGAGGTTAACCGGCTACTGGAGCAATATCTGCACTGCTCAATGGGAAGAGCCTCTGCCATCAGTGTGACGTGGGTTAGCTGGACCTTTTCAGAGCTCTTCCTGAGCACAGTTTGGAAGCTGGGATGAGCAGATGGTTTGGACGCGGCCCCCCTGTCCTGAAGGCTGCAAGAACTAAAGGGTGTGAGTGTGGGCTGCTCAGGTGTGCTTTCTGTGCACAGGTAGCAGCTAGCAGCGTGAGCAGCGCTCAGCAGGGTGAGCAGCAGAGCGGTGTGCTGTGAAATGAATAAGCTGCTGTTTCCCTGCCTCTCATGGCGCGGCACGGAGGAGACGATCAACATAATTGCTCATTCGGGTGGCTCTTTCTTCTATTTAATGAAGCGTTTTGCTGATGAAAAGACAGAATCAAACGCTCAGGCATGATTCTTCGTGCAAGCCAAAAAACAAATAACAGCGAATTCAAACACAGATTTAAGCAGCACCTATCACGAGCTGTAAAGCACTTGCTTGCAGCTTTTCCTGCTGATTCCTCAGAGGTGTGGGGCTTACAGCTTCGGAGGCTAAGGAACAGGGCACCCGAGGCAGCAGGGCTGCCGCAAGGTGGCACTGAACTCCGACGAAAAAAGAAACATCATCCATTTAGTGCTGAGAGCTTCAAGGAACTTAAAAAGACGAAAGGTATTAAGACTCGCATTGTACTGCAAATTGACTCCGCTTGCCTGTCAAAGTGGTTCTGCATGCTTGGGATATTTATAGGGGAAAGAGGTACAAGTCTTTTCCACCATGAGAAGGACATGGCAGCATGGAAAGAAGACTTTTACATCAGTGACTTCTTTGGGGTTCGTGAAGAATTTAAGATTGTGAGCAGTGATAATAAAGGTAAAGGGACAATGCCAATCCGAAATTTAGCACGTTAGAAGTTCAAAGGTCCTGGAGAGCACTGATGACCGTGACTACACTTTTATAGTTTGCTGTTTGGTCAGTTTGAATTTATGATGGTGACTTCATGGGAAAAATGCTGTACAAACTTCAGATCAAGATACAAACCCATCCATCACCCAACGGAGAGATGTGTTATTTTGAAAGAGAGAAATAGGAATTACAGAAAAAAGGCTCTCAGAAGATGAATTACATTTCAATGCCTAGGATTAAGTGAGTCGTAAGCGAACCACATGCCCTATTACCACACACTTCTGTAACTCTATGGAAGGCACCTGTCAAGGAATGGGATATGCTCAATGGTGTATTTGGTCTTTAAGTGGGTGTTTTCAAATACAACTTTTAATAACAGCTGTATTGTCTGGGTTCTGTGCTATTCACTAATGGCAGCCCTGGCTGGCAAGGGAAGGCAAGGTCTGGGGGGTAAGGAGAAAATCGCCTGGGTGGAAATGCTTGCAGGGAAACGAGCTTCAGGCAGCACCCAGAGAACAGCGATAGCTGTGATGGGGACAGAGCCAGCTTTTCAAGGAATTTCAGTGAGCTTTTACAGCGCAGGGCTACATTAACGTGAGCCGAGTCAGTGCCGAGGCACGCAGCCCCAGCCTCCACACAGCCTTTATACTCTAATTCTCCACGTTCATTTATTAATTTACTGGCACTTCCCATATCCGTCAGCGTAAACCAAAAGGGCATTTCGGTTCAAGCCTGCTGCTTTTCCCGGCGCACAGCCCCTCCGCTCCCCTTTGCCCAAAGGCAGGACAGGGGCCAATTTTTTTCCTCTCAGGGGCCAATTTTTTTTTCCTCTCAGGACGGGCAGCGGTCGGGGATCCAACCGAGCCCCAAATATTTAACCCCAAACAGCCTCCGGTCGGCTTTCACAGGGTTTCACAGCCGGATTTTCCCTCAGGGGCCGCCCGCCCCCAGCTCTCCCCTCACGGCCGCCCACGGCCCCTCAGCCCCGCGCCCGCCACCGCCCCTCAGCCCCGCTCCCCCCCCCACCTCCCAACCCCGCCTCCCGCCTTCGCGAGCCCGACCAATCGCGTCGCTCGCCGCCGGGGATGACCTCACTCTCTGTCTCCCCATTGGCTGGCTATATTAAGAAAGTCGCGAGCGCCTTTAAATAGCGGCTCGCGGTCGCGGCTTGCGGCAGTTGGCGGCGAGTGGCGGTGCGGGTAGGAGGTCCCTCGCCCGGCTGTTACCAGGCGGCCTCGGCGGCGTTTCCCCAGCCGGGATTTGGGCCCGGCCGGGTTGCACCGAGCTTCCGAGCGTGCCCCCGAGGCCGGGGGGTTGAGGAGGGCCTGCCGGCCTGCCCGCGCGGGCCCGCCTACGCCACGGTGTCCTGTGAGAAGCGAGAGGGAGCGGGGGGCGGCCGCGGGCAGGAGGGCGCTGCCATCGTCCTGCTGCAGGGCAAGGCCAGCTTGGCGAGCTTGGCCATGGCCGCCATCCGCAAGAAGCTGGTGGTGGTGGGGGACGGCGCCTGCGGCAAGACCTGCCTGCTCATCGTCTTCAGCAAGGACGAGTTCCCCGAGGTCTACGTGCCCACCGTCTTTGAGAACTACGTGGCCGACATCGAGGTGGACGGCAAGCAGGTGGAGCTCGCCCTGTGGGACACGGCTGGCCAGGAGGACTACGACCGCCTGCGCCCCCTTTCCTACCCAGACACCGACGTGATCCTCATGTGCTTCTCCGTGGACAGCCCGGACTCGCTGGAGAACATCCCGGAGAAGTGGGTGCCCGAGGTCAAGCACTTCTGCCCCAACGTCCCCATCATCCTGGTGGCCAACAAGAAAGACCTGCGCAACGACGAGCACGTGCGCAACGAGCTGGCCCGCATGAAGCAGGAGCCGGTGCGCACCGAGGACGGCCGCGCCATGGCCATTCGCATCCAGGCCTACGACTACCTGGAGTGCTCGGCCAAGACCAAGGAGGGTGTCCGGGAGGTCTTCGAGACGGCCACCCGGGCGGCCTTGCAGAAGCGCTACGGCACCCAGAACGGCTGCATCAACTGCTGCAAAGTGCTATAGGGGGCAGCTGGAGCGTGGTGCTGGGCACGGTGCCTGGGTCACCTGTTGGTGGGTGGAGAGGAGCTGGGTTACGCACGCACACAGCATCTGCCTGTTCCCTCTGCTGGGGGCCGGCGATGGATTGGGGTGGGGGTTAAGGGAGGGGGCACGCTCCCTTAGCCTTGGCTGAAAAGGGTTGTGCTGGCTCAGCCATGGGGACAGAGGGAGGGGGGGGTTGCATGCCCTGAGTCTTGGGAATGGGTTGGAGAGAAGCCTTCTCCTTCGCTGGCCCCTGTGAGTTGATCGCTGACTCTCAACGACAAACAGCTGCTGGGACTGGACTGAACAAACGCTGCACCCGGCTCTTCCCCTTTGCCCACCACCTGCTGCTCCCGGCTCCCAGGCAGCCTCCTCTCTTTTGCAAGAGGAGAGCGGTGGAGCTGAGATGCTCCAAGGGACTGGTGCCTCCTGTGTGCATGTGCCTCCCCCGAGGCGGGCTGGGGAAGGGCTGCATCTCTCGGGCTGCCTGCGGCGTCCTCGCCTCTCCGGCGGGTGTTCTGACCTGCTGTGGAAGTTAGTGCCCCGAGGACCGGGGAGGGAGATCCCGAGCGAAGCCTGTATATATCTTACATTTTTTTTCTGTCTTGTGCAAAACTGGGGTAGTGCAGGGGGTGCTTATTTAAAGTGAGGTGGGGAGGGGGTGCCCAGCTGGGACTTGTGTTGTGCAAAGGAACTTGCCCGAGGCAAGCTGCTGTCTGCTGGCAGCACGAGCCTCCAACTGTCTCCAGCTGCGGGCTGGGAAGTGAAGCTGGACTGCTCCAACCTCCTCGGTGTCCATCCTGTTCTTGACAGACCAGGCAGGATGAGCAAGGGGAGGGGGTGATATTGCCATATTATGATCTTGGTGCCTGCTCCTTCATTTGATGTTGTCTTCTGCAGATGCGTTGATTGGGATTTATTTAAGTTTATTTTCAAAAGAAGTTACTTTGCACAACTTGGAGGGTTTTTTTTGTTTGTTTGTTTTTTGAATTAAACACTCAATGCACTTGCCATCTGCATTCAACACTGTAGTGTTGGAAACACTCAGCAACCTCATCTGGGCCTCGTTTTTAAAATTGTGACTTCAACACAAGCGTAAATAAAACCACTGTATCTTTTTGCCTTGAAAAAAAATGGGTGAAAACACTGTTCCTTACGCATTGAGTACATCAGACTTTAATACTAAAGGGCAGTTTAAAGAATTTAGGTTTATTTAAAACTTATTTTCACAGGGTAGCAGACCTGGGTGAAAATAATCTTGCGTTTCTCTGGTTCAGAGAACAAATTTATCCATTTATGTTTGTTTACTTTTTTTTTTCCTTCTTCCCTCAACAGTGGTACTGAGACTGTTTGGTTTTGTTTTTAATAAACTGACGTGGCAAAAACTGAGATGTATATGATGTTTACATAAAATTATGAACTGTGTATGCAGTTTTTTATGTAAAGTATTAAAAGATTCTATGCTGACACCTGAGGAAGCAGTGTTGTGATTTACGGAGGCTGGAGGGGTTACAACACACCCTGATGGGGGGGAGCTGGACCAGAGTTTGCCCCATACCCACACGTGCTCCCCTTGGTGGTTTCTGTGGCTGAAATACCCCATGGGCAGCTCTCAGGGCTGGTGGTGGTGGCTGCCTTCAGGGGAGCTGGTTTTTTAATTTCCACAGGTGGCTGTGTGGGGGTGGTGGTTAATCCGCCCTGCTTACTGCTTGCCCTCAAGGTGGGCTGGGGGGCAAGGCTGTGGCTGGGGTGAGGGCTTCGCTCACTGCTGCACGTGCAGGCAAAGCTTTGGCTTTCCAGGTGACAAAGCAGGCAGAGAACTGAAAATAGCTAGGCCAAAAGAATTATTTTTCATGATCAGAATTGAGACAGAAGCAGCTTTTATTTACTGGCTTCCTCTCTGGACAGCAGCAGGGCTCCTGGGCTGGCTCCACTCACTGTAGAAGCCAAAGCCACGGAGCTCATTTCCCAACCACTGTCCTCCTTAATTGCCATGGCCCTGTAAAAAGCCCGACTCCATGCACTTGCCTCTCCTCTCACCCAGCGCCCTTTGTGTGCTGCTCCTGCCTGCACCTGCAGCATCCGTGGCTCCTGGCCAGAGAGATGGGCTGGTGTCATGATGCTGAAGAACAAAGCCCGTGCCCAAAGTGCTGATATCTCCTTATTTATTTTTTAACCCCAGAAAAACTCCCTTAGGTACCTATGAGAGAAGCCTCAGCCAGATTAATATTTTTCTCAATCTTCTCACCTCCTTTTTTTTGCGGAGGTGTGAGGAAGGAGTCGAGCCTTCTCTTGGTCTCCCATGTGAATCCTTGCGGGGCACACTGAATTGTTCCAAAACGTTTACCAACACCAAGGCAAACACAACACGTTTGGCTGCGTTTGCTTGTTTGCTCAGGGAGGGCTCTGCCAGCCTCCTGCCGAAAGCAATCAGGCTTTTTTTTTTTTTTTTTCTGACAGGCTCACGTAACGGGCTCCTTGCTCCACGACTGGGAAGTCGGTCAGAACACGTGGAAAAACCTGGCTTTAAATTTTCAAGGCTTTAGATACGACACAAGGTGCAGTCCGTGCCGGGAGTTTGCTGCGTGGTTTCACCCGATCCATGGGGAAAGGCAGCTGCGTTTTCACCCGGTTTAGCCAGGACATCCTAACATACCCAAGCACTGTGTTTTGGGTATCAGTCTCCAAGGATTCCCATTTTCCTGGTGTTCAAAGCGAGTCTCTCATCTTCAGGCTGAGAATCCTAAAAAGGTTTTTGGTCCTTTGAATTTAAATCTCAGCTTTTAATGTCTAAAGGGCCTCTGCCAAAGGCTCCATTCTTGCAAACTCCCCCGAAGCCTCCTCATCCTGCGTACCACCAGCCAGCAACATTAAAATCAGCGTGGCAAACTTTTGCCTTAAACCGATTGCGACAGCTGCAGAACGTACCAATTCTGCTGGGCTGCAGCAAGAAGTAATCTTCTCGATGTCCCAAAGGTGAAAGCATTAATATTTGTATTTTAAACACAGGGAGATGAGTTAGCGTTGCACCTCTGCATAATTAACTCACCAATATTTCCCACCAAGGTGCTTACAGGGTAATTACCTCCAGTATTTCAGATCGGATGAAGCCTGGAAACGAAGCCACCTTGGGAAGGAAGGTCAGTGGCTTCTTCCATTTCAGAGGCACCGCCGCAGGAGCTGTAAGCAGTCCTCGTTTGGTGTGCCAAAACGTGACACATCGTCTTTGGGGCGAGAAAGAAGCCGGTGAAAATCCCTGCTAGTTTTGGCAAAGGGAGTTTTAATGTCGCGTGTTGAAGTCAAACCATGTTTTTGGCAGGTTGTTTCAGCTCTCGTGCAATACAGGGGGGTTGCTTGAATATAAGTAGGAGCAGAAATTGTGGCAATGTCTTACACAGCCTTTTGTTTTTGCAGCAATAACTTCATTTGGCTCTCTTTGCTTCACCGTGTATGCAGCATATTGCAAATCCAGTTTAGCAATCCAATAAAAAATGGACACTAATTCCCTGTAATAAGAGGAAAAATAAAGTAACTTGAGGACAACCACAAATATTTTACTAGAATCAGAGTCAATGACTGCAACTCCTTCATAGGTTTTATTCCTTGGATGCAGAAAACAAAAAAAAAAGCTTGGTTTGACCTTTCAGATTTTAGCGATCTGTAGCACTGGTGGATCCAGGTCTTTCTTGCCTTTGCTGGTTTTGTAATATCATAAATGGAAATTGCATTGATAGCTCCCTTTGCTATTTTGTAGAGCTAGCTTCGAAGGATCTAAGACTGGACACTTGTGGGGCTGAAGACCAGTTTGGAGGTCTGGGTAACCCAGCCTGTGCATGGAGACACTTTACAGCAGGCAGCCAGCAGAGATGTTGGGGAGAGCTTCAAGGAAGCTCGTGGAGATGGTTTGGATCCCACCGCTGTGGGTCTGTTCCCGCAGGGAACCTTCACCCCTCCAGTTTTACCTGTTGGTGAGAAGCAGCGACCAGGCAGATCAAGTTTTGGGGCCAGTTGCACCCCGAGCAGAAGCACAGAGCGATTTTCACTCCTTCAGAGCATCCACAAAGCGTTTTGAAGGAGGATTACCAGATGGGTGCCTACAGCACGCACTAAATACACAGACACATTTTTGCCCTAGCCTGCTGGTCTGCCTGCTTGACACCGAAATCTCAGTGGGATTTCTCCCTAAAATGCTTAATTCTGTTGCTTTCAGGCCATTCATCCTCATTCAGAGTTTGACAGGACAGGGCTGGAGATGGGCATTTGGAAACAAAGCGAATTTCCTGGCGGGCTCATTTGCAGGATAATGTCCCCTTCCTCCCCTGGAAGGGGTGGTGGCAGCCCTGCAACCCCCCCAGGGCACTGGAGGAGCCCTTTCTCCTGCTCCCAAGCTTTTGTGCAGTAGGTTGCAGCCTTCTGTATCCAAGCAGGCTTGAATATATTCATTTTTTTACTTTCCCTCATGATTTCTTTTGATTTCCTCTGACGTTCAGGAGGAAGTGACACTACCATTGCCACCACCTAGAGCGCCAAGGGGCTGGATGGGAGCGAGCTCAGTGCCTCCTGATGGCCCAGGACACCTCCCAAGCATTAACTCCAACGAGGTGCTGGCAAGACAAAGACGCACAAATACCAGTAACGAGGTGAAAAGGGAAGCAAACTGCAGTAATTGCCTGGCAGCCAGGAATTTCACAAAGGTGTGCCTAATGCCGGGGCTCCTTGCTACCAGCCTGCACGGCTCCCACGCCCCGCAGCATCTCCTCTTGGGTGGGCTCAGCAATTAACACTGCCCTGTTAAATTTGGAGCTCAGTGTGAACTGTTCAGGCTTGAAGAAGGGCTTTGGTGCCTGGAGGCTTCACTGCCCTTTTCAGATGGACCAGCAGGGTTTAATGAAAGGCCATTCCTCCTCTGAGCCTCCTTCATCTGGACTCTTCCTAGTCCTTCAGGGCAGCATCCAGCACAGCCTCCGTCCCGTAGAGGTTAGCCCATAGCAGGAGGGATGTAAATAATGTACTGACACCCTTCCCTTGTGGTCCTGAGCTCGGGCACTGTTCAGCTGTGGGACTTTGCAGTTTGTTTCGGGGTCATTTTGTCGGTACGGGCAGGCTGACCCGCAGCGACGGCTTGGCCACGTCACGCTGACGTGGCTGCAGGGTCACTGCAGAAGTTTCTCGTTTTGCTTCCTTTGATCTGTTGAAAAAGGATCAGGTTTCAGGGGAAAATCAGCCCGGACAAGCCACAGAAGGCCGGGATTACTGGCAGCAAGAAGCAGGGCGAGACAAGGTACAGGTCAAGCTGCAGCCAGCCAAGGCTTGGGCCCAGGACAGACAGGGACACACTGGTTGCTTCTTGTTGAAGATTGAATTGTTGAATATTGTCGAATCCGGTGGCTACACTCTCAAAAGCTAACAAAACAAAAAAAAGAAAGTGCTCACACTCCAAAATTTGCTGGGTTGGGGAATGAATCAAAGCCTGCGGGGCTAGGGGCTGCCCGGGACTCATGTCTCAGCATCCCTGCGGGGAGGCACCCGTGGATGCTGCCTGCTCTGCAAAATGAAGAGTGGGCTTCTCAACCCTAACAATGCCAACAAAGGAGAGCAAATTCAAGCAAAGGTTGCAAAAAGATTGCTTTTCTAGTGCAGAAGCATTTGTTGGGCAAGGCGACAAGGTATTAATTCGAGGCTTCGTGAAGTTATAATAATCCTGTCCTTCCAGCTAAGGTGTGCTGTTGTCTTTGTTGTGCAAACATAATCAGATTTTAAGCCGTTTTCTACCCAGAGTGAAGCCCTGGTGGATTTGTGACTGTCGGTAATGGGCATTTCTGGACCAGGGAAACGTTGCAGGTACGTTGTAGGTGGTAGTTGGTGGGTGATATTTGTCTGGACAAAAGGTAGCTCTGCAAAATCATATGCAAATAGCTATGCTAATGGGATCACTTCACCCATGACACCTGCAGGATGCAAATTTTCCAGAATTTGGGACTTTCATAACTGTTCTGCAGAATTTCCTGATGTCTCTCATAAAGCTCCTCAGCCTTTTTTTTTTTTTTTTTTATATTTTAAACAGCACAGATGAGACAACTCCCGTTGTGCCTGGAAATGGTACTATAAAAATAATGAATAGCCCTGAAGGAAAATAAAATAAAATAAACAAAACACAAAACACCAGTTCCCAAGAACCCATTAGATGCTTTCAGCAAAAATCCCCCAGTGCAGAAGGCGTCGCGGCAGCGCCCAGCCATGCTGCTGAGTTACTGGGGTGCCTGAGACTGGTTCCCAACCAGCCTGGTCCCTTGGCTAAGGGCTGCAGATCCTCGAAAGCAGCAGCCCTGCTTTTTCTAATGGATGCTTGGTTCACTGAGGGCTTGGCAGAGCCTTTTCCTTCCCCGTGAGTTATTCTATCCTGGGCTGTGTCTCTGTGGAGCACAGCACTGAGTGGCAACACCCAGCCCAAGGAAGAGGCAGGGTTGTTTTTTCTCTTTATCTTTGCTGGATGAAGTGCTTGCCACCAAGCAGAGGTTTGGTCTAACAGAAGCTGTCTGCCAATCCGGAAGAAATTCATGTTGGTGTTTTCACCTGAACTAATCTCTGTGTTAACCCAGCCTTAGACCAGGTGACCTCCTGAGATTCCTCCAACCTAAATTATGCTGATCTTGTAAGTCGAGGCTTAGCTGACACTCACAAAGGTCCTGGTGGCTGTCCTACCCACCACACTATGCGGGAGAGTTTGTCAGAAGTGACCTCTTTCCATCCTGATAAATTGACATGTTTTTAATTGTTTTCTCCCCAAACCTCTACTTCTGACACCAGAAAGCTGCTCTGGGCATCACCTTCTTGTGCTTAAAATCTGAGCTCCTGCCTATGGGCTGCTGATAGATGCCCATTTGTTAATGTGCCTTTACCCTGGTATAGAAAAACCATGTTTCTAAATTACTGAACACATATTTGCTGTCTGTACAAACTGAAGGGAGCTACCGGATCAAATCGGTTCTTAAATGGGAAGCATTAAAGTCCTACAAATGGACTGAATATCCTAAATGTCCACTGACGCTCACAAATTTCTTGTGTACCTCCCAGTCATTCCTGGCTGATTGTTCTCTCTTTTTTTTTTTTTTTTTTTTTTTTTTTAGAAAGCAGGTAGATGTTACTTGTCTTGGCAAGCCCCTGGGGTTTGGTCCTTTCCTAAATGTTCTTGGAGGAACTGCAACCTGGTGGATGTCCCAGTCTGTGATTTTGCCTTTCAGGGTGGAAAATTTTCAGCTGGACTTCTCCTAGGGAGATGTTTCAGTCCCTGATTTCCTCTTGAGCATCTCTGGAGGAGATCCATCATCCCTATGGTGCAGCAAAAGCACGAGCAGGCAAACTCTTGGACTATTAATCTTGACTATTCCCCTTGGCTTTGCGCCAAACCATCTCACCTTTGTTTATGGATGCTTTTGTCCCGGTGCACAATGCGGATCCAAATATAAGGTGCTCCTCCTGGCCAGGGAAGACAACTGGGAGGATTCGGGTGGCTGCGCCCCAGGGCACATGCAGGGAGGATGCAGCCCAGGGGCACGGGGCTGTGCTCGAAGCCAAGCCTGTGCCTTCTGCCAGCAAGAAGGCAAAATCAGACCGGGGAAGGTGAGAGGAGCTGAGTCACCGCTGCTTCTCACGCTCTGCCTGTTTCTGTGGCCAAACCAGCTGATTTTATTTTCCATCGCTGTCAGTCACGGAAAGCAGCTTTGTTCTTCTCTTCTAAATGAGGAGCTGGAAATGGCATTGAAAGCCTGCAAATGCCTATTCGTGATCAGGACTGATGGAGCTAGACTGTGCTGGTAAAATGTTTACTCCTACACCTCCAGGAGCTCAGCTTCACTTGGCAAGGTCGACAAATCACTCGTAGCAAACCGTGCTGCCATGCTGAGGTGTGTGCCCTGCTCAGGCTGCAGGCAGCAGTGTAAGGAAGGAATGCTTCTTAGGTGAGCAAATGATGGTGTGTGTAGGGAATTACTTGCTTCTCAAGCTTGTTCAGTGTCTTCATTTAGCCAGAATTATTCCTGCTTCCTCTCAAGATTTTCTCCCCGCTGGTTTTGGCACGTGCATGGGTCTTCAACGTCCCGATGCTCTGCTGTCCGTGAGCCTGTGCTGCCATCACTGCCCCGTGCTGTGTCCAGCAGATCAGACTGGATGAGACTCACAGCTCTGTGGCTCTGGGTTCCTCTCCCACATTGTTAAGCGAGCAGCTTCATTGCTTGCTTTGGAGAGCTGGTGGTGAGGTCTGAGCCAGTGGGAGCATGGGGACAGGACGTGGATTCCTGCTGCTCCATGACAGACTGAATGCCTTGCTTCACCTTGTAGCCAGCTCCTCTCCTTTCCCTTCACCAAGCTAAGCAGAGGACCCTCATTAATCTACCTTGGGTTTATTTTAACAACTAACAGAGGTAAAAAAAGCAACCTGTCCCAATCCACCAGTGTGGATGGGAGGACGGTCAGCAGAGAAATGCCACTGGCAGTTTGGCATGGCTTAATTTTTGTTAATAAGCTCTTTTCAGGCAGGAAAAGCGTGGCCTCCTGGTGCACTGCTGCATGGTGTCAGGAGCCCTCCGCTCTGCTCCTGGGCCTGCTGCCAATCCTCTCAGGCAAAATCCTCCCTCCTCCCAGAGCCCCTCACAATTCACAGAGTTTTCATCTGTTCAGCCACTACCTAACAAAAACTGAGACACCGGTTTTGGAGTGCTTTGAGCCCACTATAAAACAGTTGAACATGCTCACTGTTTCATTCAGTTTCCACAGTCCTCTTGAACCAGCAGATATATTAGAGTTAGAAGAGATCATCCTAACTTTGTCCTGGAGTCCTGAGTCTCCTTTTCCCCTCACTTGGAGCTGTAGCAGCACACTGACTTCTTTAAAGGCACTGCAGAAGCAGCCAGGCTCGCTGCTGCTGGGCGAGGAGCAGCTCTGTGTTCGGGCTCGGAAAACTTGCATGGAGATATTTATAGCGTGGCTCCTTCCTGGGAGGGAGGGAGACTTATTTCTGAATGCCAAAGAGCAGAAATAGGCCGGCTCTGAAGGTGAAAAGGTACGGACTTCTACTTGGGGAATGCTGCATGACCGGAGTTGTGTGAGGAGGGCCCTGGCTCTTCTGCCGTGGCATCTCCGGGACCTCTGGACCAGATCCTGCCCCCTGTGCTCAGTGCCCGGCCTCAGCAGGGAAGGTGAATCTGCCCACTCCTTCTGGATTTCCCCCCATTTTGTGCATTGAACCAGATCCGTGCCAGGCCCCGAGTGCCCCTCCGGAGGAAACCCGAGTCTCGGCATCAGGTGTTGACATCCGTCGGGGATCCCCAGGCTGCGGCACATTTCACCTGGAGATTGAATTACCTGCGGAGCACTCGCTGCCTTTCCATTAGCTGTGCTATTATTGACTCGGACCCAAGTAGCCCTTTAAGCAAGGGCTGCTAGCTATATTTGCAATTCTGGATTTTAATCATCATTGGCTTATAAATTCCTCCTTCAGAGGCTGAACCTGCTGGAAAGCTTTCCAAGGAGCTGACAGAAGTGTTTTATGGACGGGGCCCCTCTTTTCTCCTGGGGAATTACAACCCTATAAGTCTTCATTTTACCTGACATTCCAATTTGCAGCTTGGATGCCACAAGAAATGCCTCGGTTCTCAGTTTAGCGGGGGAACTTGTGATACAGCAAGTATAACAGAAAAATGAAGGTCTGTAAGGCTTTCCTTTGCTAATGCACAGAGCCAGCCAGGCAGGAAGAAAAGCCTCTCTTTGGCTAAGAAATTTAGATATATATTTAATGTCTAGCATGAAAGACGGCGGTGTCTGGCTGTCAATATCATGGGGAGCCTCAAACATAATATTTGCTGTTGTGGAGCCTCAGGACCAAGCCAGACCCCCCGCCACGGCAGGCTGGGCGCAGGAGGAAGGTGCCACCAGGCTGGCTGACCGAGCGGCCACGGCCACAGGGGTTGGAGAAGAGGTGATGTCCCTGCTCAGTGACCGTCCAGCACAGCTCAGCCTCGCCTGATTTCCTATCAGCTTCATTTTTGCCTGCTGAAATGACTCCCTGCAGCCTCAGCAAGGACCTGCTCTTGCTCTGCCATGCCCCGTTACACGCACCCTGCCACGGGGCAGTGCTGCTCCAACATCCAGTTCGTGCTGGGCCATCTGGGAACAATGCACCCCAAATACAGGTGGTCTGTTGGGCTAGATTGACCACAACATGGGCAAAAAGGAAAATGCAGCCTTATCTCTCCTCAGATGGGGTGTGATTTGCTGCCCTGTTTTACATTCTCTGCCTCTGGCTTGCATAAGCTGTTTGCTTATGGGGGTGGCCAGGGTGCAGCTGGAGAGACCAAAGCCTTGGTTTCATACCAGAGCACTTCTTGCTCTTCCATCCAGAGGACCTCCCTCAGACCCAAGGGGCTCGGCTGAGAAAGCTGCCATCACACAACCATGGCTGCAAAGAATTCAGGGGGCCTTCCTGGTCTGAGGGATCCACCTGAACTTCATTTCAATCTCCCTTCCTCCATGAAAATTTTCCATAGGGGATGACATTTAAACTAAAAAGGATATTTAATCTTGGGGAAGCGAGCTCCTATAAGCCAGATTTCCCCTCAAAGCCCAAGAACCATCTATCTCTTTTCTCCCTTTTCCTGCATAGCGAAGGCATCTTACATCGAGTAAGAAGGGACAGGATTTCCTTTGATCCACAAACCCCTCAGCTCTCCCGCAGTAGCCCTGGCTGCTGTAAGACAGCTGGAAGACAGGGACATCTCTCTGTGCTTCTGTATTATTTTCTTTCCAGCCACTGGCAACGTACAGCCCTGTAAGTGTTGACTCTTTCATCAAAGAGAGGGGTGCCCGGGAGGGGGGTGTGCTGTGAATGGAGATTCATCCTTCCCCTTTTGATCATGCAGCGGGGAGAACCTGATGCGTGGACACATCCCTGTTCCTCCATCGCTTGAATCCCTTATTTCAGACCCACAAAAGGTTTCTGAGGGACTCCCTGCTGTTGGCAGTGGGCCTCTGAGTGGTAAAGAAACCCACCACCCATCCGTGACCTTCATTTCTCCAGACCAGCCTTATGTTTTGCTGTGCAGAAGACACAGCAGGAACAGTCTTAGGAATTAAATGCCAAATGAGCCAAGAGTGAGCAGCCATAAAGACACATGTGCTGGGGCACCCTGTCCCTTGAGTTTTCCATGCTCATTACCTTCAGTCTGCTGTTCCCCCCAAAATACCAGCTGAAGCAATGAACCATTAAAACCAGGATAGCACTTCAGCCTTTTCTCTCCCCATCCGCAGGCTGATGGAGGAAGCTGTACCGTGAGGTGGGAACCCAGGGCTGAAGCTGGCACCAAGCGTTACCTCTTGGCCTCTGCTGCTCACTGCTCTCTTTGTTCCCCTTATCAAAGGCCAGTGGTGTACCAGGGGGGCTGGGTGAGGAGGCAGGGTGCCTTTTAAAGCTCTTTGACACAGCTGGTGATTTGCCTGCGTGTGCTCAGGTGCTAAGTGACCTTGCTCTGGCGTTTGAAGTTCGGTGAATGAATAACCATCCCTCACCTGGGCAGGGCTGCAGACTTCGTGCTGTGCTGGGAGCAATGATGAAACCCCATCAGGCTCCTCCAGCATGGAGGAGACATGAAGGCAGCCTCTCCCACTCCAACACCAACCCCAAAATGTGCCCTTTCCTGTGCTCTGGTTCCTGAGATCAGTTGCCTCTCACCCAGCACAGACCCCCAAAACCACACGAGCTCTCTGCAAACCCAGGACCTGCCAGTCTCGCATGCTGACAAAACACATCCCTTAGTGGCTCTGCACTCACTCCAAACAGTCTGAGTTCAAACAGGATTGACTTTCCTGCTTCTATAGGGTCAGATGGCAGTGAGTACATTAGGTTAGTCCCCCCGTTGCCATGGGAATGCTGCAAAAAGGGAGTTTTGCTGGGGAAGATGGGCAGTGTTTGCTCCTGACATGGCCAAACGTCTTTGCTTCCCTGAGGAGCCCAGGGCAGCCCTGTGCCACAGGATGGCCTCTCAGGCAGATTTCAGGATTACAAAGCCTCTGCCTGCCTTAATTAGCCAGTTGCATAATGCTTCATTGGGCAAGGAGTGACTGAGGTGTGAGCTTGCGCAGAACAAAAGCACGTGGGTGGGTTGAAAAAAAAAGTTCTATAATTAAATCCAATATCTATGTCATGTTATGGTTTGACATAGCGATTTGAACACGTGCCTAATTACATTGTGCTTTTATCAGTCTCTCCTACTCGGTTGTGTATGACAGGCAGAAATGGGCAGGTCTGTAGGTACACATAACAGAGGAGATGCTTGGGGCTCTGGTACACGTAGCAGACGAGATGCCCATGAGGAAATGCCTATGGAGGGCTCGATGACAGCACCGTGTCAGCTACAAAAGCTGTGTGGCACCCTGCAGCACCCACCTGTCCAGTCCTCAGCAGAGATCACCTTTACTTTGACTTTCTTCCTCCTGGTCCACGCAGTTGTGCCTTTCTCCTGGTGCTGGGTGCACCGAGGGGACAGGAAAGCCGATCTGGATTAAAACCACCCAACCCACACGAGGCTTTCCTGCCCTGTCCTCCCAAAGGCTGCTATTTCTTATTGCACATCTATACCCAGCACTGCTGCTTAACCTTAAATGCTTCTGCAACACTTAGAAGTGGCTGGATAACACGTGCATTTTGGTTTTGTTTTCCTTTGTACTCCTGGCCCAGGCTGCAGGCAGGGCTGCCAAGCTCATCCCGGAGAGGTTTCTCCTAGCCAGGAACACAGGCAGTAGTGCCAGGGGACTCTCAAAAAATCCCAGCTGTGTGAGGCTGCCAGCCTGCGTTCGCAAAGGCAGGGCTCAGAGCGTGCAGACTGATGTCCAGAGCTCCCATGCTTATCTAAACCGTAATGCTAATTATTCTGATGATTAGCCATCACTAGACAGACGATCTTGCAGGCACAGTGAGGCAATTAGGTTAGCCTTACATTGCTCTTCTGTGAATAATCCTCATTTTCACGTGCGTGTAGGATATTTAAATTCTCATCCCTCTTTGAAGGACCCTGGAGCTCATACAGACGCATAAAGAAGGATGAGAGTTGGTGTCAAGGATGAGAGCTGTGATTACCTGCTGTTGAAGCTGCTTCAGTCTCCTGCTTTGAGCAGGAGCTCTTTGAAAGGCAGACTGTGTCCAGACCTTATTGCTAACGCTTCCCAGTCATTAAAAAGTCCCTCAAGTCAGCTCGCTTCTGTCTGTGGAGCTATCTACCAGCTGTCAGCTCTCTGCTGACAAGTCTGCAGCAAGCTCCTGGCTGTCAGCTGCCAACCTGAGACCTCCCCACCATCCTCTCACCAAGCGGGGGGCCTGGAGGTGGTCAGCGCTCCACCACCACCTTGCCAGGTTGTGGGACAGCCCCGTGACCGAGGTGCTGCCAGGTAACAACACAGAGCATGGCAGTAAGAGACCACCAGGGTGGAGACTGGGGGTGAAACCAGCTGGGAAAGCTCGGGGAACAGAGAGGGAAGGAGCCCTGCAAAAGCCACAGCAGAAGGCATCAAGAGCTGCTACCACTGCTAGGACCAGGAGCTGGTCATGCAGCCACCGCTGCTGCTGTGCTGCCCAACCCACAGGCTTACGCCTTCCTGTCTGTGGTCGTCCCTCAGCAGAGAGAGGGCACGGGAGCATGAAGATGAAGTGTTTGCATGTCCAAAGGCTCTGGTTTTCTCCGGGCTCGTGGGCAGAGGCAGGGAGCCACCCTCCACCCTTCCATCTCTGCTGGTCACACAGCTCCAGGGGCTGCAGGCAGGACCACACGCACTGCTTTAGGGAGGTGCTGGAGCCAGAGCGGGCATCTCACTCCCACTTTGCAGCCCTGCGAGATGTCTCACCCTCTCTGCAGCTGTTCCCCAGTGGGAGCGAGGTGTCAGGAGCGGAGCTAAAACAAAAGCTAGGTTCGGGCCCGAGAAAATGTGCTGCTGCTGCCGTGGGTGGATAATGACACAGCCTCCAGAGACACAAGGCAGAGCAGCACAAAACCCAGCCAGCGGGGTGAGCGTACGGGAGAGCTATTTAAAACTGAAAGGCTGTGCTTTGGATTTTTACATTAAAGACCTAATTATGGGGACTTAGGATCCTGTCAGTGCGGCTACTGGGGGTGATAAGTGCTGGGTTGCTCACAGCACTGAGGAACGGTCCCGGGTGGTTCCACATGAAGTGTTCAATGACCTGCTCCTCGCACGGCCAAACCTCTCTTATGCCAACAGGACACGGAGATGGAGGGTACGGAGCTAGAAATCGCTGCTCGGCAGGACCTGGCCACTCGGTTTGCTTCCAAGGCTTTGGGCCCAGCCTTTTGCCGTGGCAAGGAGCAGGGCAGGATGGTGACAAGTCCCTCGGGGTGCAGCTCAGCTGGGTACAACACCAGCAAGGAGGTGGACGTGACACCTGCCTCCATTTCGGGTGGATTTGACTCGAGCCAGGAGAGCATTGCAGGTATTAGCAAGCTCTTCCCCTGGCAGGTTTGAAGCTCTAGGGGGCTATTAGGGCAGAAGTTCAATAAATACTGCTCTGTGTCAGGCTTTGGCTATGCCAGGACAGGGGGATACTGTTGGAAGTAGCTATTTGCTGTAGCAAAACACCAGCCTTACTCAGGACAGCTATGGCCTTGTTTCAAATGTCTGCTTGCATTACAAAGTCAAGCTTTGCCTACACGGTGCTGCACACTCTGGTTTGAAGGCCTGCCCCTTCTTTTCACTCGCCTGTCCTACTGCAAAATCCTTTCCCTCTGTGGAGGAAATATCAAGAAGCCTTCCTGTGAGACCCCAGGACGGCTCCCACGTGGCGTGTGTTTGCTTTCCCAAGGTCTCAGGTGCAGGATTTGAGGGGAGGCCACACCTGAGCTGTGCTTTTAGCAGGGCAGAGAACCCAGCAGGCATCCAGCGCAGGGCATCGCTGCTTCCCCTTCCCCATCCCGCACTAACTGCATCTGCTGGGGATGCTGGCTCTGATATGAACCAAGTCAGGTGTAGCTCAGGGGGCAACTCCCTGTGAACGGGATGAAGCATGGTTAATCCTGATATGGGATTAATTACACTTAGTGTGTCTGAAATCTCCCCTTCATGCCAAGGAGCCCCTGCCTGTACAGCTGTGCAAGTTTGCTAATAACCACCCAACCTTCCTCTTGCTGCAAAGATGATTTCAGTTTCTCTTTCCTCCACTTTACCCAGGGAATAACTGAGTATTGCCCTGTTTACAAAATGGAAAGCTCCGATTATTTACCCTTTAATCTTCCTCTTTTCTAGACAAAGCAAACCTCAGTTCTTCAGCCTTTGCCTGTAGGTCCTAGTTCTGAATCCTGGCTGCTGCGCCTCAGTCTCTCCAGTTTATCTACGACCTTCCTGACTGAGCCACAGCAGTCCAGCCGAGGCTTCTACACAGCAAGCCAGAGCAGAATAATTGCCTCCTGTCTCACCGAGAGCCTCATACAATCGACACATCTTCATTTTCTGATCCATTATAACCCCAGGCTCTCTTCTGTTGCACTGCAGCCAGCCTGCTTGTTCCTTGTTTGTGTCTGTGCCTTTGGCTCATCCTTCTGTAGTTCAGTATTCTGTGTGTTTATTTATTGAATTAAATCTTGCAGGGTTTGGTTCATTCCTCTTTTTTTTTTTTTTTTTCCCAAGCTTTTTGAGCTCTGAACTTATCTACTGGGATGTTCTTGTTCCCAGCAAATTTTTAAAAATATACCATTTGATTCATCATCCAAATCGTTTGTAGAAATATGGACTGACGCTAGACCTCAGGCAAAGTGCCATGGTCCACACCTGAAATGCCATCCAAGTTTGTTATGCCCGATGATCATAAAGACCTCTGAGGACAATTGCAAGAACTTCCTGGGGAGTGGGGTGGGGTGAGCAGAGGACTAAGCCTGAAGCATTATTTATGGCTGTTGGGGGTCCTACTGCATGTCCCTTTAGTAGCTGGCATCCTTCTCTCCCTTGTGGCCTGTACCCTGGCCAGTCCTTCGTACAGCTCAGCCTGTTTTGTGGCCAGGAGTGGTCCCGTGGCTCCTTCCATGCAGCCACTGGGAGCCAAGAATAGCATTTAGATTTTTATTTATATGGCCTGATTTACATTGCCCTTTATACGAGGCTCATCTGCTCTGTTTTGAGCACCTTCTAGCAGCGAATTAAGCGTTATAACAAATTTTCACAGGCTCTGAGCGTAGGAACGTTTATGATGCTACTAGAAATGGCAGGAATCTGCTGTACAGCATTGCCAAGCAAAACCCAAAGTACTCGATTTTAATAGGGAACAGCACATCGATGCTTCCCACAATAAACAGCCTTTGGACTAGTGTGCTAAGGGCAAACCGACAATAACAATAAATCAGGAAATTACAGGGAAAAAATAGCAATTTCCACTAAAAAAAAAATGAGACAGGTTTGGGACATCTGATTCAGTAAAGCCCATGAAAAATCGCAAAAGTGAAAATTCTCATTCAGGGTGATAATTTATCCTTTCTGCTGAGGAACTGAAAGCTTTCTGCTCTTAGAAGAGGTCTAAGCCATCATATTTCAGGCTTTAAATTTGGTCAGGTTAGACGAATTCAAATGAGGAAATGCTCAATGAAATCCACCCTAGGATACTGAAGCACCAGCAGGATGAATTATTGCACTATTAAGGCCTATTTTAGGGAGCTCCTGAGGCACACGGACAACCTTTGCAGTTTGGGAGAGGGCAGATGTAGCATCTACCTTTAAAAGCAGGGCAGAAGGAGACCCCATGGATTCGACACCAGGCAACCTCCACTTAAGATCCTGGAAAGATATCGAAACAAATTACGAAAGAAACAATTTATAGAGGGCCAGGGGGTGATATGGGAGCAAGAAACAATCAGCAGGATTGGTTGGAAATCTCTGCTTGCAATTTCTTTTCTTTTTTTTTTTTTTTTATTTTTTTCCATGTGAAGGTCCCCTTGAACATGTGAGCTGAGAGTAATCATGCTGGCACGACGAACCTGCTCTAGCTGCTTCATTTATTTCAGCCAAACTGCTCGGGCCTAGGGCAGGCAGCGGGTGCTTTGCCACAAGCATAGGGTACAGAAAACCCAGTGCTCCTGTTCCCATGGCTTCACAGGGTGTAGGTCCGGGGTTCTGTCCACCTTGTTTAGCCAGGGAAGTGAGTCTGGATTCAGGTAAGGACTGCACTGAAAATACCCCTGGCCAATCCAGAGTCATTTATTTGAAAATAAAGTGCTGCATCTTGAAGAATGTGCTAAAATACCTCAACACAGAATGAGCCACATGAAGTGTTCCATCGCAATAAAAAGTCCCAGCAAATGAGGTGGTCAGACTGGCTGGGGAGGGACAGGGAGCAAACTCACTGGACTTTGGACTTTTTTTTTTTTTTTTTCCCCTAAAAATCATTAACAACTCTTAGTGGCCAAACGAGTGCGTGTGTCAGATGCTCAGCTGTCTCCCTCTTCACCTGCTGCCTTGAGGAAGAGTTTTGGCTCCCCTTGAAAGGCAAGGGAAATTTGGTACTTTGCCTTCTGACTGCTGCCACTTGGCAAATTGACCATTTATTGATTTGTTTCAAAGCCCTTTACAGCAAAGATCTGGATACGTCATGTGTCCCTCTCCACTTTTGTTCTATGTGCCTTGGTGCAGCACAGCTCTGCTGCTCACAGCAGCTTCTGTTTTCCCCCTGTCCCATACGATCCTGACAAAGAAACACAGTTGTTGATTTTTGTGTCAGCTCTGTGGGGCTCTTCTCCTGGTGTTCTTTGCTCTCAGGGACCTGATGTACTGCTAGGTGAGCCAGCGAGCCCTTCACAAACAGGGCTTGATCGAAAACTCCCTGAAAGCAATGGAGGTTTTGCATAACTGCCTGCTGAGTGATTTCTAGGTAAACATGCAAAATAAATATTTTCCAAAACCTACCTCCTTAGGACTATTCTAGATCTAGACAGCTGTTTTTAGAAACACGAGACCTTTGAGCTTACTGGTCAACTCCCCTGCTATCACAAATCTCTTTTATAAGCTTTTGAAAGAATTCAGCTTGAAAGTCTGTCTTCAAAGAAATGTTATTTTTTGCCTTTGGAAGAGAACCTGATCACTTCAGAAGCAAGAAGCCTTCTAATTTTCATCCTAAATATATTTGTGGACAGTCTGTACCTATTTGTTCTCCTGCCAACACCGTGCTTTAGGTTAAATGAATCCTTTCCTCTCCCCTGTTTGCTTTCCCCTTCTTCCCTGATGTATTTAGAGAAAGCAGCTTCAGACCTTTTTAGTCTCTGGTTTCCTAGGCTAAGAAAACCGAGCTCTGGATGCCATCCAGAAAGCCATCCCTTCTTGTTAGATTTGCTCAAACAAACTTGCAACCAGACCTAATTTCCTGTGCATTTTGCATACCAATAACATTTGGGTCATTCAGACCCTGGTTCAAGTGCATCAGCCTTCCCTACTTCTTTTACACTCACTGTCCCTCCTGGTCCTGTGTGCTTACTCCCAGTTAGCTGCCTTGCCTTGTCCACACAACTAAGCATGGCATCCTGCTTAATAAATCACGGCAAAGTATTATTTTTGCTTTCAGGCTTTGCCTAAATTACGCTCAAATGTTACCCTACACCCATTCTTCCCCTTTTTCCCCTTTTATTTTTTACAAGGACTGGCCCACACTGCTGTGCGGTGTTTTAGAGTCTGCTCATCCCTTTTTCACTTTCCTGGGAGACTCTCTGCTTACCCCTACCATCCTTTGAAACCAGCCTTCTTCTCACAACTGCCAGGCTGCTCTTCAGATATTTTAACAAATAGTTCAAAGCCCAAGAATCTGAAAGATGCCCTTGTTCATTCAGCAGCGAGATTAAATCACCGGGAAAGTGTTGTGCTTTTGTTCTTTGCCTCTGTAGTGCCTTTTAGCAAACCACAAACGTGCGAGAGTGGTGCCAGATCATGATGACGCCATTCATCTTGTCCATCATCATCCTGTCCCCACTTGGCATCATGTTCCTTGTGTGCAAGCCCAAGGATATTTCTGGCTTGCCTTAGTGTGAACGGTTTGTTTTTCAGTCATGTCATCCTCTAGAAGCAAGCTGTGTTTTTCTGGTGCAGTGACATTTCTAGGGGACAGAGGAGGATTTTGTTAGAAAAGTCACATTTTTTGTAAGCAATCACAGCCAACTTTTCAGGGCTGGTGGAGAACCTTTTTTCTTTGCCAGACTGTGACACGAAATCTCTCAGGTCAGCAGGAGAGAGTTTGATCAGAACTTCTTTTATATGTGCCACAGAGTGGCTGAAGGCTGAAAGCTTACTTCTCCATCCCACTTGGCCTGGACCCCCTGGGCCTTGCAGACTTGCAGAAGGTCCTCCTTCTTTGCCTTTTCTCTCTCCTTCACCCAGAGGGGAAATGCTTCCTTTCTCCAGTTTCCTGGGTCAGTCCTTCCAGCAGACCATATTTGTTCTCTTTTATGGGACTGTCAGATCTTTAATGCTGCTTCTACATCACATTTCATCTCTGGCTGTTTTGTTGGGCACTGCTGTTTGATTACATGCAAGAATATCATTTAATTCTTGCAATACGCTGGATACCATGCAGCACCAAGCACGCGGGCAGATCTGGCTTTAAGAAATGACTGGGATTCGATGACCTTGATCTGCTTGTCAGCAACCTCAGAAGTACTGGTTCTGCCTTTCCCTCAAGTGGTGACTGGACCGATAAAGGACAGCTTGTGGTTGGGGCCCACTACAGGCCGCCTGATCAAGGGGAGCCTGTTGAGGAGGCCTTGCTGTCAGCTACCAGAGGCATTGCACTTGCAGGCTCTCATCCTGATGGGGGACTTAAACCACCTAAATGTCTGTTTGATGGGGGCAAGTGTTTGAGCTTGGAACTTGAGGAGCTTGAGGGCATCATGAAGTAGCAAATGCCATATGCAGCAGCCACAGGAAGGAGTAGAAGGCCAAGAAGGCTTCTACACTGGGGAAGAAGCTCATTCCCCAGGCATCAGCCATGCCTGTGACGTGCCACAGAGAGCCAAACTCGGCTGGCTTGAGGAGGATCAGCTGGACCGCACTCACGGTCCCCTTGCTCCACCTGCCCTGCTCAAGCTTGTCCCTCTTCGCTCGTCAGCTCGCGGCAAAATGGCAGCCAGCCTTGCTCAGCCCCACTTACATAATCCGCCCCCGATTGTGATGCG
This sequence comes from Netta rufina, assembly GCF_964035555.1. Classification (NCBI taxonomy): domain Eukaryota; kingdom Metazoa; phylum Chordata; class Aves; order Anseriformes; family Anatidae; genus Netta; species Netta rufina. The sequence goes on from NC_140125.1 coordinate 111,668,484, forward strand.
CGTGGACTCGGGGCTGTCATCCCTCACCAGCTGTGATGACAGCAGCGCTCAGCCATGGCAGTGTTTGTGATGCAGGGAGAGCGGGGATGAGGTGGCCCTCCCTGAGCTGAGGTAAACCCCAGGAGGTGACCTTCGCCCGAGCACCAGGCAGCAGCCAGCCCAGCTGGGCCAGCTCAGTGCAGCGCGACCATGGCCTCTCAGGTGCGTGTCCTGGGACCAGCACTGTTTTATATGTTTATCAGTGACATAGACAGTGGGATCGAGTCCACCCTCAGCAAGTTTGCAGATGACACCAAGCTGAGTGGTGCAGTTGATACAACAGAAGGAAGGGATGCCATCCAAAGGGACCTAGACAGCCTAAAGAAGTGGGCCCACGGAAACCTAATGAGGTTCAACAAGAGGTTCAACGCATGGTGCTGCACCTGGGTCAGGGCAATCCCAGACTTGAGGACAGACTGAGAGAAGAACTCATTGAGAGCAGCCCTGCAGAGAAGGACTTGGGGGTTCTGGTGGGTGAAACGCTCAACATGAGCCAGCAGTGCATGCTTGCAGCCCAGAAGGCCAACTGCGTCCTGCGGTTCCATCAGCAGAGCAGTGGCCAGCAGGTGGAGGGAGGTGACTGTCCCCCTCTGCTCTGCCCTTGTGAGGCCCCACTTGGAGCACTGCATCGAGGTCTGGGGCCCCCAGCCCAAGAAGGATGTGGGGCTGTTACAGCAGGTCCAGGGGAAGACCAGGAAGATGAGCAGAGGGCTGGAGCACCTCTCCTATGACAAAGGCTGAGAGAGCTGGAGATGTTCAGCCTGGAGAAGAGAAGACACCGGGGAGACCTTGTTGCAGCGTTTCATAACTTAAAAGGGTCTTACAAAAAAGATGGAGAGTGACTCTTTGCTCAGTCAGATAATGACAGGACAAAGGAGAATGGTTTTAAACTAAAAGAGGGGAGATTTAGATGAGAGGTTAGGAGGAAATTCTTCTCTCAGAGGGTGATGCCCCATCCCTGGGGGTGTTCAAGGGCAGACTGGAAGAGGCCCTGGGCAACCTGATCTAGTGGGTGGTGTCCCTACCCATGGCAAGGGGGTTGGAACTGGTTGATCTTTGGGGTCCCTTCCAACCAGAGCTATTTTATGATTCTATGATTTTATGATTCTCCGTCACACTCTGGACACCCCACCTCATTGCTTTCTGCCATTTGCTGCCTTGAAGGACTGGCACTGCTCCCAGCCTGGTCATGCAGTTGTGGTATGCAGGAGACCTCCAGGGAGCTTGGCAGCCCATGCTGCCTCTGAAAGCCTCAGGGAAAGGCCACCCCCATCCCACTCGTCCCCACAGAAGCAGCCAACAGAGCTGCCAGCCTTGCCCATGCAAGGAGGGCCTAGCAGTGAGCAGGGGAGCTGCAGTGCTTCCCCAGGAAATTAGAGCCCATGAGCTTGCTTCCACTAACATGTTTATTGAGAGAGCCCCCGCTCCCTCGTGGGGCTGGCAGGGATCTTCTTCTGCTTGCTGGCTTTGTGCCCTGCTGGGTCCTGCTGCCCCTTGGCCCTCTCTGCAGATGGTTTCTTCTCTCCCACTGTGTTTCCTCCAGCTGCACCTGGGACTGCAGCTGCCGACGGAGCCAAATCCTGGGAGCTTTCTGTGTCAGGCAGGTTGTGGTTTGGTGCTCTGATGCACTTAGGGCGGAGTCTTGCGAAGACAGGTCTGTCCTGGGAGCATCCCTTGTCCTTCCGTGCCCCTCTATGTCTTCTGCGTGGCACAGCCCCAGTGCCCTCTGCTGCTGTGTCCATCCTTGGTTGCCCCGCATTGTCTGGGAGCTGCTTCGACTGTGAAGCCTGCACCTGCTTCTGCAGACCTTTAGCAATTTGTTTGGCTTTGCGGCAGTCTCTTGGTGCCGCAAGAACCTCTGTCGTGTGGGGGATATCAAGACAGATCCAAACATGGTGTGGAGGCCGTGGCAGAGCTGAGGGTCTGTCCTCACTGGAGCTGTGTTTTCTCCATGGGGGCCTTCTTCGTGGATGTGCTGGTGTCCCCATGTCCCCCGTAGCGGAGATGCTGGGGCCATCACCCTTCTTATCTGATTGAGCCCCCGGAGCTCCCTTGCTCTGTGGCGACGCCTGCTCTGCCTGGGTGGAAGGGGAATCCCCTGCTGCCCCAGGGCCCCGGATCTTTTTGCTGGTGCCAGGCAGGGTCGTCTTGCTGGTCGTGCTGCTGCCGTTGGCTCTTGCTCCACAGCCCGTTTTCTGTCGGGGTTTGTCCCCACCCTCCTGAGGCTTCAGCTTTTGTGCCACTTTCAGAATAGGTGCCGGCACAGACTGGACAGGCTCCTGCATCCCCTGGGTCAATGCGTCCTTGGGGGATGCTGCCTCTTGCTGAGGGCCAGGGGTCTGCTCTGACAGCTGCACTGCCGACTTCGTGGTGTGAGCGTGCTGCTGAAAGCGCAGCCTGGGTGAGCAGTGGCGCTGCCTGGTGTTCCTCTGCAGAGCCTCAGTCTGGGTGTCTTTCTGTCCCAGGACGGGGTCTGAAGAGCTTTTCATTGAAGCCAGGATCCTTCTTGGTAGCCCGAAGAGCCCTTTGGTCTGCTTTTGTCCATTAGACCCCTCCGGGTGACTGTTCACAGTCTTTTCCGCACAGGGTGGGTCCTTCTCCACAGGACTCACCACATGTGGCTCTGCTTGCTGTTGGGGTGATTGAGGAGCTGTGGTTGGGACAGCTGTCCTTGCTTCCAGGACAGTGGCTGAAAAGCTCTCCTCGGAGGACAACAGCATCTCTGACAGTCCAAATTGCTTTTGTATATATATTTTTTCCACTGCACGCTCCAGCCGATTTTTCGCAGCCTCGTCTATGAAGGCCACGTCCCACACCGTGGGAACCTTCTTCTCATTAGACTTTTCTTCTCGCTTCGATACTTTCGAAGCAGAGGCTCGGTCACCTTGTGGAGGCTCGTCCCCATCAGCTGGCAGGCGCAGTTTCTGTTCCTTTTTCTTTTTTGGGGTGATGTAGTTCAAGGCCTCCTTGGATTTCTTTTGTGGCAAAGATGTCTTCATTTTCGTAGACTGCAATTTGGGCACCGCTTGAAGATGGGTGGGAGCAGCCTGCTGGACCTGGACATGTTGCTGCACACTGCTGGCCCTGTGGCATCTGACCACTTCTTTCCTGCAGGGTGGGCAAACATGAAGTGAGTCTGCTTTCTGCACAGGAGTGGGGGTAGATGCCTGTGAAATCTGTCTGCTTTCATTCTCCATGATGGTAGCATAGGAGATGGTGCTCCAAGAATCCAGAGACATCAGTGAAGAACAGCTGGTTTCACTCTCGGTGTCAGAAGTGGTAGACTCACTGCTGTCCTCTGGCAACTCCAGGTCGAGCCTGTGTGAGGAGGAGGAGGAGAAGGAAGATGATGGGAATGCTGAGCCAAGCACTCTTGAGCACCCTGGTACTCCCTCTGTCCCGAAGGAGCTGGCAGGCTGTGTCATTTCTCTGGGGTCCCCCAAGAGACCCTGTGGTCCCTTGCCCAAGGCTCCCTGTCTGCTGGCTGGGCACAGAAGCTCCATCTGCCCCAGAAAGAGAGGGGACACTGCTATCTCTGTGCGTCAGCGGTAAATCCTTCTGCAAGGGCATTGCTCCTTGGATTTTAGTCTGCAAATTTCCCTGTGCCCCCGCAAGCCATTGCACTCATCCATGCCCCCAAATTCTGTCCCTGTTCCCACTCCCAACCTCTTCCCCTTCCCCTCCTCAGTGGTCTCACATTTGCATGTATTTGTTGAGGTCCTCAAGGTTCCTGTTGAACAGTTCGGCTAGTTCCCGTACTCCATCCACCTTTGCGTGCTCGGGACATCTGCAAAGGGGCAAAGGGCAGCATTAGCGGGACCTCCTTTGGTGGGGAGTGACTAGAGGGGGCTGTCACATGCCAGGGGTGATGATTCCACTTACTGATTCCTCTTGCGCTGTGAAGAGTTGTGGGGGGTCCAAACTGCTGGCAGAGAAGACAGAGAGTCAGTGGATGGGGAGGCTGTGGGGGGGCGGTGGGAATACGGGGCCAGGCGGTGTCTTTGCAGGGCACCTGCCCTTGCCCAGGGCTGCTCACCTCTGCGATTCTCCTGGTGCCTTCTGTAGTGGTGCCTTGTCTTCCTCCCTTCCTACATGGGCACAGAAAGCAGCGGGTGAGAGGGAGTCCCCAGCAGCCTCAGCAGCACCCACAAACCCAAGGCATGGCCAGGGCCAGGCCCGTGCCTGCCCCAAGCCTCCTGGCCCAGGCTGGCCAGGCCCGGCTGGGACACGGCCTCCCCTCCCAGGCAGGGCCTGCCTCAGCACCAGCCCTGACTCCTACCTGCGGCTTGGCCCTGGGCATCAAGAAGTAGCAGGCAACCACCAGCAACATCAGCCACAGGAAGGAGTAGAAGGCCCAGAAGGCTTCTACACTGGGGAAGAAGCTCATTCCCCAGGCATCAGCCATGCCTGTGACGTGCCACAGAGAGCCAAACTCGGCTGGCTTGAGGAGGATCAGCTGGACCGCACTCACGGTCCCCTTGCTCCACCTGCTCTGCTCAAGCTTGTCCCTCTTCGCTCGTCAGCTCGCGGCAAAATGGCAGCCAGCCTTGCTCAGCCCCACTTACATAATCCGCCCCCGATTGTGATGCGCGTGGACTCGGGGCTGTCATCCCTCACCAGCTGTGATGACAGCAGCGCTCAGCCATGGCAACGTTTGTGATGCAGGGAGAGCGGGGATGAGGTGGCCCTCCCTGAGCTGAGGTAAACCCCAGGAGGTGACCTTCACCCGAGCACCAGGCAGCAGCCAGCCCAGCTGGGCCAGCTCAACACAGCGGGGCCATGGCCAACCCACCCCAGTGCCAAGAGCTGGCCCTGCTCAGGACCCTGCAGAGCCACTGGACTCTTACTGGGTAGGGTTGAACCCCCGGTCATGGGCTGCGCTCCCCCTTCTGAGATACCATAAACTGCTTCATGGCCCTCATGCGTCCAGCAAAGCAACGATGCTGACACAGTGACAATGGTGAAGGCCCGTGGGAGCCCGTTTAGACCACCCCAGCCAGGAGGAGCACTGCTCCCCAGAGTGTGACCACTCAGCGGTCCTTTGCTGAAAGGGGAATTAAGGTGGGGAGGGCTCGCTGCGGCTGGGCAGCCAGGAACCCCCACAGCCAGCTCACTGCCCTTACCCTTTCTCCGAGTGGTAGCAGGGAGATAATGGGGAGGACAACAGTGAGAAAACTGTGTTGAAATAAAAGCAGGGCAATCGGTCACTGACTATTTTCATAGGGATAGACTACTAAGCTTGGGGAATTTAACATAAATTTAATCACCAAATTACTGGTTTGGCATAGGGAAGTGAAGGTCATAAACGTTTCCACACTTAGTGAAATGCAATGGGACTTGCGAGAGCTTTTCCCTGGCGTTCCCCCATATCAGCTCTCACTGCTCTCTTCCTCTGACTTGGGGATCCTGCTCATGTCCTTTTCCTTGGCCTTTTGCTCGCCTCAGCATATGCTAGGGCAGGTAGAGCTTCTGCTGAGACCCAGAGCTCAGGACTGTGATCCTGGCACCCTCCCAGGACTTTCAGATCACCACCTCCATGCCACAACCCCGACCCTCCTTGAATGGCAGAGGCAGGGGTCTGGAGGAGATGGGCCCAGCCCATTCCACAGCAAGAAGCAGAAGTCCTGCCCACAGAGGTGCCTGTCTGCTGTTCTGCCTGTCCTAGTGCAGCCAGAACAACAGGCACTGGGCCTCCATCTTCTTTCGCTTTGCAGACACACAGAGTGCTTTCTCTCTGCCACTTGTTGTCCTGAAGGACCTACACTGCTCCCATTCCCAAACCGTAGCTGTGGTGTGCAGGGGACTTCCAGGGAGGGGGGCAGCCCACGCTGCCTCTGAAGGCCTCAGGTGGAAGGCCAGCCCTATGTCCCTGCTCTCAGGCACCTGGAGCGCCATCCTAGTCCTGGCCTCTCCTCCAAAAGGTGCTAACAGAGCTGCCCACCTTGCTCATGCGATCAGATACGAGCAGTGAGCAGGGAATGGTGCCTCTGCTCCTCCGTAGTAAAGAAGAGATACACGTGAGGTCGCTTGGAAACAGATTTATTGGGAGAGCTCCTGCTCCCTGGTGGCTCCAGGCAGGGATGGTTGCAGCTTTCCATTTCTGCAGGAAGCCCAAGCAATCCCCTAATCCCATGGTGAGACTCTGCTTGCTGGCATTGCTCCTCTTCCCATGAGGCTCCTCCATCTTTCTGTGGGACTGATCTCCAGCCTCTTGTCCTCTAGTCTGCATGTACAGACAGTGTTGCCCCATCCCAGGTGCAGAATCTGGTACTTCCTCTTGTTAAACTTCAAGTAGTTGGTGATTTCCCAGCCTTCTAGTTTAAGAAAATCTCTCTGCAAGGCCCCTCTACCCTCAAGAGTCAACAGCTCCTCCCAGTTTAGTGCCATCCACAAGCTTACATAGTATGCCTTCAAGTCCAGCATCCCAATATTTATGATAACACTGAAGAGAACAGGCCCTAAAATGGAGCACTGGGGAACCCCACTAGTGACTGGCTGCCAATGTATCCCCATTTACTAGAACCATTTAAGCCCAAGCCATCAGCCAATTGTTCACCCATAGCATTATGTTTTTTTTGGTCTAGCTATATGCCGTACATTTTGTCCGGAAGGACACTGTGAGAAACAGTATTGAAAACTTTGCTGAAATCCAAAAGATTATAGAAGCTCTGCCACCCGAAGCTCTGCCACCATGCTGAGCAGTTCCACCTGGGCGCACCTCCCACAGGCGTGCTCACTGCTGCCGTCTGACCCTGACAGAGAGCTCAGGCACAGCCTGCAGCCTGGGACCAAGCGTGTTCCCTTGGGAGTTCTATAGGAGTAGCTGTGTCGGTTCCTGTGGCTGGAGACGCCACAGGGGACACAGAGGACCTGGCTTTCTGCCGGGGGGATGCCATGACTGGATGTCCTCATGAGCGGGTCACAATCGCCACTTGAAGAGGTGGCGACAGTGCCGTCCCTGCAGGCCCTCACACACAAAGCACTCTGCCACACTCTGGCTGCCATGCTGCGGCCTGTTAGCCTGCCCTGCTGACTCGTGCTCCACAGGGCTGCCTTTTAGGAACCTCCCTGAGACATTGCGACCCCCCACTACGCTGTGCGGTGTGCCTGCACTGAGTATAGATTAAATCCATTTCCCGATCCCTGACAAATGTCACTATTTGTCAGGGAACCCAAATGATGACCGAATAGACTCCTAATTTTGCACTGGTTGCTTTAAACCCGCAGACAGTAAGAGCACATAATTCACTTCCCGCTTCCTTCTGAATCAGTAACCTAATCTGAAGGCTTTGTGTTTCATTAGCAATTCCTTAAGCCACCCAACTCCACTCCATCAACAAGTATTTTCTGAGATAGCTGAGAAGGAGCATAGAGATCCTCGAAGGACCACTAAATACAAAGCATGTAAGCTGAGGCATTAAAGCAAGCAGTTAATCCGAAGAGTTATTAATTAAATGTCCAAGTGATATACTGGCTGTAAGAGAGAACTCAGTTGGGATTTATGAATTTTAAGGTAAAACTGAAATCAGAAAGGAGAAAATGGAGACAGATATACATTTATCTTCTTGGCACAAAACATTAAGTTGGATCTATAAACAAATGTGCATGAAGGCAACAGTTCTAACAGATGAATGGCTATATGTGCTCTGCTCTGGCTTGGTATTATAGGAACAAATAAATAGCTTCACAAATATATTTTAGAACCACAGGAAACTTGACTAGAGACTTGACTTAAACTAGGATAGACTTTGCATGATCCTTGTACATGTAGAAGTGACATCTTTCCTCATACCACGGAGAAGGTGCCTAGACTGTGCTAGTGTTGCTCTCCTCAAACTGTGTCAGCTTGAAGGGCCTGCCAGCTGTCTAAACCACATTTAATCTTTATAAAAGCTTTGCAAGTCTTGTGAATGTGCCTTGCTATAATTCAGTCCTGTCAACACTACCTAGAAATGACTGACCTTTTCAGTCCCTTTGCATAAGGAGTGAAGAATCACAATGGGGCATGCCCAAGACTGCTGAGCAACAGGAACAAAGCCAGTGTGGTGTTGTCAGTCTTCCTACAACACTTCAGGCTCATTAAATAAATCCTGTACCATTGGGTTTGAGAAGTGACAATCCAGATTAAAAGGGAGTAGAGTGGGGAAACAATATTTCTCAGATCTTTTCAGGGAAGATTCAGCAGGGTCAGAGTAATACAAAATTTTACTTGTGCAGCATTAGCTTATCTCCCATGTTATCTGTGGAGCACAAGTGCATCTTCCTCTGTTTTTCACAGTAAAGGACAGTCCTCTTTACCTCCTAACATCTTGCACAAAGCATGATACTGTCCCACTCCTGCATTTAATACATGACTCAAACACAGAATCACTTCTGCTGAAGCATTCAAAGAAGAAACAATGGAACATTTATTTGAGGTTGGTGAGGTAGCAAATATTAATGTGGGCAGAGCTGTTGTGCAAACGTTTCTGAATTGCTTTGGTAGCGAGATCAACAAAATGGAGTTAAACACAGCTTAATGCAAAACAAACAACCCCAAACAAACAAACTGAAACAAACAAACCCAAACAAAAGCGGTGTCAGGTTATCTCACAAATGAGGAGTTTCTGGCTCCTGAAGTATCTCTGGGAAGAAATTAGATACACCTGACAGCAAAACTGAATCTCCATTTGGGAAGTTCTAGCACTTCACTATCCTCTTTCTTCACCTAGTGATTACGAGGTGAGACTGGTACAGTAAAATCAGAAACAGGTTTGCTTTCCCCATTTTGAAAATAATGTTGAAAACCTGGAGAAGGTACAGAGGAATAATGGTTCCTCTAATAATGATTCCAAAGTACAGATATCGAGATACCGTTCAGGAGCTGTGTGCAAAAAAAAAAAAATAAAATCTGTCAGTGTACAAGTCTTAAAGAATTAAATCTCTTTGTTGTACAGAAAAAAAAAAAGAAAAGAAAAGAAAAGATTGAGGTCAGTACTGTAAGCCTAATGAAGGAAAAACATGCTGCATATATATATGCCAAATTATCTAGAAGAAAGAATGAGAACCAAGATCTGCTTTGCTGAAGCCTAAGAGATTCTAGTTACAGAGCACCATTTTCCAAGTGATAGTGAATAAATATTGATGCTGACTATCATGGAGTGTAGTAGGTGCCTCTTGATTTCTACAAGAATGAAGTCTTTCTGGAAGATGCACTTTATCAGGCATAACCTTGTAGTCTTTGTGTGTGAGTGGCTGAGTTAAGTGTAAAAGTCTGGGATATTTGAGAGGCCAAAACAAAGTGTTCTGAAAGTACTTTTTTTGGCATTAAATCCAGCATTTAAAGAGTGGTGAGCCTATCTATCGTTATTTATGAGCTCTGGGCTAATGACGTAGTGGTGCAACAGGGTATAGGAACACAGAGCTTTTACCTGGAAATGTCTTATCAGTCTGCAGCCCCTGATGACAAACTTTCAGTGTGTCAGGTTTAAGTTTTCACCTCCTTATTTGAGGAGCTATCCCTGTTTCCTCTTTTCGTGTTGTATTTATTCCTACAAGGGGAAGAGGAAGATGCTTCAGGTTAACAGAAGGGAGCCTTCAACGAACAGACTGCTTGTGGGTGCCATAGTCAGTATTTTTAGAAAGAGAGGCTGAGAGATATTTAGATATGATTCTGCAACATGTAGGCAAGGGTAAACTTCCAGGCAAAGGAGAGTGGATGCAATTGTGGAAATAATGAAGGAGTTGTATAACACTCAGTTGTAGCTGGTATCTTTGCAGAATCATAGGGATGCATCAGACAAAGCAATGGCTAGTCTGATCTAAGACATTTTGCCTCTAAGGATGGAAATTCCATCATAATTCTTTAATCTCTGTGTAGAAGAGATGTATTATTCTAGGACTGTCTTATTCCTTAAGAAGTTTCCCAGGGTGCAGTCTGGTCGTCCCAAGCTGCAACTTTTGGTCATTGCCATCTTGAACTTCAGCATACTTCATGTTCCTTTGCAGATCTAGTCATATTATTTTTAGCAAATAAATTATTTTTGGTTGGCTTACTGGCAGATACCAGTGTGCACCTTATTCTCTGTAGTATTACTGGAAATGTTACAGTCTCATGACTTTAAATCACGTTATACTTTTAACGATTCTGTCCATGCTATGGGATAAAACTGTATCTGCTCATGTGTACATTCATTAGAAGAAATTGGTCCCCCTCAGCAGCCCAGCACACTCCCTGATGGGGAACACAGACTCACCAGGAAGGGAAAGCGTGATTAGTTGACCCACGTTTGGTAGCCTCCAGTAAGCCAGGCGGTAGGATGATCTTGTTAAGTGTGACACACACCACTGGTGGATCTGCAAGCCACAGTTCAGGCAGCAGATATGGTATGGGGGGCAAATGGGACTTCTCTGTGTGTCAACTCAGGTCTCTGGTTCTGCAATGATCTGCCCGTGGAGGGGTTGAGAGACCTGCCTTGGGGCATTGCCTCCTCTTGGCATGGTGAAAATTGATCTGTTGTGTAGATGTTGAGAAAGAGGAGAGAAGAAAGCTCCAGTCTTCCCTTTGTGAAATTTGTTGTGATTTGCTGCATTGGCTGCAACTCTTAAAGACCATTGTGGCCAATTCTTGTCTCCCTGTCCAGTGGTTCTGTCTTACTGGTCTGGGACATGGGCTCCTCAACACCTTGACACAGCAGAGCTACTTACCTGGTGTGCAGCTTGGGTTAGGCCAGCCAGGATTTATTGGTGTGGTGAGAGGTTTGGAGCGGGAGCTCTTCACAGTTCCACTGCCATTTATATCTGTGCATGCTCTGCGGCTGGGAACCAAGTTACTGAGGCTCGTAAAGTAGCACAGTGTGGGTGGGTCGAAAGGGAAAATGTGGGAGTGTGTTTCTGAGATACCAGTGCTAGGTGGTTAGCTTCATTTTTGTTTTGTTGGGAGATTTTTGGGTGCTGGGAAATAAAGATTTTTTTTTGTCCAGATCTACATTTGGTACACACCGAAAATTTCAGTTTTGAAAAGGCGGAGATGACAGCAGCATGCCAAAAGTAAAATGACTTGTGCTAAAGACTGTTGTAACTAAAATCATGGATACATTTCATAGCCTGAGTGACTCCGTGGTTTAGGAATTGAAAGAAGAACATTTTCTTTGACAAAGGTCATTTCAAATTTTGAAGACGTTTATTTTTTTTTTACCACAGCATATTGTTTAAGGTGAAAATGAGAGACCTTATTTTGCTGGACTATTTTGCTGGGGTTGGTGGGAGTTGGTTGGTGAGGCAAAGGTGGGGGTGATATGACTGAAAAATCTACCTCCAGCTCTGCTAATGAGAATCTGGCATGGAGTTTTTCACTGGGTAAGAGTTAACCTAATTTCTGTAGTTCTTAGGGAGATTAGACGGCTGGGCAAATATTGGGAAAAGATAAAAATAAACATCTTTGGAATTTTAAACAGTTTTGCCCTGATTTACACTCATCTTTGTGCTTGTCGCCCACAAACATCTTTGCCAAACAATTTACTAGCGGGAGTGTTTGCTGAAAGAGCAATCTCTAGCTCCGTGCTGCAGAACAGCCAGGGAAGCTGTGCTTGGAGTCAGGCACATCAGAAAACTTGGCCAGTGGCATCAATAGTACCTAGCAGGTCCAAAACTTGTAACCCTGCACGTTTGGTCAGTAGGGGCTGAAGCACAGTGTGTCGTGTGCTTGGGAAGAGAGCAAGGTGGTGGGCCACAAGTGGAGAGCTTGCGGTCTGTCACAGGCAACAACTTAGATAATAATGAATTCAGGATGATTACAAACTCTTTGCTCAAAGCAGGAAAAAAAAAAAAAAAAGTAAAGAGCTGCTAATTATTCCCATCCAAGTTGGATGAAGATCCTACTTCATTGAGCACGTTCCCCCTAGCAGTTGCCATGTGTTTATGAGCTTAATTTAATTGACAGTCTGTACGTCTTAAAAAAGCTTGGAAATCAGGCATCCACCAGGAAGGCTTAATTAAAGAAGAGTAAGAAGGTAAAAGAGGTAAGGCCTATTTTTCCGCCCTGTCCGCTCTGGGCATGGGGAAGTCTCTCCTTGTCTTGGCTGGCAGCATTGCTGGCTCGAGCCTGGTCTGGGGTGGTTTGCAGAACGTGCAGACGTGGCCACTGGACGGAGGAAATGCTGCATGTGGGCTAATTCTGTTTCAGCGCCTGCTCTCCTAGCGCACGCGGCACAAGCACCTGTGTAAAGCAACAGCAAATTGCACTGAGCCTTCCCACAGCCTCCAAACAAACCTCAGCAAAACACCCCACTCCCCTCAGCCTCCTAAACAAGTCTGCAGGCATGAACCGTGCCTTTGTGTGGTCTCCGCCGTGAGACATGCCTGGCAGTGCTCTGCGGCTGCCTCTTGGAGGAGAGACAGCCAGTTTGCTAGGGAAGCTGCCTGATAAAAGCCTTGAGCAGACTAACTCCCGCAGAGAGGGAGGATGCAGGGAAAACAGGCTGGACTCAGGGAATTCATACAACATTTATTTTGACATAGCACAAATTCCTGATGTCCAATGAGGGTATTGATTAAAAAAAATCAATGAGTTAGGTTGTGGTGGAGAAAAGAGAATTTTCTTTTCATGGATCTGTCATTGGGTTCCTCCTAGGCTGCCCACATAGGACCTAGACTTGTTTTTGGCCTGGAGGGTGCTGTGACCCATGTGAGCGTGTCCCATCTGTCTGCCCTTCATTGTGTTCCCTACATTGAGTCATGTTTTGCTTTTCATAAAGCATTTAGCAATAATGTCTGAAATATGCAAATAAACACAAATGAGGGCCTTGGGAGACCTTGCAAGAGACTTTATTCTCTTCAATAACTGACATGAAAGAACGTGTTTGATAGAAATATCTGCGTGTTTTCACAAAAGGGCTTATGAAGGGCACATGATTTTTGTTACTGCACAAACTGTGTAAGTGGCCCCGTGATACCTTCGTGTGGCAGTTGGAGCTGTGGGTCAGCAGGCTTCAAAATCCAAAAATGATGCCCACCATTTTGCTGGATGTCAGAGAAGAGAGCGTGTTCTGACCTGGACAAAGGATTTGGGGCAGGTTTTGCAACCCAACTGCAAGGGGATGCTGTGGGGAGCGGGCAGCCACGAGAAGCCCCCGAGCGGGATGGCAGGAGTGGGTTCAGCAGTGGACTGAGGCTGGCTTGCTCAAGGCAGAGCCCCCAGGACTCTCAGCGGGGTCTGTCCGGGCACTGCCTGGGCTGAGGCAACTCACTCAGGGCCAGAGCCCTTGATCAGCCTGCAGGTGCTCATTTCACATCTTGCACCAGCACTGCAGGTTGTTTCAAAGCTTCTGAGTGTGCACAAACTGCTGCCATAAGGCCAGGCCAGAAACTGGAATCCTCAGGCCACATTCATTGTTAAATTACTCACATCCCAGACAGAAAATCGTCCTCTTGTGCTTAACCTCTGTTGTATCTCACTGATTGTGCCCCAAATGTGAGACACTCATTTAAAATAGCTAAGGCTGAGCTGTGCTGCTACTGTCAATGACAGCATTTTTGTTTCAGAATATTTTTTCCTGCTCTTGATGATTTCTCAGGAGTCAGAAAACGAGACAAACGTGGTCCAAAGTGCTGGTCATGTCCTGGTCCAGCTTAGAGGCTACATATGTCATAGTCCTATGTACCCTTGAAATAGTCTTTGGAGTTCTGGAGACATTATGCACTTCTGTGAAACTGATGGGCATGTACCTCAGCTAAAACTGCTACTAATAAATCCTGGGTTATTACTAATAAATATGCCAAGTGTGTCCTGAGCGTGACTTCAGTCTTACCTATCTTAAAAATAAAAAATGAATTTGACTGCACTGCAGAGGTAGTTGGGGCATGAGTTTTGTTTACCTCGGCTGCATATTTCTACCCCCTGTATATACAAAATTGGCTCATGCAAACAAACATTTAAACCAATCCGAGACTTAAGGAGTGGTTGCAAGGAGCAGCGTGGAAGTTTACTGCTCGAGGAACATTTCCAGTTCTGTAGTAAACACAGTCAAGTGGCAGCAAGAAGTAACAAGAGGTGAAGAGGGTTAAAAAAGCAGCAGAAGTGAGCTTGTTCGGTGTGAGCACAGCATTGCCACACATCCCTTCACCATTTATCTGCGATGCTTGTTCTCACCGGATTTCCGAGCCACGGACTTCTCCTCTCCCCACGGCAGGAAGCTTCACCCAGACTTCTCTTTGGTTGTGCTTCCTCCTCCACCGTGAAGGCAGTCGCAGAAAATATCATCACTTGAGGAAGACTTGGCAATACTATGTTAAGATGCAACCACGTCATTTGAAAACCTCCTTGCACTGAATTGGGTCTTTAGGCCATCCTCTGCTAACACAGTAGCCTTACCACAATCCTGCATGTTGTGCCCTACGAATTAAGCAGCTGGATATCTGCAATTTCTGTGGAGCACTACCTGCAGTAGCTAATAAATCTCATCATTCAAAATGACTTCGGAAGAGTCCCCTTTTTTTTCTTTCCCAGAATTTTTTTTTTCCTATCTGTTCTGACCAGCCTAAGCAACCCCCTTCTCTATTTTATCTTTCACAGTGAGCTGCTCAGAGATGCTTATCTTTGTCCTTTCTGCGCGCAGACCGCCTCTCAGTTGTGACATTGGCATGACTTGGAAGGCTTGTGGTGAACTTCTGAGGAAGCTGCTGCAAAGTACATGAAAAGTGGCTAAAGTCAGCTTTTATGATTAAGATCAATGGTTTCTCAACATTTCAAAACATATTTATTAACAGAGTACGCACATTGCTTGTCTGGGCTGGTTTTGGGGAATGGGCTGTGAGGCTTTTTCCCCTTATTTGCCTGGATTTCCCTGCATAGGCGGTGTGTGTGTCTGCAGTCAGAAGAAAGTGGCAGGCTATTTAACACGCGTCTAAAAAGTGCAACGCTCCTCTGTGATTGAAATTAGCTAATAAGACATAATACACAGGGTTATGGAGAGGTCAGGAGGAGAGCTCTTGTTCCAAGAGGGGAGGTTCAATGTAATTTTTAACCATTATGTTCACTGAAAGACGATGATCGTGCTGGTCTTCAGGACGGACGGTTAAAGACCTCCTGAATTGTTGCTCTGTTATAAAGGAGTTGAACTTTGTCTGACCTTCCCACCAGCAGCTAAAATCAGTCAGATTTGCTGACTACATGCTCCTCTTTGCAGCCGTCATTGAGAAAAAGCAGAATTAAGGATGATCTCAATGTGGCTAGCATGCAAATGTTGGTACCCTTGGCTGCTTCAAAGCAGAATTTTATATTTCCCCTTACAAAATCAGTTTGATGTTATCTCTCTTCCCCTCCCACCAAAAAAAAAATAAAAAAATAAAAAAATCTTCATGCTAGCTAGAGTATTAAAAATAAAATCCATGTATTTAACACAAACAGCATGTGTTTAACACAAACTAACCTTCGGAAACCACCAGGATTAATATTTGCTACAATATCTGCTGTTGAAATGACAATCAGCTCTTTCAAGCATCTCCAGCTCAGTGCGTTTTTGTGTAGCTGTATCCTTATAAACTACAGAATTACAGGATCACATAAATTATATTCTCTTTACATTCAAAGGAAACCTGTGACTTTGCAAGCACACACACACACTCTCTCACATGCAAATTTGTACTGTCTTCCAGAAAAATCTGGGGATGTGGTAAAATTTACGAGGCAGGATTAATCTGGCTGAATGTAAATTCTTCCAGTATGGATGTTTATATCAGGGCTAGTCGCCCCGGTCTCCCTGTGTATCTCCCTTTATAGTCAGTGGAGGGAAACAGGCTTTGCTGGAGTGTGATTCATCTCCTGCTAAAGCAGATGTCTGAAATGGATCAAGCACCTATTTCTGTCATTATTTTCAAAGGCAGCCTTTGGTGTCTATCTCAGACAGAGATCTGTATTGTAGATATCTAAGGATGGGTGAGATGAGCATGAATCGGCAATGTGCCCTTACGGTGAAGGCAGCCAGCTGCATCCTGGGCTGTATTAGCAAGAGTTCAGCAGCAGGTTGATGGAGGTACTGACCCTCCTTTGAGCAGGAGGTTGGGCTGTGAACCTGTTCTTCATTCAATACTTGTGAGACTGCATCTGGAATACCACGTCCTGGTTTGGGCTTCCCACTACCATGAAGCCTTTGATGAGCTGGAGTCCAGCAAAGGCTTCCCAGATGGTCAGGGACCATGAGGATGGAGCATATGTAGGATGGCTCAAAGAGGCTGGAAGAGGTGTGTTTGTTCAGACTTAAAAGGAGAAAGTTAATGGGGGATCCTGCAGCTTTCTTCAACTGCGTGAGAGGACATAGCCAGACCTTTCTCAGAGGTCAAGGAAATGATGAGAGGCAATGGACAAAAGATGGAAGGTGAGAAATTCCCATTATCCATAAGGGAAATGTTTTCACCTTGAAGGTGGCCAAACACTGGCACAGGTTGCCTAGAGAGGCTGGAGACACTCAAACCTCAACTGGATCATGCACTAAGTGTTGTCTTCTAGCTTTGCCTTGCTTTGTTTCACCACCAGTGCCAATGTCTTGTGGTATTCAAACCACAGTTGCGACCTCCCGGTTTGGAAACAGCGATTCATCTACCCTTCATACTCTGTCTAAAATTAAGCTACTGAAAGGAAGCAGGTGGATGCAAAGATCCAGCCAGCTTGACCATATCTGAGGACTGGAGTGTCAAAACCCACCCACCTGTTGCACTCACGGGGCCTTCCCACCCCGTGCTGTTGGCCAAGCAGGTTCCTGTTTCGTGTTCATCATCTAAACACGACTGCTTGCCATGGCAACTAGATCAACACCAAGGTACAAAGTATTTTAAAGTCGCTAAACAACTGTTCCTTTTTTTTTTTTTTTTTTTTTTTTTTTCTTTGCCATTTACATGCAGCCACCTATTTAGAAAAGGCAGAATGTAGCAATAAGGTCCCCAACCAAATCTAACTGTGAGGTCCAGAGGCTTAAAAGTAAGTTGATTTTGAAGAGTAGGACGTTCTGAACTTAGTTCTATACCATGGGATAAGGCAGCACTGAAAGTAACAGTTTTATCACTTTGTTCTATTATGTGTCCCACCTGTTTAGTGTTTTGCTTAAAGTCTAAATTTCTAGAGACAAGAAATGACTTGGGAACCCTAGATCAGTTTGTCTAGGAAAACAAACAAACAAACAACAACAAACCTTACTCTTCCAGATATTTGGAAAGGGATAACCTAAAAGTGATTAAAGAGCTTAATTCCCATTAAATTATCTTTTATTTAATACAAGACTTGCTCTCTCTTTCTCAGCTTAATACTATTGTCCTAAAAAAATTCGAAATTTTTATACATGATCCTGATAAATGACATGAGTGAACTCAGAAGCCTTGAAAAAACAAGTGGCAAAACCCAAATAACCAAAAGATATCTTAAAAATCAGAATTTTCAACATTTTATTGTTATGACTTACATATTTATGAGGATACATTATATTTAAGGAGGACCACCTCATCTGTGCTAATTGTTTGGAGTTAATCCCCAAGCAGTGAAGCAGCAGAGCTCTGAGTAAATTGTGTGTGTTGGTGGCACTTCCGCTAGTGAATTTCATGACGGCAGGGTTTTGCAATCTTCATTTCATAAGGAGGACAGAGAAAGAGAAAACCAGGCATGAAACACCTGAAACAAGAAAAAAACAAATGACCTTCTGCAAAAGTGTTGTTTCCCTGCCCTCCCAGGAACGCTTAGAAACCCATACTTAACAGAACACACCAAAGCGGTGAAGCAATCAGGACATCAGGCTGTACATAGGGGACCTTGCTTTGTTTGTGACAGGTGAAGAAGGATGAGACCTGCGGCCATCCTTCTCCTCTCTTACCCTACAGGCTTCCTGCCTGTTTAACAAACACCATTGCAGTGCACCCGTGCATAGGGAAAGTGGAGAGCCAAAACTGTACACAAGGGGCATGTGAGTATGGGGCTGACAAGCAAAACCTGCAGCTAACCCCAATACTGAACAACGGAGGGGCTGTGGGGCCAGGGCAGAAGGTTCTCCGAGCTCAGGTGTGCTGCCCTTCAAAACCAACCTGGCAGGGCTGGGCAGGAGGAAGGTCATTACTTGCCGTAGCCAGGACGTTCCCTGCTGTCGCTTAGTCCTGTTAGTCACCACCACAGCCCGCTATTAGTGCTCAGTCCTTCAGCCTGCTGGTGATAACACCTGGCGCCCGGCGAGACACTGGCTGGGCACACTGTGCTTTGACCTGGAATCAGCCCTGTTATCACTTTTTACAATTCAGAGCTTCCTCCTCTCATTGATTTGCCTCTGCTCGGCGGAGATACTGCACCAAAAACCCCTCCTTGTGTGAGACAAGGAGGGTGTTCAGGGGTTGTGCAAGCAAGGGCTCTGTTGCCTGCTTGGCTGGGTGGCACCTTCATGGCAATAACAGTAAAACAGCCAAGCCCTTAATGCCCTCTTGGAAAATGTTCTTTGATGTGTAGTAAAAAAAAAAAAAAAAAAAAGAGATGGGTATAACAGAAGGGATTAAACACACAGCTCATGCATTTCACCATCTTTGTGCCATGGGCCTCTGTGTTAAGATGCCAGCCCGGATTGTAGTTGTAGACATGTGCTAAGGCTGTGGGATCTCATAAAATTTTCAGGCTGTCACTGAGCGGTACAAATAATTGGATAAAGTTTTGCATACAGTTCCTGGTTATGTAAATAACAGAAATCAATCACTTGTTGTTCAGCCTCTGGTTCGAGGAAGGAAGAGAAATAATTAACAGGCTTTCTGTTAACCCTAGTGAGAACAGTGGGTCAGATGTGATAGGATATTATGTTACTGTCTGACGGGGATAAGACAGGTGTCTGCTCCTTTTTTAGAGGTTCCAAGGGTTAACAAGGTGTAAGCTTAACCACTGTGGGAAGGGTGCAGTGAGAATTAAGAGCTGGGCTGCTTGATGTGTAGCCATAAAAGAAGAGTAGAGAATAGTTCTTTGGAGCAAAGGAGTTTGGTCTGTTATTAGTCTCCAACCACTCTTGCTTTGTGACTGGATGGAAAGTCGTGCAAGCCAAAAAACTTCTACCAGAACATTACTAACCCTGGAGCTCACCTGGATTACTCAACAAGTCCGCATCAAATCTTATCTTCAGAGCCTGAGTAGACGTCAAGGGTATAATCAGAAGGACCTTATCCCCTGCCTATCACGAGCTTTAAGCAGAAGCTGAGCTCTCCACTGTGCATGCCCAGACATAGAGCTGGCATCTAACCACAAGGTTGTTTTCTTCTTGGAGGAAGGGAGTCATACCGGGAAGACATAATTGGCTGCTGTTGCCAATGATCTTGCAAGAATCCACCGTGTGATTAAAATAAAATAAAAAAAAGCCTTGCTATTTCTGTGCCCTCCAACTAATACAAATGATGTTAATTTGACTGTAAACTGCCCAATAAATTCCAAAAATCTTCTCTCTGCAAAAGTGAAGGCAGTGGATGAAGACAAGTCACAATGGTTCCTTGCACAGAGAAACATCTAAGCCCATGGAAAGGAACCTGCTGCGGCTGCCCTGTTGGAACTGAGGCTGCCCTACAGCTGGAGATAAGGAAACCTTGCACATACTTCTGGCTGGGCACTGGATTGTCAGGCTGTGTGGGTCACTGCTCATAGAAAAAGCTATTTTTGTCTCTTATGCTGCCAAAGACCAGAAATTTATGAGAGTTATTCCAATACAGGCCTAAAACCTGGTGGTGGATTCCAGTGACCTTGCTGGTGACAATCTAATTTCTTACTTTCTAGCACAAAGTAAAAATAATGGAAACCTCAATAGCTACAAAACTCCACATCCCTGGAGTGAACTGTCTTGGTGTAAACTGAGATGTAATCTGGTTTATGTGAATTCTGCTGAAAGAAAGAAAGAGGGCTCCCCATCCAGCTATCCTTCAGGCTTTGTCCCTCATTCCTTCTTTCAAACCCATGTCCTAAGCAGCATTTCACTCTGAAGATCTATGTCGCTGCCTGAGCTAAGGTCTGTCTGCGGCCTCTAGCACTACGTTCTTGGACCTTTGTGTGTGATCGCTTTAGAAAATTGGGGACATTTTTCTGAACTGTTTCTTAGTCAGAGACTAAGAAGCTATTTATTACTTCAGAGAGATGTTGTACATTCCCCAGTTCTCAGGAAAAACTATTAGTTTTTGTTTCCACATGCTAAGAAAAAAGAAAAAAAAAAAAAGCATTCTTTCCCTTGGCAAACGGAGAACATTTAAATAAAACAGCCCTGAATTTTGCAAGGGGAGTGCTTCTTGCTGGAGGAAAAGAACAGTGCTCTGTTTTCACTTAGCAAAGTATGAGCTTTGCGCAACATCATGACCTCTGTTGAAAAGGCGGTTGATTAATTAAACTATATATTTTCTGGGACAATCTGTGTGGATTTGAAGCTTACTCATGTATGTACATACAGTGCTAACCAGTGCTTGGGGATCACAAGGTGATAATGCATCACTAACTGAATAAATATAGCTCATAAGAAACAAATGGGATCCCTAAGCATTATAAGCCTTGCTACCACCTGGAAGCAGGCTGCCTGAAAGAAATCCCTTGAGAACAGCTTTTTCTATTTGACCCCTATCCTGTTCCCATAGGAGCTGAAGGAGCAGGGGATGTTCAACATCACTTGGTGGCTCCACTTCTTCCTCCGGGTGATGGTTTCATTGCCTCTCCCTTTGTCTGTCCAATACCCAGCTGAGAGAAGGGTGTTTTTCACCCCAAAGCTGTACCCCTCACGTTCCCCATGAGAGCACAGGAGGAGGGTGTAGACCAGGTGGGAGAAGAGCAGGCCCTACCTTCACAAGCTGCTTGTCTTCAAGCTAAACACACATTGGGGTGCAGAAATGATTTAGGACCAGAGGAAAATTAATTGCTAGGAAGCAGATTTGGGGGTGATAAAGGCTTCTTTTTTCTATGGCAGCTGCTGCGTGGTTGGTCTATCCAAGGTTGAGATGACCTTCGGGTCAGTGCCTGTTGCTTTTTATTGCCTGGTTCTGGCCATTGGAGATCTAGGCCACAGAAAACAGCAGGCTCAGGTGCTTTGAAGTTTGGAGTAGATGAACACATTCCCTAACTGAAGTGAGATCTTAACTGAGTGAACAAGGATCTCTGTGTGATCCTTGTTCCTGACCCTGCTAGTGACACCACAAGAAACCAAATTAGTGGAATATCTTGATGACCATCCCTTTCTTAAAAAGTTGCTTCTGAAGAGCACAAGCTCTTCAGAATTGTGTCCTCCTTTGCATTTACTTGGATATCAGTTACTGCTGGACCCTGTAATGCCAGGGATCTAACACTGATGAAGAAGTGAGGAGTGGGGTAGAAAACTTACAAAGCAGCTGGTATTAATACTTAGAAACCTTGGGAAACACCCAAGACCTTTATATAGTCAAGAAACATGAGCAAAATACAGAGGCTTTCTGCTGAAATGAAAGAGAAAAAGGTGTTCCGGATGACGGATAATTCTTTAGGACTGACATTCACTGGAAGCATTTACCTCATTGATTAGCACAAGGAGTCAGGACATGAAACTTTAATTTTTTTACAGGACAGTTAAAGCAGTAATAAATCCAGGTGAACCAATAGAGTAGATAAAAGATAAAAAAGATAAAACTGAAAGATAAAATTTCTTTTAGTTCAGCTGGGGCTAGGATTTTTGCCTGGGAACACAATTCATGCTGCCAACACTGAACAGGCAAGCAAACTAAGAAAATGTATACAGCTAGCAAGAAATGTGTGCCTTTTCATAGATAACAAGGTATCTGATCCCATCACTCCACAATATTATTGGCACTTTTTCTATTGAAAAACAATAAAATCTAGCCAGATGGGGCTGCTAGTTTAGAAGAAATATGGCAAGGATCCAGTAAACATGCTTTGGATTTGCCTTGACTGAATTACAGTCACTTATACTTCCTCTGTAAGAATATTTGGCAGAATGAGTTAACTGCAGAATTGTTTACTACAAGGCTGACTTTTACTCAATGGTTACAAATCACGCACATAAAATGATTTTTGAACTCATAATCATGAATCTGCCACAGGAAATATGAACTTGAGAATGACTATTATCCTGTCAGACATCGCAAAGATGCTGTTTGATGTGTGTCCCAAGTCTGAGGTTGTGTTTATTGAATACAAGGAACTACATCTAAATGAGCTACAGGAAAGGGCTATTTGTTGAGAATATATTCCAAATAATTCTGAAAAATAAATAAGATTGCTTTTTAAAAGCCACCAACATTTTTCCATCTGTCCCCAGTTTCCCAAAAGGGCTTTGCCAAATTCACATCTTCCTCACTGTTACACTCACATGGAAAGCTGAACTGTGATTTCCTATATTCCAATGCAAAGTCACAGCACTTCTTAGCTTCTGGAACCCGCTAATCTCAGATCTCTGCATGAACTGTTGATTTCCGTGATTTAGCGTTTGCTTTAGATGGAACACTGATGCTATCAGTAAACTGTTGCAGCAGGGTTTATCTCTTTTCGCAGTGGCTATGCATTTATCAGGCAACTGTCAGTACACACAAAGGGAATTCAGAGAGCTACAGATAAACACAGAATCACAGAAAATAAAAGAACAGATCCATTCTGGTGCACAGTCTCCTCTGCACTGCAGCATGGCTCTGCAGGTAACTGCATCCCTGTTTGATACAGCACTTATGTGTTCATATATGATGGATTTCAGTGGAATTTAACAGAGCAGTGAAGTCCAGTTGCTGAATATGGAGTGTTTAAATGGTGAATCTATGCTATTAATTGCTCAGTAGGTTATCTCTCAGTGCTAATGGACAAATATGAGATAGCCACTTTGTTTTAATGCTTTCTCTTTTAAAAGCAGTCATAAGATATGCATGGAAAGGCACCCCTCCAAAATATTTAAGCTACTGTCTCAAAATAATTGAAGTCCCCAAAATAAAAGAGGAAATTCTCGATGTATTTCTAGTCCAAGGATACAGAATAAAGCTACAGACTTAGAGTGGGTGGTACCATCTTCCTAAAGTATTTAAAGATAATTTCAACTTGGAAACATTTACACTGAGTTATAGATTTCCAAAAACTGTGCACTCAGGTGACGTGCACACAGCCCTGATTCAGTGTGGAATGGAAACAAGAGAGGATGAGTAGTCTGATCAGCATCACATAGGCAGTCCATAGCTCAGCCTGGGTTTGAAGCCTCATTTTCTTGTGGCGCAGCAAATGGCCAAACCACCTCACCAGCCCAGGCGCCTTCTACTGCACTGTTGTCCCTTGCCCAGCAGCAGAACAGCAGGAGCTGCTGAGATATTTCTGAGTCTGGGGACCAGAACAGCGTGGCAGCAGAAACCACATCTGATGTGGCAGAGAACAGAATAGACAACCCTGCCATTTTCAGACACATTATTTGGGATGAACTCGGCTGTTTGGGCCATAACTCCACAGCAGCAGTGCTGGGTAATGCTGTTGGCCATACTGTGGTCCTGTGGGTAAGGCAGAAATCTGGGCAGTGAGGGGTTTGCTCTTGATGCACGCAGGAGGAAGGACAGATGGAAAGCTGAGGAGCTTCTAGGAGGGTCTATGCAGAAGATGAGTGATTACTTACAAGCAACCATCCCTCTTCTCTGGCATGTTGTAACTCACGGTTGTGCCCCCTTGGTATGTTAGACAATAGCAGCACAGGGCTGTACATTTTTGCACATATATATTGGCCTGACAAAACAAGCCTTTATTCACACACACTGGGTAATTGCTTGCCCAAGCATCTAATATAACCACACACACACACTGGGCGCAGGCAGAACACGCACAGAGGCCCTCACATGAAAACGAGGGATCCCAGAAACATGCTGAATGAATTTCCACTGTACACGCTGTCCTGTAATTGTGCTCCCAGCAGCGTGTGTACAGAGTTCCTGAAAAAGCTCTTGGGAGGGAACGGGGGGAAGAATAAAACAATATCAAAGAAGAGCTGTGCCGTGTTGATGGGCTGGAAAGCCATCTTGCTAATTGCTTGCAGGATGCATTCCAGGTTCCTGCGAGCCAAGAGGCTGCAGGGTTTGTTGGGCTGAACTGAAAATTACAGTGCTTTCTCCTGTCCTTGTATTACTTTGACTGATGGGAGTCTCAGGGCCCCTCGGGCACTTGCAGGAATTAGGATCTGGTGTATACCACTGCAGGGCGTGCTGCTGGTCGGGCTTTGATCAGAGTTCAGCCTTTGTTGTTGAAAGGAGATATTTCATCTCAGCAGATTCAAAACGGAGATGGTCTCTTCAAGGCTATTGCCACAGGACTTGTCTCCCCTCCCATTCCTCCAACAAAAGATGAACAAAAGCAAATGACCAGCCAAATTATGTTTTGTTTCCACTGACTAGACTGTTAACGAGTCATTCCTATATTCATTATTGCCAAGTATGAAAGGCATCATGCTGGGCTGATTTCAGAGCAGTTTCCTATTAGCTGTATTTTTGTTGTGTGAATATCAAAGTTGACTTTCAATTACTGCCCATGACCTTAAAAAAAATACTTAGCATTGTACATCTAAAATTCATGCCGTTATGCCTTGTAATTGAAACAAGCCCAGTAAATATTCAAGGGTTAGTGGAGACAATCTACCTGTCCTCTCTAAATCAGCCTTGTATCTGCTCTGTGCTGAATGCTTTCTTCTGTCACCAAAGCTGTTGAGCTTGGTCCACAGCCTGGTCCTTGCTAGCCCAAAGTAGACTGATGGATGTTGCAGCATTTCCAATATTTTCATGGCAGATTAACCAGGTTTGAGGATTAGATGACACTGAAGGAAGAAAGGCATCAGCCAGGCTTGTACTACAATGCTGGGTGGAGATGAGGTGCAAGGGCAGAGAGCGGACAGGAGGTCATCATTTAAGTCAGTGCTGCCTGCAAGTGGGGATCATGTGTCCCTGCAGGTTGTGAGAGGTAATCCTGGTGACACAGGCCTAAAAACAAAGTGATGGTACAGAGCTGAGGGATCCTACCAGGTGAGAGAAATGGTAGTATGGTATCAATGCTCATCATGGGATCTGAATGCCCTTATCTTCATCATGAAGTGTCCTTCTCAGCTCGCATCTTATAAGGTTCACTTGAGCAGTAGTTACTATTTCTGGAACTGCTTTTTGCTGCCCCTTGAGTAGCTCCTGCTCTTACTGCCTCCTGTTGAATTTCACTGTCCTCCCATTAAGCCATGTTCCAGCATCAGTGTGGGAGTGTAGGGAATCTTTGTCTTCCTGGATGCACCCGGTATGTCCTGTATGGGTATAATTGTCTCTGGTGTTCCTGGGATCATTCCTGACCACCTCCTCTTTGGATCTTCAGGGCAGCTGCTACAGGTGGGATATAATGGATTAATCACATTGAATAAATGATTTAGGTGTTGAGCTACCGTGTACTGACAGACCCGAGAAATAACTCTTCATTTCGTCAGGTAGCCAGACACTTTGATGGATGGCAACTACAAGGTAATTCTCTGAGGTTAATGGACTGTATGCCAGAGGCTGACAAAATGAAGACTTCACCAGCGAAACTTGGTCCCAGGGACGTGTCAGTTTGGTGCCAGGTGGGAGCTGGAGATAGCTTTCCTCAGAGGAATTGAGAGACGTCTCTCGGCCGAGCTGAGAACCACCGTGCCTTCCCACCAGCTCAGTGGTTTGCAGGGACACATGCCGTGACAGATACGTGCCCCTTCCTCCTCTCCTGGGTGCTGCTGGGCCCCTCACTGAAATCTGGGCACAATGGGGGTCCCCAGCAGACAGCACCACCACCTTGTCTTGCTTTTTTGGGATGCAACTGCCAAAGGACATTTGGGATCCAAGAGGAAGGCAAATGTTGGCCTTAACCAGAGGTTTCTCCCTGACGATATTAGGAAGTGTTCAGACGCAGTGTCTGGCACAGCAGGATTTACTTTCCTTTTAATATTTCCATTGGGGCACTTGCAGTAACAGCACTGAGTGTGTTTGGCGCCCTGTCACACTGAAACCATTCCCTGGGGACACGAAGGGGCCCTCAGATGGCAGCAGGCCTCAATCAGCCCCGTCAAAATGGGGTTTTATTTTGGAAAGGAGGTAGCAAGCCCTGCCTGACCCTCGCACCCCGTCATTAAAATTCCTTGGGAACTCCAGCCCAGCCGGGGGCAGATTCCAAGTCCTGAGGGTGAGGTCATGTCTGCAGGGAGCCCACGACAATAATTGCTATTATATGGCCCTATTTATCCTCTGAAGACACACTAATGTTGCTGCAGAATGAGGCCACAGGCAATAGAGAAAGCCATCTATTTGTGTTTTTATGGTTTTATTAAGTTAAAGCCTGTTGTTTCCAGTTGCCTTGGTCCAGCACAATGGTAATATGTGTGGGATTGTTGAGTTTTAAGTTATCAGTACTAATAAATGAAAAAAAAATCTTTTTAAATAAATCTAAAGAATAGTTGAAGACACTAAGTGCTGGCATCCAGCATGTGTTGACAGTATGTGTTGGTATAATTTGCAGATGGGTTCTGCAGTATTGCTGTCCTTCCACATTTTGATTCCAGGAGGCTTGCAAATTATCTTCAATAGCACAGGCGTTTAGAAAGTATCTGGCCAGGGTTTTTCAGAGGTCAGCTGAGTTTCAGTGTGCTTGAGTTGGGTCTGGTGGTAGAACTGGTTTAGGGCTTAGGCCTGTTTCTAGCACAATAATAATAATTATTTTTTTAACTTCTGCTCTCTCTCAGGTAACATTACATTTCTTCTTCACTGTTAGCTGTGTTCAACAAGAACTGTTATTCAGTCCAAATAAACCTGTGCGCTCCCATTTAGCTATGGTAATGAGAAATTAACATGGGAGTTATCTGGGAAATGTGCTGGTTTTTTAACCCTCATACACTTTTTATTGAAGTTTGGAGTTCCTGTGTCACCCATGCAAGGACTTCAAGGATGCTCTGCCCTCCGAGCTGGGTTTTTCCTATTCATCACCTTCTCTGTCCTACAAAGGAGCAATGACATTTAAAGGATTACTCATTTATGGTTTCTGTAGATATGGCATCCCTGCTGCTTTCCTCTTGTGCTTCCTTTCTATTATTGAGCACTCCTTAAAATAAAAGGTTGAGCTTTCTGTCTGTGTGTGGCCAAAGGACTACTGAGTGACAATTCTGCTGCTTCTTCTGCTTTTTTTTTTTTTTTTTTTTTTTTTTTTCCCAACTAAAATTGAAAACAAGGTTTGTTTTCAGAATGCCTTTTTAATATGGTACTGAAGCACAGGGGAAGCAATGTGGGGCAAGAGTGAGTGAGTTAATAAGAATTTACCATTAGGAAATGAAACCCAAATAGGAAATATAATTAGGCCTGCATTATGTAGCTTAGATTTTTATCCATTAATTTCTTCTGGTTTGCTTATGTTCTTCAGAGTCAAAAAAGCAATTTCGACTACTTACAAAACCTTTCTGTTGCTGGTAGCAACATCAGACATTTAAAACAATATGCCTTTTTGTACCCCCTTTATGGCAGTGGAAAGCAGAATTATTTCTGGTTAGTCTGTGCAGTGGGTTGCGTGTAAGGGAAAGTGGAGAATGGATGTCTCTCTCCCCGGACCCTAAATACTTTCTCTGTTTGTTAGGTGATTGAGCAAAGAAGTGACATAAAAACACCGATGACTTAGAAATCAATATTCTTTCATGATATACAAATGCCTGTGTCCCACCCCGGTTCCCCTTGTATTGGCATTATTTAATATCAAGGAATGCTAATGAGGAATTTAGAAAAGCTTTTTTAACATAGAGCAGAACTCATCCTGGTGAGCTCTACACAATCCTCGGCAGCTGTATGGTTACTCAGTGTCCAGCTTTTTGTACTGAAAGAGAAATTTATGGCTTTCTTGCTTTATTCATTCCCCTTTCACATAATGCTCCTTGAGCTGGCTCTGAAGATAAATCCTTCGTAAGCCTGTGCACATAAATCAGAGTTCAGGGATGATGCACGCTCAGAAGACGTCAGCTGTCTATAGCTAGTGTTTGCAGCCTGAGCAGCACTGAACTGCTTGCTGCGAATTCAGAGAAAGCCTCTTTGATTTCCACTGCAAATTCTTTCCCTGGGTCGTTACAGATCCATGGAAACATTGTGTACGATGCACTAAGAGTTAAGGTTTTTAATCTAATTTTATGTGAGCCTCTGCTTTGTTGCCATCCTTTGTCTGACAATTAGAGTGTAGCGCACAGACTGTAATTGCAATGCCATTTGTTTCACTGAATTCATTAGCGTGTGTGCGATTCTGATCTGATAAAATACATGTTGAGGGCCTTGCACAAAACGTTTAGCCATAAGCGTGGCCTGAGCCTTGAGACTTATGTCTGGTAGGCCCTTCAAATTCCAGAAAATTTGTTGCTGTTTAGTTCAAGGCTGGGATTCATGTTTACCTTTACCCAAGAGATAAAAAAAAAAAAAAAGGTTTAATTTGATCAGTCTCATAGCCTGCATGCATGTCTGGCAGTAGTGCCCATGGGTGTAGAAGTGCCTAGGTATCTAGGAGGGAGCAGAGCATCAATGCCATTGAGTCTGAGGGCAGAGTGGGAATGGGGCCATGGGTGATCCAAAGGAGATCCGTGCAGCTGAGTGCAGCAGTGGCCATGGGATGCTGTAAATGAGGCGTGACCTGGCCACAGACCACACAACCATTGCCAAACGGCTTATTAAAAAGTGTTTTGTGTCTCTTGCAAGCAAACCCACCCACACAAGGCAGGAGATAGAGCACCATGCTTAGGGTGCCTGCTCCAAACCATCACTCCTGCCTGTTCCCAGCCCAACACAGGTTGTTACCTCGTGTGGATCCACTCCCCTCTGTACATCACTGGCACAAAATGGTGAGTTTTACAGTGAGATACCAAAGGTATTTATGCTTTTTGAGAACACAACAGTCTCCTAAGGATTCTCTGGAAATCACATCAACCCGTGCTTCCTGGGCTCTGTTCTTCCAAGCAGATCTCCCCCTTCCACCTACAAAGTCCCTCTGAAGGCTAAGGGTCACTTCTCAGCTCTGGGGGTCAGTTTGAATAGATCCAGCCAGAGCCACTCCTAGTTTATGTTTATTTAACACTTAAGCTGCTGTAACTAATCACTGCAGTTCTCTTTTCATGAGTCACTGAGTTTAAAAATAGGCATTTGGTGCATCTGGATTTATTCCAAGACACATACTTCTGGGTTTTCAGATAGACACATTTTCTCCGTTTGTATAATATTTCACAGGAATTGTATAATTAATTGTTTCTTATCTCGATCAATATGTTACTACAGTGGAAATCATACCCATCCTTCTGTTCATTTTTTTTTTTTTTTTTTCCATCTGAGAAGTTGCTATAAAATAATTACTTTTTTTTTTTTTTTTTTTTTTTTTTTTTTTCAGCTAAAATAAATTTTGCCTAGCTAAAGCTTCTTTTCTCAGAGCAAGAATATCGGAAGTTTTTCCAGTATAGCTCTCCAGAGAAAAAGGTCTCAGACTTTGCCGGTCAGGGGAGTGGATGATTTGGCTAAACCAGCAGCAGTCATTGCCTCCTGTGTGGTTTGCATGAAACTCATGAATTTGCTGTCTGATTTATGTTCTCATTCTTCAAACTGTGTTCCAAATGGCTTTAGCAATGGGTGCTGGACAAATTTCTAATGGATCAAAAGAACTTGGCTCCAAGAAAGGTTAAGCTGAACAGGAGTATAAGGGTTGCTGGAGGAAAGACTGGAAAGTTGATTAAAATATTTGCAAGATGTGGAACTGAAAAAGGAGAATAGGGTCTAGTCACTATGATTTATTTATTTTTTTTTTCACTTTTGCAAAAGAACCATGGTATTTGCTTTTATGTCATCATTTGAACTGTGGTGATAACCCAAATTCTCCAGTCAGCTGTTTGTCCAGTTAAGAAGGAAAAAAAAAATTGCAGTGAAACTGGAGATAAAAGTTCAGTGTCCTTCACTGAGATTTAAATTGTTCAGTTTCAAGATTGATCATCCTTGCTTCAGAGATGACCTAACTGTTTTGGAGATGGCAACCTGTGGTTACAAGACAGAGAGGTACAGAAACAGCTGAAAAAAGTGCTTTTCTTAATATGAGTGCTGCTCTGGGTCTGACTGGGAAGGACTTGGGAATGAAATCCAGCAGAGCAAGCCATTCTGCTTGGAAGAGGAAGACTGAAAAGATACAGAATATGGGGAGAGAAATAGTAGGAATCCACATGAAATGTGGATTAGCTGTCCTGGATATGTGTCAGACTGGCTGCCTGCTGGGAGCTGGGACTTACAAAGACTGATGTATGCTCTCTTCATTCTTTTCTCCAAATTGCAGTCTCTTTTTGCTATCAGTTTTACTTCTCCTGTCTGTATAGATACTTGAAAATGGATGCTGGATTCACTGTGTACTCATCTGCATGGGAACGCATTGCTTCAGGATACCCTGGAGATACATTGCTGGTCTAAAACATTGTTCTAAACCTCTTAGCTTTAAATCTTCTGCAGACCTCCTCTGTTACAATATGTGTGAAGCTAAGTCTGGTGGGGCAGAGCTGGCAAATCTTTCTGTGCACCATCATTCCCATGGCTCTGCATAGTGATGCAAAGGGGTCCATTGATGTGCCCTGGCAATTCTTGCCTGGAGGGCAGGAGCTGAGAAATGACAACAACTGCAAGAAAACAGGCACAGTTTCCTCCATCACCTGCACCAAATACATGAGCAAAAATGAGAACATGGACTCAGTATATAGGAGTGAGTGTGGGTTGGGCATTCTTTGACTAAACTAGTACAATTTCCCATTGCCACTGAATGTATGGCCCAAGGTGCCACTTACTGTTGAAATCTTTAGTGCTGTGTCCTGGCATAGCTTCTGTGGGGTCCTGGCTGAGGCTGAAAGACTGTGGTGCCAGAGCATGCCTGCCTCAGATGGCTGACATCTGGCCCTCGGGGTTGGCCATTCTCCTTGTGCTGTTTTTTGAGCAGATTTTTAAGATATGCCTTCCAGCAGCTCTTTGAACTCCGTGGCTGGAAGTGATGAATGGGTGGTCAGTGAAAAGACCTAGAAATAAACTGCTGATTCAATTATGAATGAAATCGGCCTGCCCAACACTATTAAAATAAATATTTTGCCTTACATTGACTAGGAAAGGGCGTGATTTCACAGCTGTGTCCACAGCCAGCCTGATGCAAGAGCCCAGGGACATTTATGATGCAAGAGAAGTCAGTGGAAGTTGAGCAAAGGCTTTTTCTGAATGTGGGAACATGTTCTTGGTGATGAAACATCGTTAGTCAGAAGAACACTCTTTTTTGGGGGGGAGGGGGAGTTTAATAAAGTACAGGAGAACACGTCCCAGAGAAATTTGCCAAAATTTTTCAGATCTCAGTCAATCGTACCCCTCCTTTTTCTTCACTTTGTGGCCTAATTATTACATGTCCTTGATTTATACATCTCCTACAGATTTCTGCACTGCCACTAAGTGTTTGTGCCTCTTAGACAATGTTAATTTAACTCTATATAGCACACATTTCATCTCCTTTGAACAGCAAAATAGAACACTGGGATGACATTTAAACTACCTGACTGATCTTCAGGTGAGCACCATGATGTAAGGGCATTGATGCTCCAGGGTCTGAGCCTAAGCCATTGCACTGATTATGTTCAATTCATGTTGAACTCTAATCTAATCTAATTCCACCCCCCTGCTATTGAGAGGGACTCCTCCCACCAGAGGAGGTTGCTTAAACAACACAGGTTGTCTTCTGTGTTCAAGCTATTCTCAATAAATTTTCTTAAGAATGGCAAGAATGTCCAGCAAGCTGAGGTTCTGATCAAAGGTCAGAAACTATTTTGATATGCACGAAGGCACAATTTCTTGTAAAAATAGTTTTTTTTTTTTTTTTTTTTTTTTTAAAGAGTACTTATGAAGTTTACTTTACAATAGCTTATTCCTTTTCAAAGCACTTCCAAACCCAAGGGAAACCTAGTATCTAGTAAATGTTCCTGGACTGGGATGACAAATTTGGATGCCATCATAGTGGGAGCCATTGGCCCATAGAGATGAGTAAAATGATGGTGACTCACTGTCAAAGCTCAAAAGAGAAGGTCCCAGAAATTCCCACGTAGGACATGGTGTCCTGTTGACTAATATAATGCATTGCACGATGGCTATAACTGGAGAAGTGGTGTACGTGTTAGGCTTTGAATCAGGATAGCTGTTCCTAGCTGTCAGTGATTGCTTATGTGACCATGGGCAAAATATTTAAATAATCTACTTGTCTCCTTCCCCGTCAGTGGACAGTAAAGGTCGAGGAGAGAAGTGTGAAGTTAAGACTTAATGAACAGCTTTATTTGAGAATCACATCAGAATTCACTACTTTGTTACAAAACAATTCTAAAAATCATGCAAGAGCCCAAAACGGGGGTCAAGAGAACAAAAAATCATCCTGAACTCTATTGGTCATGCTTCCTTCTTTACCATCTCTCTGCTCTGTAGCAGCAGCATACGTGGAAGACCAGGGAAGTAAATGATTTTTATATTCTCTTGAAAAAACTGAAGTTGAGTGAGTGCTGGAAGACTGGCCTCAAAACCGATGATGTATTTAGTAACTGAAGGAGGAAAGGATAAAGATAATAATGTTTATTTGAACAAGAGGTAGAGGGGATTTGAATGGGTGATGGAAATTATGAAAACAAATGTTTGTTTTCTGAGTGTGTGTGTTTGTGTGCATACGTGCAGTCTGGCCTCCATCTAGTGATTGCAAAAAAGCTGGTGATGGACTTATAGCAAGATATAATTAAAAGCATAAAACTGAAGTGAAAGGCCCTTTTTCTTTGTACTAATTATACTCCAGCTGCAAAATCCTCTCTGAAAATATCTAGGAAAACTTTGTGCCAAGATACACAATACTATATCAATATTCAAACCTAGGTAGCAAGAATCATTTTACAGCAGCTGCAGCTACTGTACCTTAAATCAGACCTTTTAGGAGTTTCTTTCCAAGGACGTCCAGAAGCAGCACCTGAAAGGACATTGCATGTAGGGGAAAGCTTTAACGAAACACCAAGAACATTATATTTTAGGGAAAATCTTTGGGATGACGGAGACAGGAGCCAATCTGAAAGATGTGCTGAAGGTCCCCATCACCTGAGGTCTGGCAGTGCAGGGACTGGTCCCAGGGGAACACTTGGAGGTCTGAAGACAGCAGGTCTCCTTGTACACTGCCACAAAGCTTCATGGGGCAAACAAAATGAGAGAGGTGTAATTTGTGATCTGCATGGTGAGAAGTGATTGTGGATGTGTTTTCTGTGGTGACCAGTGTGGCACTACTTGGTCCCCTTGCAGGAGCCCTGGTGGGGAAACATAAGAGGGGAATCCTATGTTTTATATATTTATTTATTTGTTTGTTTATTTTTATTATTTTGGGTGCTGTCTACCTGTCATATTTGATACATCCCTGCAAAATGTTGTGGCCAATACATTCTAAAAGGGTTGTCCAAGATGCAGTGGATCAGCTTAGACCTACCCAAGACATGGGTCT
Organism: Netta rufina; assembly: GCF_964035555.1. Taxonomy (NCBI): domain Eukaryota; kingdom Metazoa; phylum Chordata; class Aves; order Anseriformes; family Anatidae; genus Netta; species Netta rufina. The sequence continues at coordinate 111,702,010 of NC_140125.1, forward strand.
GTGAAGAGGTCCTGCTGGCCCAAGGCAGAGAGAGGTCTCAACCTTCCCCCTACATCCAGGGTGAGCTCTGAGCTCTCAGAGATCTTAATTGCTTTTGCTGTAAAGAGAGTATAAAATATAACCAGGCAATAATGAGTATGAAAGAAAAGCATGATAAATAAGACACACAATGTTGGTTTCACAATAAGCAGTTGGGGCCAGCACAGAGTCAATGGAGGATCTAAAAAATCTGTGCATGCAAATACACCCTTGCTTGCCATACGTTGTAACTCATCCTAAGGATGTTCCTGTAAAATTCAACAAGAAATAGTGATCTTTTTAGTGACAGACATTGAAAATCATTCACTGTTAAATTTCATTCATTAGGCTATCACCTCAAGAACACTCACTTGGAAGTGTATCCCCAGCCAGCCTGTCATCAGACCTATTTATGGAAAGAGTTTAAAAATGAAAGAGGGAAAAGGAAAGAGAAAAAATGAAGAATATTTTATCCACAGATAATGCATACCCTCTCTTGAGGTGTCTGGGCCACAAATGCAATATTCTATGGAGGCTGAACAGTTAATCTCTACAGTAGAGCTGGTCCCAGGAAATGGACTGAGTACAAGGGAACATACATCAACAACCCCACTGTTGTTGAGAGCTACAGCAATGGTCAGTACAGACTGTAGAAGTAACTACAGTGAATTACACTCCTGCCCTCTGGGGAATGGCAAAAAATAGGATTTGGGGCTGCTGACCAAACTCCATCAGGAAAACTTCCTGGCTTGAAGATGGTTTTCACTTTGATAAAAAAGTGGAAAAAATGTAGAAAATATTTTCTTTCCGATTTTTTCCAGTGTCCTTCTTTCCTTCCCAGAGTAAAAACCTAAGATAAAACATTTCTAAATAGAACTTTTCCATTCATTTTCCTCTCTTGCATGTTTTGCTTGTTTAGTGGAGAAAAGAATAAGCAGAAAAGAATAAAGAGGGGGAAAAAATGAAAGAAAAGCAACCAAAAGTCTTATTCATCTGAATTGGGCAGATTCCTAGGGAATTTGTGTGGTATTTAATTTCCTACACTATGCAGGAGATAAGTGAGATACCCTTCTGCCCTAGTTTCCCATGATATTGGGAACTTAAGAATAGCTTTCTAAAATACTTCTGAAAAAGACAGTTTCTGGACCTGAAGAAACCTTGAGAGTTGGACCAGAGGTCCCTTTTAACCTCAACCACTCTGTGATTCCTTCAGCCCAGCGAGGTTTGATGTAGGCATGCAAAGAGCAGGTGACAAAGGAGTAAGGAGCCTGAGGACTGCATTTGTCTTGCCATTCTTATCAAGGGACACAGACAGTACTGGCTGCAGGAGAGAGCCACAGTGTCCTATGTCTCAGGAGACTATCCTGAGTCCAGCTCAGGTTGTCTCTTCCACTCTGTGAATTTCTCCACAGCAATGGCTTGGCTTCTGTATGAAGGATGCAATAAGCCTCTATTTTAGCCCAATTTCTAGCCTGAAGGCTAGAGTGCAGGTGAGGGTGCTGGCTCCTAGACCACCCCACAGAAGGAGATGCAGATGCCAGCCACGCAGCCACCAAAGCAAGCTCAGTTTTCTGAACCCCCGGTGGAGAAAGCACCTGCTGCTTGCACCTACAGGACATAGGACACGGCCTGCCCCAGTTCCCATCTGTTGGTTCTCATTAGGTCCTTGTTCATGAAGCCAGCCCTCAGAGTTGCCCACAGTAGGGACACGGAGGTAGCTCCTGGCATGGGTGCTCCAAACAGCCTCAGAAATACCCGGGTCCACCCAGGAGTGCTGCCAGGAGTCCAGACACCAGATTTGGGTGAGCTGAATCACCCCACCAGGCCATACCCATCCAACTCGTACCTGTCGTGCCTAACCAGTTTAGGTGCCTAAAGCAGATGGTTTTGGCATCAGCCTCCCGTGGCGATTAATTACGTTCAAGTCCCTGATCTGGTGAACAGTTAATTATCTGCACAAAACTGAAAACCTCCAACCGAAGGGACTGAGAAAGGCAGCTGCTTAATGAGTGCAGGGTGCCCCGGAGAGCCCAGGCCCCAGTCCCCTTTGCAAATCAAAGACAGCGCAGCTAATCTGATCTTAAATCTCTTTCATCCTAGGTGAGAGCCCTAACCACAGCCCTCTGGGCTGACTGCCTGTCTCTCCGCTCTTTCATTTAAAGAAAAACTGTAAAATAATTCTCTTTTTCTTCATATGGAAATAGGAAGCATTTCTCAAATCCCAGGAATATTTGCAAGACAGGAAAAGCATTTCCTGCCCTGCCACAATCACAGTCTGAGGCTGTGTATGGGCTCCCTATAATTGCATGTTATACCCAAATGGGCTTGCTTTTATGAATGTATTGAAATTTTTTAAACTTCTAAAAGGTTATTTCAGTATGAGAACAGACCGAGACCTGATGCATACACCTTTGTGTGCAATTCTCTAAGTACAGTTTTCTGGGTTAACAGTCAGGGACTTGAAAGCCATCTGAGATCTTATAGGAAACTTTATTAAAAATAGTCTATCTGTCTGGAATAGGAGCCCGGAGTTTGCAATGTAAAGTAGTTGCTTATGAAAAATGCATTTTTTCTGTAGCGAAACAGAATACAATCCTTCTGGCGAAAAGACAGAAGTTGTTTCTTTTCCAAAAGCCATCAGAAAGCAGACAACAAAAAACGCCTGTCACATTTATAATTTCACATTCCGTGTGACTCGGTGAGCAGATCAAATACCGATTAGGGAACGAAAACTGCCAGCAGAGTTCAAAGAAGCCGATTTCCCATTTGTTACCATAAGATTCTGCTGGGGGTGAGCAATAGGATGGGTGCTGGAGTGACCGGTGAGAGGACCAGACCTTGCCTCGATGGCCGCAGGCTGCCCAAGCATCCTTCCTCTCGCGGGGAAGCCTCTCCCTTTGCTTGTCCTGGGGTCCTTGGCACAGCATTGCTATATGTGGCAGTGGATCATGGTGTCCTCATCACCAACCATGTTGTGGTGGTTGTTTCATCACCGCTGCTTTAAACAGAGTATCGATGATGTGTTGCTTGTGGCTTCTGAGGCACCCTAGCATTTTACTAAAGAACCGTAGGGTTTTTAGTGGTGTATTATTCTCTGAACAGCAAGTACTCAGTAACTTTCATGGGACAGAGGAAGGGAAAAATTTCCTTTTTGCTCAAAATAGACTTCTCCTTTAGCCAAGTTTTGTGTTCTTTTTCCCTTTTGTTGGCTTTTTGTTGTTGAAAAAACAAGTTGGAAAGGCTTTTAAAACTGCTAGGCTTTGCAGTTACCGCTGCTCTGCATCTTTCTAAAGAAAAAATCAAACTGTGGAAAACAGCCCTCTGATGTGTGGACATTTCCTTAAGCCAGGGAAAGATGCAAAGTCCTATTTCCTGCATCCTGGGGTTGAATATTATGGGAAAAAGATGCTCGAGCTGAGGGTGGGAACGGGGCTCTCCACCCCATGGGGTTGTGAGTGATGTACAAGCAAGGCACCCTCGAGTGGGGTGAGGCTTGACACCACCTCAAGACTTCTCAGCAGCTAGTTGACTGCCAGGATGGTTTATGGCTCTTGTTTTCAGGAAAGCTCTCTGTAGGGAACCCAGGTGTTTCACTCACCTCTGTTTGAGACGGTGAGTGCCTGGGAACAGGCCATTGTGCACCTCAGTGATGTGATGCTGTGCCCTTCTGTGGGTCTTGTCCCAGCTGCCTATGTCTCCTCAAAAAATGGAAATAGGCTCCAAAATGCTTAGTATGACTTAGTTCTTCTCCAGTACTTCTGGCAACATCCATTCACCCTATGTATGACCAGCCACACAAGATGTAGAAAATGGAAACAGTGCAAAACCCCTTCCTCTTTCAGACACCCTAAAACCTAAATCCTAAACTGACCTAAAGACTGATCAAAACTGAGCTCATTTTGCCCTTGTTTGGAGGCAGGGTGAGGGGTGTACAGAGGAACTGCTGAAGGTGCATGGCTGTGATTCACTCTGGGAGCAAAAGCACTGGTGTGCAGCACTTTGTGCTTCCTGCACGTGTTCTTCATCTGCAGTTTAATTTCCCTCTCCAGCCATTGCAATTCTATCAATGTTCAGTGCCACGTAACAGTGCTGTTAAGCCTGGTTAGTATTTTAGTTCATTTACCAGAGTATGGTGTACAATAGCCTGGATGAGGATCATAAAATAAATTAATAGATTGTTAATGAATAAGGGCGTTGCAAGGTCAGTGTGATGGGTAACCAGTGGTACGGAGGTGCTTGCACAGCAGGAGACTGACTCTTGTGCAGAGGATCAGAGCAAATTGACTTCTTATCTGCCATGAAGGTGGTAGTTAAGACCTTGAAGGGGCAGCAATATTACAAAACGAGGGTGAGATCGGAAGGAAGCCCCAAGACTGACATTTGCTGACCCTGAGAAAGTGGCCCTCAGGCTATTACTCTGGTACTCAGTGGATATGACAACTCCTATGTGGAAAATATTGCTTGTCGCTCAGGAAGCATCCTTTTTGTTGTGCCTACCAACAGCTGCACAGCTTTAGGAAGGTCTGGCTTTTAGGGTACGACTGTGTGCTAGGGCAAACGTAGTAATAAAAAGGGAACAGAAAAGAAGATTTTTGTGAATGCAGGACTGCCGGCAGCATGCCAGCACCTGAACATGTTATTCTGCAGCATGTTTACATGCTAGGCCTGAACCGTGATACCTGCAGGCAGCTATTTGGTGTGCCACAGGGCAGTTCTGTGACAAGCATGGCACTGTCTCGTTTATTATTCCCTCAGCAGCACTTCTGTCTTTGGCAATAACTGAAAAAGCAGTCTCAAATTCTTAGATTAACTATATTTAGTATTTCCTAAAATCAAAGCATCGCATTAAGTGATTCACTTCCTTTTGTTTTGAGGTATAATTACATGTGCTAAATTGTTCTCAGGAAAGTGATTCAAAGAAATTTGCCCTCCAGAGAAAAAACACAGGAAAGATTAAAAGGCTTTCTTTCTTTTTTCTTTTTTCTTTTTAATTTGTAATACATTTTTTTTTGAGGATGGCATTAAATTGCTGTGCTAGAGACATAAAACAAAATTAAATATAAAACATGTTTTAAAGAGAAGCTGAGCTGACGATGAGAGAAGATGGTGAGAAAAAAAAAATTGCAGGGGAGGCAAGTGGAATCACAGTGCAGCCTGCCTTGTCTGAAAGCTTCAAGCCCTTTCCTTGGAGATGAAAGCATGCCACCACTGGGGAGATGGCCTGCATGGTGAGAGTAACCTTATGGTAATGAATTGCACTTGAAAAGGAGGTTTGAAACCCCTGGATGTCTGTTTTGATGTTAATTGCAAAGCCAGGTTAGTGCTATTTGAGCACTGGCAACCTAGAAAATTCCCAGAATAAAGCTGTTCACACAGACCTGTTGTATCTGGATGGTTTATTGTAGCTATTGTGCCAGTGCAACTGGCACAGTCTTGTTCCTCTTGAAGTAAACGGCTAAACAGGCTCTAATGATATGCTAAGGTTTAATTTTAACAAAGGAAGAGAGAATTAGAGAGGAAAATGGCAGTCCCTTGCCTGATTTGCACATCGCAGTGGTAGCAGGAATTGAGTTTGTCAGACCCCTGAGCCAGCTGGCCATCTTCTCATGTGCGTAGTGTGTGGTTTCTGATGTGCCTCTGAAGACGAGCGAGAATCATCTTGTTTGCATGCAGGAATCAGGCTCCAACTGTAATGATTTTAACTCAATTTCATTTTACAGGATGAAAGCACAGGTCTGCAGCAGGGTTTGGCGAAGCCTGGTGTGGTGCGCACGTGGGAGGGCAGTGCTGCTGTTAGGGTGCTCAGCCTTCTGCAGAGGATCCTGCACAGCCTGCTCATGCCTCAGATCTTCTGTCTAGCAGCTATGAAGGGTTCCTGCAGAGCTTCAGACACCACCCATTCTGCTTTCACCTTATCTGATACCGTGGAGATACCCTGGAAAGTTTGCAAACACATTTTCACTTAGGAAGTAAAAGTCCTCTGTGGTAATACTGCTTTAAGTCCCCTGCTTTGAAAAGTCCCCTGACCAACTTCTGGGCAACAGGCGCTTATTTCAGCCTCAGCAAGGAAATTGGGAATACAGTGTGTCTGGGTGTGATTTACAGCTCCATGCAGCGAGTGCTTCTAGCATCAGCTCCAAAGAAAATGAAATCCCTGCAGAATAAATTGAGTCATAAGATTTTGGCAAGGTGGATGAGTAAAATGGAAGATTAACATTCAGGGAGATGCATCCCTTCCATAGAAGTTGGAAATCTACAGTATATGCCTAGAAGTCTAAGCAGAGGTATGAACACGAAAACCAGGATTTAAAGAGGGTTAGTGTTCAGTAGCTATCATCACGGTATCATCCCCACAAAACAAACTTAATGTATGCTTTTTTCTTTTCTCTTTTAGATTTCATCCAATCTGGAGATTATCTTTCAGCATTAATTGCATATGACAGAACAATGTATGGTTGTGAGAAAAATACACACCAAATCCAAATGTAACACAAAACACTGAGTATTGCTATTGCCAAATCAACAGAATTATATTGACATTACTTTTTCTTCCTTTTGCAATATGTATCATGTAAGAAGACCTGCTGCTGTTTTGCATTTGGTGGTGTGAAGATATCATAAAGATCCCTTCTCATCTTCTAACTAACCTCCAACAAAACCATTGGAATGAAGTTAATTTTATACATATGGACAAATTAATGCCATTTTCATCTTCAGAAATAGCTTGTCTCCATGGAAGAGTTTCCCAAAGCATATAGTGCTGAATAAGCTGTTTATATTCTATAGTAATTAGCATGCTTCCAACTCAGACTAACATTTTTGGACCAAAAATTATTTTGGAACACAGTTTGCACATAAGGGGGTATTCTGGGATGGTTATTGTGAAATTGTTTATTTTATAATTGGAAGATTTCTCCATGGAGACAGACCAGAGATTTCTTTCAAACATCTTCAGGAAGTCAAAAATGTAAAGAGGGAGTAAAAGTTATTTATTTCTGTCAAAGTTTGTTTTACACAGCAGAAGCCAAAAGGGACTCCCCTTTGAAATGAAATTCATGTCTAAACATATTTAGGATAATTATTTGAGTTTTAAAAGCCTGTCATATTAGGAGAGTTTTCAGAACTCAGTTAATTTAGCTTAAAAAAGGAGAGGACAAAGGAGTGACTTGATCATGGTTTGCACATAGCAGATATTTTGTACTGGATTATTTTTTTTCCTCAGCTAATGGACAAAGCATTAACAGGAACCAAATGGCTGGATGTTCAAGTTAGACATACTCAGACAGAAAGCAAAGCAAATCTTTTGAATAGTTATTAAAACCATTAACTCCTGGGAGAGTTTGCCAAGACGTGAGGTATTTACTATCACTTACGTTCAAGTACTGTATTAATAGCAGTGGAATAAACTATGGAACTGCTTGCCAGAGGATGTTGTGGATGCTAAAGCTTGCCACGGATCCAAAAAGCATCTGGACATATTCATGGAAGAAAATTAATTGAGAACCATTAAACACCAAAAAAGACTCCAGCTCTGACTCAGGAAATCCCTGAACCACAGGGAGTGCTGGCCGTGAGGGCAAGAGACACGGCCTGATTTGTGTCCATTTGGCCAGACTCCATCTCCTTTCCTTCCCAAAACAGGGAGGCCTTGTCCATCACTACCAGCTGGGAAAGGCCTCTGGCTGGGTTACCTCAGTCCTCAGCACTATCTGGAGGAGCTGACTAAGGCCAAACCTGAGCCGGGGGAGTGTTAAAAGTCATGTGCTGGGAAATTTTGGGCAGCGTCTGCGCCAGCATCTCAGTTCTCATTAGTGCACTGGTGCTGGTGTAGCTGAGACGCCCACAGAGTGCTTTTAAGGGGGGCTGTGGAAGATATCTGGAAAAAGCAAGCTGCTAGTTGGGAAACTTAAATTCACTACCGAGAGCCTCTACATTCCTCTGGGAAGCCAGCAATTGTAAAAGCTCAGGAAGATTCAAACCAATGTTTTGGCTTGACCTGGGGCTGCTGGACTCGCTGTGGGAACCCAGGAACAAATTTCTGTGGCCTTTGTGCCACTGGCAGACAGGCAAATGCTCACAGGTATCGGTTCTGCCCTTACAAATCTCTGGCTCTAAGGACTTAACATGTCACTGCTGCTGTAGCTTCAGAGGTTTTAGAGGGGTTATACCAACTAGGCAAACCACACAAATGGACAAATGCCATGAGGACCTCCTGTAACCAAAAGCCACGCAGCACAGTACGTGACCATGCGTTCTCTTTGCATTGTATTTCTTCACATACAAAGAAAAGTGACCTGTATTCCTATTATACCTATTGCACAAGTAAGGAGTACAAAAACTTGGTCAACTTGGTCAAGACACCTTATTTTTCATAAGTACTATGGTGTTTCTTAAAGGTTTAAATTCTTTTGTGTTATCTGAGGCATGTGCTTCAGGGATGTACAGCAAATGAAAAGCAAAGCAAAGAAAAAAGAAAGCACTGATAGCAAAGAACATCAAAATGCAGTAAAATTATGCTCTTTGATAAATTTTGGGCTAGAACCCATTATGAAAGGACAAGGATGCACGATTATCTCATTGTTGGAGAAAGATCTAAAGAACTTATCAGTCTTCTTTGAAATGACAGTCATAATACACTCTGTAGCAGTTTGGGGGTCTCTCCCTCATCAGCATTTTTCAACAAATAAATGCAGGAAAAACCCTCCTTTAATGTAATCCTTTAAACAGAGAGTCTTTTGTTTTATGGCTGTGCAAAGAAACTTCAAACAAGGCATTTCAAAGAGAAATCTTGGCTACTCCTTTGAAGAAAACATTGTTCACAGATATTCCAGATTATCTGAATGCCTCTTTGCATTAAATATTACTTAAGTGATATCTTTTATTATTTGAATTTATAGGATTTCCATTTTTACACACAGAGTTTTTCACATCATACAAGTTTCCATTTGTGGATGGAATAAAATAGTCAATGTAGATTTTTTTTTTTTTTTTTTTGTTATACTGCACGCCAGCAGTTGTAATGGCTAAAGTCCCATCTGATTTTGCTTTGAAACTCCCCACCTGTACTTTTAGGTCATGGTTAATATACTGCCAATTTATTTTAACTTTACTGATAAATCTGTAGAATTCGGCATGTAATAATTAGTCCTGTGACTGCTTATCAGCATCATTTCTCATCTTGCCATTAGGAAGAAACAAAGAGAGTGAGGGGAAATGATGTGGAAATAATAATATCTGCTGGCATTGATGCTGACCAATAGGAACCGGATTCTTTTCAGAGAAATCAATTCAAAATGCCATTTCCAGAATTTCATGGAAAGATATAGGCCAACTTCCAATGTTTTCTGTATTGCAGGTTGATAAAACTCAGTACAATTAAAAGCCTAAATTAGATAGAAGTCTACTTCCAGAAACAAAGATGACAGCCTGCCCTTTATTACAAATCTTTACTACTTTCATCATGACACGTTACACAGCTTATACTCTAATCTTTTAAGAAGAACCACCAACTGTTTAAGGTTCTCATGGGAACAACTGAAGACTAATAATGAGTAATCTAATTTCTCTGACAGTTGACTTTGATCATTTTGAAATATATTGTCATCAAATATGTCCAACAGTCACATGCTTAGTTAAAAGGATGCTTTCCTATAGATTTGCCATAGGTGATAGTCAAAAGATTGAGCACAAGTAACCCTGCTTAACTAGCAATAGGCATTCAAAGAAAATTTTCTCTCGCAAATAATCAAAAATTGCTTTACAATCTGTACAGCTGTTTACTTGCCCACCAGTTTAATCTGTCAGTCTGTGCATCCAACTACCAAACTGCAATTTAAACCATGATGTTTTGGATTTTCCCCTGGCATGATCTCTTTTTATTTGACTAGAAAATTTACCCAGACAATTCTGAGCATTTCCTGTATTTGTCCAAGGTTTCCAGATGTTCAGTGATCATCTTGGAGTTAATAGGCAATAAATCTGTCTGGACTGCCATGCATCCAGAAACCTTGTTCATGTCTGTGGTGTGTGTACAGTTGATGCTTTTGGAAAGCATTGTGCTTATTGTGCCCACAAAGCCCAGTTGCTGTGTTCCTCTGCAACAGATCTCACTCCTGCTGATCTGGGAAGATTTATTGCACGTGTGTGTATCAGTTCTGCGGTACACACACAGCAAACTTGCACTTCTGGGAAGCACTGCGCTTGCACAACGTGTCAGTAGCTGATGTGCATAGTCAGCAACAAATGTATTGGAAGGGTAGGACCAGCTGGAGGGCGTGGAGGGCTTTCTCACCATGGTAGCCGCGGACTTCCTGGACATGTGGACGTATATTTTATCTTGAGAAATCTCAGACATGAATATGGCCACCCAGACTTAGGGAATGACAGGAAGAATCATGTGTCCACTTGTAGCTGCAAGTGCATAACACAAAGCAAGTGATGTGTGAACAGAAGAAATATTGTTTCTCTATAGTCCATAGATGACCTGAGAAAAAATGGTACAGTCTTGTAAGTTAAGTTGTAAGTTGTTTAAGCTTCAAACTCATAAAAAGTCAGAAAATTCTTCTTTGAGATTCTAATTATGTGATTTGCCAGCCCTCAAAATTCATCACATATCAACCAAAATCCCTTACACCCACCTCTGCTCTTTGCATTCACTATCAGCCAAAGTGCCTTACTGAACTTCATTGGTTGTACTCCATAGTCTGTATGCAAACAACTTCCTTAGTTGTGACTCCAGAAATAAACTGGGCAGACAGAGTGGCAAATGAAGCACAACTTTTCCTCTGAGAACTTCATTTACAACACTAAAATCATGCCAATACCTGTCTGTTTTGGTAAAGTTCTCTGTAATAACCAAAACACGTTGTTCAGGCTCTTCAGGTCCAAGTGGTAGAGTCAGTGCAGGAAAGTAGCCTTGGAAGCCTCAGTGCTGTCTTTCAAGTCTTTATGGCTTTTACCTTCCAGATACGATTTGAAACAGAGATCTGGGTCTCTTGTAGACACTAGAAAGCACAGATGCTTTTTTTTCACCCATTGTGTGATAAATTTCCCAAGCAGTCACTTCCAGACAAAGAAAGTGGTTGTGCCATTATGGTCCAAGAAAGCAAGTTCAAGTTGAATTCTAGAGATGATGGATATGTTCAACAAGCCTTTTTTTTTTTTTTTTTTTTTTTTTTTTTTTTTTTTAAATGAACTCTGGGGAGCACCGTGGGTGCACTGACAGTTTTTGCATTGTTCCCTGTCTATTTATCCTTTGGGAGACTGGTCTTACCTGAGGCTTACAAGATGTGTCACAAGTCTCAATGAAGACACAGAAATGCAAAAACTGTTACTGTCAAACCATTCCTAAAATAACCAAGATTTTACATGGTTGGTTTGCATATACTAAAGATTCTAAGGAGGGTCACTGCTTTTGGCTGGGGAGGGCACACAGGTTGATCCTACGTCTAATATATATATTTACTCTTCCCCTCCCACTCCAGTATTCACTAAAATCTGCCTCAGTGGAAAGTTTTAGGAAACATCCTGATTTTCACATGTTCAGCAGAGCCTCTCTTGGACTTTTTTTTTTTGGCCTGAGTGAAGTATGAGCTCAGGGCATGCCCCAGTGCAGGGACCCTCAGGACCTCCCCTGAGATGGCATGTTTTGCCAGGTCTGAGAGCCCAGGGCTTGTCCTCGCCACATCCCTGGACCCCACTGAACCTGGGCTGTAGGGATGTTGCTGCCTGAATTGAACTAAATGCAAAGGGGAAGGAATTAGGAGGGGGAGCTAGGTGGGAAGAAGGTGACACTTGAGGCATAGAAAGGGTGAATAATAAGCAAGAGCTGGGAATGCACAGCAAAGAGACTGGGCACAGGGAACTGAGAATGGATGAGAAGTGAGATAAGGGCTGGGAAAGGAAAGGAATAGGGACTGGCAGAGTGAGGAGACAGGGACTTTGGTGAAAGAGATGAGAAGAAATGAGATGACAGGTCTGGAACAGGGAGGGGAAAGGGCAGAAGAGGGGAATGAAAGTGGACAGTTATGTGCGAGTTTAGTCATAAAGCATGTGGCCAAAGCCTCACCTTCTTCCCACTGTTCTTCATACAGAGGATGGCAGCCTGCAGTGCTGCTAGCACGCATGGTGGAAGATGCCCATGGCCTGGAGACACCAGCAGGATGTTCACCTCGCTTATCTGAAAACAAGCAAGCAGGGACCCCTCTTGAATTTAAATACAGAAACATCCTCTGTTAAAAAACTCTTCCTGGGGTTGAAGAGTCAACCACTCAAAAGCTGGGGCTGGCCGTGAAGTTTCAGTTCTCTAAAATGGGCATGTGAGCAAACCAAGGGTGTCTCCCTGTTTGGGCAGCCCTAACTCTGACATTTCCTAATGTCTGTGGTTTTGCTTTTGTTTTTTCCTTGAGAAAACTCTCCAGAAACTTTCACAAATAAACTCTTTTTTTTTTTTTTTTCTTCTGTTTCCTGTTTTTTCCCCCAAGACATAAGAGAGAAGAGAAAAACAGATATTTTTAATGCAAGCAGTGTTCTCTCAGAACGAACAGAAAGAGAATTGTTAGCTTAACACTGAAAACAATGCTATTGCTGCCTAATGTTAATCCTTGAAACTGTATTAAAATGAGCAGGCAGGCTTAATTCTGCTGTTCCTTATTCAGTGTACTTGACTGCTGCCTTTAAAAATATTTTTAGCACGGTTTTGTGTAGGTGAGTGCATGTGTGGAAGAGAAAGATATGACATCTTTTTTTCTTGTAGCCCACTCATCGTCAGGCTGTGATGACAAACCGGTGTGTTTGTGTGTGTACAAGTATGTCTGTCTGCACAAATTAGAGGTTTTGCATGATTGCAAGTGACGTGTTTCTGCAGCACAGAGCAGCCTTTCTCCTCCAAGGCCACTGATCCAGCTCCTTCTTCTAAAACGTATGGCAGAGAGGCAGCAGTGGTGCTTCTAGCCCTCTTACACCATGAAACATACTTGGTGTCATCCCTGAATGAAGCTATGGAGCCAAAGAGACGGAGCCAAACCAAATGTCAGGCCTGTCTACCTGGAATCTTTCCATTGACCTTAATAGGAGTTTGACCAGGCCCCAGCTATAAACAATTCAGAGGAGATAATGTAGATGCTTATTTTGTTTTCCTTTGGACTGCTCTGCGTGTTGCGTTCAGCATCACGTCCACCATGGAGTTGGCAGCTACCATTATTTAACTTTTCCCTGCCAACTTCATGGCCCTCATGTGCTGGTAGGTTGAAACAAGGCCCTTGGGGTGCTGGCGTGTGCAGGACAGATCTCCTCTGCTTGCTTTTCCTCGTTTCCAGTCTGTAGTTGAGGGCAGGCGGGGCTGGGAAGTGCAACAGGTGGTGGCAGAAGGCTGCCTGCAGGAGCTGAGCTTTGGCTTTTTGTGAATGTTGGAGAAGTGTTGTCTTGTGAAGGGGGCGGAAGAAGGCATGTTGAGGACGAAAAGCACTTGTTTCTAGGGCTTGAAATCTGAGTGGAAGGAAAAGCCTAGAGGGAGTCAAGGTGAGGAGTGTGGTTTTGGCACGCAGTTGTGTTGGCATCTGTGCTGCCTGGGGACACGTGCATGAGAGAGAAGGCCGCGGGGCATCGGAGCTCAGCTCCCTGCTGGCATGCCAAACCTCAGGTGCCTCAGCAGGTTCAGAGACATCAGTCCTCATTGCATTCCCTGGAGGGCAGCGAGGACAAGCGGCCCCCACACAAAGCCCCTGCACCCCATTGACCTCCTGTCCTGGTGGGAGAGCCTCTGCTTGGTCAGGACAAGGATGGGTTGATGCACGGAGGCTGAAGGCTCCTGGGATGGCCCAACAAGGCACCTGCCTGGACACCTTCCAAAGCCACAAAGGACAGAGGGAATGCTGGCCACAGCTCTGCTGAGAGCAAGAGGAGGTTTGCTTCTTGGCTCTGCTCTGTGACTTCTGTCCTCATCTTGGCTGGGGCAGAGGGAGGTCCCCTGCTCCTCAGTGGTCTCCAGAGCTGCCAGAAACTTCGGTCATCCCTCCACGGGTGGGAGAAGCAACCAGCATCAAAGCTGTCCTGGCCTTTAGCCTGACTTTGCAAAGCCCAGACGGTGGCAAAAGGAGGCCCAGACCCACTTCAGCAGCCTGTATTCCTGGGGTTTGGCCAGGCCTTCTCCAGCACCTGGGGTTTCCAGGTGAGCTCCCATCCCAGTGCTGGGCAGCCTGCCCTGGTGACCACCCTTATAGCTGCCTTGGGTAGGCTTAGCTTCACCATTCCCCTCAGACACAGAAGTACATGGTCCCAAAACCCTTCTGCTTCTCTGTTCTCTTCACTAGGAAGACACTGAATTACTCTGGGTTTGGAAAAGTGAAGTTTTAAACTTCTCGGACTGCAGCTGCTTCTGCAAAGGGTGTCACTCAGCCAAGCTTCCTAGCACTAAACTTCTTCACTTGCTATCACCCTTTATAAAATGTGTATTTTCCTGATAGCTTGAGCAGCAGCAATTCCCTTGGCTCCATAAGGAACATTAAAGAGTGGGTTTTAATGCCCCAGGGAACTTGCAGTGTGCAGTGTTTGAAGGGAAAGGCCCTCACTTCATGCAGCTCTTCAGATTATTGTTCTTAAATATCCTGTATCACATTATTTATTGCTGCAGATTTTTTTCCCCTCTTTTTATTGTCTCATTCCCAGGCAGTAAAACACACTGCTGCAACGCAGAGACAAATCAAAAGAGAAGGGATCATTTCACTTGAGGGATGTTTTGGCTCTGCTGATGGACTTCACAGTGGGCCCTGGCTCTCCCTGCATGGGGCAAACTGGAAGCCCAGACCCACGCACAGCAGGAGAGCATGGCCCTGGCCCCATGCACCATTCCCTGGTTAGCCCATCATCTACTCTTGAGGCAGGGAAAGGGGCACCTCTACTTTCTGGATAAGATATGCAGGTAAGCACATGTGGATTGGCTTGCAAATAAGAGGCACAGTGGGGTCTTGGATGCAGTTGTATTGACGCCAAGAGCATGCATCCTGATTCTCGCCTGTGCACAAACAGGTTTTTGCCCCAAGTGCAGGCTCTCAACTTGCACAATACAAGGAAAAGTGGTGCCAGGACATAAATTAGGAAGCATGAATGGGTAAAACACAAAGGAACTTATTTTGTGCTAATAGTTTAGCAAAGGCATTCAGACACTTCTAAAGTTAGCACATTGTGCTGCCAAGAGAAACAGTGCAGTGGAGGAAAAATACCTCCCTGGATAGCTGTCTACCAGCAGATACGTCCTGTTTTTCAATCCAGACAAATACAGCCTGACTCTGCCAAGCCTACACTTTGGTTTTCCTTGCCTTATGTGGGATAAATACTTCCCTCCTCTTCCAAAGTTAGTGCAGTAATTAGCCAAAAATCAAAGCTGTACCTGATAACAATGCAGTCCTTTATCTTTAGTAAAGACTTTCAATCACAGAAATTACCTTGGCTCATCAATTAGCCAAAAGCTTGCTCAGCCTGTAATAGAGACTGCCTAATTCACATGTGGCTCCTGATCTCTTTTCCAGTGCTACTAATGGAAAGTCAGCATTGTACTAAAAGCACTGCAAGGCAGAGCTGTGCTAGACACAAAATAGATTTGGCAAATGCACGTTTTTATGAGCAAAAGTGCTGCTCTAAAAATACATTGCCTTGCTCGCACCAAGACCTCAGAAGTTAGACAAAACCATGACTGAAGCTGCCGCTCGGCCTTCCCTGCCTGCTTTCTAATGCAGCTGCAAACATGAGATCATGTAATTAAAAACCTTATCAAGTCCACGTGTGAAAGTGTGCTGAATGAAGGACACATTAGCAGCCTTACTTCTGGCACTTCCCAGGTTCCAAGCTCCTGACTCTGCAATTCGAATGCTCACACAATCTAGTTTTTGTGTGTAAAGTAGACACAGCTAAACACCCCCCAAGCAGCACCACCTGTCACTGCAATACCAACAGGCTTCAGACATTGTCAGTAACTGCAATGAGCAGCAAGCCTTTGTTGTTTTCCTCTCACAAGGGGATGGTGATTAGCAGGGTCCCACTGAGCAGCCACCCTCTGTCACAAGGGTACTTGTCCTCTGCAGCACATCCAGGAGCACCTTGGCATTTCTGGGTGGCCATGGCTTGAGAAGCTCTCCCCCAAGCACACCAGGAGCACGCAGGGAGGCAGGCGAGTCTCTGCAGAGAAAGGGGCTTTGCTGGCAGCGTGCCCCTTTACCTTTAGCCTGGGGTTGCCGTTTCAGTGTATAAATCAGTGAAAGTTTTGGCAGTGGATTAACTTGATACAAACCACATAGCATTCCTTCTCCAGTGGCATGTCCAGTCTGTAATTTATGCTCTTTTTGTGATAGATTTCTTCTCTGAGAGCAATTTGCATCATCATTCCTTTTAAAGATAGATTGTTTTACAGTGTTTGGTAGATCAACTGGCACTTGGAAGGCTGGCATCCAGATGTACAGCTTGCAGAAAAAAATACAGTCTTGTTCAAGTGAGCAGAGCAGAGGTGGTATGAGATCACCTTACAAGGACCTGCTATCTGCCCCAGCTAGCAGAGAATTGATTTCTTTTGCAATGAAAATGCCTCAAAGCAATCCTTTATCACTTGCAAAAGAAGTGCGAAAGAGGCAAGCACAAGCTAGTGCATTCAGAGCGAGGAATTATTAACAGCAATGTAACTTAATGGCATGACAGCAGGGATAAATTTGGATCACGGACTTTGGAGTTAAGTTTCAGGAAATACCAATCTTTGTTTAATGATGCAACCAAGAAATTAATCACAATGAGCGATATGATAGCACATGAACAACAGCATTTAGAAACTCCTGAAGGTTTCAAGGCTCTGCTGAACCAAGTACTGCAAAGACACATCCTAATAGACAGACCTGCCCCAGAGCGTTTACAATCTTGTGACTCGATGTTGATAAACAGCGGGATAAAGGAAGGATTAATATGCTCGTTTTGCAAATGGAGAATGGAGCCACAGCGTGATTAAGAGCTAAATTTACAAAAAGGGTGCAAGCTGCCCAGTGCTCAGCTCTCAGGTGCTTTGCATGCTGGAGGCCAGTGCAGAGGCAGAAAACCCATGGCTCCTGAAATGCTGAATGGAAGGGGATGGGATCTGCAGAAAAAGGAGGTGATGGTGCTGGGCACCATCATTAATCCTCATGGAAATACTGAGGGGATGGATGGGTGGGTGGGTGGGTGGATGGATGGGATGGTCTCTCCCACCCTACTTGCAGATGCAGGCTTTATAGGGCTGTTATTCAGCCCCTTTGCTCTCAGGTGATTAGTCCACAAGCTCAATGTGCCAAACACCTGATAATCATAGAATCATAGAATATCCTGAGTTGGAAGGGACCCTTAAGGATCATCAAGTCCAACTCTTATTATAATATTTTCTCTGAGATGCTGACTATGGCCTGGCTATTAGGTTTTGTGTTTGCTCTGCTTCTCAACAAGTCTCAGCACACAACAAAGGTAGCTCAGGGAGCAAACGGTCTGTAGGTGTCACAGGGAGGGGTTGAGAGGTGGGCAAGGCACAGTGCAGAGGGGTCAGGTACCAGATTCAGGAGAAAGTCAGGGGATGCTTCCTAGCTATGTAACCTGCTGCAGGTCCCACATGACGATATCCCTCTCTCTGGATCAGGCCCAGGACTCCTAGTGTTTACACAACAGCATTTGGTAAACCCAGGTGAGCTCATATTCCTCTGTTTTTACATGCTGTCCCTCAAGCAGGTGCACTGAAGTGAGCAGAAATGGTTGTACCCATTCTGAGGATGGGTGTGCAGCGGGGATGTGTGCTTTATGCATGTTTTATGCAGTCTGCTAGCTGTACATCCTGGCACAGACAGTGACTGCTGCAAGCACATCTGCTTTGCAACGGAATTGCTTAAATCATGTATCGTGGTCAGAGGAGCTTCCCTGGAATGTCACCTTCTACAGAAGCAAACATTTCCCAGCTCTTGAGCCAGCATCTTACACTTTTGTATGCTCCTTCCCGAAATATCACTTCTAATATTACAGTGGATGGCTGGGAATTAGTGAGAAGTAAATACAAGGACAGGTTTGTCAGAGAAGGATGCCTCCTATCCCTGTCAGAAGGGCATGGTGGTGGGTGGATCTGTTGTATAACAGCTCAACCACATTGCAGCGGTGCCCACGGAGCTGCAGAAGCTGCCAAAGAGACAGCTTTTAACATCCTCCTCTGGGAAAGGCGTGAGGAGCTGCTGGTGCTGTTCCCAGCAGCTGGGTATCAGATACCAGCTACAGTGAGAGCTGCTGAAGGTGTAATGCCATACATGCAGGATAAAATCCTAGCCCAAAGTGATGTGTGGGCAGGCAGGCAGAAACACACAGGGTCTGAAATGCAGGAGAAACAGGTAGAGAAAGAGAGGAAAGTGAAAATGGATTTTAAGTGCAAAGCTAACCCAGGTCTGTTCTCATGTGGGAAAGAGGATCTCTGCTTTTCCTGGTGCTAAACAGTAACACAGGGGTGGGCAAAGAAAAGCGGGCTCTCACAGAAGGCAAAAGCAGAGAGTAGGACCTGTAACCATCACCTTCAGGGTGTTGGTTTGTCAGTGAGATGTTTTTCTGCAATCAAAAAAGAGGAGATTCCTCTTGCTGACCAGAGCATTCAGTAACTCAGCCCTTTGCTCTTTGGATTGCATTTCTCAAGCACATTACCCTGCAAAGCACTAAACCTTCCCAAAGCCCACTCGTATACCTAAACAGTTCATAATGTTCTGTTTTGTTGCTCTCATACCTTCCTCTACATTTCTCCTAAACTCTTAATTTATTTAGATGCTGCCTTGCTTTATTTATGTGTATGAGGACATGAAGTATATATTCTTGTGAAAAAATGATGCAAGTTTGCGAACTTCCACTTTCACTTGTGTTAGTGAGGGCACATTAGCTTTTCTGCTCAGAAAATGACAGGCTTGAAAAATGTAAATCTGAACATATTTTATGCTTACAGAAGGAAATATATTTTTGAAATAGATGTGTGCTCCTTTCAAAACCTTTGAGGTAAGTTGCTCAGCTGGGAGTGAAATGTATTATATCTTGTCAACAATAAATATGCCTGTTTAAGTGAGAGGCAGGGCCATGTTTTCTCAAACCTATGCTTCTGCATTGCTTTGTTTTATGGCTAGATGTTACCTCTGAGACTGCTCCAGGTTTAAAATTTGCTTTTTTCTTAAGTAGAAGTGAAGAACACAATTCTGCCTGTTCAGTTTGTAGAGGAAGGATTTATATACAGGTTTCACACTTCCGCTGATCTGGAAACAGTGGATTTAATTAGGCTCTACAGAGCAGATGTTTCTGAACAAGAAGGAAAGTAAAAAGCCTTATTGCTTTACATGTTCATCTCCAAAACCAAATGTAAGAACAAGAAAGCTTTTCTGAAGCTTTTCTGTGTGCTTCCCCGAAGGTTTGCTGTTCCGTTGTGTCTGTGTACATACATGCTCGTGTGCAAGAAGCTCCTTTATTTCCCTATTCGTGGTGTTTTTTTTGTTTGTTTGTTTGTTTTTTTTTGTTTGTTTGTTTTGTTTTGTTTTTGTTTTTAATTTTTGTAGGTCACAGTGCCAGCTGTGATGAGCAGACATGAAATCATTGCCTGGGGGTGTACATGAGATGGGAAGATATTTGACTGCATCTCTTTCCCCTCTGATTATAGCAGCGAACCAGGCAAATAGAAGGAATACAAATAAAGGAAGTAATTGAAGCCCAGCTCCTCCAAGGCATTTAAGCAGCTTTTCCAAACCTTTGAGGGTCTCAGCACTTCAGCAAAGGAAGGTCAGGAATCGTGATTGCAGATATGTCTAAGGACTGTGGTCCCTTGTCGATGCCTTCTCTTTCATCCCTGCAGGCAGCAGGTTGCCATTACTTGATGGTTGGTGTACCAGGCCTGTGTGTGACCCACTGGAGGTGTCTGCCAGGTATTTTTGGGTATAGGATGTGTTTAAAAAGGCCACGCTTTGTCTGCAAGAAAATACCAAAGTTACAACAGAGCGGATCACTGAGCTGTTGCAGTTGGTGTTGGCATTGAGTAGAGAGGCTGAACGGTGGAATGAGGAATAAAAATGTTGTCCCTTCTCAGCTTCGTCCTTCACTGCAAACCTGAGAGAACCCAGCTCCCTGTGGCCAGGGGACTTTGGCTACACCCATATCTGTGAACCAAACCCTGCTAGACCCTACCCGAGGCAGTCTGGCTGTCTGCCCTGGGCAGGGCTTTGGACCTCTCCTCACCCCAGCCTCTGTCCAAGCTGCCTTTGGGAATGGTCCCTGCTTTGTGCTGACCCCTGAGCCGTGGAGAGAATGTCTGGGAGAACAGCAGCACATCCAGGCCAACAGCATGCCAAGGGAGAACAAAACAGAAATTTGAATTCCTGTCCCCAACCTGGTGCCCTGGCACTTAGATTTACTAGCATGCTGTAGTGTGCTGCACCCCTTATCTCCAGCGTTCATACTGTGTCTCACATCCTTTGAAATCATTGTGGTGTGCTTTGTACATCCGTCCAGCGTGTTGGGGGGGCATGAGCAACCTTACCAAAACACGCCTCTGGTTTTAGAACTGAGGATGTGCGTTTGGCTCTTAGCACACGTTTTTAAAGAGCTCCAGAGAGTGCACCTGCCAAAATATCCATGCTCATTACACACACAGTATTTGCTTGCATGTATGGAGCATGCAGGCTTTGAGCAGCATGTTTGCTGTGAGATAAAGGCCTTTCCTTTGAGCTTGGCCCTTTTTCTGGTCGCCAGACACCAAGGGTACCGAGCCACATTGGTTGGTTTGTCTCAGCCTGAACTGTGAAGTTTTGTCAATGCTGAAGGCACCCCAAGCAGGACAAGGCTCTCTCCAGATATACTTACAATGAGCTTTTCCCCCTTCTTCCCACTGCACACTGTTGCAGGGGTTTGGTATATAGTAGAAGGAGCTGTGATGGTTCATCGTTGGTGCTTTGTAGAGTGGTTCCTTGGTGCAGGGCTGGATAATTAGCTGATGTAACATTTATGTATGACAGTCCCATGTTTCTGTCTGTCCCTGTTCTGAAGCCATTGCTTCCAGAATCACCCCATTTGGGTTATTGTAGTGAGAGCCTTTAGCCATCTTCCTAATGTCACTGGACTCTGGGGTATTTGCCTCTCTCACCCTGTGGGGAGACTGAGCAGATGTTCTGCACAGTTGCAGTGATTTTATTTAAAAAGGAAATGAGAAGAAAATCTGGTGTACCAAATCCCAAATCCGCTCTAATGGAAAAAAAAATAGAAGAAAGGAGTCGGTGACAAATTTCTGTTTCTATTCTCTGTGTGAATGACACTACCTAAACACAAGTGAGCTGGTTGACAGTTATAGGGAGTGATATTTATTTGGATATTCCTGAAACTTCATTACTGTCTAGAATGCCTTTTGTGATCAGATCCTGGTGACAGACAGCAATTCTGCACTGAGACACTGATGGAGAAATGAATGTTATCTCCTGCTAACAGGAAGGATGCCCTGCCAGGACCCAATGCTCTATGTGATGGTCAGAGGCTGGGTTAATCTCACAGGGATGTTTTTCAGCTCCCAAAGGTGGATGCCTTTTGAGATTCAACATAACAAAGCGTCAGCCAGCCTCGTGCAGGATGGAGCAGCCAGGGTGCTGTGTGATGAACAGACTGGAAAACCACAGCCCGCTCAATCATCTTGTCAGTTCTGCTTTCCTTTTAGTGGCCAACCAGAACAAACCGTTCTTCTTGCCCTGGAGAAAATGGTGAACTTCAAGGTGTCACTTTTCCCTCCCATGGGTAACCCAGTTGCCCATTAGAGCTAGCCAGTAGCCTTCACAGTCCAGACTGCTTTCCAGAAATTGGCCTTTCAGTAATCAGCACTGCACCAAGGGCTTCTTGACAGCATCTCAGTGGCTTCAGGCACAGGACAGGAGTCAGAAAGGACCGAGGACCATTTCCCCAGGGTTACCTGGGGGCAGCCACACCATTTTGGAGGCCAGTAGGGTTTAATAGCAGGGCCAGGCTATGCCATTTGGTCTCAGGACAACCCAGCAGTGCTCACGAGGTGCCTGCAGGGCTCAGGACATGTATACAGATACACTGCAGCACCAGGGAGGAAGTGCTGGATGAAATGGCTGAGAGAGAAGCAGATTAGCCCAAACTGCACCTGGAGTCCAGATGGTTGGGACACTTGCCCCTGCAATGATACTCATTTATAGCAGAAACAGAAGAGGAAAAATTCCCCTGGGAAGTCCTGGGCTATGACCTTGGCTGGCATCGCTTCGTGTGCATCCGCAGAGCCTGGCTGGGTTTGGCTGCCTGGGTGTGGACTGAAACATCCTGGAGAAATGGAAACCAGTGCCAGGAAGCACCGAGTAACCTTGTGAAGTGGTGACACAGGCGCAGGCTTGGCTCCTCTCCAGGAAAAGCCATTAACCCCTTTCTAATTAGTGGGGGTCTCGCCAGGGAGGGTGGCAGCTTCATGGCTGTTTTGCCCAATGTGCTTACTGTAATTTACTGCTCTCATTAGGGAACGTGAAATGATTTTTCATAGTAAGTCTGGAGGGGACTGGAACTGCACAAGCATTGTCCAGGTTCGTGTCAGAGCCTATTTAATGTCTAAGCTGATTAAATGCCTGCCTTGATAAAAGTCATGTATCATAAAATGGCCTTTTTTTTTTTGTTTTGTTTTTTTCAGGGAGAATTTCATAAGGATGGTGAATTTGAAGTGCAGAATCTGAGTGCTGACTTGTAAGGGTTTCAAATGTGTACAAAAATAATGTGTACAAAACAAGATCTGGAAAAGATCTTCATCTTCTCCACATATAGGCAATTTCATCTTAGCTATTCATTAGAGATAATCAAAAGCTGCCTGGACATGGTCTGGGGAACGCTGCTCTGGGTGTCCCTGCTGGGGCAGGGGTGGGACCAGATGGACCCAGAGGCCTCTGCCAGCCTCAACCATTCTGTGATTTTTTTCTCGATAATGACCAAACCCAGGTTACTAGAAAAGAAACAAAGGTGTTACTGAATGCACTGATGTCCCACACTGTTTAAGCAGTGAAATGGGAAAGAGACCTCTGGGTACCTTTTTGAGTTTTCTTTCCTCCATGTATCTGATACAGACTCTAAGTGCTGGATGAGGGACAGAGAGATGATGGTGGTCTTTGATCTCATACCAGGTCTTTCCAAACACTGCCCCTTTCCCCTAGCAAACCACCAAGCATCTCCAGCTGCCAGCCCTCTCCTTCCTTGGTCCATGACAAATGGGAACCTGACCTGTGTTCTCCTGCAGCCACCACCAACACCATGGGCAGGCTCTTGGGATTAGGATCATACCCCAAACACATGCACCCAGAAGTGTCCTCTTGATGATCTGGCTACCCTCCTCATCCTCAGAAAGACTGAAGAAAGTGATGCTGCTGAAGCTATTACTCTAAAAGCTAACCTGACAAGGCTGCATGGGTAAATTTGGCACCCAGTTTGAATTTCCACCCAAGCACCCAACAAGAAAGAGAAGCTCACTATGGAAACTTTGTCCTTACACTGTGGCAGACTGACATGCTCATCCTCTGCATTTCAAATATGAGCCCTTGTAAGGAATTGACCTTGCAAGACTTGCTCATGCCCTGAAACAAAAGGGTTTATATTGCTTTTTAAATCATATTCTAAGATCCGCTATTCCCATTATCCATATAAATGTCTAATCCTCTTTTGAATTCTGCTAAGCTCTTGGCACTGGTAACATCTTGTGAAGTAGGTTCCAATGCCGTAACATTTTTGAGGTCTTTTCTTTGATATCATGTAGTTTTTGGCTTGCAGTTTCATTGAATGCCATCTCTTTCCTGTATTACGAGAGAAAAATAACTGCCCTTCTTTTTTCATCACTCTACCCCTGTATTTTTTTTTTCCAAGCACTTCTAATTGTCTGTTATCTGAGATAAGGGGTGCCCGTCTTTATGTTGCCTCTTCTCTGGCAATGGCTGCGTGCCACTGAACACATCCTGTGCCTTGCTCCAGCTGGATCGAGGCAGGGGCTGCCAGCAGATAATAATGGGAAGAGCTGTTTTTATGAGTACGTTCAAGGAGGGCATAAATGAGAAAATACTACAATCTCATAATGAACAATAAGCAAGCAGAAAAATGGCTATATTAATTGAGTTAATTACTACCAATGAATTACTTGTCCAGTTCTGTCACTAGCACTTAAACATAATGACCAACTAATTAAAAAATGTAGAAACAAATTTATCTTCTTGAATAGAAAGAAACATTATGCACAAGCTATTGGAAAGCTAAACCTAGATATTTGCCTTAAATTATCCATACTAAATGTGAAGTATTTGATCACTGATGGTCCTAACAAAGTTTTATATAAAAACTAGTCATTTTTCTCTAACACCAGAAGCTTTATCCCAAATGTTCTTTACCTAATGCACTTCTGTATTTTTGTGTAAGGATGAAGAATGGGTAATCCTTGAAGGGGGAGGATTATTCAGTTTTTGGTCTTAGGGTTTCAAAGAGCATTTCAAATCCCAGAATTATTTATGTAACATTTCTGAAAATGAAAATCTCTGAATTGCTTGCAAGTGCTTTAAAAGCACACTGTGCAGGGGCTGCGATGACAGGAACTGCAATTCACGTGGGGTGAAAGCCAGCCTGGTTGATCTGATTTTATATTGTAAAAGATGAGTATTGATCTTGTGCTTTCATGGAGGGTGCTCTGAGTGTTTTATGCATGTCTTTCTCCCAGTTCTGTTCATCTTCTGTTCATGTGGGTGATCTTTCCTGGGCCTCTTCATCTGCAAGGAACGTGCAGACGGTGGTGGTTCCAGGTGCCACTTGGATATCTACCTTCACAGAATCACAGAATTTCTAGGTTGGAAGAGACCTCAAGATCATCGAGTCCAGCCTCTGACCTAACACTAACAAGTCCTCCACTAAACCATATCCCTGAGCTCTACATCTAAACGTCTTTTAAAGACCTCCAGGGATGGTGACTCTACCACTTCCCTGGTGGCCTTCATGTCACAGCCACCTGAAACCTCTCGTGCAGTGCTTGGCAAACTGCTGGAGCCTCACTGATGGCTTCCCTCCTTGTTTCCTTTTGAGGACTTTCCTGAACAGATGAACCACATCTTGAGGTTGCTTAAGTCTTAGAAAAATATGTACATAAGTAATCTTCCATGCACAATAAAAGTTTATGCTGTTTTATACTGAGAACATTAAATAGGCTGAAATTTTCTGTGTCTTCTGGGTAATTTAGGACTGACCAAAATAATCAGAAAGAACCTTTTTAGTACTCAAGATAATATATAGCCAACTAGTGTAACTTGAGTCTGCTTGAGGAGCACCATCAGCCATGGCCTGGTTGGTCTGAGCTGGCAAAATTTGGGGCACGTTGGTGGCATGGAAAGGTCAAGAGCAGTTTTCCTAAAATGCATTCCAGATGGGGTGGAATACATTTTGACCCCTCGGTGGGGTCAAAGGCCCAAAGTTGTGAACTAAAATGAGCTCAATGGACACACTGATGATTTAGTTGTTGCACTAGTTGTGTGAGTTGGTGCTCACACAGAGCTAAGGACTTTGCTCCTCGTGCTGCCCTGCCAGTAGGGAGGCTGGGGGTGCACCAGGAGCTGGGAGGGGACACAGCCAGGACAGCATTGGATCAGTTTAATAGTTGTTGGTCACATCTGGTTAAAATGGCAGCCTGCAGTTTCCTAATGCGAGCCAGAACACCATGCCTCCAAGCAACAGCCTCATTGTTTATAACATACTTCGGCTGATCTCAAAGAAAAAAAAATCCCAGTCTTAGGTTTGGGTCTATTTACGGGTCAAGTTCGTGGTGTACAAAGGGTGCAAAATATGTGGAGTTTGGTGTGTTCTGCCCCACACTGAGAACAACAGCTTTGTATGTTCTGGTACAAAGAGTCAACAATTTGATTAGGAACAGATTAAAGTTTTAGACCAAGTGTCATTAGAAAATACTACAAAGTGGCAAGCAGGTTTCTCAAAGTACTCACTAATTTATTCCTGGTTTCATCCCCTAATGTCCATCAGGAACAACAAGAACCCATCTAAGGCAAATGCGAGCGAACAAACCTTTCAGCTGCCAGCTGGATTTGTAGCTCTGCTCCTCCGCAGCTCTGGGCTTTGTTATCACACACAGCACCTAAAACCTAGAAACACAGAGCCATAAACTGTAAATGGTCCACTGGGGAAGTCTGCAAAGCTGACATTTTAAAAGTGAAATCCCACCTTACATGAGGCAGAACAAAAAGAAAAACCTGAAAATACTGAAATGCACAGGGATGTGAGTGCAGAGGGGCACAGGGAGCTGTGGGCACAGCAAGGCAGGATGCAAAATGCCTGGTGAGAAGTGGAATGTATACATAAAGCACAGAAAATGATGAAATTACAGGGAGTTGGAGGCACAAAGGTTGCATCACTGACAGCCCATCCAAATCCCCTCATCTTATCCAAGTTCTTAAGTTATTTCCTAATAATCCATATGATTAGAAATTTCAAACACTGGCAATTACAGCCATTTAAGCTTTAGCAGCAGTGTGTTTATGTATTACAGAACGGCGGCAGCTGTGCACGAAGCAGATAAACATTTTAAGGCATGTCGGGAAGCAGACACTTTCCTCTCCCTGCTCCAGCTGGCTGAGGAGCTTTGGGCCCTGCTGAGCACAGCTACCAAGAGCCATAGCGAGGGGGCTCCTGGGGAGCCTGAAGACACATACATTGTCCACCTGGAAAGCTGGTCAAAGGACAGCATTCATTTTCTGGCAAATATAAGCACTTGAATAGCTCTAATGCCCAAATAGTTTCCTAGTAAGACTGCTTCAGTCATAATCCATAGGAAACTAATTTGGGAACAGAAACCATTAGAATAGTTCAGCTGGAAGAGACCTTCAAAGCTCATCGAGTCCAACTGCCTGACCACTCAGAAATTTCCATGAAGATAAAAATTTGTCTGCTGTAGTCGCTTGATCAGACAGCTACATAGCTGTTGAATAGCAGAGGCACAAGGCCAGTCTCTTGCTACACGCCCTTGTCTTAGCTCTACCTGTTGCTGAATTTCTTGCCTACGCCTTGGTGTGAAATCATTGCCTTGCTCAGGGAGATTAAAAAATTCGCTGTGATCTTGCCACTGTTCTTTGCATTATAATTCAGGCATAAGTGGTGACAGCGTGCGCATAGGTCAGCAGACTGATGCCTGTAGCTTCCTCTCCTGCTACTTATCTTTCACAATTATATCACAGTAGCACAGAGAGCTTTCAAGAAAAAGCAGAAAGGTGCAACCATTCTGCAAAAAAAAAATAAATTGTAAAATGTAGAACCTTCCACCAAGGGTCAGCAGTCTGCATGAACGGGATAGGGGGCAGAGAAGGTGTGATTGTTTCACATATAGAAAATATCTTGCAGAGAAAGCAAGTGACATATAGGTCTGACAGTGCTGGGGAGTTATTTCTGAAGTGTTACCTACAGCACTCGGGGAGGACAGCACTTGATTTCTTCATCGCAGATGCCAAGGAAAAGCTTCTAGTGCTTTAAATTAACAGTCCTACCGCTGTAGTTATCAGCGTGTGCCATCGGCAAGGAGCAAAGGGTGCATGATGCAACCAACTAAGCATGCGGTCTGCTCCTAGGAGCAGTGGGACCATGCAGACCCATGTCCACCTGGGTGACACAGAGCACGAACCAGCTCCACCATGCTGTGCATGGCAGATGTGCTCATGGCCACCACTATGGCAGGAGCACGGCTGCTTTCTCCACCAAAAACCAGCTCCATGTGAATCGCAGGGAGGTAGGTATTCAGTCCCATCTTATTTGCTTAACTCCTTATGCTGCTTACTGAAGACAATTCCCACCAGGAGCAGCAGTCAGGAAGCTTTTCTGCAAAAATAGAAGCAGGGCCTGGCTTTAGAGAAGTTAGAAAGTTCTCAGGCCATGTGGCACCACCAGGAGATGCACAAACTGGAAGCTGTTTTTTAATCATAAATCAAGGTTTTACTTCAATTACTGGGGTCAGTCCTGGACCTGAACACAGCCTCGATCACTGCCAGTGAGAGGGAATTTCTCTTCCAGGAGCCTTCATCGGTCTGTGTGGAAGGGTTGGTGGAGACCACGCTGATTGCTCCTCCAGGGCCTGTCCTTGCAGGGCTGCGTGGGTGGATGCTCCAAGTGTGTCTGCTCGTGGGAAGCCTGATTGTGGCCAAACAGAGGGCTCTGGCTTCCTCCAGCAGTGGAAACGCAAAGTTTTCTTTAAAAAAAATGAAACAACTGGGGCTGCTTTGGCTTGCAAGGAATGTTTTTGTCTCCTGATTAGAGAAGCAAGATCAAGACTTGGAGATTTAGAGGTGGGAGTTGGTGGGAACTGAGGTGGTGGCTGTGGTCTCTGGAGCCTGGCAGTCAGCCTGTGGCCATGCTGGATGACCCCGCTGTATGATCACCCTTCTCCCACCTGCATTGGCTATCACCAGCCCCAGGCAGCTCTCTCCCTTGTGTTTTATTTACTTATGCCTCCACCCTGCCCTCCAGGCACCAAGAACTTGCCCTTGCTGCTAGCGATGTCAGTACAACCATACTGAACCCACAATCCCATATGAGCCTTGCATCTTTTGGTCTATAAATGCTGCTCTTCTCCCTCCCCAGGCACCTCTGGGATCCAGCTGCACTCCTGGCTGGGACCCTGCCCACACCATACCTTATATTTAGAAATCCAACCCAAAGAGCCGATGGGGCACCTGGCTGCTGTGGCAGCGTGGGAACTGGGAAAAGAAATCATCCTGGTGGTTTGCAGACCTGCCACTTGCATTTATTCACATGTGTCCTGCATTGCTTTTGTCTCTCTGCAGGGCTCTGCTCATCTCAAAAGCTGCAGCCCAAAGTTATGCAGAGAGATGTGCAGATGGTCTGGGCAAGTCCAACAAGGTTTCTCAAGCTAAGCCAGGACAGATATGATTTTAAGTGTCCCAGGGCATGGCACTGGGTGGTTAATTCATTTCCAAACCCTTTGCATAACACATCTAGCTCCTCACCCTGGCCTCGTACTGGGACAAAAAGTGGATTTTCTCCCTCGTTTCTGGAACTGTTATTCAACCAGGCATTTGCTATTTCAACGGCTGTGATCTGCAAAGCTTTGCAGTGCATATTATTTCAGATGGTTCATAGGAAACCAATTTTAGCTGTGACAAAATGTTCTGAACTCACTACCACATTTTTATTGCTCTTTGGCTCTGGATTGATTTTCTCTTATGAGCTCGAGCTGACTGTGGCTTTTTTTATCAGACAATCCTGGAAAGCAGCAAATCAGTCTGGAGCTCAGCTGCACAAAGCAAACTTGCTTTGCTTATTGATGCGTGCTCTTAGATCACTTAAAGTGTAACAAGAGTCAGCAATTTAGCTGAATTGGTTTGGTTTTCAGCTTTGATTGAAATTCACAGTTTAGAACATTAGCAGAATTAATTTGCTGGAGATTCTTATCTTTCCCAGTTAATTTGAATGAAGTGAGGTATGTAAATGTATGTACTTTGCAAGCTGTTATCTTTGTCATTTCAAAACAAGATTGATTCAGACAAAAAGCTTTAAAATCCAATGCTGATGATTGCTGGAGGCCCTGACCAGGGAGGAGGGTTGTGATTTTGCCTGGAGTTTGTAGGAACAGCTTGATATGGTGTTTTTGCAGAGCTGAGGAGGGAGATGAAGGCAATTTTGACAGCAGCAAATGCCATTTAAAAGCAGAGAGAGCAAAGACGACTGGCTGCGGGAGACAGATAATCCTGGCTAACGATTTTAATGGAAACTCCAGAGGTGGGAAATGGCATCTGAGAGAACCTGTGGGAAACAAGGCACAGCTGGGAGACAAAGCTGAGGAAGATCCTGGAGTTTAGACAGGGCTCCGAGGAGGCTGTGGAGGCAGCTGAGACACTGCATCATCAGGCTGCAGCATCCTTATGTTCATACAAACACAGCACGCTCTGGTAGGAGAGCCTGGGAAGCACAGGTCAGTGTGGGCTGAGGGGTGATGGATCAGCCCACAGCAACAGGGTCCTGCACCAGTAACTTTTCCACAATAACCCCCTTATCCCTTCCCTCTCACATACATTTCCTTGCATTTACTTTTTTGTGTTTTGTCCACAGCGGGAAACAACACGATGGTTGTTTACTGCTCGACGGTGATTTATTTTTAGTGTCACAGTATACGTATTCGCTTCTTGGGCTGAAAGTGATAACTTTTTTTTTTTTTTAAGTTTACGTTTACAGTGGAGGCTCACGGTTGTATGATTAATTTTCAACATTGAACAGTCCTGCACTCGAGGCAGGTGCTCATATTTTTGAAATAGGTTTTCCATCTTTTAGTATGGGTTACTATTTCCATGCTCAGCATTTATGCCCGCGAAAAGATTTTCACACACACAGAAATATTCAAGGAGGGAGATAAGCATCTAAACATGCCCTCTTTCAAATACAGTTTGAAATCTTCCCTGCTAGGAAAGGAGGGACCTTTGTAAATAAATAAGGCATGGCAGTGATCCCATTAGGGAAAGGGCTACTGCGAACATTAGTGGGAAAAGCTTTCCTTTCTCTTGCATGAGGATCTGTGCCACTCTTGCCAAGATTTGTACTCCAGTGATGCCTGACCTTGCTAGGCAGACTACCAGCAGATGCTGGGAGCCCTGCTCTGTGGGGGAGAGGCTTAGACAGGAGATCTGGCTGGTGCCGCACCTCCTCCAGCTGTGAGGACACAAGCACTGGTTGTCATTGCCTGGGCCTCAGCACCAGCTTCCCTCTCATCTGGTAAGATTCAAGGATGAAAGCAGGCTGACTCCCTGAACTCACCCCAAAAAGGAAGGGAAATGTTGCTGAGCAGCTTTAGAGGCCTTCAGGGTCTTCCCTTAGGAGAAACAGAGAGCTTTGCCACCAGTTCCACGGGACAGGCTGCAGCATCAATGCCTTTAAGGGCAGCAAAATATGAAAGATCCTAAAACTGTCAAAGAAAGCTTTAAAATCCAACGTGTGGGAGTGACACAAAGGGCACGAAGCAAGACAAAGAAATGCACGGCTGCGAAGAGTTTTTTGTTGTACCACAAATCTCATGGAGCACCATGGGCATGGGGAGAAGCACCATGGTTTCCTTCTTGTCGGTGACTTCCCACTGCAGGTGATACATATGTCACGTCAACTGTCATCCGGATCTTGTTTCTTCAAAGCATTTTGAAAATATTCCAAGTGGCATTTTATTCCACTTTTCCCATTTTATTTCACTGAACACCTCTGAGACCTCATTGGAACAAATGAAGAAACAGCAGCACTTTGCCCTGAGAGGCTCTGAGGATTACAGCCTGCTTATGCAGCATAGGCAAATCCTACATTTCTGAACATCAGAATTTGTATTTTTATCCAAAGTTGGGCACAAGAGAATCCAGACATTTTTAAAGTATTGAGCACTCAATATCATCCACTGATTTCAGAAAGAGCCAGAGGCTGCTGAGCATATTTGAAGATCAACCCATTTATTGCGGTGCTTGCATATTGTCTTAGGAGACAAATGCATTTCCAAAAAGCTTGCCATAAATGATTTGCCAAGAGCACAAAACATCATATGATAGATGTCGGCCATAAGAAAGCCAGGCGATGTGATTTCTGAACTTGTTGCCAATTGTAGTAAATTTGTCCCAGGTCTCCCAGGATTTATTCTGAGTCTTAAATGTTCCACCACTGGTAACGTGCCACGAGGCATGAAAGCAGGGCTTTTTGGAAAGCCTGAGGGTGTACCTTAGTAACTCCACATCCAAGAGGACAGCAAAGAGGTTCTGTGTTGTTAATTTTCGCGGAATAGTTGTTTTTTTCTTGATTGTGCAGCCAGACAGAAAAATAGGGAGAAAAATGAACTGTCAATCAGACTAAATGTGTTCTGCAGCTTTGCAGGCATTTGTCTCCAGATCAAAAGTCCTTTTGAGAAATAGCGATTGATTTCAGCCAGAACAACCAACTTAGGCCTGCAATGAAATATCTAATTTTTGGCATCTGGCAGCAGGGATATAAGTGAAGACACTGGGGCCATGCTTGTCCCTCTTTTTTACATAGCTCACGTTTCCCAGGGTTCTACCAAGATACAGAGTTACCTCTGTGTACCCTCAAGCTCCAAACGTCCCATTTTCCTGCCACGTTTCTGCTCAGAAACACCACTGAGTAGGAATCAAACTTGGAATAAAAGTGATGACCCCATGCAAAAGAGGAAAAATGTGGAACCTTTCTCCTGAATGAAGCTGCACTTGCTCAAGGGTTTTATTGTCTATTTGTAGCAGAAGAATTGCCATTGAAGAAGGTAGCTAAATAGGGTTTAAATGCAGTCAGATAAACACATGTGTGATAATTTTATCAGCCAATCTATTACTTCTTCAAGGATCAAGTCTGGCAAATAATTAACTCTTGGTAGTGTGTGTGTATTGCTGCTCTCTGTTGGGTACTGTAAGAACTGCCCTGTTATGAGTTACTGGAATGGGACCGGTCAAGTTAGCAGCATTTAAGATGGATTAAAAAATAAAGGTTTGTTTCTGTGAAAGTGTTAAGCCTCCAGAAGTTTCATACTGTAGCATTTAGAATGGATATTCCTTTATTTAAACCAAACCAAAACGTCACTGCTGTCTGAGCTTTGCCAACATCCTTTTGGGCATGTTTCCAGAAATAATTTTGAGAAATATAATTGCCCAAATGAGGATTTGGGGATCTCATGAGAAGGTGGGTGGCTAGGATGGGAAGAGCCCTTTCCCTTGAAAGACTGAAAGTATTGAAAGGAGGAAATGAAACCCCCAAGTCCCAGACAGTGTCACAGGGATCGTGCATGGGAACCAAAGCTTTGGAGTGGACATGTGTCCTGTCTCTGAGACACATCTTCACTGCTTTTTGAGGCTTGGACTCCTCCCTCAGATGCAAACCCCTTTCTCTGTGAGGAGTCTTGATTCAAGAGGGAAGATGACTACTACACACTTACAGGATCATTTAGGTTGGAAAAGACATCTGAGGTCATCAAGCCCAACCATCAACCTATTAGGGAATGGATAAAAGTATTTCTCATTCTCATTTGAAGACAGCCTCAGATGTGTATCAGGTTACTCATTTTGTCCCCTTGCTCCTGCTAGCAGCCTGCTGTCTCAGGCCTGTGCTGGAATGATGTCTGTACATCTTAATATATCTACCAAGTGACCACATTTACTACAAATGTTTTCCAGCCACAATTTACAAAAGGTCAATAATATATTTTTATGCACTTAATAGAAAGTATAAAAGTAAAGTGCAGTCTTCCACAAGTAACTTACTTAATGGAACAGCTTTTATGGAAGCTGGTCCATTACTATGTATACTATGTAAGTGGTTTTTTTTAAAGAGTGTTTTCATTTGCATGCATACAGTGTTTATTCTGGGCAGCATACTGAGCAACCATCCCCAAGCAACACACTACAACTGCTCTCCTTTTCTTTCAGGCATCACCCATTCAGTAGTAAATCTTCACTAAGCAGATCCATCCAGAGATTACACATCCCTTACAGTAAAATGAATGTGGCTCTGATGAATATGTTGCAAAGGCTGAAACAATGCATGCCAGATCTTTATTTTCTCTCTTCCCTCTGTAGATGACCTTCCTTTTTTTTTAAGATATTTATTTTTAAGCTTAAAATTCTAAACCTAGATACTTTTTCAGAGAAGGAGGCTTTATAGAATAACCTTGTGGGTTAAAGTGATTCCAGATTTATAGGGTTAGGGGCAAGGAAGGAGGAGAACGATCCTAAAATAGCAGGCATCAAAGAGGGGAGTGTGAGAGGCCGTGAGCAACTTCCTCTCTGAGAACAAATTCAGGATACAGTTTTCTGGGAAAAGAAACACAACTGTTTGTCTGATGATTAGTGTAAATACAGCATCATGTTTTACAGCTGAGTGAGAGACCTGCATTATAATTTCTAGTCCTGCTTTATTCTCCTAAAGCAAGAGTGCCAAAAGCATCAGGATACCTAGAAACCAGTTTATGTACATGTTAAGCATTTCTGTCCTCTTTTTGCCTTTGGGTTTATTTTCTGTAACGTCCACTTTTTGCTAGTGGGTCTCATACAGTGTTGAGAAATGCAGATGGAAAGAGGCCCAAGGGATGAGGGTGTGACTAAAACCCGTGGCCATGATGACTCTGTTGGGAAGAGAAGGAACATCTCTTGTTTCTCTTTAGTGCTGCAAGGTGACAAGGGTTCCCATACACTTCAGTTTTAAACCCCACATTTTCCCTAATTTCCTCACCAAGGGGAGGCCATGGTTCTCACTGACAGTGTTGGCTGGCTGGAACTCACCCTGTGGGGGATGAGTCCTTTTCCTGCTTTTTCACTTCTCAGTGTTTGTGTTGTTTGTTTTCTAATCTGCTTATGGAGGGCTGCATACTTTGCCCAGTGAAACACAGTCTGTTGCCAGCATGCAGGATTAGTACCCACACTGTGTGCCCCAAGAGCAGCTGGGGGGAAAACTCTACGGATGTGGAAAGTGCAAATAAATAAGGACAGTTGGCAGCTGGTGACTTTGGGGCATGATGGGTTCAAATACTCTTTCTGGTGGGGTTTGAGGTTTAGACCAGGCATTTGGTAGTTTTCCTCAGCCTTGAAATAATTAAGGGTAAATGGCTGAGTCCAATGAAACCACTGGGAGTTTTGCTCTGGGTTTGGCAGGAGCCAGCGTTTCACCCTTTGACATCTGATCATCGCTCTGGCTTTCTTGTGAACTTCTGAAGAGCGTGTTTGCTCCCTCTTGATGTCAAGATGACCAACAAAATGGGTGATTGCCCACCTCCATGCTTCTGACTCTCGTTTGTCTGGAAGCCCTTGGTGCTGGGCAGATACCTTCCCACTGTGCCACCCAGCACGGGGCAGCTGCGAGCCCTCTCCGAGAAGTGGGGACAGGCAGGTTCTGCAGAAAGGACTTGCACAATGCCAGACTTTCCACAATCATGAAATATTTACCATCCTCATGTCCTGCACAATGGCAGGAGGATATATATGCAATTGCAATTCTTTTATCCTGACACTGTCACAGCTTTGGCTTTCCTGTTTGGTAGGCTCGTTCCCTATAAAGAGGGGCTGGTGGCTTTGTTTCTACACCTGTCAACTGCTTCTCGTAAAGAGGTGTGCTGTTGCTTTCTGTTTACAAATAAGTCCTTTTCTTCTTGGAAGACATGCCTTGCATGGCCCTGGGCTGTACTTCCTGGCAGGCCGGCTGGATTGTCCATTACTCACTTGCAAGGAAATGGACTCAGCTTGAGCCTGTGCTTCTCAGAGCCAGGACACAGTGCTCAGAGCGAGGCAGGGATTAAACAAAGCTTGTATTTTTCCCCATGCAGACTGTGACATTTGTTTTTTCCCAGTGCACTGTCTGGCCCTTCCCTGGAACGTGTTCAAGACACTGCAGTTATTTCTTTTCGTGGAGCAGTGTTTGGTAGGATAGACAGGAGGGAAGGCAGATGGATTACTACTGAAGATGGTGTGAGATAGAGTTCTACTGCAGATTACGCAGGGGTAGCACAAGTACAATGTCAAAGCCTATCAATCGCATGCCAAATGTAATAGCTGGGGAAACAAATAAAAAAATAAAATAAAATAAAATAAAGAAGCCGGGACACAAAGGCTAGCCAAGAAAGGAAGACAAAGTGTTTAGACTCCTCAGATTGATACCACTGTCTGGCATACGCTTGTCTAATCAGGTCTTAATCAGCTTTCTCCTCTGAAAAACAAGACTCGTTTGGAGGCTGATTTAAAGTAAAACCCTATTTCAGACAACCAAGAGAAAAACCGGTGTTTCTGTCCAGTCTAACAACATGGTTTTGCCTGAATTTAAGAGGGAAAGGGAGCTTCGTATCCACATCCCCTGCCTGGTGCGGGGAGGCCAACATCCCTGTGTGGCTGCTGGGAGGTCAGCGTTGCCTTCAGCCCTCTCTGTCCTGCTGAACACACATTTATGGGCTCCAGACCTGAGGATGTACATACCACCACTTAATGTGCATTAATGGAAATAACTGCCGGTGGTAAATCTTCAGCATGTGCCATGTTAATAAGAAGGCTGATTAACAAAGAAGTACTAAGGGTTGACCCTGCTGGAAGGAGCTGTGGAGACGTACCTCATGGGGCTATTCCCCTGTGGGAAAGTGGCAGGAGGCAGCTGGGAGCAAATCGGCGAGGGGGTACTCATGTGGCTGCTGCTTGGCTGTGCTCGCAGAGCTTGTGAGAGTCCTCCCTCGAGATCAAAGATCCGGCTCATCTAAGGGTCAAGGCGTGGGCCCTGGGAGTATTTTCAGCTGTGCCCCTCTCCCACAGGCCCAGCCTGTGCCTCCCTCTCGTTTTCCTGCCGCGCTTACAGTTAGGATTATCTGAGTGTTGGCTGCCCTTCGTGACTCCTCGAGTATCATTGTTTTCACGTGATCCACACACATCTATGCATCTTTATCAGGGTTGTAAATGATGTTACTGCAGAAAAAAAAAATACGAAAACCAACCCAACCCCACTCATGTTTCTGCCTCAGGGACACATACTTGACTCCTGCTGTCATGGCCCCATCAGAGACTGCATGCAGTGCAGTCCAGCATGTGGCCAGCTTCATCTGTCTGGACAAAATTCCTCAGCACATGAAACAAGGAGTTTGTATTACTATTTTAACTAGCAGTATACAATGTGAAAGTGATCCTGCGATCACTTCAGTGTAATTGACACCGCTGCTGCTACAGCTTTTCGGATTTCTTTTGGGTCAAGCAGGGCACGGGTCGAGCTGTCTGCCTCAACCTGGGTGACACCAAGTCTGGTCTGAGAGGAACAAGCTCTGCTGGGCATGGGTGAGGTTTGAGGCCAAAAATGTCAGAGCAAGGGAGTGTCTAATGACCATATGTGCTTATAGGGGTGGGGTAGGTTACTGTGTGGTTATCTGAGGGGAGGAGGAGATGGATGCAGCAGCCACAGAGAGCATCCTATGTGCCAGACTGTCAGATGCTTCTGTTTATTTATTTACTTATTGTGGGCCTTTCACATAAAACAGATAACTCTTTTTTGAGTTATAATGTTCCAGAGTTGTGAGTCTGAGTGTTGGGGGATGTGGTATCCAATGTCTGCTCCAATAAAAGTGTACTTGCTTTATGATATAAGAACACCTCAAGCAGCAGACACACACAGTGAACCCTGTCCTTCTCCATTACACAGTTCACACTCTCCATAGAGAAGGAAGGCTTGAATCTAGGGGGATTTAAACCAGATCTCCACTGTCTGATGTTGCATCTGTAAAAATGAATAAACAAAATTGTCAAGACCCTTTTTTCTCATCCTGAGGGCAACATTCATGTCCCAGCTTGCTTCCATAAGGATAAAGTCTCTTTCCTTACAAATCAGAAGACTGCCCTTTGTCTTGGGTCTGTGCCAGGGACTGTGCTTGTGGTCCAGCAGGACAGAGAAGGGCTGTGTGGGGCATTAGTGCTATGACCCAGCCCTCTCCCTGCTCACCTTACTGATTGAGGAGCCTTCTGGGTGTGCATTGCTCTTCCATACACCTTTATTTGGCAAGAGAGAAAGGACTGGCCACGCTGGGGTGCGTAATTCTAGCTGAAGGCAGTCAAAACTTTGTTTCTCTCTTTAGCCTTAGTGCATAATTTGAGCAGTTATGTCTTCTGTAAATCTCTTTTTACTGCCCTCTCTTGCCATGAACCACAAGCTGGAGCAGGGAGCCATAAAACCCGTGCCTTACCACGAAGACCACAGGCAGTACCCAGGTAAATTCCAGCTGCAAGCCAGATCTGTGGTGTGTTACATTCGCCACGTAATGCTGACCTCTGCATGCTTCCCCCCCGCAATCAGGGGGATGTCTGACAGCAACCACCCCTCCCCAGCTGGGGAGAACCGCTTCACCCTTGCGTCATGTCTGGCAGCTCGAGAGCTTCTCCAGACACTTTTCTCTCCTGCTCACCAGTCCTGGTGGTCTGGGGAGGAGACCTCACTGCTTTCCTCCTCTTCTCACATGCCGCGTGCACTTAACTCAGGGGGGCTCCATCCCTGCTAGTCGTTGTCAGCTGACAGGTTGCTGGCAGTGGTATGTAGGCTTGATGCATAGCAGCACCCCTCCGCTCCTTCTCCCCTTCCTATCTCCCTTAAACAGATCGTGTGTTAAGATTCAAGTTGAGAGAAATCCCAGCAGGCCAGAGCTAAGCTCCTGAGTTCATAGCCCCCATCATTTTGCATGATTTCTGGCTCCTCTGTGCGGCTTCCCACACTTGCAGCAAGTGCTTTAAGAGCTCACAGCTTTACTTATGGCATCAGTCCTTACCAGCTCCCTCTGAGCAGGACCATAGTTCCCTTTGGGCTTCATCTAACAGGAGGCTGAAAGCCCTTTTGAGGCATGGAGCAGAAGCGGGGAGGACAGGACAGAGGAGAGCAGAGGCACTGGGATGCACAGCTCCATCCCTGGGGACAAACAGCAGGGGACTCAGCCCTCTTTGAACATGGTTGCTCCTGTCCATCAGCAAACACGCAGGGCTGAACTCCCCATCTGTCCCTGCCAGTATAAAAGACAAACCCCACACAGGCCATCATCCCATCCCTCTCTGCTCCACCGAGAGCAATGGTGAAAACGAACCGTGTTTGAATGCCTACCTGGGTCAGTTCATGCAAGCAGCGCTGGGGATGGACAGAAAACAAGCTGGAAGTGCAGATTGTTGATTATTTATTCTATTTATTCCAAGACATGGTGATGCAGACACAGCACTGGTGGCTTTGACCCTTGCATAGACACAAGTTTTGGCTGCAGCATGCCCTGAGATTGCTACAATACACTCTGAAGGAACTCAGGCTAGGTAGATGAGGCTGCCTCAGTGGTGCTGGCATGCAGCATGCATGACAGTAATAACCAGGGAGGTGATTTCATCCTGCTCTTCTTTCTAAACAGATTTTCTGCCTGTTGGAGGAGCAGATGGGATTTGAGACCCTACTAGGGGCTGGGGAGCAGGGAGAGGGAGGAGAGAAGCATTGAAAGTCATCATTTCATGGACCTAAAAACCTCCAAAACCAACTTCTGGGAGCCATCAGATCAGCAGAGAATGTGTAAGTGTAAGTGTAAGAAACAGGGCTGTTTCTAAAGAAGCTTGGTTGCACCCGATGAGAACGCAGGCTGAAGTTTTCATTTTCTTGGATCTTTTTAAGTGTTTGCATCCCTGGCAGCTGCAGATTCCCACACAGTGATCAACCAGAGCCTGTGCCAAGGCAGGGACAGAGGAAGGGAGAGGAGGGAGAGCAGAGGGATAGCAGTGCTCTCCTTTCCCACCTACCCTTTAGGAGGTCGGTGCCAGGAGGTGATTCAGTGCTAGCATAAGGGGGGCTGCAGCTGAACCCCAAGTCCCTCCAGCCCCCAAAATGTGGATGCTGATCTGTCAGACCATTCTTTCTTCTCACCACAGAAGCTTCTCACAGCAGTGCAGAACCAGTGTCAGCTCTGTGTCATGGATTCCCCACAGACTGCGGGCATTTTCACATGACAGGTATCACTCAATTTATGGTAGTGCAAGGGCAGGCTGGAGGCACAGGCCACCACTTGCAGTATTTCCCCCATTACTGCAAAGGACACCAACCAGGGAGGTGTGTGCCACCTGGAGCTGTTGTTCAGGGAACCATCACACTGTTTTGATTTTAGCAGTGAGCATATTTATAGAAAAAGTAGCTAGAACCCAGTTTTGATTTTATTTATTTTTTTTTTTTTTTGAGATGAAAACACGCTGTTCTCGCTGCCTGTTGTGACTGCAGCCCTGCTGGTGACACCAAAAGGGACCTTTGGGCATCCATCCCAGCAAGCACAAGTCTGGGCTGCTGTCTGATAGTTGTGTCACTGCTTGGGATGGAAAAAATAAGGAAGGGGCAGCTCATGTCCATGTGGGAGCTGCTGTCTGCTTTCAGGAGAGTGCCAAGAGAAGGGTCTGTGCTGGTCCCAGCTCTTGGAGATGCAGATTGTCTCTGTTTGGGTGCTGAGGACCCCGTTGTGAGCAAGTGCCTTTCATTCTGCAGATGTGCACCTGGCTCTTTCCCCCAAAATCAAGGAAATTAAAAATACAATATTTAAAGTCTGGACATCCTCTGTGGGGTTTATCGGCATGAAATGCACTGCTGGCATGCCACTATCGTGCCGATGCTTTGTCTGCACTGCTGTTTTGGACAAGGGCTTGGAAACCAGGCAGACCCAACCGCGCTGCCTGACCTTTGGCCTTTCCACTTTTGTTCAGAGAAGTTCAAGAAATTCCAGCAGATGGGAGCCAAACATCTGTGCTTCCCCTTGCGAGGTGCCAAACACTGTGCTCCCCTGGGAATCAGGCGAGGTATATTTAGACAATAAGATTCAGAAACCATCAGTGAGTAGGCGAGCACATCTGAGCTGTTGCTCTCTGGGTAGAGAGCTTGCACAAGCTTCAGCACGTATTTATATCCCCATCCACATGCACTGGGTCTTGCATACATAAACAAGAGCTTCCAGGCACTATATTTTGTAAGTCTGGCCTTGTTTTCTTGATGCAGATAATTTATAAAAACATGATATGAACACTGTGGGACTGACTTCCTTAGCTGAAGTGCAGGCACCTCATGCTGTGTGAGATGCCCTAGGGGAGCCAAAACGTTTGCTGGGGTTAGGAGAACCTAGCTCAGACCTGGAGCCCCAACTCCGCAGCTTCAGTAGAGTATTTCCAGCATCACTGCTCAGGGCATGGCCACAAAAAGAAAAGGCTTTTCAGTAGCATTTATCGGTCCTACTCTGAACTGTTGAAAATGTTGTGTGTCTTGAAGGCTGCTTCTCTTACCACCTACATCAATACCTGAGGTGATGACAGCATTGGAAAAGTACACCAGGATGCAATTTGAGGGAAGAAATATTAAATTTTGAAGGATCCAAGGTGAGGAGCCCTATGGAGATTTCTGCTTGGCTCTGCAGAACAAGGTCTTGCCGTAACTGCACCAATTTGTCATCTTCTCAGCTTAGGGCCTTGTTTTCCCTGCCGGCTGAGACGTGGGAGCTGAGGGGTGGCAGCACAGCAGGCACCAGGAACAATGAGCCACCTCCTCCTCCCGAGAGTCTGGAGTGCTAGGAACAAGTGAGAAGCTCCAGAAGGAACCCGTGAAGCAAAGAGCTTCACAGGTCCCAAAACATGTCCTGTTCTTCATGGTACTGCAAGTGCTGGGACCAAGCACCTGGAGTCAGGTTCCTCTCTGGTGTACAGCCTGGATATGTGTTGCATGATGGCTGGAGTGAAAAAAAAATATATTAAAATTTAGAGAAATTCTGTCTCATTTCATTTCCCAGTGGGCCTTAACTTCCCAGTTTTGTTATGGGTCTGGTTTGGTAGTGGCTGAGAGGACCTGCTGGGAGAAGTGCTTTGTGGGTTCTGGTAAAAGAAAAATAATAACAAAACCAGAAGTCAACACAGATATTTGTCGTTTAGATACACTCAGTGTGTCCTTCTGACCTTTGGAGGGCAGATGGGAAAACAGAGTACTCCAGGTCTCCTGATGGCTTATTGGGAACACTCTGTTTCAGGATATTGCCAAATTCCAGAACTTCTCCTGAGGAGACGAGGAACTCCTTGTGACAACCAAGATCCCTACCAATTTGTCTTGTGTCCGCTTCGCATGTGTTTTGGATCCTGGCGATACATTTGGGATGACTGTAAGGTGGCTGTTACAAACTGTTCCCTGAGATGTTTCACCATGACACTCAGGACAGGATATACAATACTATTAAAATAACTTGTTACCAAGCTGCTTATGCTGATCCTTTGCCAACTTGTTTAGCAATACTTCCCCATGCACTCTCCATTTGCAGTAAACAGGCATTCCTGCGCTGGAGTTCATCTGGAATCCTTAGTATATTTTTGCAAGCCATAAAGAAAAGCTGTGCGTCTCCGTAGCAGATTGTAATATTTTGATATTTCCCAGATCACTCATGCTCTCATGCTTTAACACTGCCCAGAGTCTTTCAGAAGAACACTCATCACACAAGTGCCCTAAATAATATAAGCTCTGTGCATGTGATATTTATAACTTTTGCAAAACTTGCCCATTTCTGCCTGTGTTGTTTCCAAAAAGTCCTTGAGTGATGGCATTCTTCATCTTTTGTGTATTTTTCCTTTAGTTCTGAACACTAAGCTTATTTGTAATTACTGCCATTACTGCTGCTGGTTGCCTTATTAAGCCTACAAAGTACACTCAGATTTAGAGGCAGAGTTATAATTACAGCATGGGCTTGGGGAGCGAAGCAGGGCTTGGAGGTAGGAAGTACTTACCCTAACACCAGTGTGCTCCCAAGAGAAGAGGCAGTGCATGCCGCAGATTCACTTCTAATTCATAGAAATGAAGCTCTTTTTTTTTTTAAGTTCCTGAGCATCCCTCTCTGAAGCTCAGGGAAGGACACATGACATCTTATGCTTTGTTCCTGCCGGCTCACTATGGCTGTTCATAGCAGGGGATTGTTCCGGGGGTCATCCAGCTCACCTCTAATGGTCTCAATGCATCAAGCTGCGTGCGGCCATCAGATAATCCCGCAGAAGAATTCTAAACAGTCTTATCTCCAAAATACAGGGAGAAAATTGGAGTGTGAGTGTCATCGTGAGTGGTTTACTGGAGTGGCAGAAGTGTGCAAACTCCTTGTGATGTTTTGCAACATAGCTCTGCACATGTTGTTCTCCTCCTTCTGTTTCTGCAAATCAACCATTTAATGTAATTATAGCTGCTATTGGCAAAAGGCACTGACAGCGCTAGCTAGCTTCAGAAGAAAACTGCTGCTGAGATGGGAGTGCTTTCAGCTCAGAGACATTTGGATAACGATCAAGAGGACACCGCTCTTCCAGCCTTGTGCAGTCCGGTGATAAATGAGCTTATTGTCCCCTTGATGGCATTTGCCTCTACATTATAAATAATGATCTACAGTGGCCAAAAAATCAGGCTTCTCTCCTATCCTGCTGTAAGGAGCTGTATTATCAGTGTCTCTGGTCCCATTTGTCCACACTTGGATTCTCAGAGCTTCATTTATAGGTTTAGCTTCATTTATAGGGTTATATAGGGTAAAATACACTCGTGTGGATTCCTGGCTACATGAAAGACCCTGTATGACGGCTATTTGGTGCCAGAACTCAGATCCAGCTAGAAGATGTGTTTATGTGCCTGTGTAGGCCCTTACTCATACACAAAATCATAGCATCATAGAATGTTTTGGGTTGGAAGAGACCTAGAAGATCATCTGGTCTCAC
Source organism: Netta rufina (assembly GCF_964035555.1). Lineage (NCBI taxonomy): Eukaryota > Metazoa > Chordata > Aves > Anseriformes > Anatidae > Netta > Netta rufina. The sequence goes on from NC_140125.1 coordinate 111,745,305, forward strand.
CTCCCTGCCACGAGCAGGGATACGGTAATATGCTGACTGCTCTCTGTAAAGAACTCCTCGAACTTCTAGTAAAATTGTTGTTTCTGCTGGCTTTCACCTGCTGCTGTGTGCAAGAGGGACACAGCACTACTGATTGGATTTAGATGGCTTTCCAGGGAATGTAGCTCAGATATTGTAACTCCTTCTCTCGGCTGACTCTGCAGGACTGGCAATCCTGGGCAGCAGATGGTCTTAATTCTTTTTAATTTATTGCTTGATGCCTCTGGCTCCTTCCCACAATAGTATCAGTCACAACATGGTGTTGGATTTAGGGTTTGGCAAAACAAAACAAAACAAAACAAAACAAAAACAAGAGCAAAGCCTTTGGATTCCCTAAGTCACAACAAGCTAACCTCTGGCTCTGCTCTGTCCCTGGTCAAAGAGGAGATTTGCATCCTTACCTGGCACAAGATGAGCAAGGGCAGTTCAGCTGTGCTGGTTTGCTCCTCATTGACAAACCATGGTACATTAAGTTAAGGAAAGCAGCATTTTCGTGGTGCTGTGCCCACTGCCAGCCAGGGAGAGGAGACTGCAGCTGACTGCAGCAGGCTCTCAGTATGACCTGGAGCTTTGTGTGCTTGGGTGTGTCGTGGTTCTGCTTGAGTGGGCAGCCGAGCTCCACCACAGCCGCTCTCTCACTCCCCCTCCTCAAAGAGGAATGGGGAGAAAATATGTGAAAAGGGCTCAAGGGTTGAGATAAGGACGAGAAAATCACGCAATAATTATTGTAACGGGCAAAACAGACTCAGCATAAGAAGATAGTAAGATTTATTGCTCATTACTAACAAACTAGAGAAGTGAGAAACAAAGGAAAGAAACCAAAAGCACCTTCCCCCTCCATCCACCCTCTTCCACCTCCTCCCCCCGAGCGGCGCAGGGGAACGGGGGAATGGGGGTTATGGTCAGTCTACAGCACTTCTTCTCTGCCGCTCCTTCTCGGTCACTCTCGCCCCCTGTGCTGTGGGGTCCCACCCACGGGATGCAGTCCTTGATGAACTGATCTGGCGTGGGCTTCCCACAGGCAGCAGCTCTTCCAGAACTGCTCCAGATATGGGTCCGTACCACGGGGTCCATCCCTCAGGAGAAAACTGCTCCAACCTGGCTCCCCTACGGGCAGCAGCTCCTGCCAGGTCACCTGCTCCTGCGTGGGCTCCTCTCCACGGGCTACAGGTCCGGCCCGGAATCTGCTCCGGCAGGGGTCTTCCACAGGCGGCAGCCTCCATCGGTGCAGGGCCACCTGCTCCACCGTGGTCTCCTCCATGGGCTGCAGCATGGAACCCTGCTCCACCGTGGTACTCCATGGGCTGCAGGGGGACATCCTGCTTCACCATGGTCCTCACCACAGGCCGCAGGGGACTTCTGCTCCGGCGCCTGGAGCACCTCTCCCCCTCCTTCTACACTGACCTTGGCACCTGCAAGGCTGTTTCTCACTCCCTTCACTCTCCCGGCTGCTGTGTGGCACAGCGTTTTTTTCCCTGTCTTAAATATGCTCTCACAGAGGCGCAAAACAACATCACTTATTGGCTCGGCTCTGGAAAACAATGGAGCCCTTCCCAAACATGGGGCAGATTCTAGATCTTTCTCACAGAAACCACCCCTATGGCCCCCTGCTACCAAAACCTTGACACGTAAACCCACTACAAGGTGCTATACACACACAGAGCAAACCCAGGGCTCTGCTCTGAGATGGGCAAACAAAAGGAAGGAAGAATGGATTGCTCTTGTCCTTGTACATGTGGGCACTGAAAGCTCAGCACAGGGGTGAACAGTTTACCCAGTTTAGCTCCTTATAAAAAAAAGACTGCTCTGTTACTGAGACATTTAGCTTGACTGCTCGGCTGTTTTGGTTTCATCATCACCCAGAAAGTCAGAGGCAGTGCCAGTGATTGAATTGGGATATTTTTAGTCGCAGGACAGGGTGCTGACGAGAAGACAAGGTGTTATGCTTATGGCACGTTTCTTATTCCAACAGTTTTTTTCAAGAAACTTCAGAAAGTTTCTAAGATGTCCATGGAGCCACGGGACATTGGGTTGGAAGAGCCTATGGTCCATTCTCTCGCCCTTTGAGCTGCATGCCATAAGCATCAGGGACTAGGCCTGGAGTTGCCCCAAGCCCTTGGTTTGCCCTCCCTTGCACCCATTCAATTCAAGAAGCCTTTTTCCAGTGGCTTCAAATCTACCCACATCAGGCCTTTTATTAGCACCACTTCTCTCTAATCTGATCATACAGCACTTAACAAAGCTTGACCCACCCTGCTCAAGCACTTATGTCTTTCTGGACTTGTGATTTCATCTTTGTCCTTCAGAAACAGATGGCTTTTGGTGTTAATATCACCGTGCCAGACCCCCTGACACCACCAGGAATGCCCTCTGCGAGGTGGGATTTACACAAGGATAATCCCAGCTGACAAGATGTGACCCCAACCTCGGGGCATTTCTGCCAGCCCTTTGGGTCCACCCAACAACTGCTCCTGGACAAAACAGGGTTGAGCTTTCTTCCTTGCTGCTTTGCTGTTTCATGCCTCTGTTTGTGGCTTCCTGAAGAGCAGTGCGATGACAGGCTCTATTTTCCTCAGAAACCTGCATGCTGTTGTCAGCCCCCCTGGTAAGTCCCTTCTTCAACATCCCCAGCCCCAGGGCTGGGGGTTGCCACCAGGGGGTAAGTTCAAGTTCAGCTCTCTGCTCTTTCTTGCTTTTCCTGCTGGGTCTTCTTGAGACGTGCCAGCTCTGGTAGTTGTTTTATTGTTGCGGTTACCTGGAGAAAGGCTATTTTAATGTGTAACTGCTCATGCTTTGCTTGCTTGGAATGCTTTCTGTGAATGCCTCACACTGGGCTTGACTTTGAAGGAATTTTTATACGAGAAACGTTGCATGCTTCCAAGAATTTACTTTTTTTTTTTTTTTTTTTTTTTAATCATACCCTGAATTACAGCCCAAAAAGAACAAAGAGGAGACTCTGTGGTAACCTGTACCATTGGGGCTGGGATCCAAGCAGGCCAGTTGCCTCTTCTCAACTTTCGGATTGGAGAAGCCATGTTGGACCACTAAGGTCCTTCCAAGGGAGCCTATGGCAGCTTCCAGCTCCAACATTGGTGGGGGTAAGATTTGATTTTTCTGGCATAAATCAAATGCTTTGACACCCTTTCCCATTGTGTATGCAACCATTCTGTTCAAGTGAATCGGTGAAATCAGGGTGGCAAGATGAGAGAGGTCTGTTCAGGATTCGTGCACGTGCCACTGGAAGCAGAGCCTGTTGAAAATAAAAAACTAAAACAAAAAGGTATTTACCATTTTCCTGAAATATTTAAGCCCTGGCTGAATAGCTGTCTCAAGATTATTCAGCTGTGCTTTTGCTACAGCACCACATTCATTAAGAAAATCAGATTAGCTCTGTATGTGAGCATCTGTATTGAGTGAAGGATGGAAACAACTGCACGTTGTGGCAAGTACACATAAGAGGTCTGGTGGAAATCCTGTACAGGATGTGTTCAGCAATTAAATATGTGACTGGAAAAGAACAGTAACATTAGCATTAAGCAAAAGCAAGTTTATACTCACCACTTACGTTCAGTGGCTTCATTTTTTTTTTTTAACTTCCTCCTGCTGAGAAAGAAATATCAAATCAAAATCTCAAATTATGGAAACCTTATTTTCTTGGATGCTCTATGAAAAAGAGGAAATCTGCTTCATTTTGTCATACTTTGTGACCTACAGTAAAAGACCATGGCATGCATATTCCCCTGATCTTTGCATAGTTGATGTTGAAGGCGTTTATCATTTGAAGAGGACTTGATAACATTGGTGTCAATCAATCCTAACCTATTAGGATAAGGTAAGAAGGATTGTTATAAAAGAAGTGAAAATTAATCCTTGAATTTATTACCGAAGATATTGACCTAGAGACAGTCATATTCAAATGATGAACCCGGAGGACTTTGCAAACTAACACAGCTTCAGAGCAAGAAAGCAGAGACGCACGGAGATGATGAGCCAGACAGAAGCAGTTTCTGGCTTCCTACTCAGCCCCTGAGCACAAACTACCTAGCCCAGCAGTGCATCTGCTTTTCTTCACCAGCTATGTATGACTGGACCAGGCAGGCTGCTTGTCGGCCCTGAGCATCCTGCTTTCCTTTGTGCCTGTGAGACACAAGATGCTCACACAGGGTTTGAGCTCCTAGATAGAGAAACTGGTTTAACTGGCCACATCTTCTCTGGAGTTCAGGCTCAATTTGGCGGTGATAACCACAACGTGAACCCAGGGGTTTCTCATGAATAATATTACTTGAGTAATTCATTAGAAAACTGGCCAGGTGATTTGAATAGGCCAGTTGAAATACTTCATCCAAATCAGAAACCTAGGTGCTGAGGGGCTGAGGGAGGTGAAAGTTTAATAAGAGCCATTCGTGGCCTTGACTTAATTTTCTTTGACTTGGTTGTTGTTGTCGCAGTCAGACTCTGCATCCTGGCTCACTGAAGCAGAAAGCACTGGAGGCTTAGCACATAAACACGGCACTTCCTCCAGGAGGTTTTGTTTAGAGATGTGCTAATAATAAATAACGAGGTTACTTGGTCACGAACATGTTTTCAAAGGTTGGGTCTAGGCAACCCTGAAGACCTTTTGTCTCTTGTAAAAGCCAGATTTAGGTGGCTGCAGGGGAACAGAGTTCAAAGTGTGAGGTCCTACTTGAGTTTCAGGGTTTGTTCGTATCTCTGTACTGGACAAATCGCTGCTGTAAGCCCTCTGGGAGCTGCTGGTGGGCAAGGATCAGAGGATGGTCTCAGGTCTGCAAGAGAGGGATGCCTGCGTCCCTGTTTTCCTCCAGCTGTTGAACTAAGCCAATCTGCTGTGCCTCTGTAACAGCATGGCAAAGCTGGCCTCAAAAATTCCTGTGGCTCATGATGGGGAGGGATTGAGATATCGACAGTGAGCTGCATGCATAGATGCTGTGTGTGGTATGAAACCTGCTTCAGAGAAGGTAGGTGTAGAGAGAGAAAAGGAAAGGAATGCTTAGGATTATTTCTGCTGTGTACCCAAGGGTCCTATTTGTTCATATAAGTATCCTTAGCAGAATAAAATACTTTTTACTGAAACATTTTTTTCCACTTGCTGGCAGCCTCTCCATTCCAATTATCTCTTCTATCGTATCCCTTGAAGCCAGGCTCCAAGGTAAACAAGTAAAGACCTGACAGCTGGAATGCAAAGCTCCAGCTCAGACTGAAAGCTTTTACAAGATCACATTCTGCACATTTATACTGTCTGTGGTATCAGCACAGAAAAGGAAGAAAGATATTTCCTAATCTCACCAGAGACAGCACCTCACTGCCCCACCTCTGAGAAATCTCCAGTCCATGGCAAAGGCTCCATCCACCCCCATTAGTGAAGAGCCCAAGGAAGCACACTCACAGCTTGCTTCTTGTCTGATTTCCCAACATCCCCAAGTTCTGGGGTGCAATTTGCTGAGAAGTTACTGTTCATTTAAAAAAAAGAGGAGACACAATTGGGGATGATTTGTAACTGATGGGAAAAGAACTTTCAATCACCGTATCCCTTACAACACAACATTTCAATCCTGGGTGCATGTCTCCTTGAAGATCTGTTGGCAGGTATGAGGGGATAGAAAACCACAGTTGTTTTTTTTTTTCCATGACAAGAACAGCATTTGAACCACAGCTCACTCCATAGATGTGTGGATGCAATCTTCTTCTTAAAACCAAGGAGAGGTTTAAAATTTCTTCTACTGATTTTTAGATAGGAGGGAAAGTCTTGGTGTTTCTGGGACTATTTTTGCAAGAAATCTGTATTTTACATTTCTACAAAGACAGCAACAAACACCAGGCTAAGACTTGCCTGAGAGAGGGTTCTCTGAGAGGAAGTCATCTGGCTGTTAATGAACATCTACTGCAGCAGCACCATCACCATACTGACACATTGCATGGAAAAAAAACAAATGTGCCAGAAAGTCACGTCCACACCAAGAGGTTGTCTTTAGCACAGACAAAACATTTGTCTTTTCATGTGTATTAGACTGCCTCCCATGGGTCAGCTCAGTGCCTTTGTGCCTGCTCAGTGTATCAGATCAGGCCAGTGACCAGGCTTGAAAATCAGGCCATCCAAAATCAAACCATTCCAAACCATGCCTCATTTCCAGCTGGATCAGCAAAATCATTTCACAAGAATTCCAGTGTTTCTCAGGGGCTGTAGCAAAATGCTGAGGAGGGAGTGTCACCCCTTTTAGAGACAGCTCCACCACTTGGGTTAAGCCATTCAGAAGTCATGTCCTTGGAAGGGCTCAGATTGTGTTTGTAAAGTATTCAGGGACCCTCCAGCTTCAAGAGGTGAAAACTGGGTGTATAGAAGCTCAATGCACATATATGAATGCCACGAGCATACTGAGGTATCATGAGCACATCCCAGCCATGCTCCCCTGGGCCCGACATACTCTCGCAAGAGGAGTCGCCTGCAGCCTGCCAGGCTCACCTTCCATGCACATTATAAAAAACCTAATTTTTCACCCATGGCCTTCATTGAAACTCCACATTTGGCCAGTATAACTCTCTGCTGGCTTTTCTAGGCTGTGTCCCTCTCCTGCTGCTGTCAGAGGACACTCGGAGGGTGGCCGCTCTTGCGGCCTGCTGGGCCCGACGCAGAGATCGCAAGCAGCTGTTGGAAGGCCGCACAGGCAGAAATCCCCGGCTGCAGCTGTCTATTCAAATCAGTGTTTAGTGGCCAAGGGAATGCAATATGAGAAACACATTCTCAGAGGGGATGGATTCAAAGGGGGGTGGTGTGTAAAGGGATTAGGAGAGACCATCCTCGCGGCGGCCGACGTGGTGTGGTGCAGCAGAGTGCTGAGCTACGCCCATGCCGCAGGATGCCATAGATGACCCAAGCCGGATGCTTTACAAGTGGAATATTAAACAAGTTGCGTTGAAAATGTTTGTATTAAAAATATGCTAATATTTGTGGGTGAAAATCTGGGTCTTAACCTTCAGCTGGGTCTCGTGACCAAACTAGGGAGATAGGAAATGCAAGGAGAGTGACTCAAAACTATCCTCCTCATCTCCTCCTACAATCCTAAGGCTACTGAGTGCTAAAAAAGCCCTTGGTAGAATTTAGAAAGCCTTTTATTTTTTGTTTGTTTGTTTGTTTGTTTGTTTGTTTTCTGAACTGTGTACTGAGCCCATCTCTGAAGGGTGCCTCCTAGTCAGGCATGAACTGGAGCACTGTGAGTTGTGCTTGCCCCACAATTGCCCAGGCAGCAGAAGACACCAGGAAAAAGTGTCTGTGGAGGGCTAAGCATGGAGCTTGAGCCCAGCCCAGGGTGCCCGGTCTCTGGAGAAAAGCTTCAGTGATTCTCTTCAGACAGCTTGAGGCATGCTGGAGGGGTAGGAAGGGACAGGGTTTTGTTTATCACCAGCAGCTGGCGTAGAGCAGGGGATCCAAATGTCTGAATGTGGACATCTGCAGTGTCTACGCGTGAGTCTGAGCCAGCTGTCTGGAGCTCCCCATGAAGTCAACAGAGAGAAACAGAGTCTTCGAGTATATGATTCATACCGTGATGCTGTGAGAGCCTGAGTCAGGGCAGAAGAGCTGCTTCTGCTGTGGTCTGGGGGAATGACGCCTACATTAAGACAGTGAGAACGTGAGATTTAACAATCCTTGGGTTTCGTGCTCATTTTCTGCCACAGGCTTAGCACACTGAGTTTGTGACAAGCTTGGGTGCCTTCTCTGAGGTTATTCATAAAGACTCTTGAAGGTGCTAAGTGGTGTGGCTGGGCAAAGGCAGTGTCAAGAGGCAGCAGCCTGATGCACACCTTCAACTCTGCCCTTGAATGGCTGCAGGGAAGCTTACACTCCATGATTCATGGTGTTAGGATCAGTTTTCTGCCAAGGTGCTTTTGTTTCCAGGTGTAGCTGAATGGTGGATGCTAGGCTGAGCCAAAGGATTACATTTGGCGCAGGGGGTGTGACAGCAGACAGAGATCACTGTCCTCATGCATGGCTTGGAGATTCTGTGGTGTTGAAGCGTATGGGAACCAGCAGATCTGGGACTATAGAGAAATGGATACGCAGGGGCATGGGGAGGTGAGGCAGTAGGTGCCACAACTCTCTGGATCTTGAATCTACTGCAAAAAATTTGGGAGAGCTGGGGGTGGAGGTGTGGCACAGCTGGGCTCTGTGATGGAGCAGCAAACAGTCTGTGGTTGCAGGAGCCAGGCAGGTTGGGACGTGACAGGTGTGGGGCTGGAGAGACAGGAATTACACAGGACCATGGTGTCAGCTGTGCTGAAGGCATTAGGGGGATTCTTAGAAAATGAAACAATTGTGGACATGACTTCTGATGTCAGGAATTTTGGCTATGCCCCAAAGAAGACTTGGTGATTAAAATAAATACAAGGCCGTGATTCTGTCCTGAGGTTCATCAGCTCAGTTTGGACACCCAGAGCTACATGGTCTGTCCTACCTATGAACATGGTGTGTAATTGTCCAGATTCAAAACCACCAACCACAAAACAAAGCAGATAGGGGTTGTAAAAGGTTTAGAATGTGGATTTGGAGGAGGAGGTGGGGATGAGTTTTACTTTTCTCCTGAGGGAATGTGGCAGTGAAAGGGATGTGGCCCTTTCTCCAGTTTAAAAGTGGAAAGTAAGTACTGATGTTCTTGTCAGACTTCTACAAAGTTATGATCTTGGTTTTGCCTTCTTATCTTAGGCAAGGTTGAGGAATGCTAGGTGGTTTGATAACTTCTGCTGTTTCCTCCAGGACAACTTCCCTGCCATGGGGATTTCACCCATAGAATGGTTTTTGGAGCAGTGCACAAACAGAACTTTTTGTGCAGTCATTTCTTGGGACTTCTGGACAATACAACCTCAACAGCACTTCTCATCCTTCTCCAAAGGAAGCCAAGCCAAAAGGAAATACTCAGAGGCAGGCAGGGCAGGGATGGTGCTGTGCACCCAAGAAGTAAAATCCTCAAGAGAAAAGCTGTTATGAACAAACAAAGTATGTAGAGAAGGTTTAAGGGGACAAGGCAGGTGTGTGTAGGCTGAAATGGAAAGCCAGAGGCTGGTGTGATAGATTTATGACAAGACTGGAGGAGAGGCTGAGGAAATCTACCTATTATAGCTTAAAAAATGGTCCCATCAGAAGACTGTCATGAGTGCTCTACTGTGCAAATTTATGACATGCAGTGGGAGTGATCATGTCTTCTGTAAGAGCTTGTTAAGAAAAAAAAATTGATTTCATGAATAATGTTCACAAAAGTGCAATAGAACTTTTTTTTTTTTTTTTTTTCCCCTCAAGAATGTCTGCTGTCCATTGGTGGGAGAAAAGAAAAAAGAAAAAAAAAAAAAAAAAGCTCCTACGTTAAGAATAACTGAAAACTCTTTTATTTTTTTATTTTTTTTGTGGCTGAAAGTGGGAACTAATTCCAATGTTTGTTTGATTTTTTTTTTTCTTCCAGATTTTAATTTTAGAGCAAAGAGATTTTTTTTTCTTCTTCTTCCAGAAATATATTTAAGGCCTTGAAAATCTATTTTCTTCTGCTTGGAAATATTCCACAGTGAGGTATGTCAAATTTTCTCCACCATCATTGCCACCTACTCACAAAAGCAGCTCCAGACCACACTAGATAATCTCAATACTGTATGATTTAGTCATAACAAATGAATATTTTAGTATGCTGAATGTAAACAATTCTTCATTCTTAGGAAAGATGTGGGTTTGAAGCTTTCTGGCAAGTACTTCAGAAGTATGGCCATGGAGTATTCTGCAGGTGAGTGTCTTCACTTCCATCGGTGGGGGACCATGGCTGGAGCACTGCCTTTTGAGGAGAAACGGAGGAACTTCTTTTCTCATCTTGGAAAAGAGTTTTTTTTTGAGTGCCTAATGTCAACCTGCCAGTGTTTTCCAGAGGAGATGGAGACAAACCCTTTTGGGAGGCTCGGGGCAGCAACAAGAGAGACAGTGGATGAAAAATGTTTGTGGGAGGTCCAAACTTGAGGTGGAGAAAAGGTTTCCACCCCAAGGAGAGTTGAGCACTGCAGCAGGTTGCCCAGATAGGCAGTGTGGTCTGTTGGACCAGGCTGCCAGAAAGTGAGACAGACAGTCTTTTCCAGCTAAAGATGGATCCAAGTATAGATGGTGTAGAAGATGAGACGCACGTTCTGCATTAATGGGTTTTTATTCACTTATGCAAAGGAGACCAGTATCAAAAAGCAGTACTAAGAGTCCCACACAATTATCAGTAGTTTTGCAGTTTGGCATTGCCCCTAGTATAGTCCCATCAGGCAGAAGGAAATGAATTTCTTATAGCAGGAGAAATATTTCTACAACTGAAACAAGGGCTAAATTCGTGCAGGTCACCACCACTTCTGTATGTTAGGATGCACTGAAACAACCGAAATTTCATTTTGTGGGACAAATTTTCTCTTTCCCAAAATGTCTCATGTGTCTGTCTTTGCTCTTCATATGGTGACAAACACAGTTGGTGGTTTTCCTTACTTTTGATTAAAAATAACTTTTTTTTTTTTTTTTTTTTTTCATATGATGTAGTAGGTAAATTCTAAATCTGAGGGCACAGATCTTCAGAGTACTAAGTTAGGGGAATTTATCCCTAAGAAGTTTTATTAATGGTAGTGGTTCAGAAATCAGAAGATAAATTCTAGCTCCTGAGAGGGGTTGCTGCTCTAAATGTAGCACATTTTTAGCAAGTCAAAGTGATGTGTTATACATGGGATAATAGGATTGTATTATTATCTTTTGGACAGCAGCTATTCTAGAACTATTCTAGGCTATCTTCCTTGAGCTCAGCTTTTATATATGTACATATGATATATTTATAAAAAACAGACAATACATTATATATATGTGAGAGGCAAACATATTGAAAATATTTTTAAAAGCTGGCCTCCCTTCTCCAAACAGGGAAGTGGATATCTTTTAATTTTATTTTTTTTCATGTTTTTCTTAGTCTTCCAGTATGTCTTTGATTATCATTTTGTGAATTTCTGTGCAGTTTGATGTTCCTTCAAATTCCCACATACAAAGCTGGGAAAAAAAACAACCAGATTTTTTTGAGAAAACAGCTATTTTATTTTATTTTATTTTTTTGGCCTGTTGTAAGGAATGACTTCCCCTGCATTTTGAAATATAGAATTGAAAAACTCTACAGTATTTCAAAGAACCTCCTGGTATCAAGAACTGGGCAATTGTAAATTGTCTTGTGTTTTTGTTCTACTGCCCATTAAGAGGAAAGGTTCGAGGGCCCCTTTGCATAACTTTGTTTGAAATCAGAAGTATTCCTCCTCTTTAGAGTCACCTGGCATATGAGGCTGATGGGGGTGGGGTAACAGGGTCAAGTATTGAATGCTATAATATTAGACTCACTGAAATGTATAATTCTGCAAGTTAAACGATGGTGAATTGGCTTTCATGCTTCGGAGCACTTGCTGGTTCTCAGGAGGCAAGGCAAGAATTTATCCCCCCTCCTGTCTTTGTATTACAATTACAGGGGCTGAAGTAGGACTTAAAGGAGCTTCTCTTTTTTTTTTTTTTTTTTTTTTTTTTTCCTTGGTGACTGCTCTAGATTTCATTGATTAATGACCAGATTGCGGATACTGACTTTTCTGATTTTCGTTATCTAATGTTAGTCATGCTCTTGCCGTGAGAGAGAACAGACTGTAGGAAATGGCCTCAGCTTGCGTGACTGTAAGTGGGTTTGATTTACCGCATGAAGGATAAACAGAAGTAGATCATTTGCCAAGGCTGCAAAGAATGAATTTTGATAAATTAAGGAAACTAATGAAGTCACCTGGACTGAGAAGTCCAGAGTCCGGAGAGTAGAAGAGATGGATTTCTTTAATGCAGAAATGGTATTCCAAAAGAGAAAATATGCAGGGAAGCACAATGTGAGGAGTAAGTACAGAATTAGTAACATTTATAAAAAACAAACAAAAAAAACAACAACCAAAAAGCCCCACAAAAAACAGATGGATAAAGAGAGACAGCTGCGTCAGAGCTAGGGAAAGGGAGATGTAAAATGAGAACTGCTGAGTGAGGAGATGAGTTAGACTTGACATATATGAGGTAGCAAAAATTTTTGTCCTGTGTAAATAGAGCAAGAAGAATGACTGCAGTGAAGACCAGGCACAGATCTAGATAGTCCCCAGACCAAAGATCCTTATTTGAGCACCTAATGTGGGACTTCAGCAGAATTTTAACCCCCAAACCAGCTGCCTCCTCCTCTGTAATGACCCAGTTGGAGTTCAGGAGTGCTCTTTTGTTTGCATGCTCCCACATTACCTTCATTGCATGCTCTTACTTGCAACTGGCTGTGCAAATCACCATTTAGGAAGGATTGCTGAGGTATGGGTTATATGTGGTGGGCAGGTTTGCTCAAGATGGCACTTGACAGTATAATAACAACAAAAAGTAACGTACCTCTGTTCCTGCAGTGGAGACAAAGTGGTGAGTGAGCAGGGGAGGCAGCGAAAGTAGAGAGGAGTTGGTCAGATAACACCAATGTAAAAGCACACAGAGGTCAGGACCACAGAAGTGAGGGCAGGGAGAGGAGAGCTAAGAGGAGTTGAGTTGTTAGCAAACACAGTACAGTCAGGACTTGGAGGTCTTCTCAGAGGCTGAGCTAGGAAAACCACATTACTGTGGTTAGCTAAATCTGCCTGAATCACTCGCTTCTGGATGTTACAGCATAAGTCTCATTCTGCTGTCTTTTTAGGAGATTTGCTAAATAGCTTCTCCATTATGATGTGCAGAAAAAAAAACATCCTGCTTCCATTGCCCTTGCCAGTTTTGTCCTCTTTCATTCTGGTAGATGGTCTGGATGAATGAACATTTGGAGAGGTCTGATCCCCAGCCTTTAACTTTGTGATATAATGTGTGCTGTAAGGCAAAATGAGCTAGAGCCACTTGTACTTCCTCTGCATCTGCTCTGATGTTTGTGAGGGCTTGGAGATAATTAGAGCTTATGCTGTCATGGGGGTCGATGTGTTGGAGAAAGATAATCAAGACTGAATTTTTATTGAGATGATCAGAAATCACTTCTCAACTCAACTGAAATTTTACTTGTCCCTGCCCAAATAACAACTAAATAAATAAATAAACAAAATCAGGTCATTCATTTGTTGCTTACTGTAAAGCAGCTGGGGAGAGGAAATGTATGAAATACCTTGTGAACCAGAGAGATCTGCTAGGAAACCATGGTGTGTTCCTCTCTGTTCAACAGGCTGGAAAGTCTTAATGTTTCCTGTCATGTTAAACTTCCTCTGGGCTTCATAAATAATTTCTGGATGCAAAATCTGTTCTAATGCCTTGGCCTTGCTCTCAGGAACGCATGCTGAGGCAGCTCCCCAGTACGTAAAACACTCGAACAACAGTCCTTTTGGGCCATTGCCAGGTGCAGCGGAGTTTCAAAGCTTCCGAAGCAAGTCCTGCATATTGAAACGCAGCTATGCAGATTATCATCACCTGGAAAAGGGAGGAATTGCTTTACTGGAGGGAGGAATTGCATAAATGGTGAAAACAATTTTCTGTTTCATGCTGATTTGAGTTGAGAAGTGGCTAAGTTGCCATTTGTCCCTGTTCAGGGCAGCAGGTTTCAAAAAGCAAGGAGTAGTGCAGAATATCTTCTCCCTTACTGCCACTGCTAAGGAAGGATCACCAGTGGATGCTCCTAGAGCACCACCAGCACCCAATGCTAGTGATAAGGAAGTGAAGACGTCTCAGGCCTCAGTTCCTCCCTCCTTCCACTCTCTGACCCTTGAGAAAACCCAACCAAAAGATGGGTAGGGATGCTAACATCTGGTGTAACCTGCCTAGATCAGCAGAACTCCCAGGAGCATCAGTTTCTCCTGGCATTTGCTCTGGGGCATTGCACCTCTGCTCATTAACCATGGGCAGGGCTGGGACACCCAGGAGAACACTCTGAATCCATCAAAAACCGAGCTGAACGCGTTTGCTGCAACCATCCTATTGCTATTTCATCAGGTCAATATGTAATTGTTTCTGTTGCTGGAGGGCTCCATCACCCACTTCATTAAAATGCAAATTTCACATTAATTAAAAATGCTGGGAGCATTTGCACAATTTATGACCAAATCTTAAGAGTCCGGCAACCCCCACTCTGGGGAGGGGCAGCAAGAGAGCTCGCTTTGAAACTGCTGAAATAAATCCTTATCTCAGAACACAGGGGATGGTTTAGCTGATAAAGGAGGAACTTCTTGGACTTCTAAAATTAATTGGTTCTCCCTAGATTGGGAAACACACAAGGCAAAAAGAGCTCAGGCAGAATTTTACTCTTAGAGATAAACTTACCATCTAAAACCATTCACACACAAGAAGATGGAAGAACAACTCTAGCTTGAGGTCTAACAGCAGTGAGGCTCTGATCTCATTTCTGCTCAAGCCACCCTTCCGAGTCAGAGACTACATATTTTCCTGCACAGCTGATCTACTCTAGGAACAGATGGGATCCATCAATAACTATTTCAATCGGAGTAAATCCCACTTGGTCCTAATTTGTGAATAATGGTGAAGTTTCTTTCTTCTTCACCATTGAATGTGTAACACGTTCACAGTTTGTGCAACCATCGTTGCCATTTTGGTTATGTATCCTTGTATGACTTTAGCCCATTCACTCCGCCTGTGGTGAGGAACTGGGGTGATTTCCCCTGTGGCAAACCTGGTCTTTACCTCTTCGGGGCACAAGCAAATATCAGAAAACTTCCCTACAGCTGCAAAAATAAACCTGATGTGCCAAATACCTTCCCCCTTGGAGGAAATTTCATGTCAACGGAGGGTGCATGCCCTGTTCCAGCAACACCCCTCCAGCGCCTGTTCCTGGTAGACGTATAAATCAGCAGCAATTCTACTGAGGTAACAAAATGTATGACTCATTGTAACGTTAACATAATTTAGGTCAGAATCAGGCCTCTCGGGGTTGTTAGCAGGCCCTGGAGAGGCTGTGTATACGTGTGTATGTGCATGTGTACATGAGCAAGAGGAAGGGAGGCCAGAACTCAAACACAGCTACTGTTCATCTTGCAAGCTCTGTCTGGGATGGGTTCCTGCAACACCAAGTGCTGCACAAGGCAGTAATAAAGTAGAAGTCCCTTGTATGAAGATCCCCTCTCTTGCTTAGTGACAAATGTAACAGGTGAGTGAGCTGAAAACGTGGTACTGAAGAGGGATGAGATAACTATAGCTACACGCCTTGGCCTGACCTCACAGTAGGCACAGCGTTGCCGTCTGGGTCCCTATCAGCTGTGACTTTCTGCAGAGTTTTGGGCATTGCCAGGTCTGCTCAGTTATTTAAGCACAGTGACCAAGCACAGGCATTAATTTCTGCCAGGCAAAGCTCTTTCTAGCTCCCTGCAGTTCGTGTGGTGGGCACTGAATCGCTGTCCTTCTGACCACAGATAAATCGCCGGCAGGAATTCAGGATCATCTGAGACAGCATTATTAGGATTGTTTCCACATTCTCAGCCCTGGTGGTTAAACGTGTGAAATAAAAGAAATGAGAGATGATTTGTTTTTCACTCGGTTGAACTATTCTAAGATTTCAGGGGAAAAATATCTCATCCTGATGGGTTCAGAGTTATAAATAGCGGTGTGGCAAGTACGGGGGTAAATGCTGCATTCCAGTGGGTACTAGTAAGAAAAAAGGATCAGGAGATCGTTACACTCATAAAATTTATGACAGTCCTTGGACGGATGTCGTGCGTTAGTAGAGGCCAGGCACATATCATGCATGAGGTTGACCAGCCTTCGAAGATTTATCTCTCCCAGCATCTCTGTCCTGATGGCACCATGTGTTTATATGGTCTGTAGGATATAATTGGGAATCGAAGGTCTGCCTCATTGCTCCTTGCTGGAATCTCATAGATGTTTTTCTGAAGGACACCAGCTGTAATCCACACTCCCATTTATATCCTGGCTCTATTTTGGTTTAAAGTAAAATCTAAAAAAAATATATATATATATATTTTATATATATATATATATATATATATTTTTTTTTTCCCAGAGCGATGGCACCTGGCTGGGGGAGAAGGGCACACACGGGAATTTCAGTGGACAAGAATATGCTGCTAACAAAGGAAAGTGAGCTGATGATTTTCCCAGACACTTGTCCCCAAGGGCAGGTGGCAGGTGGGGACACCTCCAGGACAGCGATCACCCCTTGCACCCTCTTCTGAGACCTCAGGCCTGTCGGTAGCACTAAAAGATATCTGCTATGGACACATCCTTGTGTCACTAAAATAGTAGTACGTACTGCAAGGAGATAGAGATGTTGTGAGTAACTGATGTGTTACCCGTGCTATGAAGCAGATCCTGCTCCCAGTGAGGGCTACATGGTGTTTGGCATCATTTTAGTTACCTCTGGTCTAAGGCAATGCTTTCTTCTGGTATAACCCACAACTATGTGCACTTGTTACTTCTGCCTGGCAGGGCTGCTCTGAGGTTATCCCCGGGACAGAAATGCAGATGTTTATGGTATGTCCACACCAATGAACTTAAAACATAGCCAGGAGCAGTTCCTGGGTTTCAGGCAGCTAGCCTGTGTGGTGGTTTCTTCTCCCCCCCTCCAGGCTGGCCACATCCAAGCAGGTGTCTGGGAGCAGCCTCTGGCCCCTAATCTTCTCCCAGGGATTGCTGGGGAGGTGCTGGTGGCCCAGACCTCAACCCTGCTATGGCAGCACACATGATCAATTTCAGGGTCTGAACCTGCAAACGTGGATCTTCAGGATTAATTTGTTAGTATGGATGTAACCTCTGTTTTCTCTGTGAGGAAGGAGAGGAAACAGGAAACACTTCTCACTTATTTACACAAACCGTAATGCTGCTTACCCCAAGTGTTGCCTGCTAATGCAGTGACTTGGCTGGAAAGTGTTTAGGGTTTGATTTCACAAGTGTTAAACTCTACATCCCTGCTTTCATGAAAAGACAGGCAAAAGGCAGCAGGAGGCCAGGGGCACCAGCCCAGCTCTGAGCTGCCCATGCACTGTCCATGTCCATGTTCATGTCCGTATCCATGTCCATGTGCTCCATGTCCCGTGCTTTTGAGGTGAGCAAGCTGATGGCCACTTGAAGCAGGAATCTCACCAGTCCCCACAGATACTCTGCATGTCAGAGAGTGGGTTACAGTGTAGGGAAAGAGGGATGCTCAGAGTGGCTTCCAGGCAGCCCCCAGCAGAAGAAGAAGGTGTTTGTGGACATCTGAGGTTTCCTTCTTGATTTTTTTTTACTATGACTTCATCCATAGTTGAAAACTAAATCCTTCCCAGTGTGCTGTTGCTGGCTCCATGAGAACAATCCAATTCCTAATTTTGTTTCTGTGCTACAAAGACACAAATGGCTTCCTTGTATAAAACAGAAATGCACAGAGAGACACTCCTTGAAGTGATATTTATTCTCCAGGCTGGCAGCACTTCACCCCTTGGAGCAATCTTCTGAGGCAGAGGTTGCCCAACTCGCTGAAGAACTAATTCTGTTTCTGATGATTGATGGGAACTGTGACTTCATGACCTCAACTCATGCTCTGAAGAAAGTGAGTTTGGACCATAAAGTAGGCATGGCACACCCAAAAGCAAAACACTGGAAAGGATTTGGTCTGGTTATGTGCATAGTGCTCAGGGATCAGCTGCTCCATGCTGTCACTACCCCAGAGCACATGGGATGGTGCTGCTCCTCCTGGAGCATTCCTGAGCTGCTCAGCTGGGAGGATGGAGGCTGAGATGACATCTCCCATCCCCTTTCTGAGCCACTCATTGCTTTCACTTGCTTTCACTGAAAAGTAACCAAACTGATCGTGTGCACCAGCAATTAGCAAGTGGTCACGCACTTTCAGCAAAACCAGAAAGAAGAAAGACAGAGCAGCAATAACAGAGGGACAGCTTTGTGCACGCTGAGCTGGCAAGGACACAGAGGGCACGTACAGAGGATTCAATGTTTTCCTTTTTTTTTTTTTTTTTTTTAATTTCATCTGACATTTAGCAATCATAACTTTTCATTTGAGTAATGAATGGGTTTGTCCTTTTCAGCCAAACTGCTGTGGACATCTTATTCCCTTTATGGTGTGTTTTGCTGAATTCCAGATGTTGCTGTTTATTCAAGGCAAAGTTCATCCAGAGAAGGGTCAAGAAAGAAAAAGATTTGCTGAAAGGAAAATCAAGGAGGATTTTGGGAACAGCTAGTTTGTCTAGATATGACTGTTCTATGGAGCCTTGCATGAGCCGAATTATGGCAATGAAGTGAACCAGTCTGGGAGAGTGGAAATAACTGTCAGTGCCTGCTTCCCCCATTAACCATTTTTTTTAATGTGAACTTGTAAAACAATATGTGGTCTGGGAGATGGGAAATGGGTTGGTACATACTGAGATAGATGCCTCCACAGGAGAAATTAGCATCTTTCCTCATGTGATGGTGAAAGAAATAGCTCTTTGTTCATCTCAGTCTAGTCCTAGCTTAAATGCAGCTCTCTACAGGCTGAGATGGAGCAGCCAGGGGAAGTACGTGATTAAAGATGCTGCTTATTTGGGTTATGCCCTAATTGTTTCTGTCTTGGACTGGGTCCCCAGTGTGCCAGGTGCTGTATGAAGGCAAGCCCAATCCACACTAGCACATTTGTAGGCTAAACCAAAGCACTGCAAGCATTGCTCAGAGAGAAGATGAAACATCCTTCAGTTGCTTTCCTTGAGAAGAGCAAAAGCAGCATTTGCATTTTGACAGGTTTTCAATCTTGGGGAGTGCAGGAAGAAGCCAGTCAGACCACCGGGGCTGTGCAGCCTTCCCCCCAGAGCAGAAGGAGCAGGGAAGAGAGCTGAGCTAGATTTAGTCCCTGGGTATAACTATGCTGTGCCTATGAATTTGTCTCCAATTTTGGCAGTTCTTCTCCACACTGGAAAGGAAAATAAGCAGAAAACAAGCAAGAGGATCATTTTAGTTGCAGGTAACACATGCACAAGTGTGGTTTGCTACCTGCTGTAGCTAGCAGAAGGCTGCTGAGATATTTAGCAGCCTATCTAAATTGGCAGCACTCCTGAGAAGTGCATGTTCAGGTGCTAATTCAGCCTTTTGTCCCTGTCAGGTGGGATGCAACTGCCCCTGATGGGCTGGGTTCCAAGTGTGGGTATGCCCTGCTGTGGTGTTTTTACCGTGCTGGGCAGCTAAACCCCACAACCGCTCTCTCACTGCTCTCACCCGCCTGCCCATCCACCACCACCTACTGTGATAAGGGACTGAGATGGACAGAGAGGAAGTCTTCTCTGTGACCAAGGGGCATGGTGGAGAGGTTTCATCTGGCCCCTAAGAGCTGGGAGTTGCCTCCTCAGGAAGCCAGGGGGCTGAAATATCCTCAGTTCTGAAGTGTTGGGAAGGGAGGTCCATGTCTGTAGACGCCTTATGTTGGGTTGGAGATGAGCAGCAACACAAAATCAGCACAAAGCACAATAAGTAGGTATCTATCCCCTGGCCAAATTGCGTATCTGGCCAATTCCTGAGCAACCTTTCCCTCCAGTAACCTTTGGAGCACGTTGGGAGCTTGGCAGGCAGGTTGGCTCCTGCTCCCGAGCTTGCTCTGTGTGGAAAAAAGAGACTGATGATGGAGACATGTGCAGGGCCTGCCTGTTACAGCTCTCCCACCTCCTTTATCCCCATGCAGGACATCCCAGGAGGAAGGGGAGGACATGGCAGTGCTGGGAGTAATCGCCTCCCAGAGCAGCAGAGCTGAAGGGCAAACAGGAGGCTAAAATATGAAGTGTGTGTGCTCAGCTGGGCTTTTTTAAGCACCTTTGCTTCTGCTCATGAAGAGGTTTAATTTTATTCCCCCCCTCTCCCCTGGGAGCGTTTTCTCCTTGCTCAGAAGGAGTAGAGACACTAATGGGTGGTTGTCCTTATGAGCCCTGCTGCAGAACTGTCCGTCTCGGCCAAGAGAGTGATTTGACAGCTCCCCAGGGCTTCTGTTTCCCTCAGGTTTGGTATCTCCTTAATTAAAAACTCACTAGATATCAAATTGATTTTTTGCTTCAGTTTGGTTTGGCTGCCTTTGGGAAGGGGGAAGGGGAATCAACCTCTCCTTCACTTGCTAGCAGGAATATTTACCTATGGACACAGCCTAATCTGATTTTTGAGCAAACAGATCAATATTTGCTTTTCACCACATCGAAACCCACTGTTAGCATTCCTGGTACTGAAATTAATAAATATTGATGTTAGAGGCCATCATATTGGCTGGTATACAGGGTTATACTCTGCTTCAGTTCAGCAGAGTTGATTTATACCAGCACAGAATTTGTCCTCTTTATTTTATTTTTTTTTCATACCTGTAACAAATTTTGTTTCCAAATTGAAGTTACAGAGAAGATTGAATAGACATGATGAATGGGAAATTAACTGCACAAATCCAGCAATCAGCACTGGCACCTGGAGGGGCGGAGGTTGTTAAGTTCATCTCAGGGAGAGGAGAACTGGTGCGGGCTGGGTTGCTGCTCCCCCTCCTGAACCTACATATCTCAAGTTTCTCAAATCACAAGATTATTTACATGTCCTTAAATATTTTCCTTCTTGCTAGGAGCACAATGCATCGTTCCTTTTGTGTTTGTCATGAGGAAACACACAGCATTACACAGCCTACAGTCTGCATAGACAAGGTAAGTTGAACATAGGAGATGGTAATGTTACTGTTAAAGCTATTTGTGGGCTGGGAAACCACCCAGCAGGACTTTAAGGATATTCCTGTGGCTATACAGGCAGTCTGTGGCAGATGGAGCAGTTACAGACTGATCTTCTCAGACCTCTCATGGCATCCTCATTGTACGATCATTTCCTCCAAGAACACCCTTATCTCATCAGAAGAAATCAAATTTGAGGTATGCCAACTTGCCCCGTAACAGGCCTTTTCCAAAGCAGGAAAAACGTATTTTGCATATGGATACAATTTTATTTGAAATTTAGTAGAAGGGACACAATAAATCTACCACAAGTAACAGCCTTGGCTTTGACTTGCTGGACATGCAGGAGCCAGCAGAGCTGGACCAAGCTCCATCCCCAGGGACACCTGAGGAGGAGAAATAGGGTGAAATGTCCCTCCTGTGCCACCAAGCCAGGCGAGTGAGCACAAACCATCTCCTCACCCGGGACTCACCACGCTGCCACAGCAGGGTGATAAAAGGGGATAAACTCCTCTCAGCTAAAAGCACAAATTTAGTTATTTGTCATGGCACAGAGCTCCTGGGCAGGTCATAACACTGCCACAACTTGCAGCTGTCCCACAGCATGTTTGCTGTGTGCAGTCTGAGATGGAAGGAGAGCACAGTCCACGTTTTCCATGTGTAATGTGAAAGCCTGTAAAGCAGGCTGATCTCACCTCCAGTGCATGAACACATGTTCTGATTATTTTCCCTCTATTTTGTTCAGTACTGAACTCTAGTAACTACTGGTGCCTCCCTCTAATTACCTTGGTTGTAGTATCACTGATGATGTTCTCAAGGTGCTGCTCATGAATCTGGCCACTGGCAGACCAGTTGCTGGACCTGCAGACACCTTGGTGCACAATTGGATGGCCAAGTTGGTATCCTTGTGCCTTCAGATGTTATCTGTGACATGTGAGCAGCATCTTGTCCCCTTCCTTCTTGCATCCTTGTTGTGTCCCAGTGCATTAACGTCACCTCGTGTTATGCTGCTGATCCAGATGGTGTCAGTGGTTGTGCAGTAACACCACTCGGGCAGACAGAGAGCTGGAAGTAAGCATTCAAGTTGGGAATAGGAGCGCAGCATTGTGTATATGTCTGGTGCCAGCCATGAGGTCAGGATTCCTGCAGCTAACTCACCTTTGAAATTCATCTTACTGCTGTCCTTGCATGGCTATCCTGCACTGCAGCTTGGGGATTAGCACATCATTAGCAGGCATATTAATATTACGGTGCCATCAGCTTATTAGCCATAGAGGGAGTCCCTTCCCCTACCTCCCCAAATTGCACTTGGGTTCCCAAATTTTTACCCAAATTATCCTGTTAACAGGCAGAAAGGGAAGCAGGGCAGCTCCCCTCCCTGCTCCTGGTAGCAGAGATGGCTTCATGCAGCAGCATGGGGGATGTTGGTTTAGTCACAGAGCACCCAGGAGCTGGGACCCATCCCCTGCACAGTGGCACGATTTGAGTTCTCAGCTGGAAAACAAATATGTTATCTGATGGTTAATGAGAAAAGATAACCACAGATTATGAGGCTGTTTGAGATCTACGTACGTGTACTGTTTTGACGGCAGTAACTACAAACAGATCATTTCTGCTGACCTGCACCCTGCAATCTGTTTGCAAGCAATTCCCGGTGTTTATCAGAGAAACCGATGGTGGAAACCCTGCTTGAGTGGAAAATATTGTCTCAGTCATCTCTTGCCCAGTGGTTTATTTCCTAATTCTGATTATCCAAGCTAATACTCATACCTTCTTGGCACTACCTGAGCGTGAGTCCCTGCTGACCTGCTGGTGACTGGACGGGTCCTTGCTGATGACTCAGAGCCAAAATGTCTGTGACAGGCTGACAAAAGGGGGATGACACTCAGGCAACACAAACCACGTGGATCAGCCTATTCCACAATACTTTCAACAGTGGTGAAAGTAGGAAAGGGAGGAACAGGATGGAAAGAGGCAGTGGAAGGAAAAGCAGGGCAAAGAGCCAGGACATAGGAAAACGTGCCACCTGTGTGGTAGCAACAGCATTACTGCACCCATGATGGGATTGTGCTGAATTAATCTAAGAGATTCTAGACTTCACAAACCTGGCTGGAAAAGGAATACATCCTGTAAGCAGCTCTTTCTATGCACAGTCATCTTGATATATGGTTCTCCAGGGCTAAGGGCCAGCAGACTCCAAGAAGCTTCTCCCTGGGGCCAGAACCTTTGCCTGACCTACGCCTGTGTCTCTCCAGCCATCACCCTGCTCAGTTAGCACCTGAAAAAAGTCTGCCATGTGGAATTCTTATTGCGGAGCATCCTCTGGCCTGGATCAGTGCCCGCTTCTTGCAGATGTATTTGTCCCTTGGTCTCCCCCCATCGCTGTCGCTGCCAGGGCCATAGCTGGGCTTTCATTTTTTGCTGCTATAAGATTGATTAGGGTCACTGAGGACACAGAGTCAGAGCTAAACCAAGCTGTTTCCTCTACCTTCGTACAGAGACTGTTTTTCATCTGTATGCTACTGTGTTAGAAATTTACTTTCATGGAAAATATTCACAGTACAGGAGCAGCTAAGACCTTCTTGCCTTGCTGTGTTCTGCTGCAAGGCTGCTGGTCAGACACGCTGCCCCTGGGACACGGTGGCCAACTGTGTGGCAACATTAATCTGCATTCCTAATTTCCAAAGCACTCTTCTTAACCCCAGATCTGTAGGTCATTCTGAATAGAGTCCTTCTTCATCTCTTCTCTAGAAGCATTACTCTTTGCTCTGATATAACTCAGGTGTCTGTAGCACCTCACAAGTTCTTGGGGGAGCTGGTGGACATCTATGCACAAGCCCCTGCTCCTCCCTCCAGCCAGGTATGTGTTAAACCCCATCATGTGGAGTGGGACATCTTCAAGCAGAACAAATCTGGGATTTCTGGCCTAGAAAACCAGACAGCCTGGTGGAGAAGGGCCCAAGAGGTCTCCCTACAGACCTTTGCTTCAGAGGAGAGGTGGTGTTTAGCAGGCAGAGCTCCTGCGGCTCTCCTGGTCTGCGAGCTGTAACAGATGTTTGGGCAAGGGTCCTATGGGATTTTTTTTCCACACCGATCTGGCTTTTGGGGCATTAAGAGAAAAATGAGGATAGAAAACCCTAGGTGGGACTAGGCATCACTGTGCAGCTCAGTGAGAGGTGCCTGGCTGCCTTTGAAACACAAACTGTGGGTCCTGTGGCTTTTCTCGGCTGAGCCCATCCAAGGTGCCACTCGTCCAGTGTGCTATCCTGGAGCTGAACTGATGCCTGAAACCAGGGGCTGAATAACTTAATTCAGAGATTCCCCAGAATTACCTCTGCTCCCGTGAATAAAATGGACAGGGGAGACTGTTGTCATCCTGAGGCCATCTGGCCTGGAATGACTTCACGGCTATATTCTTGTCCTAAAAATAGGATAGGCACAGTGGTATCTTGCCTGTAAACATTTCACAGACACCTTAGCTTGAAACCAAGCAGTCATAATTTTTCTGGGACAGCTTCTACCTCGCTAGATCGTACAGAGCAGGATCTGGGCAGGAAACATCTGCCTGAGGGACTGCGGCAGCCTGAGTGGCCAAATGAGCCATGGTGAAGTGCGGAGTAAACACGGCCAGTGCATAACAAAGTGGTGTCCGGAAGCAAATTCCTCTCTTTTCTAAGAAAACCCTATCTTATCCTTGTTTCCCCAAATCCTTTCTGTTTCCCAGCTAAGCCCCAACAATTTCAGGCATGAAAGGCATGCAAGGAAATACTGCTGACGTCGGATGGCCAGAGGCCGTGGAGGGGGGATGGAGTTCAGGAAGTCTGTGCTCCTAACAATGAAACAGATACTGTGTGGAGAGTGTACGCTGGGTCAGAAAAGGGTTTCCCCGATGTGCAATCTGTCTGAGGCTATTTTCTATTTAGAGTCCCCAGCTGGAGCTGGAGGAAGGGACAGTGGAGCTGGGGGTGAATCATCCATCCTGCTGAGCAAACCCCGAGGTGGGAGATTTCCTGCATTTGGAAAGAAAACAAGACTCATGGTGACTGCTTGTGCCAGCGAAGAACCAAACACCATCTAACGGGGACCTCGATGAGATCATTAATTCCTTACACTCAGGAAAATAAATGATGCTCCGACCTCGCAGCCCTGAGAGCCACGGGCTGTCTCCAAACGGTTGTGCTATGTGGGAATAAGTGCCAAGAGAAGGTGTGGATGGCCTTACTGCAATGACCAGCTAGCACCAGGTTGTGTCAGAAGAGAAGGTGGCCCGTGGTGAGTGCCACCATCCCCTCCCCTAGCTGGTGGAAGCGAGGGGAGCCTCCCATCCCCAGCTCCACCACTCGTGAAGGCAGACCGCGGTCAAGGCAATTAAGTCCATTCCCGCAGCGGTTCATGAGCTGCATAAATATTTTACTCTCTCCTCACAAAAGAAATTCTACTGCAAATTATTCATCAGGGGGAAGAAGCTTCAAGTTACAAAACACTATCATTTGTGAGTCATGTTTGTACTCAGCATGCAAGGAAGATTTTAGCCACAGGTATGCTCGAAGTGCTGTCTGCAGTGAATAAAGGAACAAGGATGAACAAATGTAGGGCAGCATTAACTATACCTATTTATACCCAGATATCAACAACACTCAAGTTTTATGTTTGTGTTTGATGCTAAAATTCCTGTAATTTTGTACATTTGATCCTACCCTGCACTGTACATGGGATTACAGATGAGATTTTCACATGTTTTGCTGGTCTAATTTTCCCCTCTTTGAATCACTGAGCATTTCAGTGGAAGCAGTCCAGAGAACACAAAACAGCAGCAAGTACATGCCTTACCAGAAACACTGCAGCCAGACTTGCAAAATGCTGATTTGGTATAAATTCTGTGTGCTGCCTCAGTCATGCTGACATCATTTCGATAAGTTAACTTTTTTACATTGGATCAGACAGTTTTTATTCATGTCACTCCAATTTCATGTCTGACGGAAAAGACGTATCAGGTCACTTAGGCTGTTGGGCAGAGACTATCCTACCAATGCAGGTTTTGAGAAATTGGTCTGTTTCTTAGGGACCAACGCTTGCAACCATTTTCCACAGCAGATTATGTTAACCTCAAAACCCATTTCCATTTATCTGGCTAAATTTTGCATGTTCTCTAAATTAAGCAGTGTATTTAACTAGGCACTTTCATAACAACTCCCCCCCCGCCTTTTTTTTTTTCACTGGATTAGAGAGGTAAATTTCTACTCAAGACATTTGGTAAACAAATAAAGGGAAATCTCTTTGTCTGCAAGTGTGCTGCAGATGCTGTCCTCACTAATGGTGTCTTTACGGAAGAAATTTGTAAACGTTTGACAGGAGAGGTGGGATTTGTCTGACCAACTCCAGATGTTCACACTGTAAATTTCTGCCTATGAGCTAAGTGTCTAGACTGTTTTTATAGTCAACAGAGAAATACAGGCACCTTAGGATTCATTTTTCCTCATCCTAAAGTCTATAATGGCTCTGACTGCACCCTGAAAGTGCCTGTTTACCTCCATTGGCTAAAAAGGGAACCTGAGTGACTAGCACTAATGTAGGTGTCCAGGCTGTGTCTGCAGTTGAAAACTAAAGTGCCAGGGACTGCTATCTGTCACTGAAGATGAAGGGCAAGGAATGGCAGGAAATGTTCTTGCCCTCAGGAGCAGTGAGGATGCCCCAGGCTGACTGCTGCCACCCCAGCTGAGCCCATCAGGTCTTTGGGAGAGGAATTGGAAGCCCCTGGCAGAAATAATGCTGGGGACTGCTCTGGCAGCTGGACCAGTCTGTCTCTGCAGACAGAGAAGCCACAGAAGGAAGGCAGGGTGGTGGGAACAGCAATAGACATTTATATTGTAGACATGCCAAGTTAAGAGCAATGAATACTACTGAGTGCCTTGGAGGTGCTCAGATCCTCTTCTGATGACAAACGGTCACTGCTTGGGTGCTGTGGGGTCTTCTTCTGCAGGGACTGTGGTTGCTGATTGACATTTGGCTCTGACCTTTCTTCTTAGCCTTCCTGAAGCACGATGGTATTTTTTTTGGCAGTGCCTCCAGCTCTTTTCACAGGCCATGCAGGAAAAGGCTAGCTCGTTTGCCTCTTCAGAGATTTCCCTAAATTGGTTTCCCTCTAGTGGATTTGCGCTGATGGAAGGATTAAGCTTTTCACTTGTTATTTGGCGATTATTAAAATCACTGGGGATAGGATTGCAAGATCAAGCATTGCCTTTGCTAAACCCAAAGTGAACTTTTGCTACTCCTTTGATGCTGACACATGGCTCTTCCCATACATATCAGAGCTATTTGCCAGCTGCTCCCACCAAAGCAGCAGCATACTTTCACAAAGCTGGTTAGCTGTCAATATAATGGAAAAAAATCTTTTTTTTTTTTTTTTTAAATTTTCTTTTTTTCTTCTCTATTTGCCCAGTGGAAACACACCATATTACATTCTATTTCTGTAAAGTAAAATCTGCTTACTTGTAAACTTCTTGTTTATTCTGAGGCAAAAATTCCAATTTTCCATCTCTTAGAGGCCCTCTCTTTTACTTGCAACTCATAAGTGCCACCAAGAGCTATTACTGTGAGCCAGTACCTCAAATGCTAAACCTATCACAAGCAGATTCTGATCACAGTTTTACTGGTGCAAAAACAGCGTGACAGTGACCAGAGTCTGCCTGCCACCATAGTAACACATCAAATAGCTTCATGCAGATGAAGCATCTGATGCTGCACATTTTTTGTCATAATCTCAGCAGTTTCAGTGAGACTTTTCCATACAATAGATTAAATCAGATGTAAACCTGACTCCCGAAACTGTGGATGGACAGAAATGAAGATAAAACTCAGAAACAAAGAATGGATATAACATAAAGGGTAACAAAAATGGGATATGAGAATCTGGGGAATCTAGAAACCCTGACGTGACATTACAACTGTTTCTTTTTAGCTTTGAAGTCTAGCTCTTTGAAGATGTATTACCATTTTTTTCTATCTGTTTTGTTTTCCACATAAAAATATCAGTTTTCAATTAAGGAAAATTACTTTTGTAATGAATGGTTAAATTTTATTTCTGAAGCTTTAAACCAGAATTGAAAATACTGGTAGGGAGAGTACTAAAACATGTCATGGGAAAAATTCCTAAAGAGAAGGAATTATTGGAAATTGGTCTCCAGACCAATTTTTGCACAAATGAGAGATGCCATGAAAAATGATAATCCCTATTAACTAAACCTTTTGGTGTTAGAGAACAAATAAAGGCACATCTGAAAGCTGAAGGGATTTGTAACATGACTCAGTCTTTTTGCCTCCAGGTCACCACTTTGGGGTTGATGCGGGTTAGCAGCAACAGAAATTCATTCTCTGACAGCTGTCTGGAGACCTCTGGGAAATGAGCCTGTGTTATTCTGCTACCAGTGGTAGAGTGACACAGCATCAGCTAATCTGCCCTCCCTACAGGGGGTAATTGGTATTTTCCTCTGTGATAGCAAACAGAAATTATAACTAAATCAGGCATAAAGCAGAGTTATCATCCTGTTGCACCACCAGCACCAGTCACACTATTACTTTCAGCCCCCAAAGTGCTAATGCTGTGTACACCATGCCTTCATGGTGTGCTGACACCTCACACAGGTGGTAACAGTAGGATGTTCTAGTACCCCAAGAGCCAGCACCACTTTCCCTACTCATAAGGATCACGTTGAACAAAGAACTGCGGAGAGGAAGAGAGATGAACCTATCTAACTGCTCCCTGGGATCAGTGATTACTACATTTTACATGTGCTATCCATGGTGGCATGGTTTCCATTCATTTACAAGGGCAAAAACAACATAAATGGCTGGTTCTGGTGCATCTGTGAGAACAAGACCAGGTTAACAGGAATGTGCAATGCAGCTTCAGATGGGTGCTGACATTAAATATCAACAAGCTTCAGAAGGGAAAGCTGGCAGAATGCTTTTGGATCTTGTTGGCACTTTGCATATTTTGGGTCCAGTACGAGCACTCCCCAGATCCAGATTTACTGTCCTGGTGAGCTGCATTTGAGAGACATCAACTCACATCACGGAGGAAACTATCTCGGTTTTCCTGACCACACTTACCCTGACCACACAAGGAATTTAGGCTGCAGCCTCCGTTGGGGTTTCACATTATTTCCCTGCTGGAGGCTGACTGATGGAGGGATCTGCACCCAGAGACCCCCTTCTGCCAGAGCTCACTGCCCCTCTGCTGCTGTATTTCTTGTGGTTGCCTCCCTGTGTGTCCAGGTGCACTCTCTGCTGACACAGCCTTCTCCAGAAGGGAGTTCATTTAATGCAGAAATAAAGGTCCAAGCCAGATGCATTGCTCTCTGGAGAGGCTTTTTTCTTTCTACCAATTGAAAGCTGCCTCGAATGATGCAGTCAGATATTTGCCTTTGAGATATCTAATAGAAGAAAACCTGCATCATAGCATGCGCATTTCTTGAGAGTTGGCAGACTGGAGCCAATATTCAGAAAAAAGAGCAAGTAAAGTCATTGGAGACCTGGAAAAATATGGTTAGAGAGCTAAAGTGATCAGTCTGATTTATATTGGAAACGACGATTGAGTGTCAACTCAGTTGTGGTCAATAAAAAGGTTAAAATGTTAAAGAGCTTTTTAAACATAATGGAGAAGGACATGGCAAGAAATTCAGAGTGCAGTCTCGTGAGCTATAACTCCCATAAAGCAGTGTGCCACTCTTGTGGTTTAACCCCAGAAGGTAGCTGAGAGAGATGCTCACACACTCTCCCTGGATGGGCTGGGGAAGAGAATCAGGAAGGTAAATGTGTGAGAACTCAAGGGTCGAGACAAGGACAGTTTACTAGGGAAGGCAAAAGACGCACACACAAGCAAAGCAAGCCAAGGAATTACCTCACTGCTTCCCATCAGCAGGCAGGTGTTCAGCCACTTCCAGTAAAGCAGGGCTCATCATGCGTAACAGTTTCTTGAGAAGACTCCTTTACCCCAGTTTTATTGCTGAGCACGGCATCATATGGGATATCCCTTTGGCCGGCCTGAGCCAGCTGTGTCCCCTCCCAGCTCCTGGTGCACCCCCAGCCTCCCTGCTGGCAGGGAAGCACAAGAAGCAGAAAAAGTTCTTGGTTCTGTGAGCACTGCTCTACAACAACTAAAAAAGTGTGATGCCACCACTGTTTTCATCCAAAATCCAGAACACAGCATCATATGAGCCCCTGTGAAGAAAGATAGCTCTATCCCAGCCAAGATCATATGAGCCTCTGTGAAGAAAGATAACACTATCCCAGCCAAGACCATGACAACCAGGGAAAATGAAGTTTAATGTTGAGCCTGACTCAAAGCAGATCATTATTTGGAGGTGACACTCATGACACCACTGCAACAAACATTTGAGTGTTGGGAATGTCTGAATGTTGTGGTCAAGCACAAAGGGAGATCAGATGGCCAGTGCCTATTCCGAGCAAACTCAGACCAAACCAGGGATTCATTTACATATTAATAGCTGCCTGATGCTATCTAAGGAGTTCTGGCCAGTCTGAGATACCAGCACAGAACTGACACAAAGATCCTTCTGGAGTAGCAGGTAGAAGCTAGCAGTGATACACCAGTGAATCCACAAGGTTGCTAGACTACTGTGAGTATGATGCTGAACGTAGTCCCAGCTGTCCGGACTCCTCTTACAGTCAGTGGAAGAGAAATAGGCTGTCCAAAAATAGGTGTCTGAAATAAATTTGATGAATTGTAACACAAAAACACCTATTTCTCTCTCTACATTTTATGACAACATTGGATGGTTGGGTTAGATGATCTTCCAGGTCTTTTCCAACCTTAATGATTCTATGATTCTATGATAGGAGAGCAGGGGAATTGGCTCAGATGTTGATATCTCCACTGTAAGTATTTAATGCCAAGTGAGATCAATCCAATGCTAAATGAAATGTTCCATTATTGTAGCAATGCTTTTAGATATTTTCTTGGACACTAAATTGCAGTATTTTCATTTTTCAATGTGAATTTTGGATAATAATAAACAACCAAAGGCCAGAAATCCCATGTTTCCCCTGAGACCAAGCTACATGCGTTAGACTACAAAAGGGATGTTATTCCAGGGCTCTCAGCAAAAAAGGACATACAGCCAAAGAATAAGAAATGTTCATTTCTCTCTCAGAAACAACACAGACCAGACTGTGATGCCTGAAGAACACATGGTCACTGTTGTGTGAGCTACTTGTGTGATGTTCTTCCTACTCCCCAGAAATATCTTTGCTTGAATAAAGGCTTTCAGCACTTAGATAACAATCACATGCCAACATATGTGTAGTTGTGCAATGTCCGAGCATAAGACTCCAAAAGTTGCTAAGCAATACATAATGAAGCAACTCAAGGAGAGAAACAAACCAACCCAAAGTAAGGCAAAGATCAGAAGATCATTTGTTCCAGTGCTCTTTGACACTGTGTCGCTGCTGTAGCTAAGGCAACCCTTTGCTTTACCCCTCCATTTACAACAAACCATCCTCCCCTTTTAATTACTACGCTTTCGACCACTCCTGCACAAGGCTGATTTTGTAGGCCAGGGCTGAATCATGAAGGAAAGTGCAGTGAAGTGGCAGCAAAGACAAATGTCATGACCAGGGCCTCACTCGGAGTGGGAAATGGAAGCCAGCCAGCGCACTGGGACTTTACCCGGCGCACTCCAGGTGGTGGAGGAGAGGCACGTCGTACCACACCCTGCAAACACGTCCGCTGCAAGAGTTGGAGCTGTTGGTGAGCAGAGGCACAGAGCGGTCAAGATTATTTTTAGAGACCTAAAATGAGCGGCCTTCTTTCCTGAGTCACTGAGAAAACATTGCTTGTTTGGAGGCAGTTTCTGCCAGGAAATGCACAATGCTTTTAAAGGTGTGCTTACCTGCACACCTTACCTGACAGAAGGACAGACATATTCAAAGAAAAGAGCAGATTATTGCACTATAAAATACTGCAATTCTCTGGCAAGGGCTGCTGCCAGGATGAGTTTGCTGTGAAAAAATAAAACCTACAACATAAGCCATGATTTGGTTATAGCGAGGGCCTCTTTTGGCTTTTCTAGCAGCAGAAGGGTGTTGAGGGTAATGTCTACACAGTACACTGAAGTTTCACAGCCAGGTTTGTTCTGGACAAGAAGCATCCTGGACATCTAGGGTGGGCTTCAGCCCAGGCCAGGCCACAAGGAGGAGGGTGTTAGTGACCCACCACCTGTGCTAGCTCAGCAATGTCCTCAATTGGACACACTTTGGCCATTGAGTAACAGAGCCACAGGCCGAGATGTCTCTGTTGTCCACAAAGGGATGCGGGCAGGGTCTGGGCCATGCTATGGCCTCTCCTCTTGAAGTGTTGGTGAGAACAGGTTTGGATAGGATCCCAAACTCAATCCCTGAGGTGTGGGGAAGATGTGGGGAAGGTGTACTGTAATCCCTGCCAGCAAACTGCAATATCAGGCCTTCAGCCTGGGCACTGCAACTGCACCAGCTATACTCTGAAATTGCTTGTAAGCCCTGGATCAGGTTAATCTGAGGTTAACCTGTAATTTTCAAACAGATCCCAGCACTTCAGGCTCAGCTCAAGCCCAGGACTACCTGTACATTTTGGAGGCCATTTGGGGTTCAATGATCTGGATGCAACGAGACCATGCTAGCTGCCTGAAGGAACAGAAAACATGTCCTGGCATTGCTTTGTTTGCTCTTTAGATGTAGCTCTGATGTCACAACAGCATGAATGACACTCATGAAAGCTTGTTGGTCATAGCCCTGAGGAAACGTGCTTTTAAGGTGTCAGCAGGGCCTGTTGTTGTGTTAGCAGGTGTTACCTGCAACTCCCTTCGTCCTCATAGTCTTGTCATAAACCAAGCAACTATTTAAAGCAATCCTGTCTGCACTAATATTTTAATGCTCCATTGTATCTCCCAGAGTGTATTTGGAAATGAAAATAGTTCCCAGTCAGCATAAGAGACTGTCCTGGCCCTGGTTTGGTCCCCACACAGGGAAAGAGGGAACACATAGCAGGCAAGGGGGTGGTGAGACTTCACCACTTTTTGGTCACAATTCCCTTCTCCCAGTACCTTACCAGTTTCTCCCAAGGGGTGGAGCATGCCTTGGTCCTGATCCTTACCCACCAGCATTCATTTTGTGCCCCATTCCCTGGTGCTCAGAGCACTCTCCTGGGGAGTTGAAGTGTGGCTTTAAGTCCCTGTAGCACAGAGCCTGGATCTCAAAGTGCTTCTGCAAGTGTTTCCATCCACGCTGGTCTCGAGTTGAGCACTGCCAGCTCATCACGGAAGGAGTGTAACTGTGCTTGCATTTGGACAGTGAGTACTGAGGGTGCTTGGAGCACTCTCATGGGATCCAGGAGTCGAGGAGCTCACAGACCTTGGCTGGGCTAAGGTACAAGTTACACATCTGTGTGCTTGACTCTGTCAACACCTGAATGACTCCTGGGCCTGCTTCCTTATGGATGCTGCAGAAACTTAGTTAAAGTTAAAACATGAGGCACTGATGGAGCTCAGACAGCCCTAGGATGAGGAAGAAGTTGCAGGCTGAAGTTCTAGATGTAGATTCCCCACCTTGGGGGAACTCTTGAGGTCAGCACCCTTTAGAGCATCCCTCAGCTGATGCTATGGCACTTCATCATACTAAAGTCCTCACCCAAGCCCAGTGGCTGAGTTTTCATCCTTTGGTTTGTGAAGATGGGAGGGTTGCTGACTGGATCCTGCCCCACTGTGGACAGAGATCCTGACTGGGTCATGTGCCCAAGCACTGGAAAGGAGAAGCATCTCCACTGGCTGCAATCCAACCTTTCAAAGCAGCAGGCCCAAGGGAGTCATGTGAAACCCCAGCATAGAGCCAGCATTTAAAGGACTTCAGCACTTAAATTATTGGCAGTCACTGTTTAAAGGATAATTAATTTTCCATGCTGATAAATACCTGATGTGTTCCACCAAATATATATATATATATATATTTTTGTAGGCTATATTAGAAGGTAAAAATTTAGCAAGAAAAAGTCCATGAAGAGCATGAAGAGCCTAACCTAGCAAAATGAAATGGCAATTATTATATAGTCAGACAGCATGGAGCCTGTGCTTTTAATGCAATTAATTCTGTCATGGCTTAATAAATTCATTACACTGGAGTAGTCAAGACTGAAGTTTAACAAGCACAGCGATGAGGGTTCTTTTGTGTTGAAACATATTTGCATTCAGACTCTTAAAGGAAAATTTTGCCTACACAGAGGCCTCAGCTGCTGTATAATTGAAAAAAGGCAGCTATGAAAAATTACCTTTTTCAGACCTGGTACTTTTATTTTCTTGTTTTGCATATACCTCACAAAATTGGACTTTTTTTTTTTTTTTTTTTTTTAAATACAAATGAAATAACCTGGACCTTTAGATCCTCTAATCCTCTGAAAACAGAAAGGAAATCTTGCTGTGCCTCTGCGTGTTGGCAGAGCAGGGTTTTTGCAGATGTCCAGCACACTGTAAAGGAGTGGAGGAGATGCTTATATCAAAGGGTTCAGAGAAGACAGTGGGAGATTTGGTTAGCAATCACCCAAATTTCAAAAACATAATTAGCGTAAATTAGAGTAATTATTAAAAGGGGCAGAAAATCCTCATTTTCCCTTCCCTGGCTCTGGCTACATGTTCCTACCAGGCAGCCTGTGACATTTTAGGGTCAAGCAGCTATACTACCAGGGGACAGATCTGTCTGACTACACTAGAGAAAAAGAAAAAAAAAGAAAAAAAAAAAAGGAAAAAAAAAAGTTGTCTTCTGTTGGATCAATTCCCTGAAATGACTGTCTTTTTGCTCTTGTGGTCCCTTCACATGAGTCACCTTCTAGTAGCATTTCTTGTTATTAGTCAATGTTGGTATGTCCAGAAAATAATTCTTCCTTTTGTTTTGGAGCTGGAAGGGAGCACCAAGGCAGAGAGGCAAAGTGACATTTCAGAGTCCCCAAGGACCAGTTTCTCAGCCTGGTGCTGGGTATGACGGCATGACCCTCCCTGAAGGGAAATGCAAAGACTTCTTGTAAGTGAACTGTTAAGGACCTTCCTCTTGATGATGGTAACAACTTTGAACAGTCTCATCCCTTGGTAACCTGGTTCTTCAGAGACTGATAGCTAGAACATTGTCCTCGGTCAGAACTTGGCTGGAGCCTCATGTGGAGTGGTTACTGCACTTGAAGTAGGAAATAGAGCAACTCGAAGAGCTTCTGAAAGAAACAGCAAGATTTATTTATTTATTTATTTATTTATTTATCTATCTATTTATTTATTTATTTATTTATTTATTTTCTGAAGACTCCTGGGGACCCGGGAGTTGGACTCGATGATCCTTATGGGTCCCTTCCAACTCAGATATTCTATAATCCTATAAATGTTTCAAGGTCTAGCAGGCCAGGCTTGTGGAGTTAAAGGACTTGGGGAACATCAGTCCAGGGGACAGATGACTTCTGGGATAAGATAAACGTTTGAAACAAGGCAGAAGTGCCTGCAGAAGGGAAGGGAATAGTTTGTCCTTGTGCCCATAAAAGGGTCAGAGATGATGGACTCAAACTGCAGCAAAAGGATTTCAGTTTGACTGAAAACTTTCTTGACCTACAAATAATGAAACACTGAGCTAAATGTCCTAGGGAAGCTGTGTAGTCCTCACATCACTCTCTTTTTTAAAGACAGATTAGAGAAGCACCTGTCAGGATTAGCTTCAATACCCTTGATCCTGTCCTGGGGTGAGGGATCTGTGCTGTGACCTCTTGAATTCCCTTTCAGGCCGGTTTTCTCTGATGCTATTATCCCAGGGAAACTTGTCACACAAAGTCCTCTATCCCTGGTGAGGGAAATGCAGCTCCGTGGTGCTGGTGGTGCTTTGCAGTGCATGAAGCTGCTCTCAGCAGCAGCACAGAACCACTGACACAGTGCAGGATTGCGGGGCTGGAGCCTGACCAAGAGCCCCTACTTAATGGCACAGCTCTCCTGTGATCCTTAAGCAGAGCAAATGAGCAAGACCTCTGTTTAAGTGCCTCGTTTGAAAGAGGGGGGGTATTGATTTCTGCAGAGAATCAGGTTACCAGGGAGTTGTGCACTTCCCCCAAGGCTCAAAGCCTTTGCAGAACACAACCACCAAAAGTCCATGAATTGTGTGACTTGATGATACGTCTCTGTATAAAGCAGGCTTGCTCCCTAGCAAGCCAGTGCAAACTCATCTGTCTCTAACATACCCAAGCAGCCACCAGCAAATGTAATTTTGCTCGGCAAAACCTTGATCCATGATGTCTGCAACAGTTTGGAACACTAAAAACAAATGCATCATCTGCCAAATGGCTTTTCTTATACGAATGCCATGGAAATGTATACTCTTTATTGGGGTCCTGCATTTCATTTGCCATCTCTAGAGTGATAGATCCTGTCGAGGTAATTGGAAAAGAGCATGCCAAGAGTTATCTCATTCTAAACACATTAGGAGCTGAGATAAATCCCCAAGAAGCCAAGATCACGGCAGATGAAACATCACAGAAACAATACAAAATTTTCTAGTCACACAGAGGCAGTGGAGCTGACTTTTCTATTCAAACATGCATTAGGATATATATGCACAGAAAACTAGAGTGTCTTCTTTCCCATTGCTGTGTTCCCAGTCTGGCAGGGTGTGTGGTGGGAGAGGAGGCTGGGGTGCACCCTCTCTCCCCTCTTGAGTAGACCCTAGCAGGGGGATCTGCTGCCCTTGGCTTATTTGCTTCAGCATCTCCCAGTGTCTTTGGGGCCATGAGAAGCATCAGCTAGGCATGTTTTGGGGTGTGTGGCCATTTTAGCACAAGAATTTTCCTGGCCATTTTAGTCTGGGATTAGCTAACTCCCCAGAGCAAGCATGATCTGGATTTATTTGCATGTTTTTCAAGGACAGCTCCATGACTTTGGGAGCATGGACAGGCAGACAAAGAGGGGATATAACACAACCCTGAACTCTCAGAATTACCATTCATACAGGCTAGGGGAATTAGTCAAGCCCCAGTGGCATTATTAGCAAGTCAGCAAATAATTTTCATGATCATGTCTGTGGTTTGGAGGCAGTAAACAAAGATGTGTTCTGGCAAAAAAGATGTGGGAAGAAAAGCCATATTTCTGACCTGGATAAGACTTCCATCAGCTTCCCCAGGAATTTCTCCTATGTGGGGAGCACAGGGCACCTCCTCTCTGTGAGGTTAACATGGTTGGTTAAATCTGGGCTATTTTTTTTTTTGCTATGGCAAAGGAATCTGGCAAAGCTGGGGTGGGGATGGACTCTGGCAGTGAGGCTGGGAGGGAGGGGAGGCCAGGATGGATGGATGGATGAATAGAGCTACAAACCCCTGCCCCCTGCTGAAATACACAAGCCCAGAGCCTTTGCCATTTGCACCAGAATATTAAGAAGCTATATCAGGGCAGATGTCTGCAGAGCATGTAGTCAGAGGCTTCAATCTTCATAATTTATTGAGTGCTAATGAATGATCAATCAATGATTATGTGGGTGTTCTACTAACTGCTAGTGCTACATAGGCTGTTCAGGTTTTTGGGGGCAGTTACAGCCCACACAGCCCAAACTTCAGTGGTGGCTTGGGTACCATTTCTAAGCAGATGCTGTGGATATGTCCTCAGTGGGGTGTGTGGCTGCACACACCACTGTGTCCAGTCAGCCCACCCATTGTTTCTATGAAAGCTCCATTAAAATGTTCCTAGCAAAAACTTCTAGAGGTAGAAAATGAAGTGTAATGATGAAGATAGAGCCATGCCTGCTCAATCTGTCATATTGCTGGCATGCCCAGCTTGTTGGGTTGCACCGACACAAAGAGGTTTTCAAGCTCCTCAACTAGATGCTAGACCAAAGGCTGAGACCCAACTTCTGGCTGCAAATCCTGGAAGTGTTTTATGGTATCTCCATCTGAGATAAACATTGTGATCTCCCTTGCAAACTCAAGCCCAACAGGAGCAGCTGATCCAACAAGTCAGGTATCCTAAGGGTTGCTTCAAAGCACCAAGAGATTTTCAGTGCTCATATCACACCGTGCTGCAGCCATTAGAGGTGTGATACATTTCTCCTAAATCTTGATGCCTGCTCTATCTGAACTAGGAACTGTAAATTCCCTCTCTGATTCATACATAGAAAAAGACACTTCTGAGATTGGGCTCATTTTCAAGTAGATTTGTAAGATGGTGAGATAAATTCCACTCACGGATCCCTGCAGCTGACCCCCACAAGCAGAACAGGCCCATGATGCCATTCTGTGTTCCTTATACCTATTGAAAGAAGAACTGCATCTGTTGGCTATCTTTCATTAAAAAAAAAAAAAAAAAGGAAAAAGGAAAAAAAAAAAACAACTTTGTTTTTGTATAAGTAAGTATTAAAGGAAGTAAAGAGAAGAACTGAAAATTATTATACTCATTGTTCTGCTGCAAATATATTAGTAATTAGACTTGTATAATAAGGACAGATGTTGCTTTTTTTTCCCTTTTTTTTTTTTTTTTTTTTTTTGTTCTTTTTCTTTTTTTTTTTCTTCTTTCTTTTATTTCTCCAAGTGACTCTGCCTGCCCTCAGGCTGCAAATTCCACATTTTGCAGTGGTGGTGACAGGGAGGTGATACCTGTGGGGCTGTGTATATGTGCAAGTTAGATTCCTGCGTAAACGCTCCTGCAGACTGGAATCCCAACAGACGGATGAATTAATTGGAGTAAAAGAGATGATTTCGACCGTGTTTTTCCAAAGAAGGAGATCTTTAACACAACTCTCCATCCTTCCCTTACCAGCCTAAAAGGATATCATTGTCTCAGAAGACAAGCAAGCCATATTCCAGATGTCCAAAGTATTCGAAAGAGGATGTTTATTAATGACCTGGGAACTGAAGATAAACAGGCTGCACAAAAATATCCGCAGCGATACAATGGCGAAGTTGACCTTTGCGTGCCAGAGGTCTGGGCAGCCCAGGCCTCCTGGTAGGGGTGCACAGGCTCAGAGCTTCTCCTAACACACTCCTATAGGTAATAACAGATTGCAGCGCTGCAGCCGAGGAATACAGACCTGCTGGCGAAGTGTCTTCTCCCATTGTATGCTACATGATCAATTATAATGAGAGAAAATGCTGGCCTCATCGCTCACGTCAAATGGAGCAACCAATCCATCTTCACATAACAAACACTGCCACGAGGACAAAGGGAGGTTTTACCAATTTTTCCTTTTGGACACCCATAATTTATAAACCCGTTGCAATATTTCTGCTGCATCGACATCCATGCGAAAGCAGTAACCACAGTAGAAGAAATATCCCTTTCCCTTAGCTTCACATCCCCCCGCCTGGCACATAAAACCTCCCAGCTCACAATCAATAATGCATGTGCCAAGCGGGCTGCGATCCTGCTCCCCCATCCCCACACACACATTCCTGTTGGGAAACACAGACAGTTTCCAATTGCGCACCCTCAAATCTGGTGGGGCTGGGGCTCTGTGATAACCGTGGAGGTGATCTGCCCATGTCAAGGACAGGCTGCTGTCCTGCCCACTCAATGCATTAAGTGACTTTCCCATGGCTTTCCTGCCACCCAATGCATTAAGTGCTGTCAGTCCCAGGTGATTTCATGCATTGCAGGAGTATGCATGATGCAGGAAAAGTGCAGCTCCATCCGCCTGCCCTTCGGGGTGGCCTTATGCCATCTCTTTGGCTTCAAGCTGAGGATGGCTCAGCCTGTACCAGTGTCAGGGGAGGGAGCAGTAAATGGTCTCCTGCTAACTGTGTGATGGCTCCTGCACCCTTTTGGAGTGAGTTTAAATAAACCTATAACCTCAGAAATAAAATAAAATCAAAATTATGTGAATAAATAAACTTTAAGTAAACTCATAACCATAAGATCAAGCTCTTCAGATCAATCTCTTCCAACTGTGAACAAGGAACATGTAAGGATGTTCCCTCTTTGCTGTTGAAGCTCACTGGTGATACATGGGTGTACAGAAATTCATGGGCCTTGGTCTTAGCTGAGACCTACCCACTGGTAATCACTGCACAAGTCAGGAATCATCCCATGGGGATATGTCAAAGTTTCCACCTTGTGTGGTCACAAACAGCTTCTGTGGTTTGTTCCTGTGTTCTGGTAGCAAAGGGTTAACACAACCTTTATGTTCCAGACATACTGAGCCTAACATCCAACAGTTTTGAATAGGAAAAAAAAAAAAAAAAAAAAAAAAAAGGTAAAAATCATCTGATGGAAATGCTTGGCAAAGAGCAAAGTACAATGGAATGACCCACTTGGGAAAATTGCATATTTGACCTCCTCAAAATCATATGAACAATACTTCCCCATCTCATCAACCGTTTGTATCATTTACTTGCTGTTTGCACTCTTCCCAGGCTAACAGGAGTTATCTGGAATTTAGCAGAATTTCCATTTGTTCCTAAAGACCGACCCAATAGCATCATTTCTGCCGGTGCCTTTAACTCATCTGGAAGAAGCAGTTTCATGTTTGGCTGGAGTTAAGGCCTGTTGTTTCAGAAGAGACCAGTTTATCCAGACTGCTCGTGCATCACCAGTTTAAGGGCCCCTCAGCAAACATGCCATTTTGTCTGCAATCTGTACAGTGTTTACCTAACCTATTTCTCAAGCTCTCCCAGGAGGAAATGCTAAACATTATCATCAGTTGACACAGGTTAACTCTTCTGCTTAATACATCCCCACAAGAGGTATTACAAACAAACACGTATCAGCTGGCTTTAAGCAGGGAAATAACTCAGGCCCCCAATGCAAGCTTTGTCCAGCTGTATTCATGCTTCACTGAAATTTCTACCTTGAGGTCAAAAGTTGAAAAAAAAAAAAAAAAAAAAGTCTTCTTAGTATTGTATTTGTAATGTTCTTATTGGCAATGAGCTGAGCTGGCTGGATCATTGAACTAATCCTTGTATTCACTGAGTGGAAACT
This sequence comes from Netta rufina, assembly GCF_964035555.1. NCBI lineage: Eukaryota > Metazoa > Chordata > Aves > Anseriformes > Anatidae > Netta > Netta rufina. Next base: position 111,785,999 of record NC_140125.1, read on the forward strand.
CCAAAACGTTGACAAAGTGCTTCTATTTAATCTCAAGGAATGCTTTTCGTTCTAAACCAGAGGCGTCTAAGACATTACAAATTATACCAAAAGGCTTCCAGTTTTATCACAGCAGCCTGATATCTGGAAGAGAGAAGATCCAAAATAGAACTGTTTGAGAATTTTTCAACTTTTTTTTTTTAATTTAATTTTATTATTATTATTTTTAATGTTACGTATCAGCCTTTCAAAATGGAAGGTTTTAATGGAAATACATTAGTTTGGGTCAAATAAAGATTTGTAGCTCCACAGTAAGCTTGGCAGTCAGTCACTCCCGAGTGAATACTCTGCTCACTCAGTAAAAGAGAATGGGTCCAAGTCTCTGTTTTGCTTTATTCAGAGCAAAGATTACTCTCAAAATGCCAATCTCAGGCAAGTGTTGGGATGCACCATCCTAATAACACTACGGTGAATTATGTCCATGTTTTGGGAGATCTTGAGCAAGAGCTGAGGTGTCAGAAGGGAGCAGTGGTGAGGCAAAGCTCCCTGTGCCATCACCCAAAGAAGAACTCAAGTAGCCAGAGACCACAGGCTCAAGTAAAGGAAGCTCCTTTACTTGGACTTACACATGGACTCATTCCCTATCTTTTCTGAAACCAACCACAGCAACTCAAATTTGGGGATTTTAGGCTCCTTTTGGGATTCTATTTTCTTTCTCTACTCAGTGTTGTGTGACACTGAGCATCATTCTTTGGAGGAGCCTGTAAAGCTGACACTGGGGACCTGGTTGTCCTTGGAAACAGGTTATAATTTCAGCATGTTTCCAAATGAACAAGAAATATTTGGAGATGGAACTGAAGAATTTGTGTGGCAGAAAGCACGGCTGCTAACCTTGTGCTTTAAAGCTGTCAGGGAATGCTTAGTTTCATGAGGAGGTAAGGAAAATCTTCTTTGATGAAACAAAAAATTCCAGCCAAGAACATTTGCAACCTCCTCAACAGAATATGAGCCATGCTGTAATTAAGTCTTTTCTCGATGCTTTAAGACGTGCAAAGTGAGAGGGTCCCTGGCATGACAGTAGTGATGCATTTTGTTTGGCAAAATGCCTCTCAGAGTGGATCTCAGTTCTTAAGTGCTATTTTCCCTACAGAGAACTTCGAGCCTTGATATAGCAGCCTCCAGCGAACAGAAAAAGGGGCACCTTTCCTCTGAGCAGATTAGCAGCAGTTAGTTAGGGTGGAAACACAATGAACACATTTCTTTCAGTCCGTGGCTGGTTTCCAAAACCCAAACAGTCCTTTAAAAGGGAAGCACTGCAAGGCTGTCTGTGTTTGCACTCCAGATTTAAATATACCAGCATTCAGCTAGGCTTGTAGTTATGTATCAAGTGAAGGTCAGAGAAAACTCAAACTTTTATTTTGTGCTTAAATAAATTCAGGTACCTTTCCTAGTGAGTTTATCTCTGACTTTCCAAAGACTGACACGCACCACAGCAAAGCTGCAGGCCACTGGTATAAACAGCACAGGCCAGGGTGCCGCTGTCTTATCAGAGCACAAGTATCTGAAATCTTTTTCCCGCAGAGAGGAAGGCTCACATTAAGGAAGAAAACTGGAATACTGATGATGCTTTTAACATAAGGGCTCTGCATCTTCAAGGATGTGCACGGGACTCCGGCTGCTCAGCTCATTCATTCAGAACACTGCAAGGACTCGAGGCAGCAGACCTGCTCCCTGCTAGGAGTGTGCTGTTCCAATACCAGCAAATAGACAAGTGTTCAGTTTAGAGGTGTTTATGCTTTGGCCAGCAGCTGCCTAGAGTCCCCTCTTCCCCAAACACACACGTGTAAGGAGCACACCAGGTTTACAAGGAATTTATTAAATCTTGCTTCTGCACTACAGGTTTTATCAACTCAGATAGTTATTCCAGTGTTGCAAATTATAACATTACTCAACCTTTCTCCTCTCCTCCCCGCATTTTTCTCTTTCAGCCTGTTTCTTCCTTCACCTTCCATCTTCTCACTTGCTTTGAGATCAGTGGTGTGAGCAGCTCCTAAGTTTTGCAATCCAATTGCAGTTTGCCAGTGTGGCCCCATGAAAATGCTTGCACTGTGAGCAGAAGGTGTCAGTAATAGAAGGGCTGTACATTAGGCAGAGAGAAAACCTTCATTTAAGACTTGTGTCTTAACAAAGATGCTCATCAGGAGGAACCATTGCCTTTCTTTAAAGAAAGCAATGATGAAGCAGTAGGAGTGAAGTGAGGAAAAAACCTTGCAGGGATTGCACAGCATTTGTCACAGTAGATGGCAGTGAGCTGTGGCAGTGATGTTCGGCTTGTTCATTTTTAATTTTTCCTCATCTATTTATCAGAATTCATTTATACTGCCATTAATCAGGAATTAGCTGCTGCTCTACAATTACATGGCAAGATGGCTATTTCTCATGGGAATCAACTGCTGCCTCTGCCTAATGTCTGGCAAAAAATGCCTGGGCTGGAAGAGAAAATGCCATGTCTGGCTGCATTGAATCTGTACTTCTGTTGGGACTCAATTCTACCCATGCAGAGAGGGAGACCTGGGGGTAGGAAATCAGCCTGCACCCTCCTCGGGCATTGCCTCCCTTCGGGGGTCTGTCCTATTCTGATCCAAACATTCGCAAAGAAGCTGTGTGGTTCCTAAACCCAGCTGCTTTTCCAGGTTGCAAGAAAGGCTGTCTCACAAAGACCTGCCTCGGTATGGGTCATCCTAGCTAGGCTTTTCTCCATCCCAGGGAGCTCCCACTGGGCTAAGCCATGCTAAAGCTGGGGTTGATGTGCAGAGGAACACAGCCATCTGTTATGATGCCTGACTTAGGCACTTGAATTTGAAGTCTACATCCCATTGTGGTTTTAACTGGGAAAAAGAAACCATCTCAGAATGATTCTAGCAATTGGATCATTTTTCAAATGTTGACACCTTGAGCCAGTGTAGGCATAAAACAAGGAGGGAACATCCTTCTGGATGTGATGTATAAGACTGGCTAACCCCAAAACCAGGCCTCATCATGAGGGGCTTTTTAATGAGATAGTGCTGTCCCTTTAAGTCAAACACATTTTGGTTCATAGCACTATTAACAAATTGTATTTAAAACTGTTCCACTCATTGTAATTACTCCATCATCCCTCGTGGTTAACTCCTCATCCTGCCTTTTTATGAGCCATCCATAAATACAAAATGATTTATCCAAGTACCACCATGTTGTAAACTTGGTCACGTGGAACTGTTGATGAGGGACATCCATAAAGTTTAATTACGCCATTGATTCTTGCTAAAATATTAACTTGAAGCTGGCTGTAGAGTCCTCCACTTACTTCAAATCAAATGAAGGTATAAAATGTCCTGTACTTTAAAGATGTGCAGCATGTACTTTTCAAGTGGTAATCTACAGGGAAAATCTTTCATTGCCTGCTATAAAGATAACCTCCTGTATTAGGATTCAACGTGAAGAGTTATAAAAGTCAGAGCCAGAAAGGATCTATTAATTCACCTCCTGTTTCTCTGCCAATATGAGCTTCTTCCAAAAAATGTATTATTGAAGGTTATTGGTGTAGCTAAGCTTTCAAAAGGACCGGCTAATGGGGATTCCATAACTCTCTTTGGATGATGTCCTCCAAGCTAATAGACATTGGCTTTGGAAAAAGCACTTCTGACATTTAATCTTCAGCTTTTTTTTTTTTTTTTTTTTTTTAAATTCTCTGTTTAACTTCATTGCTTCCAGCTATACCTGCTTGAATCAGCTTGTATTTTGGCTCTCCAGTCCTGGTGTTGCACAATGTCCAGCAGGGAGCCCTTCTACCATTGTCTGACTATTGTCTGACTAGCCCAGATGCTTGGATCAGTTTTTCAAAGCAGGTTGAGGGATTCAACCACAGCTGTAATGGAGAAGACCTATAATGGACCAGAAGATTCAGCCATATAATTCTGTATTTTTGTGGGAGTTGTGTAGTTACCACTCTGAATTGGCTTTGAAAACCTCAGGTGTTTGGTTCTTCCTGTCATTCCACAGGAGCCACATCCTTCCCAGCAGCCAATTTGATTTTCTTTATGTTTTCTGAGTCCCCTCCAACGTCTAATATTTCCCTAATGTCACTGTCAATTCAGTGACTAGGACAACTTCCAAATTACTTAAGGCAACTCCTTATGTATTGTGTTTTGTGCATGGGTGTTTGTATGCATAGACACGTATGTGTACCTGCATAAATCCATGCATGTACCGGCATGAGCACACAGGGTTTGTCTTATTTGTGTGTATAAGCAAGTCAAACTTCTTTGGACTGGCATTTATGGGAGGGATCTCTTGACTTCCACAAAACATTTTTTTTTTCCTCTGCACAGAATAATAGACATTGGACATAGGATGAGATATGAAGATGTCTAAGCCAACAACACCAAAATGGTTTCTGCCTGTTTTGTTTATGACACATCCCCACAAAGCCAGACTACGTATTGCTCCTGGGGGCAGACCAGTTTTGCTTCTTGCATCCTTGATCTCCTCATGTCCAAAGCTCCCAAAGACTCCTCTGTAGGCTGTCTTGGAAGAACCATGGATATCCTAATAGTGAAAAAAAAACACATGTTGGTTGGAGAAACTCGCAGAGACGATGAGGAGCACAAAAGAGCTGACTTGGGATTCACCTGGCCCAGGTGCACAAGCTTTGTCTTTCAGTAGAGATGACTCAGTTACTTTGGAAGGCAGAACAGTCATGACCAGTAGAAGTAAGCACCACTGCAAGCAGCAAGACAAAAATGGGAATTGGGTGCTCCTGAAGATGTATTGGGTGTGACACATATATGAAACTCTGGTATATTAGTCTTGCAATAGACTGCAGCAGCATGTCCCTGCTGTTGGAAGATTTCAATAACACGGTAAAACATCACAGATGTAATTCAAAACTATTCAGACTCATATCCTTGAGTTTATCACCTAAAGGCCTCAATATTGGATCTAAAATGATTTCCAGCAGCCAGAGAAGATGCACGGCAAACCTGGGCTGTATGAGTAAGTCCTCAGCAGCTCCTGCTTTAATGACTTGCTCATGAAAATAAATTGACAGATGACAGGCTCCCACCTCTGGAACAGAAAGGTTGCTGCTTTAATTAAACTTCTTAATTGGCACGGCCATCTCCTCCCACCCAAAGCAGACACTGAATAAACATAGAATGTCACCTCATCCTTCCTATAAACAGACACCTAGCCATTCCAGAAAATCAATGACAATGATTAAGAGAGCTCTCATTCCTCGCTCTTACCTACATTTTACTTTCCACACTGAGTGTATTGACTAAACGTCTCATCCCAGAAGGTTATGTGTACAGGCTTTCTGCAGACTGCACCAGCAGAGTTTCTTGTTAGAGGCAGGTTTTGCTGCTCAAATTCGTAGCAAGCATCTTCCTTCACTGTTTGCAGTACAAGCCCTATGGGTCCAGCAAAAGATACTCTGTCCTCAGAGACCTTCTGGTGTCTGAGACACATAAAAATGGCCAGAGAAGAAGAGGTGAGGTGAGTTTTGCCAGTTAAGGGGATGAATAGCAAACACAGAACTTCTCTGCTAAGTAGTACTGTCTCTCAGAGCTACCTATGAAAAACCCATAGCAGGGTCCCCCCTTTACTGTCCTCTATGCAGAAAACTTCCTCCTCTGAGAGGTCAGGTCAGTCACCCTACCACCCCACATCTCAGCAAATTTGGCACCTGTGAGACCATTGTTGCAGTGTCTGAAGAGCAGCCATAAGAAATAGACCAAAACAAACAAATGAAACCCTTCCTGAATGTGTAAAAGTCCAAAGAATTGATGAAGGCTTGTTGGACCAGCCATCCCCATCTACTCCAGCTGCTCTGTGTGGTCCCAGTGATGCTCAGATCTGGGCTTGTGTCACAACATGATGCAAAGCAGATGGAACTCAGCAGTGAGTCTGGCTCCCAGGACTCAATTTCTAAAGAGCAATCTTCTTGAAGAGCTTTTTATTTATTTATTTAATTATTTAAGTCACTAGTTGACCCAAATTAAGAGCTTTTACTGTTGAAAATACTCCTTTCTGCATTAATTATTGGTGTATTATTATTCAAAGTTATTTTTTTCTTTGTATCTTTAAAAAAGTTTTATTTATTCATCAGAATTTTGTAACTAATTTTTCTCACAAAGACCTGGGGAGGTGTCACAAGAATTACCAGGGAAATGTGCTCCAGCAAGTGTCAGAATGTGCCTATATCCCTTTTTCATAAATTGATTTGATTCTGTATCAGTTAGCCAGACCTTCACCACGTCTCCTCCTTGCTCCAGTTACCTGCAGGACTCAGAAACCTACTCAGCATATTACAGCTTCACAGATTGCTGCATGTCAGCATAACCGTGGTGGTTTGCTGCTGGAAAGAAGTACTGAGGCAGGTTTTAATCCTCCATAAAAGAGGTTTACGCTACGTTTCACATGCAGATGTCTGCAGATGGATGCTTGAGCTCTACCAGCATCAGCTGATGGATGTAGTTCATGGCGCTTCTGTAACTCAGCAGTACATCTGAGACATGAGGGGTCGTGTATCTGCACATATGTACATATCAAAGTCACAGAAAGGGCTGAGTTTGGAAATCATGTAGTTCAAGCCCCTGCTCAGAGAAGGGTCAGTGACAGCAGGTTGCTCAGGGCCACCTCCAGGTGGGTTTTGAATGTCTCCAGAGGGTAAGACTCCACGATCTCACCACAACCAGCTGTGGTGGCAGAGCAGCACTTGCACTAATGCAATGCACCTGGTTGCTGCAGTCCTTTGCTCCCACAGGGATGGTGAAGGCAATGCCCCCGCCTCTCTGCTGTTCTCCAGTGAGGGGGAACTCCTTTCCTGGTGTAGATACACTGCTGGCATATATACACAACATACATATGCAAATTCTCACCCACAGAGCTACCAAAGTCATTAGGAGCCTGCATGCCTTTGAAATCAGTCATGACTTAAGAGACCTTTGCAGATGTGGAACTTGTCTGTAGGGCTCCCACCACTGTGGCCTGAATCTCCCATGATCTCAATCACATTTTCTGCACAATGATATAGGAAAACAAGCTTAAATGATTTGTCCCTGTCTGAGACACAACAGGGACATCAGCCTGCTTCACTTGAGCCCCAAACCTGAAAAATTGTCTCATTTTCTCTCTCTGTTCCAGTACCACCTATAATTAATTGGCAGCTTTAAAGAAGGAGAAATTGGCACATGCGTCCAACTTCAAACTGCAAACATTGGGAATGGATTCAAACCATTTGGTCCAAATAACCCTGGATCTGTATGCAAACTTTGCAGATGATGCCTAAAAAGCAGGACAGATTTGTAAATTGTGTCTCAGGAGACATCTCAGAGCTCCTGATGCTTCTGCGGGAGGATTAGAATAGTGCTGGGGATTTTGCCTTTTGGGTCGTTAGGTCATGACTAAATAGTAGATAAAAACCAAGCTATGCAATATTATGGTTGATGCATACGGGGCTGAATTACTTGTCTGAAAGGCAAGTGTCAAAAGTAGCACTGAAAGAGAGCAGCTGCTTCACTGCACCATTCCTCCTCCTGTCCAACAGCTGGGGCTTCTCAGCTGCTCCCCAAATCCCTGACTAAGAGACTTACCCACTGTGAGAGCACAGCAGGTACTGCAGGGTGAAATAGTTCATTTTTTTCTGCCTTTTGACATGCAAAGACTCTGCCCTGACTTCTCATATGGATATATATATCCTATCCAACTGCAGGCTTTGTGTGTTTTGTATACGTATATTTATATATATAACATGGAAACACTGCCCTACAGCTTTGGGCTACATTACAGAGGACATGAACTATGCTAGTTAGGGAGTGATAACACTTTTAAATCAACGTAGATGTGCAAGCACTTTAGCTAATCCTACCTACAGCATAAGATGCCTGTAATGCTCATTTCTTGTATCGAAATATCTAGCTATCAACCACCTTTACAAGATATAGCTATATTTCCATTTGAAGACTATATTGATAGTGATAAATTAATCTAAGTTTTCAGTGTGTTTAGACCATACATCATGGGAACTCCCATCCCAAATATTTCCAGCCCACCATGGTGCTTTTCTGCTTTATTTTGTTTTCAGGCTTTGGTCAATTCTATAATAGAGATTTCTGTAGAGCAAACATAGGGCTCCTGACAATAGATTTCCTTTTCTTAATTAGTTTTTTGCACAAATGCTTGCAGGTAGCACTAATGCCTTCCAGGATCTGTAGACCACAGGCTGAAAAACACTGATTTAATAAACAAGATACTACTAATAGCTAAGACAAACAAACATGGGTAAAGCAGAAAGAAGTAAATTGGATGTGCAGAGTTATTAACCAGGGCAATTACCACAATTCCTTGCCTTCCAAGCCATCTTCAGGGTACAGTTTATTATACACATCATGGAACCCCCTTTTAAAATTTATATTTCATTTTTTCACAAGCTTGAATTTCTAATAACATGTGTGAGCACTGCTTCTCATGGTCATTATGGGCAGGCTTTCCCAAAAAGGATTTAGGAAGTGAGGAAACTGGGCTTGGGGCCCCTGTGGTTTGGTTTGACCAGTCTCTGCTGTCATAAGCCACCGGGACAGACGAATTGCCAGGTCTCATCTCTGACCGCAGTGCTCCTCCTGGCAGGCTGCAGCTGAAGCCCTCTCCTCCCATGATTAGAAAACTCCTTTTAATTTCCAGTCTAAGGTTATCTGTGGCTGGCTGGTGCACATTTGTTCTGGTGCCAACATTTGCCTTTAGCTTACATAGGTTTTCCCTTTGGTGTTTATCTGTCTCTTGATGTATTAACAGCACAAATGAATTGCCTCTCAGCCGTTGCTTTACCAGACTGACCCGGCCAGATTAATTCAATTCCCTCTCACTGCACGTGCTTGCTGCTCCCTACAACATCTCAATGCCTTCCTCACACTCCAGCCTGTTCCAGTTTGAATGAATTTTCCTGAGCTAAGACCAGGATAACACACATTTTTTGCCAGAAACAGGTGTAAGGGAGGACAAACCAGCCTTTGCTGTCTCAGAAGTCTCTCCTGGTGCAATCTGTGACAAAGTTTGGTGCCTTGTGTGAGTGTGCAATGTGGCTGCTGGCAGCTGCTTTGCAGCTGAACAAAGCTCTCCACCTTGCTGCAAAAAAGCCACTAAAGTCCTGGGCCACATCCCCGGCCGGCCAGCATTGTCTGCGAGTATCATTAGCACTCGCCTGTTTTCTGTTCCGTAAGAAAACTAACTAAATTTGGCTCCAAGGAATTTCACCGGTTATGTCTCCCCGCTCCTAACGTTTTCCTTCCAGCAGAACCTGTTGTGTTTGTTCGTGGCTGTTTCCGGAGGGACCTTCAGTTTGAAAACCAGTCCCTGCTTCTTCCAACACAAACAATAATTTCCCATGTGGCTCTTTTATCAAAAGTGTTGCTGAAGTCCAGACAGATTAGATCTAAAGCATTTCCCATGTCTAAAAAAGCCCATGGAGTACTTTGTTTACTGTTTTTTTATTATTTTTTTTCTTTCCTTATCACCAAAAAGCTATCAAGTTAGTCTGACTCAAGCGACCTTGGTAAAACCCAGTTATATTTTTATCATATTTTTTCCTTTACTTGTATGTCTTCAGTCCTTCCTTCAAAATTAGTTTACATGTTAGCTGAAATGTGTGCTGAACATGTCCAGGCCTTTTTCTCTGAATTGCTGTGAATGTAGTCCCTAGAGCCCAGCCTCAGGAGGTCTGAAATTCTCCCTGCTTTTCAGAATCATAGAATCATATAGGCTGGAAAAGACCTCCAGGATCATCTAGTCCAACTGTCAAGCACCCTTAAGAAACAAGGTGGCTTTAGGAAGTCAGTGGTAGGCAGCAGTAAGACCCAGAGTGGGCATCATGTTAGATGTGTTGACCCCAACGCTCCTCTCTAAAGACCTCTGCATTTAATGGGAGATATTCTCTGCATAACATTCCCTTCATTTTGTGTACTTAGGAAGAAAGTAAAGTCTGCACAGGGCATTATAGTGCAAGCGTAGAAACATCAAGCACAGGCTGCAAGGACTCATCACTCACCATGCTCTTACCTTGCCCACGTCAGGCTGCAGCACTTCTGTGGTGTGGAAACACTCAGCATCACTTTTTATCAAGCTAAAGGTCTGGTTAAGGCAAAAACAAGAAAAAAATCAGTTATGGGATAATCTCCCTTGTACTTTGCATTTAAGCACATATCTCCTTCCTTCTCCTTGGAGGTTTTGTGGTCCATCATGGATCCTTGGACTTGGCATGGCCATGCTTTGTTGTTAAGTGTTTGCAAAGACACATGCACACAGTGCACTGGGCACGAATGGGTTTGCAAAATGGATGTGTGCAGAAATGTAGGGCCAGCACTGCTGCTGCTGAGCCCAAGGCAGGAGAGGCGGCAGTGCTCGCGGCTCTGCTGCGAGCTGCCTTGGAGCCTGGTCTGGAAACACCCACGTTCGGTCGGGAGCTGCAGTCCCTTTTCAGGAGATGCAGGGGCTGTGCCAAGGGCTGGAAGGGCTCCTGAATGATTTGTTTCAAGTCCCCCACATTTCAAGTTTCACCTCCTTTGCTGGCAAACCGGTGCCTCAACCACCACCACTCCACAGTATAGAGTGTATGCATAGACATACGCACAGATATGTGCATATAAAAGTACTGTGCCCGAGCAGTCCCCTGCCTCTGTGTCCACCCAGCCCCACAGCTCTGGGCACAACACTACACGGCCCAGTGGCTGTGGGTGAGCTCCATCCCCACTATCCGTCCGGGGCAGGCTGGGCTCCAAAACTCCGCTGGCCTTCATCTGGGACAAAGGAGCTCTTTCCCTGTTTAGTTGGAGGGTAGCTATGGCAACATCACACAAAGACATCTCAATAGCTGGCTGGGGCCAGAGCAGCCCCTGTCTCGCAGGCAGACAGTGTGCGCTGGTGCTCGGGCTGTGCTGCGTGTGGACAAAGCAGTGTTTATTGCCTGGGATGGGGCCCCTGGCTGAAAATGCCCGGTAGCTGGAAGAGAAGGCGAGCGGTGCAGTCGTGGACAAATGGGACTTTTCAAGGGATGTCCATGAATAGGTCTTGTAATGGGTAATGAAAGAAGCAGCGGAGAGGGAGGGAAGGAAATGAATGAGCGGAGGCTGCAGCAGCTGAAGGAAAGATCGTTGTGGGAGCTTTAGGCTCACTGAGTTATGGCTTGTCTGTCTGGGAAAGTTGCACTGATACAGCTTTTCTTTTTGTCTCCTGTGAGCTGCCTGGTGGCCACACACAGATGGAAACATTGCCTTTTCTTTTTTTCTGTGTGAGATCTGGGCTTCCCTGCTTTGTGCTGTAAAAACAAGGGCGCAGCCACTGCAAAGCTCTGCTGGGCAGCCACCAGCATGCACGTGCACCATCACTGCCCACGAAGCTTATCAGGGGAGCTTATCAGGGGAGCCCCCCCCTCCCCTTTTCTCCTCTCCTCTCCCTAATCTCCTACACCATTTTAGGGGGATGATTCTGACAAAATCAGACATTGCCTTGACCTCTGGGCACAGACCTCTCTGGATCCCTCTCTGCTCTTGCCATGGCCCTGGCTGGAGCAATCCCCAGATGCACCAGTCAAGAAGCCCAAAAGCAGTGGGTGGAGGACGTCTGCCCTCCCAGCTGCATAGTGGTGGATATGGTGGTCTAAACCAGCAAGCATCTTTCTTCTGCACGCTGTTGACACCATTCCTCTCTCCAAATCCTGCTGTGCCCTAGAGCATGAGGTAAGGCAGAGGCCCCCTAAAAAGCCACGTAAAGGCTGCAGGACCAGCAGCCCCTGTACAGGACTGTCTGGCATTAGCCCCATCACCTCTTGGGAACAAGCCAGTTGGTGCTCAGCTTTGGTGCCTCCACCTGCTCTCCTCACTCACACAGCACCTCACAAGGCGGCACGCTTAACTCAGCCTTGTGAGTGCATGATGGTGATGTATGGCTTGGGCTGGGGAACCACTCAGGAATGCAGGGAGCTCAAAAAAATCCTTAATATAATGCTAGCAAAGAGCTCATTTTATGTTTGCTGCTTCAGAAGGCTGATGTAGCAGCAAGCTGTTTGCAAGGCAATGGCAATTCATCACTCAAAAATATGTTAATATATTAGATTGGATAGTTTATGTTTCATCTATGCTTCTCTGCATTTCCATAGGTAATCTCCTGCCGTTGACACCAACAGGCGAAAGTCTTACCTGAAAAAAGGGATCAAATGAGCTCTCATTTAAGGTGGGAAATCAGCTTCTGTGAAAAGCGTGCAGCCCTCTCACACCACATCTCACCAAGGCCTCTCAGAGCACTAACACCCCTCGGTTTGCTGAAGGAGTGTGCTGACAAGTCGGAGGTGCTCCAGGGACAGGGGCAGGGGACAGGGGACAGAGCAGGACATCCATGATGCCCCTCGACCTGGTCACAATGGAATCAAAACAAATTAGAGGAGCTGAGGATGAGCACCGAGGTTACCTATCCCTGCTGCTGGATTTGCTGCCTTGCCTCAGCCACGTTCCTGCCTGCCACATGGGTGAAGACATTTTTTTATCTGGGCAGCAGCAGCATGGCTGTGATGTGGGGTTCTTTGCTCCCTATGGGACCAGGACCCACCTTTCCCTGGTGTTTTCAGCCAAATTTCATGCAGGGAACCAGGCTCTAAGGTGCAAACTTCCAAAAAACCCCATGGGCACCAAGCAGCAGAAGAGGGGTTGAGCAAACCCCCAGAGCAAAAGACCACGGGACTTTCATCTCACCTGCATACCAGAGGGCAGGATAGGGCTGGGGTCTCCTGACAGCCACAGCAGCAGTGTGTGTGTATTTGGGATCGATGAATCCTGTGTGTTTGGGGCTGATGGCACCGGCCATGCACCCACACCATGAGTCCACGAGTCTGGGGCTGTCCCAGCTGCCTGGTGGGCCAGCAGAGCAATGCCCAAACCCTGCTTTCTGAGGCACTAGGCCTCAGAAAGGGCTTCCCACCCCTTTCTGGCAGGCAGGACTGTTCCCAGCAGCCTGGTGCCCCTCAGCACAGCTGAGACTCATGTTTTTAACTTTGCACATCAAACCATCGAGTGGTGACAGGGCTCTGACTCTGTGCAGGCAGAGGCCCACCCCCAGCCCTCAGGCCACCACAAGCTGCAGGGCGCTCCCGGTCAGGCTTGTCCTGGCTTTTCCTGTTGACCAGAGGAGGGGAAGGCTGCTCTTATCTAAAGGTCAGCGAGGAGACAGCACACAAACACCGCCGTCTCTGGCTTGTCACCATGCACGTTGCGCAGATGCTGGAATCAGGCTGGCTGTGGGCTGCGGGACGGTTGTGGGGTTTGGGAAGGGTTATGTTTTGTTCCAGAGAAAGATGCGTTGGCTGTGGTAAACGCTGAAGATTTTAGGGACTTTTCCTCTGCTGGTTAGATGAAAGGGGGGAAAAGGAGGTCTGGAACTTGTAGCCCTGAATAACTTAATGGTCATGATCTGTACTTTGAAGCAAGATAATAAAAGACATCTTTTTATGCTATTCATTTCAGGAGCCTTTACTCTTCAGCCAGGATTTTTCTGCCTGCTGGGAACAGCCTGATGGAAAAAGTTTTAAAACTTTCAGAAATCCTGTCTGAGATTTTTACTTTGTTCTTTACCTCTGAGGTTTATGTAGCATTGGTGCAGCCTTATCCGTCAGACAGGACAATAAATATCAAGAACCTCCAGGTCACACAGGGACCAAGCTGCCAGCCCAGAGCTCAACTGATTTCTCGTAAATCCCAGATGCTGCCCCAGAACGATTTAAACACCAGAATGTTTTTAAAAGTTTTTGAGAACTTGTCTCTCAAGCTCTGCCTAACTCCTGAAGGTGCCAAAATTCAGTAAAAAATCCAAGAGCATGCCTTGGTGATGGGCTGCTCATCATTTCTGCCGCATGCTGCAACACCTGACATTTGATTCTGGGGGACATCTAGGGAGCCTGTAGATATGTAAGAGAGCTGAGTCCTAAAGAGGGGTTTGAAGTTGCTTGCATGTCCAAGGGACACTGAAATGAGGCATGGGTCAGGAATTGCCTTTTAGGCACCAAAGAGCCTTGGAGAGAAGTGAGGGAGGGCAGGGGCACTTCTGCTTTCCCAGACACAGGCAGGTTTAGGTGTAAGGTGGACTTAGCTAAATTCATGTACCTAGGCACTCAGTGGAGGAGTTGGGTTCTTCAAAACTCCTGAGGTAAAATCCTGAGTTGCCTGTGCAGTTCAGGTACCTCCATGGAAAGGCAGCAACTGCAGATATGTTTTCAGACCCCCAGATCTAAACGCGAGTAGGACCGAAACCCCAGCATCAACTTGGACTCCTACACCTTTTCCTTAGTTTTGCCTTATTTTTCAGTCATTTGGAGACTAAATGCAGACCATCTCTGCTCTCTACCAGATGTAGAGCTCTACTACTACTTCAATTATTAATGAAGGCAAGATACAACTTTTCCAAAGAGCTTCTGAAAATCAATAGTACTTTTTTACAATGATATGTCTTTACAGTGGTAGGTCAATAAGGAAGAAAAACCCAAAGCCTTCAGGGACAAAACTGCCTTCTTACCTGAAGCACTGAATTTTATGTGACAAAGTTCAGTAAGATAAGTGAACGTATGAATAATTTGGAGGATGTGTCACCACCACGTCACCTGTTTCAAAGAGCTGTGATATATGTTCTTCAGGGCTATTAAACTGATTAATGGCAGCAATGAATTATTTGGAGGTCTGAGATGTTTTAAGAATTTTAGCATGAGAGAATTACTGATCTTAATTTCTTATAGGAGCTCTTACACTGTTATTTTTTGTTATTCTGCTTGAAAGCCAAAGCCATCTGGTGAATAGGAACAGCAAGGCATCCTTTAGGTAACCTGTTATTAAGCCCAACTATCAGTATTCAGACTTGTCATGTGAGAATAAGTAATGATTTCAGAAAAATATGCGAAACTCTCCTGTAAACTCTTATTAGTAATAAATCATTTTTTTCATTATTTCAGGAATGCTTTGTTTGATTAAAAAGTCAACATCTATATTAATCTGACTCCAGTTTGGGAATGCATATAAAACTCTTACAACATGTGCCTGCTTCCATTAACTTCAGTGAGAATGAAAGATATGCCCAGTTTTTTTCCTAATTTTGGATGCCTTCCCGAGGTGGAATGTATGTTTGTGAGCCATCACTTACCCTGGTTCCCCACTGATAGGTGCAGGAAGGAAAAGCAAAGAGATATTCCATATTCATGCTTTTAAATTTAGGCATCTCCACTGGAGGGTGGAACATCTCCTGGTGTTCCCTAAGAGGAGAATGATCTCCTGATGTTCCCCACACCATTAATTGGGGTGGGGAGCTGGCAGAGCAGGTTTCATAATGGCTCGATCTGCCTTCTTGTGCCAAAGAACCTCACTTCTCCAGCTCTTCCCAGCGTATTCCTTTAAGCCTTGAGATTTTCTACAAGGCCGCAGCTGTTTGCTCGGGCTGTGTTTACCCAGTTCATCCCTGGCTCAGGGGAATCTCTGGCAATGCGTGACCTTGGAAAAAACCCTGCTGGACCTCCCCCATCCCGCCTCCGCTTCCCTCTGCACCCCTGGACGGATGTTGTCTGCTCTGAGTGCCTTGTCGATACCGAGAGCTGGGAGATATTTTAGGATTTATCTTACAGACTTCCTATTTTCCTGCTTCTCTCTATATATGTAAGCTTTATCACCAGTTTAGGTAAAAGCCTGTCCTTCTCAGCTTTAAAGCCAGATAAACAATGGCCTAATAACCCTGTTATTCCATTATTTTAGTTTATATTACCCCCCATATCATCCCTGCAAGTAAAAGTCATTTCTCTATTAGTGACATCAATCATAAGCATTCAGATCTTTTTTATTAATCCTGCCGTCCTAAGATACTTGGTTTTATTTTTGTCATTTTTATCCTTCTATGTTTTGTAACTTTTTTGAAACTGAAATGACATGGCATGAATTCACTTCTCCATTAATTGAAGGATAGTGTTGGAATTCAGTGCTTTGCAATTTTTTTTTTTCCCATTTCCAGCAGAGGGGCCTCAATAGCCAGGAACAAATCACACAATAAATCCATCTTGTTTCAGCTGTCTTTGAAATGGGAAGAATGTTTGCCGATGCCTTATTGCTGCTCATTTCAAACATAACACCTAGTACAGCCTTGGGTGAAGGGCACTGAATAAAAATGTAGCTGGACCTAGGAAAAAAAACAATGTGTAGCGGATAGATAGTGAGCTGGGTGATGAGAAGGACAATGGGATGTCTCAGGAGAAGGCCCAGGGAAAATGTCCATTAACACAGCTCATAGATACGTGGCAGGTACACCTCATGTGTTCACGGGAGCTTGAGTGAGAGGAGCAAAATTAAGGTAAATCAGAACTTCTGGAGTGGGCTTGTTTTTCCCTAAAATGATCAGGTCTTTCCTTGGTGATATTAATGTGGGATTTCCTTACTTTAACATGAAAAGCTACCATAGTAAAATTGATTACCATTCAACAAGTATCTACAAACACTTCTAGCCTCATAAAAGCAATATTTTATTTCCAAAGATTCATTTTGTTTTGTTTTTTTCCTTCGCTGGGCTTGGGACCAGGTTCCTGGAGATAAAATTCTCACAATGGGTATGAAGCCACATCTGAGACAGGGATTACGTGTAGCAAACCTTCCCACAGCAATACAGCAGGGCAGAAAGGGGGAAGATAAAGGATTCTATATCCAGGAGAAATCACATTTATCTCAAAGTGACAAGCAAGTGTGAGAACAACGCTCTTTATTTTATCTAACAGCAATCCTTTCTCATCTCCTTTGCAGAATACTTTCAGTGGCCAACTGGGCTGTGTCCTGGAAAACTGTATTAGCAGATTAATTAGTAATGGATTTTTAACAATAGTGTAGAAGATATGCATAGGAGAGAAAGATCAGGCAGTTGAATTGAATTATTATACTCGCATAGGTTTTTAGATTGACTACTTTATGCTTTTGATTAAATTATTATAATTTATGTGCTTTTCAAGTAGCAATCTTCTCTGAGAGATTATTTTCTTTTGACCCATCTCCATATAGAATTATTTCCATGGCAACAGTTTGAGCGATTTGAGAAAGAAACAAAATTATGAACTCCCATTACCATCGGGTTAAAAAACTAGTTGGATTTTAAAGCAAAAATACTGAATATTTTGGCCTTATGAAAGGTAAAGAATATCCTTTGAAAAAGTCACAGCTCTATAAGAAGGAAATTCAAACTTGATCTTTCATTATTTCTTTGTAGCAAAAATGTTGTTTTCAAAAAGGGGTTATAAACACACTATTAACATTAGACCTAATAAATCTAACGTCTCTCTCCACTTGAAAGTATCTTTGAAAGTAATGGGACATAAAAGCTCCATTACTTCTGAGTCAGCAGACTGATAAATCAATACATAATAACTGCTATTTGGCATTTTCTCGTAATTTCCTCAGCGTTGGAATGTTTAGATAATGTTTTAAATGTAAGGCATAAATTAGAGAAATTAGATAAGCCAGGAGGGACAGATGACATTCACCTTAAGGTATGAGAGGGACCAGATGAAGCAATCCTTGCAATGCTAGCAATTATCTTGGAGTGTGCAACGATGGTGGAAGAGGAGATCCCAGCAGGCTGGAAAAGCGCAAAGAGGAAAGGGGAAAGGACGTGGACTGAGAGAATTACAGACCAGCCAGGCTTGCTGTGGCACCCAGAAAGATTCTGTCATGACTTATTCATAAACACCTGAAGAATAAACAAAAATATATCCAAAGTAGATTTTTCCAAAACAAATCATGTGACCTCAGTGTGACTCCTTTCTTTAACAGGATAACTGGCCCAATGAGCAGAAAAGGAATAGCTGGTGTGCTGCATCGTGACGAGAAATGCTTTTGCCACTGCTGGATGATGTACTTGGACACTAAGAAAGAGGGAAAGATTAAATCACAGCAAGGTGGGTGCTGAACTGCTTGAGAAACGGCACCGAAAGGCAAGCTGTCAGTAGTTCTCTCTAATTAATTTTTCTTTAGAAAGTTTGCAGAGATTTTAGTCAATATTTTTTTCACTGCCAATTCAGACAATGGCATGGAGGACACACTACCATTTGTGGAGCGATGAAGTCCAAGGAAGGAAGTTTGCAAGCCTGCTTGAGGTCTGCAGCAGGACTCAGAGCAATCTGTAAGTCAGGGGAAAAGTACAGACAATTAAATTCAGTAACACACTAATATGGGACCAAATGTGCAAATAGAAAGCTGGCAGCAAAGCAGCAACCACCTGTCCCCCCAAAAAAACAGACTGCACCCCCCAAACATGAGACGACATTAGATAGAAGATAAAATGGGTTGCATCAGTAGGAAGCCAGTGGTTGGTGAGGATTGGGCTCGTGTGCTAAATCCAATGTAAGAAAGGCTGGCTACTGTCCAGAAAGGGCAACCATGACATAGGCTTAAGGAATTTGAGTCGGGGGAATGTTAAACAGGTTGCCCTGGAGAGGAGAGGATAGAGCTGAGAGAAGCTGGCAGCAGGCTCTCTGAACATGACAGGGAGGACAGCAAGCAGTTTTTTCTGTCCGTCTGGTGGCACCAGGCAAAACATACTTGATTGAAGTTGCCGCAAAACAACATTTGGATGAGACATTAGGAAAATCTTTCTAACAGTAAAGCAGCAGAGCAGCGGGAGGAGCTGCCTGGGAAGTTCCTGAACCTCTTCTACTGGAGAACTTCAACAGCAGGTTGGACAAGCCTTCACCAGGGACAGTCTAGATGTGCAAGTTCCTGCACAGAAACGGGCTGAGCAGAGGTAAGCACTGCTAGAGCCAGCTGTGTTTGATTGTGCATGCACAGAGAGTCACCTACCTGCTGAGTGTGGGAAGGTGCAACTGGATGATTCAGTCCTCTCCTGTCTGAAAGTTTTCTTCATACTCAGTGGAGGCTTTCTTCTCCATCGCTCAGAGGTCAGCAGAAAAGATCTGGAATCAGGAGAGGTGCCAGGATCATGTTTTAACCCCACAAGACCACAGACTTGCCCTGGTGAAGTCCTCTAGATGCAAACTCCCTGGACAAAAAGAATCCGTGCCTCTCACACATCTTCAGAGCTCAGCTCCTAAACTCACAGGACACCTTATCACCAGGGCATAGGCAAGACCTCAGAAACTTAGACTTATAACTACTACGTTTTAGGAGCTATCATTACCTACCTGCTTTTCTTTGGGTATGTATTTCTGTACTTACATGCTTTGCTGAACAGGGCCCAGAGGGAGAAGATAAGCACCAGGAGCTCAAATTTGCCTGAAGGCTTCTCAAGGCACTTGCAGGATTTACCTGGAGTTTCATTAGCAAAAAACTCTGTCACTTAGGCAGGCTCTGGGCGCCTAATCTGATCCCAGCAATAAAGTACAGATTCAGCTATCAAGAACAGATTCACGATGCTGTAATTGCTCATTATTATGCGTTATAAGCACACCGTGCCCCTTGGGCAGAGCGACTGCTGGGGCGAGCAGCTCTCCTGCTGTAAGGTAATCAAAGCTTATGCAAAAGGGTCTGCTGAGAAGACTCAGGCTGTGTAATCCCTACCGGTAAGCAACTGAAAACAGAACTTCCTGCCGAGCCCATTTAATCCAGCCAGATGAAATTCATTTTGGATGGTTTCCGTTTCTCAAATCGCAGTGGACAGGGGCAGAAGCATCTTATCAGGTTGGAGAGAGAATAACTCTCTTGTACAATTTTTAGAAACAGACATTGCTGCGTTCACAATAGATCTTTTCTTCTTCTTCTAAGATGTTTCTTCCTTTTTTGTAAATTTTTGGGCCTGCCTAGGAACTCTTTTCAAAGTCTAATCCTTTAATCTCAGTGTGATAAAGTTCCTCTTAAAAGTTAGTGTTAGAAGAGCTCTTAAAAGTTGCTTGGAATGCACGCAGCCTTTCATAAAAAATCCAACTCATGTTTATGTCTTCTTCAGACTAATTTAAATCATGTTGCCTGCTACAAGGGGGCCAGAGCCAGGATGGCTGCAAGTGAACCAGGGAACTGCTCTAACCGCTGCTAAACTTCCCTATTTTGTGGTAACAGCATGCTGAGGATTACATACTTTGGGGGGAAAAATTTGGCTGTGTGGGAGAAATGCGAACTGGATTGTTTTTAATGTCAAAGGCTTGTGTTTTAATGTCAAAGGCTTGTGTGAAAAATACAGTGTTTTGCATTTTTCAAGGTCCAGAAAAAACATATATAGGTTAATTGGCATCTCCAGGAGGATGAAATTCTGGTTTAATTCTGCTCCTACCAAAGTAGGGTACTGGCTGAGCTTGACCAAAGATTAATGAAAATATTAAAGTAACCTGTGGGGAGGTTGGGCTGCTGCCTGCTCTGGGTCAGTGAATGCTGCTCCTTCCCACATGGAGGCATTAGGGACAGCCCATGGTGTCAGCAGCTCAGGGACAGCACACCTCCCAAATGGGGCAGCTCAGAAACATGACCTTACCAAGATGTTTCCCTAGCTAAGGAGGGTAAATATTATAAAAAAGGCTGCTGGAAGCAGTGATGTGTATCACATAGACTGGGATATTTGCTGGTGGGGGTCTCAGCACTGCTCAAAGACAATGGGAATCAGTGGGGTTTGGTGCCAGGACCTTGCATGTCCTCCCTGGTGTTGGGAGCTTGCCACCCTGGCCTAGAGCTTGAGATAGCTCATCTCACTGAAAGCCCTTTACTTGGAAGTTTTCTTATGTGAATTTACCTCCAGGAGTCAATAGTGATGGGTCCTGCCATGCACAGGGTTCCTGCTGGCTCTGTGAGTGATCTAGAGCACCGCAACAAAAAGCCCTGAAAGCCTTTCTATGCCAGCAGAGCCCTGCATCTGTGCTCCTCCACTGCTGAAGAAGAGCACTGTCATGTGCTAAAGTCTTCTGGGAACAACAAAAAATTGCTACTGAGCATTTGAAAAGCACATCTTTTTTTATTTTTTATTTTTTTCTCCCCCATTTTCATTCAATAAAAAAGTCTTGCTTCAGACCAGGCTCGTCCTTTGTACCTCAGCAATGACTTTACAGTCAGTGAATTTATTTCTATGGAATGAGGTCCTGGACCTATTCTTGATAGCCTGTTCTTCCTTCCCCAGTCAAAAGACCAAGATTCCCCCAGGCCCACAGCCATGCAAGTCAGAGAGCTCCTGCCTCTCTCTTCCCCTCCATGCTCTAAAGGCCAGCTGGCTGCCGAGGTTTTGTCTCTGTGAGGATGGGGAACTCTCCAGCATCAATCTCCTAACAATCTTGTAAACAACACCAGATTCTCATGTTTCATTTTCACCAGGAAGATGAGTTTTTGTGCTGCGGTAGATGAAGATGGAAGGTGGAGTGAGACCACAGCCAGGTCACCAACGTGGAAGTGCCTTTACACACCTTCCCTTTGTTTGCTGTACTAAGGAGCAGTAATAGGTGAAATCAGACTGCTTTCAGAGAAGCTAGGGCACCAGTTCAACAAGAACAAAGTATTTAATTAAAAAGTGCTCAGTAAGACAAAAAAAAAGAACAACTTACTCCAAGACCAGCTTAGAGGTGAAGGGTAACAAACTGTTATCCATTCCAAAGGCAAACCAGAACTAACTGGAGCCTACAAAGACACGGGCTCAGTCTCCAGCAGCAAGGAGCATTGTTCTGCAGCTCTCCAGCAGGGACCATGATGCTGCCTTGGGACCCGATCCAGTCCCTGCACCAGCCCCCATTTTGGGGTTGAGTGCGGATTTCTGTTCACTGGGTTTCGGGAGGGTGCTTGGAGTTTGGAGGAGTTTTCCACCAACAGTCCTGGGTAAATTCATCCCTTCCACACCATTTCTGGCAAACAAGAGGTTGGGTTTCATGTGGTCTTGTAGTAGCTAAAGGGCCACGTGGGAAAGTGGCAGGCATCCATGTGCCTTTGTGTCACTTGCGCTGCATCTGGATTTAAGCAGGAGCCTTTCAAAGCCAGGGTTTAAATGCAGTATTTAAGGCTGCTTTGTCCAAGAACAGTAAATGTCAAGAACTGCTGGTTAGTTACTGCAGTTGGACTTGGCTGGCAGGTTTTCTTTGTAGAGCTCAGATTTACTCACCCCTCTGTCCTGAGATGTGAGATCATGGCCAATATTTGTGTGCCCCCTGGGGCTGTGAAAGGCAACACCGCTCTGTGTGACAAGGTGGCAGCTGGCTCTTTGTGGATCCTGGTGGTGGGGTTTTGGTTCTTGGTTTAGCTGCTGTGTTATATGAAACTGCCTGAAGCACAGCCCAGCGCAGTAATTAATTAGGCAGGCAAGGTTGTATGCTCTTGGGACACATTTTGTTCCCATCCAAAACCGAAGATGTACTGCAAACTGCCTTACCAAGAAACTTCCCTGCTGTTGGTCACCCTGTCTTCATCCCCAAAAAACATACCAAAGTGCACCAAGCTCTGCCAAGCCAGATGTTGTCTTATCCATTTCTCTCCAAGCCTAGGGAGTCAGGAAGGCCTCCATCATTCACAACCCTGAGCCTTGAGCCTTGCCTACCAGCCTTGTAGCTCCTATGGGGTGAAAAGGAGGTTTATCCCCCAACTATCTATTAAAAAAGAATGTTACAGAGGAAAATCCTTCGACAGAACATAGCACATTTACATGTAGTTTGTGCTGCGCATGCCCAGATAGCAGCTCCTGAGGCTTTGGATGCAAGAGGGCATCATGACCTGTAAGTAGTGTGGGTATAACATGGCACCTGGAAAAACAGTCCAGTGCCCAAATTTGATTATTCTATGCATTTAGGCCCCAAACCTAGCGTACACTGCACTTTAGCTGCATTGACAGTGTTTTGCTTATCCCACTTCTGAGAGTTCCCACCTTCCCCAAATGGAAATTATATTCCCAGGTATTAACACACCTGTCGATGTGCTTTCCTTTAGTGTAAATTATCTGTGAAATGGTGTTAATTAACTGATGCAGAGTAACTTTGGCTGCTTGCTTACCTCTCATCAGAAGGCAAGCCTGCAACTGCAAGGATAATAGTGGTTTGTTCATTGCGTGTTGGCACTTCTAAAATGGTTGGCAGTGTTTGTTCAGAAATTGGGAAGGGATCTAATGATCCAGAACTAATCTAATTTGCACAGATATTTTACTTTAAATGCTACCTTGAACAAAATTTAAATTCTGCAGAAATGCTTAGGAAGGTAGAGAAGATGAGATTGAGATAATGGATACAAACAGAAATCATATTTTTCTTAAGGAAGCTGTCCTGGTTTCAGTTAGCACAGAATTAATTTTCTTCCTAGTAGCTGGTGGAATGCTGTGTTTTGGCTTAGAATGAGAAGAGTGCTGATAACACCCCGATGCTTTAATTGTTGCAGAGCAGTGCTTATACTAAGCCAAGGACATCTCAGCCTTTGCTCTGTCCTGCCAACGGGCAGGCTGGGGGGTGCAGTAAGAGCTGGGAGGGGACAGACCCAGGACAGGTGACCCAAACTAGCCAAAGGGGTATTCCATACCATCTGACGTCATGCTAAACAATATATAGGGGTGGCTAGCCGGGGGGAGGGGGCCGGACTGCTCGGGGTTAGGCTGGGCATCGGTCAGCGGGTGGTGAGCAATTGCATTGTGCATCACTTGTTTGTACATACTATTATTACTTTCGTATTATCCCCATTGTATCATCATTATTATTATTGTTATTATTATTTTTGTTATTTTTTTTTCCTGTCTTATTAAACTGTCTTTATCTCAACTCACGGGCTTCACTTTCCATTTCTCTCCCCCGTCCCAGAGAGGGAGGGGGGAGGGTGAGCGAACGGCTGCGTGGTGTTTAGCTGCCGGTCGGGTTAAACCACGACAGAAGCTGAATTGCCCTCTGGAGGTTCCTGTCTCTTGTGGGTTACACAGAGAGCCTGGCAGTGTTCAGGTGAGAAACTAGGGTGGTGTTCTTGCTTTTAGCACCCAGAGTGTGTCAGGGCTACTTCTCTCTGAATATTTAAATGCAAAATGCTTCTCTCTCTCTTGAACCCAGAGAGTCTGATGGTAACGTGCTGAGCACAGGACTGAGCCCAGATGAGAGACCTGGGCATCGTCCAGTGCAGGGCCACCCCCAACATTTATGAAGGGACTGAAGCACCTCCTCTGTGATGAGGGGCTGAGAGAGCTGGCACTGTTCATCCTGGAGAAGAGGAGACTGGGGGCATCTCATCAATGTCTAACAGTATTTGAAGGGAGGGTGCAAAGACAGAGCCAGGCTTTGCTCAGTGGTGTCCAGTGCCAGGACAAGAGGCGATGGGCACAAACTGGAGCACAGGAGGCTCCCTCTGAACACCAGGCAGCACTTCTATGCTGTGCGAGTGACCGAGCACTGGCACAAGCTGCCCAGAGGCTGTGGGGTCTCCTCCTTGGAGGAGGGAATGTGTTCCCTCCAGGAAGGACCTCATGGTCATCTCATGTGCTCAATCTTGACTGTATCAAGCTGGGGTAAGATAAGATTAACAGATAAGTACATGTGAGAGTGGCAGAGCCACCTGCCCCAGATGGGGATGCATGTGGCTGGAGCAGTGCTTCCAGGTGTCCTGGTCAGGTTTTCCCCATTTAGACATCACCAGATGTTACCTCTAGCTCATGGCTGAGTCTGGGCTGGTCTCTGTGGGCATAATTTTAAGGCCAGAGAGGGGTAGAGAGTGCATTTAAACTACAGGGTAGACTCTGCTGAGAAACAACTAGATTTAAGCCATTTCTCTCAGTATTTCAGAAAAAGTAAATTTTTGTGCTTCTTCCTTTTCTCGATTTAGATGGCTGGAGGGTGCTACAGAGCAGTGCATCGGTGTCACTGCAGCTCACCAGCCCCAGCCTGCCCAGCAGCCTCATCTACTGAGCTTCTTGCACTGGCATGGGTGCAAAAAATATCATTCACCTCTGTGGTGCAGAAAACAAAGGAGATCTCAACAGGGCAGGAGCCAAATTGCCTGAAAAACAGTCGTTCCCTGTTCAAACATGCAGACTGCATCTATGCAAGGACTCAAGCCAGCCAAGTATAAAGTCTTGAGAAAGGGAAAGGATCTGCATTAATCTTCATCTGTTAGTGAGAGAGCCTGCTTTCTTCCAAGCCAAAATTCAGCATTAATCAAATTGCTCACCTTCCTCCAGAGAAAACAAGTACACTGACAAACTGCACAGGATTTGAATGCGAGTTGGCAGGCAGAACCTTGCACCATGCATGAAGAGGCCTGTGGTAACAGGCAGCTTCTCCATCTGGAACAAGGGCACAGGTAACACAAGTGGAGGGGAGCCAAAACAGCCAAAACGAAGAGGAAATGGCAGCTCCTGTTGTGTCCTCAGTCCTCTTTCACCTCACAGAAATGCTCTGTAGGGAGCTGGTCATGTGTTCCAACACCCCTGCTCGAGCAGGGACACCTTGAGCTGCTTGCTCAGGGCCATCTCCAGGCAGCTTTTGAAGGTTTCCAAGGAGGAAGACTCCACAACCACTGTGGGCCAGTGCCCCATCATCCCCATAGTAAAGAAGTGCTTACAGATGTCCAGATGGAGCTGATCTCCACCCTCTGAGCTTTTCCACTCAGCCAGTTTTCAGTCCACCTCACTGACTCCCCATCCAGCCCATATGTCAACAGCTGGTCTGCAAAGATCTTATGGGAGACAGTATCAAAGGCCTTACCAAAGTCCAGGTAGACAATGTCTACAGCTCTCCCCTAATCCATCAGGGTTGGCCATCATAGAAGGATGGTCAAGTGTGACTTCCCCTTGGTGAATCCATGTTGACTTCACCTGACGATTTTCCCATCCCCTGATTTTCTTGTCCTTCATTTGCCTGGAAGTAGTTTCTAGGATTAGCTGCTCCAACACCTTCCCAGGGATCGAGGTGAGACTGACCACTCTGTAGTTCCCCATGTCCTTCCTGAAGACAGAAGTGACATTTGCTCTCCTCCAGTCTTAGGGCACTTACTCATCCTACTTTATGGGAAAATATGCCAGCCCTTGAAAAGATCTGGTAAAACAGTATCGTGACTGAAGGTACTCCATGTGAGAGAGGGTTTTTCTGGCCTGACCTTGCTGGCACAGATCAGGCTTCAATATTTGCAAATACTTCATAGATAAAGGGTGCCTCAGGAACCGGGAAGAGGATTATTTTGACTCCAGCATTCTGTGTTTCAGCTCCTTCCATGCATTCACAACTAATATCTGGCATGCCTCTGCTCAGGCGATCTCGTGGGCTATAAAATTTTGTGAGTGCAAAGACAGGGAAAAAGACATTGAAGTCCTGATGGGTGTCTCTTCCTAATGAGTCTCTTCTGGCGTGACACTGAGCTCGCAGCCGTCTCAATGGCTGGTCTGTGCACAAGGGCCCCGGCTCTGCAGTGAACTGTGTCAACCATTCCCCACTTGGCAGAGGAAATGCCTTGATACACATCTACACAGCAAATGAAGTAAGAACAACAAAGAAAAAAAAGATAATTAGGGAAAGATATCCAATAGCAATGCAAATTAGCCCCCCTGTACAAAGACATTTATAGATCCAGGGATTTTGTGTACTTATTACTTCTACTAAATGTGACATATTGAAAGCTTCCCTTTGCCAAAAATGCTCTTTCACTCTTCCTCTTTGACCTCACTTAGTTAGTCCATGAACAAAAGGCCAGATTACAGGAGAGATAAATACAATTTATGAAACACTTGGGACCGTTGCAAAAAAAAAAAAAAATGCTGCATATAAAATCTTTGTGAAACATGCAATATTTTAACATGTTTTATTTTGCTGGAAGCTTTGAACAATTAATTGCCAGTAACATTCAAAAGTTCAGTGTTTCTCTCTATCAATTATCCCTTCTCCTGCAAGGAGCTTAACCATTCCTTCCATACCATCCTCGCTAGTACTCCTGTTTCCTCTCTGCATCAAAGCTTGCAGTACCTGCTGCCTGATCTAGGTGAAAGGAAGCACTAAATGTACTTTTTCTACAGGTTACAGACCAAAAAATAAGGGTTTTCTTGAAACAGGATGGGGTGATTGCCTGACGTGGAATGTCTTTGGTGGCCACCATGCAGCCGATGCAGTTCTGTCACCTACAACCATACCCAGGTGAAGCCCATGGGCAGTACAGCCCTTCAGCAGGAGCTGATTTCTCACTGACTTCAAAAGCCAATGAAAGTGACTTTCTTCTATCTGTGGATATTGTCTCATCTCCTAAAACTGCCATTTGCTACTGCAGGGCCCCATGGATTTCATGAGGGACACCCCAATCCTACACTACCAATGTGTGAACCTAAGGAACTCCCCATCCCTCACTGAGGAGGCAATGTGACCTCCAAATAATGTGTGGCTGTCTCACGTCCCACCCCACATGCCAACCAGCTCTTTTCAGCTCAAAATGTTGGAGACCAGCAGGCAGGATTTGATGACAAAGCTGAGGCCATGAGACCCTGGTGAGCACTGACCAGGGTAAGGTCCAGCACATGGTGTGGCTTCGCAGGACATGCGGCATGACTGGGTCTGACATTTCTGGATGCAAGTGGAGACAACATCCTAAAACAGCCAAGGGCAATGCAATATGCACAGAGAGCATCCCAAGGAACAGAGGCATGTTCTGCCAGAAGGCCAGACAAATTTTCTCCCATGCGCAGTGGGCGCTGTGATGACTGCATTGCCATTTCTGCCTGCAGGAGATATGAGGCAACTCGGCGGAGCTGTATCCTCTCTCACTGCAAGCTAAATGATGTCAAGCCTAACCCCTGCTGCCAGAGGCTCACATCACACTTGGGCGCTCGCTGCCGCTGAGGTGCTGCGTGATAACTTGCCAATCTGCACTCACGTGTCAGAGCTTCTACGTGGGTAAATCGGGAGCAGCTCCATAAAAGTCAGTTCCTGCAGTATGAAGCATCAGCACTGAGCCCTCTGCACATTTGTCAGCGAGGCAGGGCCTGCCGGTCACATGCTGCTCAAAACTGGACAGAAAAAAAAAACACAAAACACACTCAAGCCTGGTTGGCACTCATTGAAGTAAATGCTTCAGGCTGAGATTTATGGGAAATGGGCTGTGTAATGCGAAGCAGATCCTTCCCTCAGAGCTCACGTGCCACTAAACGGTTTTACCATCTTCCACATGTCCTTGCCAGTCATCTTTTTTCATGGTCAGCACATTTATTTTTTATTAACATCCTTTTAGGAAGTCATGTGTAGCCGGACTTTTTTTTATTATTATTATTTAGAAAACATCTTCCTTGGGACTGAGTCAACGTAAAAAGTTTGTGCAGCATAACAAGAAAAAAAGACATTTATAAGAACTGCTGTACACTCACCACATGTTGCAACTTCCAGCAAACGCCCCAATAAAACTGCTGCCCCAGAGCCTGGGTCAGAGCCTTGGGCAGCAATGTCATGGTCAAGACTACCACACAAGCCCAAAGAGATGGGCACCAGAAGGACTTTGGCTACTCTGCTGATGTGGTTGTTGGTCCCTGGCATGCGTCTGGCCCTGATCCCATGGGGTCCCCTTGTCTGTGAGCCAACCCACACCACAGACCCCTCCTGCAATGGCATGGACCTCCTGTGCCAGCTGGTCTCAGGGCTGGGTGTCCTACAGTGGTTCATCTATGAGTAAGGTTGTAAGATGCTTCTTAATAAACTCCTGAACACTCTTGTGCCTACCTCATGATCTAAAATGACGTCTACTCCCCAAACAGGGTCCAAGGCAGACTCAGAAGCTGCCTGTTACCAGGTATGGGCTGCTGCCACCAATATTAATAGACTACCATTAGGTCATTTCCAACCCATTTCCTCTTGTTCTTTTCCTCCACAAGAATGTTGAAACCTTCTCAACATCCTGGGTTTCAACACGTCTCATTGGGTAATGCTGGTTTTAAATGCCAAGACCTGTCCATGAGCACGAGTGGGCATGTTCCAGGCCGGCAGAGAAATGCTAGGAGTAGCATACCCATGGAAAGAAGAGGTTAGGCTGCACTGCTGGAGGCTGAAAGGGAGCCTGGAGCAATCTGCATGCCAGGAGGCACCTTCTTACCCCAATCATGAGCCTTACAAGGCTGTCAGACCTTCCTGGATAGAGGCTGAGATGTGAAACTTTCTTTTCTGTTGCCCCATCAATCATTAGCCAATGCCTCTCTTTTGTGGGACTGAATTCCTTCACGGGACCAGGCAGCATTATAAGCTAACAGTCACTGTGGCCCTTGAGCAGGATGCTTGCTAGATCCGTGTGACTTTCCCACCAGATTAGAGCAGTTCTGAAGTTAGTGCAATGAAGAGCTTAAAACCTGGCACATCACTGATAACGGATGTTCCCCAAGTGAATGCAAATCTGTCACTCACTTTGCAGCCCCCCGGGGTCATGGACCACAGATAATGCACAGGAGACAGCAGTGGAGGGGGAGGCAGCCCGTGTGGATGAGCCCATTAGTCACTGCTGTTCACAGGGTTATTTTTAACCTCCTGTCTTCTCTAGGGGAACTCATTCACACAGCTTTTCTGAAAGGAAAAGATGGGCTTGATATTGTCCTCCTTTCCC
Source organism: Netta rufina (assembly GCF_964035555.1). Classification (NCBI taxonomy): domain Eukaryota; kingdom Metazoa; phylum Chordata; class Aves; order Anseriformes; family Anatidae; genus Netta; species Netta rufina. The sequence goes on from NC_140125.1 coordinate 111,815,503, forward strand.
ACCATGCTAGAACAAAGTGCCAGGAGGAGAGGTGCTCAGCCCTTTGCAAAGGGAACTTAAGGCCAGGAAAGCTCAATTTCGAGAAACCAGGAGTGCAAACCTCTGCCTCACCTCTGCATTGCCAGCAGATGCATAGTTGAGCACAGCTGCATGGACCTCAGCAGCTGATCTACCACTGAGAATCCCATCCCAGAGCTTCAACAGCTGAATCCAGAGACATTCAAGATTGATAGACCAAAGTCATAGAGCTTCAGAAGCCACCCTGAAAAAGCTCTTGATGTCTCCTGGCTTGATTAGCTCGTAATGAATTCAAAATCTGGCCCAGCTCATTTCAGGACGTGCATGCGCTCAGACCTATGAGGGTGATGCTGCCCACGCAGAGGTCATTTCACACAAGAGTCAGTGGCATCCCATGCTTTTTTTCAGTCCTGCCATTCTATTGCTGGTGTTTGTTGCGGTTATGTGTAACTACATCCAAGATCAGGCCTGGGAGATGTTTTTGGCAAAGGGTCAGACATCCTGTGCCCATGGGGAAGGAGCTCCTTGCCATTAGCAAGGGGTAGCATGAGTCCAGGTGTCCTCTGGCAGCTGAAAGGGATAAAAGTGAACACAGGGACAAGAGCACTCTTGATGTAGACATGAGGAATAATGGGACAACTGAGGTGCGAACTCTTTCCACATATCAGTGCCACCAGCAGCAGCCCAGCCCTGTGCTCCGAAACTGGGACGTGAGGGATGGGGGAAATGCATGGGGCTGCTCCCAAGGCCAGAGGCAAGTCCTGGGATTATTCCAATAAAAACACAACCCCATGTTAGTGTGGCGAAGCTATGATGTGGTTGTGTGGGATGTGGGGCAGAAAGCAGCAACCAGAAGGAGAAAACTCTTCTGCACTGGCTTCCCCACCACAACGTGCAAGTTGGAGGTGTCACTACACAGCCCCGCAGCCCCCAGGACATGGTGCTGGTGGCACTGCTATCACAGGGACATGCTGGTGCTCCCTGGATGTTGGGTGCTTTCCATCGCCTGCTCAGTGCTTGCCAGAGGTCAACACATGGCCCAAGTCCAGCCGTGAAGCCATGGGTTTTGTCAGCTTCTGAAGAAACTGCATCAGTCTCAGCCTGACCTTTCTCTTTTAAACGCTGGTGGAAAAGGAGTTACTCAGATTAGGGAGAAAATTGGCAGAATGCAGGAAAGCTTTGTGAAAGGTTTCAGTATCAACAGAAATTTCATCTTATTGAGTCAATTTCCTGACTCTTTTAATCTAACCCCTAAACCCAGCACTTTTATCCTGATGGGCAGGGAAACGTTTGAAAACCTGTGTGGTTCTCTACTGTTAGCTGTTTCTGTGGGAAGGTGGAGGTTGGCTATAGGAGCAAATGAACAATTGTAATATCCAGTAAGTCTTTCCTTGCCATTTAATTGCATAATGCTACAAATCACACGAGTATTGTGTCTGTCCGTGTGGACTGCATGAGACTCTGGCTTTTCCCAGTCTCTGTAAGGGAGAAATATGTCAACACCAGGGAAAATCTGGGAACTGAGATACAGATCTGTCCTTTGTTCTTGAATTCACTACCAAACACTTAAATTAAATGTCCATTCCTCCTCTATGACTTATAGAAGCTGATGCCAAATAATTGCTTGAGATACAAAAGCCCCATCGTAATCCCTTTAAGATCTAAATATTCATGGAGATTTTCTTTAAAAGCCGTCACGGGTTTCAGGTTCTCCTAAAGCTTCTGCCCATTTGCTTTATTTATTTTGCTGAGGAGTCAAGCTGGAGTCACAAAGGGAATAGCCAGGTCTCAGTGCACCAGCTCGTGTCTACATGTGCTGGACAAGAGAAGGCAAGAAGGCAGGTCCCACGAGAAGACCTGGCCATCCCCAGCAAGACATCACCTCCAACGCCCATGAACCCTGCCAGCCCCTCTTATTGCCAGTCCCCAGCCACTGGGTGTTTTGTGGCTTATTGCTGGAAATCCCAGGGTGTCCAAAGCAGAGCATGGAGCATGCTTTCCTTTCAGTTGTTCCTGTAATCGCTTCCTTTGGGTTCTCACTATGTGCCTGCAAATCTCTTTCTTATAACAGGAATTGTGTTAGAAACCCTATCAAATCAAAGGAAGTGATATTCAAGGGAAAAGTGGCCACACTTTGCATTCAGTTCACAGGGAGACTTCCTGAGCTGCTCAGACCATAGGCAGAACAGCCATTAAAGGAATGGAACAATTTGCATACTGAAAGGAGTGAAAAAGCCCCCAGATCAGATAGAAAAAAGAAACTGATGTAATGCATGTGTTGTCCTTGGGCAGGAAAATCTCCTGAATCTGCTGCCCTACACAGAAGGATTTTCTTTCTGGGGAAATGGAGACAGTGCGGCAGATAGATAGATAGATAGATAGATAGATAGATAGATAGATAGATAAACATGAGAGTCTTAGTAGGCTGTGATGCACAAAAAGTCTTAAGTGACTCCTGGGCTTTCCAAATACCATATGAAAGATGCAACTTCAGAGTTCAACCTTTGAAAACCTATCAGTTGCCTAATCCTGGCACATCTGATGTCTGCAGACCGCTCAGCCACTGAGATCCCCCTGGTCAGTGATTTTCCATGCATGGCTCACAGGCTCTGTGAGTTGGTCTACTTCTTTGAATTTTAGAGTGGTTACAAAGAACCAGGTCCACTGTCAGCAGGTTTGTTCTCATTGTACAAAGATGTGAGACATCCACCCTGAGGTCTGCAGACCAAGAAAACTAAATGTCACAGATTTAAGCACCAGCTTCTGGGCACATCCAGAAATGCCTCAGCCTTTTCCTGTGCTGAGAAGGATCAAACCTTACCTAAAGCAAGTCTGGGGAGGATGAGACAAGACCCGTTTAGGTACCAGGTCAGGTACCCTGGTTTAGGTACCAGGTCAGTGGTTAGGAGCTCCTGGGAAAATATGCACAGCCATGTTTCCTTGTGGAGAGCAACCCGAGTCTCCTTCCTAAGGGGTAGATGCCTTAAGTGTCCAGACAGAACAGACTCTGGACAGGGATACAGAAATTTCTCCTCTGAAAGTTGTTTGATTTCCTATTCACCAGGACAGAGGGAAAGAAAGAGGGTATGAACAGTAAGGACTGCCTGGGAGTGGGGAGACCTGCTATGAACCCTGCTTCAGGGGCCAGCTTGTGTAAAATACACCTCCTTTCATTGTTTTAGAGGGGACTACAATCAGATACATGCCATCACGTCTGTCTCATGGAGACAAACTCATCTGCATGCACTCCACAGCCTAATGAATATTTACTTTTTCTGTGCATATAAAGATGTGAAATACTTAGGAGATATTTATGTTTACGGGAAACATCAAATTCCAGAACACTTTTTAGCACAGTGAATGAGGTTAAAATGAGGCAGAAGAGAGAAATGAACTTTGGTCTCCTGGGGCTGGAAATGTCTTACTAGTCAAGCAGTAAATGATTGTGAGAGCAGGAGAGGGGCTCTTGTCAGGGAGTGTAGGGATAGGACATGTAGTAATGGTTTTAAACCAAAAGAGGAAAGGTTTAGATTAGATGTAAGGAAGAAATTCTATACTGTGAGGGTGGTGAAGCACTGGCACATGTTGCCCAGAAAAGCTGTGGATGCCCCATCCCTGGAGGTGTTCGAGGGCAGGTTGGATGGGGCTTTGGGCAACCTGATCTAGTGGGTGGCATCGCTGCCCGTGGAAACAGTTGATCTTTAAGGCCCCTTCCTTCCAAAGCATTCTGTGATTGTGCGTCTTCCAGCCCTGCTGGGTGAAAGGAAGGGATAGGGAACAGAGGAGAAGGGAAGGATGAAGGCCTTGGGTCTCTTACTCACTTTTGTATACGACTTTTCTCAGAGTAGTGAGACCTGAAGAATGGATTGAGTGCCCAGAACCAGATCCATTTTTCTTCTCCAGTTACATCAGTGGGACTATTAGAAATACAGTCCTTCCCTATAAATCTAATCTTGGTTGCATCCCCTGACCATTACTGCTGCAGGAACATCACAGCCACTCTGTGGCTTCCCCAGAGGCTCTGCTTTTACACGCTGGACCCAGAGCCTCTGGGCTGAAAATTTGCTCAGGACAAATTGTCCCACGTCACCATGCTCATGAGTAAGCTGTCCCCAGGCAGGTTGCAAGAGTGGTGTTCATTCAAACCAGGCAGATAAATAAGGAACTAGTGGCTGCTGCAGCAGATGAGCAAACCCTCAAAGAAGCACCCATGGCTCGTTAGTCATAAAAGCAGTGGGGAGAAGCAGGGGCACCCAGTGATGGAAGCACATGCCTTTAGCTTTTTCTAGCTGTCTCTCTCCTGGTGACACTCTACTGGTGTTAACTGTAACAGGTACTTTCAATCATCAAAATATTATCTTTCTCATCCAGTTTACAAAGCCAAAATCCAGCTCTGAAGGCCTGTACCTATGCAGGCCTCTCCAGCAGTGTCAGCAGAGGAAACCTGGGTGCATCTACTGAAGTGTTTTGCCTTGCATCAAGCGTGAGCTTTTGATTAGACTCCCCTTATTCTTCCCACCTACTGCTTCAGCTCACATCCAGCAGTGGTCTCAATGCTTTTTTTAACGTGGCTTTTGGACGAAGCAACCAGGTGTTGCCACCCTGGAGGGCACTTCTGAAGGGCCTTCACTCAACGCACCCCAAGGCAACCCCTGAGCACGCAGTCTGCATGGTGGGCCCCTGCCTTTCTCTCACCACCACCACTCCAACTGCACCACCCAACCTATTTTTTCACCCACCTTCCTCCCAGATTTCCCTTTCCTTGTTGCACAATCCCAAATTGCAGGAGAACCCCGTTCCCAAGCCCATCTCCCATCCCTCCTGCGGCAGCAGGAGCTGTTGCTGCAGGGCTGGGAGTGTCGGCTCACCCCGACCCCACGTAGGCCCTCGAGGCAGCTGGCAGGCAAAGCAGGGCTCCTCATCAGCTGCTGTTGGAACAAACCCTGCTGACAGATTTCCAAACTCCCGTTCCTGTTTGCGAAGGCAGGGCGGTGGTGCCGCTGCCAGGAGCACCTCGCGTTGATTTGGTCGCTTAAGGCAGTGTTTCGGGACGGGTTGGGTTGGGTTTCTTTGCACACACATGAAAATGGAATAACGGGCCAAGGGCTCCCTCTGTGTCCTCTGTTGGGCATAACTTCTGCGGTCCCAGCGTGGGAGCAGGGCAGGAACAGCCTGGCTGGGGGCACACGCTTGTCATTTGGCTTGGTGCCCATCTCCAGCTCACTTTGGAGGTACTCGAGGTGGTCAGAGCAACCGCCTCTATCTCTGCTTTCCTTGTGCTTCTCAAGGAGCACTGAGAGGTTTTATTTTGTCTAGAGCCATATGTGCACATCAGAAGAGATCCATTTTGGTGTGACAGGAGGTGTGAAGGGCTATTTGTGCCCTGTGCTCCTTTGGATAAATGGAGTTTAATCGCTGTGTTCACTGTGCCTGGAGCTTCTGTACCAGGGCATGAAGACCTTAATTTTACAAAACCAAAATTTTATGTAGGCGTAGGGCCCTTGGCATAACTTGTTAATGAAATGTTGTTGCATCATTGCAGAAGATAAATAGCTCTTAGGCTGCACAGGGTGACACTAAAATTCCCATTTGCAAAATCAAGGAATTCCTTTGGAGGAATGAAAGAGGTGGGGGCACCACTCTCCAGCCTCCATTTGCACAAGGATGTCAGAATGGTGCTTAATTTTGGGGGTGCAAATGCTGCAGTGCAAATCAGAGAGCTAGTCTCATTAAAATCCCACTAGCCAGCTGCATCTTTAGTTCTCTTTTATTATTTGTGAAATATTTGTCATCCAGGCTTTCCAAAATATTTGGAAATCCATGGAAGTCCATGAGAACGCAGGGGAGCAAAACATATTTTTTTCCTCCAGTTTCTCCCCTTTTGTTTTTTCAGACATCCTTCACTTCTTGTTTGAAAGGAACCTGGACAGACGACAAACTCTGTGCAAGAGCAGGAAGAAAACACTCTTGTCAATATTTTCCCACCCCCTCCAGATGAGCTTGAAGATCTGCAGGGCAAGAAGGGCTTCCCACAGCACAGCTCGGAAATGCCACCCATTTGTGCCATCACCTCACGCAGATGCCACTTCCAGACTTGCAAGCAGCCTCTTCCCTTGTCATGCCCAGCTTTTCGGGTGTCCCCCCAGCATCAGGCTGGTGTGGGAGTGCTGGAGGGGTCAGCAGTACCCCAGGCGATGTGCCTGGCTTCAGATCCGACCCTGGCACATCACCTGCATGGCAGGCCGACGTCATGGCACCGCTGTGCTCTGCAGCTTGGTGCTGTAAATATTTAATGGCTTCACAGCCAGAGAACATACGTTTTGTTTTTTTCCACTGGCAGGCGGTCCAGGAGCCTCCTGCTCTTCATGTGAGTCCTGAGGAGATGGCACTCGGCTTGCTTCCCCGTGCTGAAATGGGGTTAGCAATAACACCCCTCTGAGGACACAGCTCCACCAGGCAGCCAAGGTCCACAGCAGGCCAGGAAATTGCTTCACTGCTCAATTTTAGCACCTCCAAATTAAACTTGATTTAAACTGAATCATTCTCTACCAAAGGGTGTGTCTTCCTGGATGAACTTCTGCTTTTCAAAATGAAATTTTTGAAAGAAAAAAAAAAAAAAAAAAAAAAAAGCTGTCACAATTGTTCACATCTCCTTTCTAGCTAGAATATAAAAAAATAAATTCCAATTTTACAGTTTTAGAAAAAAATGCGAAGCTCCAAATGAAGACCTACCTCATTTTTTTCTTGTCAACATTTTATTTTATGTCTTTGGTTAGTAGTTTTTGTTTTTCTGTTTGAGATTTTGCCTTTCCATGGACATTTGAAACTGAGATGTTTGCTGCAATCTTCAGACTTCCCTCAGGATAGGTCCAAGGCCCCAACACTTCCACCTGCAGCTCTCGCATCATTTACATGTATGAATTGCATTTTTAAAGGATTCCTGTGAAGAAGTACCTTTGCTGTGAGGTGAGCACACAGCAGATTGGGACAGGCCTTTGCTTACCCACAGGAGATGACAATCCACACCTAGGACTTAGTATGGCCACTCTGTTTTCCCTACGTTTGCTGCCATGAGCCTCCTTGCTTACCCACTGACAGTACATTTTCTGTCTGTCTCATCTGCTAACAAATGACCCAAAGCACATGTGCAGGACGAGGCCCAAAATAATGCCCGTGGCACAGCTCCAGCCCATGGGTCCTGGCCTGGAATAGCCTCCTGTCAGCTGGCAGGTGGCAGCCTGCTCCGCTGATGGGAGACCCAGCACGACTTTTGGGGAGAAGGTCTGCTCGGGCAGGATCCATTTCACCCAAGTTTAGATGCCCACAGTCTGCAGCTGAACTAGTTGGCCAGGGTCCCTTCTAGAAGCAAAAAGGCACTTCCAGAGGGGTATTTTGTCTCACCCCAGGTTAGCTGAAGGTCAGACGAAGCAGCCTAGAAGCACCAGTTGTTTCCACTGACTAAAAAGGGTTCTCAGCTGCTAGCTCCGTGATAGACAACCCCACCTTTGTGGTTCGGTGCCTTTGCCTAAATACGGACATCTAACATCTGCCCGGCCTGCAGCTGGCCTCAAAAGCCTTTCTCATACATCATGTGTCATATACCGCTCCAGACTGATCCCTGCTGGGTGCCAAGGCCCCTCGGGAGCTGGGCTTCAGCAGCTCCCAGGGAGAGTCGGGCCTAAGGAAGAGAGCTGGGGTGGGCACGGGCTGGCTGCAGGCTGGCCCTGTCACTGGCAGTCATGTTCATAGGAAAATTCACAGAATTGCCCACAAGGTTTCAGTTCTGGCAGCATGTACTCTACTTTGTGACACCTTTTGTCATACAGATAAATTTGGGAAGGTTTGGGCTTCCCTTGTCTACTCCTAATTGCAAAGGCACAAGGTGCTTCCCTAAAACCCCAGTGATTTCTACACTGGTTTCCAAACACTTTATTCAAGACGCTTTATTATAAGGCCTTCTCTTCTACCCAGTTATAAGAAAAAAATCATGTTAAAAGGAGAATTTTCCACAGCTTCATTATGTGAAGGCTGCTGAACTGTTTGAGCCGAAACTTTCTTAATATTTCAACTGGAGCCAAATAACCTGGCAAGTGAAATGTTATCCTGAACAATTAAAATCTGGCAGCATTTAAGGAACTAAAACAAGTGTCCTATAAAGGAAATGGCTAGACATATTTATCTGCAGCAGGAATAACTTGTCACTTCATACTAATAACGGTCCTGTTCCTATCGGTTTAACCAGGTGCAAAATGGGACAACTGTCTCACCCATGACGTGTAATCGATAAGGAGAGGGTAGCTGGTATCCAGTGACTAGAAACAGCTCAGATTCCAGCAAACTGTTTTTTATTCATGCTCTGAAACCTCATTTCTCACCCTCCCCACGAGTCCCTGCCCTAGCACACTGGTGACACAGTGCAACGGTGCCAGGCAGCCCCACGGCCTTTACCCCGCCGTGCCTTCGTGGTGACCCGAAAGCTTCTGCCTTAAATCACCGATGTTGCTTTCTCTTGCTGGGAAGTGCACATAATTGCTCGTTAGTCAGCATTTCATTAATCTAACTACTTTCATAACTGTGCCTCTAAGAATTGGGACTGCTGTCAGGACATTGTTTTCTGGCTGCAACTGAATATTCAGAATATTCAACGCTGTGCCTGCTGCGGCTGATACCGTTTCCATTTTAGGCCTGGCTACACCCACGCCCATGCTGAAGGGGTAGCAATGTTTCTCTGTTAAGATGACAGCCCTGCTTCTGGGAAGCTATGCAAAACCTCCAAAAATATGTTTATACCTTTCAAAGACATGTTTATATCTACTAGTGGGTTTTTTTTTTTTGTTTGTTTGTTTGTTTGTTTTGTTGTTGTTGTTGTTTTTTAGGAAATTACAGTAGCTACAGTCTCAGTGACTAATCAAGGTGAAAACCAGGAAAACAAATTTCTAACTTTTGTGCCTTTGGAGGCACCTCTTTTTTATTATTATTTTTTTTTTTATTTTTCTGGGAAAATTGATCACGATTTTGAAAAAGAGTTTCTTTTTAAAAACTTCCCTCTTGCAGCATTCTGATCCAAATCCAGCCAAAGCTTTATTCATACTGGTATATTCACGCCTTCACTGACTGAACGGTGACTATTTCAGGAGTTGGAGACTGAATATGAAAGAGAAAGGTGACTTTTAAAGTAATTTAGAGTTTGACCCTATTTTGCTGACATAATAAAGAAAACAGTTAAGCTTTTCCACATTTATATATAACAGTCATTCATTTCCTTCTTATATTTTATTCAAAAAAATAGGAGGAAACTCAGATTCTCACACCCTTAGTATTGGGAAAAGTCATTAGCGGTCCCAGCAAACATTGTTTTTTCTCACGAACATTGCTAGACATTTTTAAATGAAACAGGAATTCAGCCGGGAAAGAAATTCAGAATTGTAAGACTAAAATATCCTGCCCTTGTGCTCATTTTCTGTCCTTTTCATCTGTTACAATGTCACCAGGTCACGGGCTATCCTGCAGTCAAAGCATCTTCCTAAATTTCTAACAAAACACAGGAAAGGCAGGCAAAAAATTTTTGGAAATGTAATATTTCAGGTCATCCATATGCATATCGCAAAAAAAAGCAAAAACAAATCCAAAAATCCCTTAACCCACAAGATTGTTTTGCTCGTATTCTTAGTTTAGCCTTGAGGTTTATGGCCAAGATAGGAAACCAGACAAATTTTTGGCTGGCTCTGCTGCAGAGTCCCCGGTTAACTGTGGGAAGACTAATAAGCCTCTCTGTTTTTTCCATGTTGTCATACGTACTATATACATATATATTATCAGACAGAGAGAAACACACAGCTTATAAATGTCCCCAAAGTCTTGAATCCCAATCCCTGCTGAAGCATCTAAAACAAATGACTATTGTTTTAGTGAAATGGCTCTTATTAAAATAGCTATGGAAAAGGCCAGGGAGGCAGCAGATCTCTGACACATGTAGAACACCCCAGCCTGTGGGCTGGGTGGCGCAGTGCTGTGCTCGCTTTGTCGCTCTTGTCCAGCACATTTCCAAGTGTCCCTGCCCAACAGAGCCCAGCCCTTCACAGCCCAGCACGAGCTACCTGCTATCCTGGGATGTCATCCTGCTCTCTAGTGATTCTCTGTGCAGCTCCCAAGGGGGATCTCAGAAATGGGATGTTATTCAAACATGGGTCTATGGAAATGGTTCTACATTTTTTTTTTTCACTAAACCTAGAATTTTTGTCTTTCTCTTATCATCATAGGGCTGAGCCAAAAACTCTCTATCATTTTCTTTCACAGAGCTGGTAAATATACAGGTATTTGCAGGTCAGGTGTGATGAAGAATGGAAAAAGTTGAAAACAACAGAAATGTATTAAAAAAAAAAAAACAAAAAAAAAACAACAACAACACAAAACAAAACAAAACACTAAATGCAAACATTGCAGATTTCATCTGCAGTAATTACTGCCTTGAAGGTGAAGGCAGTCAATCTGCTAATAATTGCATTGAAAGGAAATGGGACAGCTCATGGCTGCTCTGCAAACCCGAGTGTGCTGCACAGACTTGCAAATGTGAGAAAACTGGAGCTGGTGAATCTAGTGAGTGCAACACATTTCAGAATAGCCTTGTTTCTCATTGTCCTCAGCCAAAAATTCTGCTCTGGACACAGCCATGCAAACACCCTGCTAACTGATCTAGCCTGGTCTTTGTGTTGCCAGCTTGGAAATGGGAGGCAGCAGCAGTGGGCCAGTCTCCTGTCACACCACTTAAGGAAATTTTTATTTTGTAGGATGTTCAACATCAATACTGCAGCAAGGTTGCACAGTGTGTAACCAACTATCCCCTGGGAGTCTGCTCAGTCCAGTGCTAAAAAATCAGACACAAAAGCTTCAGCCAGTTTCTTAACTCCACAGGCAAATAAAGAGCCACTGGATTCTAGCTGTTTGCTGCTACATCGCCCAAAGTACTCACCCAGGAGGGGAGAAATGAGGGGCTTTTGCCTTTCTCAGCCTCAGGGACTTTTGAACCCCTGTCTCCCATTTCTCCAGCAAACAGAAGGCAAGGCAGTGCTGGAAACATATTTTATCTTCCCTGCTGAAACTGGAAAGGAACAGGACTCTTGGGAGAAGCAGATTTTATAACTCCACTAATAAGGACATCTCCTTGGGAGCAGGCGATGTGGGACCTTGTTCTTTCCCCCTTCCCCTCCCACACAGTGTGACTCTGTTCCTTCAGTTCAGCCAATGTTTGCTTAATGCAAAACTCATTTACAGCCTGGAGAGCAGGGACAGCACTGCTAAGCTGTCACATTAGGGGTACCTGAATGGGTATTGTGAGATCCACTCCAGCATATGCATCCCGTGGCACACCTGAACCTTCCTGGGATTTTGCCCCTTCCTCTCTTTGCTCTATCAGTCCCATCTCTTCCTGCAAAGGTGGAAGGTAGCAGGGTGTTGTCAGCTGGATTTGGGGCTCAGTTTACCACCAAATGTACACTGACGGCATCAGCATGTGTGGCAGCACAACAGGAGAGGTTTGCAAAGTGAAACAGCTGGTGGTGAGCACCCACTGCCATCATCTACACATCTGAGGGAAGTTATTTCCACTTCTGGTTGGGTCCTCTGGCCCCAAGTGTCCAGCTGGCTCCATGGCAGCTCTGTGATGGGAACCAACACCCTGGAAATGGAGATCAGGAGACCAGCAATGAAAGTACTCCCCTGAGCTACAATGAGCCACTGATGAGGACGGCTTCAGATTTCTTTTTCATTATTCATGAAAAATATGAATTTTCTACATCATCCCATGTAGAATTACTTTTTTTTTTTTTTTTTCTAGGTAAGGCATTACAACTATAATTAGCCAGCAGTCCTGGACACAAGAAATTCCTCCAAGGGACTGCACACAAGATTAAATATGCAAGCTATTAAAGGTCAAGACACAGGAAGACATAAGCAGGAAAATAAATCATAGTAGCCTGCAGATTTGATTGCATAAGGGTGGAAAGCACTGGGTACTTATGATTCTCAACATTCAAGGTAAATAAATGATAATTTTTGTTCACGAGAAAAGCTTGTTAACATACCCAGACGTTATTAAGCTGAACCACTTCTATAAGCTCCTCTGAGGTGAAATCAGTGGCCTTAAACTATTATTACAAACAAAATAGTCTGAGAAGTTTGTGATCATTAGCACAAATCCCTTGGATAAACTTAAAAAGCACAGAGAAACTAGCGGAGAAATAAGGAAAGGTTTCAGTAAATACCCCAGGAATTTAGTAATTTTATTTTGTTTGCTTTTATGTTCATTTGAAAAACCACGGGGCTCGTCTCACCAAAGGACTATAAAACAAATTGTTCATTTCAACTTTACAGCCCTGGTCCTTCAAGGGAAGTGAAAGCTCTGCAGCAGTGTGTGTAAATCAAGCAGATGCCTTCTTCCATCCTGTTCCTATTTCTCCCATTCTCAGTGGTGCTCTGCAAACCCATTGGGCTTGAACAGTGGTGTCACGTCCTATCCCTCTAGGTCTTCTCCAGAGCATCAGCATCACCAGCTTTCTAACGATCTGCGTGGGATCCTGACAGTCAGGATTGACTGTGTCTGACTCTGCCAGCAGACACAGGAAGCAACCCTTTGGTGACATAAACGGCATGGAACCATTGCCCTCGGCAGAGAACGGCTGAATCGTGTTAGAGGACTAATGAGTTTAAGAAGAAACTGACATATATATATATATTTTATATATATATATATATGTATGTATATTTTACAAAAAAAAAAAAAAAGATGTTTTTTATAAATCATCCTGATCTGCCTGGGTGAGTGATACATGAAGATGGCACAATGACCTCAATGTTTCCCCATGGATTTCACAGTTTTAAACCTCTGTATTTAATAGCATGATTCCTAGGAACTGGAAAAACAATACACTGGAGGGTAACAAACCATGGTGGCTTTTTAATGCAGCCGGGGTCAGTGGGTTATGTTTGTGTTTTGTGGTTGGTCAAACACTGAGGCTCCTAAGCAGCTCACTGAAAAAGGGCATAACATAACATTGATGGGCTATTTAGGGGTTATTCCACTGAACTTTGCTGGGGTTTTAGTGATGTTTTTTGTTGCTTAGTCACCCTTGAGAAATCTTTTACTTTTGACTTCCAAGGCAAATTATGATATCTACTAAGATTGCCTATAAAGCTGGGACCTGGAGGAGCATTCAGGGATGTTTGAAATCTTCCTCTGATACCAATGAGACTTCAACTGCTCACCACCGATACTACATGCACATATTGAACGTGGCTTTCAAAAAAGTCACCCCAAAACTTCCACTGGCTTCAGGGATTCCCATGCACCAGTACAGGCTGGGGGCTGACCTGCTGGAGAGCAGCTCTGTGGAGAAGGACCTGGGAGTCTTGGTGGACCATGAGCCAGCAGTGTGCCCTGGTGGCCAAGAAGGCCAATGGGATCCTAGGGGACATTAGGAAGAGCACTGCCAGCAGGTCAAGGGAGGTAATCTTCCCTCTTTAGGAGGCTTCACCTGCAGTGCTGTGTCCAGTTTTGGGCTCCCCCGTACAAGAGTGACATGGACATACTGGAGAGAGTCCAGCAGAGGTCTACAAAGATGATTAGGGGACCAGAGCCTCTCTTATGAGGAAAGGCTGAGACAGACTCACTCTGCATGAATTTTGGATTAGCCCAGTATGGTATTCTTCACAACAGCAAAAGCAGATGACTATTTATGAAAATATTTGTTTGTTCAATATTCTCCTTGCTTCCAGAAACTTGTAGCTCAACGTCTTCCCAAGCTCTGAGAGGCATCTTTAATAACCCTTGATAGATTCCTCTTCCATGAGCCTAGCCAGTATCTCCCTGACCCCGTATAAATTTTTAGCATCCCTAATACCCTGGTATGAATAACGCTTAGTTCCTAAGTATCTATGACTAATCAATCCTTTAAGCAGCTTCATTGACTTCTGAACTCCCACAGCAGTACTTAATTTGACTATTAATTTAATTTACCATCACCACCTTTCACTGCTGGTATTTTTACTCAAAGCAGCGTACCCTACAGATGGTTTTCGAGAAATACAAGGCACTTGATTTCCCTTCATCTGAATTCCTCATGAGGTTCAATTTGTTTCACAGGAGTAGTACGCAGAAGGGTAAAAAGGAAGATTAGAAATATGGCGAGGGCTAAACAACTGGATCTGAGGGGATTAAAGATGAACCAAGGAACCAGTACAATACAGAAAGCAACTGACTGACTACATTGAGTCCAGTTTTTAAAGTTACGATGTAAAGTGAGATTACAGATAACACCTCACAGTAAAAACCATCCCTCTTCATGACTTAAGGGTTTAAAAGGTCACAAATAAGATAAGAAATGTGGTTGATGACCATGCACACACACGCACACATCCACAAAGATTCTAGAATCCTTGGTCAGATTAGTGACAGTCACACATTTACATGAAGTATCAGTGCTCTTTTGTACTCTATATTAAATCTAATGACCACAGGGACCGGTCATTTAGAGTCTCTTTTCATTAGCTGTGGCCTAAGTGTCCCATGAGCATGCGGGGTTTTCAGGACCTTAAATCACGCGCTGACTTGCATATTTCACTGTAGCAAGCTCAGCAAAGATGCAGAAGTATCAGTTTCAATTAATACATTTTTTTTAGACCCAGCCCAAATTGCCCCTGACTAAACTAGACCTTAAGTGCTATGTGCAAATTAGCTTTCCTAAAAATTTAGCACAGAACTGATCTAAACAGATGATCCACAGTTCGTCTGTGAAATACCCAAATTGGCGAAATCAGCATTTTAACTGTGACCTAAATAATGAAGTACATGGTGTTATATGTTAATTAGTGCTGTACCACACAGGCAGAAGAAGGTTATGCAAAACAAGAAGCAGCTTCTAAAGCAGTAGAGATACCTATTACACGTTCTAATCACTAAAGAAAACATCTTTTGTAAGGGTTTAATTTTAACTCTACTGCTTTTCAAATCTTCTGATGAGCTAGCTATTATTAATGTCGAAAGGTGATGCCTGTCAGCCAAGAACTACATTAGAGTCCATAATTGAATTTCAAGAGTTGTCAAGAGGAGGCTAATAAAATAGCTGCTACTAGGAGTGATGTATGCGGAAAAAAAAAAAAAAAAAAAGCTCTGGTCTGGCAGGATGCAAAGTATGTTGTGTGGTTTCCTGATGTCATTTCAAATAATATGTTCAATATTTCTGGGCTGCATTTGCCTGACATTCTTCTCTTGTACAATAATGATTCATTATATATAATTTATTCAAGGACTGTAACTCACCTCTAAGTGCCTATAAATATTACTGGAGCTAGACATTTGCATTGTAAAACAAATGTGTAACAGTGGGATTTATGAAGGATCCTTTTACGTTAGTGCCTTGACAGAAAAGATAGATTTTTCTGAAATAAAACAGACCTTTAAATAATCTTAAAAATCTACCACAGGAAACAATTAAGAGCTCTTCCTTCCCCATATTGTCTAGGTATTTTGAAAATTTTGGGGGAAGGCTGAGGGCAAAGTATTCCTTGGCTGTTTTAAAGGGATTGAGCTACAGTGCTGTTACATCAGTATTACTGGGAATGTTCCCATGGTTTAATGGTAACATATAACATCCACTCTCCCACTGCCTGAGCAGTTTCTGAGCAGAGCTCTTAGAGGTGGTGGAAGGCAGACAGATGCCATTGCTGTGAGGAAAGGTTAAGGGGAAACATAGTCCCAGCTGGAACAAAGGCTACACGTTGTTGCCACACCAAGTGGTGTTAATAAAAGGTTGTGGGACGCTGACATTCTTTATTCCTTCTGGTAAATTGGTATGTGAATATGTAGCAGTTCTAAAAAGGGGAGAAATCCAATGTGAGATGACAGCATTCAGCTGGGACACACCAAGTCGTGAGAAGCTGGTGTCGTAGTGATGTCCTGACCTGTCTTGCTGCCTCCCTCAGAGGGCAGAGTTCAGTCTAGAAATGAGGCTGAAAAGCGTATATTTTGTTCTCTTTCTGTGCTGAAGAGAGTTAGAAGTTACGAGATTAAGTAGCAGTTAGGAACAGTTGTCAGACAGTAAGAAAACCTTTCACTCCCATGGTGTGACATCTCTAGCACTGCTGTCCAGACAAACTCTTAAAGGCAGGTTAGAAAAATGCCTATGAGAGATAACATCCGAGCATAATTACTGCCACCAAGAGAATAATATGGTGCCCAATAATATGGTATCTCTCCATCCTGTGTTCAGCCACCACATCCTGCTCTGGCATCTGCCAGCTCTTGCACCAAGAACACCTTGTCTTGGACAGCAAGAAAAGCCAGCAGCAGGACACAGGCCAGATGCTCCTGCTTAGGGCAAGGAGGTGGACAAACTTGTCTTCACAGCCCCTGCCAGCTCTGTGCCTCTATTGTTTTGCTAATTTACTTCAAGAAATCTTAAGAGTTTTCCAGTGTTGTGTGCTAAGGGTAAAGATCTTCACTCAGTCTGCTGGTCGTTAAATCCATGACCCTTAATGTGGTAGTTTTAGTGGTGTCCAGGCCATGTGCCAGGCTGTAAGCCAAAACCACAGACATACAAGCAGCTGTCTGAGCAGTGCTGCATGCAGTAGATATCAGCATTCCACAGCCCTCAGTTAAATATACAACATATAGTTCATGAATGTAAGTTCATGACATCAGGTAGTGCAGCAGGAAGGCTCAACAGTTCAGCTCTCATCTGCTGTTCTCTGCAAGGCCTCTGGGAAGTCATTTATTTTTTCCTCAGTGCCTTCTGCAGGATGGGATAAACAAGCTTCCTAATTGCGCCAGGACACTGTGAGAACAGACAGAATCAGGTACTTCCTTTGCCCATATATAGTTTTACCTTTAGCTGCTCTCAAAGGAAATCTCTCAAAGGAGCAGCTAGCATTCATGGTTTCTTACTCATTAACGTGGGGCTTTAGCTGAGCTTGCACTTTAACAACATGGACTCCATCCTTTAACTCCCATCTGCTGCTATTGTACAACCTAGAGAACAATAATAACAACAACACCTGCAGGTTAGCAAACATTTTTATTGTCCTGAAACATATTTTACATAGAGTGCCAATGATTTTATTTTACTCGTCCCACCAAACCAAAATACCATTATCATATTTTCCATTGGCTTAAAAAGAAATACTAATAGAGATAATTTCATTAATAAAATATATACATATAAGGCTTTCTATTCATATTGTTCTATATTAGAAAGGCAAATTTGAGGGTAGCGATATGGCTTAAATATATTAATATTTTCCCTCTAGGGAGCTTGTCTTCACATTTGGATATAACACACACGTATATATATGAGCAGATGAATCTCTTTCCACATGACAGCAGATATCAACCTGCATTAGATGTAAATTCAGCGTCTTTAACCACAGTGTCTGAGTCGGGAAGAAGGGAAGGTAGTCTGGGATTCCTGTTCATTGTTCTTATTTTTCTGCATATTACATTTTCTCTAGTAAATTTTCTTCCTATGTTTTTCCTTTGGATAATCCCAAATTTGTCCTCCCTTGTTATATGGCTTACTATAGACCATTGTTTATGTAAAAGCTCATTTTAATGTAGTGGGATTAATCGCCATGGATCCTTCTTTAATTTATGGAAGAAGGGAAGGAAATGAGAGAGACTGACTCCAGAGAGCGATTAAGAGTTCATCCATTAGGACACCTGCACTGACTCAATTTCTGCAGAAATCTTTTTCTCTCCACTAACTGCAGCAGAAGTCTAGGAAGACTTGCCTGGAAAAAAATAGCCCTTTTGTATCTTGTGTATGTTCACAAGAGTCCTACAGCATCCAAACCTCCTACACACTGAAACTTCTGTGTATGTCTGGAGCTGTGTATCCTGAGCCATCTTCAGTCATTTGCTATCTCCCCCAGGGGCCAGAGACACACAGCGTCTAGTGTTTGCAGGCCTACAAGTTCTCCTACAAGTCAGCATTTGTGCAACAAGGCCAGCAAAACAGTGAGGCTTAGCTGTGATTTCAGTATTTCTCTGAACTACAGAAGAACTGTTACCTATACTTAACAGTCACTGTTTATAAATTACTGCAATAACAGACAGGGAGGAAAAAGCTGCTATAAAAGTTCACAGAACAAAATGAAAATCACCCTTCCAGTAAGCTGAAATGCATTGTTTAAAATGACAGGAAAAGCATCTTGTCCTGCTTCAGACCATTTGTTGGACGCTATTCATACCTGCCATGTGTGCAACACGCTTGTCATTTACAGTCAGGTCAAAACTGGCCAAAACTTTACTATTCTGATACTAAAATAGTAGTAGACATAATCTGTAGTGCTATGTCTTTGTCCATATTCCTGTAAGGCCCTGAAAAGATAAGGCAACTATATACCATAACTACACTGTTTTAAAAACATCATATTGCGCCTGCGCTAGTCAAACATGCTGCCCTCCGTATCATGGCATACAAACGAGCACCATGACAGTAAAGAGATCTGGCCAATTCTTGCTATCGTCACTTGAGCTCAGAGGGAGTTTGGGCCAAGAAGGCGTGATCGCATTTTAAAAATGCCTATGTTCAGAAAAGACTTGTATCTTGGTTGCTGAGAGATTCATTTTCCTGGATATACTGGAGAATGTCCACTTCATTCATTGTTTGAATTCTGTCTTCCTTTGGCTTTGCCAGCGGAGATGTGTTAGTGTTAGTGTTCCTGGGGAGAACTGCTGGTTTCTTAGGCAACGGTGGTTTTGATGGCACCTTAGGTTTCGGTTTGGAGGTTACTTTCAAGAGTTTTTCTAAATCATCTTCAACCCTGGAATGAAAAGAAAATATCATAAACTCCTCAGTGATACAGCTTGGGAATTTCTGAACTGCTTTTTGTTTTCTAAGAAAATGCAGTTTTGCAAAATAAAACTTTCTGGAAGGAAATTCTCTTTTAGGAAGAGTTTTTCAAAAAATTTAAGTGTTACCAAAAAACAAACTGTCTCTTTATGATTTTTCAATTCACCACATAAGCTATTTCATTTTACAGCTTTCAACTGCCTAAATTAAAAACAATTTTCAGTTTTGAAAAAAAAAATCGTGATTTTAGTTTAGGGAAAAAAAAATTGCTTTTAATTTGCAACTGGATGGTTTCCTTCTCCAACAGCTCAGACATTTTCACGGGATGGTAAATCTTTTCTCATTCAGCTCTGTTTCTCCCTTAACTTCATTCCCCAAGGCAGACATGCTCTGTCATGACAAACTGGAAAATCTAATGACTTTAAAAACATTATATTCACATTTGCTTCCAAGAAACCGAGAGAGTTTTGCAATCTATGAATCTATAAAACAATTTTTTTTTGGTGACCATTTTTCACAATTTCCTAGTGAAATAAGCAAAATGGTTGGAACAGTTAAGAATGTTTTCCACCTGGACTGTTTGACCTTACCAAAAGACACAACGTGCTGTGCATGCCCAGTTCTGCTCCTGTTGGAGCTAGAAAGATTTTGAGAGAACCTTTGTAACAGATAGTCTTATGACTCCAAGAGGTCGCTGCCTTTGGAAAGTGGATATGTAAAGGAAAAAGAAAGTTGTGACCTATCACATTGCTAAAAGACATAGTAGAAATGGCAGAGTAAAAATTAATGTAGCTGGAGAAGTCTTTATAGGCCACAGTATTTTTTCCTTTGAATTAAAACAGCTTCTTGTCTTCATTCTCTGAGCACGGTGGTCAAAAAATACCATAAGGAATAAACACAGTTGTTAATTTCCCAAGGCTTCATTGATCAACCATCATTAAGTATTCGAAACCCAATCAGCAATACATGCAGCTCATCAGCTCTGTAATGACCAGCTACAAAATGCTAACTTCACATAAAATGCTAACTTCACATAAAATGCTAACTTAACATAAAATGCTAACTTCACATACGCTTACAAAATATAAGACTTGCAAAAGGCTCCACCCTTAATTGCAGCACACAAAAAATCATGGAAGGTTGATCGCAAGACGTGCAAGCAAAAGCTTTTACATGGAGGACCAGGAGCCAAAGATCAAGGTTCATGATTTGTGACTATCTCCTTGCCAGACCCCAGCTCTAGTGGGATACGCTTGCTCTGTGACCATGGTGTCTGAAGCAGTGAACAGATTTTACTGTTTAACTGGTTACAAGCTCTGATATAAGAACTGTTTTTAACAAACTTCAGTATCACAGAATCAGCCCATTAAAATGCTGTAACACTGCCAGCAGTAAAACTCCCTCTGCCTCAGCTGAAGGGTAGCCTGCCAGGGAAGCTACACATGAACTATGAGATAAAATTAAGGTGCAGGAGTTATTGCACAGGGACTGGAATTTTCTTCCGTGCTCAAGTCCCCTTCAAGCAGTTTTACTTAGAGGACTTGTGAGGATGAGAAAGTTTGGTCAAGCAAATCTGAAACAAGAAGGGAGATGGCTGCACATGTGCAGCAGGAATGGCCTCAGGTTGCTTCAGAGAAGGTTTAAGTAGGAAATGAGGAGACATTTCTTCTCAGAAAGAGCAATCAGGCATTGGAACGGGTTGCCCAGGGAGGTGGTGGAGTCACTGTCCCTAGGGGTGTTCAAGGAAAGGCTGGGCATGGTGCTTGGGGACATGGTTTAGTGGGTGACATTGGTGGTAGGGGGATGGTTGGACCAGATGATCTTAGAGGTCTTTTCCAACCTTAAGGATTCCATGATTCTATGATTCTCCTCTCCCTGTGTCTCTGCTAGAGCACTGCCTCAGGAGGTGGCACAGCCCTTCCAGCTAGGCGAATGGGTTGGATGTTCGCGTTTAGTCACAGCACCCATAACCACCTGGTGGCAAACGGCAAGCAGTAAATGGAGAAGTGACCTTGCAATGGAGAACGGCTCTTTGTCTCTGGGAGGATTCTCTGAAGGCCCTCTCATCTGAGACCCTGGTGACTGGAAGGGATTTGTTGGAGCAGTTCTCCTGCAGGTCCACTCACTGGAACAGGATGCCATGCAGGGAGTATAAGGAAGGTGCCTTTAGAGTCTGTTTCTGGAGCATGAAGGAGCCTCATCTCATTTCAAGTCAGGCATTTTTTGGTCCTTCTACTCATTTATCTTTCGTAATTCACATCTTCCTCACTGTCAGAAAGTAAGGATGTCTTGGAGCCAGGACCATGGGGGACATGATCAAGTGCAGAAGAATAAATATATCCAATCCACTTTATTACTCCAGCCCTAGAAAATACTATTTGAATGCTAAAAGCACAGATACTTAAAGAGCTCCAGAATTCTCAGCAAAAGGTTCTGCTGTTATTAAGAAAAACTGCAAGACCTCAAAGGTTTATTTTTTTATGTTTGACCTTATTAAAAGCCGTGAAGAACTTAATGACTGCCTGGGCTGAGACGCACTGCACTCACTGCGAATTGGCCATAATGTGAACACGGAGAAGCCTGAATTTCTTGTCATATGGTCAGAATCCTTTAAGGCAATGCCAGCCAGATCTTCTTGTAACTCTCAGAGGAAACCAAAAGAGGGTCAGTTTAAATCAAGGCCAATCTTGTAAGATTAGCTGCTTGAACACTAATGAGTCCATCTATGATGGACAGAGCAGGTACACTGTCTCAAAGCTCTGCACCTTGAGCTCTACATGATGGACTCTGTATATTCCAGCACACAGCTCCTGCTGTTATCTCAAATTTCATCCCCCGGGTAATTCTGGAGATTATATTCTCTTTTAATTTGATAATAAGATTTATGATGTCTCTTGGTTTCCGTGATTCCCTGTGGGTGTCATATCCCACCTAACTTACAAAACACCTTGTCAGCGTATTGATTCCTTCTGAATTCCTCATCTACAGAGAAGAAATTAATTTCATTTAAGCCCAGGCATTTCTGTTTGCTGCAAACTGTGATATCCAAGAGATATCACACCTGTGATTACATTGCCAAGACATGTTCATGTTCTCTTTGCTGTGTAATAAACAAAGCATGTTAGGGCTGGTATTTCTGAAGCTGATCTGATGCCTTCCTACTTGGCATAAACAAACACTGAATGAATCAGTGTCCATGTCATAAAGATTTGGTCATAAATAACAGAAACCGTAATATCTAGACGAACAATGCGTATGTATACATACAGATCATACGGAGCGAGCATGATTTTGAACTAGGTGCAGGGCTTGAGAAGGGTCGCTGATCTGCCAAGCAGAGCCAGAAGTAAACACAGCTCATTAACCTCATCAGACGCCACAGCTTCCTGAATTATCTACTCCTTTGTGGCTCTACATTCATTTCTCTGCTAACCACAGCAACAAAACCACAGTCGTAAAATAACTCCAAAAGATGCAGCGCAGTAGTTGTTTTTATGTTGTTTTTGATGTTGTTGTTGGCAATGTGCTTTTAGACCAACAGTTCTGACCAGTAAAGCTCCCTTTTTGTCCTGGATTTTTCAAAGACCTTGGTCAGAGAGAAGTCTTTTACAGAAGACACAGCAGATAATGTGGTCTTTGTCTCAAAACCTGCTTTTCGTGCTGCAGTGTTTGATCCACTGCTGTTTGATCATGTGAGACACAATTGGCTTTGGAAAACTAAAGAGGTAAAATGCACAATGCCTCAGGCCGAGCTAGGAACAAGGACTTCTATTTCTTGAGAAGCAAATGAATTGTTACAGTGCGTAACTAGCAACCATATTTAACTCCAGGAGAGGAGGTGGAAGAAGAAAAAAAAATCAAGTAACTATTCTGTTGTTCCTAACAAGGAGATTAAAGGAAGAACCTTCCCACCCCCATCGCCCTTCTTGTTAAAGACAATCAGGCACAGAATCTGTGTAATTAATCTTTCTCTAATTATTCTTTTTTTTTTTTTTAATGGAAAAGCAGCACCACATTGTTTAAAATTCCTGCCATACTGTTGTGCTGATTCACAAACATTCAGTATCGGTGGAAAATCGCCTTGTTTTCAGAGAGAATGCAATCAAAGCCCTTATTACAGAAAGGCTGTCACAAAGCCCTGTGATATGACAGCTAACATGTAGACTTCCAAAGGGTGAAAGATTTCTGACAGAGGCAAAGACATGTCTGCCATCAGAACATCAGCATTTTAGATGTCACTTCTCTGACTTTCATCCCATCTATCTGGACAGAACTGGGGGGATGAGAATGAGAATGTGTATGTATAGCACCTAGCATGATGGGAACAGTGACCTCCTCTGCCTGGGAATGCTCTAATGAGGAGAATCAGTAACGAAAGCAAGAGACAAAGGTTGCCCTAATTTGCTAAGTATCCAAAAGTATCATACTTGAAGCCAGGTTATGCAAGACACAGCAGTTCTTGCAGAACAGACTTTTGTCTTTCTGTACCTTGTTATCATTCTTTATTTTGGCTGGTGTTAATTCGAAGTACAACAGATATCTCAGCGAAGTGTTGGGTAGAGGTGTAATACCACATTTGTGACTTGGGAAAAGCCTTTGCTTCCCAGCACTTGTGGTATGGTCAATAGAGAGAGTGTGATGTCTAACGGAGCTGATGGAAGTTACAGAGATGGTGTAGGAGGTATCTCCCCGTCTGCTCCTGCTTTTCCCCTGCAGTCCACTCCAGGTAAGTTCATGCTGGTTTAAACAGTGCCAGGAAACATGTCAAGACACTGGAACGTGAGATTCTGCACAGTTTCGGTCTGTGTTTGTGTTAGATTACCCCTCATTCAAAAAGCTCTGAGGCACAACTCAGGAGCTGGCATAGGACAGGGACCATTCCCAGCAGCAGCCGCACACAGTTCCAGAGCCAGTGAGCCTAATAACATGATGTAGCCTGATGGTGCTGCTTGGCCTAAGGCCAGAAAATGGGCTCATTAGTCCTTGTAAATCCTACACCTGTACGCCCACAAGAAGCCCTCTGAGGTAACAGCCTACTGGTTTGGTCACTCACCCAGGAAAGGAGACAAATCAGTTTTCACAATTTGAACCAGAGAGCTGGTTCCATTTTTTCCCATCCTAAAGAAGTTCGAACTTCTCTGTTGCTTCTCTAGAAAGTTCCCTTATCAATGGGAATTATGGCAATGACATAATTTAGGCAGGGGAGAACAGACAGTTTTTGTCCCCCTGGCTGAAGATGGCTGTCGAAAAAACAAGTGCCCTGGGGCAAGATGTTTGAAATCTGGTGATTCTCAAGGCTAGCAAAAGGATTTAGAATAAGAGAGACTACAAAACTAGGTCATCCTTTATTCCATACAACCCATGCATGTAACCAAGAGTGGAGCAAGAATTAATGTTTCCCACCTGGTAAAAACTTTTTTGTTGTGTTGGCCACATTTATTTTGTAGCTCTTCCACTATTTGTAAGTAGCATCACAGGAAAAATGAAATAAACAGAATAAATGTTTGAAAACCATCGTGGAAAATGTTCTTGGGCAGCAAAGAAAACCCATCAAAAATTAAAAAAGAAAAAAAAAAGTTATTTATTTGTTTACTGAAAGCTACTGCAGCCATATCATGTTTCTTTCCCCACCGTCAGGTCACAACAAGCCATGGAAACTGCCCTGGAGTGGTCAGAAATTTCTGACTCACTTGTTGCAAAATCCTCTACCACCTGTCCACCACCTAAACAACCCTCTGTCCAAAAGATCTAGATGTAAACCCTCTAGAGCCTCTCAAAGCTCTTCTCATACCCTGCTCTCATATCCTTTGGACAGGGAAAAAGTATTTCTCATCATACGGTGCTGGAGGTGGTGTCCCATCTGACTTCTGGCTAGCCTTAAGGTCTAAGTGTTGCTCTTTGAATTCAGCTGCCACCAGTGGCCTGCTGAATGAAGAGCACACACACTTTTTCCACTTCAAGGTTGGCAGCAGTTTCTTGGTAAACCTGAAGCTGAAAAACCTGCTCAGGAAGCTATGCAGACTGAGTGGTGGTTAGAAATGGCCATTGTTAGGATGCGGTTTCATAAACAGCTTCATCCTCTAACAACGTCGTGCTCCTGTAAGGGTCATCACTTGTATCCCTGACGGCACAGCTCGTAGCTGTAAATACAGAACAGCCTGTAAATACAGACAAAAATCATCTTTAATGGGCAAGGAAAGGATGAGGATGCTGTAGCACAAAAGTAAGAGCTGGACTGCTCCTTTCAACACCTGCAGCACAGGTCAGTGTAATCCTAAGTAAGAAAATGCCAGGTCTACCACCACACTGCAGCAGAACTGGGATCCCACTGCTGACACGCTTCTCAGCACTGGAAAAAAAGACAAATCTTATGCTGACAGCTGCTTCCTTCTATCTTGACTCCCTATTCATTATCAAAGGTGAGGCTAATTAAATCTGTCCTAAAAGGCTGCTCAGACAACTGTGATAATTATTTCAGGCTGGGATGTGTGGTAATTTATGTAATTCTGGCCACAGAGCTGCTGCAACATTCACAGGATCAATTCTAGCATTGGTTTTCCACAAAAACCTGCCTGATCCATCACACCAGGCAGGCGTGATTTAGATTAATGAGGCAGAAGAGGTTGACTGCAGTGCTGCTGCATGAAAACTTAATTTGCACATCTGTGGCCACTGGGTAGACAGAGATGGGAAAATAAGATGGCATGAGAATCCATGATGTGAGAGTTTGCAGGATACTGATTTTGGCAGCAGTTGACTTCTATCACTAGATTAAATGGAAATCAGACCTGAGGAAGAGCTTTGAGAATGTTGGTAAAAGGCTGAATGCATCCAGAAGGAATCATTATGGTGTGACACGGCCAAGGAAATTGAGAAGAGAAAACAGAAGCCTTGTCCTAAATCTTTTTCCAAGGGCAATCTAAGAAAGGGTTGGTAAGTTATTGTTGGACTTCACTGCTGTGGGCCACCTTGTGGAAGAGCTGAAAGCAATCAGACCTGACTTCTTGGAGGTGCCTGGGTTTCTTTGTATCCCTGTATGGAAGAGATGAGCCAAAAAGACTTGGTTACCTCTTGTCTCTTTCACAAAGCACATTTTTTGAAGGAGGAGTGTGACATGCTCTTTTTTTTTTTTCTGAAGGCAATACACTGAGACTTGACCTTGCTGTTCTCTACCATAGAAATTTATCTTTTTTCCACACGTTCTGGAGGGACATGTAAGTGCATGTACCTCACTAAAGTAGTATGGCAGACCCAGGGGTAGGAAAGAGAGACTGCTTCTACAGTGAGTGAGGTAGCTCACCTAATTTCTCTATCACCATCACTTGATATTTGTCGGTAGGTCAAGAAGGAACTGCTAGAGGCTGGTCAATGGACAGGAAGAGGGAAGATATTTGAATGGAAGTGGGCATTTTTGCCATAAAAAGAAACCTTTCATTACATGTATGATGCATTTGGTCTTTCTTAAGGTTCAACACTTGTTAAAATGCGTGTTTCTACTTAAAATACTAATTCCCATTTTATTTGAGCAGGTATCCAGAGAGACCATAGTCTTCCATTTGCAATGAGCACATTTGTCATACTTTTTTCTTCCTTATGTTATGACACGCAGAACCCACGCACATTTTGCAGACTCATTTTGTCTCCTCGGGAGTTACAAGTCACTGCTGGGATTCACTGCTGGGCTGACAGTCCTACCACACAGGTCACAAAGGACGTGATTGCTCCTGTGTTCTGATTAAAAAGGACTAGTTTGCTCCCATGTTCTGCTCTGAACATCATCGTTTTCTCATCTCTGCTTTGCAAGGAGAAGGTTCTGCCCTTTTCTGCTTCATGCAGTGCTCTCCTATCTCTACCTGTGGTTCACTGGAAAGTGCATTTTCCAGTATCATAGAATCCTTAAGGTTGGAAAACACCTCCAAGACCATTTGGTCTAACCATCCCCCTACCACCAATGTCACCCACTAAACCATGTCCCTAAGCACCACGTCCAACCTTTCCTTGAACACCCCCAGGGACGGTGGCTCCACCACCTCCCTGGGCAACCCGTTCCAGTGCCTGACTGCTCTTTCTGAGCAGAAATGTCTCCTCATTTCCAATCTGAACCTCCCCTGGTGCAATTTGAGGCCATTCCCTCTAGTCTTATCACTAGTTACCAGTGAGAAGAAGCCAACCCCCAGCTCCCCACACCTTCCTTTCAGGTAGCTGCAGAGAGCAATAAGGTCTCCCTTGAGCCTCCTCTTCCCCAGACTAAACAATCCCAGTTCCTTCAGCCGCTCCTCACAGTACTTGTGTTCCAGACCCCTCACCAGCTTTGTAGACCTTCTCTGGACACATTCCAGGGCCTCGATGTCCTTCTTGTACTGAGGGGCCCAAAACTGAACACAGTACTCGAGGTGCAGCCTCACCAGAGCAGAGTACAGGGGGACAATCACCTCTCTGGTCCTGCTGGCTACACTATTCCTGTTACAAACCAGGATGGTGTTGGCCTTCTTGGCCACCTGGGCACACTGCCGGCTTGTGTTCAGCTGAGCGTTGACCAGTAAGGCAAACACTTCTCAGATCTACCACATCCATATGATTAGACCATGTGTTACATACAGATGTACTCTACATAAGTCAAGAGCTACCATATTTGCATTATTCAGCTAATTCATCTTTTCACAGTGAACATGTTTAATGTTTCTTGACCTACCACAGACTTGCCAGTGCATAATAGCTCAGGTTGGTCTTAAGTCTGGACAAAATGTCTCCAGACAAATTTGCTGTGTGGTATATATAACTGATTATGTTCAGGAAACCAAGACCTTTGCTAATTTTCCCTGAACAGCTTACCTGGCTGTAGCCCACTAAAGGAGTGGGTTGTCACAGCTCCCACTTTGATGTGAGAGTTGGGGAGATTTCTTTAGTCCCCTTTAAGATAGGAGAGGGATTGTGACATCTGTAGGGAACAGGCAAAATTTACTCTTAGGCCTAAAGATCTGCTGAAGCATCCATAGCAGTGAGAGCGCAGGGTTCTGCTCACTTTGAGCATATCATCTCACCACAGAGGGTCACTGCCTGCAAAAGACTGTGGCACTGCCCTGCGGGAACATTTAACACCAGTGTGGAGGGAAGGTAGTAGATGATTCAAATATTGCCTTTACATTTATGAGACCTGATAGTTCTGCTAAGGCTATCAGCTGAACAGAAGACAAACTGCATTGTGTATAACTACTTGGGAAAGTTCAGCTGCAGTTACTTGAGGTGATTGTCACGAATACAGGTAACGTGAAGTGTTCTACTAGGTTAAAACATCACTCTCTCTCCTGTTCCTCCCCTTCAGCCTTTCCTTTACATCCAATCGTGTTGCTATTCAGTCCACCAGCTCTCTATGATGTGCAGATAACTCTGTGAGCTAGGCTTATCAGAGGGATTTCAGAGGGCGTTAGGCACCTAAAGAGACCAACAGATCCTGACCTATTTGACTGTGCCTCTGGCACAGCCAGGATTTGCCTCTGGATTTCTGTAGTAACTTTCCCATGAGATCGCTGGCACAATTTTCTGCTTCGGTACGTGCATTCATTTCCAACTGGATCTTGACTTGCCAACTACTGAAAGCATTGGGACAATTCAAGAATAAATTAAAACTAGTTGAATTTAAAAGAAATGGAATCTTTTCCCACTATGTCCATTATCATCTGGGTGTGCTGCTAACGATGATGACTCCAAACTGATCTAAAACTATAGTCTATTGGTCTCAGAGCAGACTTCAGAGACCTTTCTCCACCACAGACAAAGAGAAAACGTGTAATTCAAAGGACATTAACAAGACAGTTGGAGAAACACTCTCCACTAGTGAATAATAATACAAGGACTGCATTAAAACAGGCACTTCCAGCCATATGAATGATCTGAATCAAACAGTGCATTCTGAGATGGCTAGCAAAGGAGAAAGCAAACATGAAAATACTGCAAGCACATACATGTTTGCTCCCAGTGTACTGCAGCACTAAATCAGGTCATGTTCTGCCCCATCAGCTTTTATAAACATCAGGTGGGCTGTCAGGATGTAATGTGAGATGGCACCAGCCCAATTTAACCTCTGCTTAAATTAAGTCAGTTATTACTGCTGAGATAGGTAGCACTTTTACATGGGGAAAAAGTAATAGCTGCAAAACTATCTGCTTCAGGAGAGGATGCCACCCTCTGATTCTCTCCCTTGGGTTTAGTACCTGCTGTTGAAATCATACATTCTAACAGGAGTTAGCTGGCAAGCACTGGTGCTTGAAATAGGTTGCCTTTGTCATTCAGATGCCAGTATGAGATCCAGAAGGTGTAAATTTGACTCTTTATTGTAGTAAAGATTCCCTGGTGATGCTGGTCTTCCTGAGCATTAGTGCCCTGCTTGATGTCTTGAGGGTTTGCCTACACTAATGTGCAGGCAAACTAGCTTTGTGAGAGTAATGTCAGGAATAAAACATGACATAATATGTTTCACCACTACACTAACAAGGGGTGTAAGAGCAAGTACATTATTCCTTCCTGTAACTATGAGCTACAGCCCCCTGGTCCACTAGATTAAAAATTAAATACTGTGTGACAGAGATTTTAAGAGTCCTTTGCAGCTGTTGTGTTGTGCACAGGATTCCTCCTAGAAGTGGGCATGGAGGTCTGTAAGCCACCAGCAGAAAATCATTCCTCTTGGGGCAAGAGAGGAGTCACTGATTTCAGATCACTAAAGCTGAGTTCCTCCTTGTTTCTGGGTGTCCCTGCCTTGGTTTCTAATTTTTCATACTGGAGGTCAGTTTTTACCCTCTATGAAAAGCAGAAATGTCATGTTAGAGAATGGAAACTAGATGGCATGCCTTGGGCCTTCAAGACCCTTCCTTTGGAGTCACATAATAATATCTTGCACCCTACTTTTTTAAAAGAGTCTTCCTGATTTCCTTTATAATGTCTTCAGTTTCCAAGATTTGACTTCTTCTGAGGTCTAATTAACTCCCCCCTCAGGTGGCTTTCATGTTGCAGGACAGATTTGAGATGAGTACCTCAGCAGTTCCTCGGTGTCCTCCTCAGGACTTATGTTCAGAGCATGTTCCTTATTCTCACAGGCAGCTGGCAGCAGTAGTGAGTCGCCCAATCTTACCACTCCACCAAGGTCTGGATCTTCAAATAATTTCAGATCTAGAAAGGGAAAACAGTAAAAGCTGTAGTTAAATCGTACGACACAAAACAATACCTAGGGAATCTGTATTATGAGGCTGAAAAAAAGATCAGGTAGACAATTCCTTTTATACAAGGATTTCCAATTCACCAAGTACCAGGAAACACATCAGTAATATGCTGTGCTCTCAGGACTTGGAATATCTGCTTTTCTTCTTGCAACCCCAAAACAGGTCACATTACTTTTGCCAGTGCCATGAGTGTGTGTGGGATAGTCTGCTCCCAATGACCCACATACCCAAACCCAAAATGTCAATAGTCAACAGCTAGGGCAACTACAGGTCATATTTATTGTCTAAATGATTCTGCCGCAGCTGAAGATGTGCCTTAACATTCCCATCTAACCTGTACACTCCATATCACTATATTTTAAAAGCTCAATGTTTACATATGCTTTAGATAAAACAAACTGTGTATATACAAATATAGATAATTACTCTCTTTCATCTTCTTCCTGGGACCAATTGATGAGAAATCTTTTTCTGGTCCAAACAGTCCTTCATCTGGATCTATTTCTTCTTCAAAAATGGTTAATTTGTGCTTCTCTTCCTTGGCTGGAGAAGCAGATGCCTTCTTTGTTTTTTTAGTTCTAAAAACATAAGAGACAAGAAAATCAGCTGCAATTCTTCATTTAACAAGAAAGATTTATGTCTAAGAAAGTTCCATATGCTGAAAATAGATGGAGGCTGGGAAAGTATTAGAGAAAGGTACATACTCATCTGTTAGTCACTGGCAGAAACGGGATATTGAGCTGGATGGATTACTGGCCTGACATACTCTAACTGAGTTCGTAAGTTCGTAAGTACTATCAAGAAAAACAACTGAAACACGAAGATCAGGGCTAACAATGATATACTGTGAAAACTGCCACCCAATCACATTTGTCTGAAGCAATTTTACCACACAAAAAGCATAAAACAAGCAAGACCAGCAGCTCCAGCAATGCTGTTAAAGTCAGACAGAATGGGGAGGGCTTGAGAAACAAAGTGCAGGTTGGACACTGCACTGATCCCTTTGGACAGGTTTTTAAAAGTCACTTTGGCTCCATTACTTAGCCAGTGATCACTGCTGTTTTTGATTGCTGCATGCTCCTTTCATAGCAGTGTTAGTTACTTTATCAGAACACCCTCATCCTCCTCAGAGAAGAGATGACAGAGAGTGCACCTTACCTTTAAGCTGAAGCAAGCAGGGTTTGGAGGACACTTTTTTTGGACAGACTGCTATTTGCAGAATTTACAAACATCACTATCTTCTCAAAGCAAGGGTAGCATTAACTTCCTCTAAATTTAGTCTTCTGTAAGTTTGTCAGTGAGACAAAGTTAACTTTTAATCTTCTTCTCTACTCAATGGGAAGAGACATCTCCATAGGACAAGAGTGAAAAGCATGTGTCTTACGCTCTTATCAAGGAGTTATATTCCACTAGCTGAAGCTACAAGGCAGCTTTCACAGTAGGGCAGCATGAATTATAAGGCAACAAGACTACATAAAAAAGAAAATTTTGAGAATAGGACAAAGCCTTAGGACAGCATGAATTCCCAAGAATTTGCCATATTTCAGGGATCTTTACTCCTAGCAGACATGGCCCTAACATTTCTAAGGTATCCCCTTTGAGTGCCTCTTACAATAAAAGATCCGATCTTCTCCTTTGCTGAGAACAGGTCAGGTTTCAGCCTAGAGCAAACCCAATTATCAGCACTTAACATGCCATAGTCATCAAACTACGAACTAGGGTCAAAAGATTACATGTACATTCCAGCTCCGTTAAAGAACCTTGCAAAATCCTCTTCTGAATACAGTTGCATGCAAAGAGTGGAGTCCAGTTACTTCCACAAGCTTATTATCAAGAAAAGAGAACCTACAGATGACATTTATTACCTTGCTACCACCACTTCGTCTCTTGGCAACGGGGAAGGCCGCACTTCAGAGGCCTAGGAGTGAGCCTCACGTAGAACTTAGGTACAGCCTTAACACAGCCTATTCAATATGCTAAAGATATCTGTAGTTGTCAGTGACAGCTTGCTGACTTATTTACAACACAAAAAGCATTTTTTTTTGCGTTTATATTCATTATGGATATGCCTTGAGTGACTTCGGAGCCTGAGCTACTTTTGAAAGGTTGGCTCCAAGGCCCCGTTTCCAACGAAAGCAGTTGTAAAAGAGCTTTCTTCCAAAAAACTTACAAAATCTATAGTAATAACACCTACAAGCCAGATAGCTTTCACTGGGGATTTCTACACAAACTTAAAATTATTGCTTTATTAACTGTGGTAAGAAATCTATCACTCAAATGAGCCTTGGCATCAAAAGAAAAGGTAAAAAATGAGAGTGATTTTATAGAACAATAGAAGCAGAAGAACAGTGAGACCGAGTTGTATAGAGTTGGCAAATTGATCAAAAATAGAATTAGTAGATTAAAAGAATCCAATCTACTAGGGGAGGAAGAACCTTTATTTGCAGAATCCATGCCTTGTAATGTAGTCTTTGAAATCAATGACAATATCGATA
This sequence comes from Netta rufina, assembly GCF_964035555.1. Lineage (NCBI taxonomy): Eukaryota > Metazoa > Chordata > Aves > Anseriformes > Anatidae > Netta > Netta rufina. Next base: position 111,848,071 of record NC_140125.1, read on the forward strand.
AGGATTTGCAGAGTGCCAAAATGATGATTTGCTAACCTGCAAAGTGCCAAAAAGTCTTTGATAAGGTCCCTTGTCCATACAGAGAGCTACAACAGCTCTCCTGATGCATGACAGCCTCTTATGCCACAGGTACTTACTTACACATGAGCCAGTGCATTTCCAAACAGTTCTCTATCCCAGTGAAGTTACCAAGAAGTTTACTAATCGTGAGCTCAACTATTTGCAGGAAAGAGTATCAGAATGGTGGGAAACATCATGGGAAGGGTAGAGAACCATAAAACAGCATCATAAAGAATAACACATGACCCAAAATGCAGTGAACTGCAAGGCCTTAGTAACAGCCCTCTGTTTAGTCTAGCCATCAAACCAGCCCATTTACACTGTCTTGCTTTCTGTTTTGCCAGGGGACTCCATTGGCACTTACAGGGCGCAGGGCCAAACCCACAGGGCTCTACTACCAGTAGGAACATGAAGAAGTTGTTTTTCTGCCTTCAAGTCACTTCCCCTCAGTGCCCTTCTAAGGAAGCTAGGGCTGGAGAGCCAAGCCATTCCGTACATATCCGTGCTGGGACTCTGCTGAGGTCAGTCTCCAGCCGGGGAACAGGATTCCCACGGTTCTGTATTTAGCTGTGCCAGCCCAGGCTGTGCGCTGCCGAGCAGAGGTTAACAGATGAGGAAGGGTGTGTGAGAAGTTTCGGTGTCTGTCTGAGGTTCTGGTTTCACAATCAGCTTCAGCTGGCCAGACCGTGTGTTGACAGAGGTAGCTCTGCCTGCCCGCTCAACCCCAATCTTTCTATTCCTGCCACATCCCCACAAGCAGGGGACCAGGGACCTGAGCAGACAGTGAAACTACCTGCTGGTAGGCATGCAAGGATAGTTAATTCGATGATCATGATGTGCTAGGGTGCAGGAGAGCAGTGCAGAGATGCAGAGGTCTTTGGGAGGACAGAAATGCAGGAACATTTACTCTCCTGAAGTATTACTGTACTCAAGCCCTGCTCTTCATTAGCCCCTTCCTCATCCATCATACTCGCAACCTTGGCATCTGACATTTTGAAACTACCTGCATCCAGCTGGCATAAAATGACCCTTGCCACTGCTATTTCTCCGTTGCTGAAACAAGTGAACCTTGGAAACATTGTTCCAGTAAATTTAAAGAAAAACACTAATGAAAACTAAACCAGCCCTAAAGCTGATGTGTCCTTCGTTCAGCTGACGAGATTTCTGGAGCCATCCCTCCTTACTCAACTGAACTCCCTGCCTTCCTGCAAAGCACTGCAAGAGTGGTTCCAGAAACACCACAGTCTTCTGCTCTGAGACCAAAAGGAGCCAAGCTGTCTCATAAATAAATGTAAATAAAGACTAGCCTCTGAACTGACACGGACCAAAACTAGACGACCTAAAATTAGGGAGTATGAATCTGCTGGTTGCTAGTCAGGTTACTGGGGCACTTGAAGGCTGAGGTTCCTGGCTCCCAAATGGTTCTCAGGTCACTCATGAAAGTGCCAACAAAACCCTGCACGCGGGAGACACCCACATCCAAACCTACCCCATTTTGTGAGCGTGGTTCTCCTGTTATTGTTTACAGACACAATGTAGGTCACTCATTTGGCAGCCTCCCTGTCTCACTGGCACATCAATAATGCAGAAGAGCTTTCTGGTCAGCTGCAGAAACAGCAACTGGGATGACTAAGACGCTCCGTGTGTGATCGCTGAGCTTTGAAATGCTGGACCTTCACACCTACCACTTGGTGACACACAGCGTAAATCAAAGAGCTCTGGAGCACTGCGTGTCTGCTGTACAGGCAGGAGTCCCCAACCCATACTCACTACGGGGTTAAAACAGTTGTAATAAATACTTACACTAACTACCCTGTATACTTCTTCTGTACAGAGTAATCTCAGTACGCAGACAAAAATTTGTTAAACTCTTTATTCTGAAAATCTGACCATTTATTTTTACAGGAATAAGACTATGCTCCAGGAAAGGAATGTTACAGTAACATAAAAAAAGACTTACGCAGAATATACGTGCTCACGTCTTAGGAATCCATGAAATTTTACAAGGAAAGAGCTCAGCAATAGGAACAGGCACCGCAGCTCCCACACATCTACGTTCAGGCTCGAACAAAAGAACGACTGCTAAAATAGCAGCAATATTAGCACATCTTCTTGCAAACCGTTTCTGAAAAACAAAGATCCTATACACTAGTTCCTGCAGAAAACAAAATGTCATCTGCCGTTTTCTTTTCATTCAACAGTGCTCATTCTCCAAAGCTGCCTGATAACACCAGACAGGACAAAAGGGGTCATTCTCATCTGCTCTGGGCAAGGGATGCAGAATAGAAACTCTCAGCAAGTCGGCTCAGCACAGCCTGGCTGCTGAGCATTAAGCAACCGTGACAAGTGCTGGCTGCAGGGATATTTTACCTCACACAGTCATCTCTTTTTCCAGAGGCATCACAGTAACTTACAGTGTTTTAACTGGCCCTGGCATATCCCAAAATAAGATAATGTATAATAGATGGAGTAAATGTCCTAGCAGAAATCATTTGCAAGAAGAGCATTAAATTGCAGACGAAGTTTCTTCTGCTCCATCCCCTGGATTAGGTTAGCCTTGGACTATTGTTCCAACAGAGCAACAGATGGAAAGAAAGCCTGAAGGACTACATTTTTAAGACTTCAGCTCCCATCTAGGGACCCACTTTTGTGGAGAGATCTTTCCAAGGGCACAGCACTCGGGAGTACCTATTCTTCAAAAAGGAAGCCAAGCATTTTTTAAAATCTGTCCTTAAACTTTCTGATGATATACTTTTTCAATATAATTCAAAAACAGACAACAAGAGCACAGACTGACAACTTCTGTTCAGTGTATACCTTTTTAGTGTGTAGTTTTGTTATCATTTTAATTTGATCTTGTAGACTAAACCAGAATGTGCGACTTGTTGAAACAAGTTAAGGACAACCAAAAAACAAGTTTCAAAATATAACCATGCACAAATGAAACCACAGCAAGGACACTGGTTCAGAACAAGACAGCAATAATAAAGTGGCTGTCAACAGAGCCAATTATGCTGCAAAAAATCCAGAACTACTCACTAGTATTTGGGGCTTTATCTGCAAAGAAGCAGAATGGTACCTTCAGGGTTTCTGATGACAGGGAAGTATCTCTTTTTCTAATACCCATGTTAATGATGCATGTTTTCAAATATGCAACACCAGATAACATGCACTAACATGTTTTGGAAAAGTTAGCCGAACATCTTTCCGCACCCTCGATGTAACTACTCAACACGTTTTAGAACTTCAGGGAGGTTACAGAGGGCTAAAAATAAAGCTCGTGTTAGGAAACTGCACCACAAAGAAACACAGGGCTGATGAGCATCTCCCTGATGCTGGGTAAAGGCAAAGAAAGGCATATAATCAGATGTAGCCAGTGAGTAATTAAAAGAGCATTCAGCTGCTGGAGACTTGCCAGAATCATGCTGTTGTTTTTTTTTATGACACTACAGGACTGGTTATTAATGGTACCTTACCCAGGTATCGAGGTCCTGAGGCTTCCCACCTTTTTCTTCCAAAACAGGCCCAGGACAACGAAATCACTATCACCCATCTTCTGCGGACAGGGAGCTCACTGTAGCATTGCAGGTATCTGTTTCTCTGCAGAGAGTGAGCCTGAGATATCTCTATGTCTAACTGAGGCACTCAGATGCATCGAGCTAGGAGGGATGAAACCAGAAGGCTTTCTTTTTGGTTATCTCTTCACTGCTGTCGTGGGATGAGGCTGAGAGAATCTCATGTCTTGCTGTGCGGTCTATGGATTATTACAAGAGTGACCAGGCAAGAATCAGCATTGGGGCTTGGCATATACTACTCTTTTTATGTCTCTAACTCTTTTTCTCTATTTGTGTTCACGGTAGGACTCGATTTCAAATTGATAAGAGAAGAAAAGCATTGATTATTGCTCTGCTTCCCTCTCCTGAAGCACCTTCTCTTTTCCCTGTGCCAAGTCCTTGTAATTTCTGCCCAGGATCACCCTGTCTCCTTTTCATCTGTCCTCAACCCATTTCTCCAAATTTTGGGCCAGTATCAGGAACTTTCTTGCTCCATCTCCAGGATCTGCAGCGTTGCACTATCCTCCAGGCCTCCTGGTCATCTTCAGCCCTCTTCTTCCCTCATCTGCATCATGTACCCTCCATTCCTCTACATGTATGCTGGTCTCTTCTTTTTCTGTTTTAATTCTAAAGTTTACTATTGTTGGTCAAATTATGCTTTTGAAAAAGACCACAGGCTGCAAGTGATGGGGAAAACAGGAAGCTGCAATGGAAAAGTAGGAAAACAGAAGGGAGGGGAAAGAGAAAAGAAGATGAAATTAAGCATAAAAAACAATAGGCAAGTTAGCAAAGGAAGAGAAAAGGAAGAGTTTGAAGCTGATCGAAAATGATAACCAGCTATAATTGCTGACCACCAAAAATAAACAAGCGTGTTTACAAGTTAGTTTTCTATAAAGACAAAATACATGTTAAATGTTAAATAAATATAAAATCTTTCTGGAGACAGGAAGCTTTATAAGGAAAAAGTAGGAAGAACAGTTTGGACTTAACCTAGTCTACCAAATGTTAATCCTTGGTCTATTTCCTTTAAGGTCACTGTCCAAGTGAATGGGGTTACTTCCAGGAATTGGCCCTAGATCTATATTTTGACCCTAAAAAACATACACCGCAACAACAAAAATATTCATTCTGTTCCACTATTTAATAATTGCTACAGGTCTGTATGTCCTAAGGCAGGAACTCTGTGGGCAAGTTCTCTGCTGCACACCTCTGAAGGGGTCTATCTACCCACCATACAACTCAGCAACAACATGTGCCACATAACAGGAATGTAAATAGGACAACTGTAATGAAATCGACTGGTCAGCACTGTCCCTTTATGAGACATTTTTCACAAAATGTCCTGAGCAGCTTTACAATCAAAGTCAACCAAGCTGAAACGAAGAGGGTGTGAAAAAAAACTCGCTAGTGAGCATGTGTCTGTCACATGCTCAACAGATTCAGGAGCAAATACAAATAAAAGGGCACCAGAAATAGGGACTTTATGGTAATGAAAGCATACACAGTTTGGGTGATAACCAGTGGTCATACTGGAAACCTCTACACTCAGCCCCTTTCTTTTACATTTGAATTTCCACAGGATGTCACACCTCTGGAATAAGATTGCTGGGACACTTAATGGTCTCTGAATTTAGAACAACAATTACCTTAAACGTTGTGATGAGAATTCTTAACAGTAGCAAGTACAAGTGACAAATGCAAACAACAATTGCTTTGGAGAAGTGAGTGGTTTCTTCAACACTGAAATGCTGAAAAAAGCCAACTCACACACAAGTATACCCCTGGAGCTTCTTGTTGGACATATTTTAATCATTTCTGAAAAGCACTGAACAGGTGAGTAGTTGATGCTGCACTTCCAGAAGTGTTGGTCACTCACAACTCCAATCAGCAGGACCCGCAAGACCTTGGGGCCTCCTCCCAAGGACAAGCAGCCTGTGGCTATTCTCTGTCTGCTTTGCAAAGGTTTAGTTTCATGTTACCTGATCTTCATTTCCTGGCAAACAGAATGCTGGCATCTCCTGCCACCTCTGCCTGACAGCCTCCCAGCCTCGTATCGTGTTCCTCAGCAGGAGACAACTTCCCTTGTGCTGCTGCCTCAAGAGAATTCCCTCCTCACCACATCCAAAAGCAGAAGTGGTACAAGAACACAAGACTGCAGGCACAAATCTCATTTTAATCTGCCTGTGGACAGAGAAGCCCAAATAGATAACATGACAAAAGAGGATGTTTGTTCACTTCTAAAATCTCTGGCCTCTTTAGTCCCAGAGGTTCCATGGGTAACTGTGTGAAGGGCATCCTCCTCCATTTTTTTTTGCCTGGTATGTGCAGAGTCCAACCCTCAACCTACGAAACCCTCTAACGAACCTCAAATGATGTTCGAGACACAAAAAAAAAGTGTCAGGCCCAGAAAATTGACACACCTGTCACACTACATTTACAGGGCTCAGGAAAAGCCAGAGGACTGGTGACCCAGGCAGTGAGCAGGCTCTGGCAGCAGCCAAGCAGGATTTGTGCTCAAAGGCAGACCGCTGTGAAGGAGCAGCATCTCCACTGGCTGATGACAGAGCCAGAGGAAGGAAGATGGGGCTGAGCCTGCTTTTCCATTGTCTTCCCCCTCAGGCGGCCCCCCTGCCATCCTGCTGTTCACTGAGGTCACTTCTTTCTCCGTGCTGCTCTGCCTTCTGCGCCACGGGAGAAACAAACCTGTCGCCACAACATGGAGCTGGCTCCACGGGGAGTGAAATAGAGAAGGGCACAGCGAGGCATTGTCAGAGCTAAATGACACTGCTGTTGGGGATGCAACCCTGTGCTCCGGCTGCTGCCTCTCCAGCTCATCATGAGACCAAAATGCCTGCCATAAAAATGAAACGTGACTTTCTTGCCTAAAGGTGTTTTGTTTTGTTTTAAACAGAGGTAAGATAAAATTGCCCTGGGTGAAATGTTCCCCAGGCCACAGATACACCTACTGCACACAGCAAATTTTACTTGTGCTGTTGCAGACGCTGCTGGAGGTCAGACTGCAGGAGCAGGCACACCGGGGAGCGGGCAGACACAAACCTCTCTCTCCTCAGCAAGGCACCTGAGGCTCTGCAGAGGCAGCTGCCAAGGGGCTTCTTTCTGCTGCAAGCAGAAAAATAGCTGACGTAGTCCTCTGTTATTTTTTTAATTAGATTCCTGTTTACGTTTTTATCGGTAACTGGCCTGACTTCTCAGCACACAGGCTTTTGCAGCATCAGTGATTTCAGGGGCTGAGCGCCCAGCTCGGTGCTCACGGCAGCTGCCTGCCAGGTGGGGTGGATGGGTTGGCCTGGGAAGCACAGCGAGGTCAGCCTGGATGGCAGAAACCTGACAGATGCAAGCAGCCCACGAACACCCAGCTGAAAGCAAAAGAAAGCAGGAGCCTTTCCGTGAGATGCAGGAGATCCAGCTCAGCGCTGCTGTTACTTAACAGCCACAGCAGCGCTCTAAAAGCGTAACCCAAATCATTCTGCTCCTACTGACAAAAATCCCTCGGCTCTGCTCACCCAGAGCGCTGCTTGCTACTCCCCCGGCACTTTTCAGAGACTGCAGCTGGATGATCTCAGCGCGGCCTCCAACTATCATCTCATCCCCATGGGAATTATTACTCTGCACCAGTGATATGAGCCTGCGGCTCCACCCCACTGATTCATTACCGGCGCTGCTCCTCGCTCCCATTAGCTACCTGATGATGTGCTACCGCCAGCTGCCTCCCTCGGGGCCGGTGGTGTTTGAAATGCTGAAGATCCAGGCACAGTGAGGGATGCCATAGAGAAAATGGAAGAGGGAACAGAGCTTTGGGTAGAAACGCTGGTAAATGTCTCGTGTTTTCAAATCCCAGGCAACACGAGACCTCATGGAGAGCTCTTCTCAGGATTAGCTACTGTTGGTTCACGGTGTGAGCCTGGGCAAGTAACTTCATCTTTTGGGCCAGTTTGCTGTCTCACAAATCCTGACTGGACTCAAATTATATTAGTATATATTTACATCTGGGGAGCACCTGGTACAATTAAACCATCCATTAAGTTGTCAAGATGTGGGAAATGAACTGGAGTTGGGCAAGGGGAATCTTTCATTGAATACACAGGGGAAGCAGAATTTATATCAGTGATCTGTGTCATGAGGAGGGAACTAGTGGGAAAGTGATAAAACAATGCTGGTGACAGCAGGGGAGCGGCAATTACAAATAACTGCACCATGTTTTATACTCCCACTCCCCGCTGTTACAATGGCTGTGGCAATGCTGGGGGAAAGAATGATGATTTCATACGGAAAACACATCCCCAGGCCATTTCAGGACCTGGGTTCATAAGGAGAAATGCTACAGCTGACCTTTCACATGCCACATGGCTAGGAGAGAGAACCAAGGCCATGAGACCAGTGTGGCCGCAGCCATATGATACAGCAAACGCTGCCACGATGCCTGGTGCTGACTGCTGGGGCTGCCTTGTGCCCCTCACTGAGCCACTCTGCACGGCCCACCCGTCTCCTTTCTGCCCCCAAGGACTGCTACCTGCCTGGGATCTCCCTGAAGAAGGGAAGCTCATGGCTGGCAGAAACCCACAGCAGAGATGCCATGAACACAGGCGGCAGCACGTACACGTACAAGGCTGGAGCAGCGCTGTATCCTCTTGGCATTGCATCTTCCCCTTCTCTCTGCAGCACCCCTGTAATTGTTATTCTGTGTCTGATTTTCAGATGGTTTCGAGGTGCCTGAAATAATAGGAGGGTTCTGCTAGAGCCCTGCAAAGCGATAGCCTGAGATGGAGGGTGCTTATCACATGCCTTGAGCATAGAAAGAAGGCACGTGGTGGTGCTCAAAGGTGCAAAGCATGGATCAGATATTGCCAGAGGACTGTGGACAGAGATAAACCTGATGCAGTCTTCTCCACGTTGCCTTTTGGAAATACCCTGGGAAGGGGTCCTGTGTGACAGCCCCTCCCAGAACTGGTAAGCAGAGAGCAGAGGGATCCTGTCCTTCACCGTGCTGTTTGTCCATGGGGTTCAAGAATCCCTTGGCATCTTACGTACCACCCATCAGTAACATCTCTTTACAGTGCACAGCAGCAGCACGGAGCCTCCCCTCCCTCGAGCAATGGCACTGTGCTGCCAACAGCTGGCAGGCGCCCTGCAAACACAGCCAGTTCCTTCACGAGGGAGGAAGAGTGAAGGATCCGACATCTCCTTACATCTCCCACCACCTCCCAGGGGCTCGTTGCCAGCAGGCTGCAATGTTTCAGGACAGCCCCCAAACGCCTTGCAGCCTTTCAGAGCTTACTCTCACTGTACCTCTCTGCAGCAGTGAACGCCGACGCTCTTTTGTTCACAGATTGGGAACAAAATGAGGTTCCAAAAAACAGAAGTGAGCAGCCTACAGCCTAAACAGGATGTCTTTGAAACAGAGAATTGAAACTAATTCCCCCGAGACCTTGGCCAGCAGCTCTGGACCGCATGCTTCTCCTTCCCGTCTGAGCATCCTGCCTTGTGTGGCACTGCCCTTGTCTCTTGGCAGCAGGGCTGAGCAAATAAAAACAACTCCGATTAGTTAGGGGGGTGCTGGAAGAGCCCCTGAGGGAGGAAGGGAGGGTTAGCCCTCAGGAGCCTTTTTTCCTTATGCTTGCTTTTTTTTTTAAAATGTATTACAGGAACACTGTTGCCATGCCTCTGTCACTCATAACCAAGCCGAGGAAGATGGATGACGGAGAAACAAGTTTCCAGGACAAGATTGTCATACACAGGAACAGCCAATGCTGGCATATCACCCATCATGCTGATGAAAAATGAGACATCTTTAGCAAATGGGTCTAGATAATGTTGTAAGGTGGTTTTGAGGGCAAGACATTGTGTTTTGTGCTTAATGATGCCTTCAAAAATGCCTCAGATGCGATTATAGACAAAAAGCAAGGCAGAGAAGAGGCTTGGAAATCTTCCACTCGAGCCACTCTGACCAGCTTGTGTGCCATGCCAAGGCAGTAGCAGTTATTACAGAAAATCACGGTTCAGAGAGCAGACCTCGGGAAATTGCCTGTACTAGCAAAAACCCAAGCCAAGCCCTTTTCCAAGCCAGCTGAGACACCAGGGCTGGCCCCAGGGGCTGACCCCAGGAGCCAGGCTGCAAACTTGCTGCAAAAACGCCTTGGCACATGATGTCTGTCCTGCAAGTTTTGAGAATTATTGCTCTCACAGATAATGGCCGGACATAGTTTAAGGATCACTACAGGCTCAGGGCTCTTTCTGGTTTGGATGTAGCCAGCTTGCTCTGGGTGTGGACTGGAGGTGGCCAGCTTACTTTGGGGAGCAAGTAAGTAAAGGTTTTGGGTCTTACCCAAAAATTATTTAATGCAATAGAAATCCTTACTATCACATTGATGATAATTCCTATTAACAGCAATCTGAATGTCACGTTTCTGTGCAGAGGTGAACTTTTCCCCAGGCAGAGATATGAAATCAGTTCTGTTCCTTCTACCAAAGGGATAACGGAGAGAGTAAACTTCCAAGTAACGTAACCAAGATGTGACCTGAGAAACTCAAGAGCAGAATAAAGAGCTGCGGAGTCCCAGATGTGTATCTGTCCTTAAGGACATTCCTCCTTTTGCTGGCACTTCACATGACTCCAGATCTGGACAAATGCTGCAAGGGGTAGGAGCAAGAGGCTGTGATCCCCCAGGTGTGTTAATTAGTACCAGCCTGTAGCTACAATGGATAATTCATGCATTTTTGGCAAAGTTTTACAGACTGCTTCCAGAAATGGTTTTCCTAAAGCTAGTTCTTTGATCCTTTGAAACCAAGACAGAAATTTCTGCAGCAGGTCCGTGGGGAAAAGGGAACAATGGTTCTATTAAGTCTGCTGATTTAGGGATCTGACAGCATCAGATGAAAAGACAAGCAAGTCTCCCATCTCGATTTAAACTGAGCACACAGTCACCCCTCAGACAGCTTCTTCCAGAGCAAACCATTCTGTTATAGGAGGTGAACAAAAAAACAACAGAGCACCTCTGAATCCATCCCTCATTAGCAGTCTGTCTCATCTACATGCAGTTCCCCAGGCCTGCTGATTAAAGATTTCCCGTGCCTCGGTGAAAGGCGCAGGCTAATCGATGAGGTAATGCTTTTTTATTCTAATTAAGGACTTGAGTCATCCTATTATTGTAAAGTCCATGGAACAAAACATGTTTAAATCTGCCCAATTACATCATGCTCAATCCTCTTCCGAAGCCGAAATAATAAATAAATAAGAAAGCACACCACACTTTTGATTCTGTGTAGTGGTAAATTTATCCTGTACCCCTTCTGAAGGATCTCCTGCCTCCTATGAATCTGTCTCGGCTAACGAAGGAGTTGCTTAATGTGCCTGCAGAACAGCTCGTGGCAGCTTCCGCACGCCTGCATCGCTGTTCGGTTCCGCACTGCTACAGATGACCGCACACTGCTGTTAAAACAGGATGGGAAAACCAAAAGCTGAGAGTTCGCTTACAGGACTGTGGGAATTATCTGAAAGCTGGTGCCAGCTAGTGGCAACGTTATTTGGTGCCAGCTCCCCATCATTACTTGGCTCGAAAATTATTTCATATGCAGAAAAGTGCATGGCAGGTTCACATGCGCTGTGCTTTAACGCATCAAAAACAGTAAACCAGGTCCATTAAAAATCCCATGCCATCTTCCTTAAAAGCAGCAGGATCTAATCCAGTGAGCTGGTTGAATTCCAAGCTGGGTGTTTGCATTCATACCGGCACCATTCCCCATGCATTACCTGCTCTCTGCTCAGTGCTGATGCTGCCGTGAGCTGCTGCACTGAGCCCTCGCTGCGTTTTACCCCAGGTGGAGCTCCACTCGCCTTCTGCACGAAAACGGATGGCACGTTCCGGATGGCACGCACAGATGCAAGGCTGTGCAGCCTATAGAGCTATTTGCAGTCCTCTGGGTTTAGGTTGATGGTATAAACACAAAATTACTATTTATAAAAGCCATTTAAATATATGCAGTGCTCTAATCAGAAAGAAAATGAAGCACATTAAAATAATTACTCCAGCTCCCTCCCAGAGGAGCCTCACATTCCAGCTGTGGATGTGCTGGAATCATTCAAGCCAGCCACGACAGAAACTCACCACTGAAGTTTAACTGAGGCAATTGCTTCAACATGCGAAGCAAAACCTGGGGAAACAATGACTGCATAATTTTATAGGGCCCTAAATCCAAGGCTTGACCAGGAAATACGAATGCAGATAAGGACAATGCTGGCATGGGGGAGGACTCTTAGAGGTTTTCCTTGGGTCAGGGAAGTGACTATTTGTAGAATAAAACACCGAGCAGCCAACTTCAGATCTGTGATCTGTGCATCCTCTCCTCTCCAGCAGTCCGAGTGCCTTAGCTCTGATCCCAAGGTACGGTTTCTTCTGCTTACCAGAGGTGGATACACAGGAGGTTTTTTACATTCACCCAGCAAATCTGTTCTCCTGAAGGATGTAACCCACAACTGCAAAACCAGTAGTTCCAGAAAATCTCAGTTCTCCTGAATGCACTTACATTAAGCTAGTGACTACCACAGAAGAGCCATGAGAAGAAGGCTGAGTCCCTCACTCATCAGCCTCAGTTCCCCCGGTTGGGAAGTACGGCTACAAAAACTTCTCAGTTCCACCCCACGGAGCCACGCAGACCCTGACAGAGCTCTCCCAAAGAAAACATCTTCCCACACCCCAGAGCAATCACTCAAGGGAGAAAACACTGAACTAATATGGATGTTTATGTGAGATTCAATAGCTAAACATATGTTCATTTTCCACTGTTTTCTTTCGATCACCCTCAACCTCCCATCTGGGGGGAGACAGCAAGTTTTGCAGAAGAGAAACACGTGGGAAGCTGAGCTGAGGAGACGGGATTAGAGACAGAAAGAAAAGGAAAGCTCATTCCATGATCTGTATATGGGAAAAGAACATTTATATTTATAGATGCCTTGCGAGTGAACTTCAGGACAGGCAAACGGGAGAGACAGAACTGCTGCAAGGAGAGAGCATCCCTGCCATCCTGCGTTACTCCCTCTCCACTCAATTAAGCCATCTCCAAGGAAAGGCTATGAGTTTGCCCCTAAGAAGTGTTGAGAACAGACAATTCTGTGAAAAGGACATAAGGCTCATCCTTTATTTGGATGGGCAGGTAATTCACACATTTTTGCTGTCTTTTCTTTTTTCCTTTCTTTGATGGGGAAGATTACTACATCAAACCATGTCCTTGGTTTTTTGGAAAAAAATCAACTGCCAGAAATGTTTCAGTGGCAGGCCGACGGGGTTGTTTACTAGGATTTTGCACGTTGCCAATCTGACAGCAGCTGGATTGGACTTCAGACAAATACTTGTGTCACTTGGCAAAGTGCTGGCTGGGCATGCCTTGCAACCTCAACTTGTGACTCAACGAGTCGCAGAATATAAAGATCTGCCTGTTCAAATATCTGAAGGCTTCACAGCTGCGAGCACGGATGCACACACTGCTAGGAAAACAAGGCTCTTTTTGTTTTTTGTTCATTGTTTTAACTATCTGAATTTCATTAAAGAAAACATAACCTGGATCTTCCCTCTTCTTTGATGTTCTGACACCTACACCTTCTCTCATGGTCAGGACAGACAGGCGAGTGTTTCTGCTGCTGTGCATGAATCCTGCTGGGTTCAGAGAGGAAGCCATGCACTCACCTGGCCAGACCAAAACACAGTTGTGAATTTACGAGTCGCTGAAGAGCAGGAGGATGCTGAGGAGTAGAAGTAGCAGCACAGGGTTACAATCCTGCCGACCAAGGAGCAGAAGACACAGCAGCTGAACACACATTTTGACAAGTTTGCTCTAGACCATCTGTCCGGCACCCAGCAGCTGAGCCACGGCACTGCTGCAGCCTGCAGATATTCTCGCCGTCCTTTGAGGCACAAACCCATCAGCAAGCACCCTGCCCTCACCGATTACAGCTCCGGGCATGCCATCAATAAAACCGCTTGGAAAGATGCAAAACGCAGGACTCCCCTGAAGCTGACTTCTGCCTCTGGGTGAGCCATTCGCAGCAGCCCAGCGTTTCTGGCAGAGGAAGCAAGATGAAATTTTGCCCCCAAAGACAAAAAGGCTGAGGCCAGCCTAAGGCACAACAGGGAAGAAAAGGAAGGGCAAGGCAACACTGGGATGATAGCTCAGGAGTCAAACCCTAGTGGGGCTGCCATTGGGATGCAACCCAGCAATAACTGCTGGCTCGTGCACCAGCAGCCCTCCTCCAGCAGCCCGCCTGGCTCTGCAGGGCTCTGGCACAGCCAGGGCTTGCTGCCCGGCTGCTTCCTCCCCACCAAGCTGTTGCTAAAAGCCATTGTCCACTCCGTCTGCAGCCAGAAAAGGTCCCGAGTCCTTTAATAATCCCCTTGCTAACCAAACCCAGCGATGACAAACCTCTGGCACCAGCGGTGGTTGAGCTTGACTGCAACAACAATGAGCTACAAGGCTTTTAAAAACTTTTGGCAGTAGGATCCTGAAGGGTCAGCCCTCTCCGGCCCCATCCCTTCCAACCTGGTGTCAGGAGTTAGCTCCATCTATGTTTATACCCAACAGATGCAAAGCTCCAATCCGCCCCTGTGCCTCTATTCTTCTGGGAAGAGACAAAATGGGATGAGGAGAAGCCACGAGGGGAAATCCGCTGAAACAATAGGAAAGGGAGAGAGTGGAGACAGAAGCTCTCATGGACCCACGAGGAGACAGAAGAGCCCTTGCCTGGGGAATACCCACCTCATGGCCCTGTGCAGTCTGCCAGGAAAAACTGTGGGCTGGAGGATGTGCTGTCACTGCAAGGTTTAGGGAGGCAAAGGAAAAAGGACGGAAGGGAGGGAACATGGAAGAGAGGCTCTGGTGAGGGGTGCTAAGAGCTGATGGAGGCAGGGAAGCACAGGAAAAGGTGGGTTCTCCAAGCTGGAGAACAAATATTACCTCACAATTTAATTGTGGCCAAAGAAATGCATGCACAGGGCTGCTGCATGCTTTAACCCATGAAGTCCTTCTGTTCTTTCTGCAAAATCATTGCTGCTTGCTGCTGTGTTCAGAAAAGCTGGTTCTGAGTCATTTTAATCAGCTGCTGTCTCAAGTTTATCGGGATAAACTGAATACAAGTAAAAGTCAGTTTTAAAGTGAGGGGAGAGATGTTAAAGCCCTTGACTTCAACCTACACGCAGTAAAACCGCACAGTTCATCCACAGAGGGAGAAGACAAAAAAACAGCTTGCTTACTGTGATGTGATTTTAAAGTTGTTTTGAGATACAGAGTTAGAAATACCTAACATGGTCCTTCTTGGACCCAGTACAAGAATCCACAACTGGTTTCCTGGATTCCCTACAGAAAGCGAAAACCTTGAGGCAAATGGAGAAATGGAGAGCAAACAGGGCAGCAGGCAGAAAGCTAACCTTTGTGGACAGAGCAGCTCAGGGCTACTTATTTTATTTATTTATTTATTTTGTAATTTCTTCACACCCTGGGCCCAAGCACAGGTCCCTGGTGCTCTCCTGTCATGGGACAACCTGTCTTCTAACCCATTCTAACCACAGTCCAGGAGACAGCACAGGCCAGCAGCTATTTCCAGGAGCGTTCTGAGCACAGCGCACCTTACCTGGAGGGCAGGGGAACCTAACAGCATAGACGCAGCCAGATAATGCCCAGACAGCCTCAGCCAGCAGGGCCTGGCACTGCTGAGTTTACTAGCATTGATACCATCCAAGAACATTGCTTCACATTTCTCTTTGCTCCATGCAAATCTTTTCTTATACCATTGCACATTACACCTTTTTCCACTGCAGAATTTTCAGCAGTATCATCAAAAACATCCTGCCTGTGGATTAATAGTTCTTGCTATTCTCGTGGCTGTCTTTCACGCCTTCTCCTTCAGATTAGCCTCTTTTGGGTCCAGTGTTCTTGCTCTTTTCTTTCTTGAAGGCATTGCAGATGGAAAAACCCTTGCAATTGTGACTAGCCACACAGTAATATTTTATAATTTATCAAAAACCCCTTTAAGATTCAGCACTGCTGAAAGATACTGTACCTCTAAAAAACAACACATATTGTTGAAAATGTTTTTTAAAGTCTATTGAGTACTTAAAAATAGATATCTGCAAATATTAAGACAGGTGGATTTAGAAAAGAGTGATAAACAGTAGTATTACTTTCATTTTAAGGACAACAGAGAAAAAAAGATGAGTGATTAACCTAATATTTTCCCTATGATGTAGAGTAAAATACCTATCTGATTTCCCACTCAAAAGGAATTAAAACATTTTAATAAAGGATTATGGCTTACCAGAAAAAAATAATAGATGCTAGTTTTAAAAGAGACACTTTGGCCAAGAAAGCCCTATGACAAGTAACTGCACACTTAGACCACAAAATAAAAGGAAACAGCTAGAAATGTGCTGCTGCTACCAACGTGAGTACAATACATTCATTCCCCACTGCACAGCTGATGTTAAAGGAGTATCTTAGTCAGTATGAGGAGTGCTTGTTCTTACACGACCTGTATATTCTGCCCAAAGCTGAGAAGGTCTCTACAAACGTCCACAAGAACTTGCAGAGTAACTGGTGACAACACACTGGAATAAAAATACTCCAATCTCTCAAGAAAGGGAGAAGAGGAAAAAGTACACCTGCTGAAATCACATTTCAGCTGAATTTCAGCACTACACCCCAGAAATGTAACCTCATTTTGAGTACCTCTCATTCTAGGAAGAAAAATTCCTGGAAGAAATAAGGGTGGAGGGGGAGAGTTAAAAGCTGCAAACTTAATCAGAAGCATTATGGTTTTCGAAATGTTCCTGATTTGGACAAGAAAGCAATGCTTTCTGTTGTTAGGGATCCCAGACATGGTGCAAGAACACTCTGCAAACACGGAAAGTAAGCTTTTGAGCATGAGAATCATATGGCAAAGAAGCACCAGGTAGGTTTGCAGGCCACACTTTACACCCACAGAAGCTGAAGAACATGGAATTGGCACGTGAGTCACCCACCAGACACGAAAGAGCAGCTCGGTCCCAGCCCTGAATATGAGGAAGAGACTAGCACAACTGGGACATCTCCGGGGAAAAGGAGCCTGCCATTACCAGCTTATACCTGGATGATCATCAGCAATATAAAAACAGAAAAAAAAGGCCCTAGTTTAGCATATTACTCCTAAGGCCAGTACATTTAGCTGGATATCTGGTGGTTGAGCAGCACAGCAGCAGTGCTGGGCCCAATCCAAGTCGCAGCCTTCTGGCCCAGGAGGAGAAGTTGTTACCAAATGAAGCATGCTGACAACATATGGAGGCCTCTGCTACTGGAGCAGTTTCATCCTCATCCAGAAAGAAAGAAAAAAATGGTAAGATTATGCCAAACACACGATTCAGTTTAGGTCAGAGCTCTGCTACTCAAAAGAACCTTGGCTACCGCTACTGCTTGCAATGGACGCCAGTCCATTGTCTCAGTGCTGACTTTATATTTTTTCATTTTTTATTTTCTTTTTAAACGAAGGTAAGGATTGTGGATTTTTTTAACCTGAATTACGCATGTGTTAAGGAATTGTGTAGTACTAAACACATTTATCCAGTCTGTATCACCTAATTTTTTACTCATCCCCATCCCAACCTAACTTCAAGCATGCCTGAAGCTGTGAGTCCTCAAGTTCCCTCTTTAAAGCACGTAATCACCTATGATTTTGAAGGCATGGAAGATACACTACATTGGTCATTCCAGAAGTGGCCATTCACTGCCAATTAAGCTCCTGTCCTTGTCTTAACTTGACACCTGCTATTACTAGATGGCATAAAGCTGGGATACAATGCTTACATTCAATCTGCTACCACTGATCTGAATGAAAAATATCTTCTGTGGAAGCTGGGTGAGTTAGAGGAGAATAGAAACAATACTAAATCAGATTCAGGATTCTTATTTCCATGTTTATATTTCTGCTGTGACACTGTACATGTGAGATTTAAAAGCATAATAATAAATACATTCCGAGAGGCTTTTTATAGATAGCTAACCACTGACTTAGAGTGAAAAACATCTGACTGCATGACATGTCATGCTGCAGCACTGTACCACTTAATACCATATTTCTTCTTCTATAAACAAAATTATTCTGATTCACTAATAATTCTGTTCTCAAAAGGAATGGAAGCAATAAACTAAATGAGGATTAAATACCAGATCTTTTCATCCTCCAATGCATTAAAAGAACAAAATAATCAGACTTTCAAATGCTATGTCAAACTGTGAGAGGCAGGAAAAAAAAATCTCTTGCTTGTTTTGGCACAGCACATTCTTTACAGCTTATACTTGTTGTAAGTCTGAAAATACAACATTGCATTTGCTAACCCAATAGATCATTTTCCTATCCAAAAAAGGACAGCTTCTTTTATAAACTCTACCAACTAAGGACCATTTTGCGGGAAGTACTGCTTTATCAAGCTTTTCATTGTAAATAGCTGCTTAACTTTTTAAAACTCCTCTTCAACAAAGGAATGATTTTGATGCTGAGTAATTAAGCACACACTTCGTCAAAAGAATAATATTTAAAGTTTCCTGGTGATATTTAAAGGATGAAATATCTTAAGTAAAAAGGACACTGTCTGGATGCCAGCAATTAAATGTGGCTTTATTACCAGAAGCAAAGTCCAAATGGTGCTCCCAGAATTAATCATTTGTGGTTGACCTGACTTCAGTGTGAGAGACCCAGGCTTAGAACCTGGACTGAATGGCCACTCCACAAATGATTCAAGGTAACTGGGAAACACCAGCAGAGAGTTCTGGCTTGTTACTATCAGTGCTTTTGGGGCCCCTCTACTTGGGCATCTAAAGCCTGAGAAGCACTAAAAAAAAGTAGTCAATACTCATGATCCCAGCCACAGGGAAATTAAATTTGCTTTCAGGCTTTAGTAGTAAATTTGCTTCTCATGATTTTGGGAATTAAGTGAGAAATTCCATCTTGAAGTGGTGATAGCCTTCTGAAAATTATTGAGCAGGTAAGCAAGCCCAGATATGAACTTCAGCAAGCTTTGATTCAATTATTCTGTTTCTCAGGCTGTTATTGCTTACGCCTTAGAGGCATTTAGCACATGACATCTTCAGAAAAGGGCAGGAGGAAAGAAAGCCTATATGCGAACATCCTGATTGATGCATTGGCTCTTTTGGTCTTCACACTGCTGTAACTTCACATTGTTCTGGATACCAGCCAGCTCAGAAGCAGTTCCAGACACTGTTAACACCAGTGCACTCCAGAGAGGCACATCCAATGCAGCCCAGGGGCTTTATGTTTCGTGGTGGCACCCTGCAGTGTCCACTAAAGTGCCTACTGCAGCTGAGACTGTAATCAAGGCATTCTCAATGTCTCTCTCTCACCTGGATTCCCTGAGGCATGCACTAAAGAGGCACTACAAAGTCTCTTCCCTCTACAGAGGCACTTCTTCCTGAACTGGATAGAAACGTAATAGGAGAGGCCTCTTCTCCTCTGTGAAGTATTTTACATAAAGGTTGGGACTCATCCAGGACAGTGACATGGAACAGCCTCATTTGCTTAGAAAATTGAGCTAAAAATTAAATAACAAAGGTATTGAGTCCATACCTGATTATACCAAGAGGGTCTAAATCTTCTTCCTCTTCTTCCTCCTCTTCTTTCTTCTCACATTTTTTGGCACCCTTCACTGATACAAGCTCTGAAATTAAATCAGGTGTCTTTTCCTCTTTGAAAAAATCCAATGCCTCATTTTCTTCATCTTCTTTCTCTTTGTCATCAGGTATGTTTTTACCCTTGAAGTCAATGACACTAGTAGATTTTGTCCCTGCAAAATACAATTAAGGATGCAAAACTGAATACACGGGACTACAGTCATGTTCTATTTCATGCCTTGCACCTGTTTCTCATGATTTTGTTTGAGAAATGGTGTATATGATCAGCTTTTGTGAAACTCTTCCATTATTCCCAATTCTCCCTTCTATCCACTGATGTATTGTCATATTTCTGGTCTGTTTACTGATGTAAAGAAGTCAGGTAGAGAAAGACAAAGGAAATGAACTTTATCTAAAACACATGCTTATTTATGTTCCTTCAATGAAAACAATAGAATTTTCAGCTAGTGACTCACTGCATCCAAAGACAGTTGTCTGAGAACAAGTATCCCTCTGAAGTGCCTGTTTCTCTCCGTTGGCTACAGAGGGGCTTAAATACTCTGCTCAGATGTAGATAGCTAAAGAACACTTTTTGTTACTAATTTAATTCATCTGGACTAAAAGTACAGCACTAGATAGCATGAGAAATAGTTTCTAATGTGGCTCTTTGATTTACACTCAAAAAAGAAGCCTGAAGTTCTAACTTCCTTCCGTATGCAAGATGCAAACTGAAATACGCACTTTGACCAAGTCTTCTCACCATACTTGATATATGCAAAGCCCAGAAGAATGAGGAGAACATAACTGTTCCGTGCTGTGGAATCTCTGGATGTTCAGGAAACTAATCTAAAGTAATGAGACTAGCTAAAAATAGGCTAGCATAAAAACAAAACAAAACAAAAACACTATTGATAAATAAAATTCATTGCTTCATCCTTTTGACTGTTAAACTGACATGGCATGTGAGACACATCTCATCCAGCTTTTCATGCTTGCATGTACCTAATCACCTCGGGTAGAATTCATAACCAAATGTGTGTGCCTACACTGAACAATTGGTCTTTTCCTCCCTTTATAGGCAAAGGAGTGCTGGTCAGGGTAGGCAGTGGAGGTTAGGATGCTGCATGTAGACATCTATGTTTTACCATGTTAGTTCTACCTAAATACCTCAGAATATATTGACTGTATCTCCAACGTCTGTCAGGAAGGTACACTAGCCTGAGGATCTGCAGTGTATATACTGAATTCCACCTGGATTGGTAGGGTGAGACATATTATTCTAAGGCAGTCTTTGATGAGCAGGTCATATTACTTGCACACAATCTGTCCACAGAATATAAAGACAGTCCAGACTAATTCAGATGTAGACATCTGTACCACATACAGCGAAGACTCATGCAACACGAATTCTAAATTCTCTGTGCAAGGGGTCTGCTTTCAAGAGAGCACTGATAAGGATGGGGGAGAACTCTCAAACCTTATTTGGCACAATCCTTTTCCTAAAATGATGTAATTTTGTCCCCCTTTACTTCAGGAAGCTGATTTCAATTGTGAACTTCATGCTTGATAGAGATTTAGTTACAGTGACGTGCTCTTGTCAGTCTCACAGAACTTCTAACCTGGCCATGCTTCACACCTTTCCAAAAGTGGCAGTTCACACACGATGACTTGTTAGTACCTTGCAACTTCATCTCCTTAAAACTAACACTACACTGAGAATTCTGCGCAGCACCAGGAGTATTCCCTGCTCAGCAACTCTCAGCTGAATTAAGAGCAGAGAGCCCATCTGTTCCATTTATTCACTGACTCCCTTCTCTGCCCAAGGAACATAAGAAAGGACTTGTTTGGATTATTGGAATGGGCAACAAGAACTGGACAAGAGGCTAAGGAAAATTATATATAAAAAAAGGGCAGAGAATAGGTTTAACTAAAAAAGCATCACACTTTTACTCAAATATTTTCGAGGGTCAATAGTACACACTTCAGCAATTCCCAGTAGTTTTATTAGGAATGAAAAACAGGCAAAACATGGAGCAGTTGTTCACTAAAGGAGCCCTGCACTGTCTTTTCAAGGTCCATTCCTACACTGGCAGTAAATGATTATTTAGCCTTCTAAACTCACACGTTCTGTAGTACAGCTTTGGTATATGCCTAAGGAAAATGAGAGAGGGTGCAATGGATATCTTAAAAGCAAGTACTGTGGCATCAGTGCTTCTGAGTAAGGTGTGTGTCGACTGGAAAGAAGGGAAAATAACAGCAAACATGACTATGCAGCACTATAGATGCACAGGAGAATATTTTTAGTCACAGCCTTTACTCTGGCATTCTCTAGTTCTTGACTACCTCAGTCAAGTACTTAATGCAGCTTCTATTAATCACATTCATGGGAAAAGGGACACTCACATCTTTTAGTTACCTAAAAATTCCAGTAACTCAGGACATATTGCTAGATCCTCGTCTTTTGAGATGAATTTCATGATGTCATTGAACATTGCTCTTCGTTCCCAAATGTCGGATTCCCCCACAAAGAGAACTTTTCTAGGCAAGGGTGGAAGAGAAACCTGTGGATACCGGGCTGCCAGTCTGTGGTAGAGCTCTTCTATCTCACTGTACTTCTTGGAGACCTGCAACAAAACATGTTGTCTGGGTAAGTTTCTTTACAGGCAAGAGGGAGACATGGGCAGCAAGCAACAGGTTAAGCACTGTGAAACATTAAACCTGGAAACTGAAGTAGAAAACATGTATTACCGAGGAGATTTACATAAAGCCTGGTAAGAGCCTGTTATCTCCACAGTGAATCCCCAAACACTGTTGCTGGTCTTCTAATTCTGTTATTAAAATCTGCTCCCTAATGAAATAGAAGCTCATTGCCAGGTACCCAGCATCCATTTGCCTGACTCATCAGTTAATTAAATACTGGGAAGATCACTGCTCCAAATACTTTTCTCTGACAGCAAAAATTCTTGTCCACTAAAAATGAGCTACTTGGTGACCAGCTCCAAAAGTCAGGAGGCAAAGCCAGGTACATGCCTGATGGAGAAAGCAGAGTGAATCTTTTCACCCCTATGCCAGAAGGCAGATTTCTCAGCCCTGGTGGGTTTTGGTGTGCTTCTGGCTGTTGAGGCCTAAGCAGCTGGCACATTTGCTGCCCTGCACAGCACCTAATACAGAAACCCAAGGGCACAGACCTCAGCTGATCCCTGACTCCTTAGTTTATCCATGAGAAAATGAAAACGACTTGGTCATGGCCTACAGATTCTTATACAAAGAGAAATTGCCCACAGCAGTCATTCCTTCTACAAAGACAGGAGAAATAAGGCTCATGATACAAGGAAAGCAATAACCATGGGAATGCTGGTTAGAAATAGGGTGGCTTCCACGCCGCAGTCGGTTTTGAATTCAGGACTGCAAAACAACATGCGAAAAAAAAATAATAATCTAATCATGCAAACAAAACACTCTAACTGACATTAGAGGCATAATGGAGAGTGACTGTCATGCTATGTGACTGTGGTATTATACAGCCAATATATTCATCTTGATGCTCCACAGCCCCCAAACCTATTAGTGTGTCTCAATGAACACAGAGCTATTTAAAGAACAAAACAAAACAACAGCTCCAAAACTAGTGCTAGCAGAGAGTGTATGGGACAGATCCTCTGCTAGGGTGCAACACTTACCCTCCTGGAACATGTTCTGGTGAACTCTAGTGGAGTGAATCTCAATTAATACTGTGCTTGAAAAGATGGAGAGACTCAAGCACCACATGTTGGGATGGAAGAAAGCAGAATACTTCCACCAACACGGTGATAACAGAAAGTCAACCCAACAAAAAGCACAGAAGCAACTGGGAAACAAGTTTAGATTAACCCAGAATCTATCCCCCACAACCTCTACCAGCAAACTAAACAGTATCGGGGCATATTCCCAGTAAGTGGAACTTGATAGTGGAACTTGTCTACTGGAACCTGATAGCGCCTGGCTCAGCTTTGACTCTGGGCAGGCAGCAAGCCCTCAGCTAATTTTTTCCATCCAAGGCTTAGCCTGGTGCACAGAGCACTCAGTAGCCAGTTTGGGCACTGCTAGCCTTTGTGGTTGGTAAGAAAGTCCAATACTGTGGATGCAGGCAGACTGTGCTGCCCTCCAGGCCAGAGAGCAGGCCCTGACATTAGCAGACACACCTAGACTACCTCACTTAACTAGACATTGCCACAAAGAACAGTAACCAGCCTAGCTTTCATGCTTCCCTGCCTTTCGGAGTAATTATCAACCACGCTAGGTGATTTGAAAAATGTTTGCATTTTGGTTGTACAATGATCACTCCAGGTTCGGTGTCCACTAATAAAAGGCAAGCAGCCCTATCACAAAGATCTGAAACATGAAAACAAACCTGAGTTGACAGGGGAATAAGAAACAAAGATTTTAGACTTGGCTCCTGTATTCAGCACAGGCAAATGCAGGCGACATTGTCCTCTCCAAGCAGATCTGCCATGCAATTCAGCAGCCAAGAACTAAAGTGAAGGCAATAAAGAGGTGTTCCCAGGATAACATGATCCTCCCTTTGAAAGATACCCCAAAAACAGAGGGGAAAGCAAATCTGGAATTTGTGAATGGCTGTACATTTTCAGTCTGCTGGGTCCCAGTAGCACTCAGAACAGGGTATGGTATCAGAGTGCCTTCCGAACACACTGTGTAACCATGAGTGTAAGGGCAGTGAGGAAATCACCAGTACTTCTGAAAAATAAACAATATTATGCTTTGCCCAGAAAAAAAAAATCAAGCCTGATTTGTGAAAAATGCTTATCATCTAATTAATTGCAATAATAAATAACATTAATGCCTGAAAGCATGAGAAGACAGGAGACAATAACCAAGACCACGCCAAAACAGCTATAAAATACTCCAAAAGGAACAGTAAACTGAGACATAACAACTTGTTTCTCTCCCCTCTCAATTTTCGTTCCTCCTCTATCAAAATCCATAAGTTATTCATAAATCTCAATTTATGTCTACTTACACCACTGAACCGAAGGTAAACGCACACCCTCCCTCACATCCCATTGCTAACTGAGCTGCTGTGAATCTGCATGGGCGCTGAAGCCCACCACCAACCATAGCAGGAGACACAGCGTGCACAGTGTAATAACACTATATGCAAAGCATTCTGACATACTGCCCAAAAGCCTGCAACACACCCTGCAGACCAACATCCAACAGTGTGGGGATGCCCTCTGCTGGGATAATCTACCATCCACACAGGCTGTGAAACCTCCAGCCCCTGCCAGCTCTCTGCCTCCTGTGCCTCAAACCCTGTCTGCTGCTGGCTCTTCATCTTCCTTCAATTCTGTTGTCATCTCTGCTGCATTTCCAGCACCAAAACCAAGGTAGTAAGACTGGCAGACGGTACCAACCTCAGTCCTGGTGCATGTGGCTCTCCCTGTCCCAAAGCAGCAGCACAGCAGGGGCCTTGCACAGCACTGTCTAGGTCTCACAGGGTTCTCAAGTCGAGAATGCACAGCATTTGCACAACTTTCCAGTCAAGAAGATGGCCCTATCACGGCCATTATTGACCCTTGCACTTTGATGTCCTCTGACAATCTTCCAAGAGAAAGGCACATCAGCACATGGCAAAATTAAATCTTTCTTTTCCTGGTTACCATTCACAACCCTTTGAAATGAGGCGGTGGTTTCTATGGTCCAAAACATCAGGTTAAAAAACAAAATGTTGGTCTAAAGCCTATATCATCAATCCTAATCAGGTAACCAAATTCCATTTGATTAATACTAAAATATTTGTCTTATGTTACCTATAATTCCTCTAGGTCTTGATCCTGCAATCATCTTCTCCCCTCCAAGCCCCTCTCTGAACTCACACGAATGCGGCTGAGCCAAAGCCCCACCTGCTGAAGTCAGCCCGAGTGCACTGGCTTCAAGGGGGTTCTCTCAAGTCACAATATCAAAGGCTCGATCTACTTAACTTCAAAAGAGTTAATCATGCAAATACAGCAAAGGATGTGCATATTTGCCGGGTCAGGACCCTATTTGCCTGTAACAATTAACTTTCAAGGCAGAACTGAAAGAGAGACAGGGATGGGCTGAGTGCTTTTTTGCACCAGAAACAGATAAGTAAGATGAGTATGATCAAATATAGCTAGAAGGTTAAGAAAACCACCGGGAAGTTCAAAGTGAAAGCCTGAAGTTTAGTGCTAATCCCTCAAATCTCATGCATGTGCCTTGCCCCCTTCTTCACAAGAACCTCGTGTGTGAGAGGAGCGCAGCAAAATGCCTGCAGGACACGAGCCTGGGACTCTCAGATGTGCAGGGGAGAATTCCATCCCACTCAGTGTTAATGGGATTTAATGCCTCCTTTTCCTAGGCTCCTTCTCCTTTTAATGCCCTGTTTCTGACCTCAAACCTGGCTTAATATGCTTTTTGTTTACAGAGTAGATTTCAAGGAAATGGAGGCCTCAGAGCTAACTTTGGCCAGCCAATGCATGCGAGTGAAGAACACGCCTGATTTTACAGTATTTCATGAAATACATAGGGCTAACGTGACTTTCTTTTTAAAAATCCCACTTCTTACCACTGTCAGAAGATGGAGGTACGGCAGCATTATGCTTTCAAACAGCCAGCAGCTTTGGGCACAGGAACAGAAAACATCCCAGCATCCCTTCTCACAGAAAACACAACCTAAGCTTCTACAGCACACTTCCAAGTTAAGCCATCCCAGAATCAGTGTTGCTTGGTGACCTCGTGGGTATGCATTACAGCAGACTTTAATTACACGACCACATGCTGTTCTCCCCACCTGTTTTACCCAGCAGAAGAGCAAGCACTCTAGTATTTCTTTTTTAATGAACATGAATTCTTAATGGCTCCTGAGCCTATTGCCACACTGAGCAGTTTCTCTTTTCCCCTCACATCCCCGAGGTTGTAACGTGAAGGAATGCATCTCCACAACATACCTGTATGGTCAGGAAACGGCAGCCCCAGCGCGTAGATTTTGAGGCCCATAGAAAGAAGGCCAACATATGCAAAGAGCCAATACTGAAAGCATAGACAAATACACACCCACATAATTTTACTCCTTTGTTTTATGAGAGGAAGACAGTCCTGCAGTAAATTCCTCCAAAAAACATGTTGTGCCTGTCAAACACCAGCAGTTATTTGTTCAGCTCTGAAAAAGAACAAACCTGACTAACAAATGGAACCTGTAAAAGAGAAGTAATTAAGCTAGGCACAAATAGAATGAGAAAGCACTATAGGTTGGGTGGGTTTTTAATTAGGCTGGGAAGAGAGAAGTTAATTGTGGAAAAAAAAAAAGGTAAGGTGTGGCTAGAAGAAAAGCATTTAAGATAAATAAAGCCTTTTATTCTTCTCACAGAAAATGGCAGATCTGCAGGCAATAATTAAGTGTTACCTTTGCAGCAGTACCTTATGCAGTACAAAAGATAAAACCAACTTCATTGTTTCAATGGGACAAGAGGATTCTGACCTTTGAAAGAAATACAGCTGAGTTTTCCTTTAATTACCAAATATAACCTTAAGGTTAAGCAGTTCTACAACCCATCTGCTGCATATTACAAATGACATTTTTTTTTTTAATTAAAAAATCCTTCCAGTTCCTAAGAACTTAGATCTGAAGGTCATGACGGATGTGAATTTCTTCTTCTCTTAACGCTTCACAAACATTTCAATTCGAAATGCCACAGTCCCATTATGGCTGGGGAACAAAGGACTCCAGATTGCTTGAATACACAGTGAAAGCTTGTAACTCCACATGCCAGATCTGAAATCTCTTTTTGCTGCTTGTCTCATTTTGGCCATAGGTACATATCGCATCTTGACCCAGTGTGATCTAAATTGCAGCCCTGAGGTCAGAGTTAGCTGAGGGGATGCTTCTGTCCTACTCACCATCTTTTTACAGGGGACACAGAGAAGTTCTTTGAGCAAGAAATACTGCACAATCACATCGCTGCCTGCAGCGGCTCACAGCCTAATGAACAGAAAGCCAGTTTCACTGCTGCCACCTAGAGCACGAGAGGGTAGAGAACAGGAACTTCAATTGGAAGCAGGCAGAGAACCAGCTGGACAAGGAAAATCAATTTTTGAGGGTAAGAAAGAGAGGAGGGAGGAGGAAGAAAAAGAAAGACAAAGGGTCTCAAAACACAGATCTGGCTCCTGGGGTAGCCAAAACTGGTTTATCATACCTGGAGCCAATAAAAATCCCACCACACCTACCAGTCTCCTGTAACTTGTCATCTCAGCGTTGCAACGCTGGCTCCTTCCTCCAACCTCTCAAATTTTATAGGTTCCACAATACCCGAAAAAGTTCCTTCTCCTATTCTGCTCACACAGGGAGGAAGGCAGAACAGATATACGGTTCTTTCTTTTTCCTCCTTCAGATGTCTCATCTCACCCTCCCTTGCTATGCAAATGTAGTGCTAGACCTGCTGCCCAACATAACTCCCTCAGTCAACTGGGTCTTTTGCACTTTGCCTGAAAATCATCTGGGAAGGGCTCTTGGTTCTTGTTTGTGCTGGTATAACATGCAGCAGGACGGGGCATTCTGCAGCCACAAAGCACAATGGGTGCAATTCACCTCACCCAGCAGCCACAGGGTTGGGATTTACCTCCAGGTTAAGACAACTGTTGGCGTGCCTGTGAGGCGTCTCAGCTCTCACAACAGTGACACATCCTTTTGGAAAGACATGTCTGAAACTCATACTCACACAGAATATCTCAGGTAGGGGATTCAGCTGTCTCAGCACAACCAGCTAGAGGTTGATGGTGTACAGTCTCTTACCTCATTTTGTTCCAGGACAGCACCACTGCCTTTACGTTCTGTGTCAAGTTGCAAGGCGCTGTGAAGATATCTCAGATAACTCAGGGCTTCTCAAATGGTACCAACCACGCTTGATAAGCAAATCAAGTTCCTCCATGCCACAGATGCTAAGCTACATGGTTCTTGACAGTACTGTACTGACTGCAATGGGATCTTAGAAATCTGTGGCAAATGCTGACATCTTACCACAGAGAACAGACTGTTCTGCCTAAAAACAGGCATCTCATGTCATCATGCTTTGGGGTATCCACGGTGGTGCATGGGGTACTCAAATATCAGACAGGACCTAAGGGTGGGAGACCCACAACCTTCTGAAGGCTTTGTGAGAAAAAAAAAACAGAGCATCTCAGGTGGTCTTGACAGTAAGTTGTGTGCAACTCAACTAAACCTTAAGCCTTTTTAGCCTGGAGTTGAAGCCCCCCAACCCAGATATCAAACATGCAGAATGCTTTCCCTTAACAGTCAAAGACTGTTTGGCATTTCCAGAGGATGGCTCAACTCATCCCCTTCTCCCCTAAGAGACTAAGATTAAAATATCTGACTTACACAGAGGTAAGTTAGGGCAGGTGAATCCCTCTGTTCCTTCCAGTAGCATGTACAGAAAAGACTCGCTGAAATGAATCGATGCAAAGCGTCCATCCTCCAATCTCCCATCTCAGGGCTTTAAATAACTCTCAGGCACCAAACTATGTAATATATCAGACTTAGTCAGCTGAAAAAAAAGTATCTGATGAGATAAATGTTATTCCCATCAGGCTACACCACAGTCTTCTTCTTCATAAAGAACGAAATGTCAAGGGGTCTGACCAGAGGAGAAATCAGAAAGGTTCATTTCACTTGAGAAGAGCAGCTAAGTGCAGAAAATCCCCCTACTCAGAGAGAACAGACGTGGAAATGAACAAGCTCAGCAAGCAGGGGCGCCACAGTAGGAAGGCTGTTTCTTGTCTGTAGAGAAGAGCTGATCTCAACTACTTTTGGTAAGAGAAGCAAAGAGTTAGATGGTAATTGGCCAGTGTTAACACCCGAGGTTTAGTCAGCTTCTTTCTTCCACAGAGCTGCATGGAAATATTGCATAATACAAGCAGGCACTGCTGCAGAAAAATAAAAGATCCACATCATCTTCTCTTCTGCCCATGTCTGACCCTTCCCCTGTCCTACAACAAGTACTAATGTGTGCTGTGCAACTCACAGGCTCAAGAAACAGGTGTAAGTTGGTACTAAAACAACTCCCAAATGCAGTTTTTAGCCAGGACCAGTTCCTCAGCTGGCATTACAGAACAGCCACATGACAACTGTCACGAAGTAGGAAGCACTGCAAGAAAGAGAACAGGCATTTCCCCTGGAACAGAAGGGGAAAACAGAGCAGCCTTTTATGCCAGCACTGCCTTCTACCATAAGGCTATTGCCTAAGGACTGCAACAAGTGTCAGAGATCTGCTCCTCACTGTGCACTGTTTCACAAAACTGATGTGTTTCTTTGCAAATCAGACTGTGTGCAAATCCATTTATCAGCTGTGTCCTAGTGAGCATGAGTTATACTAGAGCTAAAGGTCTACCAGGTAACCACACACTCACATCACTCCAACATTACAGGTATCACCAAAACATCTGCAAGGTGCAGATGCCCATAGCACACAAGAAGGTGCACGACTTCAGAGTCCCTTTATAGTGAATGGGCAGAGAAACACACTTTTTGGGTGTGATTCAGCAGACAGCTGAAGAGGATCCAATGAAACGTACCCTAAACGCAACTTTTTCTGTCTACTCGGCAGACAGCCCAGGGTGAGACACCTCAAATGAACACACACATGCTAGAGATGGAATTAATTTCACCTGTTTTAAGTAACATACTGTGTTTTCAAACCTTTACTCAGCAAGTATTAGGAAAAAGACAATCTGATTCACTTATGTTTTATAAGGACACTTCCTTGCAAAACTTTCTTATTACAGTTTAAAAACCATGTCAAGCCTAATAGATTTATCTACTCCAAGGCTAATTCCTCCTATTGCTCCATGTGACTCTGTTTCATTCATTGTATATTTATTTCACGTTTATGCACCAAGTCCCACTATTCATACATGTATCTGAGAAACTAATTTTGTAGCAGAATTTATAAAAAGCTCGATTAGCTTCTACTTGTTGACCCATAATGCAAAATGCTTTATAGCGAACAAGAAACAGACAATATTGCTTTGAGCTCCTGGAATAAAAAGTTCAATTAATAAATGTATAATATTCCTATTGCAGAATTACAGAGTGCATTTCCCTATCAAGGACCTTGACACAAGGAGGCTGCAATAACAAAGTATCTGCTACATCGGAATCAAAATAATCAAAGAAGATTAAGAAAGCAAAAAGCTCACTGCTAACATGGCGCTGATCAAACATTTACCATAAACTGAACAACATCCTCAGGCTTGTGCTTTGCAGATTTGAAGGCAGCCAGGCGGGTAACTACGACGATGTGATACTCTACGTGGCCAGACATCATCTTCCCACGGATTTCCTGGTATTCTGGCACTGACAAATCCAGCCCCGTGTGTTTATTCTGAATTTGCCTAAGGAGAAAAATAAAATACATACAGAGTTCAGGCATCGGCACAGAGACTTAAATGATACTCCCTGAGGATCCCATTCAAAGTTCCAGAAAGTCAGTGCAAAGACCCCCATTTCTACAAGACCCAGGACAGACCCTACACCCCAGGGTCTGTTTATACACTGCAGGAATACAAATTTGCACAGACTTCACCCATTTTAATATGAAACAATACATATTGGTTTTGCATATTATTACAGTCTCCACGAATGCTGCCCTAGCCCAGTAGGGCAGATGAGAAGATGCCAAGATCCCTGTCTCATTGTAACGTGCTCTGAGGCAAAGCTCTGTTCACTACAATTGAAGCCAAGCCCTATTCACCTCTCCTTTGTCTTAGGACATCCTGAAAAGGGCCAAAAAAAGGACTAAGAAACTTGTTTGGATGCTGGGACAACTTTATGTTTGTAAGAGCTATCCAAGGAACTAGATTAAAACTTGGAATACAGAGATGTTGGAGCTGACTGCTGGGCCAGCTATGCTGTTTCCATCTGAGTGCTCTCTGGATGCATCTCCGAAGTGCTTCCTTCCTACATGTGAGTGAACCCTTTAAATGAAATCAGAAAACACGTTTCTCTTCATTAAGCACTTTTACTGTTTTTTTTTTTTTTTTTTTTTTTTTTAACCTTAGCTATCTGGGCAATGCCAAATCCCATCTTCCCTGGACTCTGTGGATTGCAGAGGTGTCTTGTGGAATTCTTGCCCCTTTCTTTAGGAAGTTCAGATTTGCTGACACAAAGGCCCTTTCACCTAAGGATACATTAGGCATGTGAATTTAAAATAGGCCTTAAAGTGGTTTAAACGATCTAGTTTCAAAGAAAGTTTTGAAAGGCTCATCTCGTCATGTCAAAACCTGACAAGTTCTTTTGAAACTTGAGTTTTCCCAAGAAGGCAACTTCTGAATCTTCAATGCAAAACTAAAGCTTTTTAAACAGAATATCTCAAGAGTTCTCCATAAATCAAATACCAACAAGCACAGGCACAGGCTCAGTTTTTGATCCAATTCTCTTTGCAAGCCATATTTAAAACATCAGGGCTTTAACCACAGTTCTACTGTCACTGAGGCTTTCTGCTAGGTACCTAAATGCCATTCTGGTTGCTCCAATGTTGTCCTCACCTGCTGCCAGCCAAGGACTTTTCTTTACACTAGCAGACAAAATTTTGTTCTCAGTTACAGGATGCAAACACAGAAGCAACAGCACTTACGTGTAAATACACAGGTGTCCTTAGAACCCCCTGGCTGGCACACAGCAGTCTGCTGAACCCTTAAACAAGTCATTATCTGGAGTGTTGTCTCCTGCAGCGGCAGCCAAAACGCTGCCTAAAAGGACACCTGTCAGTAAAATCAGCTGGATCTGGATTTTTTTTTTCTAGTATATTTGCAGCAGAGCAAATGCTCTCCAGATGTGCAGCCACTCTAAAGTCGTGACTGTAGCTACAGCAGCAAACGGGGCTGTTTACTGGAACTCAGGAGTGACTTATTTCTGTTAACGCAGCCACAGAGAGAGCATACGTGATAAATTAACCTGCTTTTTGCTTCTGATAAAAATAAAAGAACAACCACTGTCAAGCCAATCCTCCTGTATAGCCTTATTTAGCTTGAAACATCAGCCACGTAGCAATGTACTGAGATGAGACAACAACGTCATTGTAAGCCCTGCTGCATCAGAGAGTTCGAATAATGCCAGGGAGTTAGCAAGCACCTTACCTACACCCAGGCTTTTTTATTTGCAAGTTGTTAAAAGTCTCCACTAAAATGACTGTAATGGAAAGGGATTAGAGGGAAATAGATACATTTTTGTTTGTTTGCTTTACACCTTGTGATCACTTTCATTATCATCTTTCACACGAAACCTACCACTATTACCTCCTCCCATGGCAACAGGATAACGTGGTTTTTTAAATATAAAAATAATTCTAAACCAACAGAAGTCAGCAGGGAGGCTGCAACAGGTATGACATAATATCCAAAGCACACTCTAATTCTTCTAATGCCTTGGTTTCAAAATAAGCAGCCCCCAGTGTTTTAATTCATTATATACTGTTATTGTTGTTATTCAAATGGGAGCAGCACCTAAAAAACAAGACAGAAATAGCTTCACTGCATTTTTTCACATCAAATACAATCATTTTCACACTGGTGGCCTTAAAAAAAAGAAAGAAAAAACAGAAAGCTGGTTGTTAATATATTAATAATAATATATTAGACACACAGGCTTATTGCTCCTGCTTCTAAGTTAAATCTAGATGCATATATCTGTAAGTCAATTTTGTCTACAGTACAGATGGATCAGGGGACACTTGGGCACATGGTTAATTTTCCTAATACAGATGACCTCACCTGAATACAATGAGAGCATTCATAGCACTAATATTGTGCTTGCACAAGCAGATCAAGGAGGAGCAGCACAGGACAGAGGAAGGAGAGATTATATAAAGGTCAGCTGAGCAGGGCAGTTTCCGCAGTTCATGGAAGAATCACAGGTCTTCACCCTGTATTTTGAGTTGCATATAATGTAGAGGCTGCGCAGTTCAATTAATCTGCTTTCTGCGCTGAAAGGCCAAGATGCAGAAAAAGGAAAGAAGCCATTGCTAAGCAGGAAAGCAAATAAGGGATGTGAGTGCTGTGACCAGAGAAACTTCACTCCACTGTGTATGTACCAAGAAGGCGGACTTTGTACTTTGTCTTGACACAGTCAGCCCCTGCAGCAGCTCCAACAACCTCTCCTCCTTCCATGGAAGACCCCAAAGGGGACCAAAGTCTGACTACCCAGGTCAGAGTACAAGATGAAAAGACTTGAACACTTAGTTTCTTTACAAAATGAAGGCAAAATATCTGACACAAATTAGCCAGCAAACATTTTTATTTCTCTGTGTAGTCTAACTACACAGGTACAGATTATTATTTATTTGTATTACCATTAACTAGAAAACCTACCCCCAAACCTGTGTATACAAAAACAGTTTTAAAAGTTCACAACTATACAGCTATCTAATCTCACAAGACAGAAAATATATTCAGTTGTTAAAGCCTTAAGCACACACATATACATCTAATTTTATTACTGAAGGTATTACAACATCAGCGGGACAATGTGCAAGTCCCTTCACTGTAAAATAAATCCAGGTGTTCAGATTTCCACCTCGCAGCCTAAAACCTAATATAAAGTCAGTCCTACAAAACGTGTATGTGAGTTCAGTCAGATCTGTTTGAAGGTTCAAGACCACTACTCCAAAGGCAGTCAGGCCCTGACACAGCAAAGTATTTAAGGATGAAAATCATGGCTTTGAAGTTCGTGTGATTGAAATAGTTTTGCCTTGTGTCCTAGGAGGTAGGTGCGTGAGTCCAGACCGTGCTGAATCAGCACTTCTGCTCCTCGTATTACATCTGATAGCCAACTACTTTCATGTGGTCTCAAACACCTTTGGGGAAGGGGGAGGAGGGAACCTCTATCACTGCTCTATAAAGATTGCCACAAGCGTTTTCTTCATGAGGTGCTGGCTCGGCACTTCTAGGGAAATACAGGCTTGAAAAATGTAATACAGCTCAAAACAGTGCTTCTGCACCCACCTAGGGCACATTTGGTGCCTACGGCTAGAGATGTGAGAAGGTGTGAAAACAGAAGAAACTTATTTTACTTGTTCCTGGCCTGGTCTCAAAACCAGACTGACTGACTCCCTGTGGCCTTTGGGGCATGGGTCTGGTGGTGGGGACGTGATGGGATGGGACGGGATGGGATGGAACATGATGGGAAGGGAAGGGACATGACGGGAAGGAAAGGGATGTGATGGGATAGGACGTGGTGCAGCCTTGCTCAGCTAGAGAGGTGTTTATAAAGCCAAGCCTAAACCTATTATTCAGGCATCACATTCTGCCCCGAAAACACCCCAAAACACCCTCCCCCCACCAAGCTGGGGGACCGGGGGACCGCGCTAAGCCCCCTGCTGAGCCCCCACGGAAGGGCAGCGCCTCTCAGCTACCACAGAGGCCACCACGCATGGCGAACCAGATGCCAGCAGCACCTCTTCCGGCAGCAAATTGCCAAAAAACTCGCGGAACTGCCCCAAACCCCGAGTGTCCCCGCTGCAAGGGACGCCGGCAGCCGCCTCCCTGGGCGTGTCCTCAGCGCCCACCGCGGGCTCCCCGCGATGGGGGGGGTCCCTTCACTCCCCTCCTTTTCCTTTCTCTGCCCTTCCCGGCCCTTCCCTTCCCCTCCCGGCCTTTCTCCGATCCCTTCCCCGCCGAGGGCAGGCCGCAGCCGGCTGCTCGGTGGCGGCAGCTCCCGGCGAGTTGGTGCCACCGGTACCTGGTGGTGACGAGCGCGGCGGGCGCCGGGCCGTGCTGCATGGCGCTGGCAGCCGCCCTCCTCCCGGGCCAGCCCCGGAGCCCAGGAGGCTGTGACGGGAACCCGCGGCGGATGTTTGCCGGAGGGCGGTTCTGGTGCAAAAGGAGGGCTGGAGAGGAGAGCAGGGAGGGAGGGGAAAAGGGCGGCCCCGAGCCGTAGTCGGCAGGATTCGAACCTGCGCGGGGAGACCCCAATGGATTTCTAGTCCATCGCCTTAACCACTCGGCCACGACTACACCGGCGGGCGGCCTTCTTGGGAGCGAGCCCCAGTAATTTTGTCTTGGCTTTTGGGGCCTGATGGTGTGAGTGCGCCAAAACATTTCCCCTACCCCCCAGTGACACCTCTGTGCTCTCTTCTGAAGTGGGAAGAAGTTGTGTGCCCTACCCTGCTGTATCTGCAGGTTGGAAGGGACCTCGCCTGCCCCAAGCCCTGCTGCTGCTCCACCAGCCTGCCCCACAGAGCCTGCTGCCCTCCACACCAAAACGCTGTCCTCATGAAGTCACCAAGTCCATGTGAAGATGGGTGCTTCAAAAACTGGGGCTGTGGTCTGCAAACAGAAGTGACCACCCAGCCCCAGCATGCTGCTGGGCTCTGTCTTTGACCCGGCAAGATGAGCACCACATCTGTACGTGCATGAGGAAGTCCTAACACAGCCCAAGTTTGTGATTTCTTAGCAAGTGTCATCATCATGTGGTGTTTTTATAACAGCTCACCCTGTGACAAAAGAATCACAGATTTGGAGAATAAATGCCTCAGTGTTGCTAACCTCCGAGGCTCTGAAAGTAATCATTTGACTTATCCATGAGGTTAGGATATGGGCTTTAATCACATGGTGACTGTGAAGGCTGTGTTTATGAAGGAATCTCAGTAAAGCAGCTGTACGAAAAAACCAACCCTGACAGAAGCAAACTCTAAGATGCATATAGAGCAGACTGCTGGAGCTGTGCAACTGTATTGCCTTCTTCAAAAGCAACATCCCTGAATATTTGGAGCATAATTTCACAGAACCACAGAATGATTGAGGCTGGCAGGGGCCTCTGGGTTCATCTGGCCCAACCCCTGCTCCAGCAGGGACACCTCAAACAGGGTGCCCAGGACCACATCCAGGTGGCTTTTGAAGATCTTCAAAGAGGACACTCCACAGCCTCTCTGGGCAACCTGTGCCAGTGCTCATATAAAGAAAATGTTTCCTCATGTTCAGAGGGAACCTCCTGTATTCATGTTTGTTCCCTGCAGCAGAGGGTAGGCCTAGTAATGGTAGAAAATCATAATTTTGTTAGTGATGTTACACCATTATTGGTGTTGGTTTTCAGATGTGCTGCATGTCCTCCTACCAGCTTTCCCCTGCATGTTTCCAGCTGGTGATCAGGTGTGAAGAAGCCCCACTGCCACTGTGCCCAATGGGGTCTGACCAACACCCACCCATGGGCTCTTTTCTGACTGAGGAGGAAAAAAAAAAAAAAAAGTGAGAGAGAGAGAAACAGTTAAAATAGTTTAAAAATAGTTAAATTGAATAAATTTTCTATGTAGCATTCAAAGCAACATGAAAGTGTTGCTTTTTTACAAGAAGCGATGGGAAAAAATATGCAGTCTCAGACGTCTTTCTTGCCTCAGTTCACTTGTGTATGTGCAAAGTAGAAGGGAAGAAACTCTCAACCTTCAGTGCTCACTTCTTGGGGACTACTGGCCTTTTTCCAGCCTCTTAACTCTCCAATATTGACTGGTTTGGTTGTTTTATTTTTATCCATTCAGATAAAAGCTTCAAGTTGAAGAAGGTGCTCAGAGAAAAGGAGGCCAGTATGATTTTAGTCAAAGACCTCTGGAAAGTAAAGAGGAATGAACAGGAGAAAAGTAATTAAGTTAATGGTTGAAGGAACTTCATTTGTGTTCAAGATGTATGAGGATTGTGAAGTGTCCATATGAGAGGAGCTCTTGCTGAAAGATGGTCCTATCCTGAAAACTTAAATTAATAGCACTCCACAACACAAGTGTAATGGAGAAGGCAGGTTTTAAACAAAGAATTTAAAGAGAAAGACAGGTAACCTTGACAGCTGGTGTAGAAGTTTCATCACTCAAGTGGCTTTTTCAGTTTCATTATCATTATGATAAAAAATCTTTTGGCTGCCATTACTTCAAAAAAAAAAAAAAAAAGAAAGAAAGAAAGAAAATATAATGAGTTAGTTTCAGAGTTCAATAATCACACACCTAATATATGTAACATCAATTATGATACAGTATCCTTATAAATCTCATGATTTTGGGATACCTTTGGACATTTGGTTCAGTAGTATGGTTCTTGTCATCTGTGAGCACCCACTGTGTAACCACCTGAGCTGACTTTCTTGGGATAAAACCTTGCCTTCTTGTCATATTAAAGTAACTTGTTTTCACTGTATCTAGTGGTTTCTCATGTTATGGTATGAAACAAGTGCTATCTTGCATCAGGGCTACTATGTCTGGCACTGACAAGGTTCTCTCAGAGCAGAAGGCTGCTGGAGTCTCAGCAGTGGCTGATAAATGAATAAATATAATCATTTTTTTCTTAATTCTTCACTAAATTCCTCTTAGGGAGCAACGTTTTTTTTTTTCTACTCTGCCTCCATAGTGCCTATCTGCTTTTCTACTTGCTGATTATACACACACAGGAATGGGTCCTACATGTGTTTCCTTCAGCACAAGGAGAATGCCCCACGTAACAGGGATAGGGGTGGGATGTTACTATCCATGTTGTGCGTGAGCTTTTGGCAAAGGCATCTGACGATGTATGCATGCCACAGCTCATGGACCAAACCCTGCAGCATCAAACATCAAGCAGATCCTATCTAAACCACCCTCCAAAACCCTGCTCCCAGACATCCAGCACAGCCCCGTGGATGCTGCAGACCCAATGCCACAGACAGCCAGGTAAGAGCGACTTCGGCTCAAGGAGTGTGAGCATCAGCCGTCTGCCTCTGGACTAATTTTTCTGTCCACTAGAGAGCACTCAAATACAACCAATAAACCACTGAGAGGTTGCTGGTGCTGACTGCAGTCCCCTCCCTGGGTCTCACTCTTTGGGATCCAGCTGTTCAGTCCTGTGTGGCAGCACCTACCTGTGCAGACAATCCCAGTGACACCAGTCTAACCTCATGACTCTGAGACCAGTTACCTCGAGATTTTCACTAGAGCTGAAGCCAGACAGGTGCTGGGACTGCATTTGCAGTTGGGGCTGACATTTGTATTTATTTTTCATACACAGTCCCCTAAGGAGATTTCAAAATGTAACGCAGAGGAGTTTTCACATGCCTCAACACCAAGAGGGCTGTGGGGTGAAAAAGGGGGGCAAGAAAGAAATGCAAAAGTTTGAAGTCAGCAGCCCACAGCTGCTGTTCCCTGAGTCCTTCCCCTATAACTGCACAGAGCATTGTTTTGTTGTTGTTGTTGTTGTTGTTGTTGTTTTCCAGACTATAGATCATTCTCCATCCACCAGGCTGGGACAAGACAGGCAAGGAGCTACAGAGAGAACTGATGAAAAACAGCATCCACCCCTCTCCAGCACCTATAAATGGGCACAGTCCCATCTGCTCTGTTTTGCAGGACCTGACTCAAAAGCTTTCCCCTTTCCCTTTGCTGTGGTGACCTAAAAAATACATGAAGGAAGTTTGCAAGGACTTGGTGGCTGCCAGGTTCATGCTCTGACACCTGTAAACTGGCTAACAAGCAGCTCCTGGCCTCTTTGAGGACCCATTTGGTGAAGCAAGGGGAAACCCCGAGCAGCCAGGAGCAGCTACAGTGCAAAGCTCAGACCCAAGAGGTGCAGGGGATGATTCTCCCTGTCCCCTCAGCTCTGGCTGGGACAAAGCAGATTTGCACCAAGGAGCCTTTTGCCAGATGTGCCGGAGACCATCTTCTGTGGGCTCCAGGCTCCCACAAAGGGTTAAGGTGAGGAAGGAAAACCTCCCAAAGCCTGTTAAAATACTGAGTGATTTGTGGCTGGGGTCTGTTCATTCAGATCAATGCCGAGGGGCTGCAGCCCTATGGCTTAATCCCTTCCTGCTCCCCCTGAGGGCAGGGGGGACGGGGGTCTCTATCAGGGCAGGGGGCAACCCCATGAACCCCTCCTAGGGTCATATCCATCTGCCAGCTTACCACAGCCCCATCTGGGCGTGATTCTTGGCAGCTTTTGGGTTCGTTCTGCATCTCCCCACAGCTAGCAGGCAAGCCACGGTGAGTTTATCAGCCCCGGCGGAACTGTCCACCAAAATTTTGGATCCCTGGCAAAGCACTCTGCTTGTAATCGTGGATGTGGGGAAATCAGAGCCCTGTTTAGGGTATAGTAAACAAAACTGGGGGGGAGCAAGGACAGAGGAACATATTTAAAAACAAAATAAATTGGCTATTAAAACACAGTTTAAAAGCTCAAATGAAACCTTTCTCAGTCTAGATCAGGTTGGGAGAAATACAATACTAAAGTACTGAAATGCAATGCTGCAAAAAGGCTGCACTGGGGTAATAGGATTCCAGTGAGATGCCCAGTCACTTTATCATTTCTACCGCTATTTGTTTTCAGATGACAATTACAGAACCCAGATGTGAACCACTGGGAGATTTTATATTAAGACTGGGGTGCTCCGTGAGTTTCAAAGGGAGCTGAAATGCTAGATTTAAAGTTCACTCTTGTTATATGATGTGGTAAGGCTGTTGATAGCCTTTCAAGGCAGTCTTTTAATCTACATACCTCCTAAACTTGGGATGGATTTATTCTGAGGAGAAGGGAGGAGAGTTATATTGCTGTTCTTCATTATGCCTCATGCTTTTCCCCCTTCTAACAGCTAACCTGTAATATGATGAGCCACATGTCAGGAATAATCTAGTAGAAACCATAGGTAATTCCTGCTGAAAGATAACCTGGATCTTGCCCTGATGCAGTCCTGAAATTAAAATTCCCTGTATCTGAAATTTTGACGTCTTCAGTAAACCATGGCTAAACTTCCTGATAGACAGTGAGGAAGAAAATATGTTACCCTGTTTTGCCTCACTTTAAAACAAAACAAACCCCCAAAAAAGCCTTACAAAACATAAAATTGTCTATGTAATTCAAAAACACATCTACAGTAGACAGAAGCAATAGACTTCCTTTCTTCCTTTCTTCCTTTCTTCCTTTCTTCCTTTCTTCCTTTCTTCCTTTCTTCCTTTCTTCCTTTCTTCCATCCTTCCTTTCTTCCATCCTTCCTTTCTTCTTTTATTTTCAAAGACAGCTTCAGGTAGTTGACTCTTTATGTAGTTGCAATGAAAAGAGTATTTTCCCAGATCAAGGAAAGGTGAAGGTACAGTCAGTAGTTGCACACATTTCTATGTAGACTCCCAGATATATTGCTTTCATGTTTTCCATGTACATCTTTACCACACACTTGACCTGTGCTGTTGACCAAGGACTTTACCTTATTTTCTGTCATTTCCATCATGTAAACTCTGGAGGTGTTTATATCTATGCTAATTTATTTGGTTGGAGATGAGCCCAGCCTCTTGGCTTTGGTGCTCACTCTGGTTGCTCATCATCACCTGTGTGAAGCGTGGAGATGACTCTCTTTGTGAAGATTTTTTTTGTGAAGATGTTTTCCCCCTGCAGGAGGGGGAAAAGGTTGAGGTTCATGAAGACCTCGACTCCTCTGCTGAACTACCCATCATTGCACAGTTTCAGCCACTTGGGTTAGAGCTGGCTACAAATTTCACTCCTGGATTTCTTTTTAAAATTAT
Organism: Netta rufina; assembly: GCF_964035555.1. Taxonomy (NCBI): domain Eukaryota; kingdom Metazoa; phylum Chordata; class Aves; order Anseriformes; family Anatidae; genus Netta; species Netta rufina. Next base: position 111,888,866 of record NC_140125.1, read on the forward strand.
AAAATATTCCATGGGCACTGTGGGAACAATTCCTCCATTTTACAAGTGATTCTGGGCCTACCTGGAATTCTCCCAGATGGAAAAATTTCAGCTTTTTGAGCTAGCAAGAAAAAGAGAAAGGGGTGGGAAATGAGAAGGCATTAACATGTTATTCTTCAGCATCTCTTCCTAAAATGGGTGTATGCAATTGCTCTGTTGATCTGTTGCTTCATGTGTCTGTCAGTCTGTCTGTCTGCTTCCCACATAAACATGTCATAATAACCTGATGGTCAATTTTAACCAAATAGAACAGAAGAGGAGATAGAATCATAGAATGGATTGGGTTCAAAGGGACCTAAAAGATAATCCAGTTCCACCCCCCCTGCCCTGGGCAGGGACACCTCCCACCAGACCAGGCTGCCCAAAGCCCCATCCAGCTTGGCCTTGAATACTTCCAGGGATGGGGAATCCACAGCTTCTCTGGGCAACCTGTTCTAGTGTCTCACCACCCTCAGTAAAGAATTTCTTCCTTATATCTAATCTAAATCTATCCTTTTTCAGTTTAAAGCCATTACCCCTTGTCCTATCACTCCACCCCCTGACAAAGAGTCCCTCCCCAGCTTTCCTTTAGGCACTGGGAGGCCGCTGTAAGGTGTCCCCAGAGCTTTCTCTTCTCCATGCTGAACAACCCCAACTCCCTCAGCCTGGCTTCATAGGAGAGGTGCTCCAGCCCCTTGATAGTTTTCATGGCCCTCCTCTGGACTCACTTATGCATCCTTCTTGTGCTGGGAACCCCAGAGCTGAATGCAGGCTTCAGGTGGGGTCTCACAAGGGCAGAGCAGAGGGGGACAATCACCGCCCTTACCCTGCTGGCCATGCTGCTTTTGATGCAGGCAGAATATGGTTGGCTTTGTGGGCTGCAAGTGCACATTGCTGGCTCATGTTGAGCTTCTCATCAACCACCACCTCCAGGTCCTCACCTCAGGGCTACCCTCAATCCATTCTCCACCCAGCCTGTGTTTGTACTGGGATTGCCCCAGCCCAGATGCAGGGCTGTGCACTTGGCCCTGTTGACCCTCGTGAAGCTCACACAGCCCCACCTCTCAGGCCTGTCCAGGTCCCCCTGGATGGCCTCCCTTCCCTCCAGCATGTTGACCACACCACACCACACAGCTTGGTGTTGTCAGCAATAGTTTCCGGGAGGATCTGCTCCATGAACTTGCCAGGCACAGAAGTGAGACTGACTGGCCTGTAGTTCCCTGGGCCCTTTTCCCTTTTTAAAAATGTGTGTTATCTTTCCCCTCTCCTAGTCAGCAGGAACTTCATCAGACTGCGACAACATCTCAGATATGATGGTTTAGTGGCTTAGCAACTACATCCACCGGTTCCTTCAGGACCCATGGGTGTATCTCATCAAGTCCTATGGACCTGTGCACCTTCAGGTTCCTTAGATGATCTCAAACCTGATCATCTCCCACACGGGGTGTTTCATCATTCTTCCAGTCCCCACCTTCACCTTGTGGGGCCCAGGCCATGTGGCTGGTGCTATTGTCAGTGAAGACTGAGGCAAAAAAGCCATGTAGTACCTCAGCCTTCTCCATATCTCAGGTGACCAGATCTCCCATTTCCTTCTGGAGAGGGCCCACAGTTCCCCGGCTCTTCTTTTTATCACTCATGTACCTGTGGAAGAGATGGCTGGACAGCTTTTAGCTCCTCCAACTATTGTAAAAATTTGGTGGATGGATGAAAGGTCGGCATTTGCACCCCACCAAGGGAAAGACTGAAGAATAAACTCTGAAGGAAATTGTCAGGTTTGGCTCATCAGTAGGCCAGATGCTTTTTGTGTACCTCCAATGTGGAGGAAGTATAAAGTAAGCACAATACACATTGTTTATAAATGCAGTTACCTTAGTCCTGCTGCTCTAGTTTTAATTCAAGATAATTAATCTGGCAGATGCTAGTAGAGATTACAGTGACCAACCATTTTTGGTGACAGCATGTCAGGATGGAGCTGGCCAGCTTCTCAAGGAGATATAAGTATGTCTCTGTCTCGTAGTACAACCAGTGCAACCTACCAGCATCTTCCTCTGTGCTGATCTGGTAGACTTGCATAGTAGTTGATGGAGATAAGGGTGTTTCTGGGACAAATTTCTGGAAGAACTGTGACCTGCTTCAGGTGCTCACCTCAAGATGATGCCTAGTTTTATCCAGTGGCTATAGAGGGCATGCGGATGATGTACATCTCAATTTACAGTGTCTATGTGTAGGCAACTGAATGAGGCTAAAAAGGTAGAAATTCATGACCTTAAAAGCAGGTGTTACAATGTTGGTGCCTTCATGAACCCTCATCAAATATATGTGACTATCACAGTGATTGAAAATCAAGTCAGCACAGTCTCTGCAGCTAAAAGAGCAATACAGCTGATGATTGTCTAGTAAATCTCACACTTGTTTTGTAGATCTGCAATTGAAATGAATCCACACTACCTGCTTCCTTAACCCACTCCTCCGAAACAGCAACTACTAAAATAATACAATATCAATGTTTGAGATTTTATAGAAATGAATGATTGTCCTTTAGAAATACAGAGGAAAATACACCTAGAGATGGATATAACCTTTCATGGTACAATGGCATAGCATACACTTCTGACATTTTTCTTTTGAGCTAAGTTTTCAGCAGCCCATAATGCAAGGAAAAGCAACCACCACCTGGTGAGAGAAACAATTAAACTGAGAAGAATGGAAGTGAAGTTTCCTTGATAGACCATGTTATTCTAGCTGACTGAGCTGGGAGGAGGAGTGAGACGGGTTTTCAACACAGAAGCTCATCAGCTACCCTGCCTTGGCCTCCAGCATCTCCAGGACACCATTTGCACAGGTAAATCAAACAATGCCAGGGAGCAAGGGCTGATGCTGCTGTCAGCACTGTGACATTGGTAAAAGGATCCCTGGCACGTTTTCAGCCTAGGACTCCGCTGAGCAGTTCCTGGGGCAATTCAGTTATTAACGCAGGCCAGGGCCCAATCCCATCCAACAGCTTGTGCGTGGTCATCGGGTTTGGAGGCTGAGAGAGTTTAGCCATATGGACATGGGCTAGTCCACAGCAATTGACCTTGGTGCTAAAGAATGGTAGTACAAACATTTAATTTGCTTGTACAGATGTAGCCAAAGCGGCTAGTTCTGCTTCCACAATCGTGTCCTCCAGGAGAACTAATGGGAAGACTTAAGAGTCTGTACATTTACAGCCTGTCCTACACACACTGTACAGCCCTCACTGTACAGAGCAAAGACTGTTGAGAAGATTCAGAGCTGGATTCACTTGCAGTTTCCAAATCAAAATCAGCAAGGCCCAGGAAGATCTTAAGTCTCTTTGTGTCTTTGGTTCTTATTAAAATCACCAGCCCAGACTTAATCTGTGCTGTAGGGTGAGGTGCTGCAGGAAGGATATGGGCAGAATTTAACACCTCCTTGTTCCAGGAGCAAAGCGCTTGTTAGCAAACTGGTAGCTGCCTGCCAGACAATCATTTCATTTCATTTCATTTCATTTCATTTCATACAACCACATCAAATCATTTCCAGCTGCACTTTCATTGTGGACACAGAGCAAGGCGCCCAGACTGGCATATTTTGATTTACTGACCTGGAGGGACCAATGTGTAAATGACAGAAATAGCCAGAACTCCCAATACGCTACTGACATGACCCACAAGCAGTGGTGTGGTCTTCAAGGATTTCTTCTATACCAGGAAGATGCATCACATGCATTTTTTCTGCTAAATTCTGATGATGGTCTCATATGAGAACGTGTTTTGTTCAGGTGCTTAAATAGGCACCTGGGGTTGTTCTGCAGGCTGCGAGGCACCCGAGACATCCACATGGTGCTGGCAGAGAAGGCGGAAGATGTAGGACAGACCCACTCTTTCCTGAGAGCAGCTGGAGGTCCGCCAGCACCCAGGGAGTCTCAGGTGCCAGCAGATGCTCACGAGTAAGCATCCGAGATGGTCTCAGGTGCCTGGGCCTGCATGTGAGTGTTTGGGTGGTTAGGAAGAGGCAGGATGGCAACGCAAATCGAGCGTGTTACCTGCATCAAATAAATAGGGCAGAAGTGTATGTTACCTCTATGCTGAGGTCAGCACAGCCCACACCAGCTTGCACATTCTGCAAGGAGCTGCAGGTGCACAGCCATGATCATGTGCAGGCATCCCCCCCCTCTAATAGGATTTGGCATCCCACCCTGCAATGGGCCTGTGTGGCTTTGCACAGGCTTTACCTGCCCAGGAGCCTTCAGCTTCACTGGGAGCACAAAACGGGAAGGGGCTGTGGGATTTAGTACATTGCACATACCTCCTCTTAATATATATATACTGGGCAAAGATATATGGATGAAAAACTTGTTTATAGTAAAGTTGTTTGAGGCTTATATAATAAGGCTGTGGAAAGGCCCCTTTGCTGTGATTTTAAATATATATATATTATAACCTTATATAATATATATAATGTTTTAATGTATTTATTACATACATGTATATATTACATATATATATTATATGTATATAATATTATTCTGTATTTATTAACTTGAGGGCTCTTTGAGACAGCGATGGGACAATGCAGAGGGAGAGATGCTGACCCTGCAACTGACAGTGACATTGGTGGCAGGAGGATGCTTGGACCAGATGATCTTGGAGGTCTCTTCCAACCCTAATGATTCTCTGATTCTGTGATCTGGGCTCGTCTGGGCTCCAGCACGGCTCGCTGCTATAAATCCCTTGGCCGGGAGGTGGTGCTCCTGCCCCGGGAGATGTCCCTCGCTGCCAGCCCGGAGCTTTCCCCCTGCTCCGGTCCCTCCGCAGCAAGCCCCAGCTCCGTGGGATGCGTGGGGATGGTCCTCTGGGAGGGGTTCTCCTCCTCTGCTCTGCTCGGGAGTCCCAGGAGATGGTGTGGTGGTAGCAAGGAGCTTTCTGAGCTCCTCGGTTTGTCCCGTGGGGTCTTTCAGGGGGGAGGCATCTCTCCTCAGAGCGCTTAGGGCTGTGTATGGTGCTTTCTTACACTCCCTTGGTGCCAAGTGGCATGCCCTCTTCCAGACCGGCCTCCCCTTTGGGACCAGCTGATACCCTCTAGCTGCAGGAGAGCATTTCTCCTGGTGGCACCTCACAGGGGGCAGGTGGGGATGGGGAGGCAGCAGGGATGGCTCTGTGCAAGAAGACCAAAACCTCTGTGGCAGCTCCCTCGGCTGGGCTCCTCTGCTAACACTGTAGGAACCACATCTGGAGGTCCTGCTCTTCCACCAGCAGCTATAAATGGGAGGAAGATGAATAATTAGATAGAGAAAAAAGCCCAGATGAAGCGAGGTGAGTCCCAGCCACATGCCAGCCTGGGCTACCTCTGTACCCATGACCCAACAGCCTAATCCACAGAGGGTTTCTTTTCCTGCAGGGCTGAGCTCTCAGCCTGGCATTTCCACGTCTCCTGTCCCTTACCTACAGCACAGCATGCAAGTAGAAAGTGCTAGATGGCAAAAGCATGGCTTTACACATCCAGATCGCAGTGATGTGAGGTCTGTGGGCCTGAAGGAAAGCAGTCCCATGGGGTTTTGAATCCATCTGATGTTACACGCATTGACTTCATACCTTGATTTTCTTATCTTCCCTGCCCATCACTGTGCAGACAATCAGAAACAATAAAATAAATAAATAAATAAATCAGCTTGGCTTCAGCTTCCATAAGTTTTGGAAAGACTTGCGAGGAGATTTGGAAAGCAAATGATGCTGACTCTTGGCTACCTGCTGAGTTGGCCCTGCTGGCGCTTGCAGCCTTCTCATTATAAGACATTTCTCAAGTGAAGCCACAAGAGGTTTCTTGCGCGGTCACTACATGAAGACATATTCTTCCAAATAACCACAAGCATCAGTACTGTGGCTGCTGGAAACTTGCTCAAGACTTGAAAATTTGGTGGAGCCCCTCTGGGCTTGGCTGGTAGAAGCAGCCACGAACACCTCCGGCTGTGAGGCGCGGAGGAATTTTGTCACTGCAGTTTGTTTTTGTTCTGTCAGACAGTGCCAATGACAGGAAAGGTGACACAGGGCTCTGTGGCTGTGCCACCAGGTTCATGGTTAGTCCTCAAGGATGTCTTTTGTCTGTCTCCTCCTCTGAGAAGTCACCTTCCAGAGCTGGTGGGGTGTTTGCCCTCCTGGTTCAACCAACTATTTCCCTCTTCCCTCTGGTGAGGAGCACGTGCAGGGTCGCCCCCCTGTGCCAGTGCCAGTCCCCAAAAAGGGGTGCAGGAAGGGTTCACCACAGCAAGGACTCAGCCCCATGGCACAGAAGCAAACTGGGGATCTGCTTCATATGCAAAGGCTCCCTGTCCACCATGGGAAACTGAGGGAGGCAAGCAGGAGCGCCCCTTCCATCCAAAAACCCAGACAGTGTCTGGGTAAGGATGGGAGAGACCATGGCGAGATGTAGGACCTCTTGCTGGCACACAAACCTTGGTTTTGTGTTATTAGGCATAGGTTCTTGTGGAAAAAAAGCGAGGAAAATGTGTCTCTTTATCTTCACCTTGGGTTCTGGTTTATTTAATGTTGCAAATAGTGCTGTGGGACATATCAGGGCTCTGTTTTTCAGTCCATGCTGGAGTTACCGGGAGGATTCGTAAGAGCAAAGGAGGGGTGGAGCAAGGAAGCAGGGCTGGAGCCAGCCTCACCACCTTGGTAGAGGGCCACCATAGGCCAGGGAACATCGCAGTGGCTGTGGCAACGGCAGCGCCCCCGGGAAGAGCGGGTCTCTGCCGGTGGAGTCAAGAGGACGTCGAATCTCCCGTGGTTATATGGGTGTTTTTTCTGCATAAACTTGCTAATTGAGTTGTAAAATAAAACTCCAGCCTTTCCTCTCCAATTTCTGCTGCTGCAGCAGCGTGCTAATTTGGTTTTGGAAGGGGGCTGGTAGGAGGTGGCCCTTTGCCAGGGTGAAATCATGCGCGGCAGAGAGAGGGGGGAGTGGGGAAGGGCTGGGGCAGGAGCTGGGGCTGCACCGTGTGGGACCAGGGCACTTTGGGGACCTCCTGCATCTGGGATGGGTTGTTGCATATTCAAGACCAAAAGGGTTTAGAAGAAGCTGTGATGGAGATCAGATGGGAAGATCAATGCTCATGCACCTGGATGGCAGAGAGGATGGGCTGGGGGATGCACAGCGGGGCAGGATTTGCTCCTTGGGCTCTGTGTGCCCACGTGCGTGTCACTTGGTGCTGTGTGGGTGTCTGCTGCCTGTGTTTGTGCCTTCAGAAGGGATCTGGTGGTGGGAACCCAGCAGTACGTGGTGGGGCTGGCGCTGAGCAGAGGTGCTGGTCTGGGGCTGAAAAAGCCTCAGGGGAAAGAAAAAAGTCAGAGAAAAGTCCATTGAGTTAAGAGAATTTTATTTTATTTTATTTTATTTTATTTTATTTTATTTTATTTTATTTTATTTTATTTTATTTTATTTTATTTTATTTTATTTTATTTTATTTTATTTTATTTTATTTTATTTTATTTTATTTTATTTTATTTTAAACAATAGATGGGGAAAATGTGGTGATGGTTCCAATCCCCTTGATTTTGGAGGGGCTGGAGGTTCCTCACAAATGACAGACATTATTTTTGCCCCTTTCACCATTGCCCATGAAATGGTCTGGATGAGAGGAATCCAGGCAGAAGGCTCCAGAAGCCATTGGAAGAAACCCTGACGGACTTGCCTGGTGTTTTCTAAAGCTTGGCAGTCTTTCCTCTCACATCTTTCCATCCTTCTCCTGACCCTTTCACTCAACCCTGACGCTTTCCCTGAACACACCCGGGGAGTGGGAGTCCCCACCTGGGGCATGGTCCGTGGCTATGGGGCCACTGGTGGAGGTTGGGAAGGGTTAGGGTTAGGAATGGGAGGTGTGGGACAGGACAGAGCTTTTCCACCTTCATGTTTTTGGGATGGGATTTAACAAGGGGAGAAAAGTAGGAGAAAAACAGGCAGTGAAGGCTTCAGCCTGCCCTTCCTCTGCCTCCTGCCCCAGCCAGGTGAGGGCTCCTGGTGGTCACAAATTGCCAGACGAGTGGTGATGATTGTGCAAATTGGATGCAGTGTGCAATAAAGTGTGCAAAAGCCATGCAAAAGTCAGGCAAACACCATTCAAGCCAGGCAAATGCTATGCAAGAGTTGTGCAAGCCGTGTTGGGCGTGCAAACCGCGAGAAAAGACTGTGCAAGTGTGCAGGGTGTGCAAACCGGGACGTTGTCCCGGGAGCTGCGGTGGCTGCTCCCCGCTACGTGCATGGACGGAGCAAATCCGCTGGTTGGCATTAGAAACCCGCTGGTGATCCTGCGACCAAAGCACCTGTAAAACCCCTGCCGAAAGAAATGCGAGAGGCCAGAGTGACAACGCTCGTGAGAAGCGATTGTTTGGGGGGGGGGGGGAGGAAAAACGCCGTGTTTGTGTTGGCGAAACACCTGCATTCCTTCCAATAAATCATCACAGCGCTTGTTTTTGTATTTGCGGAGAAATCGCAACAGACATAACCAGGGACTTAAGAGACTTGAAATAACATCCTAGTAAATACCCCACATTGTTATTTTAATCGAGACCCAAGGAAACATCTGAATTTTACCAAGGAAACCCTCCGTGTGAGGGAAAACATCAGCCCGCAGCCTGGCCCGGCTTTGTTTTGCTGCGGGCTCCGTGTCCTGGGGCGGGCAGAGGGTCCTTGGGGCCACCGGTGCCCGGGTCCCTGGCTGGGGTCTGAGTCCTCAGCGGTGTGGGGTGAAACCCCCAGCCCCGAAGTGCTGGGGGATTGGGGTTGGGGTTTGGGGTTGGGGTTGGGGTTGGGGTTGGTAGGGGTAGGGGTTGGGGTTAGGGTTAGGGTCAGGGTTAGGGTTGGGGTTGGGATTGGAATTGGGATTGGGGTTGGGGTTGGGGTTAGGGTTGAGGGGTTCCCCTGCCCAAATGATGGAGGGGAAGGTGGGGGTGCCCCCTCCAGCCTGGCACCGAGGGCTGCCCTCCGAAGCAAGTGCTGCAGGTGTCCCCTCCCCACAACAAGGTGCCCCCACCCCAAAACCACTCTCACCCTGCACCATGTGGGTCCCACCTCCGTTTCGTTCCCCCCTCCACCAACACACTTAGGGTCTCCCCGCGACATACAAACCCCATTTTCTCACCCATCCCAAACCAGGCTTCACCTTTATCTCCCCATGACCCCATCGAGCACTTAGCGACTCCCCCTACCCCATTTAGTGACCGGGAGGGGGGGGGGGGGGGCTCACCTGCAGACAAAGACAGACCGGGGAGGGGGGGGGGGAAGAAAAGAGAGGAAAAAAAAGAAAAAAAGGAAAAAAAAAAAAAAGGAGGATTTGGAGAAGGGAGGGGGACAGGAGGATTTGGGGCGGGGGGGGGGGGGATGGAGGATTTGGGGCGGGGGCGGCGCCCGGGCGGGGCCGCGCTGCCGGCAGGGGGCGCCGCGGGCGGGAGGCGACGGCGGCGGCGGCGACGGCGGCGGCGAAGGCGGCGGCGGCGGCGGCGGCGGCGGCGCCGGGGCGAAGGACGATGCTCAAAAGGCGGCGGGGAGCGGCGGCGGCAGCAGCACCGCGCCGAGCGCCCCGGCCGCCGCCATGCGCCTCCCCGCCGCCGCCCTCTGCCTCTGCCTCCTCGGAGCCTGCCGCCTCCGCCGGGGGCTGGAGGCAGCCGCCGTGCTCGGCCAGCCGGCGGCGTCCCCCCCGCGACCCTCGGCGGCCGCGCCTTCCTCCTCCTCCTCCTCTTCCTCCTCCTCCGTCTCCTCCTCCTCCTCCTCCTCCTCCTCCTCCTCCTCCTCTTCTTCTTCTTCTTCTTCTCCTCCGCCGCGCAACGGCACCGTGGTGCCCCACCACTACATGGTGGCTCTCTACCAGCGCCTGGCCGCCCGCCGGGGCGCCGGCCGCCCCCCCGCCACGGTGACGGGCTTCGCGGAGCGGGGGCGCAGCGGTGAGAGCCGGGGGGTGGCCGTGGGGAGCCGGGGGGGTGCGCGGCGGGATGGGGTTTGGAGGGGGGGAAAGGGGGGAAGGGGGATGTGCCGCGGGATGGGGAGCGGTGGGGAGCGGGGTGGGGGCTGCGCAATGGGATGGGGGTCGCTGGGGTCCGGGATGGAATCTCCGCAGCGGGATGAGGCTCGCTGGGGACAGGGATGGGGTCTGCGCAACGGGATAGGGCTCGTTGGGGACCGGGATGGGATCTCCGCAGTGGGATGAGGCTCGCTGGGAACCGGGATGAGGTCTCCGCAATGGAATAGGGCTCCTTGAGGACCAGGATGGGGTCTGCACAATGGGATGAAGCTCGTTGGGGACCGGGATGGGAGCTGCTCGATGGGATAGGGCTCTTTTGGGACCGGGCTGGGATCTCCGCAGTGGGATGAGGGTCGTTGGGGAGCGGGATGGGAGCTGCGCAATGGAATAGGGCTCGTTGGGGAACGGGATGGGGTCTCCGCAGCAGGATGAGGCTCCTTGGGGAGTGGGATGCGGTCACCGCAGTGGGATGGAGATCTTTTGGGAGCGGGATCCCCCGTTTCGGGTACGGGGCCGTGCGGTGGGATGGGGTTTGTCGGGGAGCGGGGTCCCCCCCGTCGGGGCGCGCACGGGGCTGTGCGCGGTGCGGGATGCTCCTTCCGCCGTGTTTTAATGGGGAACGGGGCCGTGCGCGGGGATCGGGCTCCGAAAAAGGCTGGGGGGGGGGATGCAGGGGGTGGCGAACGGGGTCGTGGACGGGGCTGGGGCTGGGGGAGAGCGGGGACCGGCCCGGAGCGAGTAGGGATGCTCAGGCAGCGAGGGTGGCGCCGGGGATGCCGCTGGGGCTGCGGTGCGGGGATTTTGGGGACGGGGATGGAGTGCGGCCGCTCGGGGGGCTCTGCCTCGCGGTGCCTTTCCCCTTCTACCCCCTTTTCTCCCCCTTCACACCCCCGGATCTAACGCTAAGCATCGAAGAGACGCTTAACGACGTATTTTTTTATGTGCCCGCGTACCCATCGCATCCTCCCGACGAAGTTTTCGTGGGGGAAAAACCCCAAACATTAAATCAGAGCCCCCAGATCGAAATGCAATGAAAATCCAAAGGGGAAAGCAGCCCCCCTTCACGCCCCTACTCCCCCCCCCAAATCCAGTGAGCAGCCAGGGACCGAGGGGACACTGGGGGAAGATGCTCCGGGGGGAGGGAGGGCAGTGCCCTGCGAGCTGCAGCGCAAAACGAAACCAGATGCAGTCTTGAAAGGGATCTCCTTATCTGGCCTCGCAGGAATTTTAGATGTGCTTTAAAAGAAAATAATAATAATAAATGACGGGGAGAAAACTATTTCCCACACGGTGCGGGCTGTGGAGTGGAGGCATCAGGCTTTGAGGGTAGAGGTTGGGGTAACCATGGGGCTGGGGCTCAGCAGCAGCGTTTGCTGCACGCCCTGGTCAGGTTAGAGAGGAGAAAACAAAACACCAAGCCTCCCAGAACTCATTGATCTTCCCCTCTGCCACTGTTTCTTCTTCTTCTTCTTCTTCTTTTTTTTTTTTTTTTTTTTTTTTAATTCACACCTAGTGTATTTAATCGGTACCAGATACTGCGCGAGGCTGTGTTTGGGCTTTGGACCCACCAAAATTAGTGACAAATGCAGGCGGGGCTCACTTTCAGCTCCTGTGTCAGACACTCCGAAGCAGCATCCCCAATGGGTGCACCCTACCTTGCCTGCGAGGGAAAAGGAGATTTTTTTGCAGCATTTTCCTTGGCATGGCTGGAGGGGGGACAAAGGGCAGGAGCACTCAGTGACAACCTGGACACTGGGGACTGTGCTGTGCATGGAGGGGGCTTTCCGTGCCAAAACGGGTGCAGGGCGGTGATGCGCCCCGCAGCTGGGGGCACTGAAACACTCAGGAGGAGGCAGAGGACACCTCGGGACACAGGGAGCCGCTTCCATTTCTCCCTCCCTCCTTCCCTCCCTCCCTCCCCGCCTTCTCCTCCCCGTTTTGTTGCCACCACCTCCAGCCCGGGTGGCCCTGCTAGGACACACTGCCGTGTCCCTCCCCGCTGGGATGCTCAGCATGCCTTCTCCCCTGTTTGCTCCTTGTGCCTCTGCAGCAAGAGCTTGGCTTCAGCTGGCTGGGTTTTTATATTTCTTCTTTTCATTTTTTTTTTTTTTTTTTTTTTTTGGTTTGTTTGTTTTATCTCTTCCAGATGCCTCCCTGTTGACCCCTGAGCAGCGGTACCTCTTTGACATCTCCAGCCTGCCTGAGGCAGAAGAGGTGACGGGCGCGGAGCTGCGGGTCCTGCGTGCCCTCCCCGAAAACCGCAGCTTGGCCCTGTCCCCCGAAGGCACCTTCCACCACCTCCTCCTCTCCACCTGCCCCAGCCGCGACGGCGAGGAGCCCCGGCTGCTGGACTCCAGGGCTGCAGACGTTTTGGACGCGGGCTCCTCCAGATGGGAGGTGTTTGACGTCTGGGAAGCGCTGCGGGGCCGCAGGGAGAGGTCTCCGTCGGGCAAGCTGCTGTGCTTCCTGCTGAGGATCGTGTCGGATCAGTCAGGGAGGCTCCTGCCCCCCCGGCAGCTGGGCTTCAGCAAGCCCCGGCCGCAGCCCCACGAGCGAGCCCTGCTCGTGGCCTTCTCCCGCACCCAGAGGAAGGAGAACCTCTTCAAGGAGATCCGGGATAAGATCAAGGCTCTGGGCAGCCCCCCGTTCCTGGAGCCCCCTGATCCGGGCCGGGAGGCGTACCCCAAGCGGAGGAAGAGGAGGACCACCGCCGTCGCCGGCCGCGCCGGGGGCAGAGGCCACGGGAAGAAGGCCAAGACCCGCTGCAGCAGGAAGCCCCTGCACGTGAACTTCAAGGAGCTGGGCTGGGACGACTGGATCATCGCCCCCCTGGATTACGAGGCGTACCACTGCGAGGGGGTGTGCGACTTCCCCCTGCGCTCCCACCTGGAGCCCACCAACCACGCCATCATCCAGACCCTGATGAACTCCATGGACCCGGAGTCCACCCCCCCGAGCTGCTGCGTGCCCTCCAAGCTCAGCCCCATCAGCATCCTCTACATAGACTCCGGGAACAACGTGGTTTACAAGCAGTACGAGGACATGGTCGTGGAGACGTGCGGCTGCAGGTAGCAATTTCTGCAGCTCTCCCCCTCCCCGCCCCGCCTGGCAGCCCCATTTTAAATATATAAATAGAAATATATATATATATATAAAATATATATATATATACATACATGTCCTGGTGTGTGCCTTCCCAAAAGCCAAGCTAAGAGCCCCCTGCCCTCCCTGGGGCTGCCCTGGCCATGAGCCTGGGAGGAATGGGGAGACCCTCCCTGCAGACAGCTTCTTTCTCAAAGTTTTGGGGTTTTCTGCCAAATTGCCTCGGTGGAGGAAGGTGGGAGGGATGGAGCATCGGGTCAGCATCGCCCTCCGGCTGTGGCAGTGGGGTGCAGGGGCGGTGGGAGCTCTCTTTTTGGAGTGTAAAAGGACACATCTTCGGTGTATCTGGGGAGAAGCAAAGCCCCAGGTTCCCCAGGGAAGAGTCATTTAGCTTGGGTTCTTATTTTTCCAAATAATCTGGCTATAAAAAGGCCAGGCTCCACCCCACCTTCTGCTGGCACCAGTTTTACAGCGAGCTCCATCCCTCCCTGCCTCTCCCCACTCCCCTAAGGGAGCCTGGATCTGCCAAAAAAGAGACTTTTAACTCGCAAACAGCTGAGCTGGGTAGAGCAGGGTGCTCTGGGCTGTGCTAAGAGGGCTGCAACATTTTAGGAGCTCTGGAGCTGAGTGTAAATCATGCCTTCAAACCAGAGAACCTGTCATCGGCAAGGAGCTGTGGGAAGCCGTGAGGGCTCTGCTCTGCCTTGGTGGCGTTTGGTACCGAGCTTCAGCATCGTGGCTGGGTTGGCGTAGGTCAGGGATGGGTTTGCACAGGTTTTGCTTTGGATGATTTGTATTTTTGCCGGTGATCAAGCTCTTGCCTTATAAATATCGGTGATCGCTAGCTACAGGAGTTTGCTTTGGGGGAGAAAAATCCCTGCTGATTTTTTTTTTTTTTTTTTTTTTTCCTGTCGAGCTCCTCATCCTCCATCTCAGGAGCGTCTCAAGGAGCATGGCCGTGCCAGCAGCTTTTCTTGCTGTTGTGTTTCTGTTTTGTTTTTTCCCCCTATGGTCACCCTCTGTGGCAAGGAAAGGTTGGGGAGGGCTGGCGGGTCTCATCCCAGGCTCAGTGTTGGTGGCCAGCAGAAATCACAGCAGGAGGAAGCTGGCACCACGGCGTGCACAGTCATCGAGCTTCCATTGTACCACGTTTTTCAATCCCTGTTGGTTTTCTCACTGTTGAAACTTTTTTTTTTTAATTATTTTTCTTGTTTTTGTTTCTTTTACTCCCTCGCCTTTCCTCCAGATATTTGCAGTGGAGGTTTGTGGGCAGTTCAAAAACAGGCAAGATATATATACATATATACACATACACACATGTATACACACAGCTCCTGGCAGCCCCGCGGGCTGGTGGCTGCTGTGAGCCTCAGCCCCCTGCCTGCAGGACGGGGAGCTGTGTCCGAGGGCACAGCAGCACGCTGAGGAGAAAAGCTGTGGTTTGGTCACTGCAGGTTCACAGCCTGCATCACTGAAATAAACAGGGAGGTTTTGGGGAGAGTGCAGAGGCCACTACTGATGGTGATGCTGTCTGTAGTTTTGTCCGTGCAGGAATCAATCAGCTCTATCTAAATTAGGCACGTCGTTTTTTTGGAAGAGACCTCTGCATTGGGATAGGTAAGGCCAGGTCCTGCTGGGGGCTTACTTTCAAGGGGGAAAGCCATCAAAACCATCCAGTAAAACTGTATTTCTGATCAGTCGCCTCCTGCCTGAGCTGATTTTTGAGCACATGTAAGCATTATAAATAAGAGACGAGAGGCTGAGCATGGACAGAGGTGAATTCAGTAGGCTCAGAGTGATTTGAATGGGTAATTATAGGTTCACGATCTGCAGTATTTATACAACCTTTCCAGGAAAAAAAAAAAAAAGACAACAACCAATTCCATGCAGAATATATTCTCCTGGAGGATTTGTCTGACCTTCAGCACCATTTTTATCTGCAGGATGTAATTACAGTGAAGCTAGAAATATCAGGCATTTATAAAGAACTGTGTATCCGCATTCATTGGGCTCCACCACTTGCATGGGGTGGTGATGGGTTAGGAGCAGGGAAAGTTGCAGAGTGACCCAAAAATGATTTGAAAGCACTGAGCTGGGATTTGGGGAAGTGTGCGTGGTCGGACCAAGCCTGGTGCATGTGCCTTGCCTTAGGCTCGTTGAGGTCTATAAAACCAGAGCCTCTGCTTAAGCCTGGTGAGGTCTCAAAGCAGGGACAGGCAGAAGCTAGATGTTTTGTGCCCAGTTTAACTGCCTGAGTGCCCATGGTGACTTCTGGCCTAAAAAGGTTTCCCAGGAAATGCTAATTTTGCCATTTTCCTTTTCTATTTTTTTTAAAGGAATAATTGCTTTTTAATTCTCTTAAAATAACACCCCCACGCTTTTTGCATCCTGCTCAAACCAGGTGTAGAAGGGAGATGAATATCCTCTGGCACAGCAATGGATGTTTGTAGCTTTGCCCTGGCATTGCTGCACCAATGCCAGCGGCCGTGCTTCTGGTCAGCACTGGCAGATGGAACAACAAGGTCCTCCTTGGCTGTTTGCTGATGCTTGGTGTACCCAAGAGGAAAAGACTGGCAATGTACCACTTTAGATAAAGAGCAGACCTGAGCCTGCCTTCTGCTCAAACCTGAGTGCCAGCCAGCTCTGTGTGCGTTTGCACCATCTGGATTTTAACTCACATCTTGACTGCACAGCTCTCACTGCTGGGGAAAGCTGGGAAGGTCTGCGGTGATTTATTGGTCACACTCCCTTTGCAAAGCAAGCAGCCGCTTCTCCTGTTGGCAGTTTTAGGCCCCTATCCCACAAACCTTGAAGTGTTTTTTTAGTGGTGGTCACCTTGCTGGCTCCCGTGTAACCGCAGCACGTGGGGTGAGCATTTTTCTACCCCTCCTGTCTTCAAACTGAT
Organism: Netta rufina; assembly: GCF_964035555.1. Taxonomy (NCBI): domain Eukaryota; kingdom Metazoa; phylum Chordata; class Aves; order Anseriformes; family Anatidae; genus Netta; species Netta rufina. Next base: position 111,904,903 of record NC_140125.1, read on the forward strand.
CTCTGGTAAGAGTGAGGTGGTGCACCAGGCTGGTGCATCTAACACACTGGGTTTTGTCGTAAGCTGTTTTTTGTTTTCCACAACAAAACCATCTGTCCTCACTCTTTTAAGGCTCTTTATTCATAACACAGTTCATTGCTGTGTACGTAGAAATGCAAAGCTCTCTCTGAAACTCAGTTACGCTGTATCAGCAAGTGTCCTGGACCTTTAAAAAAAAAACACAAACAAACAGAAACCAAACAGAATTTGGAACTCTTGCTGGTAGAAAACACTAACCAAGGACCCCGCCCTACATCTAGAAGGATATTTTACAGCCTTGCACCTCAGGACACACGTAGGTCCTGCTTTCCCTTCTACTGGTACTGGTATCAGAGCAGTCCTCCTGAACTGGCTGTACTGGAGAGGAGCCCGGTTTACACCATGGGGGGAAAGCACAAGAGGCTGATGCACCCATGTTTAACTTTAGGATGAGTGGAATAGAGCAGGAAGCATTAGGCAGCAAAGCATTTTCAAGTACGTTACTATTAAACGTCCTAAACCAAAGCTTGATCTATTCCCAGAAATGGCCCCAGACGAAACCTGGCCAGGTTTCAGCAGGTTTTGCTCTTCTTTTTTTTTTTTTTTTTTTTCTTTTTTTTTTTTTCCTTTCATCTCCACTCCAGCATTCAGTCTGACATTTTGTGAGCTCGTTTTTCAGTTTTGATACTTGTGTTTGTATTTTGGGTTTTCAGGATGGGGAGCACAGGGTTGTGGAGTGAAGTGAGGAACGCAAGGCTGAGGGAGCTGCAGGCACCATCTGTGTCCATGAGCATGGGCCTGCAGGGCTACAGGCCTGGTGGGGTCAAAGGTGGTGGGAGGAGAGGACTTGCTCACGCTGAATCAGACATTCAAGTGCTTTTCCCAGTGGAAACTTTCCACTTTGCTGTGTTATGAACCTTCACTGGTGTCGCCCAGGTCTCCACTAGTGAAGGAATAACAGGAACAATACACTGGGCAAGGCCTGGCCTCACTGAGTGCTGTGGTGCTGACTTTGGTCTCGGTCGTGGGAGAGATGGCAACGTTCTCCATGGTGTTCCTCCATGAAGAAGTTTTTCTGCTTCCTCATCCCTACCTTGAAGGACAGAGAGGAGAGGAACAGGGGGAAAAAAGGCCGAGCTCAGGGCTGCCTCGCTCCCTGCTGGTCCTTAGGCTGAGGGCTTGCGCCTGTAGCGCTGGTAGCAGTGGGGCATTAAAGGACTTCCACAGGGCAGGACAAGGAATGGTTGCTCATGGAGACACCAGGCTGTAGTCACTGAAGAGGTGCTGAAGCGATGTGGTCACTTTGTCTCTGGTCACCTGAGACTGGGGTACTTTCCTTGGGCAGGGAGGGGGTGACCACGCTGGTTATATTCACCCCACATGAGCAGGTTAATCTGTGGGATGTAAGTCATGCCCCAAAAGAAAGGTCTAAGTTTCCGAAGTGCCGTGCCTCTGAAAATCAAGCCCTTAAACCTTAGCTGTGGTTCGGGGCTTTGATCCAGCCTTGCCCCCTGAAGTCACTGGCCCCGTGTCATGCTCCTGCTCCTCGCTGGCAAAGTGAAGGCGCTGCTCCCAAGAACTGAAGGCACTTCTGTGCAGGGAGGACCTGCTCTGTTCTCGGTGCTCCCCAGCTTAGATGCAGCCCGGGGCAATGTCAGTCATGCTTGTATATCCAGTTTGCCAAATTACCACATAGCCTATCAGTGCCTGTTCTTTTTCTGAAGTCGAATCAAGACTATCTGGAGCTCTTTTGACAAAATGAGCCTCTCTGCTGGTCAGTCATGGTTTTATTTATGTCTTCTTTCCTTCGAATAGAAAGGAAAATATCAATAAATGAAAAAGGACTCAAGTTTCCAATAGCCGTATCTCTAGTAGTTAATTTTTTGAAGCAATACTTGTATCCCTGTGTGTGCCTCTAAACTATCCATGTATTTGTTCAGCTTTTCCAGGTTTGAGTGTGTGAAATATCTCTAAAGAAGATAGTTCTGTAAGTGATGGTGTAAATGCATTGTTTGTATGTATTCTAAAATTTAAATAGATTGTACATATTGGATTGTAAATGAACTGTAAACAGCAATCTATATTTTCTTGAATATATTATATAGCAGTATATATTTGTTAAATAAGTATTCTTGTATACTCTTCAATAACCTTTTTAATATTTTGTACAGATAAGTTTATTAAATATTTTATTGATAAATAGATCCTGCAAGAGTTTTCGTTTTGACAACTTGTGCCTGTGTATCAAAACCAAATGGTTCATTTCAGAGCATCTTTCATAAGTCATATCGACTTTCTGGGCTACCTGGGTTATAAAAGACAAATATGAAAAAGCCATTCATTTTACACTGCCTTCCCGGGCAAGCTCAGGTGTTTTTCAAAGGGAAAAAGTGGAAGAACAGTGAGTGTTTTCAATGGATTTGTCATCAAACGGTACGTCCCTTTTCTTTCCTGTGCTTCTGAATACAGTTCTCCTACATTGACCTGTAGCTACCCAGCTCCAACCAGCCAAGCATGGTGCTCACCATTGACTTAACAGGAGGCTCAGAAACACAAATTTTAAGGGGTAAATACGACAGTTGGAGCAATCTCCCCTGCTCACATTGTGCTTGTGACCATGCAAAGCTTTCCTGATAGGTTTGACTTGAACACAAGACTCTGCCTCTGCAGGAGCCCAGAGCCTGGCAGTCACTGCAGAGGGAGCCCAGGGCAAGGCCTTCCAAAGGAGGGGTGGGACAAGCCCAGTCTGTTTGCATCTAGTGAAAATATCCCATTAGGAAATGAGGAAGACATTTTGGATTTCTAAACTTAGGAAATGAAAATATACTTGGAAAATATAGTGGGGAATTCTTTTCCCCCAGATCAGGCCTAGTGGTTTCATTCCTGTTAGGTATCACTGATACACATTGTACGTATGTTAGTATTCTAGAGATTAGACTGTATATTACTATTACTTTTTTAACTTTTTATTAGATATTGCTTTTAATATATTTTTAATTATTTTTTTTTCTTCTCATTCTCCTGATTCCCTTTCTCACTCTTTCAAAGCATTTTATTTTTTAATAGCTTAATAAAGCCCACTGGCTCATGAAACCCTTTTATATTCTTAGAAGGTGAACTTTAAAAGTTATGGGGCATCCAGAAGGCAGGGAATCTGTAAGATTAGATTGTCTTTATGTGAAGCACATTCTAGGTGGGGCTGCAAATAGCTATATGACCTTTATCTTATTTGCTTTGACTAGGATTGCATAGTTGCAATAAGACAAGTTTCAGGCTGGGTGAGCTGATGTAGCATGGTTCCTGCAATGGTCATCACCAAAGTGACCTGGGGACAGCAGATGAATGTGGTAGGGTTAAGACTGCCTTCAATACATCTCCACCATACACAATACTGTGAACATGCAGATGTGGAGTAAGGATGTTTGGAAGCATGGAAGAGGCCTTCAAGGCAGCATCAGGTATGTGCTTCAGCCACAAGAGAGCAACCTCATGTTCTGAAATCAAGAAGAAGCAACGTGGAGAACTGATGATGGGGGGTTGCCTGAAGGACTTCAATATTAATTCCCACAACACTGGTATTTTCTAGTCTGACCTTTCATCTTAAGCACACACACAAGCACATGGTACAGCTGGAGACAGGCATGGTGATTTCTTATCTTGGAGCACCTGAGGTGACATACCAAGCACGAGCCATTCTTCAGGTATCCTCACATACCTATTTGCAGTCACATTGTCTGTAAATGTACATGTAGCACAAGTTCTCTGGTTAGGCGTGTGGGGGAAGACAGGTTACCACGGTGCCTGCCTGCTGCGTGTGCAGTTTTACAGGAAAGTATTAAGTTATTTTCAACAAAATTTGTAAGGGTGGGACTGGATGATTATTCACAGGAATCCAGTCAGGTCTTCAACAAAATCTAATAGGACTTCAGACTATTCATGTGGTTTACAAAATAAATTACTTATTCCTCAGATATACTCTAAAAAACAAGCATTGCCACGGTTAATCCATATCTGAGAGAAATCAGAGGCACAGCAGAGACAGGTAAGATGTCCAGGGTCACTTCTACACATGGTGGAAAAAAATGCTAAATGAGGATATAATCTGACTTGGGCATCTACTGACTTAACCCTAAAGCAATTGTCCTTATTTAGTAATAGATAGATAGATAGATAGATAGATAGATAGATAAAGTTGGTGCCTGCCAGGACCTCAAGAGGGAGATCTGGTACTCCTGTATTTAGATCAGATAGATTAGATTAATTAGACCAGAGAGGGAAATTATTTTTTTTTTGTTTGTTTTGTTTTGTTTTGTTTTGGGGGGAGGGGAGCACTGCTTTATGAACTGGGGGTAAATATGGTGAGCCAGGCCTACTTTTAGTATGACATAGGCATGCTCCTGTTACATTGAAAACCTAAATCCTCATTATCACTAAGTGCTAATTCTGCAAGAATCCGGCTATGTTGGAATATCCTATTTTGATGCAAACCAGTAGGGATATGAAGATAAAAGAAAGCTGTCTTACAGTTAATGCCATGTTTTCCTTCATACTGAAGGTCTTCATGGCCCTGCTCTCAGTCAACTGAGCACATGGGTCTCTCTAAGCTTATGTCCAATCCTATTGAATTCACTGAGGCTGTAGCTGTTGCTGTGCAGTCCCTTTCACTCTGTATGCTTAAAGAGAGTTTTTGTGGGTGTGAAAATAAAGGTTCCTTCTTAATAAACACTGATCACTTGCAGTATCCCATGCGTGGTGAAAGCAGATGATGTTAACATGTCAAAACATTTGAATATAAATCAAATGTTTTTCCTTTTTCAAACAAGTTAGGGTGGAACAGTGGGATTCTTAAATTTTAAGGGTGTCTGTGAGGGAAAAGGAGCAGTCCTGACATTGGGAAAGCCTGTTTTTTCCCCAATTCCAAGACATCTGGTCTTCATACACATGGATTTCTCTTAATAAATGAAGCACAGCATTTTAGAGCTGGGGCTGGGTGGGTGCTTAAAGTGAGTTTGAGCAAGATGCTCATAAACAGGGAAAATGAGGAGCAATCCCCCACTGCCTTTTTCATTGTGAATTGCTTCAAGTGGGATGGCAAAAAATCTCCTCCAAGTAACTGGCTGGCAAGCACTGCTCTGCAGAATGAGTCAGATGTCTTAACATTCTGTATTTTATTAGCTACTGCAAACTGGTAAAAAACCACAACACAACTGCTTTCCTGCAAGCACGTTCCTGCAGTATGTGGAATGGAAAAACCTACTTCATTTACTATCAGCTTAAGGAGTTGAAAACAGCCTCTAATTAAATGTCTCCTTGCCTGTGCCATCTGAGCATGCGTGTTACCCTGTTTCATAACTTCTGCGTGATGCTACGATCGCTTCTGGCAGCTGGATTGTACTATTAGTGCTACCATCTTTTGCTTGTAATAAACCCCATCAGCTGTTGCAGAAATCCATGCTTGTATATTGTTCCTGGTCACTCATAAAAGCTCTCAGGATTCTTACTCTGTAAAAGTGCCAGAGAGGAGAATACTTGCCTGGAAGTGATGAGCCTCAGAAATTTACTGCAGTTGGGAGTCTGAGTGTGACCTGTGACACAGAATAAAATGAGTCTCCTGGGTCTTGCAAGTTTACCCAAATCCAGTAATATTTTGAGTAAGTTGATTAATAATAACATTGAACATCTTGTTTAAAGTCTTTGTTGGCAATTAGCTAGACCAAAGAAAGAGATGGGGAGTGGATGCACACATAAACCCATTTTCTGTAAAATCAATACATAAATGACCTCAACTGCAGAGAAGAGATCATCTGTCGTGGCTCATGTATGCAATCTGTCTCCTGTGAGTCAAGAAACTGATGTTTAGCTTGGAGTCCAGCTCCAAATTCTTCACCGTAAACACAGGGAAAGCACTCACCAAGCTTCCTGAAACCTTCCTAGCCTGCACACTATAGTTCATTCAAAGCAGCTAACACTCAGCTGGAGGGAGCAAGAGGAAACACTGATTGTTTTGGGGTGGCTCTGGATAAAAATGCTTAAACTTGTCAGGTGCCTACCACCCACCGATGTCCGCTGAGGTTAGATGTCTAAACTGCACATGAAATTTGTTTTTTGGCAAGTATTTTTGTAAATTCTGCATGCATGAAATAATGAAGGTGAACTAGGATTGAACAAGTTATCGAAGACTCAAATTACATTTTACAACAAATGTCTTTATTTTTGTTATTGGATTTGTGTACTTTGTCATAAAAGGTATTGATCTAGCAAAACACGAACATGAGTCAAAGTCATCGCAGCTAGCAGGTTTACTCACGTGGTGACAATTAAGCACAAGTGTGAATGACAGAGATTAGATGCTACTGCATACAGTCAATGCATTCGTGATAGGTTTCCCAAGAACTCTAAAGTAGTCTAAAATAGGCAAAATTACACTGTGTTTTTATGGTGAGTTGGCACATTTGGACCATAAGCACTTTTGACACTCTTTGCCTGGGGTCCTGGCGAACACCACTGGCTTCAGAAGAGCTGGATTCTCACTATGTGAAATCCGCTGCTCTTAGGAAATGCGGCTGTGAAAAGTAGACCCATGCTTTTATGCAATGAGTAGAGTAGCGAATTTTCAGATCTTAGCCTTACGGTAAGAGCTTCGAGGAGGAAGGATGCAATTGAATCACTATGGTTTCCATAATCTTAGAGAAAATTCATTTAAGAAAATCGTAAGGCATTATCCTGCAGTAATCTCAGTTTAGGTCTTAATGCAGTCAGCAGGATTTATAACAACAGATTAGCATTCGTATAAAAGGAATACACAAGTCAAGTACAAGTATTGCTAAATTAATTTCTCATACAAAGTATACGAATAATGCACTGTAAACAACTGCCTCTCATAGGTGCTTCAGTTTCCAGGCTTTAATAGCTGCTTGTCATCTTTGGTTAATGCAAGATTTTTTCTGTTCCCAGAAGATCCACCACAACCGCTCAACGTTTACAAGCTGATTCCTTGCTCAATTATGTGATTCCGTACAAAAAACAAATGTTTTGTCTAACCGTATCAATGCGTAGACCAAAACAACCAAGTGAACTGTGTTCTCTATGTCACTAACATACACACACGTGCATATGTGTGTGTATAAATACGGATATATGTACATACACACACACATATGCAGACACACACGCCCTCACTCTGCCACGGGGAGCACCTAGGCCAACAGATGCGTTTAGCATCTGCCACGAGGACATCCAACAGGACTCCGTGCCAACATCTAGGGGCTGGTTGAACACAGACAGACACACAGACATGCACAGCTGTGGATTTCCAAAGTGAGCACAAGAAGTGTTTTGATCTTTGCTGACTATGGCCCTGTAGGAACGTCCCAGGGCTCTCCAATGACCAGAATCGGTTGCACCGACACAGACCCTTCACTTTGAGCACACCTGGCTCCTCCCTGTGCTGTTGTGACAGAGGTCTCAACATTTCTGCCTCAAGCATCAGTATCTGTTTCATTTTGTGGCAGTGTAATCCGAAAAGCCAGCGGCTGGTCTCAAAAGACAAAGCAGTTCACGCAATGCAAAAAAGGTCACTTAAATCCACCGACTGGCTGCAGGTTTGAAAACTGGTTTAAAATATCCTGAAACTTAATTCTACAAACTGCTTTAAGTATTAATGAAAGAGTTAAGTGGGATCTAGAGAGAAGTAGAAGGTGTGTATATAGTTGTGTAAGGTAAGTGTGGAGCTAATCATTCAGTCTTTCAGCATCACAGAGAACGTTCTCCAGCACCATTCTCAGTAGTACCACATTAATACACTAATGAATCTTGTAAGTTAGATACCTAACGCATCATCTAAATTCATTTGTTTGCTAGAGCAGGACTTCCCATGACTATATGCTGTAGTGTTTTATTTATTTATTTATAAATGTCCCTACGGACTCCACAGGGAGCCTGTTTCACAGGTTCACAGCTAGAAAGCTTTTCCTGATTACACTTGGCTCTGTTCCCCTTACATTGTTTTCATTTCTAGCTTTAGGTTGCAATTTCTTGTATTATCACAAGTGGTAGGACTTTTTTTTTTTTTTTCCTTTTTTTTTCCCCTATCTGTAAAGGAGAGAGATGAAAAATGTGAGAAACAGTGCACTTATCAGTAATGCACTATGGCCAGGACTGCGTTATAAATACTAACATTTCATGCACTTCCATGGGTGCAATCGCAGCAGAATGGCTGTTTTCTCATGGTGGACTTACCTAATTTGTGGCTTGGCAGAAAATGCCGTACTTCAGTCCTTAGAGCAAAGAACTGCAATTTAGGCAAGCATCAAAACTGATTTAATTCTTTATAGTTGATAAGCAAACACTGTTCCCAGGGACTTCATTAGAAGAATGATAGCTCAGAGAGCTCGGGCACTTACAAGTAGTAATATATGGGTTTTGAAATCAACTTCACCTTGTAATACTGGCACTTCTGACCTGGGTCCTTCACCCTCTCTACAGTCAATTGAGAAAATGAAACAAGGGCTTTAAATATGTTCCCTGGCTGAGCAGCCTCACCTGCCTTATGTTACGCTTAATATTTATGGAGTCTTGGGACCAAACCCCTTCTGATACTTGGAGGACCTTGTCTTCACCTCATCTTCGGAGCTCCAGCTCCCTTGTACAAAGCCTGAACTTGTCCTGACCTTGGACTGTCCACCAGCCCCACCAGACCTGAAGGAGATGTTAGAGGCCTTGGGCAGTTCTGGTGTCTATTACTCATGTGCCAGGGCTGCACAGACAGATGAGTCAGGTGGAGAGGGCCCAGGCTTTTCATAGCACACCAGGACTGATTGCCACAGGGGGATTTTTATCCATACAGAGTAGCCTGATATTTCTTTCTAAATCAGACCAACTGAGCTGCCCCAAATATGGCCTCAACAGTTCCTCAGAAAGAAATTGAGGTGGTAGTAACACAGGTACACCTGTAGTCAATGAACCTAGTATCAATGTTGTCTAGAGTGCTAGAAGACAATAAATATTCCACACTTTTCCAAGTCCTGCAGAGCTCTGAAGACACAGGATGAAGGTACATCACCATTAAATTGAGAAAACTACACTTTGGACCAGCCAGCCTCTCTTTAACTTTCTCTAAAACATCTCAGTAGAAAACAAGCCATAATCTATAATAAACAAACAAAAAATAGGACAGACTCTCTCACAAAAAATCACACGTTCACGAAATAATTGTATTGTTTTCTTGTTGATCATTGAATCAGTGCTTATAATTTGGTCAGATCATCCCGTAACCAGTCTGTAATCATGGCAGCCATCTCCTTGCTGGCATCCAGCACAAAGGCATGGCGGAGGCCTTTCTCACAAAGTCGAATGTCCCCGTCTGGAAAATCCATTTTGATCTCATCGTAGTAGTTCTGTGGACACCAGCTGTCTCCAGTTCCATAGTAAAAAATCAGCTAGAAATCAAAGCATACCAAATCATTAATTTGAAAAGTTCCTGATGTGGCAAGCAATATCCAAGACAAGAACACTGGATTATTTGGAAATAAGGGATACTTCATGACCCAGTGTTATTCATGATGAATAACAAAATGGTAGTTCTTGGTTATTTCCAAGTCTGCAATTACAAGGAAACCAGTTAAATACTCTGTAACTATGCTTTCTCATCTGTAAGACTGTGGCTTATCTCTGGGCTTACCTCTGAAAACAGAGGTCTGCTGACAAAAGTCCAGGTGTCTCAAGAGACTTATTATTGTGGACCAAAACACCTGGTTGTCCATGGCATTCACGCCTATCTAGGCAAGCTGTTATATTTCCACTATCTACTAGTTATGTTTTCTATAATAGCTTTCTAGTTTTTTACTCAAATAACAATATTGAGGCTATGTCTTAGCTAAGTGAGCTAAGTACAATTTTTTTTTCCTTTTTTTTTTTTTTTTTTTTTCTTCTGGGTATAAAATAGGAGAAAGCAGGAGGTTCCTCCACATTTATGAGTAACTTTCTCTTAATGGCATCAGTTAGATGTGGTTTCAAAGCACCTACCTGGTTGGGGGTGAAGGAACATCTATTTTTCTACCCTCGGTGTTAGATGTAAACTAGAGGTGAATCATTCAGTCATGCCATTATAATAATTATCATAGAATCATAGAATGGTGTGGATTAGAAGGGACCTCTAAAGATCATCTGGGTCATTCTCAGAAGCAAAACTTTTTTTTGCTTGGAGAATCGCAGCACATGTAGAAGCACATGCTGAAGTGCAGCACATGTAGAGCACAGGCACTTTCTTGAGATCAATAAGCAATTTTCATTTAGATTGCAATGTGGAAGTAAAATTCTAACAAAGACTATTTTGTGTTGAACTCACCCTAATAACTTTGGTCAAAGACATACATGAGGCCAGTGCTACTGGGCCCACTCAAACACAGAAGTCACAAATACCAGGTTAATATCACATTCAATAAACACCTTTACTCTTTCTTAGAAATGCTGTCTGTATCTCTTTCCCAAGTAATCATTTTCCCCCATATTCACCTTTGCATGCTATAGCTATGTTTTTTATTTCAATAAAGTAATTCAAGGGAGAGTGGTTCTCTAGGAGAGAGTAAAAATCTACGGATTTAAAATTATACAGGAACAAGATTAATTATAAGGTTTCTTTATATTAAAATATTCAAATACAGGTATGAGAAGGATGTTGATTGCTCAACATATCACACACAGAGCTCGGCCTAATTTCATTACTCTCATTTGTTTCATATTTCATTTCTGTATTTCAGTGAGTAATTTAGCCATGCTTATATAATTTAGGGGACAAGACGTTTTCTTTTAATTGCAAAAATCTTCAATTCCATCATTTTTGTAGCCATGTGAAATATAAATATGTGCGCCCTACTGGCCCACTGGCGTAGAGATGGGCTAAGAGCCCAGACTGCATTTCACAAAATGTTACAAGTTTTTGTCTTACTTGCTTTTCTCTTATTGAAGCTTACCCAAATCTTGGATATTACTGACCTCTGACTGTATCCAAAATACAATACCTCGGTTACATAGACACTACCCCAAGTTATACTTCCAAGCATATGTGCACAGAACATAAACCATGTCAACAAACATTAATTTTGTCACTAAGTAATTGCTGGAAACAAGGTGTGTTTTTTTGCTTTAGCAGAAATTTTCCTTTGATCGTGCCTTCAGCGGTGACTATTCATAAATCATAGTAAGTCACATCAGCAAAAATTCTCCAAAAAAGCCAGCTGAAAATGGCCAAGTGCATTCAATTCTTCTGAAAACCAAACATCTGACCAAATTATGTTCGACCCTGGGCTCCGTTACCAACAGATACAGAAATAATGATTTTGAAACTGTTAAGAAAAGAAATGGAGCAATTCCAGTTTAGTGGAGTACTCCGTGAAATCATTAGGTATTTTGATGGAGTAGCCCTAAAGTCCTAGAGTCTCATCACACGATTATTTAGAAAAAAAATAGAAGAAAAGTCATTTACATTTACAAAGGTGGATAAAGTACTTGGCTTAGTCTGCATGAACTGCGAAATGGGCTATTCTCCAGGTAGGGTTGTAAACTTGAGAACTCACAGATTTGGAAATGACTAAACAAAAGATTTATGCGCATTCTTAGCCTGCCTCTGGTATATTTGCATTACGGTTTAATCCTTCATTGCCTGATCCAAAGCATCCTTGACTCATTCAATCCACTGACAGGATGACATTCAGTTGATGAGCTGCTATTTGATAGTATTTTTCTTTTTATATTCTGTGTGTGGTCTTAGGATTTATTTACTACATATTTCATGGTTTACAGTCAGAATTTATTTTCTTATGTGCATTCCTCTGGCACACACCACTAGAGTATATGCATGCTCACATTTATTAATTTATTTCTGCAACACCTTAGTGACCACATTTATCTCCATTTTGCAGATGGGGAGCACAGAGATTCATGTCAAATCACATCAATTTGAACGTGTAGTCTGAAACATCTAGGAACTGTTTTTTCTCTGTGCATAGCATTATCCTTTCAACCAAAATTAAGTCAAAGTATGCTTTTCAGGACCACATCCACTGAGCTCCAGTCACTAATGGGCATTCAGTCCATGGGAACAGGCAACTGTTGGTTAAAGTGATAACCCTCTGAGATACCTACATTGGGGACATCAGGTCCTCACCACCTACTGTTTTGCTTTGCAAATTCTCCCCTGTTGTGCTGCTCCTGATTTTAAGGCAAACATAGCCAAAGGCATCTGCTATGAACAGGAACAGTAAGACTTCAGAAACTTAGGTTCCACTCCAAGCAGAAAAGATCAGTATGTTTACCAACTACATGCCTTGCTGAGTCTTTTGTCCAATCTTTCCAAGTACAGAAGGTATCTGTAAAGAGCAATACCACTTCTTCTATCTTGTCCCGTCCAACCTTTCTGGCCTCAGGACTGCTCTACCATCTCCAGTGCATTGTTTTAGCTCTATCCTCCTTACCTAGTCATTTCCAATTTCTACCACTTCTGCTTTTTTATTCTAGTCCCAATTTCTTGCCCTGGAAAACCAAATTATAGCCTTCTGGTCTCTTTATCCCATTCTGAGTCTCAATTTCTCCCCATGCAATTCTCCACATTTTTTTTTTTTTTCAGTTTGGAACCTCTATTCCCAGCCCTACCCCTCAAACTTCTCTCAAACCACCAGTTGTTCCCTAGTGCCAGGCCTGGGTTCAATTCAACACAGAAACATTTAAATGCATATAACTCTTGTGGTGTTTACACGTGTACTATGCATCAATACCCCACCAGAACCTGTTAAGATTTACTCAATATTGGTGCGTACGTAGAAAGCTATTCAGCTGGAACAGGAGATGGCTACTGTGAAGTGGGTGAAATAGCACTTCAGGAAGGGCAGAACTCAGTTGCTGAAGTGTAGGTACCTGCTATCATTTGAGATGCTCTAGATAGCTACAGGTTTTGCATGAGACTAGCAGGCATGACATAGATTTTACAGGAAACCCACAATTTTCTGGAAAAGCAGCTGGACGCCCCATAGAGATATTCTATAGTGCCGCAAATTAAACCAAATGTTTATGTTTAAGGCAACCAAATTCCACCTTGGCTTCTTCTGTAGATCTCTATTGACTCTAATGGGGTCATCTGCACCTCTACTGCCTACTGTACCTCTAAATTCCTACCAGTAAACTCATAAACCATGATTCAGATGCACATACATAAATATTTCATGCAACTTAAGACAGATACGTTAGAGTAGCCCATTTGGCCTCCACTGTAGCTACAGAAAGCTCCTGTATATCTTATGTCAGTCTTGCATGGGTAGTATGAATCCACTATCTCATACAGCACTAGAAGCCTACCTCTGATGGAACAAACGGAGCCTTTGATTTCATCCTGCCTCCCCCTCCTTATTTCTATTTACCTCTCACTCACTAGTTCTCTACATGCTGGCTCAGCCCATATCTCCTCTGAGTGGAATGAATAGCTTCCTTCTCCAAGCCAAGAATTTTTATCATAAGCAAACAATGTATTTTTTTCCCTGAGCCTCATAGACCTTGTAGAACCTTTTGGACTGAAGCAAAAAATGAACAGTCAAGGCAGGATAGCCACTCGTGTCATAAATGGAATGAAAGTTAGGGCACGTTATAACCGTTACAACAGGTATTGCTGGGGAGCTTTATTTGATGCTGGAGTTATTTTGTCAGCTTATTTTGTGTGCAGAGGTTGGTGTGTGCATTACGTGTATCTATTTGAGTATGCCTCCAAATCTAAAACTTAAACATGCATGTTTCTTAGTTAGAAACTGCCAACAGAATTCAGAATTGTTTTCCAAATGGTTTCCAAATTATTCTATAAAATCTAAAAGCCGGATTGTAAGTAAGGTAGAAATTTTCATCAATACAGAGTGCAGTAAAGGACCTATGAAAGTCTACAGTACTAAAATGTCATTTGTGGCACTGGGGGTCTCCCTCTGAATGACAAAACATCCCTGTTCTTTGCCTACACCATATACAGCCACAAAACAGATGTTAGGGTGTTACTTATTTTCCTAATGTATTAAGGGATATTTATTTTAAATGTATTTAAACAAAAGCATCCAGAATCTCATCTTCATTTTTACACCAGTAGTTTTGCTACTGCAGCACAGGGGCAGACATAATTAACGAACCATGTGTAACCAGAGGCACATGGAATCTTCATTAACGGTAGGAAACACTGGCGTGCAGTATATGATTTGCATGGATCTGTAAAGTACATATTTTCCTGTGGACTGTGCATGGCTGTAAAGACGTCCTGAGTCAGCACAACCACTGTACCAGCAATGAAAAACTGCTGCCAACCTAAGCATTCAAAAATGGTGAGTCAGGCCCCCAAAATAATGAGACTAACTTAAAAATAATCAGATTTACAAAACAATAAATAGAAGTTTATTTCTATTTTTCTTCTGCGCTTTTTTTTTTCAATCTTTTTTTTTTCAATATCTGTACTTCTTAACTTTTCTGCCATTGCGGTGAGAAGATTGTTTTTTATCCTTTTGCAATACTGAATGCTGAGACTTCCAGGTATTCCAGATTTAGAAGGCAAATAGCAGTTACGAGTGAACACAACAACATCTTTATATGATCCTTGATGCAACACCCTGTTTGCTATGAGTACCTAGTACCTACATTTTCAGTATCTGATTATGGGGGCAGAGTAAAGGGGATGAGGGTTATCATTGCCATTGCAACAGGGCATTTTAAATAGGTCATTTCCAAGTTTCAATAGTTTTAAAATATCAATGTTCTCCTAAGCTGCTTTACAATTAAATTGCTAAGAACTGTTTTCAGTCTTAGCTTCTGTAAAATAAAACACAAGTCAGAATGTGGCTCTGTCAGCTTGTGTACCATGTAATATGGTATGTGTATTCAGACACTGCACAATGACGGCAGCTGCTAAGTAAACATCAGAAGAATCTGAGATTTGTATCAACAGGATGTTTACATTTTAAAGAGTTTCTAAGAAAATAATAAAGATTTCCTGCAGTTGACTCCATTGGCACTTGTTTTAGTAAGTATGACAGTTCACAGAAGTATAAATTACAGAGAGGTTTCTTTTATGCCTCTTCTGTGGCCATCATAGGTCAACACTGAAAAACAAATCCAAAAAGTTAAAAAATATTAATTGAGTTTCCTCTATCTCTCTGGAATTCAGTACACATTATAACAACTTTAGGATCTTATTACTTGGGCAGGCACCAATCCAGCTGATGGCAAAGAGCGAAGGACTGGTCTCTGTGGATATAAACTGACGGCACGTGCGCACTGGCAAGCAGGGTTGGACTGGTGTCCTTGCTGAAATCCTTGTGTCAGATACATTAACTTTTATCAGCGTTACTCCCACGTACATTCACTGAATGAGACAACAACTTCTCTCTGGGTGACATCTCTCCACGATAACCAGTGAATAGTTTCATTTGCTCTTGGATGAAAACTAGTTTAAAAGGCATTAGCCCAGAATTAATTTTAGCTTCAATCATGGTTTATAAAAAACGGCTTAGCTTCTCTGGATTTGTGAAAGTGCCTTCACCTTATCCTGCCAAAAGAATAGTATAAATGACATGGGAACATACTCATTTGGGACGTGATTTTTTTTTTTTTTTTGACTTGCTTTATTTGTGCTTTGGCTTTACTAATCAGTTTCTGGGAAGAATTCAAAGAGCTGGCATTACCCTAGAAAGCCCTAAAAGCTTTGGGATCTGGTTCTCCGAGACACCACCTCTTTCCCCTTGTGATCCTGCCGTGGTTGAGATCAGCCAGTTTGATGGCAAGGTCTGTGGAACTTGCTTCTTGGCTTGTTTTACCTGAAGTGTGATTCCTCAACTTTCTGCATTCTAAGTGCCGACTAGAGGGAATGGCCTCAAGTTGTGTCAGCGGAGGTTCAGGTTAAAAATTAGGAGACGTTTCTTCTCAGAAAGAGCAGTCAGGCATTGGGATGGGTTGTGCAGGGAGATGGTGGAGTCACTGTCCCTGGGGGTGTTCAAGGCAAGGTTGGACCTGGTGCTTAGGGACATGGTTTAGTGGGTGATATTGGTGGTAGGGGTTGGATCAGATGATCTTGGAGTTTTTTTCCAGCCTTTATGATTCTTTAATTCTGCGATGGACCATTCCAAGAAGAGGCAGTTGGCAATCTGGGGTACATAATGCTATTTTTACATACTAACCTGTAGGGGTTGTAGCAAAGGTGTAATGGGTAGTTGAAGTATTTGTGGTGATTTTACTTAACGTAAAGAATGTGGTCAATTTTGCCAAACCAACATAAATAATAAACAATAACAGCTTCCCTCTCTGAAAAAGGAGTGGAAAAATATTTTGCTTTCAGTGAAATTAAGATGCAAAGCCACACAGGCAGGTGGAGTGGCTACTCTGCACGTAATCCACAATGTGTTAATCCTCTCCCTGGTGTCCCATACGGTGTTCTACCAAACGGATAGAGCAGAGGCTCCTTGCTTTCATGCCTTTGTCAGTAATA
The DNA here is from genome assembly GCF_964035555.1 of Netta rufina. NCBI lineage: Eukaryota > Metazoa > Chordata > Aves > Anseriformes > Anatidae > Netta > Netta rufina. The sequence continues at coordinate 111,921,419 of NC_140125.1, forward strand.
ACTGGAAATTCAATAAACCAAGGAAGTGGAAAGGGCTTCTCTCTACCTTTGCTGCAGTTTAGCCACCTACATAATTTCTGCTAGCAATGTTCCTGGCATGTAGATCTAAGAGATCAGGCAAGGCACTTCTACTCTCTCAAACCCAGTGCAAAGTAAAACGTGCTTTTAAAAAGGATGCATAGGCTTTACCAACAAACCAGGGTGATTAACTTATTTATGTTATGTTAAAGACTTAGAAACCTTTCAAGGGTATATATTTAGGTGTGTCAGCAACATGAATATTTCACAAGTCAAGTCTGTATAACTATGAAAATAAAAACAGACCTGAAACCACTCTTTAAGTGATAATATTACTGGGTCAGATTCCTCCAACCGTATTTACTGCAAATATTATTTCCCTCTGAAAAGCATCCCAGTGCTGCCTACGTTCAGGGGAACTTACCTCAGGTGATGAACTTAGATCTCTGTTGAAACAACAGGATCGGTGATGGACTGTAAATGACATTTTTTTTTCTCACTTCTGTGCAATGAATTCTGCAGCAGAGCGAGGGAAGGTATCCCTCACATTTAAGGGTTAGTAATGGTTCAAGGGTAACTTCTTAAGTATTCTTCAAAAGACTATGGAAATACTGCTGTCTTTGCCTGTTTTATGAAGCACACACCTTATACCACCCTCAGTCCTGGAAGTTCACGTCACTGCCTCCTTATTGGAATGCCACACGGCATGAAAGATGCTAACCAGAGCTCAGCTACAGGAAACTTGAAATATCACAGAAAAGTAGACCGTAGCCCACTGAACTTTTTGAATGCTCACTGGGATCCTTTTCCACTGAGGAGGGAAAGTGCTGATCCCTGATTAGGCATTCTGGGTGCTTCAAAGAGAAGGTTGTTTTTGTAGTTAAATGACACAGGCACCAAAATCCCCAAGCACTTGTGTAACTTCCCTAACTTCAACTCTGCACCTCCAGGGAGCGCAGGCCAAAAAGGATGTGAGACCAGCCAAAAAAGAGGTGTTCTTGGCTCAGAAGAGCACTTTGCACCTATTGAAAAAGAGTGTTTGGAAGGTTTTTCACAAATGTAGGCAAGCAACTCACTCAAGCTGTGGGCAGGCAAAATATTTGTAGTATTCTTTTAACCACTTATCTTCAGATCATGCTTCTCGCACTGAAAATAATTACTAACCCCCTGTAGATGTCTACAGAGACCCAAACAAAAACACTGGGCAACATCAAAACAGCTGCTTCAGGAGTCAAAATAGTTCTTGGTTGCTTTTTTTTTTTTTTTTTTTTTTTTTTTAATATATATAAAGGTAGTTTTTCAAAAGAAAAATGTAGCATTCATTTCTGTGGAAATGAAATATTTCATTTTTTACTATATTTAATCTAAATATCCATGTCTCAGTATCAGTTCAGTTGATGCTTTTGGATAACACCTTTTCTATGGTATTACTGGTGAGATATAAGCTTGTATTACTTTAAATTCTAAATTCACCATTGAAATAAGCGGAAAATGGTAAACACACACTTCATTCCTTCAATTTCTTCAAAAGAGAATTTCTTCATCAGCTAAACATCTACAGGCTATAAGCCTGTTATAAGCCACCCACAACACAAACTTCCTCAATGTGAGTGAAAATAGATTCATGTGTCCTTAAACTTCCAATATCTATTTTCCAGCTTGATTAAAAAACATTCTTCTCAGGCAGCAGATTTTTTTCATCTTTGTAATGTTACTTCAGATGTTTCCTGTCTTTTTCCTTACACAATCAATGTATCTGCTGCACCAAATCACTGGTGAAAATAAACTGAAGAAGCAGATAAAGCTTTTTTGGGTTTAATATGCTACTTAAAAGAATCGTGATTTTCTGTTACTGGAAGAGATGGTTTATTGTCTTAAGAAATTATGAACCGCTACAGAAAGATCACTGCCAAACTGATTCATGACTTGGTGAAGTCTGTCAAAGCTTTTCCATTGATTTTGATGAGCTTTGGAACAGATCCTACACTTAAAAGTTGAGCTACTGGGTATTACACAGAGAGTAATGAATAAAATATATCACAGTAAGTATAAAAAACAAAGGGATGTTTTTACTTTACAAAATTTCCTCTGCAACCCCCCTAGTTTTACCCTTTAATGCAATCTCTTCTTGATTACAACAGGATTACAGAATCCAAAAAAAGAGTCTATAAAGCTAAGTCTTAAAATAAAACAATGATTGTGGCATGATGCAGACTTAAGTATTGTAGGGAGCTCTTATGTGGAGATACCATTGCCCATGACAAGCATGCTGGTTGAGTGCCCAACACAGTTATTTTCCATTTCTCTTTTAAATTTTTATTCTATACGTAAAACCTCTGTGATGCTCAGTGCTGATCTATTTTTTATGAATACTGAATTACACCCACTTCCTTTTGTGCAAGAATTACAATAAACTTCCTCTAGTACAGTAGTATCTCTGCCTCCAGTTTCTGTTAGGAAAGGGAGTTGGTGTTATTACAGTGAAAGTATGTAGCTCAGCTGGCTTAGACACAATCAGCTAATGATAATTAACCATCATTGCTGAGCAAATCTTACATCAGTATCCCCTACCTTGTTTGGATTTTGTGATTTATCACAACTCTTTGTGTTATTGCAATAAGAAGCCTACATTCATGTACTGCTTGATCCAGATATCACTTTACAGCCCATATTTTAAACGCTGTCACATATTATTTTGTCAGAAGATAGGTCTCCATTCTCTTCATACAATTCCATTGCTATTTCATGTGCATAACTTCTGTCTTTAGAAGATTATAAGTAAAATACCTCAAATAACTATCCCCAAAATATTCCAGCTCCTGTTCTTTTAACATAAATCTGAGCAATAAGCATTGTTAGAATCTGGGGCCTAAGATATAATTTCTCCCAGTCCCTTACTAGTAATAATTATAATTAAACCTGGACGTGGAAAGATTGGAATAATTTACTGTCTCTTCTTCTTTCTTCTTCAGATCACAGAACGCAAATATGATCCAGAAATAACTTTTCTATTCCACAGCAGCTGGCAAAGTCAGGTGTTAAGATTGGCTTTTAGCATATGATCACAGTGACCACTAAACAGTATAAATTTTTTGAAGTGACAGCTTGCCAGTTCTATAGCAACTTGGACTATAGTTCCTGTTTTTATAAACTTCCAACCTTTATAAGTTAAGCCCATTTTTTATTGTCAATACACTTCAAATTTAACATAATGCCAGCTATAAAAGTTTTCCTTAATTCTTACATTCCCAGAAATTACTAGGAGAATGAAAAAAGAGAAGTATTTAGCTTCACTTTTAGACTTGCTTTTTCTTCGGTTTGCAAGCTGCTTATAAGCTCGCTTCAGCTTTTTGCTTTCTTGAGTATGTTTGCCACTTTAAAAGTATGAGGACATAGAAGAATCAATAAAAGAAAGTTAACACAGGTCTAAAAAAAACTCCTGTGTGCCAAGGCTGTGCTTAGACTGAGAGTCAACAACAGCACAGATGAAGCAGACTAAGACACCTGCAAGCTCTTGTTGGCTGTTGGCCTCCATTTAGCACAAGAAAAAGGCATATTCGTAATCTGGAGCATCTGAGTGGACCTTCTGAAGTCACTGGAGCTACAGCTAATTGTTAACTCTATCATCCTCATCCAACCAAGCTTTTATGCTTAAGCAGGTGTTTGTGATTAAAATTTCCAAAAGCACTCCAAGTCCTGACCCTGGAAACTCTTTACTTTTGTACCGTGACTAATCCCAAGGTAACCTACAGAGTCCTGCCCTCAGTTTCAGGGCCCTGGGGGCACAAGCAGGCCCTTACCAACCTTACCTGGGACCCTCACCCACACTCCCTGCCCATGGGCCCAGGATCTCCATCTCTAACCATCTCCATCTCAGTTCCTGGGCTTTTATTTAGCCTGAGCTACCAGTTCTGCTGAGAGCTAGCCTCTGGCCCTGTCTCCTGTACCAACATCAGGCCTACACTGTACACAGCTTTTTGACTGGATGGACCCCATCTTGTGGCTTGCTTCCTGTCATGTTTTTGGCCACGGTTTAGTGGGTGACATTGGTAGTAGGGGGATGGTTGGACCAGATGATCTTGAAGGTCTTTTCCAACCTTAATGATTCTATGATCCCTCCTAGATAAACTTTGGACCCATGTTGTAGCCTTGTCCCCAGTCCCATCTCTGGCCCTGCCACCTTTTGCTCCAGACTGGATTCTCTTCCTCATTGCTTTCCTTTGTTCTGGGATTGTTGGTGGACCCTGTTACCAGCACTGTGCTCTGCCTGTCCCACTTGGGTGCTGTGGGAGAGCACCCTGCTTAGGGAGTCACCCTCGACTCATGGAACCCTTCCCTTATGGAGCAGACAGAGCCTGTTGCTCCCTGACACTCCGAGAGGCGACTTGGTCAATAAAATTAACAGATTCCCTTGAGTTCATTAGGCTTTGGACCAACCCATGGAAAGTTTTATTTAAGACAATGAGAGTATTTGCAGTCTGTATGATCAGCCCTTCAGTTTCTTCACTAAGATTCCTCCCTAAGTGCAGGAGAAGGCTGAATGCTCTGCAATAAAAATGCGAAGAAATATGCATACCTAGTGCACTGTCACGTTCCTTATTCATGTGTGCTATTTTAGCTCATTAAAAAAAAAAAAAAAGAACTGAACCATCTGAACATACCTTTCGAAGTGCAGAAAAGGCAGTGGAATATGTCAAAAATAAATCAATTTTCAGCCAAAAAAAGAAAGACTGATTTATTGAGTGAACTTTGTACTATATCTATTTACAAAGTGCAAAGTAATCTTACAGAGATATAGGACCTCTGTCCTAGAAAATCTCATTCTCTAAGGAAAATATCTGCCAGTGCAAAGTTTTGGAATGATTTTTCCAATAAAAGGACAAGGATGATACAAAAAAAAAAAAAAGGAAGAGAAGGAAGGGAACACAGAAGAATAATACATGTTATGCTGATTTATCTACTCACACAGCAGCTACACCAATAGTAGTTTATTAAATGTGGCAGTTTTCTGGCTCATCAGCCACCTGGAATGGTCTGACTATTACATTCTCTCAGCCTCCAAAACAGGGTGACCACATCAAAACTTCCAATTAGGAACAGTTCCTGGCCTCTGCCAACCCCTGAACCATGCTTTGGAATTGATTAGGAGAATGTTCATCGGTATAGACCCAAATTGTACCAGGACCTGTTTCAACAATAAATCTCTGCACATGAGAAAGTTCAGTGCAGGAGAAAGGTCCCCAGAAAGGTCCCCAGTTTGTTAGTTCAGCAGTAGTGTCAGTCTCCAGTGAATGTGCTTTCCACATCTTTATCTTACATGACAATCAGATGGATGAACTGTGTACACTTTGCTGATTAATGTCTCATAAGTTTTGATGCCATGGAAAAACCAAGCTTGCAGAATCCCTTGGTATTAACAGATGTCAAGTTGAAAATGTCATGGATCAGATTCTGCTCTTGGACACAGTGGTCTAGACCTCATGAGCAGACCTGCACATCACGCAACACTGCTGGTACATGTTCTGCTTGATCTGTCCAGCAGCAAAGTGTGAGGATTTGGTCAATCAGCCTGCACTCACGTCTTGGCTGGCCATCTGCCTGTCTCATCACAATCCACGTAACTACTGGCCTCACTGGGAATCATCTCAAGCTTAGCCAGAACATACACTGTTTCACCTCCACGAAGGATACTATACAAGCAAGGACATAAGGAGGACGCAGGAATGCTGTGAGACAGGTGCTACTGGAATGCTATATCTGGTAGTGGTGAATACTGTATCTACAAAGGTGTGGATCAATGACACTTTAATGATCACTGACCCTTTTAACGGCTTCTCCAAATCAATGGAATGTCACTAACATACAATCAGAATGAATCCTGAAATTCTGGTTTTGAAATAATATAAAAGGATGAAAAATTTCCCCATGCACACGGACCTCCAATGAAAACTCAGAATGTAGTTACCTTTTTTAAATTTTGCTTTATGGTTGTACTGTCTCTCTCCACAACCTTCATCATTTCTTGGCTTGCCATATACAAGATGTTGGCTGTAGAGGAAGAAACATGCAATAATGTAATTACACAGCAAATCTTTCACAAAAACCTATTTGTTCCCAACCATGCAAGAAGGTAAGGTGACTAGAGCAGTCATCATCTTGACAATGCCACTGAAAAGGTAAAAAAAAAAAAAAAAAAAAGGTAAGCATGATAAATCATCCATGAAAGCAGGAGTGAGCTTTTAAGTTCAAAGCATTACATTTAAGAGACATTATTAGATTATTAAATTACTGACATTTCTATATGCAAGTCATTCAAATATTCAACCTGACAAATAATAAAGGCAATGGCAAATACAGCATCATCAAAACTTGTAGTCCTGCATAACATTACCCAAACAGGACTGGACACAGTTTGCAGCACCAAGAGAAGACCACAAATGACTACATTACTCTAAGGCATTTCAACGTCCAGGTCCTAGATTGACTGAAAGTATTCTGAACTACTAATTTCTCTTCTGAAAAAAGGAGAAAATGGAAAGACTGACAATCTTTTAAAATAAGAACCAACGAAGTTTTGCGTGTAAATAGTTAATGACAATATTGGGCCTGAAATTGCTATGAGACAGAAGTAATACACTCTCAAAATGTGTGATAGGGGAGGAAATGGCAATTACATAGGTCTTTGGTGGTGACCAAAACATGCAGTCGGCTAAATTCCAGCAATGCTCTAAGGAAACAGAACGCCACTGGAGAGATGAGTGATGGCCCCAAAGATCAAATGTTAAAAGACAAAGCCAGTGCTCTCAAATAAAAAACAAAATCCTAGAAAGTAGTATCTAGTTCTGAGCCAGCCGAAGATGCAATACTGTTCTATGCCTGCAGAGCTCTGTCTTTTTCAATTAAATGTTGAATACAGCTAGTGTAAGACAGAAGGGCAAGATGTTGCAGCATGTAAACAACTCAACAAATCCTGCAAAAATTTGCTTGTCCCATCCTATTCTACCAAGCAAAATGGACCTCTCTGCAGCTTTGTAGATAGCAACTTTGTCATCTAATCATGGGACAGTTGGCAAAAGTCTGTCCATCTACAGCACTGCTTCAAATTCAAGAACTCACATTTGCCTTCCTTTTCTCAGTTCAGCTCCACTGTTCAAACAGTAGATGGTAGGCAGGGCTGAAAACACTGGTGGCCATCGCTGCAGAATCCTGACATATAACAGCTTATACTTGGGATCCTGTATGCAGCTGTGCACTTCCAGTGCAGTCATACAGCATACACTGTGGGCAAAGTGAACAGTACGTACTGTGCTCCTTCCTCATCTTCCATCTTAGTTTCTCCATCCTACCTCTTGTTCTTTGTCGGTTCTGTTCATATTTCTGAGTTGCTCATGGTTTTTATTTTAAATAAAATATAAGAAATGAAGTGGAATTCACAGCCTTAGTAAACTTAATTAGTCATAAAGATCCTAAAAGTAAAACTGTAAGACAGCAAAAGCAATAATGACACTACTTTAAAAAGAACTGTCTCTGAAGACTTGTGTACTGTGCAAGAAAGGGAACCAGGAAGGCAGGATTAAGCTAAACCGGATGAATGGCAAGGTTCAAGAGTCTATTTCAACCAAACAGAAATCCTTCAAATTTTGGAAACACGATCCTAGGGAAGCCAATAAACAGGAACTTAAACTTCAGCAGGCGTTAAGTAAGAGGAAATTGCAAAGAGCAAAAGTAGGTTTCCAAGAACAAACATTACAAGAATTAAAAATAAACAATAAAATATTCTTTAGGTATATCAGAAACAAAAGGTCTTCAAGAATTGGTGAGTCTAACAGATAATCACAGGCTAAAGGAGCAGCTAAAGAGGATAATTACAGTGTTTGGCAGCTAACAGATTTTCTTTTTTTTTTTTTCCTTCATCGACCTTTCTTGTTCAAAACATTCAGGAAGTTTCTACTCTATATTCAGTATACATTCTACTCTATATTCTAGTATATACAGAATATACTAGAAAAGAAGATACATATCAGAGTTTTAAAGAACCTTACATGAGGAATTGCATAGCTGGTAGCAATCCTACTATGTAAGAATCACCCTGTCCAGAGGCTTCAGGAGCAGAAAACAGTGTCTAATCATTACTGATTTTACAAAGGAAAATAGCATTTTACTGACCCATAATTTCTTGAATATTTCAGTAAACACAACCAGATGACAAAAACTATTGGTCTTCTAAATGATCTCTGTTACAATTTCACACCATAAACTGTAGTTGAAACTAAATAGCTGTAAAATGAAAGGTTGTAATGGATTAAGAAATAGTCCTGAAGAAAAGAAAAAATATTAGTATTAGATTAGATTAGATTAGATTAGATTAGATGGCTTTCATCACAGAGAGGAATAGGGTCTAGATTCATCACAAATATGTTTAAATAGTGATTATCACTAAAATCTGTGAATAATCATTGAACACAGCTGCTGATTTGATCATTTATGGTGTGGATTAAATTACCTTTCAAGATGACTTTTCACTGACAAGGACTTCAGACCTCAACCAACCCAATTTGAATTAAGTGTCTAAACTGATGTGGGATGAGTCCTGGCCTGAGCTTCTAGTACAGCTTCATATTTATGTCATGTGTTACTTTTAATTTATTTTAATTGTTTATTGATGGGACAAGTAGTGTACTAACAGCATTTGCACAGGATACAATGCTAGTCAGTTTGTGGGGACCAGGCAGTGAGAAATGTAGAAGGGAGCTAAAGAGGAGAGAGAAGAAATCAATTCACTAGTATAAGAAGTGCAAATTCAAGATATGTTAAGTAATATACATGTGGAAAGACTCAAAATATTCTTTTACCTTAAAAGCTTCTAAATTAATGCAAGTAAAGGAATCAGAAATTCAGAGACTGCTAAAATGACTGCTGTTCACTGTGTGTTTTACTCAAAAATACAATCAAATCATACATTATGTTTCATAAATAATAGGAAGATGACAATAAAGAATTCTGCAGTACCACTATATAAATCACACAACATGACCACATCTGAAGCAGTGTGTACACTGACAGTCCCAGCCTCTGTGGGATACTGCAAAATTAAGAATGGTGGTGCAGTCAGAGAAATACAATTAAAGACATGTTGTTATCAACGCATTCACAATACTCATGATATGCTGTTTTTCCGTCTTACAGCACAATCCATTAAAATGCAAAACAATAAAAGGAAGTACTTCTTTAATGTCATACACCATTAACTATGAACCTTACTGCCACAGGAAACTGATAAGCACACTTATTTGCCATGTAGGCATTCCCATCTGAGCATCTTGCCCTGAGCTCCTCTAACAGTAGGTACAGTTAATGCAAGTAATCTTCGAGCAAATAGTTGTGAAGGGCAGGTAATTTATACTTTTATCAATCTTTCCTTTCAGGTACTGTTCTCTAGGGCCTCTGCCATTCTTGCTTGGCTTTTTCTGGATACGTACAATGGCTCATATTCCTTTCTAATTCTACTGACACAGTACGTCAGTTTATGCTGGAGAGTCTATCTTTGTTCAACAGCAGAGCTGTAGCTCCTTCAGCTGATGCACCTCTTCATAGGTATCACAGTCACATCTGCCTCTTGACAGCACAGCAAGTTAAACCCCATCAACTTGTGTCCTATGACATTCCCAGGATCTTTTCCTGAAAACGTGCTGGTTAACCAGTGATTCACCATCCAAACTTATGTCCAGAACAGCCTGGATCTTCAAAGAAGGACAGGATTCAGTTCTACCTGCTCCCCAACTATTTCTCTTTGTTTTATCTGAAGGTCATTTTGAATGCTGATCCCATCTCTCTCCAACAAATGTGCAGTGTCTTCTAGCATCATATGGTCAGTAAACATACATGGTATTCCACCAGTGAGATCCCTAACAAAACTATTGACAGGTAAAGGAATGAAGGTAAGACTGTTACAAAACCTTTCTAGCTACATCTTTCCAGTTTCAAAAATCCTCCTGAATCCTCTTTTCCACACAGCTGTCTAGCAGTTGTTTCAGGTATGTCATAATTCCTGAATGTTTTTATCAGGATACAACGGGAGACAGTGTAAAAATCCTTATTAAAGTCAAGATATCCCAAGTTTATTGCTTCCCTTTAATCCACATTACATTGACAAATGCTTAATGACTAAAACCAAATGGAAAGAGATACCGTTCCAGAGCAGGAACAGTAATTTTCTTCTCTCTTGCTGCTGTGGAATGTCAAACTGGGCTACTTCAGAAAAGCTATTTTTCTCAAAAGCTAAGTCACAAGTTCAGGGAGAAATCTCTCTGCTATTTCCTAACACTATACTCTGCTAACCTTGGCATTTTTTGAATATTTAGCTCTTTCCTATTAAAAAAAAAAAAAAAAAAAAAAAAAAAGGCTATTCTGACATTTCATGAATTCTTAGCTACTTTTTCAAAGGAAGTAACTCAAAAGAATTCTCTCACTTTTCGTGCATAATTATAAAGCCATTTTAAAGGGCTCCCAGGGACTGTTTGAGTATTTTAGCAGCTTTGAAAATCCATCTGTAAACTGGGCACAATCAGAAGCCGAGACATGCAAAATGAATGGCTTCTGAAATGCTTCCTCAGTCTATGCAGAGGAAGGTCTCCTTATGAGATCATCTTGTCAGTGCTTGTAACATGGTGTTACAGGCTCTGAAAAACCTTCCAACAAGTGCTAATGCTTGTCTTTACTGAAAATCTCTTATGAGTCTCAGAATCACTATCAGAAGTCCTACAACCTAGAAAAATGTTTGTTGGTTTTGTCATGATTTCAAGTACAACATAAAATGCAACCACAAAAGCAACCCCAAGCCCATGTGCTGAACAACCTGAATGATGAAGGAGTCTCATTGAAATTTGCAGAATTAGTGACTGCACAAAATACAGCACATCCAGCAGCCTGTAGGACCCTGGCTCAAAATGCCAGCATGGGAAATTTCCATAACGGACCATGTGCAAGATGTACTGAAGTTGTCACCTTGGTGTCCGTGCTGAAAACGTGGGAAATGTAGATTTTGTGTTTGGCATTCACCACTGTATCTCACTACATAGTGAATAGAGAAATTATCCGGGGTTTAATAAAGAGAATGTAAGATCAAAGTTAGTATTCTGAAAAATCACTACATGTGAAAGGTAAGACTGAATGTGGGATGAAAGTTCAGGAGAGATATGACAATCTCCATCCACTGAGGATACAAGACTTGCACTCCTCTCCTGAAGAGACCTTGGAAGAAAGGAGCAAAGTTCACTCTTTTCTCATCCTCTGCATGCATGGCAAAAGCCCTGCACCTCTAAATTCTTTATTTAGGAAACAAGCTCCTTGACTTGGTCTTGAATCCAAACAAGCTCCAAGACTTCATCTTGAATCAGCCTAGCACTTCTGAAAGATGAAGCTATAGAAGTTCTTTAGTTTTTCCTGCCAGAGTATTTTCACTTATTCCATTTGTTTATCCAGTTTCACAGTCTAAGGCCAATTTTAGCATTTTTTTTTCTGAATGTTCTTAGTCTAATCCCATTCCTTTAAACCTGTACTTATGCAAGATTGATACATGATGGCAAGGCCTGACTCACTGGGATAATCCAAAGCATGGAAAGTGGAACACATTACACCAATCTTTGCAGGGTCTGGGCCTCTGTAAATATTCATTAATTTTTCACATTTTTCACTAGGAAAGTAAAAGTACTTGTCAAAAAAAAAAAAAAAAAAAGTGGTTGCAAGCCTACAGAAACTGGCCAATGTGCATGGAGACAGTCATAGAACCCCCAGTCCTTTCTTATACAGTTGATTTCATTTTAAACTACTGCTATGTCCTGTAATTCATAATTAAGTAATTAACATTTATTAATGAAAAAATATATTGTTATTTACATAACTATCATAAACTAAAAGGCCTAACAGCCTAAAAGTGAAATCCAAGTTTTACCAGACAAACACCATGTTTACCATACTTTTAAGACATAAAAACCTTCTCAAAATATCCTAGTTTCTTTATATGCAAACCTTTTATACACAGTGCTTCACAGATTAACCTGAAAATGGAAGCCTTTCATTTACTCCCAGGTCAGGTTTATGAAATTAACTGCCAACTTACTTTCTCCCCATGATCCTGCCAATGACCTTTCTCCTGCCCTAGTAGGATCATTCCCTCTCCATGGATTAAAGGTGATTAAGGATCAGTGTCAGTTTAGTCTCATAAATTTGCTAAGCAGAGACGACAAACTGTGCCAAAATGTGTTTGATTTATTTGTGGTGGTTTTGTGATAGAGGAACACTGATTGGGCTCAAATCAAGGATCCAGAAAAGAAAAGAGTGCTTTATATCATTGGTAGCTCTTTAACCCAAAGTGTCACAGCAAGGAGTTAATATCCTTCAACTAAATTATTAGTTTTCACAAACAATAATGACCGAAATCAATCAAGCTTTTCAGTGCTTAGGGTTATTTAACCACCAATTCAATTAGCCAGTTGTTAGATGAATACCTGTACCTATTGAGCTCAAGCAGACTGATGTATCCACAATGCAGTCAAACAAATAAAATATGAAATAAAAGATTCCCTGATTTTGAAGAAACATATGTCTAGCAGCATTATTATTACTTTGTAAAGATTTTAGTACTAAATCCTGAACCAATACATTGTTAGTTGACTATTTGGATATCAACAGATTTTTGCTGGAACCTGGAAAGCTGTGCTAATTTCAGGGAAGAAACATGATTCTAACCTGGGACAGATAAACTTGGTTTTTGTACTTGAATCTTGAAGCAAGACAGAGATTTCCTGTACTTGCACTGAAGTATGTGTTTTTTCCTCAAGTCTTTAAACTTCTTGCTTGTTTGCTGAATATCCAAAGATCATTTGCTTCCTTATTTGCAAGAAGAAGATTAGATTAGGGCCAGATTAATTGTAAAATCACACTGGAAACAAAGGGGTCATAATATGCTATCTGTGGAAATTCAAGATACTCCATAAAGACAACTATGTTTCGATACAGACACAGTTGTCTGTGTCAAAAGAAACCTTAAAAGGATGACTTACACATGGTTGTACATACCCGTAAAATTTCAGGTTCAGTATATCAGACTTAACTCTGATAAACTTTCAGAGCCATACATGACCCTAATTATTAAAAAATCAGGTCTGTTGTGGTGGCATAACTATGTGCTTTTGAGCTGTAGTCAGTATCTTAATTACATAAAAAACAATATTGTATTCTTTGCTGAGCTAAAGAGATGAATTTACAGTGACAGAAAGAATAGACAGAAAGTGATGCCATACTAATGAAACAGCAGGGATAGTACAAAAAACAAACAGACAAAACAAAACAAAAAACCACCACCACTACCACCGCCACCACCACCAACAACAATAAAGAAAACAACAACCCAACCAAAGCCTTTCAACTTAATTGTCTAAGCATTTATGGAAATAATCAGAATAGTTCCCTTTCAGCAAAAATAAGTGGTTATAAAGATAGCCCCAATCCGGACACTATAATGGATGCAAACACATTCTTTAATAGCTTGTTCACCAGAACAAAGTAAACATTAGACTACAAAGGGTTACCCAAAGTCACTTCATTTCCCTACTGCTGTTTGCTTTAGATTATGTTGACTCTATCAACAAGATTATGGCCATAGGTGTAAATTTATTAAGTCCCACACATCAAAATATTGCTCTATTTTGTAACTTAGTAGGAGCTATGCTCTGGAATGGGTACAAGGACAAATACGAAGCCAATTTTTTACTTCAAGGTCTAGACAGTGAAATTTCAACAGCATCAACTTTGGAAGAACATGCTATGTGATTTTCCAGAGTGGACAAATTCAGAAGAAAAGTAGACTACAGCCTTACCTTCATCAGGCTTCACTAATGCATTTTTTTGACCAGCTAACTCCATAAGCACACAAATAGAGTGGAGAAGGACTTCCTATGCTGTCTTTCTCAGGCTACCGTACACTAAAGTGTCTTCTTACTTTCACCAAGAATTTAAATTTTCCTTAGCCATAACTGCAGGAGTTTGCAAATATATTTAAGAAAACAGGACACCTGACTGCCAGATGCCTCTTTACCACTGAATATTCAGGTTGATCACCTGGGTATTTCTGGATGCTTTCGCTCATTGTCCTTCTGTATCTGTATCTTCCTCTTTCTCCATAGCAGAAACAATCTCAGCCCAACACAGTCCAGAGCTCACTGATCCTCATCACTGTGGCTGTTCTCAGTACTTCAGTCTGGTATTCTGAGACCCTGCATCATGGCAAGTTTCCACCATTCCTCCTGACCTCCCTCACCTGCCTCCTATTTCTGGATAAAAGAACCCTTGGTTCTTTTCTGCTCTACCATTCTTTGCACTCCGTAAAAACACATTTCCACACTGGCTTGCTGTTGATAGCCTTTTCTCTTTTTACTTTTTGGTCAATACCTTTGTAAAATGCCTTTCCTACTCTATCTTACCCCTCAGAACATTAAATGCTCCGTCTTCTTTGTCTTACCAATTTCTCAGCTTCTGCTTTGGCAATTTCCAGTCAAACTTGTTTGTGTTTGTTTGTTGTGTTTTCTCACAACTGCTTTCCAACAATCAAACTTCCACAGCTTTTGGAGGTACAATTCTGGGCTGTATCTGCACCATTATACCAGATGGAATCAGGAACTCTTTCTTCTCTGGCCCTAAGGCTTGAATACTAGGAGAATCCTGTTGGAGCAGGCCAAAACCACACCAGAAAATTCATTAAACAGTATGGAAGATCATACTCCAATGCTACTACAAGTCCTGCACTCATTTAGCTTATTTCTAGCAGTAACCAGAGCCACCTTTGGCAGCTCCTGGCATAACATTTTCTGTACCCTACATCCAATCTGCAATTCAGAATGAATCTGCATTCTGGCATTTTCTGAACTCTCAGGTCTGTTTTCAACTATTACCTGACTTTTTTTTTTCTATAGTTTATTTTTCTCAAACATTCTGTGTTGTATCTGTAGTTCATCAGTTTTGCTTGGTTCTTACCATGTTGTCTCTCATTGAAGTTCTGAAATTCTGGATGCTACTCTTGCATCTTTAAAGTGAATGAAATCATAGGGGCTGGAAATTTTCTCCAATGGTCTAAGGGAATATCAATGATATTGATGCCATTTTCAGCAGATATTTGCTCATCCTGTTCTTAGAAAGCACACATGATGGAAGTTTCATTATCTTCCCATGAAATCCAGTCAAGAATTCCTTTCTCATCATTAACTAAAGTCTAATCTGAATCTACTGTTACACATTATGTTGTCTACCATGGACATTAAATGATTATTCTTTACTTGAAAACTCTTACCATGCTTTTTTGTTTCTTGTTTAGTCTAAACAATTCTAATTTATTTACTTTTTCCTTGAAGATCATCATATTTCAGTATCTGTCATGGGATTCATATAAGTAAATGTGGATTTTGAAGGCTTAATTTATCTCCCTTCACACTGTAAAGAAGACAATTTATCTCACCCTCAAGTAGTCACCTAGACATATTACAGGAACGTTACCTGTATCTCTCCACTGACAATGACAGAATTTTAAGGGAATTAATTGAGATGAATCTCAGCTTTCTGCTGTAGACATGTAAGTATTTCTGTTCTAGCAGAAATGTTACCCTCAGTACATTCAGCCGATCTGCTTTTCACCTTCAAATTCTCTGTATCCAGCATATTTTCTACCAGTTGCTTTCACCACTTTTTATATATTATAAAAAAGGAAAGAAAAAAGAAAACAACACCTTATGAGAGCTAGCTTGACAGTGTCTGTGTTGCCGTATTCCTTCTTCTACAGACGTCAAGTCAAGCATATGAAATAATGTACTTCAGATGGCTCAGATGTTTCTCAGAAAGAGTCTCATGGATCTGTCTGCCCTGGTTTGTTGGACATAATATTCAAGATGTCTCCCTGTCCTTAGCATTGGGATGTCAGAACAAGTCAGTCTGTCCTCCTCCTTTCTCTGTGCCCTTCTTTCCTAAGCAAGCTATATCCCTTAGCATTGGTATTCTAGTTCTGCTTGTTATCCCACCTATGTCTGTTACACCAATTAACTAATTTACAAAGGCTTGTGACACTACATTTTCCATATTTTTGGAATTTACATCACCTGCACATTACCTTGCTCAGCTGCTATCTTCTTTGCAATGTTACTGTAATCTCTTACAAATTTATTTGTTTGTCTTAATTTCACACTCTTCAGAAGGGCACTCCTGCTCTATACTATATATATGTATTACATATGTATACTTATCTTTCCTCATAAACTCTTCCTCAAGCCTTCTTTACTAAATGTTTTGCTATTAATCATTTCTTCATGCTTGCGGAAACTAAAGCCCCTATGATGTTGATCTGACTGACAGTGATCAAGCCCCTGTACACCCATGCATACTTGAAAATATTCTTTTGAAGAAGCACAGTGGTTTTAATTGTCATGTCTTAATGCCTGTTGAAACCAAGCAACCTCATTCCACTGTCATTAGTTGTAACAGTTTTTCACTATCTGTAGTTTGCTCCCATACATCCTTCTTTCCCACACTGACTGCAGTTTCCCAGGACATTTCTGATGCTCTGCCTTGGCAAACTATCATTTACTGTCATTTATTTTTCACAGAATGCATCTGCTGTTTCACTATTTGCCATTTAATTCCTTATTGCTATTACTTTAAATTATTATTTGTGTTGGCTAAGGACTGCAGTAAAGACTGCATTTTGTCAGGTACTGGCAGTGCTAAACATAGAAAAACCTGAAATGATTCTTTCTCATGTCACACAAGGGACTTCCGAAGAACCTCCACAAATTCTTGGTCTCCCTCTCACAGAATGCTTCACTGAGGCCTCCCTTAGTAAATTTGCCTGGCAGCCGGATAATTTCACAATAATCTGGTATTATGAAATACTTGAGAAATGTTTTAAAATATGTAAAGCATTGGCATGTTTTAATTCCCATTCCTGGTCTCTTTAAAGATAAACTGGACAATATACAAGTAGATTGACAATTTGCTGTTAAATGTAGCAAAAGAGAAGAGTCCTAACTGAAAACTTACTACCTGATCAGATCATTTTTCTAACTATGAATTAGGTGCACAAATTAGGTGGGAGTGCTAAAGGTCACAGTCTGGGGTTTGGCTTTCAGTGTGTCAGAGGCTATTCAAACTATTAGGAAAAATATCACTTCTGTCCTACAGGTTTTACAGTCTATTTATAAATCCATGGCTGTACCACAAGGAATTGCAAATTTGCATGGAGGTTTGCTCCTCGTTCTGGGGGAGGACAGAGCATAGAAGAAAAGAAAATGATTTAATTTAAATGGGAAGATGCTTGCCAAAGGCTAGTATTTTCATAGTGCAACAGAGCTCATCTGCATCTTGACATGCAATATATGACTCTTTCAAAAGTCCTCTCAACTCTACAGTGAAAGTGCTTAAATTGCAAAATGATTAATCAGTTCTGGATTGGATCCTCATGCTAAACTGAAATTCCCTGCAAAAAGTAGGCTGAGCTTTTGAAAACATATTATCCTCAGGGAACATACTACTATCTGGTCAGAGTTTTTTTCCTGGTAAGTTGCCTATCTTATTGCAAGGGTCTTCAGAGGAGTGTAACACTAGTTTCCTTTCCAGTTTATCCTTTGCTCTTAAGGAAGCAATCTCTGTCATTCCTCAGAAAGACTCAGAACACGGTGGTACGAACTAATAATACCAAACAGCAGTGTAATTTCCTATGGGGAAAACATATTTTCTACTGGTAATTATTGCCAACAGCAATCTTGGAAATATCGTATAACATTGTTTAAAACATCAAACAGAAGGAACTGCTTAGTATCAAGGATGACTAAAGCAGGAACATGTGCTTCCACACATGCACACACACATTAGATAAAATGTTGATGTTTAGCGGCTTACAAGATGTAAACATTGACTTTGGGTTCTGGTTCAGTTTACAATTGAATTTGGAATGAAAACATACCAATTAATATATAATCACGATCAACACAATTAGGCAGAAATAGCTGCATTTGTTATGACGGACGTCTTTAATCTGCTTGGTATTCAAGTTGCAGGAAGATCAGAACTACACATGAAAATCAGTCAGCTGTGCTTGAGAAAGCATAGCAGGGGTTGAAGGCAAAAATAAACAAAAAGTTATTCAACAATTATATCCGAGTGTTTTACAAACAATAGATGCTTTGTTAAGGAGTGTGAAAAACACTCCTTTACTTCGTGTAATGAAACACAAGCAGAAGTGAGGTGTGATGGAAACCGAAATGTCTATGGGCTTTATCGTGCCCAAGATTGCTTGGGAGTAACTCCCATTATCTTCAAATGATAGAACTACCCCTTAGCTGGAGAAATCTCCAGTTTAAGCTCTCATAAACCCTGGCAGTTGGCCGTGATGATAAGATTTCTGCTATAGTCCAGATTTTTGGTCATCTGCTCTCTTCTTGTCTAAGAGGGGCACAGAAGGGTCTGGTGTAGGTGGTCCTCAGTCCCCAAGGACAGGCAGTGTATGCATCAAGTTAGCATCTCCACGCTGTGCTCCCTGCCTGGGCTCTAGTGGGAGTTAATATGCTCTCCTAGACACGTTTGAACATGTGAGCAGCTTTATGCAGCTCAGTTTAAGGGTTTTTCTGGATTTGCCCCTTCCTTGAGGAACCCTGATGGAGTTCAACAACCGCACCACACTGTCCTCTGAATGGCATGAAGTCCCTCTCGGGTGCACTGGATTTGATTGGTACAAAAAGTGAACTTTGCATCACTCTTTGTTAAAGATAAAACCACTGATTTTAAAACTCATTGTAAATACTGTCAGCTATTACTCTAACCAGTAACTAATCTCTTGCACCACTTGGATTTCTCCAGATAACCAGCATTTCCTCCATAGACCCATGAAGACTCTACTGAATTTTAACCTTGATAATATCATCATGTTAAAGAGTTAAGAAGGGCAGACAATGAACACTGGTTGACATTTTCCTGACAAGCAGTATTGGCAAAACAGATTGAAATACTGCAATATGTGACTGAAGCAATTACACAGAGACTGGTGTTTCCTTTAGTTGCATGGAATAACAGGTATTGCACTAGTTAGCAGCTTTGTAAATGTTAATCTCCAAAAAAACTACTCCAAGACAGTGTCTGCAGTCCACCCATAGGTATGGCTTTAGCACATGCTTCAGTGCTCTGTTGGGACTACAGCGATTGATCGCAGAATATATACTTTAATTTCAGAAAGGACTTATGGATCAAGGTAAACTCCTAACCAGCAAACACAAGTTATGACAGATCTAGGAGCTCTATTTCTTGAAAAATTTAGACAGACACTTCTTAGACAAAAGGCATGAGTCTACTGTGGAAGGGGATCTTTCCCCTGAATCCAGGGGTTTTTGTAGTGGGACTAGGGGAAATAAAGTACCAACACACAGATGACTGTATCTGACAGTGGCTAGCGGAAAGGAAATGTAGCTGGTACCATTTAACTGGCATATAGTTATTTTCAACATCCTTTTGGCTTTGTTGATGTTACCCTTTCCTTTTTCATGCCGTTTGCAGTGTATTGTTAGACTCGTTGCAAATCTGTGGGAGTAAATCATATCCCTAGGGATGAAACCCCACCGGGGTGAATAAACAATCTCCCCTTCCCAAAGCAAATCCCAACAGTGCCTCACATTTCATGGAAATGATCAGCAGCTCCGCTATCCAAACATTCACGCCTTATGAGTAATATTTATGATGGGAGTCTTTTACGTTGGGTTTTTCCCCCAAGAAGAAAAGGAGGAATAATTAAAAGAAATAAAACCAATGAGAAATTTCCACATTATTACTATTATTTTCACAAGGTTTTCACAGGAAAGTAAAAGCTTTCGCAAGTAATAAAAGTCCTTGTTAAATGTCTTTCTTTCTTTTGGAAGTGGGGTAAATTATGAAGCAGATTGACTTTAAAAAATAAATAGGACTATAAATACATAAAAGTCATTGCCTTCCACCAGTAATTTAATATGAGCATCCTACTTTTAAATAAGGAAAACTTTAGTTCACTTGCAGAAAGAGTAAAGCAGATGTGAGCTTTTTCCGTCAGCTTAAGTGCTGCCTTGGTAAGGTGAGTTGTCCGACAACATTAAACAAACATTTTAGTCAGGCATCGCACAGGAAAATAAACAGTAGCAGAGGAAACATGAAAATATTAAAGGCTGTTATTCTTTGGCCCCTTTTCCTGCAAAGCAGGTGATAAAATATTACTGTGTTTCCACAGGTAAGGAAACACTCTCTTAAACACTTTGCAGAAATACATATTACGATCATCACTTAAAATGTCAGAAGTGGATAGGGCTCAGCTGTGACAGCACACAGGAGCCTGCAGAGAAACTCTGCAGGATCAGAAGATTTAGCACGCTGGGTCGAACTGGTGGGCTGCCTACAGCAGCCTTCTGACCCTGGGCAGAAGCAAATTCAAATACAGGCAAAAAGCATCTTGTAAGAGAGCGCTGTAGAGTTACCTGATTTCAGGAAATGATGTGGATACCACTTAGAAACTAGTGAGAAGGAGGAAGGTTGTCTGCTCTATCGTTTTGACCTCTCTATGAACCATTGAGTATCAAAGAATGCATATAGAAAGATGAGAGGATACCTGCTGAGCTTCATCTTTGTTGCCTACCTGTGATATGCTATACTGTTATGTCCAGATATAAGCTTATTTACTTTATGTAGTTATAATTTACTCATCATGCTGGTAATTTCTGTGCTGAAATTTTGTCTAGCTATAAATCAACTCTGAAATTCTATACATATTTAGTTATAAAAATAATAAAAAATACCTTTGGAATGATTTCTTCATTAGAGCCAGAAGTTATTTAAAACTTACTTACATCAGAAGAAAAAATAAATCAATTCTTTTAATCAATCCTTTAAATTGTGTACTGAAAAAATTAACTTGAAAATTTACTCATCTGCACAGTTGTCCAGTGGCAGGGGGAAGGAAAGCTTTTTTCATGACTGCTATGAAAAACATAGGTGTCAGTTTGCAAGATAATACTTCAAATCCTCTGTGGTTTCAGTTTCCGACTCTACTTTAAAATGCAGTGCACGAACATCAGCCTGTCTAGCTGATGTGGTTTGTGCAAGTTTCTCATGACTAAGATATCTATATACATTTATAAGGTTAAATTAATGGTTAAGCAGATTAGGTAACTAAAATGTTGCCTTGGGATGTACATTTATGTACAGTTCTGCTAGTGATCAGCTATGGGATGCTGGGCAATAACTCATGGCTTGACTTGAGCAATGCTCACTGATGCTCACTGTCTTGAATGTCAGGTTCTTCTTAAAATGTGTTTGAAATGAGATGACCTAGATAGACTTATGGAAAGTAATCAGATAAATTTGACTAATATTGCACAAATTGTTGGTAATCAAAAAAAAACACAGATCCCTAAATCAAGATGAAAAAGCAGAATATGCAATGGCTCCTTGGCCTTACATGCCTGATTGGAGAGCCATACAGTTCCATACAACTCCAACCAAAAGAGCACTGCGTTTCATGATGGATTTAGAGGTGCTCATCGTATCTTCTACTGCTTTTAGGAGTTAAATTTTCATTTCAGTGTAAGAAAAGAACACCGTTTTTTGCAAAACAGAAATAAAAGTAAATTAAACTGTAGCTATAAAACTTCAGCTATAAAAATAAGCTATTATACAGCTTTCTAAAGTACTGATTAGAAGCTGGGTGGGCAAAGTGCTCTGATTTCATCATTTCATGTGAATTCACTTATTAAATACTGATCTAATACTTTAAACAGTCATTTTTAGCTCCAAAAAATATCAGTTGCATAGTTGGAGCGGTTCATGTGTGTCATGAAAATAACACCACACAGTGTCCTTACCTGAACATTTTAGTTAGATGGGTTTTTCTACAGCAGTTTAGCCTCACAATAGAATTCTCCAAAAATTTCCTGTTTTAGTCGTCAGGAAGCGGGGCTGAATAAGTGAAATGAGTTTTCAAATAAGGTAGGAAGCAAATGACAAGACTATCGCTAGAAACCAGCAGTTATAAATTGTAACGCAGTCAGAGCGTGGGGATATCTGCCTTTCCTTCCAGCAGCAAGGGTACAATTCTGATCCCATTGATTGTTGATCTCAGCTGCAAAATGAACAGCCAGTAGATGCAGAGAGGGATTTATCTCCTCTAAGTTTAGGTGCCTAGCAGAGATAGGGTCCCTTTGCAGTCTGTAAAGAAAAGTCATCTGTAGGGTGCGATTCACCTGACCTGCTTTAGATGCCAACTATTTGGACAGCATGATGTTTACACATGGGCAGATGAAGACTACTCTTAGTGTCATATTTAACATCTCCTTGTTTAAGAAGAGAGAATTGGAATAGAAGCAGATCTCAGGACATGAGAACTCCCAAGGTGGGAATAATTCAAATGTAGAATAAAATTTGCCAGTTGGCTCCCTGGAGATGAAATTTTATAATATCTCAGTTAATGTAAAGCTTATATTCCATTTCCATAGTGGTCTGCAACAACTAGAAGACTACATTTCACTGGCTTTTTATACAAATTCATTTCACAGATGCTCTTTTTGCCAGTTCTGAAGATTTTATCCTATGAGAAAACTTTCTCCTCTACGGCATTCCAAGCATGTAATTTTGCTACCCTGTACAGCCAACAGAGAGAGGTGATCTAGGTTTCCATAGCTGGGAATCTAACCATCCTGCACAGGATTGTGGACTATATACAGTTTCCTAACTCAGGCATCAGAGTAGATTGCCTAACACTGCCTTAGCACTTTGTTCTCTGTAAAGTGGATGAAATATAAACACTACACATGAAATCTGAATGTCTGCACACTTGGAACATGTTACGGTTTGAATCTAAATTCTGCTGTTCAATCTTAATTCCTTGTCTTCTTACAACATCTCTTGGACTCATAAAATAAAACGAAAATCTTTCTGTCTCCAGCTTTCACTTGTGTGATAGTCTAAACACCTCTGAAATCCTCATTTCAGGTTTTTAAGTTCCCTCCTCCCCAACCTGCCTGAATTCCACAAAGGAGTTCTTCTCCTCCCTCCCTCCCTCCCTCCCTCCCTCCCTCCCTCCCAGATTTCTGTAGTCCCCTACTCTGTGAATAGGTTAAATAAACAGGGAGATTCCTCAAGGGAAGTCACAGGTTCAAGATCACAAAGGACGACCCCCTTTGGGCCAGTTGGAGGTTTTTCTTGCTATTATGCTTATCTGTATCTTCCCTGTCATCCAGATGTTAACCTCTGACCCCTGAGCCCGCCTCCCGAAAAAGCCTTGCAGTGTTTACCTATTATGTAATGTCTGTGCTTTTGTGGAAATTCTACAGAAACAAATGGAGGAAGTTTGCCAGTCAAACTGGTGGACAATAAATCCTGTCCTATGTAGATAGAATGGTTTACTGTCACTGTAAGTCTGCTACTGGCATCTGTCA
The DNA here is from genome assembly GCF_964035555.1 of Netta rufina. Lineage (NCBI taxonomy): Eukaryota > Metazoa > Chordata > Aves > Anseriformes > Anatidae > Netta > Netta rufina. The sequence goes on from NC_140125.1 coordinate 111,944,920, forward strand.
CCAAAGAAATGTTTACAAATTTCAACAGGCTAGAGTGCCAAAGTGTTCCAGTACTGAAGAGTTACACAAGATTTGTAGAATAACCATCGCTGTCCTAGATAGGGGTATCCTTGTTTTGCCAGGCTGAATAAACAGCATGATATTTCAGATAACTCATGGTCGCTCAGGTCCAATTTTTCTGTCTATTCATCCCATACATTCATGAATACAAGTATCTCAATGCCAGTTTGTTAGCTCTAATACTTTTTCTGCCCCAGAATACCCTTGCTAGAAGTTTAAAATCCAGGTAGGCAAGCTGCCTTTAGACCCTTTTGCTTAATTCTAGCAACTTTATTTTTATTTTTAAGCTATGTCTTCCTATCCTTCCCTACAATCAATTTTCTTCACAGTCCTTGCTGTCTCTCCTCCTCCTATTATTTCCCCTTCAGGACAAGACTTCATACCACGTTACCTTTCTGGACAATGTCATCACAACAGCTTCTGCTGTTTGACTGGGGCTTCTCCATGCCATCAGTTGCAAGGTTGGGACAATGGAAAGATGAGTTTGGATAAGAAGCAGGAGCAAACTTAATTTGAAACAGTTGGATAGACAGGTAATATAATTCTTCCTTCACAACACCCTAACCCCTCTGACTGAGTCCTTCAGCTAGGGGCCCTGATCCTGTTGCCACTGAAGGGAGCTTTTCACTCTTGATTTCAATGGGAGCAGCACTAAGTCTTACAGTTCCGCTATAATTAAGTTTTCAAATCTCATTTCCTTTCAGAGGAGAAAAAACATTGTTGTGACTAAGCTTTGGATGTGGTAACAAATCCCTGGCAGGTTGATTTGTTTTAACGGACGTATTAGTTTTAAGGAAACTTTTACCATCTTTTCTGCTCTTAATCACAGCTTTTATTACAATTACAGTAATGCAACAGATGTACATGCCAAAGGCAATATGTGTATTTTTAATGAGTTGACATGCAACCTTCCTGGAGAGGAGAAACAACTTCATTTGCTCAACATTTCTCAACCATATCTAGCAGTTTATTAAGGGACAAGGAGTCGATCAGAAGAATATTTACCACAAATTCAGGGACTTCACTCACTTGCAGATGAGCAGTTCTGTAGGACAGTCTCAGTTGTAATGCTAAGCTCAGCAATTCTTGCTGAAGGGTTACATTTTCTATTGTCCACAAAGAATACAAGAGAAGGCTAACAGGCAATATCCGGAAAGCCCTACAATTATTAATCCACGCATGTGGTCCTGAGTCACTGGGCTGTAAAATATCATCAGTTTCCGAAGATGGAACCGAAGGGGAATTCTGCTAAGAGAGATGATATCACAAGCCCAAAGGAATGAGTTGCATCAATAACGCCTATTTGTGCAAGTTTTACAAGACATTGGCTCACAAAGACTTTCATTCTGGTATAACGAATTCAGTCAATAAATTGAGCATAGACAAAGATCACATCCTATGAGTACAAGTCCCTTTAGCCTGACTTTTGCTGCTATTTTCCTTGCAGCTTGGACACAGATCAGACACGGGTGCAACCAGAAAATTACAGCCGGCAGACACCCCAGGACAGATGCACTAGGGGACTGAGCAGCTTGACAAGTCAGGCTCCAACAGCAGCACTCAAAATCCGCTCTTTTAAATTATTCCTGGCAGTGCTGTGGTCTTGGCCAAACAGCACTCACAAACAATGTCTGGCCACGCTTTTTTTGGAGGTTAACACAGGCCAAGGACCATTTCCAATACAACTCTGGATGCGGCTACCTGTTTTGAGAGGTAGAAGTTTATCTGTGTGGACCAGAGAAGGACTCCTGGCTTGTAGAGACATGACCCCACAGACCTTCACATACCTTTCTCTGAGAATAAATTAGCAGAGGAAGAAGCCTGAAGTCCTAATGTACATATGACTGCATGCAAGTTTTCTCCTTGGGCATCATAAAATTACCATAAATTAACAGGAACACAATCAGCAGACCATATGACTCCTATCAGAAGTTTACATTATTGACTAGGAGCCTGGTTTTGTCAGGTACAGGGTACTACAATGCAGCAACTACTATTCTGTCACATTTGTGCAACATAAACAACACTGTCTGGGGTTTGACAGTAAAAACCCTCGCTGCCCATCCTGCTTTCAGTCTCTGCAGAGTCCTACAAGAGAGTCTGGTACAGAGCAACACACTCACAGATATGGGCTGAGGTTAAAGGGACTCGCTGCAAGTACAGAATCACTCTGGCACATCTGTTTGGTCGATTAGGAGGTAAAATTAACTGATAGAAGACAGAACACAACTGGAAATCTAGGAATGTGTTTTTACTACTATTAATGCAATCTAAACTTCCTTCTTGCTATTATTACTGTGTTAGCATGTCAATTCTAGTCCAAATTGTTTTCAACTGCTAACTTACCAAAATACCTGGAGTATAGCACAATCCATGTTCTGGTTTTCATTCTAAACTTAATGTAATTTATCTGAAATTATTCCCTTTCTTAAAGCTGTTCCTGTTGCTAGAATGTGCAAAATATGCTCACAGTGTGCCATATCACTGCAAGAACGTTAATCTTCTGTCTTTGCCCAAAAAGCACTGACATTCTTCTTTGCACAAAGTAACTTCTCTGTGGTTTTGCAGGCTGAAGACCCTTTCCTAAGTTTATCAATATTCCAATTCACATTACAAAATCCACTGAGACAGTTAAATCATAGCTTAAAAAAACAGATGTGAAGAACCCTTTGTTAAACTGATTATTGATTTATTTTCACTACCCAATATGAAAGAAAAGCAAAAGGTAAGAAGGGATAAATAACATAAATTAGATTGTAAAGCAGTGGTTTAATCACACAAAATACTGTTATTAATATAGGTTAGTTTTCTTAACAAATATATATTCTTTAGGAAAGTATTTTATTTGTTATTTTCCCCCTTAAGATTTTTTTTTTGATTGAATCGTTTATGATTTTCTTGTTTTTGCGGACTTAATTGGAGGAAAGATTAGACCTGTCCTTAAAAATTGATTCACGCTTTAGTATGGAGCATTTGTGTACAACATCAACATTTACACAACTCAAACAATACAAAAGTTGGTGCAATAAAAAAAAAAATGCACTCACCAATGCAATCCACGCTGAAGAGATTTACTGAGGTTGTTATAGAGGACTCGTCACAGGTTTTCATCCCTCGCAGAGCAAAGCGCACCAGGGAAGCTTTGACCCCCTCCGGCAAGAAGGAGAGCAGGTAGACGGGCATGTACAGGATGTACCGCAGCTTGCACAGCAGGGGTGTCATCAGCTTGCCTTGCGGGGACTGAGCCATGCGCTCTATGGTGGGAAACAGCAGCACGGAGCGCAGGACCTGTGGGGCCAAGAGAAAACCACTGTCAGCAGCGTCCCGCAGCACCACAGCACGACCTAGGAGGCAAAGTGGCAAACGGGGCCTGCTTGGGTCTGCCAGGTGCAGACACGTAGGCAGGCTTCGTGGCGTGCCCAGATGATTATTATTTTTTTAAAATGAGGCAAACAAGAAGCTGGTTATGACATGCTGGGTTCTACCGGTCAGAATGGGATGTGTTTAGCTGGGAAATAAGGTGCTGGGCAGGAGAGCCCAGCGGGCTGGCCCAGCAGGAGCTGGCCCCACAAGAGGGCAGCACACCGGAGCAGAGCGATATGGCAGCAAAGCACCTGGCTCTTTTAACTGCTTTCTCCGAGTAAAACAAACACATTTAAAAGTTTCCGCTGCTAAGACAGTATCTTTACAGTCTGAGAGCACACAGGTTTTCCGATTTGCAGTTCCACACAGGTATGCCTGGTCAGGGCAAAAGAATAAGCACGCAGCCCCCTCACTAAGGTGCATACAGTGGTACACACGACTGCTTTCTGCATACCAAATTGAAATAGATGTATTTTAAAACCAATACATTATCTTATTTGATGATAACAGAATATACTGCAGCCTTAAAACAGAACGAAATTAATTAAAAAAACATACCCACACTAAGAAAAAGCAAATTGATACTCCTACTCTCCGGTATATTTCTATGTTAATATCAAATATTATTAAAGAATACCTGCCACTTTTCCCTGGAAGTATAAACATACTAGAAGAATTCATATAGGAAAATGCCTTGAAGACACACAACTTCTGTACCTTGCAGAATTATCAAGAATGCAAAACATGAGAGATTCTAGATATTACATTTGCAGATAATTAGGCATAAATCACCGTGCTTTGTTGGAGACTCAGCATGAACAGAAAAAGATGCAGTTATACATGTCTGCTTACTGCATATATAATTTGACATAATACATAAATTAAATTAGCATTTAAAAAAATATTTTCAAATATTTGTCTTTACTCTCGAATCAGAGTCAGCTCCTGCATGCCATTGCACCTGTGTGCAGCACCATGCCCTCAGCAGCTCTCTGGGCAGAAGGCAAGGCATGCCATGATGGGATGCTCATGAAATCTGGGCATTGTAACACAGCAAACGGGAGTAATTCAGGAAATAGCAGTAACTTGCCGTGCTGCACTTTCTACAGTACTTTAAAAGCAGACTTTGAAAGTGTTATTTATATCGAATACAGAACTATTTTAAGAAATCCTTCTACTTTCCAGCTGATACTACTTTGGTTTTAGACAAAGAAAAATACATTCTCGGGGAAATCAGTCCTGGGCCTCTTTTTATTAAAGGCAACCAGCAGCTGAAGTATAGGAATGCAAGACTTGTACTAAATTATATGGTAGTTTCGTGATATTTCAGCTAGGAGCTGAACTCAAACTCTTGTGATCTAAAGCAGATTTGACCTGCGTTCCCAGGCACACATTAATCCTTTGACATTACAGTTTATAGATACAGGATTAGTTGCTTGGAGTGCTGTACTAACCACTGGGGGAAGTTGCTAAACCTTGGAGGCAAAAGAAAGACAAACCAAGAAAGCTGTTACAAAGCCCTCACATTCCTGCATTTTTAATGGCATACAAATTTAAAAGATGGTGGTAATGTAGAGGGTAATTTTATTTAATTTCTTTCTTTAATCTTTGGCAGACAATAACAAAGAAATTCAAAATTTATATTTTTCAAACACTTATCAGCTATTTCTTAGTTTACAGCTAGATTCCTGAGCCAGGATTTTGAAATGTGCATTTGCCTGCTGAATTGCTTAAAGATGTAGTTCAATTTCTTTGCAATACCACTGTGGATACAACAGACTTAACATATTTTATTATAATGACACAGATGTTTGTAAAAGCCATATGTAATAAGTGAATTAGAATTATACAGGTAAAATGAAGGAAAATAAAAAGATTCAAACACTCAACATCAGTTAAAATCATTTTTGTCTTGTCAAATGTGAGGATCTCATCTAGTTGCAATTTACACCAGCTGAAATCACATAGATGGCACACAATTATATTCACATTACAACTTCCAGAATTACTATATAACTGGTCATTCTGTAGATGGAGAGCATTATCTATTACAAAGCACCAGGTATTCACAGCTATGAATGCCACACTGTACATCATTAAGTAATGTGTAAAGGCAAATGACCCCTTTGTTTATGGAAATCCTTCTCACATGTAATTATAGAAATTTCTTGTGATAGCAATAAATCAAAATACAAAAAGTGTTACAGATAACTAGGGTGAGAAATCCAAATCTCCTGGTTCAAATTACCCCTGATTCAAAGGCTAGGGATATTTATTGGTTAAGCACTTGGGAAGGCAGAGAGCTGGCTAACCAGAAGCACTACTTACAGAGACTTGAATGGATCTGGGGACTTCTACAAGTCACCCAGTGAACCTACTGAAGGCAAACATGCCCCATTCCCATGATGATTTGCTGAGAACTGTATGTAGATTGTATCACTTACCCATTTTGTGCTTTGGTCAAACTGCTAAAAACAGTGCATATATTCCTACATTATACTGAAATTGTCACTGCTGATTGTTTTTACAATAGACAATATTTGTAAATTTTTTTATTTTTTTTTTTAACTTGCTTACTAGTTATTTACTTAAAATGATACTAAAGTGCAAGATTTCAGCCCCCAGGATAATGCCTACATTCACAGTTAAAGTTCAGGGCATAAGGCGTGTTTTTTCTTTTGTCTTGTCAGCAGGCAGCTTCTTCAATTTCCATTATCTACTTTTAACCCTTTACATTACATAGACCTTAAGACCTCAGCAGTTCAAGGGATGGTAATACGATGCAGCATCTCACAAATTTTTGTGGTTTAGATCTTGTTAACAACAAAAAAATGTAACATTACCCACTATTCTATTCCTTTTTGTCACTGTTTATATACTTTGGTGTCTAGAGCTATCAATTTTCAGGTACGTATGGTCTGCACAGCAAGTTCTACATGACAGAGAGATGAGAAAGTACTTACTTCAAAGGAAAAGTGAGTCCTCGAAAGAATGATGTTGACCAAGGAGCTTTGGTTAAGCAGGATCTCTAAATGAGTATGATTTGCTTCATGTCATCACTGCTTCATGCAAATATTGAAGAACAAAACACAGGCTTCCTCCAAACTACCTATGTTAAGAACTTACGCACATTCCTGTACTTCTTGGCTTTCTATCCAGATTTTAATCTATTTAAAACAAGATGGTGGTATAAAAGCTAAGAGCAGTCACAGAAAGAGGACATCCAATTTACTAACTCTGAAGGGAGCTCAGGCACTAGTCTGAATTCTAACATCCAGCATTTGCACTTATAAATCAGAAAAAAAATCCTACCTGTAAAGACATTCACTTTCTAGATGTGAGCATGTCAAGCATGAGACAGGACATCCACATTCACACAACTGCTATGACACTCAGTGGCCACTTTTTCCAAAGGAAACTGGAGCTGAAACTTGAGTCAGGACATCCACAAGCCCAGGACTCTGCCCAGAACAGGCTATACAGCAACAACTGAATCTACTCAAGTTTTTAGTGCATAATGGTTATTTCAACGGTTTGGGATTTGCAAAAAGAGTTGGAAATCTTTTGTTTTGATTACAATGAGAACAGAGAACAAAACATTAAACAATTAAATTTACAACAAATTGCTGTTTATCTCTGCACAATTTATTAGTCTTGACCACACAAACAAAGGATATTTGTAAAATGTTTAAACAGTTTCTATATAAAGACACTGAAAGTATGAAGATCAGATCCAGCCAAAAAAACAGACTAATATTTTTCATTAATGCCTTCAACTGAAAGAGCTGAAATACATTTGGCAGCTATGATTTCAAGTTTCAGTGGGTAATGCTACTTGTTTTAGGGATTGGTCAATGACAATATTGAGGATGTAACACCTCACAAATGGGTGCAATTTACAATCAGTATTCGAAAGAGTGACATGGTTTTCAGACCTGTTAACTCCTGTGAAGTCAATGAGAGGAGCTCAACACTTCAGAAATCAAGTAGTTTTGATTATGCATGGCTACAAACTCAGGCACCTGAGATTAAGTAGACATTTAAAATGAGCCAGGAGAGAGCTGTGCCACTTTGTTGCTTGCTCGTAATATATAATGCCATTTTACTAAGAGAAAAAAAATGGGGGAGAAGAGCAGGCAGGAAGTGAAAAGCCTGATATGAACGTCAGAAAGGAGTATGAGTCATTTTAAAGATCTTGTGTTTTTTATTTTTTGGTTTAGAAGAGACTCCAAGTAGATGAATCCATTAACTGCAGCCAGGCTTTGCTGGTCACATACCTTGGCTCTCAATGGACAGGTTGTCCCTGCCCATGACACCTCTTGAGCATGTTCAGATTTCTCTACTGCAGCTGTAAAATAATAAAAGTCTGACTCACTGAAGAAAATATTTCTCCTACACTACCAGAAACTAAAACTTCTTCAAAACTAACCTGCTGGTTCACTCTGCTTTAGTGGCACAATTGATGGTCACTGAAGGCTCGCTCTGACTTTTGAGTGGAGAACGTTTTGGAAAGCATTTGCTCCTGCTGAATAATCTGTTCTTTCCTCACTGGGGGTGTAGGAACGGTTAATACAATAACCACCAACAAAAAGAACTCAAGGTTTGGATTCCACGCCCGTTACGCAACTCGCAGCCCACAGCAACTCCAGAGATGAAATCAGCTGGCAGAAGCAGGAAGCAATCTATTATTTTTTATAAGCGAGCCATCGCGCTGACCCATGGTAAGTACCAAAGCATCCAAGTATGGCTCTGCAGCCACACACCCCTGACCCGTATCGATAGCACCAGGATGTGGAAAGGAGGCTTGATTTCATATCACAGGGCTGGGAAGAAAATAAGTGAGGAAGTTTTACTTTAAAATCCTTTGGAAAAAAAAAAAAAAAAAAAAAAACGAAGAAAAGTAAAAGCCGTTTCTCTGTCAAAAGTAACACTTCTTTTGATATATCTGGTTCATCCCATGTATTAGTTTATTATTCCTCTGTTGTGTTGGCAAAAGAAAAGCTATTATCTGTCAGGTGAAACCTAGTAAATTTTTCAAAGCTAACATAATGATGCACTTAATGATAATCTACAGTCTACCCTTGACACAGAGTGCCACATTAATCACAATTTCTTTTACTCAGTATGCAGAAACCTGTAGGCAAAACAACTCGGGTCAGGGAAGCGTACCCTGCTTTATTAACACAGCTGTGCTGAGAAGATTTCCAAGAAAACGCGCCGGACAAAACAGCCGGCATTTGCTTACACTTTCCTTGCACAAAACAGGACTTTCTAGGCTTGCCATCTCACTTTGCTCAGTCCCTTTTCTAAACACACTCCTCTATTCAGTTTTTCCTTTGCACACACTGTAAAAAAGAAATTATATTTTAAAATCTGTAAGAATTTCTCCTTCAACTGCTCATTTTGAGATGCCATTTTGTTTCTTGCATGAGCACGCTGTCTGTCACAGCTCGATATACACAAAACCAAATCATTTCAAGACAGAAAAAGAACGAAAGAATGTACAGAAGTTACAAAAAAACTATTTCACTCCTGGTGTGAAGCAATCCCATATGATGTGCACTTTCTTCTATTTTACCTTCTAGATGTCCTGTGATCCCAAATGAATGTTTGGGGATATTAAACATGCCACAGAACAAACATCTCAAACACAGTTGAAAAACAATACTACCCCTGGAAATTTCGAAGTGCTTTATGAGAATTAAGTCACCCAGAGACGTCTTACCATACTTTTTTTAAAGATGAATAAACTGAAATTCAAAGTTAGATGGCTCCACATACAAATTTATACTGTTAAGGCAGGAAGATTACAGAAAACTCTATAGCAATTCATAAACACCTTCTCCACTCTACTTTAGTAAAGGGTATTCAGGCTTTCATAATCTGAGAACAGATTGTTTCAACACTCTTGATCACAAGCCCTTCTGTTAGAGTTTTCACAGATTTACTCAGGATACGGCTGAGGACTGAGTTCTTCATGTGCACCAACAGAAGCAGGGCTCTGAATGCACCAGGAGAGTGCACAGACACACTAAGGTTGTATTGTTTCCAGCACTGAAAACACTGTGTGAATTTACTGATGTCGCTTACCATGGCGAGGTATAAAGACTGAAGTTTAGAATTTACTTCTGTAAAAGCTGCAGATACACAACAATTCCCTTGGAAGTATTGGATGTTTCAAACTTATTAAACCACTTCATACTATATGTACCGTATCTATAAAGTATGCCAAGACAAAAAATGCACGTTAGCACCATCATCAGAGCATGATGATTGCGACAGCACTGTGAAACTACACTGCTACCCTGTGTTCTAGGCTACCTCTGCCATTGAAGCAGATTAGCTATGTAATAACTTGCACTTTCAAATACAGATAAAGTTGTATAATGCTTTCCCATTGCTTTTTAGTCAAACAAAGTCTGCATTTGCATCAAGTGACCTTGATGTTGGACTGCTTAGAAATCAGAAACATACTCTGCATATGCTTGATGCTTGCAAAAATGGTCTTCAAATTACAGATGCAGTAGAAGAAGAAAAGCTAGAAGAATTTCATAATGGCTGCCACTACCTTTCTTTTGTAGCTAGATTTCAGTTTCCAGTGAATGTCAAACTTTCTCAGAATGCCAAACTGGCTTTCTGAGATCCAAACTGGTTATCTGTTTCAAGATAGTTAATGCAGTTTTTCCGAGCAGAAGTACAGAAAAAAAAAAAAGCAAACAAATGCAAAAAAACAATAGGAAGAAGCAGTACAATAACGAGGTTTTGTAAAGCTAAATTTGGTGTTTTAATTGCTCAGCTCATGGAACAAACTCAAAACTACTGCTATCTTTAAATATGCCCAGGAAAAACAATTCAGAACATGAACAAGTAGGAAAAAAGTTGGCAAGTAATACAGCTGAAGGGACACATGAGGAATCGTGAAGAGCTGATGATTTGCAAGTTTGCAATATGATACAGTGAGGAAAGCAAGAGAGAGAGAAGCTTAGCAGGTTAATGTTACATATAGTGAGGAAGAACATCACAAATGCCCGAGGAAGCTCTGTCTCCTTGGGAGACAAATAAGATTGTATTCTGTGCTCTACATCCTAAAAAGAAAGGTTTCAACCGAAAGCCAGCCACGAATAAAGCCTAAAATCAGTGAAGAACTTTGATGATAATTTTTTCTAAAGGAAGTTATGTTTATGTAGAGAAATATGAATAACTTGGCAAAATGGGAGCAAAGAGGGAATGGAGTGGTGGAACGTAACTACTGATTTTTAAGGGCTATAAATGTGAAGGATAAGAAAATATTTTGTGTGGGACCAGTGACACAAGTAGATGTGATGGAAACAAATAAAAATTCAAATGCGCCATGTTCTGAATTCACCTGACAACAGACTGTGCAGCCCACAGAGCAAACACATCAGGAAATGCATTTATGGTAAACAATTACTTTTGACTTTCTACTTTACCTTTTCCAGAGGAAAAAAAAAAAAAAAGAAACAAAAATGTTATTTGTAAAGTTTTTAACCCTTCTCTGAAAAATTAAGAATGAAACACGAAGTTGAGAACAATAGTCAAAAAAATTTCACTTTAATTAAAAGAATTCTGTTAAAGAAATGAACTGTTTTAAACATTCCAGCACAAGATGATCGCTAAACCCAGTCCACAGCCACTCTGCATTTCCTTGTTGTCTTACCATAACCCTCTAACAACCAATGACAACCAATGACAAATTTATGATGCTTTAGAAAAATACCCAACCCTTCAAAACGCACAATACAGCACAGGATGAGCACAGGATGAGAATATGGCAGCCTCACAGTACTATGACTGGCATGGGCCCCCTTTTCTGATATGGAAGTCATTAAATTAAAATATTCAGAAAATCCCAGGAATTTTTTTTTTTCTTTTTTAGCCACCAGAAAATGCTGCCAAAGAAAATCACAGAGATTAGTGCTGATGGAGAATTCCTTTCCTCCCATAATTTAGGTTCCTCATTATCCTTGTAGGCTTTCCCTCTACTTATTTCAGTCTGAATTCCTTTTTCTTGAACATGGTTGGCTAGAAATTACACAGCACAGTAGTATGAATGCTTTTCTGTCCTATAAGCTGTATTATGCCAAGCTAAAATGCGGGTGACTTCTCTCCACGGTGACATGTCATTCATCTTCATAAAATCACTGATGGAAATCCTTACCCCTCTACTGTGCACTTTGTTACTCCACTGAGAAAAGCAGACTTTTCTTAAACCCCACCTGTGCAAATATAACTCACAAGACGTATAAGAAACGGCAAATACACAGAATATGAAGATACCATTTTTAAGTCTCTCTCCCAAACACCCAAACTTTTAATTCTTACAATATGTGTCTGAGATGAGGCTGCCTCCTCAAAGTGCTGTGCTGACACGGCTGTCTTCACAGCCTTCTCCCTCTTGTTCCTTGGCAAGGTTGTCACTCAAAGGTCAAACTAGAGCCCCGTCAGCAAGAGCTGAGGCTGGGGAGAAGTAGTAGCCAAGCCCCAATCAATGTCTCCTCTAGAGATCTGCAAAGCAAAGCAACTTGAAATTCATAACATACTTTAACAAAACAATATTGCTTTCATATTGTGTTGCATCACACCCTCGGCTCAGGTTGGCTGTGTGACAAGGGCTGTTTCCTGTTGGAGGGCTGTTTTCTGTTTATCTTAGTCTGATGTCAGGGATGTCTCTGCCTCTTGGCATCTGATGTACTCTCCTTTGTTCATACTTAACCTCATGTTTTTATAGATAAAATTACTTTTGGTGTAGTCTTAACAGATTGACGTAGGGTTTGAATTCAATTCATATTCTGGATTTGAGCAAAACGGGCAAAATGAGAATTATCAGTGTGTGATAGAGAGAGAGAACACCCTTGTTTCTTTGGGACCACAGGTACAACCCTTGTAGATCCCTTCTCACATCTGTAAAACTTCATGACTATATGGACCTTAAGGGAGCTGGTCAACCTGTGTCAGACACATCTCCAACACTCTGAAATACAACAGAGATTTTAGAGATTTGGGGAATTTTGTTCTGAGAGCCTATTATTACAACAGGCTGGATTCAGTGTAACAGAAATCCAAACAACCATACAATTTTTACCTCAGTCTATTTCTGTTTGGACATACACATAAAGTATTAACTATATGGATTCTTCAGGAAACAGTATACATACATATATAAATACATATATGTGTTGTTTACAAATACTTCAAGAGCATTAACATCCTTCAAGATAAAAAGTAATGAAAGGTACAGATGATGCTGATATTTGTTTTGTGCACTTGTGCATAATCTTCACAATTTCACAGTATTTTGCTGTGATACTAACTGAGTTAAAGCATAAAGACCTATTAACTATTTTTTAAAGGAAAGATTAAACTGTTGTAAGGACAATGCTGTCCTTAGTGATATTAGACACATTCTTTTTTGTAAATTCCCTGTTAAATATATGTGAGCTGAACAACAGTTAATGAAATTTAAGGGTAAACCTCCTTTTTGAGTATGTTGATTCATAATTTCCCAGCCATCAGATTTCTTGTACCATCCCAAGTAGTGCAAGGTAACACAACAGATTATAGCAAACTCGCTTTTCCGTTTCCCCACCCTACAGACTCATTCACAAAGCCAAGTTTTTTCCTTACTTTTTCATGACTTAATCAGAAAAATATTAGAATCATAGAATCATAGAATATCCTGAGTTGGAAGGGACCCTTAAGGATCATCAAGTCCAACTCTTGACACCGCACAGGTCTACCCAAAAGTTCAGACCATGTGACTAAGTGCACAGTCCAATCTCTTCTTAAATTCAGCCAGGCTCGGTGCAGTGACCACTTCCCTGGGGAGCCTGTTCCAGTGTGCAACCACCCTCTCTGTGAAGAACCCCCTCCTGACGTCCAGCCTAAATTTCCCCTGCCTCAGCTTAACCCCGTTCCCGCGGGTCCTGTCACTAGTGTTAATGGAGAAAAGGTCTCCTGCCTCTCGACACCCCCTTACGAGGAAGTTGTAGACTGTGATGAGGTCTCCCCTCAGTCTCCTCTTCTCCAGGCTGAACAGGCCCAGTGACCTCAGCCGTTCCTCGTACGTCTTCCCCTCCAGGCCTTTCACCATCTTCGTAGCCCTCCTCTGGACACTTTCCAACAGTTTCATGTCCTTTTTATACTGTGGTGCCCAGAACTGCACACAGTACTCGAGGTGAGGCCGCACCAGCGCAGAGTAGAGCGGGACAATCACCTCCCTTGACCTACTAGCGATGCCATGCTTGATGCACCCCAGGACACGGTTGGCCCTCCTGGCTGCCAGGGCACACTGCTGGCTCATATTCAACTTGCTGTCTACCACGACCCCCAGATCCCTCTCTTCTAGGCTGCTCTCCAGCGTCTCATCGCCCAGTCTGTACATGCAGCCAGGGTTTCCCCGTACCAGGTGCAGGACCCGGCACTTGCTCTTATTGAACTTCATGCGGTTGGTGATCGCCCAGCTCTCCAACCTGTCCAGATCCCTCTGTAAGGCCTTTACGCCCTCATTTGAGTCCACAACTCCTCCAAGTTTGGTGTCATCAGCAAACTTGCTCAAAATACCCTCTATTCCTACATCCAGATCGTTTATAAAAATATTGAAAAGTACCGGCCCTAAAATGGAGCCTTGAGGGACCCCACTGGTGACCGCCCGCCAGCCTGACGCAGCCCCATTTACCATAACCCTTTGGGCCCTGCCCGTTAGCCAATTGCTCACCCATCGTATGATGTTTTTATTTAGCTGTATGGTGGACATTTTGTCCAGTAGGATCCTATGGGAAACCGTGTCAAAAGCCTTGCTGAAGTCCAAAAAAATCACATCAGCTGGTTTCCCTTGGTCCACCATACGGGTGATCTTATCATAAAAGGAAATCAGGTTAGTTAGGCAGGACCTACCCTTCACAAACCCATGCTGGCTGGGACCAATGACTGCTCTGTCCCCCAGGTGCGCCTCAATAAGTCCGAGAACCAACTTCTCCATGATTTTACCAGGCACTGACGTGAGACTGACAGGCCTGTAATTGCTAGGGTCTTCTTTCTGACCCTTCTTGAAAATTGGCACAACATTTGCCAGCTTCCAGTCTACCGGGACCTCTCCAAATTCCCAGGATCGTTGAAAAATAATTGAAAGAGGTTCCGCGATGACATCCGCCAGCTCTTTCAGCACCCGGGGATGAATCCCATCCGGACCCATGGACTTGTAGGGATCCAGGTGGAGTAGCAAATCCCGCACACGTTCAGGGTCAGTTGGGAGTTTGTCATCCCCACCGTCCCGGTCCTCCAGCTCAGGGCACCCTCGGTCCCGAAGCCCATCATCGGCATTGAAGACAGAGGCAAAGAAGGCGTTAAGCGTCTCTGCTTTGCCTACGTCATCGTCTGTGAGGAACACAGACGATGTTAGAAATTGTTAGAATTGTTAGAATTGTTAGAAACAACTTAAGGAGCATGGCTTGCTTTCATATTCTGTCCCTGGTATATTTTTTGCCTGAGGTATGTCACCATTTCTGGGAGAAGTTAGTCTAAGGCATTCTTTTAGCTGTAGCACAAACACCAGCCAAGAATAGCCATGCTATTCCTTACTAATGAAATGCAGGAGCAAAACGAATACACCAATGCACCTTGTGGGCACCTAACCTGTGTTGTACTTTTACAGACTATTCTGGAAAAAGAAGATGGGAATAATTTAAGGTATAAATAGATGCTAAGTCTTAGCTGATGCTGCTCAATGGTAGGAAAACACACAAACTCAACTTTCCAGCTGATGGAAAGTGTCAGAACTCCCCCACGTAAACAAACAGAAGTACAGCCAATTTGTTGGCTGCTGCAGAAATTATCCTCAACTCAGCAGTGCATCTAGTACTGTTTTATTTCTTCTCTATGTAGCAAAAATAGAAGAATTTAGCAGGAAAAGCAATTAGTAGGATGCCTTGAAATAGAAGTCAATCTATCTGCTCCACACCATTTTAAATATTGTTTTCTCTCAGTCTGTTGGTCTATTACTCTTTATATTCAACATATACAGTATTACAATAAAATTTACTATGCCTTCTTTCAACTTCTAAATTTGACCCGTGGTGTTCAAATATATACAGTGCATATGCTTTTCAAATGAATGAAAACTTAGGTTTATTTTTTTTACTATTTGCTTTCAGATTCTACCTGATGATATAAATAGCAAGCAATATTCTCAGCTGTTTGAAATGCTCTACAGCGATCATAAGGCTTTCCATGTCCTGGCACTGTCTCTACTTAACATACACTATTCAATTTTATTTGAACTATGTCTTTAATACCTCAAGCCTCCAGTGCTTCCTGGCAGTTCCACCTGGATGGAAGCAAAATTCAAGGACCAGCATTTTTTTAATGAATTTGTATTTCAAATGCTGTAGTCTTCAGTGCAACGATGAACACAGTGCTGCGTACGATGATCACATCCAAACATATGTAGGCCTGAGTGTCATTTGCAGCAAGGTGAGGTGCGAATAAATTCATGCTTACTTCAAGGCCACTTTCCATTGACTTAGTATAAATTTGATTCTGGGCCCTATATAGTGGAAACCTATGACTGAACTCATTGCACCAGCTATATGAAGAGTCCTTTTAAAATGTGAATTGCGTTCAGGCTTCTACAGTATTAATTTGCATAAAATTATTGGGAGTATACTAAAACCTGTTCTGCAAAGTTTAATAATGGCAGCACTAAAAGGGCATGAAAATAACTCAGGGTATATTTTTCAATGGAAAGCAAGTGAGAGGCATGGAAATCTTGACATTATGTAACTTCAGCTGCTAAGAGTAAGAAATTATCTTTGCCATCAGTGTAGCTGTTCACAAGTTTAATAACTGGAGAGTCCTAAAGAGTCCAGTAGCCCAGTGAATGCTTCAGGTCCTATGTGATTCCACCTACTGTAAGGCCATGAGTGTGACTTTGGTCTTGTCAGAACCAGTGGCAAAATTTCCATCAATGTAATAGGCCTTAATTTTGCCCCCTTAAAAATTCTGATTAAAGGATTTATTTTATTAAATACGACTGTTCACAGCCTATATAGGTCTCACCAAAGCCATGATATTCTCAGCCTGAGAGACTAAGATTCTCTCTATCTGTTCTTGTATAGACAGATGAAGACAAAGGCTGCCCTAAAACACTCACCATGATAGTTACAGAATCTCTTCTTGGACTGAGAAGTAAATTGAGACCATTGACAATTCTCTTTTAAACCAGTAAGTTTTCAGTTGTATCTTGTTTTCTCGGTTGCAGGTTCCCCTCTCAAAAGGCTGTTGGTATCTTCTGTAACACCTGCCTTCCACTGCTGAAACCTTTTTAATGATGGCAGGAGAGGGACTATCCATACTTCATCTTACAAGTGGGTCATGTCACAAGAAAATATGATCTGTTGTTTCACATTACTTGAAATATTTTCCAATAAGAAGTACTTCCAGAATTTTCCCAGCCAAAGTCCAGAATTCTGCTAAACATACAAAAGACAAGAACTCCGAAGTGTTCTCTACAAACACCACAAACCATTTCCCAACAGGTCTGCTCTACATACTGACCTATTTGCAAATTATTAAAAATATTTAATATATCAAATACACGGACTGTTTATTAAATTTTTCAAGTCTCTCAGAGCTGAAATGCAAACGAATACACTGAACTACAAATATTTGGGTAAGTGAAGTCTTTCACAAAAAGTTAAGAAAAAAGAAAAAGAAAAAAGAAGAAAAGGAAAAAGAAAAAAAAAGAAGAAAAGCAAAGGTAAAAGCAAAAAAGGAAAAGAAGAAGAAGAAGAAAAGAAAAACAAAGAAAAAGAGAAAGAGAAAGAGAAAGAGGAAGAGGAAGAGGAAGAGGAAGAGGAAGAATGAGAAAAAGAAAAAGAATGAGAAAAAGAATGAGAAAAAGAATGAGAAAAAGAATGAGAAAAAGAATGAGAAAAAGAAAAAGAAAAAAAGAAAAAGAAAAAGAAAAAGAAAAAGAAAAAGAAAAAGAAAAAGAAAAAGAAAGAGAAAAAGAAAGAGAAAAAGAAAGAGAAAAAGAATGAGAAAAAGAATGAGAAAAATAAAAATAAAAAGAAAAAAATAAAAAGAAAAAGAACAAGAAAAAGAAAAAGCCTTTTTATGGGTTAAGGTAATAATGAGAAAACTGTTCTCCCAAAAAGCTGTATCTTATTGTTGGACAGAAAATAGTTTAATAGAGAAAATATTCATTGACAGAGCAGTATTTTACATTGAGAATTAAGCCCCATCAAAGTGGGCAGTATCATTCCATCTACAAGGGAAGTGCCAAAGGAGACAGCCAAAATTTGCAACGGTGTGATAATACCAGCAGGGATGGATTTGTTGCTATTATGATTAAAGCATATAAACAGAAGAAGATTAGGAGGGGTGAGAGTGAAGAGAGAGGAAGAATAGTTTATTGGTTGGAAGAAGGGCAGGGAGAAGCTTATGTTGGAATGCAGTGTCACAGTTACACACCATAAAGCTTTCAGTTGCTCCCATTACATGAATGTCGGAGTGCAGCTGCCACTTTCCAGGAGAAATTCTTTCCATTTTCATGTTGGAAGTACAGGGTGGGATTATTTTTCAGTGTAGCACTCCCATGAGACCACTGCATTGCATCTGCAGGTACCCTCACAGTACATGGACCAGTAAATGTGATCCTTACAAATATGACCTGGGAAACTTACCACTTATGATGAACCTTAATGTGTGCAATGAAGAGAAGGCTCAACACAAAGAAGGTATTAAGAATCAGATTCTCCTCTGTCTTGAACCAACAGTTTTCAAATCCATCAGTATACCCATACCTACTAATAAATGTCAATGACAGTGCATTTAAGGAAAAGTGGCTGAACAAGGTAAATGAAAAACCAGCCTTAAAACTATAATCTCATTTTGCTGATGAAAAAGGAAGGCCATGACTTTCCAACAGTGCCTCAACATCCTCGGACTTCTATTTTTAATACTCCACTTCCAACAATGAAGGGGTGTACATCACCACTCACTGAAGTCAGGCCTCAGAAGGCATCCTGTCAACTCAAGCCCGTAGCCCTGCTTGGCCAGAAGGATTACTAGAGGGACAAGGAAAACGAAGATAAGTTTTAATATTGGCAAGAGTTCAGCCCGTTATCATTTTAACCATCTTTAAGTGGCTTACTTAATGACGTACTGGAGAGTAAGAAGAGCAGACCAAGTCCTCATTTGCTAAACCAGTGAAAAACAGAAGTGAGACCAAACTATACTGAGAAGAAACAGAATGGAAAGCCCAACCTTCTGCTTTGTATTTCCATGAATGGAAGAAAAGAAACTAGGTATATATTTGAGGTTCGAGATAGAACTTGCACCCCAATGTCTTGCTAGGGTATCAGGAGAAGAAGAGAGAGGAGGGAGTGTGGAAATCTCCCGGTCAGCTTATTTTTCCATCCTTCCATTGACTTTCCCAAGGGAAATATACAAACTTCCTTTCAGTGCAATGCACTGGGCAAGAATCTGCTAAAAGAGCAAACACCATATCCAATTTATCATGTAAATAAAACGGGTCATCAGGTAAAAAGGTCTTTGAAAAAAACAAAAAAAGGGAATGTTGAGAGTATCCTTTAATTGCCAGTGCCAATGAAGAAGTCTGAACTCTGCCACCTGCCATTAAAGGTCACAATTCAAATTGTATTTTTTCAGATCTGTTTTTTTGTACTTTTCATTTCAGTAAAATACACTTACAGTAGTCATAATGCTTTTTTTTTTTTAAAAACAGAGAAGCAGAAATTCACTCTAGCATTTTCAAGAACAATTAGGACTTGGTAATTTGACTTACACACAATTATGCTTCATTTTGGAATTTGAAAAAGAGCAGAGTGTTCTTACAATTTTCCAGTGACTAGAAATGTTGTAACAAAGTTATTAGAAGCATATTTTCATTAACATTAATTGAACTTTCTTATGGGACTCCAAAGGTAACAAGTTTATTAAATACATTTGTGGTTTCTGGATTTCCACTTAGATGTATATTTAACACTGAATTCCACACAAAAGGGCAAATTCCTGTTCTTTTTTTTTTTTTTTTTTTTTTTTTTTTAAATGTCACAGTTAAATAACGTTGTATCCAAACAATAGAAATCAAGGATTTCAAATATTTATAGACTGAAATAAATGGAAAGGGAAGTGGACTTCTGCACTTAATTCTGAAGACGAATTCCTCATTCTAAAGATGATTCCTCATTCTAAAGAGCACAGAGGGTGATTCTTGAGGAGAAATCTAGGGCTTGATTCAGTTCTCTAAACATAGGTGTAACAGTCACTTGACACATCCTCTGCTATATAAAAAGATCCATCTTGGCAATGGCAAAAATTCCCCTAAAATTATCAACAATAAAAGAAATACGAAAAAGATAGGAAAAGCAAACAAAATAAATCAAAACAAAATTATCCAATCTTTATCTGAACTTAATTCAATATTATATTAGAAATTATATTATATTATATTAGAAATTTCTTAAATGTGCACTCTAAGTTGTTTTTCATCCAGTTTGTGTCTGCAATGCCTTTCACACCTGGTCTACACACTTCAAACAGGATGCACCATTTTCAATATAAAAGCTAAAGCAGAGGAACACATTTTTCTGCTTGAGGCTTTAAAGCAAACATACCTAAACTTCGCTGTAAATCATGGAGAATGAACAAATTAAGAATATGGCACAGTATAAAATACTTTTAATTAGTACACTGTCCATTCTAAGCATCCTCTTCTAAGTGGGAGACCCAAGCCAAGCCCTCAACAGCTTGAATAATTGTGTCACGTACAATGAAGTGCAAGAGCTGATGAGGCAGTTCAACTTCTTTGTTAAGAGCTCAGGACTGTAGGAGAAATTGCAGTTTAATATTTAACATATTTTAATATTTTCTAGGAATAAATATTGGTTATTAGAGTTACTGACCATGCTCACACCTTAACCACATGTTTGTGAAGTCTGTTAACAACCTCCACAAAGTCCTTTTACATGTTCCTTTCATGGATGATTCTTTAATGCCCTAATTGACTGTTTTTCCCCATTCTCTACTCAATTTTAAATCAAATAAAGTAAATTAAAGTACTGATTTCTAGCTTGATTGTCTTCTTTAAAAGAATACTACATGCAGTAAAAAAAAAAAAAAAACAAATTGAAGCTCTGTGGAACATATCTTGATACTGAGTTTTGATTGTTTGGTCCAACTCTCCAAAGATGCAGGGCTCAGATTTTCAAGTACTATGCATGCACATCTACAGCCAGAGTTGTAAAAGATCTCACCACTCAGCTTAACAAGTTCTTTGGGAAACCTAGCTTTCAAACGGGTTCTTTTGAAGACCTCTTTTGAAAACATGTGCTATAAATACAAATTGTTTCTGAAATTCACTTCTTGCCATGTTTATGATTCCCTGACTTTTACAGAATCATTTAACTTAGTTATTACAATATGAATCCAAATTTTCAGTGATTCAAAATAACAAGATTTTATGAACAAATGTGTAAAAATACACTGTACTTAATAAATCCTGTTGTGGTATTCACCATTCTGGCCATCTTTTTATTTTTAGTCATTCATTTCCTCTTCATTTTCATGTTTTACTTTGGGTTCTTGATGAATGATCACAGATTCCGGTTTTCAGTTTATTTTTAGTCCTTTTCTGTTTATACATTTGGCTACTTTAATATCTTTTAACTTCCTAGAAAAAAATAATTTTTATAGGTGTATTTGAATTCTGACTACATACATCTGAAAAGAAATCAGATGTTTTATTAGCAATGAAATACACTAATAAAAAAAATCAAGTCTCTTCAAATGAAAATTATTACTTACGCTTCCCTACTTTGAAACATCACAGACAAAAATCTTAGTTATCACGTTGTTTCTATATTCGACTGAGCAGTACAGCAAATACACTAAGGACAATGGCAGAAGCTGTAATTTTTTGTGAATATTATGAACAAAATATAATTTTCCTCAGAAAGTCCTGAGACCTTGTTTTTCCCTTTTTCTTATAGCCTTCTTATCACAGGCTTATGATCTAAACAAGCTAATCTTAAAGCAATGTTATTATTGACTCTGAATCCTTACTCTTAAAAAAGAAAGTTAAAAAGAAACTTGTGTTCACAGACTAGACTAGGTAATTACATTCTGACAGATGTACTGCCACTGATTTTGTCAGACCTCTATTTTCATTGTAACAGAAATCAATTTTAATTAAATTTACATTTGTGCTTTTTATTATCACTCTACTATTTACTGGTCTCATTTGATCTTCAAGATTTCTGGACTGCAAATTTTCCTGATTAAAAAAAGTGCTGAACTATACATATTCTAGTATTTCCTATGAAGTTCTAGGACTGAGCAAATGATATCGACCTGCTTTACCCACTCAAAAAGCATATGAGGTATGGTCAGCATTGTTCAGAAATGCATTATTTGTCTTCAGAATATATACAAGGCAGAATTAAGAATGAAAGACATATATACATGTATGTCTAAATGCTCTCCTTGAAACCAAAATTGAGCTCTAACTACCACATTATATCTCATCTTTCTAGTAGCCCTATTTCTGTTTCGCGTGAGGCATTTAGTAATCATACAGGACAAACTGTGAGCGTGTAGTCTTTGGTCTATATTCAGTAGATACAAAACGAGTGGATTTATCCATCAGTTTTGTTTGGTGTAGATCCACTTTCTTCTCTGTTCTTAGACAGCCACGTTGCAATCTTTAATCTTTTTGTTTTCTAAACTAATTTTCTATGTTTACACCTTTTGGTCCAATACTGAACTCAGCCAGGCAAATCCAGGACTCAACTGCCCACTTCCAGGTGTTGACAGCATGATGAACTACTGCTTCCATTTGTGGTTAATGTGAGCTGAGCTATGGTGTGCTAACACAGTGTAACAGAAATATGGCAGAATACATTAGTGAGCAAAATAAAACAACCAAATCACTGCGAGGTTAATTTCAAAAAGCTTTCTTTGGACCTGAAAATCAGGCATGAACTTTGGCCAAGTAGGCTGACAAGCACCATAAGCCTAATCTAAACTTCCATTCATGCTTCTTTGGTATACTCCACGATTCAGTTTAGAAGTTAAGATATCAACACCTAAGACACACAAGATCTTGAAAAGTGGCATACTACAACTAGCAATCTTTCTTAACATCAAACTCTGAAAATTCTACATGTTTCTAGTCCTAAAGTTTTGTGTTGCCAGTTTTGTGTTGACTTTTATCATCATATCTTGGTCACTTGATTCCTCAATGGTTTCTTGCTTGCTACCTCTACAGCTACTATCAAGAACAAGTCTAGACTGCAGACAGAAAACATGTACCAAATAGAGCCCTGTGGAAATCTTACTTTTTTGAGGTGTGCCTACCTTACAGTGAATTAATGTGAATACTGAATTAATTC
The DNA here is from genome assembly GCF_964035555.1 of Netta rufina. Classification (NCBI taxonomy): domain Eukaryota; kingdom Metazoa; phylum Chordata; class Aves; order Anseriformes; family Anatidae; genus Netta; species Netta rufina. The sequence continues at coordinate 111,967,776 of NC_140125.1, forward strand.
AGTGAATACTGAATTTCAGTCAGGAGCATGGGCAGCCTGTTGGTCTGAGGCTGACTGCATGGAGCTGCATGGCTAAGCAGAATTACTGAGGACTGAGAGGGAAGAAAACTCCTGCTGCATTTCAGAGACTGGGGATATGACTCAGACTTTCAGCATTTCTCTCTTTGAAGATGAGAAAAATAAAAAATTCAGATAATAGTAGAATGAATAAATTAAAAAGCTGAACATACAATCACAGAATCACAGAATCATTTAGGTTGGAAAAGACCCTGAAGGTCATCAAATCCAACCATCACTACCATGTCCACCACTAAACCATGTTCCTAAGTGCCACATCCACAAGGTGTCTGCAAAATTAAAAGACAAAAACTTGGAAATTTCTCCAGAAGCAGGTATATGGAGTTACTCAATAATTCTCTCTGGAACCAGTCACAGAGGACAAGCCCAGAAACAGCAGCCAAGTGTGGGACTAGCTAAAAAAAAGGAAATGGTTTTTGTTTTTGAAAGTCTCTGACCAACTTTTTGCCATAAATGAAACACTAAATCTTTTTATTTTTATTTATTTATTTAACAACTTTAAAGTATAAACCCTGTCATCTCATTTTAGAGGGAAGTGGATTGTTAGGCAGATTGTTAGATAATGGCGAGTTACACACTGTTAACCACAACATATTTGGTCAATGTCAGAATCAGAAGTTGGTACCACATGCAATAGATAACCCAATGTATGAATAACAGCTAATTTCTCTGCTTACAACATGAAAGCAGAAAACAGAAAACCAGGCAGACAGAATGCAGTGATGTTCATGTATCTTCAGAGCACGACAGAAGACTATGTTCAAATTGTTGATCACATTTCAGTTCCTGATACATTTAGTTATTTGCTGATAACTGATAGATCATGCTGCTTTGGCTTTGAAGCCATTTTTTCCTGACAAAAATGATATTATTAGTGTGGGGAAAGATCTATGTCTCTCCCTGGTGAAAGGAAAACACAAAGGCTTTGACTTATTTTTTAGTTTGCCCTGAGGCGTTTTTACATCTGTAGATGCACCACAGTTTATTCCTCCTTACATTTTAAGTTTCCTACATTTTTGGTATTCACATTCTTTTGCCCTCTAAACCGAGAAATGGATTGTTTGTGAAGGGAAGAGCCATTACAGGCCAACCTCCATAGCACGTGGCAATCTCCATGCTGCTGGTTCCTAGGCACAACAAAGGCTTCCAGTGAGTTACTCAACAAATCCTGTCTGCCTGTTGATTGCTGCATTTTCTTAGAGTTTACATTTTTTAAAGCTTTTTTTTTTTTTTTTTTTTTGGTGGGGATAGGTAGAAAAGAATGACTAGGACCTTTAGGATTACAGTCTGTCATCAAGCCAGTGAAAATAATGGTTGATCGTGGTCTCCTGGCACTCAACCCCATTACACAGTTATCAGCCTTTCACTGATGGGGTCCTGAAGTTTTGTCGAGCTTTTAAATTCAGGCTGGTGGACTTTTAATTGTTTTAGTCGAAAGTCAGTATCTCTCTAACAAATCTTTGCAATAAACTCAGTGGGTACTCATTGCTTTTTGGTTTGCAACCCCCCACCCCAAAGAGAGAAGGTTTTATATTTGCCTTAGGTTTTCATATGAAGATTGTTTTCCTTTTTTTTTCCTTTTATTTTTTTTTTAATCTATCCAGATTTTTTTTTCTAGAAACTCCCTTGATGCTTCAAAGATACAGTATCTTATTTATTTTATTTCGTCAGGTTTAATAAATCATCTGCAGTACTTCTTGTTTTCTCCATATAACAGGGCTGCATAATGTTAGCATATGCACCAAGTTCATATTGCTTGCTTTACTGGCTATTCCAGTAGATTTAATGATATTGCCTGAGGCCTCACTGAAAGAATATACTCCTCCGAACTTTGTCATCTGTTGCAAGGTGGATTATGCAGCCTCTGCAATGTGTACATTGTCAACTAAAGCATATTTTAGTCTAATTGCTGGCTCAGACCACCTGTGTTTCCTTGCATATGCTCCCAAAGGCTTCCTATCTATCAAGAACTGATAGAGAAGTGCCAAATATATATATATATATATGTTACAGAAACAGTCCAATTCAGGGACCAACTGAAGACATCCATAAAGTTAAATTAACACATATCTCACTGAAGGCAGCTGAACGTAGACTCATGATTAAATCTGCGCAATGTCTCCATCATTTTTTTACTCACTCAACGCTTAAAGGTGGATGAAGATGGGTATATATCAACCAGTGCTGTTTGCTTTTTTTTTTTTATTATTTTTTTTTAACATACAGTTCATTTATCTGGAATGGATACTGAAGGAAAAGTAATATATGTATATATATCAGACTCAGTATAGTTTTCCATTATGGCCTAGAAATGTGCATCTCTCTTCAAAAGATGTGTATTTATTTGAAACGTACCTATTTACTTGTGAGGTCTGCTAAGTATAGACACTTATTTTCTTCCTGCATAATAATTTTGTCAGTATTGTCATTGTAATTTGGTTACTGTAAGTCTTTTACCCATTTTACTTTTTTATGCTTTTTGCACTTTAATATTTCAGCCTGCAAGTCACATAAAAAAACATATAGAGTTTCTCCAGATCTTGATCCCTACTGCTAGATACAATTACATATCCATATCTGACCTACCACTGCAATCCATTAAGGAACTATGAGCGAACAGTTCTCAGCCAGGACAAGTCAAAAGAAAGCTGTACAAACCAAGGACATTTCTTTATGTTTCTGCTGTGCTAGTCTACTGGTGACACCACACACTGGCACACAGGTCTACAAAGCGTAATCCTCTGTGTGAGAGAAGACAACATCTCTTCAAGAGACTTCTAGCTAATTTTCTGTTTTACAAAGCCTCACTTTATTTGAGATAAAGTTACTTTTGTAAGAGAGTATTAAAGGTGGTAAAAATGCATTTATTCATTAAGCATGTTTTAAACTTCGTAACTGTGAGCCAGATCATAAAAAGTGAATTTGCCTAGACAACAGCTACACATACTAACTTTGTTAAAAAGTACTGTGACATGTAATTTAAACAATCAACATTTGAACTTGATGCAGCTATGTTAAATAAAACCTGCAAAAATGTCATCAAAATTTGCATCCCTGTTTAACTTGTCTGCTTTTAGGTTTTCATTTTCCTTCTACTTCCAAAACTCACTACAGCTTCTAAGCATGTCAGAATCTGCTGAATTAGTGTCCTTTCAGAGATACTTTCTGTCATGATAGCATTACCAGTCTTCTATTTACATATATAGGTTCTAATCTCAGCGAAACAGAAATTGAACAAATGGCATTGCCTTAATTCAGTCTTTCCTTCATCCATTCATGCTGCTGAAAAGATTCTCTTATTATCTCAAAGGTCAGACGTGTTTAGCAGTTCCTGTATTGTTAATAGCTCTAGCAGTTCCCGCACTGTTAATAAATCTCCCTCTTTTAATCTCGCGGTCCCTGTGGATTTCCAGTAATTCTATACTAAAGAATTTTGTTTTCTTGTAGAATACCAGTGTTTAAAATCATGGTGACTTTTTTCTTTCCTGTCATTATGAAAGTGCTTCCCAAATTCATAATCAAGCTTTCAACACAACGGAAACTAAATTATTATCTTAATGGGTCACTGGACTGAATTTTGTATCATAATAAATCTCTTGGCAGAGGAATTCTGACACGTTTCTCTCTCTCATGGCCTAATCCTGCTTTCACTGAAGTTAGGGGGAGCTTTCCAAGTACTTCAACAGAAAGGAACTAAGTGTTAATTAGAGATAAAAGAAAATGTAATTCTATTTGAGGCAGAAAGATGTAGGAGTGCGAGAATCTCATATTTGTCCATATGAGATTTTGAACCATTACAAACAATTTACATACTCCTTCCTTCCTCCCCATATGTAACTGCTCTCATCAAACAAAAACTTCTGAACAAGCAAGTGTGATCTCTTTTGCTATGATGGCAAAATATGCACTTACCAATAGGGGCAAAACAAAATTCTCTCCCTGTCTTCTCTCCCAGCTCTTGGGACAACCAAAAACTCTAATGAAGAGAAAAATAAGACACCTACTCATAGCTTCCATCTTCAGGAAAATGTATTTCAAAAAGATGATCTCTGCCAATAATCTTTGGAAAAGCTTTGATAGCTTACACAATTGATGTTGACCAAGAGACTTGGTATATAGTAAACATGAATAAAGGATATTAAAAAATGGAAATATTCCAGAATAGCTCCATATGTGAGCACATTTGTCCAGAATGAACCTAGAACACATTTAAAACCACTGTTTAATGTATATGGAAAACAGATTAAGCTGTTTCAGAAAAAGACAGTTCAGAATCATATTTTTTGCTTTAAACTTCCTGTTCTATGTTACTGAAAAATATTTTTATAGATGGATGTTCATATATTGTGAGAGAGAGTCAATATGAAGATTTTTTTATGCTAGTCTATATATTTTCTTTCTTTTCTTCTGTAAGTGAATAATTATTGCATTTTATGTAGCATACAAATACACAATGCAATGCCATTTTTCACTGTTTTAATAAAGCTTCTTTTAAAACAAACTTTTAAAAAATGTACAGATAATTTCTCACACATGCTAAAAAAAAAAAGAAATCCCTGGCTAAGAGACAGCAAAGAGAAGACTATTTCTAAAATTTAATTTCCCTTTCAATGTTACTATCAGAAGGGTTACATGATGTCTTCTCCCACTAAGATGTGTTTACCTAGGGCTCCAGGTAATTGGGAAGAAGCAGGCTTCTAGACAAAAGGGAGAAAAAAAAGCTAACAGTGTCATGACATCTGCCATTCTGTTGTGTACCTGTAGGCCATCCATGTTTCCAAGCAAGCTGCTAACAACAGATGGAACACAGCCTTTTGGTTCAGGCATGAAACCAGAAAATGAGGACTACATATGTTGAACCAAAGGTGTGATCTAGGGGAGCATAGAGGCTAATAAAAGACCCAATTACTAACAGTGCATTCAACTTCGGAATGACAGAAGAACTAGTCCAATATATGCTAAATTTTAAAAAGAATGATAAAATACATTTCTAACTTTTTGTAACATCCGAAGTAACAACAATAATGTTTTATAGATGACAGCACCATCTCTTTTTTTATATAAATATTTTGAAAAAGAAATATGGCTACCAGGCACATATAGGAGTATCACCTAAAATATCTGTATTCAAAAATTCTCCAACAAAATGCTTTCCATTGAGGTCATTAGATCTCACTGATAATCTCAATGATGGGTGAGAAGAACATATTTATATGAATTAGAAACATGGCTAAGAGGGCAGAAAATGCACAGATGGGTTATATAGGCAATTCAGTAGTGCAAAACATTAACCTGCTCTGGGTGGCCCTGCTGGATCAGGGCTTGGACCAGATGGACCCAGAGGCCCCTTCCAACCTCAGCCATTTTGTGATTCCGTGATGTTTTGTCCACTATTAGTTATAAGATCAGCCAAGTCCTAGCAATACCCAATATTCTTTGGCATCACTGAGACATGGCAGCAAAGAATGGTTTTGAATAATATATGTCAGAAATTTTATTTGCTTAAACAGACACATACTCAGTGGGTTTAAAAACCTTCTTTTCGGTGAGTTTTAAAGGAAGAACTATGTTTACATTGTATGATGGTTTCATTTATTATTGTTAATTCGCTACCACAAAGATGCTGGCATTTCAATAGCATCATCCCTAATGGAAGACGAATGCTGTAACAGAATGAATTTCAATAGCAAGGAAATATGTCAATCTTTTGATTAAATTAACAAAGCGAATACTTTAGGTAACAGTAGTGTCATCAGCAAAGCACATGGAAACAGTCAAAGAAAGGATTTGTATTTCAGAAGAGAACGCCTGGAGGTTGTAGAGTATTTATGAGTTAGGCTCAAGCTTCAACAACTGAGAAAATCATTTTGTCACTCAGTTTCACTTTTCAGTTCTGCTATCTGAATGAAGAAGGTTATGAGGTTAAGACCAAACATCAAATAAGTTGCGGCGTACATTATTGCATTTCTCCATCTCAAAAGAGTAAGGATGATTAACACTTTTCCTTCCCTGTAAGAAAAAATTAGAGAAGTCTGAAAAACTCTGGATGATCCATTTTCTGCAAAGAGCTGAATCTTCAAAGACTTGATGCCCACCATGGTAGTAGAGAAGTGTCCATGGTTCCATGTATACCAGCAAATAAAACAACCAGGAGCTATTCCCTGCTCCTGAGACTGAACAGGATGACATGGGATGGTCTGTCACGACATGGCTGAACTCCCCCCACCTAAAAACAGGCTGTTTGCATCCAGGCTAACTACTGGGAATAGTCCTAGTCTTTTTTCAGGCCCGGACCCGTGCCAGGGTGCAGTCTGCGAGTTGCTGGCTTCTCAGGGCCAAAAGTCTCCTGGGGCATGGTCCAAGAGGGGCACGGCAGAGCTGGCTGCTTCCTAGCGCTCAAACCATGCAGCAGCTTCATTTAGTTACAAGCACAGATGTAACCTGTGTTGCACTTTTCTACTAATTAGGCTTAATTAACAGTATCTATCTGAGACAATAAGTTAAGGAGGCTCCTGAAGAAACCACTAACAGAAGCTGCCCTGAGAGTCAAAAGGAAACCAGGGCTGGGCTCCAAAATCAAATTTATCCCAGGGGTAAATTGGCAATTCCTGTTTAAACTCTCTTTTAATAAAAGAAAGCACTATTTCATAGAAATACAGCAAAGAAAATTAAAAAAAAATAACAACACTTCATTAACCTGCACAGCACAGGGGCCCCATTCAAAAGAGACAGCTGAAGAACCACCAAGAAGGACAGAAGAGAAGGCAGTACCTCATCCTTTTCATGCCTGCTAGCTTAAGCTCATCAGGTTCCCTCATCATTGCACAGGAGAGGGAAAATCTAGTCTACATTTGGCTAGATTATCAAAGGGTATTATTTAAACTGGGTAACAAAAATCAAGCCTGCAAAACCTACATTCCAAATACAAACGTTTACTGAGTTATTTGAACACCAAATACAACACATTAACCTCTAGCTCAGAATAATAAACTGTAAGCAATCAAAGGCTTTTAGAAGCAGAGAATTTAAGACCAAAACCAAAACTCATATAATAAAAGAATATCACATAAGAACTACACAAAAATAAAATCAAATGATCTAGCTACTAAAATACACATATGTGCTCAAAATCTTGTGGGAATCAAATATTCCAGTAAAAATAAAGGGAGAGATGGAAACACAAGTTTCTTATTATCACACTTCATATGTTATAAAACCTAACAGTTAACTTATTTTTGGCAAAGGGACAAAGGTTGCACAACACTCTGGCTTACACAAATATTTTCTATTGTTAAATGCATCTTAAATGTAGCTTGTCATATATTAACTTTATGCACACAGTGCACCACACAGTCTAAGTGTGTCCCAAAGATACCTAAGTTTCAAAACATTGATGAATCTCAAGCTGCCAACATCCAGTGGGTCAGGTGTAAAAAAATTGCTCAACAATTCAGTTTAATTGAAACCAGATAAAACCCTTTGTGTCATAAGGACTGTACAGATGTTGACCAAAGAAAAGTTGATATTTTTGGACAAATTACTGCATATGATATTTTCTAGAACACTCCCTCTTGAAAAGATAAAACAGTAATAAAAGTTTTCCCCTCCAGAAAAGCATGTTTATAATCACTACGTGAAATACGCTTGGTGAAATATATCAGGTTAACCTCATGTTTCACTTTTTTAGTTTTTGTTTTCTTTAAATGAAAAAAAAAAAAAAGTGCTGTGGAAATGGTTATGAAGAAGTGGAAGAACCTACTCACGCATATATTAAATACAGACTATACACTAACACTGCACTTCATTCCACTGAAGAGAATATGATGTAAAGGAAGAGCTAATGATATAGCAAGAGTGAATACTTAAATACAAATAAATTCAGTATTCTTCATTTGTTATCCACTGGGAAAGTGAGTTATTGCTGAGCACTAACAGTTCGCTAACTGCGAGCTGTGAGAACTATGTCCTTCCTTTGCCTTGCAACTGCTTTACAGTGACAAAGAAAAGTGTTTAGATACCCAATGACAAGAACACACAGTAACACCTCCCGTTCTTGTCAAGTTACACAAACCAAGGCTGAGCTGCAGAAGCAGTGATATTTGCATACATATTCAATTTTAAAAACAAAGTACTTTATAGCAGTACTCATTACAATTTGTATTATTATTCTCTTCCATACATTTCCCCATCTAGAATTAGCAATCTGCTTGCCTTGAGATAAGAAGCTACTATTAAAATCATAACCAGTCTTCATTTTTGGTGCAGTAATGTAATGTAATTACCAGGTATCTAGTACCTGTTTATAAATGATTTAAAGATGAAAAGACAAGTCCTGAAGATATTTATCACCATTACTAATCATTTATATATTACATGGGCATTTAGAGATCCAAATTCAAAATAAGACCTTTATTTTACACCAAAATACTTAATTATATTTTATTAGGCTTAGTCATTAATGTTTTTATTTCATTTTAGTAAGAACTATGATCAAAAGCTTACTTACAGCAGAATATAGCTTTTATAGGAAAGGTATGGAGTCACCCATAGGCTAAGTATGTACTCTGCTTTGCTAATAATACAACTCCCATTCTGTAAGGTTGATGTACCTGAAGTTCTGATGCTCGCTTCATCATCTCCAGTGTGATGTAGCAACCAATAGAATGAGCAATCAGTACCAGCTTTATATCTTTTGATACATTCTTTTTGATGAAGTTCAGCTTATGTTCTACTTGTCCGTTGAGTCCAAAAACATCCTCCAGTTCTTTAATATCTGTGTCTGAAACATAAGAGAAAAAAACAACTTTGTTTTAATAGTGGAAGTGTCAGGTGTCTCATTTTTCTTCACTTCTTTGGAAAACTCTGAAATAAATATTTTTTTAAATAAAAAAATAATATTAACACAGGTGGTAAATATAGACCGTTGATAGATGTATATGGGATGTGAAGACATATATAAACTGGGCAACTAGGGATGGTACAGAAACACATGGAACTTGATGGTCCATCATCTAGCATTGTGCTCCCTCTCTTTCGGCACAAGACCAACCTCAATGTGTTCGATCAGCTTAAATCAATCCAACTTCATATTGCAAGATTGAGACCTACAACAACATTGCCCAGCAACAAGTCCTTTCACTCAAGACAAACTATCATCCACATTAATCATACACTGAGGATTTTCAGATATCCAAAATCTCCTGTCTTAAAACAAATATACAGAAAAAAAGTCCAATAGAATAGGAAAAAATATGAAATGCTCTGTGCCAACATAGAGCACTAGCACTTACATAAACTACCCATATTTAGGCAGGTTCTTATCATTATCAATCCAGCTACAAAGAGAAAGATCATGTTACAGTTTCAGGGTTTCAGGTTATTTTGCAAACTCATTCATGTTTTGTCAAGGACCTCCTAAAGGAGCTTGGGAAACCACTTAGGATGAGAACTTCACTTGCTTTCCGGCCAGCCAGCAAGACCAGGATAATCTGGTGCCTGTAACAATTTGCAACATTATTTTTATACAAAAATAAAAAAAAATCATGAGCACTAGCTCATGAGATGTGAAAGTTCTTGAAAGTTCTAAGTCTAAGGAGACTCACAGGTCTTTGATCTGCTAGAACAGTACTCTACACGCTATACTGAAATGTACATTAAAATACACCAGTTTAAGTTATTGTACAGAACAGAATGCAAGAATACTGAAAAGAAAAAAAATAAAATAAAATGAAAGGCAGAAGGCATGAAGGAACACTGAATCATAGAATATCCTGAGTTGGATGGGACCCACAAAGATCATTGAGTCCAACTCCTGGGTCCACAAAGGACCACACAAAAAAAAAGACTCTGTATCTGAGAGCACTGTCCAAATGCTTCTTGAGCTCTGGCAGGCTCAGTGCCGTAACCACTGCTCTGGGGAGCCTGTTCCAGTGCCCAATCACCATCTCGGTGATTAATGTTTTCCTAACACCCAGCCTGAACCAACCTTCAGAGCTTCAAGCTATTTCCTCAAGTCCTATATTTGGAGATGCCCATGTACTAATATCGCTTGATCCCTTAAACCCATGCCGTTACCTCAGAGCTCAGTGCCACACTCCTGCTTAACCTCCTGATCCGTTACACTGCTTACACGTTGACTTGCAATGCAGCTTTAGTCTGGAAGGGGCCAAATCTCCAGGCAGCAAGTTTCAGACACAGGATGGGGAATCAGGAATCTATGTGCTGTGTGTAGAACCGTAGCACCCTTATGGAGCTACAGTTCTACACACAGCACATAGATTCCTGGCAAAAAACACCCATTTATAACCATTCAGCTACCAGATGTGGTGCACGTACAGCCCTACCTGGTCCACCAAGTATTAGGTGTTTCAGTTCCCACTCTACTTCTTTTGATGCCTTCTACATCAGTTCCTTGTGCAAGAAACAGATGTGGAAGAAGTATCCATCAGGCAGAGATGCTGCATGGACACACATTAAAGAGTCTGGGAGGCACTCAGAAAGTACTATAAGAGAAAGTTAGCTTGCAGTGGAGACCCATTTCAGGTGTAGCTGGTTTTGTACCTGCTTGAAGAAGGTGCTAACAGAAACCGTTCCACCTATGACTCTGAACATACATTACCAAATTACAAAGACTGACTGCTCTTTTAATATGTGTGCAATAAATTTGATGGCAATTGGTCAGGAACCTCAAATGCTAAGAATCACTAACACGAATGTACTGAGGTTGCTGGGGTTTTGACAGCAACAGTATTAATTGGTAGCCTAAGTGGGTTGGCATTACATTGCCTTTTTGATCTGTATAAAACACAACGTTCTGAAGCAAAATAATTGCTGAAGAATATCACAGAATCACAATATGTTCCGATGCCTTTTTTTCTGAGCTTAAAATATTACCACAGAGGTAACAACAAGCAAATTTGTCTTCAACTAATTTAGTATTTCTACTAAAAGTACTAATGATCATAACCCAGCATAATTTATAGTAGTTTACTCTAAATGAAAAGGAAATTTACTAAAACACACTCAGAGAATGCAAAATTAGATTAGAAGTAATATATTAACTATTAGGCTTTCTACAAGTAATGGAAAACAAAAACTTGTTCTGTTTTCCAAAACCCTAAGGCCAGAACATTGTTTTTAATCTTAGTTTCTATTTTTAGCAAGAGTTACTTTTTATTTGTTTATACAGCAGCTTAACCCCATGCAGGCGTGGGCTGTCTACATCATAAGTCTAATTAAGGGTATGTATAACACACACGAAACACAGAATACTAGAAATACGGTGACCCACTGGATACAGCAACAAGTGACAGAGGATGTTTCATTCAGCATATATATTACCATATGTTGGGTTGAAGAGATTAATTCTCCTCTGTAAACATTTGCTACCATTCCCATGTTTTATTTCTCAGGCACTGCCATCTCCAGTGATTTATCAGCAAGCCTTTTAATGTTTGACACTCCATTCATAGCCTTTGTTCTTGAAAATAATGGATTTTCAAGAAAATAATGGATTTTCAAGATTTTCAAATGGAATTTCAGCTTACTTCTAGGTTAGAGGAACAGAAGAGGATGCAAAATAGGTGTATAAGCCTTCTAGAGAACCTCTCATGGTTCTCAAGACCAGAGAAACCAAGCGGAAAAGAAAACAAATTTTGTTTGTATTATTCATACAATCTCATGACTTTGAAGCCAATCTTATGATTCCCTTGTCAATACAGACGATGGAAAATCAAGCTTGCCCAGGTTAATGGCAATGTTTGACTACACAAATTCAGAATCTGCTACAAGAGACATGCTGAAAATCACTGCAATGCTATTAATAACCAATACAGCAAATACAGCCTGGCCCAGTCTCAACATTATCAAAGTTGTCTAATATAGTTAATCAGTTACACCTGTTTATTAAACATTAGATATCTAATTTAATATATAGTTACCCAGTAAATAGCAGTATGGAGACCCAGGGCAACATATTCAGGGCTATTACTGATTTCATTAGTGATGTGTCTGCTCAGAACCATTTTTGCTGCCAAAGTAAGCACCCCAGGGAGGGATATAGGTCAAGCCTGTACGGATTAAGAGAAGAGAATAAGGCCTTTTCCTCCTCTTGTTTGCCCAGACTTGAGTTTAGGACTTTAGCATATTGAAAATTAGTCCTGACAGCCAGTGCTGACTCAACAGAATTGTTCTGAAGTTTAATACAATTTTTCCTTTTCTTCTGAAACTCTGGTTTGTTGCCAAACCGAATCACATTGGCATTAATTCTAGAAAAGCCACCCTGGAGGATGAGCATGCAGTGCATGGTCTGGAGATGCATGCGCCAACCTCCAGTTATCCCGGACTGATCCAGCTCTCTTTTATCAGGTGAAATACACTTTCACAGAATCTCTATGGAAATACATGTTCTATTTTACTTCTGGACAAATATAAAATTGCCAATGTTTCATGTTAATTCATGTTTCCCCAACGCAAATGTTGTGCTTATAATAGCCCAAAATATGTGGAGCTGGGCTGTGTCTCAGGTCTGAAAGATTTATTTATTTATTTTATGGAATAAAATTGTCCGGGGATTTTCCAAAATCAACACGAATTTCTTGGGTGGAGGAGCTTAAATGGGTTCTTTATATAAGCAAACAGACTTGCACAAACACACTGGCAGTCAGCTCTCCAATGGCTCTACATCAGAGAAGGGACCGGAGGGTGAGTTACTTCACCTCAGGTGTGGAATAAACGGCATGGCTGAAACAGAGCTCATTTAAGCCGTTTTCAGATAGTAGAAATTATCCTACTTGAACCATAAGCTGAAGACACCCCATCTGGGCCAAGGCATGTGATTTCAAGACTTTATTTAGCTGAAGTGTATTAAAAGAAATACTGTATTTCTTTATTTTCTTTGGCAAAGCATTAATCTTCTGATGTGCTTTTGGAAAAACAAATGCGCAATCACTTTAATGAATCTCTTTCTCTGACCTCTGCTAAACCCAGTGTCAGAAAACAATGATAGATTAAAATAAAGTGTTTGCTCTAAGATAGTCGACAAGTTAATCTTGCTAGGGAAGAGGACTTCAGTTTTCAGGGAAATAACAGAGAATTTTGTTTGTTTTTCTGCTGTGTATGCAAGGGAAATTCTCAGGCAAGAAAAAAAAGCATATCTGTTAAATGAGTAGCCTCATGTAGATCAAGCATCCTCCAAGTTATGAAGCAGAAACCAACAAACCAAACAAGCTTACAAATATGTTTAACATTTCTTGTAGCAAGACAAAAGACTAACCACATCTCTGACCTAATACAAACATGGACTGTTTCAGGTAGCATCTTAAGAAAAAAAATCCTGCTTTATGAACAACCTGAAGTCTAATCACAAATGAATCACAATTAAAAGAATCAATGAAATGACTAATCTAACTGATTTTGCTTGGTTATTATGAATCTATAAAATTGCATTTGACTTAAGTCTCATGTTGGTGCCTTGTTTCCAAAAAAAAAAAAAAAAAAAGTTTCTGCTTCTTGGCTTTTCTTTAATTAACCATAGGAAGGATAACTGCATGGGAAAACAGAAGACAAAGTGACAGAATTTGTTTCAGATTCTGAAAGATGCACACTGCTTTTCTTTATAATACTGCATTGCAAGTCTGGCTTTCACAAAATGAAAGCCTCCACCTCCTCTGCAAAGAAAGGATGGGAGAGAAATTGCAGACACCAATCTTTCCATAAATGCTGGCATGTACCTGGAGGTGCCAGCAGGAGACCAATGATCCCCTGAAGAAAGAACAACAGGGTTTTTCTTTATTCCTAGGGACATATTGCCATGAAAATGGCATCGAGCTTGTGACCAGGGAACCCATACACTGCAATATTATTGCTAGCGAGACCCATAAGGTGGTGTAACCCCAGGAATGAGATGGTTCCTGTCTTGAATAAACCCAAGGAGCTTGCTTGTTACCTAAAAGGTGGGATAAATCTTAGTGGGTAAGTACCAGAAAGGTGACCATGCAAGTTTCTATGACTGGGACGAGGCTCTTTGCTCTGTGGCCTACACTGAGGGAGCCATTAAAGCGAAGAGGAGGATCGGTGTTCCAGAAGGAAAATGTTGTGTATGACCTTGTGACATGAAGCAGACGGTGTCCAAACAAGGAACAGTGTCACTGAATCTGGTGTCAGGGCCTGTATGAAAAGGTGACTTGGAATTGTATCTGAAGGAAAAGGAGGAAAAGAAAACCCTGCCCTACCTGCTTTGCATCTTTCCCTTCACTACTCATTTGCTCCAGGAGGTAGCAATAGGATATCTAAGGACAAACTCTGATGGACCTAGGATGGGGTCAAGAATTTTCATAACTGAACCTTTTACAAGATAAAGACAAGTTTGGATCTGGAAACTGAGCTCAGAGGTTGGAAAGGGGTTCACTCAGCCTCTTCTTGCAGCTCCTGTCTGGTGGGTGCTATCACCTTAATGCTTGCTGTTAGCAATGAGGAGATAAACAAGTTTCAGTGCATGAAAATGCAGTAACATCACAATAAATCGATCTTTGTCTTCATGTAGATTAATCTTTGTTTTCTCGTGGCAGGCAGAAAGCAGCTCCACAACTGATTACTTAGGAGGACTACCTGTTAAACAGGGTTGCATAGTCAGAAGTCTAATTCTGTAAATTAAATAACCTATGTGGTTGATTTTGTTCTTGTAGCAAAATATAGCAATTCCTCACCACTGAATAATGCCATCTGAAATGTTTAAACAGAACAGCGTGCTAAAAAACTGAGTGTTCTGGTTTGTGAGTCTAATTTCAGAATATCTTTTAGAAAATACATCCCCTGAAGATATATTGCTTAGAGCCTGAATGCTTCACCCAATCTTTCATTTGATTATTGAAGCCTGGATAATTTGTATCAGCAAGTGATAAAATGCCAAAGAAGTGGGATGGAAACCGTGAAAGAATGCTCAATAAATACCAAAGAACTCCTACTGACACCAGGAACCAGGTCTTAAAGCATTGTGTTTTAGATTAACCCTTAGACCTTCATCTGGCCCTAGTACCCTCAGGAACTGTTCATGCAACTTTTAAGATAAACACACCACTCATTAGTGTTTATTGAAGTAATTACTTTTTGTAAAGGTATCCTCCACAAATAAATTACCATGTACTCAAGACACTGAAATGGTCATAGGTATTATTTTCTTTATTAGAAAAATAACAAGACCTTAATTTACAAATTAAACTACCGATTTCCTTTACTATCTACATACCTATTGCTGGGACACTTATTTAACACCTAATCTGTTTTTGAAAGGAAGCTGTATCGTAATTAAATTAGTACCAGCGTAGTCTGACCAAATGAACTAATAAACATGTGAAATACTAAAAAACAGTTTTGATTAAAAACATACTACAGTATACTGAACTTACTAAATGAAGATGTCTGTGAGAGACTTCTTTTCATTTTGCATTCCCAGTCTTGCTTCCCTTTGGTTAAAGCAACTATCACCGAGGTATAATGAGATAACAGTGCAAGGCTTGAGATAAATGTTGTTGCTCGTCTCTATTTTTGGCAAGGCAAGCACCATTAAACAGTGTTTTATTGTGTGGTTTTATGTCAAACTGTACCTCCATTATCACTTTTACATGCATAAACCAAATCTAATATGTGTGTTCTACATAAATGGACTCTTTTCTCTTTCTGAAGGATTGCATTTTACCGTCAAACTGAACAACTACAGAAGTGTAATTTAAAACAATTTTCAATATCATTATCAAAAAAAGTAACAAAAAGCAAAGTAAAACAACGCAAAACAAACAAACAAACAAACAAACAAACAAACAAACTTGGCAGGGGAGGGGTTAGAGGGACCATCACTGTACAGGAGCAGATCTAAATTTCCATCATGAAGTAATTTCAAGGAGCAAAAGAAAAGAGGTCTGAGCTGCTGGGAAGCTGATTTTTCACATTCATTTTCTTGTGAATTCCTTGCTTCACTTGCCCACACAAACACAACAGGAAGGGAATTCCTCACTATGGCCAACCGCTGCATAAGATGTATCTTGATATAGGACCAAGTATTAAATTCACTATGACTCTATTCATCTCAGGATGATTTGGTTGATTTCTTGTTTGTTTGTTTGTTTCATTTCTAAGCAGCTCTTTTGAAGGCAGAACGCTACTTGGGTTATTACAGCTCTCAGCAGACCTAATTATTTTGAATAGCAAAACTTGCAGCACCATTTTCATTAGTTGCATTGATTGTAAAAGTGAAGTAAGGTCAACGCACCCGGTATCCCACTTTGCACATCACTTCACTTTGCAGAATATCCTCCACAAGACAACTAACTGCAGAACACTCAAAAAGCCATGTTATGTCCTTAGTTTATTATAAGTTAGGCTTTTATCTAGGCTTTACTCATCTTTTTTCCAGTTCTGAAGTCATTTCATGTCTGGACTTGCATATCTATACTTGCAAAGCAACAGAAACTATAAATAGTTTCAGTGCTGACAAGCCTTCAAAATCTTCCAGCAATTCTTCCTTTTCCAGTAATTCCAAAAGAAATAATATCTACCACTGCTGGTTAAGGAAGAATCACTGAGCATAGCCCAAATCACTGAAATACACTGGACTACATACCATTAAACAGGTACAAAACCAAACCAGTAACATCATTATAGTGGGAACCCCTGAACGTATTACTTTAGTTGGGGTTGCTGAGGTGTCTGGACATTTCAGAGTAACTCCACAGCAAAGACATGCCATGCCAACAGCTGTCAATGTAACAGGGCTCAGCCTTTCCATTTCAGGTGCTGAAGGGGAACATCACAGGAAAAAAAAAAAAAAAAAAAAAAAAAAAAAGAGACAGAGAGGCATTATGAAGAAAGCAAGAAGTAGCCTTGCACTGGCACAGCTATCATACACAGTGATAAGAAGCAGAGCTCATGTCCTTGAAAATACAATGGTTGAGAAAATGAAGTCATTCATGAGATCTTCAGGGAAACGTCTGCCACAAGGTGTGCACTGAACACAGAAGGGCACATTCTGACTGAGCCTCTGGGAGGGAACATCGTACCAGTAGTGCATGTTCAAACAACAGAGAGAAAATATTATAATTTCCATTATCTTGTTGACATGCTGAGCTAGTCTGCAAAAATCAATCTAGGTCCACTAGCTATCTCCCACTCCCCCAAAAGTCTGCTTTCCTTGCTTTGCTGGACTGGCAGGTGGTATTCTTCCAGATGTCCACCTTGAGTGTTTCCCTTAGGAATACTCATTTCACATATGGTCTGAAATAATATCACCCAGTTTTACAAGGGCAAATGTGTTTCATTGGTATTTGAATTATCTTGCACCATCAGCCTGAGGAATGTGATGCATGAGCCTATCCAGGAAAAACACACAGGGCGTTGTTCCTTAAGGTAATTCCTTACTGCAAAGCACATGAGTATCAAGATCTTTTTGTGTTTGGTTATATCTAACATCTTCCAATTTAACATGGGGAAAATTTAGTCTTGAAACTAAGGCACAGAACTTTCTTACTGGATGAAGCAACAGAAAGCAACTTCAGTATATAACACACTCACAACAACTTGTGTTTGCACAGCTTGACAACGGAAGAAAAACTAAATAATGATTCCTGCACATCACCAAGGCTGCCTACATGCAGCATGATAATAAGAGGCATAGAAAGGGCAGTGGCAATTGTACAAGGGTTGAAATGAACAAAAAACAATGAATGTAATTTCATAGGAATGGATTCAGTAGGTGTATGATAAATAAAACACTGTGCCGTAGTAGGCAAGTCTAACAGTCACACCTATCGAAAACAGCACTTCAAAACTTTGGGAAGTTTAAACAGATACAAGTAGAGAAAAGAGGGACTAAGAGCAAATAAAGGAGAGTCGAAGCTTGGAGTGAAGACAGACAGCAGGCCAAGGAAGACAACCCATGTTATTCCACAGAAGAGGGAGTAAAAAGAATTATATTAAAAGCGTGAGAAAATGGCAACAAGTATAGAACAATATTAAGAGGTGGAAGGCTGAACAAGCAAGCAGATAAGAAGGTATGTGGATGGGTAGTTATACAGTAACACAAGTAGCAATACAGAATTTCAACATTACAGCGACTTACAGGAAGGTAGAACTGGATAGATCAATGGGTGATGTTTTCTGAAGCACTCAACTGAAAGCAACTCAAATGTAAAACCGTATGTAAAGGCAAATTGCTTTTCTGAAGCAGCTCAACTTCTGTTGAAGCTAAAACTTTTGATTTGTTAGGCCAGATCTGATTTCTCTTGAAAATCCATCCCAAAATCTTATTTAGAACTGATAAAGACAAAGACCGAAATGTTCAAGTAAGTGTAAGTCTTTAGAGTAACATTAAAATAACAGTAATACACTTCTTAACTACTCTAGCTACAATAATGGTGTTTGGATGGCATTCAGTGTAAACTTTGGGCTTTTTCTTTACTCTTGCATATATTCATCTCAGATGATACTACACTACTAGGATACTGTACTGATACTACATAAAGTAGTTTGTATCTCCACCTGTCCATGGAAATGTTATATTTAGTGTACAGAATAACCACCTGCAGTAAGCAGATTACGATTATGTAACAGTGCTGTCTAGCACCCTTCTTATTTTAAGGAGTAAACAACCCACTTAGGAAAGCACAACGTTTTTCCATCTTTAACCTGTATACTTCCAAACTCTCAGATGATACGTTTTCAAAATCACATCTTAGATTCCCTGATGCTGTAAACTAGTGCCATGCCGGTGGCTGCACAAGAGCTGCATCATTTTATTCTAGGTGAGAACATGACCCCATGCTACCAGCACTGCAGGTTGTACAGCATGAAATGTTTGCAAAACAGTACTGCAGAGCAACCTCACAGTGCTCAGTCAGTGCTTCTAATCATTCCCTGCCTCAAAAAGCCTACTATGTCTCTGCTGGGTCTCCTCTTTGCACAAGGTGAGCACGCTGACAGCAAAGGGAAGCAGCCGTGATCCCCACTGGAAGCGAGAGCAACAGGGGCTTTGCTGCTGACTGCTGTGACATCAAGTGACATTTGCAGCCTGGAGGTTCCAGTTCTCTGCTCTGATACTCCTCACCTAGTTACATGTTCGAATCACCTGAACTTGTGAGGAATCAGTGGAAAAGGACATGATTTTGGTTCAGGAGCACTTCAAACTACGTCTTTCATTACTTCCCGCAACATAAGGCAAAAGAGAAATGGACAAAACACTGTATGTAAAAGCCTGAATTTATTAAAATCAGTAGCAAGGCTGAGAAGAGAGAATAGAATATATAGAGAGAATAGCTTGTACTTTCTTGAAATACGGCAGCTTTCTTTATCGCTTGTTGATGCTTTAAGTAACAACCTGCAGATGATGTATAGTGCAAACTGCCTATCTTTGAGGAAGAAATATGTTTCTGTGAAATTAACCACTTTAAATTATATGATTTATATATCTCCTTCTGTTAAATTATTTAAAATGTAATCGACACATTTGTTCCCTATAATCAAGATCTAATGAAAGTTTCATTTGTAGTCACCTAACTGAACAACACAGCAGAGCAGGTATGGCAACATGCCACAGATACTGTGATGGCTCCCCAGAGTTTTGCATCATAGCTGACATTGAGACTGAAGTGCTACCGTTACAGTGTTGATTTGTCATTATAAATGAATAAGGGATTCTTTTGCCCTTCATTTTACACAGGTGAGATGTGCTACACAGAAAGTAAACCACCTGTGACCAACAAAGTGCCAGGCTCACATCTGGGTAAGAGCCACTTTTCTCATTCATTTATGTTAGTAGACATCTAAGCCATAGCTTGCTACAGTCTCTTTGAAACTGACAAAGTAAAAAGTATAAAGTATAAATAAGCTATAATTGATAAATTATAATTTACAGTATATTTTTTTGAATTAGTTACTGAAAGTAACTGAATTTGACCCATACCCTACATGCAAACAGATCCAAATATAATCATGTAGAGTTTAATATAAATTGACGTGCATTGGGGAATACAGTAATTAGTCTCTTCATGATTAATTGCAGGATTAAACTTCTCCAAACCATGTAAACATTACCATAGAAGTCAAAGAAGTCTTAGATGGCAAAAGTTCAGTGGTAGTATGTCTGAAAACAGATATACTCTTAAAAAAAAAAAAAAAGAGAAAAAAAAACACAAACCAAACCCAACAACAAAACAAAACAAAATAACAACAAAACCACTACAACAACAATCCTAGAGAACTTTAGCAGAGTTTGTTTCATGGTTAAACCCAACAGGGATTAATTTGGCAACTAGGCAGCCACTTGACTTCACCAGTAATTTGACTAAGCTGTAGTAAATTAGATTGTTTTAATAAATGCATTCATGCACAAAACAGAATTTAAACTTCAGAAAGGTAAGAGTATGTTTAGCTTAAAGCAAAAGAACAGTCTTATGTTCAGCATCAAAAGGAAGAAAAAAAAAAGGAAACACTCCATCTAACAAGCACCAATGACAGTCCCTCATTCAATCTGGTTCTCCAACACCGTTACCATTTTGTCCCTGCTCCTTTCCTAAAGCATACAACCCTTACTCAGATTCTGGTGAGATATATAAGTAGGTGCACTAGAGGTATGAGTAATTCATTTATGAAGATGATCCAAGAGTGAGGCCAGTTGTACCCTGTGCATAATCTGCTTTATATCCACCTACGTTTCCCTGAAACACCTACGCTGCCTCTTAAAGAAAGGGAAACTCCCCCAAACCAAAGCTAAGAGAGGCTTCAAGTTCCAAAATTGATTATTTTTAGAATCTGGAACCGTGCTGTGTATTGCTGATAGTTCTTCAGTCTTATGACCGCAGATCATTGTGAATTAAAAATAAAACTACCGTGAAACACTGAATTGATCGCACCAAGATCTGCAACATTTTTGCAAGCTTTGTGTGATCAAAATTAAATATAAGGTCTATATCAGAAAGTAGGAATTATTATTAATAAATAAACAAATTGATTATTTTTTTTCCCCTAGTGTTAACCTATGTAGTGGAAAAACTTTTGGTTCAGCTATTGAAACAAACCCAGACCTGTTACATCATCGGAGAGAAGGGATTATTCCCTGCTATGGGGATAGTCCATTTTCAGTCCTTTAGCAAATGTGGATGTATTTTTCAATCTGATTTGGGATTAAAAGATTCTTAAGCACTATCCCTGGGGAAAATAATTTGAATCGTTTCAATATTTTGTTTATTGAATTATTTCACTTTTTCTATTTCTCTACAATAGTACAGAAAGCATTTAAACGAGTTAGTCTGAAACATCACAGCACTGCTCATCTCAGTGAACTGCGACATGCCTTCTAAAGTCAAGACACCAAAAGATATAAATGTTACCTTTTCATAGGGTTCAAATTCTTGAACACTTTTTTCCCCCCACTAACAGCCATCTGCATCTAATTAGAAATGATGGTATCAGCTGGAGAACATACCTATGTCATGGGGTGAAAGGCGGAAAATGATCCATAAACAATCTCAAAACCTACATCCAAATTTTCCTGGAATGCAGTAAAGAAATTATATTCTCCAATGGATGAATGTCATTTTTTTTTTTTAAACATCTTGTTTTCTGGATAAGAATCCAGAAGTCTGTATCAGGTTTCAAAAACTGTTACTTTAAAACACATCTTTGAATTTGAATTATATTAACTTTATTTGTAGATATGGGTGAAAAAAATGTTTCTTCTAACAGGGGAATTAGTTGAATAAAGTGCTAGAATGGACTAGAAAGCTATTCATGGACTTCTTTAATAGTATACATACAGATATATGTTGACAGTGAAAAACCTTTAAAGAAATAGAAAATAGAGGGAACCTATTTTTCATATAGTAATAATAAAAATAAGGACAAAGCCCTCTCAGTAACACCAGAAAAAATTGGTCACTACTCCATCAAAATCAGTGGAATACATGTAGAGTCATGCATTAAGTGGTACCAGAATCAGCTTAATAGTGTTTAAGTGATCATTATAAATAAATACATGACTGTTAAAGTATGCTGTTATGAGCAGTTAAAATTAATAACATTTTGGTTGGCCAGAAAAGAAAATAATAAAACAACTCAGAAACACTGCACAGATGGCAAAATTTTATTTTTCCTGTTTTGATTTTGAATTGAACAAGATTTTTAAACACATGATTAAAATTAAGCGGAACTGATAAAGAATGCCAAATGCCAACATTTCATTC
Organism: Netta rufina; assembly: GCF_964035555.1. NCBI lineage: Eukaryota > Metazoa > Chordata > Aves > Anseriformes > Anatidae > Netta > Netta rufina. The sequence goes on from NC_140125.1 coordinate 111,990,080, forward strand.
AAAGGATCTCTTTGCATAATTACAGACATGATTACAGGACCTCTATGAATAATTAGCTAAATGTGGCTCAAGGGAAGGGTGTGTTACAGTAAATGGTGGACAGCAGCATCTCCAGGGCTGCTTGCTTTTCACACATTTTGATTTAAAACATTCCGGTGGGTTCCCACCATGAACTGTTCCATTTATTTCCTTAAAATAGACACCTAGCAGTAAAACCAGACAGCAAAATACAAATCTTACCAGGTAAAGACAAAAACCTCAGCATTTAAACATCTCCTAATAACTTCCAAATGCACACACTCACTTCCTTCCTTTAGCTGCCCTCTCCAAAGACAAGGAAGGAATATGGTTACTGGATAGCAGCACCTGCTGCATCAGGAGGGGCAGCCAGACAAATGTGCCCTAAGCTGGCAGTTCCTGCCCTGTCCTGAGAAAACAACCGCTTCCTCGGTGCACACAGGGACCCTTGCTGGTGACAAGCACCGCATGAGGACCTCGGGGTGATTAATCAGTGCTGAGGCCAGCTACGTAAACAGGAAGCTTCTCCTCTCTGAACTTTAAAAAAAAAAAAAAAGTCACACTTGGATGTTAAACTAGTTGAATTCTATCTGGATAGCGTGGTTACAACCTGGTTTTTCTTAATGTATCCACAGCATGGTACCATTTGATGGGGAAACTTCCTGCCACACAACTCTATTAATTCTGCAGAGCAGTGCTGTGTGTTTTTGGACATAGAGTACTCTAGGTCTTTAATACTTGAACATAACTGACTAAACCTGGAAAGAACGTGTATTAAAGATAAGCCATCTGTCAATGACTCTTAGATGTTTTAATTTATCTGCACAGGAAGCAGAGAATATTGTTGGAATATAACTTAATATTAATTCGCTGTGTAAGCTTAAAATATGTACGTAAAGTGTCAGTTCAGCTGCCTTTTCTTCTACTTTTCTCTCTTAATCTTCATATTACAAGATGTAAATGTCTTTAAACATAACCACCACTATGTACCAGAATTCGTCCAGACACCTCACAGAATGGATGAGGTTGGCAGGGTCCATCTGGCCCAGGCCCTGTTCCAGCAGACACCCAGAGCAGGGTGCCCAGGACCACGTCCAGGTGGCTTCCAAAGATCTCCAAGGAGGAGACCCCACAGCCTCTGGGCAACCTGTGCCAGTGCTCGGTCACCTTCATATAAGGAAAGTGTTTCCTTATGTTCAGAGGGAACCTCCTGTGTTCCAAGTTGTGTCCATCGCCTCTTGTGCTGGCACAGGGCACCACTGAAAAGTGCCTGGTTCAATCTTCTGTGTACCTTTCCTTCAGGTACTGATAGACACTGAGATCTCCCTGAAGCCTTCTCTTCTCCAGGCTGAACAGTCCCAGCTCTCTCAGCCTTTCCTCATAGGAGAGATGCTCCAGTCCCTTGATTACCTTGGTGGCCCTACGTTGGACTCCCTCCAGTATGCCCAGGTCTCTCATGTAACAGGGAGCTCAGAACTGTACACACCACTCCAGATGTGGCCTCACCAATGCTGAGGGCCCACATTTTTCCTAGTCTTCCTCTTATCACTGATGTAGAAGGCCTTCTTGTTGCCCTTGACATTCTGGCCAGACTGAATTTCATTTAAATTTAGCTTTCCTATCTCCATCCATGGATACTCTGGCAATGTCTCTGTATTCCTCCCAGATTACCTGTCCTTGCTTCCACCCTCTGTAGGCTTCCTTTATGTGTTGGAGCTTGGCTAGGAGCACCTTGTTCATCCATGCTCACATGAACTTATCCTTCTCACATTTTCACCCGACTTCTTCCTCTTTGTTGGGATGCATTGCTCTCGAGCTTGGAGGAGGTGATCCTTGAATATTAACCAGCTTTTTTGGGTCCCTCTTCCCTTTAGGCCCTTAACCTTACCTACTATCACCACTGCTGTATGATCTCTAACTGTACAGTGCTGAGGCCCAGATAAAGATTCACAGATTGAAGACCTCCTGAACACCACAGACACTAATTCTGAGGTGTTTTAATACTGACTGAACAGACTCCTGGTAGCTTTTGTTCACCTTAAAGAAACAGTGCAAGTATTCTCCAAAATCAGCAAACATTAAAAATATTCACATTACTTAAAACAAATGAAAGTCACAAGATAGCTAAAATTACCAAATGCATACTGACTCCCTGTGCCTTTGTGTGAATTCTCTCCTTTGGGATTATACACAATGACAAGGACAAAAGCTATTAGCTAAAGATGAGTCACTATTTTTAGGAGCCCAAGTTCTCAGACCATTTTTCACCATCTCCTTCTCTCCTGTTTGCAGCAGTGCAGACCGCAATCCCATTGCTCCCCATCTCCCCACATCCGTGGTTGTGTAACATCTCAAAGACCACCGCTGCAAATGCTTACACAGCAGAAGTATTATGGGAAAAGTATTCTTAGCTACCAGTAATTCAGCTTAGCAAGTGGAAACCAGCGAGAGAGCCAACTCCACCTGATCAGCCAGCTCTTCCTGCACCACAAGCAAGTGTCCTGGGAACCACTAGTGGACCACAGACCACAAGTTTGGGAATCACTGTCCTAAATAACACACAATCCTCTTATTATAGCACACCATGCTCCTTGTCTTGCTCGGGCTACTATTTTATTTTTTTTCCTTACCAGCACAGTATTTCCTATGACGGTAGCAATTTATGGCTCATATCTGGTAATCACACCCACGCTTAGGTCTGTCCTTTGGTGGACAACTATCTAGCAACCAACAAGATGAGTAACTTGATGAAGCCGAAATTCAGTTTTACCCAAATGATTTCATTAATATTTTCTGTAGTGTTGTATCACTTTAGATGAGGCAGAATCTCACTTGAAGTCAATTTTGCAGTTTCATCAGAAGTCAGAAGGCTAGAAAAGCAAACTCAGGTGAGTAACAACAGTAAAGAACACAGCTAAGAAGCAATACATCAGCAATATATCACAAATTATGCTGCACATGACTTCTAAATTTTCCATTTCACTTCAAAACTTCACACTGATGGCACACTAACAAATAATGAATGTCTTCACAGATTTGCTTTCTGTGCAAAAAACACACTTCTACGCTTTTTCCTATAGTGCTTCTTAAGGATATAACCCAATTTCAAAATGGTCTGCAAAGATCCTAATCTCCTGCTAAAGAGAAATCAATGGAAACAGTCTTCTGGTGAACCATAAATCAATGCCTACCTCTTTTATCATTCAAAATGAACTAAGGATAGTTTAACAGATTTTAAACATTGGAAGGAACACCATTATTGTCTACAGCCCACGTATAGAGAGCTCTATACAGCCTTTACTGGCAAAAGATGACCAGAGTGATAAAAAAAACAAACAAAAACTACCTAACTTCCCATTTTCCAGGGCTTTTACAGAAATTTGGAACAAGGCTGCATTTTTTAGTCCTTATTTAAAATTAGATAGCCACAACACAGCTCTGAATTAGCAAGAAGTATCAAATTAGCAATGAATAATTTCAGGATTTGTTCACTGAGATGTGTTAGTTTTAACTAACATTTTGTTTCCTATCAAAAGGGATTGAAAGGCTGTTGAAAAGTCTCCAACTGGCTACTATTCACTGCCATCAGAAGAGCAACTCCTAAACAATGGTCTTTAGTCCTTTTGCAGTAATCAGGCATTTCTATTCAACTGGGTATCATAATGTAAAGCTTACATCTTCGGTCTCCACCATTCATAACCTGTTATAGTGTCTCCCTCCAAACTGAGCAACTATTCTGGCATTCAGAATAGTTTAAATGTGAATAAATATGAAACATTTTTAATCTTAATTTTATGTTTGAGTTAGAAGTTAAAATTTTCTAGAATGTTCTTAAATCAAGAATTTTCTTAAAATTAAATAATTTCTTAGAATTTTCTTAAAACAAAAAGCTTTACAAAGCATTCAAGAGCATTCAACAAAAAAGCATTCAACACTGTTCAACAATTTTCTTCAATTTCTTTAAAAAGTACCAAAGTACTTTTTCATTCTTTTCTTAATTTGTTTTCTGCAGTTTAAGGGGAATCATATGTTTAAAAGACAGAGAAATCCAACACCATTCATTTTCTTCTGATTTCACTGTCTATAAAATGAACATTCAGTGATGGCTACGTATCATGAAAACATGATTTGCATTTAGTCTTTCTACTACGTCTGAAGACCACTCATTTAATCCTTAAGAAAATACTAATTTAAGATAATTAGGGGACTGGAGCATCTGTCATACAAGGAGAGGCTGAGACAGCTGGGTCTGTTTAGCTTGGAGAAGACGGACAGGGGATCTTATCAAAATACAAATATCTTAAGGGAGGATGTCAAGAGGATGCGGCCAGACTCTTTTCAGTGGTGCCCAGCAACTGGACAAGAGGCAATGGGCACAAACTGAAGCATGGGAGGTTCCATCTGAAAATGAGAAAACACTTCTTCACTGTGAGGGTGACAGAGTACTGGGATTACCCAGAGAGGTTGTGGAGTCTCCTTCTCTGGAGATATTCAAAACCCAGCTGGAGGCCATCCTTAGCAATGTGCTCTGGGCGATCCTGCTCAGCAGGGGGGTTGGACCAGGTGATCTTCTGAGGTCCCTACCAACGATAACCACTCTGTGACTCTGTGATTCTCTATTCAGGTAGTAGCCTTTTTTTGAAAGCATGCATTGAGCATGTTTAACACGTTCTTACAGGAAGCAATAACTTGTATTTTAAATAAACTCTTCTGATGTCTAATAAATTACTTGGTTAGAAGGAGGAGATTATTTACATTATCAGATCAGAAATCTGAAAAGCATTCATCAAAAGAGTGATGCATTAAGAAGCTCCAGAACTTCACAAAAAATATATTAACTGTGGACATACACACCTGTTATCTTTACTCTAAAGCAAAAATTTGCCGCATCTGAATTATGGTCTATTTGGGTACATTTTTCCTTTTGTCTATTAACATGTCTTTACGGTTGAAATTAAGCAAATGATGTGCAATTACCTGCACCTTAAAAAGGCTTACAGCAATGCAATCATAAACAGATCATGCACAGTAAATTATCAAAGTAGGCAGGCAGGGGTTTTGGAGCAACCTGTTCCTAGGTAGCATCTGTTCAAGGGGCACACGCACCTTTATTGTTAGGAAAACTACAAGTCAGTCTCAACATCAGACAATGGAAAGAAAAAAGTAACACTTTTAACATGTGAACCACTAGTGTATACAGATTATGTTTGTTTTAAACAAAATAATTAAGAGAGGGCTACTCAGTTGCTCCTCTTTTTGTTATTTTAGCTACACCTAAAGACTGATGTTGGCCTGACTTTTTTTTTTTTTTTTTTTTGGCTTAATTTGAACAGTACTGTTCAATCACTTTTTCAAAAACCGAGAAGGGTAAGGAGGTCTAAACTGAGATATAACTTCTTTATTGCATTCAGTGAGTAAAAATAATTTACAGATCTTTTTGCAGATTGCTAGAAGTAGAATTATGACAATGAAATGCTCAGTTAATGTTGTGTGTCTCTCTGGAGCACAGTTTGCTAGAGCTCTCTAAGCATAAGAATACCAGACAGAAGTAAAAATGAAGGATGTAGTTTTGTTCAGTTTTCTCTATATGATGTGCCTCCAGTAAATTAGGAAAGTTGTCTGACTGGTAACTGCTACTGGGAAACTTACTTTAGTCTTTCTGAGACTTCCAAATTCTACTGGAACTAAATCAGTGGTCTCCAATGTGGGGTGCATACACATTGGGATGCAGGAAGAAAATAGGAGAACTTCAGTTGTACATGCATATCATTTATGAAAAAACATAGATATTAATGGTGCATGCTCAAATTTTTTTTAACTGACTGGTGTGAATGATCAAATAAGTTTGTAGACCACTGTTCTAAATCAATCTGTATGTAGTCTTCCAATGCTGTACATTAACAATACCCACTTAGAGTTGGCTATCATGTCTTGCTGGTCACTGGCACATTAAAAGATTTTTAACAAAAAGACAAGCAACCTCGCCCCCGCAAACATCCCATACCTCAGTCTCAGAAACATTCACTACTTTAGTACAACTACTTTTAAATTCAGAGATACTGTCCTCAAGTGTTCAATCTCTGAATTGGATATTCCTTTAAGAAAAAACAAAACAAAACAAAAAAAACCACGAACTGTTATAATCTTTTGTTCTCAATGTAAATACATTTGAGACCTTCCTCTCTTGTCTCTCAAGACTGCAATCAGCAAACTCTCCTATGCTCTTAATAGCATTTATTTGACTGACAAATCTAATTTATCTATAAATACCTTTTCCTTAGCAACTTCTCTCTTCATAAAACTGTTTTGTGGAAATATAATGAAGGCATTTAAAAAGTTGACATGCTGTTTCTAATAGGCACGTTTTCTTCTGGCGAAATGAGAGAGGTTATAAGTATCTGTGTGTACAAGTTATATAGTACCTTCTATCATCTCCATACCACTAGGAGGCTTACAATGTCCGGCATGGCTCACAACCCAGACAGGGTACTGCTGATTTAGTCCACAGTACAAGGCCTGTATAAAGGTCCTGTAATAACCTGCCAGTCCGGGGTTACCTGTCAAAAGAAACACACAAGCACAGTCAATATTAACCTTTCAACAGCAAGCAAGGTACTTCAAAGCAAACAAAGCAACATTATATTTGAATTTGTTATTTTTTTTAGCACATCTCCAATTTTTATTCTCCCAAACTCAGGGGCTATGCTACTGAACTGTTTTAATTCCATTCTCATGGCATCCATGAGAAGTATATGGCAGAAAATGCAGAAGCTAAAATTGAAATTGCAAAAGCTAAACCTGAAGCCCAGCACAAGAGAAAATCTCCTTTTGCATTAAAGTTCAAGCAGCTTGCTTATCTCCCCCATCAAGACATGAAAATCAGGCAAATATAAAGAAATCCCAAGATCTTACAAAAATGTGACAGACATTAATGTGTGTATCACTTGATCCAGGAATCTGTCACTCAGAACATGGAATATCTCTCTGTTATCAGTTGAAAACAGGTATGCTATTTACAGATAATCCAATATTTGGTCAAGATTTCAAGATTTCCATACAAACCTTTAATCTTTACCCCTCACATTTTTGTTTGTTTGTTTTTCTTTTGTATATGCGCAGTGACAAAGTGTCAAGGGGCTTAAGTTGAGAATAAATCCATATGAAAATGAAATGAGCCTTGCTTCCCCATTCCCCCAGGAAGCATAAAAATTCCACACATATATAAAAACATATAATTTCTCTCTATTTATTTCCTTTTCCAGGGTAGACCCCACTGGTTTCTTATTATCATTTAGACATCAGCAAAGCCTGCCATTGTAACTAGGATTGCTCAATTGCATGCCCTTCACTTGCATACCAAACAATTCTTAGTTTGGATATCATCAACAGCAGGAGGAGGCAAGAGCAGTATTGTGTAAAAAGGCATTCAGTTTTTAAGACAAAGACATCCCAAAATAACACAGATGTATTATTGCAAGAATATGAAGGGAAAAAAGAACAACACTAATTTTTTTTAAATTTCTTTGTAAAAGTCTGACTGTAATAACAGGCTGAGCCAGTGTAAGTACTGACAAGGGCAGAGAAGGAGAGGAGTTGGAGCTGACATCAAATGAGCTCTTGTAGAAATGGCAGGCGGCGGTAAAATCTGGGTTTATTTCACTTCTTCCCTTTATACAGTGGGCATTTTGGGTTCTTTTACTTTAACCCTTTTGCTCTTCAGGTAACACACAGTGAGCTCATTGATCTCCAAAGAGGCTTTCCCTCACTGTAGGGTTTCCAGAGGAGTGTCTCCTGGCCACAGAGACGCAGTACAGCAGGCACCTGCTGCCACCTCTGGCACAGACATGCTCAGAAGCTGGTGAGCCCCTTGCTCACACCAGTGATAATACAAGGGCAGAACATAGAAACCTTCCACTCTAGGTAAGGTATTACACATGCTTCATCCATCACTTATATGTAATAGACTCAGCTTCTGATGTTTTTTAAGCCTTAAAAACAATCTGATCTTAAAACAATACTATTTTTACTGGAATACATAGATTTTGAAAATGGGAAAAAAACAGAGTAGTGTTAGTTATTTTGTACTTATAAGCATCTCTTTTTAAGCTTGAAATTAAAGGAGAATTAAAATAAGCTGTTGTATACACAAACTCAAGAATGCACAAGGAAATTTTTGCAGGCTGATTTCCAGAAAATCCATTTAAAATTCCCAGGGGTCACACATACAAGCCTTTACATTTCACACCCTCCTACGACCTCATTTTATTTAACCAATAAAAATGTACATTGTCCTGGTTTCAGTTAGCACAGAATTAATTTCCTTCCTAGTAGCTGGTGGAATGCTGTGTTTTGGCTTAGAATGAGAAGAGTGCTGATAACACCCCGATGCTTTAATTGTTGCAGAGCAGTGCTTATACTAAGCCAAGGACATCTCAGCCTTTGCTCTGTCCTGCCAACGGGCAGGCTGGGGGGTGCAGTAAGAGCTGGGAGGGGACAGACCCAGGACAGGTGACCCAAACTAGCCAAAGGGGTATTCCATACCATCTGACGTCATGCTAAACAATATATAGGGGTGGCTAGCCGGGGGGAGGGGGCCGGACTGCTCGGGGTTAGGCTGGGCATCGGTCAGCGGGTGGTGAGCAATTGCATTGTGCATCACTTGTTTGTACATACTATTATTACTTTCGTATTATCCCCATTGTATCATCATTATTATTATTGTTATTATTATTTTTTGTTATTTTTTTTTTCCTGTCTTATTAAACTGTCTTTATCTCAACTCACGGGCTTCACTTTCCATTTCTCTCCCCCGTCCCAGAGAGGGAGGGGGGAGGGTGAGCGAACGGCTGCGTGGTGTTTAGCTGCCGGTCGGGTTAAACCACGACAGTCTTTTTGGCGCCCAACGTGGGGCCCGAAAGGTTGAGATAACGGCAGATCTGATCAGAGTGTGTTAAACTAAAATTGGTGTAAGGATTAGACCTGCTTAATAGTCACTTGTCATGATGCTGATTGCTTTAATCACAACTCTGCTGCGCCTGTTTTCCAAATTGAGTATTATAGTACATTATTTTCCGTATTTGCTCTCTGTAGTGTTGTTTCTCCTCTCCGGGCCCTGGTTTCAGACCATTATGGTACTAAGTGTTATAGCAATGGCTTATGAGACGATAAGATATCTGGTCATGACTCTAACTTGGTATTTATACTCAGTAACATCGTGGACTCTGTACTTTGGAAACAGCATCTTGGGAACTATTAGCAATTATACCTATTGTTTTTCTCCATTAGAGAGTCAATCTGTGGAGGGGAAAGGGGAGGATATTTTTCCTTACTTGCTTACTCTCCCTTTCTCCTTCACCACCCCTGTATCCTCCTGGGTCACTCTGCCTTCCTCCTTCACCACCCTCTTATCCCCTGAGCTTGTTACAATAGCTCTCCAAGATATTGAATATTTCTGGAATACTCAGAATACCATAGTCTTGTTGTTCTGCCTCATGAATGCACTTCAGATTCTGCTTAAAGTTAAACAACTACTTATGAAGCTCATCCGGAGATCTGCCCGGAGGCAGTATAGTTGTGGGTGGCAGGGAGTATGGGTGGATATGGGCAGGCATCTAGAGCAGTTGGCACCCCCAGTGTGTTGGAAATTCACCCCTGAACAATGGCAAAATCCTCAAAAACTGGCAGAATGCTTGAAAAAAAGGTGTAATGATTCTGGCAGTTCCAAAGTAACACAAATCATTGTAACGTGCTGGGGCCTGGCTCATGCCTATCGAGCTGCCATTGATACTGCTGTCAACTTAGTGACAGACCCTGCGGCCACTCCAAACCCTGTGACAGATCCAACGGCCACTGTGACCCCTACGGTGGATTCTGCAGCACTCAAAAAGACTGTCGTGGTTTAACCCGACCGGCAGCTAAACACCACGCAGCCGTTCGCTCACCCTCCCCCCTCCCTCTCTGGGACGGGGGAGAGAAATGGAAAGTGAAGCCCGTGAGTTGAGATAAAGACAGTTTAATAAGACAGGAAAAAAAAAATAACAAAAAATAATAATAACAATAATAATAATGATGATACAATGGGGATAATACGAAAGTAATAATAGTATGTACAAACAAGTGATGCACAATGCAATTGCTCACCACCCGCTGACCGATGCCCAGCCTAACCCCGAGCAGTCCGGCCCCCTCCCCCCGGCTAGCCACCCCTATATATTGTTTAGCATGACGTCAGATGGTATGGAATACCCCTTTGGCTAGTTTGGGTCACCTGTCCTGGGTCTGTCCCCTCCCAGCTCTTACTGCACCCCCCAGCCTGCCCGTTGGCAGGACAGAGCAAAGGCTGAGATGTCCTTGGCTTAGTATAAGCACTGCTCTGCAACAATTAAAGCATCGGGGTGTTATCAGCACTCTTCTCATTCTAAGCCAAAACACAGCATTCCACCAGCTACTAGGAAGAAAATTAATTCTGTGCTAACTGAAACCAGGACATACATCTATTTTTTTTTTTTCATTTTTATACTTCAAAAGTGTATCAGAGATGGACCCCCAGAGATAACAAGATTAAATCTAGACATCATTTGTCAAGCTTCTTGGGTTGAAGTTATATAGAGGAAACTTGTCATTCAGGAAGGCTGAAGATGAAAGTAGCAGCAACCCAAAATAAAGTGCATTTTTTGCAGTATAAATAGTCATTAAGTTTCAGCACTATACTCAGTCCTGCAATATAATGGAATTAGGTAGTTTGGGATCAAGGAATCATGTTAATCTTAAAACTAGCCTTACATCTTTTTCTGAGTATCCATTTCAATTATTCTCTCCTTTAAAAATGCAAAACAATGAAAGGCAGGAAAATAAAAACAGCTGTCTTTCAAATGTCCTTCTCATCCTCAGCTAGGTGAACCTAACATGTAAGGATGTAAGGACTCTCATGATTCAGCCATCAGCTGAAGAACAGGGAAGTACGAAGCGCTCATGAACCACCAAGGGAGGCTTTGGATCAGACACTATGCAAAGCTCGAAGCGCAGTACTACTTTTCTTGGAGAAAACAGGATTTTTATTCTGTGATAAATGGCATGTATATGTTAGACAGGTAAAGGAGAAGATCCATAAATGCAAAAGTAACCCCTTTCCCTCACTCTCTGCACACACCTGCTCATGGTAAAAGACATTCTGTGGGGTGAGCTGTTAGATCTGCTACTGATACTTTAAAATGCCTTGAAGGGGTATGAATGAGAACCGCTGGCACAAATGGAAAGGCAAATCAACAACAAAGATTTTAACAGCAAAGCTTTCTATAGAGAAATCACCATGTGTAAAGCAGCTATAAATTCGTTCTTTATTGAACTTTCAGTTTCAATGGAGTTACTCCAGATTTTCACTGACTTAAGTAAAAGCAGAGCTGTAGTCCCGGCTCTTGAAAAGCCTGTGTACACAGAACTGGTAAGTGGAGAATGTTAACCTCCAATTATAGATCAAACTTGCATCTCTGCAAAGTCAGCTATTTCATACAGTTTTAACTTTAGCTTCTATCTGTCAACAGACTTTAAGGGGAGAGAGCAAAAAAAACTAAATGGATAAAGATTTTTTTTTTCTATACAACAGAGTTACAGTAATAGCTAATGGAAATATCTGGGACTTAATATGCACATCAATCTGTGATCAACAATAGTTTGGGCTTGTCTACTGCAGTCAAAGTGTTGTTCAATTAATTTTATTTTATTTTAAATAAAAGGAACAACCAGGTTCATCACACAGGCATGGAGGTAACGCAGTGCTCATTTGTGCATTTTAAGGACTTCCCAATACATCAGAACAAACCTGCCTATGTTCTTTCACTCAGTCCCAAAGTGTCAAAAAATAGAAACCATAAGTAAATGCAATGTTAACCTCCCTGATTTGAAGGTTACTCCAGTTATTTGAATAGCACATCAATCCTCAGACACCTCAGGGCACCTGAATCATTCTTGCATGCCAGCAAATCTCAAGTTGCAGTCATCTGAACCAAGAAGCACATCTTAAGCAGTTACTCTCAACTGTGCTTAATTTTAAACTGTGTTTATGTTGTTTCAGAAATTTTTTCAAACAATAGCTTTAAGTGGTGGCCATAAAAGAAAAAGACACAAAACTCTAAGACACTGCGGATTAGCTTGATTTGCAAAAGATTTCTAAGCATTTCATGAGAAGAATATGTTACATGGACAATTTGGAGTGAACTGGAGCGCAGTTGGATCACTTTATTCGGTGTACTCACAAATGTCAATAAGCAAGGACCTTCTCTGTTCCTTTCTGTAACACGAGTCATTTCATCCAGCTGTTCCACATAAAACCCAAAGTCTTTCCATTTTTAATCTGAAGATGAAATCTCCTTGCTTTCCTGACATGTTCCACATACTGCTAAAGCAAAACTGGAAAGCCTGAAAGAATTTGCAGGGGTGCAACTCTGAGCTACATGGAGAGGTAAATGTTCTCTTTCCACTTACACATACTGCAGATACAGGTTTTCAAGAACAGGGAGGTACTCTTTAACCACCCAAACAGATAAGAATGTGAAAATTACTCATAAACATGCATTTGCCTGACTTTTATTTTCAAATACTTTCTTTTTAGTGCTGTTCCATTAAGATTTTAAATACCAGCAACAACTCAACAAGAGACAACAACTTATACAAGCTAAGTATCTGCCCCATGATAACAGTGATAATCACTTTTATCCCGATTTCACATTATTTCCTCTGTGAAGTGTCAAAAAGACAACCTTAGTCTGTCTTAAGAGGAAATAGGCACTTATGCTTGAGATGCTGGAATTCCAAGAAAGAAATTACCTGGATTCAGGAGGTTTAAACCTAGGTACATATGCTATCAGTGCAACTCAATCTACCCCTTAAATCTGGATGCAAAACAACAAATACATAAGGATTATTTAAAAAGTCACAGGCCATACCTAATCCCCACAAGCAATGACAACTTTTGACTCTTACAAATTGTCAAGAATACCAAATTCTTCTGCAACAGTCAAGTATTAATGTAAAATGTAAACTTTAATCAATAGAGCACTAGTATTAGACAAACATATGCAAAAATAATTCCTGAATTTACTGAGGAATATACAAAGAATTCCACAATTGTGAAACATTTCAGGTTAGGTATAAAGATATACACCAAAACATACAGGAAAAGCCTTCTGTCCTGAAAGGGGTAGCTCAAAAATATACACAGGTCAGTCAAATGAAGAGAGACCAAAAGACAAAACGAAAGTAATTCCTAGCAGTTTTGGAAAGGATATCTAACCCCAAAAAGATTTATTTTAGCCTCTAGTAAATGCCAAGGGGAGTGGGGAGTGAAAGAGAAGAAATTTATGTGTAGCTAAATCATCCCAAACAGCTGTGGGGTTTCTTGCACCTTGTTTTTGAACCAAGCTTTTTGTGCTCTGTGCACTGTCCTCGATGCTTCCAGCCACGTCTCCCAAAGCCTGCCCATCTGCAGGAGCAGTAGCTGGCAGCGGGCTGTGGTGCTTCGTGCACTTTTCTAGCAGTTGCTTTCTGTTTCCTTTGGGACCTCAGCAGGACCATAAAGAATAGAAGCAGCTACATGAATAGAAGAAGGGAAATACACAGCCAGCAGTGGGTTTACTGAGAACTTTGAGGAACTGGAAAACATGCCAGCAATTACCATGAGTTTAATTTTAGAAATAATCCACAGTTTCGGAATTAAGTATGTATACCACAGTATTTACACGATAATCTCTTGCAACAAAACCAAATGCAGACTTTTTTTTGTTTGTTTTTTTAAATGAGCAGCCATAAATCATGCTGGAAATCCAGGGGCGCACAGCAGGACCACACAAAAATCATTATTGTGGCAAAGATTCCAACTGCCTCTTTGCAGAGCTGCCAAAGCTCCCAGCTCCGGCCCGAAGGATCGACATGACAAGTTCCTCGCTCAAGGAAACTTAATCTGTCTTTGGCGTCTGACCAGCCACCATGGAAGAAGATGCAGCTCCCCTATGTTAATGAATGGAAAGCAGCCCACGCAGATGTCAGGAGGATTTAAATGGAGCATGTAAAAAAAAAAATACAATGATGTTCTCACACTTGGGAAAAAACTGCAGAAACTGACACCACAGCTGACGATCAGGCCTTAAAAGGAAACACACAGGTTTCTTGGCCGTGCAGGGTCAAGGAATTTCAAATAACGCCTGTCAAATAACATCTGAATGGCCATCACAAACTCACGTCAATTAAACTTTCACCTGTTTGCACATCGAGGGGACCGAAATTCTTAGCTCTGTATTCTGTTTAGAGTGTGTGCGAGCGGAGCAACCTCAGCCAAAGAGCAAATAATAACAAAGACGGTATGCTGAAACACGTGAAAACTCTTGTTTGATCCTCTCTAGCTCTGGAACCATGAGTTTGGCTGGAAAGCACCTCAATGCTTCGGTTGTGTAAACAGGGAATCTCAGGACTCAGCCAGGTGCCTGTAACTGCTTATTACAGAAGTTTTTCAAGTTTTTCAGAAGTTTTTCATTTCATATTTTCCTCCTATACATATATATGTATATATTTGTTTCTCCTACATATATATACATATATATGGGAAAATATATATAGTTTTTAGCCTCATACAGCTATAAAACTTACATTTAAGATTTTATAATACACATTCTGTATGTGCATTTCACAGAGCAAATACACCTGCCTTGCTGTTCTCTAATGCTGTTCTACCTTTATGACAAATGTGGGCTCATTCACCTCTGAAGAAGTCCCATGGACAGCCTAATAAACCTAAATTAAACTAACAATGTTGTTTTTCCCTAAGTGACAATTGTGCCTGATGCTTGTGAAAAAAAATATTCCCAAGAAACTACGATAGAACAGGTTTTTTGTTGTTGTTGTTGTTGTTGTTGTTGTTTTTGTTTTTTTCTGCCTTTCTTTTTTCACAGTAATGATTAAAAGCATCTATCCAGACAGATATGAAAACAAGTCTGAAATCCTGATTTTGGCAATGGAAATCTACTGGATTTTGTCTGCAAGTGATATTGCAGGGGTGTAATACAGTTATAAAGGTAAATATTGACATACATCTGGTGACTTCAATGTTTCAACTAGCTAAGACACATACAGAAATATATATACAAAAAAAAAAGTTATCAGTTCTTTCAGTATGCCTGTAAACAAATGATTCTTGAAAGGGAGTTAAGGATTTAAGTATGAAACTGAAAAACATGAGTTCACAATGGAATAGTGAATTTTTCACTCTATTTTTTAAAGTGATAAAACAGAATTTACTAAAGCTCACAATTACTATTTTTTGTTCCATTTTCTGCATATTAGATTAAAAATTAGCACTTTTAATTAGATCTCCTGGTACACACCTGCACATGCAGTCTCCTGCACATCTGTTTTGGCAGACGAAGACAGATTTTACTACTTTAAAACCCACAGGCTGTTGGTCTGCCTGACCCAATCTATGCTGCAGCCCATCCTGCAGTGACCTCTACCTTGGGTCTCAAATTCCCAGTGGGAATTGTCCAGTTGACTTCAGGGACTGAAGCAGAACTGGACCAACAGAAAACTAATCTCTTTCTGAAAGAAACAAAGGAGAACAAAGGACATGGGCAGAAGAGGAACATGAGACTTGGTGTCAAATGGGTTCACGATAAAGCCTACGAAACATGTGAATAACACAACCCTGATGAGACAACATCAGCAGGAAGAAGACAAAGACGAAAATAAACAATTCAAAAACAAGATAACCACAAATTATTTGTTTTGTGCAGATAAATAGCTCTGCAGATTTTATCAATTTTGAATGAGATACAAGGAGAAAGCAAACAATAAATTCAAAAAGCACCAGAAATTAAATTTTCAAATTTGTATCAGAGATCTGTCTATGCTGTAATGCTGGTCAGAGTTACAAAAAAAGAAAAAAGAAAAAAAAGTGTAAGCTTGAGACCTTCAAGGTCATTTATTTTTCTTTCTTTCTTAAGGCAGATTTCAGAATAAAATATTTTATAAACAGGTAACAAATAGCTATGGAGAACATGAAGACAGGAGATGTTAGAAAAATGTCTGAAAATTTTAAATGCCTTCATTGCTGCAATTTTTGTGGAAAGAAAAGATTTCTTTTTGTGGGTTAAGAACATCAAGGGAATGCAGCATTCGAAAGGAACTGTCTAAAGTGATTTTGTACTTGTATCTGCTATTAGTGTTCAGAAAAGTAAGAGAAAACAATAACCTGTTCTGCGCATGATAAACCAAGAAGAAAACCCAAGACTGAGGAAAAAGACCATGTAGTAAGGATATTTGTACCAGTCCTGAGATGTTCCATGAAGTTCAACTCAAATGTTTCAAACACTTTCCTCCTTCATAAACACAAGTCACTGTGGACAAGCTATTTAAGAGCTACCATGAAGAGTTTCTATCCCATAAGAGAAGGCTTTAATAATGGATATAAGAGATCTACAGGTCTACAGGTGGAAAGGCGCTATATAAGTACATCTTACTAAATATTTATTTATTCTCATGGGAGCTTTTAGATCCATCAATAAAAAACAGGATTTCATCTCAAAAATGGAAATCAGGACAATGATCATAATCCTCCATCATGCTCACAGCAGAAAAACAATGGACCAAGAGTGATGACTTACTGAATGTTTGGCTCTATTGTTTTCATAATCTAGATACTGAACATAATGGGTGAAATTTATTTTGTTTCAGTGGTCCATTGGAGTTACTATACAGAACCACGTGTTCTATAGAAATAGGGCCACATGTTACCTAGAGTCTGAAAGGAGGCATTTATTTTTCATGATTTTTAAGAGAACACTACTTCAAAATATTTATTATCAGTGGAAATCCATATCAGCTCTGGCACTTCTAGAAGTAGATGCCAGGAAAGAAGGAAGTATATTATACACATTTTAATTGCATTATTTGTACATGATGCGCATGGCTAAACTGGATTTCCATCATAGGTGGGTCCTCTGGGAGGTACTTTCTTCTTCCCCTCTGCCTCAGACATTATAGAACAAAAAACACACTTCTTTAAATGGTCAAACCAAGCAAAATACCCTAGAACACAATATTTCCATAACTCAAGCCAAGCTTCTGCACATTGCAGGAGAGGGATTACTTCCTCTCCTGATTATGCTTTGCGGCCAGGCAGGCAGAAAGAATCCATGCTGAAAACAACGCCTCATTAACAGGGAGAGGACATGGAGAGAAGATTACAGATAAAGAAATTTCGGCAAGCCACTTCAGTAAGTCACATCTGCCACCCAGATTTAGGAGAGGGAAATGCTGTCAAGCACAGTTGGAGTTTCAACCATCCTGTCATTACTCTGCCTCCTCCAACTTAACAAGCTTAAATGTGCCAAGCCCCCATCAGAGGTACTGCTGGAGCACTGGGAAATTCAACAAAAGTGGCATATTTCAAGCCTAGATCTGACATACAGACTCCTCTTTGCATGAGGAAGTTTTTATTTTTAATGAAAGATACATTTTTTTTTCTTTTCTAAAGACAATGGAAACTGGTGGGCTGACCCAGTAAACAAAGCACAACTGTCAGCATATTTTAAAATATTACTCACAAACAAGTAGTCCATAAGCAGAAAAAATAATGGAGTGCAGCGTCCTAAGAATTGAATTTTCTTAAATCTAATACAGGATATCTAATAGGATAGAGCACACCATTCCTTCAGTGGCTACTTTACCAGTCTGTATGTTCTCTATCCAAATTCTTATCTTCTCAATATCTTTGAGTCCCCTGTTGCTCCAAAAGATTTGGGGAAAATCAGCTGACGTGTTCAAAGTTTTATTGGAGTTAGAAAGCAGAAACCAGACAGGTACATAAAAATTAGTGTTACCCACAGAGAAGAGTTTTCTTCTCTGTCAAACTATTTATCCCCATGAAATAAAGGGGAAAGCCCTCAAAGAGCTTTTGTCTGAGTCCAGACAGCACATCTCATTGACAAGTCCTCAAGAACTTGACCCAGGAAGATTTCATTACTCCCATTTTATAAATGAGAAAATAGAAATAATAAACAGGCTGCTGTGGTGTAACCCGGCAAGCAGCTCAGCACCATGCAGCTGTTTGCTCGCTTCTCCCCAGTGGGATGGGGGAAGAGGACTAGAGAAAAGGTAAAACTCATGGGTGGAGATAAAGGCAGTGTAATAGGACAGAAAAAGAAGGGGTAATAAAAATAATAACGATAAGAGAATATACAAAGCAAGTGATGCACAATGCAATTGCTCACCACTCAGTGACTGATGCACTGCCCATCCCTGAGCAGTGGCAGCTGCATGCAAGTATGTGCATCAAAAGTGTTCTGCTGTATTTCTCACTGAAATAGAAATCTATGCTCTTGTTACCTTATCTTCTGATAGGACAACTTGTAGTCAAGAGGAAGGAGAAAACGCATTATCTTGTCCTATATAAACCCATCTATCTAGATTGTTATGCGACATAGACTTTAGAGTGTAACTTGTTTGCATTGACTTCTGTTGCATTGCATATACCAGCTACTAGAGAGTAAGAAAGCTCCTTTTCCACTGTCAATTTTTCTTCAGGAAAAAGAAAAATAATCAAACCAACCTAAAAATCTAAATTCTCCACATTAAAATCTGCAAACTCAGGGTCAAACATTAAGAGTTGACAGCTTCATCTGGAGCTTCAGTGTGAACAGCAGCAGAGGCATTCACAGCGAGTCACTACTGCCTGGTGTGACCCCTGGGGCACCAACTCCTCCAGAAAAGCCTCAAGACAGAGCACGTGAACCCACATACACGTTCTACGTGGTGAGGACTGACACCACAACCCAACTAAGGGAAGTTCTGCAAGGAGTCCACTGAAGGAACCCCATCCCTTGCTCCCGGACTGCCCTTCCCACCCCCCTACCACGGCTCACCAGCCTCCGACTTACACTGGCACCACTGCAGGACCGTGCTGCGAACCCAAACAGGGAACAGCTCCAGCTTAAAATCGACCCCAGAAATAAATGTATGTATGTACTTAACTCACAGCATGACCTCGTAAACTATTGTTCTGGCCTAACCAAGGGGCGGAGTGGCACAGTGTGGTGGGAACAGGAATACCTTATGCCACTATTGTTGACAAACATTTTGCGTTGTGAAATTATGGCCTTACAAAGTTTGTTTTAAGTGCTCCAAACATTAACCTCTTAGATCTTCCAGTTCCTGATGGGTCTTAATATATATATATACTAAACATTTTCTAACTTGTGTTATACTTTAGACTCAGCAAAGCCTGCTTTGTGGCCTTAAGACAAGGGATTGATGGTTGAAGGCAAGAGCTCGATGAATACCCCAGGTCCGCCTCCCAGTCTCCAAAGGGAGGCTCAAATAAGTCCCACTTTCAATAAAGCAAGGAACAGCAGACACTTTCCAGGAAAGCTCTGATTACCTGACATTGATTACACGAGGTCAGTAGACAGGTGGGATACAAGAAAAAATACATTATTGAGAGCTTTAGGAATACCAGCTGGCTTTCCCCGAGCTATCCTGTGGAGCAGTTCAGGAGGCAAGGAGTACATTCAAAGGAGCAAGTGGCTAGCTCAAGTCCTCTGCTAAGTCCTCCACTAAGTCCTCCTTGGTGACAGGGACCAAGAGTCCAACAGAACAAGGTTCTCCGGTTGATTCTCTGCATGAGGTGTACCATACCATCAATAACATTGTCTTTGTTTTTCAGTTTTTCTCTGCTTCATTTGTTCAGCTGAGAATTGACAACAGCAGCACTGCTCTACTTGGGAAAGTCTGGTGGGAATAAGCACAGCTAGCAGAACGCATGCAACTCCTTTTATTTGAAACTAGGGGAGGTAAGAAGATAAATGGAAAGGGCAGTGTTAACATGATGGAAAATATACAGCCACACAGAAAACAGTTTGTGAATATAAATATATGCACACAAAAAAGTTGTTAGCTTCAGATCATCAAAACTAAGCCTGTAAACAGGTATCACATGCAGTTTTTTTTTCCTTAATATTAGCAGGAGAGCCGTTAAACTATGACTTTCATCTAAAAATTACCATTGCATTTAAAAGAATTACTTAATTTAAGCCACCTAAATTGCAAGTGAAATCAACATTATTTTTTTTTTTTAACATAATAAAGAGCTGAAGTATTTAAGTGTGATAAGTTATTTTCCCTAATGTCCTTTGGGTATGCAGTGCTGTACAAACAGAAGATGATACATGTCCTGGTGCAAGTATTTCACAAAACCAGAAAGAGTGGAGCTGCCCAGAGTTAAACATTCTAGGAGAGGAAGTATTTGTCGTCTCACTCTATCCAGTTGTGCTTTTATTGGTAATTTATTTACACATTGTTAGCTGACTGTTACTGAATGCTGTCTTAGAGACTCTGGTGATAGATTAGATAAATTTTGCAAATGGGAATGAAGATTTGTTTGGTGGTTTGCTACACAATTTGTGAGGATGACTGAAGCATCTATTGAAAAGCAACCCAGTGGCAAGGCTGGGAACAAAAGCCCCAACATTCCAGTCCTTGCATTCTCTGCTCTAAGTGGACTTCCTTTATTTTGCTCCCCATAACACAAGTTAAAGGCATTTTTATGACCTTCAACAACCACCAGAACCATTAATCACTGCCCCATGAATGGTTCTATAAAACTATTTTTTTTTTTTTTTTTTGCAATGCAGACTGTGGATAAACAGTCAGTGCCTACATATGTATTCAGATGATAGCCTGAAGCCTGCTAGTGTATGGTATAGCTGGCTATTAGAGCAAAAAGCTTTCCAAGAAATGCTGTATTTTTTTTCTAATCTTTAGAACAGCTCCCTCTTCTGGCATACCCTTTCCATACTGTGTTTAAGCACCACTTTTCACTCCTTAGCAATTTTTAATTCCATTTGGTACCAAGCACCCAACAAACAGATTTCAGTGTTACGGCACTTACTGTACAGTATGGCTGTGAAGGCAAGAAGCAGGCAGCTGAAATTACAGTTTTTGGAAAAGTGGCCAATTCCAATCACCTATTTAACTAAGAAAATCCATATGTTTAGGTTTACTACCTTTTGGGTGCACCCCCCTCCAAAAAATAAAGATCCCAATCCACACCTGGACAGGAAGCCTGGATGACCAGTCCTCGAGCCAGATTTGAATACTCACTGAGGCTGGCTGGGGCCTCTTGAGATCATTCAGTCTGTCCCTCTGGCTCATGTGGGGTCAGCTGGAGACAGTCACCCAGAAACATGCCCAGCTGGGTTTTGACTATCTCCACAGCCAGGAGACTCCACAACACCCGAGCAAGTGGATCCCTCTGCAGGTAGAAAGTCCTAGCAGTGCCCAGCCCTAGCTGCTACTTACACAAAGCACTTAAGATAAAATGAGGAACATTAATTCCTCTTAATTAGGTGCTTAGTATTAAGCTAGAGAGAAGAGTCCCTTTTTGAGCTAGGTAACATTGTCTCAGACTGACTCTTCAAAAAAAAAAATAAATAAATAAAAGTGACAGCTCTCATAAACAGCTTTATAGCGATAAAACTGCAAAGGTACAAGGCAAAGTGAGGCTGGACAGATAGTTTGATTGCAGGTGCCCTGGCACTATTCAGTCAAAAAATAACCTTTTACTGCTTGATACAAACAGAACAGGTTCTTGATTTTGTTCATTAAGTTGCTGCTGGAGTACATTCAGTGACTGTGAGTGCAGAGTGTATGCAGCACTAGAACAGGAGCCAGAACCTCGAAGTGCCCTTGCCCAGCAGGTACAAAATCATCTCTCCTCATCTGCCTGTTCACTGCCAGCAGCATTTCCCTCTCCTCCCACACAAGTGCTGAATGCTGCCATGGCCTGGGACACTGCCTGATGTGCAAAATGGGCAGAGGAGGCAAGTGCCTCCCTTGAATGACTCAGTGGTCTCACTCCAAAAGCTGATTTCGCTTCACGAACAGTTTTGCTTTTTTTTTTTTTTTTTTGCCTTTTACTGGTTTAATCACGGATTAAGTACCAAGGTTCACGTACCAGATTCTAAATTACATGGACCCCACAGCTGCCAGAAGCTATATGCTGCAACTGAATCCACTAGTACTGGGAGTCCTTACAAGATCTCGTGCAGTTCTTGCTGACAAATGGTTACAACAAACAGATCACACACTAAGAGGCCCATTAAAAGCCCCCTGATTTTGTTTAAATTAAAGCATATCCTAAAATCCAATTGAAGAGAATTGGAATAAATACGCTTTACATAGTTTGTAGAGCCAGGAACTTTTTTTTTTATTATTATTATTACTAAATGATAAGCAAAGCCCTTGGTCTCAGTGGTAACAGTAGCTCCTTTGATAGACCTCTGAAAAACTATTCATCCCAGTGATTGCTCAGCAGACAGAACGATTAACAACTTTACAATAGCAAAGGGGAAAACCAACAAACGAACAAACAAAAAAGTCAAAATACAAAGTAATTAAGCCTTTAGGCTATACAATTAGTTTTAATGCAAAGTATTATTATATACTGAACCTTAATAAACTTTTCTTATGAAAATGTTGAGAGATGATTTTGAAATATCAAAGCAGCACACAAAGACAAAGCCAATGTATTGAAGACTTTTCAGAGTCCTTGCAGTATAGTCAAAAATAGAACTTTAAAGTCTTTAAAGCTAACAGGAAGTCTCACTTCAAGGGAGAACACATTAAAGACTTGTCATAATCTAGAAAAATTGTACTATTTTCACTACTGAAAAACAGCTAAGTAGTCTTGAAGTGACAGCAGTCTTGTGGAAGTACATGTAGCTACTCCTAAGAGAAGATCAGAATCCAAAGTCTCAGCCATCTGTTGTGCAGAAAACCATAAGCAACTCTTGACTGGGAGGATTATCTCAGGAGATTAAATCTTTATACTTTGAAGAAAGCATCTGTTTAAAGCCTATAAGGACTTAAACACCACCAAGTCACTGCATAAGTTGGTAAAACAATATGATGATCCAATATCCCAGCAGCAATCTGACTGCAAGCAGGCAGATCAAGAAAGTTGGCAGGCATAGGGAATGCTCTGCATGATTGCCAAAGCAGCAAATTCCAATGTTTCTGCATATTAATGAACAAAACTTATGTAGCATGCTTCACCACAAAAAAAAATATTTTTATTATACATTATCAACCATGAACTAATCTTCCTGAGTACAAAATAGCAAATAACAAAGTTGCCTAGTTTACAGCAATGGTAACAAAAATGATGCTGGGAATGAAGATATTGCAATGCACTCCTGCAATGAAATGCAGGAGAAAAACTTTATGAAGATGAAGCTAAACAGCACAGTGGTTTTAATATTTGTACTGTATTTATTTACAAAGTTAAATGTTTCATAAGTACACAGACACAAATAGACAGATACTCTTAAAACAGTAAAAAAAATATTCCATTACACTCTGTGGATCCTGGTTTCCAATGAACCCAAGCAATGTTAAATATTACTGCAGTAGATTTTATATTTCACTGCTAATTTTACACTAAACAAACACTGCAAAAGGAAAAAACAGACCTTTATAACACAAGAGGAAAAAAAAATAATTCCCATCCTTTCCCATAACGCCTACATTTCCAGAAAACTGGGAACCTGATCGTGTATACATTTAATTTTATTCTGAGTAAACTTTCATTGATTTTAATAGAAAAGAATTCATATTAAGAACTGTAAACAAGCACACATATATTATTGACTGAGGACAAGAGAACAAATTGGGCCTTCTACACAGTAGTTACTTCAATAAATACATATTCCTATACAG
The DNA here is from genome assembly GCF_964035555.1 of Netta rufina. NCBI lineage: Eukaryota > Metazoa > Chordata > Aves > Anseriformes > Anatidae > Netta > Netta rufina. The sequence goes on from NC_140125.1 coordinate 112,013,855, forward strand.
TGGTTTTGCTTACACAAAGAAAAGTGTTATGAAACAAGAAAGTTCACATTAAACATTTCAACATATTATTTACTCAAGTAAGTGTACACAGACCACCATATGTAAAAGCATTAGCCTGCTGTTAAATGAGACTCAACTCCACTGAACGTTTTGCATTTCCACTGCTTCAAGCACAGAGAGCTGTCAGTCCACAGGAGGCAGACTTCTGCCTTGTTTGAAGTCGATGGGAATTTTACCACTGGCTTCAGAATACGAGAATGTTTTGGAGCCAACTCCCTCAACCCATTTCAGAAAATAAGTCAGGGCAGAGAGAAATCCTCCCCGTCACGAAGGAATCTGACTCACAAATTGAGGATATAGGATTTATTCTCAAGTGTCTTGCAATCCCAGCAGAAGCTGAGAATTTTATCATCTTTCTCTTCTATACTTGCCTCCCTCGTGCCCTGTTTGGGCTGTGTGTAAACAAAATCACAGGCATGGATTTCATTAACACCGGAAAGCATGTACCAGATCAGTAACACACAGAATAATACACCACCCACAGTAGGGCTTACCATGCTCCCTTCGGATCACTGAGCACTTGGCTGCGCATGCTTCTCTGTCTGAGGGAGAGCTGCCCTTGTCTGGGTATTTTTTTCATTGACCTGTACCAAGCTGTCCTTTTGCCCTTCGTTATTTCATCCCATAAGGGATCTCAGCCCAGGAAACATGCCTTTCAAGTGTGAAAATTGTTGGACCCCAGCAAGGCTCTACATTTCATACTCAGACAGCTACAAAACCACGAGGGGAATGCTATCTAATCCTGTTTAGGTATACAAATATGTTGCCAGATGACCCAAATGTCCGGATCTCCCCTAGAGCTGTGTTTTGTGTTGGCAGACAGAATTCTCCTTGAAGGCCAGAAGTGAGGCATGTATCAAACCAGGAAAAAAAAAGATTTATGCGAAGCAAAAAGGCATTATGTTATGCCAGTTCCTAGCCAGCTCCCTGGCAGTCACAGCAAGGAGCTTGGGTGACTTGATTGACTACTGAGTTTAGGTAGCCAAAATGAAGATAGCATCATCATGGTTTTGCCCTCACTACATTTCCAAGGTAAAAGCAAGTTTTAGTTTGTTCTTCCAAGGAGGAACTGCAACTGTAAGTGATGTTACACTCATCTTACAGTAACACACGTAAGAAAAGAGTTTAAACCGAGTCATTTGAGGCAAATGCCTTAAAAATAATCCTCTCTCTTGACCCAGTTTCCAAATTAAGTATCAACCAGCAATAACACATTACCAGACACGCTTCACTTTTACAGGTGAGGTATGTCAGATAGGATATGACTTTTTCCCAAAAGAAAGACAGCAAATTAAGCATTTCTTTTACAGGGCAACAAAGATATGAAGAGGTGAAAAAAAGTCAAACATCCTAGTCAGAAACTTTAAGAAACATTTATTATTTACATATTATTAGCGAATAAACAAAGCAAAAGTAGAGAGAGAAACATTGTTCTCATCAATACAATGCAACAATGTAAGGTAATTTATTTCCTAAAACTTTTCCTTAATTTACTGCTGCCAGTCCTATTTCAGTACTTTCTGCTAAGGAAGAATCACACATACATGCAATATAATTGTCTCTGCCTGAAAAAGTCTTACAGTATCCTATGAAATGATGCAACTAGTATCTTCAACCAACTCCAGGTGGGGAAAAAGCAGGAAAAAATGAGGAACCAGAAGAATAAACAGTACTACCACATGGGTTAACCAAGAGAAGCATCCTCCAGAACAGTGTAATCCTGGCCAAAACATTCACCATAACACTCAAAATGCCTTGAGGAGACTTGCAAATCAAGGAAGTTAGAAGCCAGCTTAAATGTTCTGCCTGCTTTGGTGGCTTTTCAGAGTTCCTTCTTCAGTGATATTCAGGCCACCCAGCTCATCATATCCTAAAATGAACTGCAGGTGGCAGGTATGGATACTGGAGCGAAAGTATACACAGTTCTAATAGAAAGCTTTGGATATTTCATATGTTGGGGGTAATACCTCAAAAAGTCAGTTTTAAATGCATTTCACAGTATTAGGTGTTTTTCTTTTGTTTGGGCTTCTTAAGGCCAGCTTCTGGAGGTACAAATCTCTTTTCTTTAGAAGGGAAGCTTTTAGCTCTCGGTGGGAACACCAGACAGTAAGAAACTAATCAGAATCAAAATATAATCTGTTCAGGAACAAAAGCAGGAGGCCAACAGGAACCCTGAAGGAAAGTTGAAAGGAAGTGGCTGATATGGCAAGACAAATCAAGAGCAAAACAGAAATAAGCAAAACATGCACAGGATTTGTAAGAAAGGGTAGCAGGTGTTGAGCAGCAACCATGATTCACGTCAGAATTCAAATCATTTTGCCATTCTTCAACATTTAAACATTTGGCTTTGAAAATCTAACATTTGTTGAACGATTATTTTTGGATATCTCTCTCAGTAGACTCAGATGTACATACATCTTTGTATTCCTCATTATCAATATTTGTTACTCAAAATCTTGGTATCAGCTTAAGATGCAAGAATTGATGTGGTTAAGTTAAAAATATTAAATTATCACCTGAAAAAAAAAAAAAACCTACTTATTGTAAAACTAGTAATAGAAGGGCTATGACAACTTGGTTGGGTTTTTCTTATTTTACAACTGTTAGAAACGAGAAGCACCATAAGTGAAACACCACATCCACAACGGCACCACTCATCTTTCAGATTCTTCCTGTAAAAAGTTCCTTGCTTTTCTGCTTTATGCAAGCAAAAATGATCTGTTAACAGGACATAACACTTAGCACTTCACCGTGACTTCAGTTACAGAAGCAGGGAGAAAAACTGAGAGGCACTGGGTACTCTAGTTGGTTACTGTCTGCCAGAAACCACCTTCACCATCATCAGTTATTTCCTAAGCCAGTTTTTTTGCAGCTTGGCAGTTGTTGTTACATTTTGTTTTCTCAGTGAGACAACTTCCAGTGTATTACCAACATAATTCTGAAATAAGAGCAAAAACATTAATCAACTGCTCACAAAAGCTGGCACATCACTACAGAAGCACTCTAAATATCCCACTGATGTTTATTTCTGGTTACTTATCAGGTTAATATAAAATGTTACTAAGAAGTCCTCATACAAGTGTCCTACAGGAATTAAGAACCAGGTAGCCCTGCCACTACATTTTCCTGTAGACAAGTTTCTTGTGATGAATATAGAGTCTATAAAGCCTGTGTGTCCTGGTGCATTTCAAGCAAAATAACTTGACATGCCTTAGACAGATTCCTCATTTTGGTTGCCAATACATCCATTTGACACTTGCACTCTTCATCCACAAACCCTTCTACTGGTATTTGTTAGCTTTACAGGTTTACCATAGCTACAGGCTCTACCACCAGCCCAAAGAGATGGGCATCACAACCTGAAGACAGACAAGTCTCCAGAACTTCGGGGAAGAAACACTTACCTGTTCATTTAGGCCTTCCAAAAAATGCTAGAAGAAATCAGCCATCAAAGAGCATCAAATCACACTTGCACCTCTGCAAAACTGTTTAACAATTTGGATCTATACAGATGGTCTTTAGGAAAAACTTACACTCTGCATCAGGCTTAAAAATCTGTTCCCATGAAGCAGTAGCAAGATGAAATAATGGGATGTTTATTTCTTCTTTTCAGTTACAGAAAGCATTTAAACTTCACTGTAATGGTGTTAAAAGTTAGGCTATTAATCAGCTACAGGAGGCTAGGACATAAAATCATTGTGCCTGAAGAAATGGACGTAAAATATTCTACAGTGCTTCCAAAACCTAGTAAAAAATGAAAAATGGGACCTGGGCACCCTTTCACCACTAAATAAAGACCAGCCCATAAGCAGCAGAATATGCTTGAACAATTAGCAGGAGGATGACGTGGCAGTACCATTTTAACATACAAGAAATAAATGGAAAGAGTGATGAAAATATATAATGCTGTCAGCAAACAGATACCACAAAGTATGTTACATCCTAATTTCTCAGTTTTACCTTAAGGCACTACTAAAAATTTAGGTAACAGTACTGACCCAATATAACAAAGGAATTTCACCACTGTAATAACACTGATTTTTAGCTGCATGTATATGAGAAATTCCATCATTTATCTAATAACATTTTTGACATGGAAATTGAATATGCCTATTCCAATTCACCACATTTCCAGACTTAAAAAACAAACAAAAAGACCCTTACCAGGAATAATCATGAATAAGAGCCTAGGGAGATTTTTACTTTCATCTTTTGAGAGGTCTTTCCATGGCCCACATTTTAAAACATGGGTAGCAGCTCCACAACAGTAGATAAATTCTTCATGTAATGGGACTGGCTCTTCTGATGCTGACCTCATGTTTGCTGTAAGACAAAACAAGATACTGTTAGGAAGAGATCAGCAAATATTTACATAGCTTGCTCTCCGCTATTGTACTTTCCCATAGAACAACTAGGGAAAGAAAAAAATGACAACAAACAAAAAACACAACAACAAACAAAAAACTATCCTCCCAATCAGCTGTGATCTCAAATAAACAGAGACCCAATTTGATGTTTGAGTAAGTTGCAAGAGTTTATACACACTACCACTCTACAAGGGAAAGCATCTTTCAGATTTTAACACAAGTTTACAATGATGAACTGGACAATATTATCTAGTCTACCTTAAAGGCAAATAATTTTAAATTTCTTATTCTCAGAGTACAGAGAAAAGATTCAGTTGAAGCATATGTGAAGACAAAGAAAAGAAAAAAATACCAAACCAAGGAGAAGTACTGCATGAACGCCTTCACAAGTTCTGTGTGCCTCACTATGGGAACACAGCATCATAAGGAAACGATGACTATGGAAGCCAAAAGGCAAATGTGCTAGTTACTAGACTGCCTTCCAGCAGTAGGTGGGTTCCTCATTTTAAGTCCAGCACAACTAAATTATTTATAAACTTCCAATAGTTTAAAAGAGCAGTCTTTGTCAGTTAAAATTCATCAAGATTTGAACACTTCAGGTATGTATTTATGCTCTCCTTTAAAACTTTTTTGAAATTATTTAGTTATCTGAATGCAGTTATGGCAAATAAAATGCCACGGTGCCGTGTTCATCAGTTCATGGTTTTGTCACACATGAAATGGCTGTGTATTAATAAGGTACCACTTTGGAACTGGCTGATTGACCAAACTCCTGCATCTTCCCTTAAGTAAAAAAGCCCTCTTCATCAAATGACTAGTTACAAATCAACATGTCACTGAGATGAACTATGAGCTATCAAATGAAGAGTCAGAAGCCTGTGCTTGGTACGATCACATATATGCATCACTCGGAACAGAGACCTGTGCTCAGCAGGTCAACAGTGTGGTTTATATCAACTTCAAGGACTATTTAAGCTCTACAAAGCAGTTCTCATCTTAGAAGAACCTCATTTCAGGCTTCTGAAGCAAAAGATCTCACTTAGATGGAGCTGAAAAGCTTGGTTAAATTATTACAGGAATGACTACACGTTTTGTTTGTCTAAAACATGACTATCTGTAATGAAAAATGCTGTCCAACTTAACTCTTTCCAATTTAATCAAAGTAATTCAAAACTTTTTTTTGTCTTTGTATGTGATTAAATCTCACTTTAAGGGTGTACCAGGTACTGACGTTAAAGTTGACTGAAATATAAATATACAAAAAAAATTAATGAGAAGCAAAAAAAAAAAAAAAAAAAAAGATTTTAATCTTTAAGTATCTAGTTAGGATAACATTAGCACTTTCAAATCTTTTTGCTAAGTGAAAAAAAAAGTCATTCATTGTTGAATACAGGGATCCGAATTCTATTTCCTAATCAGTTTGTGAAGGTTTAGGCAAGTAAACTCAACCGTAAGTGTTATAGTAAGTTTAAAAAAGCTCTAAAAAGTGTTATAGTAAGTTTACTTATTATCATACTGAAATATCTCACGCTGAACAGAGACTCTTAAAGCATGGATATCTGTCCTGTCTGTACTGCAGAGCAACCACTAGAAAATAAAGACATCTAAAGCCAAAGTTTCCAGGACCCTGATAGAGGGACGCTCAAAGTCAAAAATGCTTAGTGTTACACAACTTGGAAGAAACAGATCTGAATGAAGCCATGAAGTAATGATCTTCAACTACGTAAAACAAAGTGCACTTGTAGAAACATTTATTTACTTCCTCCAGTTCTCATTTGAGGTTTTGCAAGGTTTAAGTAAAACAGCGGACAAGACCTAGAGTGCTTTATTTTGAATTAACAAAAAGTACTTTGAAAAAACTGAGCATAATACAAACAGAACATGCTTCTGGAGGGAAGAAAAAAGTGTTGTTTAGTACTTTCAATTACAGCACTGTTCTCTAGATGAATTTCCCCCCCCCCCCCCTCCATCTATCTACTTCCCCACCAAAAAAAAAAAAAAAAAAAAGCTCTATAAATGCCAAAGGAGAAAATTTTACTACTTCTTTATTCATCACGTTACCATTTGTAGCTTACAGTGACAGGAAGGTATGTAATTGAAGTGAATACTTTCAAACAATAATACTAAGGAGTAATTTGCAGACAGTAATTCCTGCTTTTTATTTCTTAATTACTCAAAACTGAAAGATACCAATAACATCTTTGACAGAGAAACCCAGTTACATCAACAACCACCGTAAAATTCTAGCTTGTTATCCATTTTCTAAAGGTGTTTACAATTCAAGAAGCCTTATCCAAAAAAGTAAATTTCACACAGTTTCTAATTGCAAACCAATAAAAAAAACCAGTTTGTCAAGTTTCATTCTGAACTGATTTTACTGAACAACTCCAAAGGGAAATCCCACTGGCAATTCCTCATTCATGAGTAGCATCTGCAATATAAGGTCATAAAATAAAAAATGAAAAAGGAAGGCCAGCAACACATTTTAGACTGAAATGGTAGACTTCTCAGGTTCACATCAATGTCTGTAGTAGCTTTATTCCTCTTTTTAACATAACTTCCAATTTTTAGTATGCACAGCACTGCAGTACATGAAATTAAGACTGTGCACTAAAAAAAAGTTTTCTGAAAAACTGCCCACATAAGACAATTCCAAAAGGTTTCCTAGTACTCACTCTTTGTAAAAGCTTAAGGATTTTTATTTTCTTACTTATCATTGGGTTTTTCATTTGGAATTTTATGGTCTGTACCAATACAGATGGACTGAAGAGAAAAACAGAGAAAAGGAACTGGATATACTTCTAGGATGCTACTCAGACACGTTTTAAGAGAAAATGAATAATATTCCCAAATACCTATGATTCTTTGTTCTTCATAAAAGTGGTTTTCAAGAACAATGCTTCCATTATAAGCATCTATCTTTGGAATTAATTGCCTGTATCTCCCATAGAAATATTTAAGACAGCCCATCAATTTCCAGATGCATTTAATGGATGGGTTTTGAGATGAGGTTCCTACTGGCTCAGCCAGCTGGCAGAGGGCACAGCTTGTGCCACTGCTGTAGGCAAGCTAAGGAGAACTCAGAACCACAGACTTGACCAGAGGGAGTTTCATGAGTCATCGTGGAAGAGAAGAATACAGCTAGAGGAAGAGATGCAACTATGTAGGAAATCAGTCCCATGCAGTATTTTCTCTCATCTCCAAACCCTACCCATACACTCTTAAGCATATGTGGAAAAGTATTACAAGGAGGTACTCCTTCAAGGAGTACCAAGTATTTCCAATAAACAGTTGTGTGTTTTCTGGGTATAAGATCTGGCTTGTGGCACAGAAACTCAGCACCTCAAATAGTGCCATTGTGGCTCTGGTTGTCCTGCTCCCATCTCCATGCTCCTCTGGAGTGGTCCGTAATGCTGTGAGGCAGGCTCAACCTTCAGGTGGTGATGATCCCTCCTCTGCTTTCTGCAAGGCCTTCACAGCTCTAGTTCCATGGATGGGATGTAAAGGGTGGATGCCTTCCCTGAAGCAGTCACATCTTGAGTACAAATGCCTATGCTTAGGTAGATTTCTTTTAATAGTAATAATAAAATAAATAAATAAGCCAAAAAAGCCCTTCCTGGACTAAACTTTATCAGAGTAAGCCCTTTATGGGGTACAGAGTTTATAGTGCTGTATAATGGCAACTTTTCTATTGCGGTTCTGTTTGCAGTTGAACTTGCTCCTATCCTGCAAATTCTTGTATTCTGTGCATGACATTATGTATTTACCATCTACATTTATGAAAATAAAATTAATCTCTTAAAAAAAAAAAAAAAAAAAAGCACTTGCAGGGCAAGCAGGCGATCAGGCCCAGTCAGCATGGCTTTATGAAAGGCAGGTCCTGCTTGACGAACCTGATCTCCTTCTATGACAAAGTGACACGCTGGGTGGATGAGGGAAAGGCTGTGGATGTGGTCTACCTTGACTTCAGCAAGGCTTTTGACACCGTCTCCCACAGCATTCTCCTCAAGAAACTGGCTGCTCTTGGCTTGTACTGGCGCACGCTTCGTTGGGTTAGAAACTGGCTGGATAGCCGGGCCCAAAGAGTCGTGCTGAATGGAGCCAAGTCCAGTTGGAGGCCAGTCACTAGTGGCGTCCCCCAGGGCTCGATGCTGGGGCCGGTCCTCTTTAATATCTTCATCAATGATCTGGACGAGGGCATCGAGTGCACCCTCAGTAAGTTTGCAGATGACACCAAGTTAGGTGCGTGTGTCGATCTGCTTGAGGGTAGGAAAGCTCTGCAGGAGGATCTGGATAGGCTGCACTGATGGGCTGAGGTCAACTGCATGAAGTTCAACAAGGCCAAGTGCCGGGTCCTGCACCTGGGGCGCAATAACCCCAAGCAGAGCTACAGACTGGGAGAGGAATGGTTGGAGAGCTGCCAGGCAGAGAAGGACCTGGGAGTGATGGTAGATAGTCGGCTGAATATGAGCCAGCAGTGTGTTCAGGTGGCCAAGAAGGCCAACGGCATCCTGGCTTGTATCAGGAACAGTGTGACCAGCAGGGCTAGGGAGGTGATCGTCCCCCTGTACTCAGCTCTGGTGAGGACGCACCTCGAGTACTGTGTTCAGTTTTGGGCCCCTCGCTACAAGAAGGACATCGAGGTGCTTGAGCGGGTCCAGAGAAGGGCTACGAAGCTGGTGAGGAGCCTGGAGAACAAGTCCTACGAGGAGCAGCTGAGGGAGCTGGGCTTGTTCAGCCTGGAGAAGAGGAGGCTCAGGGCCTCCTTATCGCTCTCTATAGGTACCTCAAGGGAGGCTGTAGCGAGGTGGGGGTTGGCCTGTTCTCCCATGTGCCTGGTGACAGGACGAGGGGGAATGGGCTTAAGTTGAGCCAGGGGAGTTTTAGGTTAGATGTTAGGAAGAACTTCTTTACTGAAAGGGTTGTGAGCCATTGGAACAGGCTGCCCAGGGAAGTGGTGGAGTCACCATCCCTGGAAGTCTTCAAAAGACGTTTAGATGTAGAGCTTAGGGATATGGTTTAGTGGGAACTGCTAGCGTTAGGTCAGAGGTTGGACTCGATGATCTTGAGGTCTCTTCCAACCTAGAAATTCCGTGATTCTGTGTGATTCTGTGAGGACAGTTTCTGCCAACAGCATTTATCTAGTGGGAAAGACATGGCTCAAACTTCTGCTACAATACAGAAACACGGGCTTTGACTTGCTGGGTAGGGCTTTAGCCCAGGATTAACACACCCTTAACATAGGTGTCTACCTGAAAGCAAACTCCTCTTACAGGATACAGAGATCTAGGCTACAGCAGAGGGATTGACCGGTGAACCACAGGACCAGCCGCTAGGTTTCTACCTCTGGATGAAGCAAATCACCCTGTAGTCAGCAAAGCCTATCATGAGAGCTTAGACACATCTGACATACTTAAAGACACTTAAAAACAAACATGTATATTTAGGTGTCATACCACTGGACTCCACCCACTGCCACCATACCAGATGAGAATATTTGGAAACAAGTTATCCAGAAGTAACAGATTATTTCTGCCATACAACTAGATCTCTTCACATTCATCTTCGTTGCCAGTGACTTTAAAGCAAAATGCTAATAGTAAAAGCATCCTTCTTTTGCATCCACAATGCTTAATTATTTATGCAACTGCCCTGATATTAACTGTTCTACCTTACATGATTACTTGGAGTTAAGGTTTTATTTGAAAGCTCTCTTGGGTAAAACAGCACTTGTGATCTACACTCAAAATACTATTCCATGAAAAACCTATCAGAAACTTGGTATAGCACTGCATAACATAACCAGAGTAAGCTGTTTAAAATGTGGCCTACAAATTACTCAATCTTAAGACAGGACAAACAGGTCGCTGTACCTGATCTGAAGAATGATAACAGGAAACAGTGGTAATCACAAGGGCAAAGATAATCATAAAACCACAGAACATCCTGAGTTGGAAGGGAGCCAGAAGGATCATAAGTCCAAGTCCTGGCTCCAGACAGAACCACCCAAAATCAGACCTTCTACCTGAGAGTGCTGTCCAAATACTTCTTGAACTCCAGCAGACTTGGTGCTGTGATCGCTGCCCTGGGAAGCCTGTCCCAGTGCCTGACCATCTCTGGGTGCAGAACCTTTCCCTAACCCCCAGCCTGACCCTCCTCCCCTATCCCAGCTCCATGCCGTCCCCTCGGGTCCTGTCACTGTCCCCAGAGAGCAGAGCTCAGCACCTGCCCCTCCGCTCCCCTCGTGAGGGAGCTGCAGGCCGCCATGAGGCCTCCCCTCAGCCTGCTCTGGGCTGAACAAACCAAGGGACCTCAGTCGCTCCTCATATGTCTTGCTCTCTAAACCCTTCACCATCTTTGTAGCCCTCTCTAATGGTTTTATGTCCTTTTTATACTGTGACACCCAAAACTGCACGCAGTACTCAAGCTGAGGCCACATCATCACAGTAGAGCACAATAATCCCTTCCCTCAACCAGCTACCAATGCCATGTCTGATGCACCCCCAGGACATTGCTGATCCTCCTGGCTGCCAGGTTACAGAGTTGACTCATACTCAATTTGCTGTCAACCAAAACTCTCAGATCTCTTTCTGCGGAGCTGCTCTCCAGCCTCTCATCCCCCAGGCATGTACTTAAAGCTATGGTTGTCCCTTCCCAGATGAGGAATCCAGCATATGCCCTTGTTAAACTCCATATTGCTGATGACTGCCCAGCTCTATACTTTGTCCCGATCTTTCTGTGAGGCCTGTACACCCGTATGAGAGTCACCAGATCCTGCCTGCATAGAACAGTGGTGGAACCAAAGTAAAGGAAAAGGAAACAGTGAAGCACACTTGACATATGCTCTTCCACAAAACCATATAAGACACATCCAAGGGTGCCCAAAAAGCTGGCCAAGGCTGCTTTGAGTCCATTCTCTGTCTTTTGATTTGTCACAATGACTAAGGGTGGCACTTGAAAACACCAAAAAAGGCAACCATAACGCACATGTTCAAGATGGTGGATGAAGGGTACTAAGAGCCAGTCAGCCTCATCTCAGTTGTCAGAAAGCTGTCACAAAAAATCCTTCCCAAGTTGTATTCAGGCACACAAAAGTGACTGAGAACACCCAGCATGGATTTGGCAAGGGCACAATGCGCCTGAATAACTTCACTGCCTTTTATGAAGGACAAATGACTCAATGAGGGGAGAAAAGTAAATATTGTTTAGCTTAACCCACAAGACTCAACAAAATCCTGCACAACAAAGAAAAACATTGATTTACTATCCATATCCCTTGAGGATCAGTATTGTTCAGAGTCTTCATTAATTATCTGTACAACAGGACAGTAAGCACTCTCAGCAGGTTGGTGCATAATACCAGTCTGAGATAGGGAGAAAGAGACCAACTCAAAACATTCCAGGGCTGTGCTGCTATCCAAATGGACCTTGACAGGCTAGAAAAACAGCCTAACAGAAAACACATGAAATCCAATGGCAAACAGAAAGTCCTGCACCTGCAGTTGTTCAATAAACCAATGCAGCACAGTGGGTGCTCATGGGTTAGAAAGTGGCTTTGCAGAAAAGACACTAATGGACAACAAATTGGATGAGTCAGTAGCATGCCCTTGCAAGAACATACAAGGCTGTATTTGCCAGAGTAGCCAGCTGGTTAATTAGTATGATTATATTCCTCTGCTTGGCACTGGAGAGAATGCATCTGGAGCACTTTGTCCGGTTTTGGACTTCTCATTAACATACTGGAGAGAGTCAAGCTGATGACAATCAAGATGATACAGGTGCTGAAGCAAGACTCGCGTCTAAAGGACAATGACCAACAGTTAAAAATTGAATGGATGATAGATATGAGAGGTAGTAGATCCTCTACCCATGGAAGTTTTTAAGAGTCAGCTAGACAAAATAATTTTGATCTGAATAGAAGGTTGGACCAAACTTTCTCTACAGGTTGGACCAAATGTTCTCCACAGGTTTCTTTAAACCAACATTTTACTATTCTTAACAGCCCTAAAGTACCAGAAAAGATCAGGGATGAAGTGCTACAAGGATCTCAGCCAATTTTTCTAGTAAAGGCAGCAGAGAGCTTCATGGATATAGTAGATGACAACAACAAAGTATATAGGTCAGAGAAAAGGAATGTGATCAGCCCCCCAAAAACACTGGAAACTGAAGCAGATGTATTCCATCGATTGACCGCACCAGCTTAAAAACAAAAACACCCTAATTGGTGAGCTTATGAGACTGATTTCAATATCGCAATGCGAAAGAGCAACTGGAAAAATAGGAAGTAGGATTGCTCCTGCTGACTGCTAGATGCTAAGGCTCTAACAGTTTCTGCAACACTGCCCCCAGAACAGAACCATCCAGACCTGACACAAGCTCCTTGATTTGCAGACTGGAACTAACATGCTCACAGCAAAGAGCTGGTAGCAGCAGGAACAGACAGACTGACCTGGTAGGAAACCTGCAACAGCGAATGAGGGGTGGAATGCAGGATGCCTACTGCTCAGCAAGGATTTCTTTAGACAAAGTACAAACAGTAGATGCCAGATTTTCAGCAGAAAAACTAAAAGCATAGGCCAAAGACTTCGCAAGCTGTTGTGACATCGGTCACAAATCTTGACTCGTTCTGTGTAAGAAAAGCAGCAACAGTAAGTATCAAGTAAAACTGAAACATTTCAGCATTTTATTTTACAGTATAAATTCTGCCAGTCATATGATGGAAAGGACATGCTAGCCCCTTTCATGCTGAAGCAGTAAGTAAAAACCGTTGTGTTATTTATGAAAACAAGGGAAGCCCAGTGGACATGTCAAATGAAGCAATGTAGTTAAATGAAATAACCCAGTAAAACACAACATCTATACCTCAGACAGTTCAGAACAGTAGACTGTTTCCATCTAAAACAAGTGAAGTAATTAGGACTTTTATTCAGGGATCAGTCAGTGACCTAGAAATCTGAAGCCCTTAGCTTGTTTTGTTCCTGCGTTTCCCCCTACACCATTTCTTCCTCAGTTAGAGGAATTTCACTGATGACTGTGCAAAAATGTCTGTGAAATGCATGGTAATGGTGTACAGGCTACATTAATGCTTATTAATGCTTACAGCTGTAATGATAAAAAAGCTGAAGTGCAGAATGGAAAACAGAGCTAGTTTTCATTTCAGAACCTTGTACAGAGACATCATCCAGGAGACTGTGCACAGACCTGTGTAGGAAGAAGCCTGGTTTTAGAACTGGACCTCCAGTATAATCAGAAAACTTTGATTTTATTATAGTTAATAACATTGCAATTATTATCATCAACAATGCATATGCTGTCCGGGGGGCAGGTAAGAAAGACAGGAAAAGAACTTCTGGGTATCAATTTTGTACTGGACAAATGGTCCCTTGTAAGCACCAAAAACTATAATGTCAACTATTGAGAAACTTTTCAGCAAAGCAAGGCAGAATTTAAGAATCAAAGCTTTAGCTTTAAAAGGTCCAGATTGTGTGGATTCAAATCAGGAATAGATGGATCTGTTTGCTGAATGTCTCTGATGAGCTGCAGACAGAAGAGGGGATCTATGGCTGCAAACGATCTCTGGTAGACAATGTTATAATACAAAGCAACTACAACAGAAGAACTGCTTCCATAATATTTGTCATCAACCATGATCCAAAGAAGGTGCTTTGCACCAATATGACAGTTTTAGGGGGGAGGGTGGGGGTGGTAAAGAGTCAAGAAATCAGAAAACATTTTCAGATCCTATAATGCTACTACATGTCTACATTGGTCTGATACAAAATTATTTAATGGAAATCATGGTCAATAACCCTGGGGAAATGGATGAGGAAAGCCCATTGTAGCTTCTACCACTCCTTAGACCTCCCTGAGAATTTTCTTTTAAAAGAGTTCGGCACATACTAGTGACAGCAGAAAAATCAAATGGAATTATTGTCAATTAACATAAACAAATGACAACAGAACTTTTGCCACACTCTGTCTTGATTTCTTCACTACTCTCAAGAGGATGAAATAGCTAAGGCTAGAAGGCACAACAGCATTCTTTATGAAAACATTCACAGCTGGAAGCATCAACTGTTGGTCTATAGCACCCTACACGGTAGGCAAAGGCATGTAACATTTCCTTGTATTTCTGGCAACAAAACACCAATTTTTATGTTTGATCTCTTTCTTCCTTTGTCAAAGACCTCAGTTTTTGTTTGTGCTGACGCTCTTTTCACAAGGTCTTGAAACCTACAATCATAGAATGGCTTGGGTTGGAAGGCACCTAAAAGATCTAGTTTCAGCCCTTGCCGCCATAGGGAGGGACACCTCCTACCAGACCAGGTTGCCCAAAGCCCCATCCAGCCTGGCCTTGAACACCTCCAGGGATGGGGCATCCACAGCTCCTCTGGGCTGCTTGTGCATCACCACCCTCACAGTAAACAATTTCCTCCTTCCATCTAATCTAAACCTATCTTCTCTTGGTTTAAAGCTATCACCCCTTGGCCTATCACTCCACCCCCTGACTAAGAGTCCCCCCCCAGCTTTCCTGTAGCCCCCTTTAGGCACTGGGAGGCCACTATAAACCTTCCCTGGAGCCTTCTCTTCTCCAGGCTGAACAACCCCAACTCCCTCAGCCTGCCTTCATAGGAGAGGTGTTCCAGGTCCTTGATCATCTCTGTGGCCGTCCTCTGGACTCGCTCTAATAGCTCCAAGTCCTTCTTGTGCTGGGGGCCCCAGAGCTGAATGCAGGCTCCAGGTGAGGTCTCAAAAGGGCAGAGCAGAGGGGGACAATCACCTCCCTCGCCCTGCTGGCCACGCTGCTTTTGATGCAGCCCAGGATACAGTTGGCTTTGTGGGCTGCAAGCGCACATTGCTGGCTCCTGTTGAGCATCTCATCCTGTGACACCCCCAAGTACTTACGCAAATGGGTGTGCTTCTGTTCTAAGGGTTAGGGGAAAAACACTTGCTCACTAAAAAAACATGATGCTCCTTTGATGTTTAATTTCTGCTATCTCTAGGGAACAGAGAGCTTTGCACTTTTTCAAGAGAGAAAAAACAAAACAACAAAAAACAGGGTAAGTCAAACAAGTATTTGGCTCTGTAAACATGTTTTATGCCCTTATTTTTTATTGTGTATCAAGCAACCTACAAAAGCCACATTTCTGTTGGACTGCTGCTTAACACATAGAGGTAATATCAACAATATTCAGCAAAAATAAGCTAGAATTTAAAGTAATGTTAATCTTTATAGGGTTTTAAACCAGAGCACCTAAAATTTAAGATTTTGAAGAAACGCCCATCTTTCAGCAGCATTAATGACAGGCAAAAGAAGCAAAAAGCAGTTGCTACTTCATCTAATGTCAAACGACTCCTTTTTCACCACCTATTAGATTCACTACTCAAGGGGGAGGTCTGTTCTTTCTTCTTGTTAAGTAAGGCAAAGCTCAAAGAGCATAATGAATACTAGCAAGAAGCAGGTATCAAAGCAAAAGAAAACCTAACAACCATACACGGATCCTATTAGCATCAGGCTGTCCTCCATTTGGTTTCCTGATCCTTTGCTGTGCAGCATGAATCTTTCTGCAGAACTATTCATTTTTTTCTCACTTTCTTCCATAGTTTTGCATCAGTTGCTCTCCCTAAGCCTAACACATGCTCTGAATTCAAAACACTATTTTTTTCTGCTCTTCCTGTTCTATTATTTCAACTTGCACGTGTTCTTACATCAATTGTTTATCTCACCTTCAGCTTGAGTATCTAGCTACTGCTGTTTTCTTGCTTTCTAACAAGGACATAGAGAATTAGTCAAAGGACTGTTTACTTACAGTGGATCAACTCACTAGTTTCAACAGCATTTCTCCAAGTTATCCCTCAACCTATGCTTTCTGCTTAGCACCTCCTGCCTATGTTTTCTGCAGCAGCTATACATTCTGAAATTCATTTACTAGCCTCATCAGGCTAGGAAGGCACTGCAAGGCAATAAATAGGCCTTGTGCAGCCCTCGGCAAAAGACAATCAAATGGGAGAATCAATGAACATGAGACATAAACAAGAGACAACAAAGAAGAACATTAAACAGCATTTGACATCCCCCTGAGTTGCTACAATAACATATTATAGTTGTCTGTACTATTATTGTAAGTCCTAGAATCTGCGTCTTTCCCAGTAAGATGCGATGGTGAGCTCATCATTCTGCTAACAAAGTGGATGGGACAGCAGCTGAACAGCCAGGCTGGAGAAAGTGGTGCAATAGCTGAAAAGTTTGTCCAAGCATCTGTGCTCTGACATTCAGACTGGCAGTTCTAGTAACAGGAGGATCCAAGTCAATTCGGCATGCTGGAAACAGTGATAGCTTGTTCCTCAAAACAAGAATAATCCCTGAAGCACCACTATTTTGTGCAAGGCCCCTACTTCTCCCATCAAAATATTCCTACCAACCCCTGGACAACACATGACTAAGTACAATTACACACACATACAAAGCATGTGTTCATCAGGGGTGCAAATATAATCTAGTTATTACCTGGTAATTGTTTTATTTCCAATTAGTGCTCCAATTTCTTCTAAAAGGTAAAATTTGTGTGGGTGGATTTCTACAAAAAAATCCTATCAACTTGTTTTATTGTTGTTGTTTTGGTTTCTTTTCTAAAAAAAGAGATTTGAGTAAGCAACCTGTCTAAATAAAGGAAAAGGGAACAGGCTGTAAATGGAGTCAGACGAGACAGAAAAAGGAAAGCAACAAAAGAACAGCATGGCTACTAGCAGCAGCAGGAAGCGAGGATACTGAAGGAAGAAATCCTGTCACACTTGGATTTGCAGCATCTCTGTTGAGACACTGTTCTGGCACATCAGTTACCTAATACACGAAAACAAGGCACTTACACAATGCACAGCTGCATTAGGAGTTTGTGCAAACCTAGCTAGGTAAACAAACAGTTCTCTCATTCACTGCACTCATCCACAGTGTACTCAGGCTAGGATTCCAGGTTTGTTTCAAGCTAAACACTCAGTTAAATTCAGACCTTTCATACTACACATTTTTCTGTTATAAACGTTCTTTTATCAGAATGACTTGCTTCCCCCAACGTAACCTGTTTATAAACCTTAGTGAACATCTGAATATTATCACACTGTAAGCTGGAATCAATTTAGACAAGCTCTTTAATGAAAATTCACACTATTAATTACATGGTGGTTTGTCCAGAATAAAAAAAGCCATAGTTGTGCCACCATTAACAACGTGCCCAATCTAAATAAGCAAATATTAACTGTCCTTTATATGTTGCATATCTGTTGTCTGTACAACTGTACAGAAAACAACACTAAATCTTAAACCTTGAGAATTTGCTCTTAATGTTTGGCAAACATAACCTAGACATTACCTCAAAATAGGGACCTCCCCTTTTTCCAGCCAAGGTACAAACATCATAAAAATCAATTGCCTTTTTGATTACTCATTTACAATTTATCATAATTGCATTTGTAAACCAGATGAAGCACATAAACAGGTAACAACCCATCACTGCCTCTTTGAATTTAAAAAGTAGGAAATATCAAATTAAGTAGCAGGAAGTAAGTTCAAAACCACTGGCAGTTCATCCTTAGTGGGTATTTGAGCCACAGAACACCTTGACACTAGATATTGGGAACACCAGAGATACACATGGGTGCTAGGCAAGAACAAGTTCACAGATAAGAAATCTACTGTGGAATTTTAAGTCTTCAGTATACTCATTCCAGAAAGTTCCTCGGTTACATGTTGTTGCAGGCTGAGTGAGGTAAAGAGGAATCATATGCTTGCCCCTTTCACAAGCATCAGCTCAGGACATTGTCAAAGGTTCTCAAGAGACTTCTGATTTCACCTGCTTCCATATAACCTTTGTAGTAACTCCACAAAGGAAAACAATAATTGTTAATGTTATGACTTACCTACATCTGTAAATATGTGACTGCTTCCTTCACTAGCATCATAAGCAAGTGCCACGAGAACACAGGACATTGCAAGAAGCTTAACTAACACTTGAAGGTTTATAATCCCTGATTCACCCACAATACAAATTTATTTACAAATACCGCAACAGATCATGCAGATAGACTGTCAGACCTTAGCTGAATATCATAGCATCCCAGAGGGCCTGGAGCATGCTGCACCTTGACAAATGAGGGCCTGCATCATTCAAGCAGTCCAAATCTTCCGACGATAAGTGTTTAATACCATACATGAGTTGCAAGAAGAGAAGTCGCTTCATCATTTTCACAAATACAGCAAACACGTTACCAGGAGGAAAGCCATCAACAACTGACATGCCTCCACAGCACTCTACAATCTTCATTTTCCTTCACCACCAGCTTCTGTACCACCTCCTACACCACCTCCTGACCCTGCCACTCGCCCCCTGCCCAGTGCAGGCACCCCTCTGCTGCAGCACCCACCTTCGAGCCTACGCCTGTGGTCAGTGATGATGCTCTGGGACCAGACTGATGGAGAAGGGCGTGTACGCCTGCCAGGCTCTCTGCTTTCCCAAACCACGTGAATTACTCTAATAGAAAAAAAAAAAAAAAACATTCTTTCCCCTTAGAAATCTCAGCTTACTTTATGCTTATAAGCATTTATAATCTTGTTTTCCACATCCATAGGCCACGGAGCTTTTAATTCTACCTGCTTCGCAACTTGCTGCCTAGATAACAAGCACCAGTCAGCTGCAAGAGATGTTTTGCAGAAACAGGTAGCGAGATACTAAAGGAAAACCCTGCAAACAGCATTATCGCAGTTGTTTTGTGAGACGAGAGATGCACCTTAGGATCTGACCCTTGAAGTTTAACAACCAGCCAAGGGAAAAGACACAAAAATCAAATACAGGGAGGAGGTAGAAAGCACGGGGATGTGTTACAGCAGCAGTTACCAACGTTATAGGGTGGAACACGGCTCGGGGACCAGCGCTGCCGTTACATAAGGGCCAGTGCTCACAGCACAGGGAGGGGGTGGGGGGAACAGGGACCTGTGTCCCCAAATACAGAGCCTCCACCGAGGGCTGGGCAGGCCCAGCGAGCCGGGCAGGGCCCCCACCAGGCAAGAAGGCACAGGGGAAGGGATGGGAAGGGAGGGGAGAGATCGCTTGGGCACGTACCTTCCCCTTTGGGGGGCTCCGCGACGCCCAGCATAGCGGCGGCGAGGGACCGGCGGCGCCCCCAATGTCTGCCGGGGGCGGGCGGCTGCAGGCGGCCGGGGAGCAGCGGAGGGCGGCGGGGCCGCTCCTTCCGCCTGGGGCCGAGCTGGGGTGGGCCGGGGGCGGCCCCGCTCCTCCTCCCCGCTCCTCCCCGCCTCGTCCCGCTCCTCCCCGGCTCGCCCCGCTCCGCCCCGGCGGCCGGGGAGAGGTCCCGAGGCGGTGCCGCTTTCCCCGGGCTCCGCCAGGGACGAGGAGGGGCAGAGCTGGGCTCCCCGAAGATCCACCCTCAGGGGGGTTGTTGGGGTCGTGCAGGGTTGGCCTCGCCTCAGGGTTGCAGTTTGTGAGCTTGGGTGGAGGGGGAAGAGGTTTGGAAGAGGTTTGGAAGAGGAAAGTGAGGCAGCCGTGCTCAAAAGGTGAAGGGAGGAGGCGTGACAGAAGCTTGAACACGCCCCTCAAAATTTTAAACGTCAAAATCAGGAAAGTAGACAAGGGCATAAAGCTGGATGCCCAGGATGTAAAATCACAGCAAGGCCAGAAAAAAAAAAAAAAAAAAAAAAAAAAAAAGGCCTCAAAAGCAGGAGGAAATACATGTATGTTCTCAGACAGTAGGTAGGGTGCCCAAGGCTTGAAGGCTCAGGGAGAAACCAAACCCTGTTTGGCTATGAGGACCTTAGCAAGGTTTTCATGCCTTTTTTTTATTTTATTTTATTTTATTTTTTTTTTTTATTTTAGATTTATGTTGGAAGAGATCTTTCAAGTTGAAATTTTAGTAGAGAGAAAGTAAAAAATAAAAAAAATAAAATCAGTTATCCAACATCTAAATGTTTCTAACAGGAACTTGGATGATTGTGAACCAGTAAGGTCAATGCATGTGTTGAACAAATTGGTGGAAAGAATAATGAAGACAAGAATGAGTGGAATGGGAATAAGTATGGTATTCCAGAGAAAAGTGAGCATTATTCATAGAGATATGTCATGCCTCCCTCACAAATCTTTGAGAATGTTTGGATGGGCCAGGTGACCACATCTGGACAAGGAAAGCCGGATTTCCAGAAGGCTTTTTAATAAGAGGCTTCATCAGACTCTTAAAAGACCCTTAAAAGGCTTGGCTGTTATGGGGTAAAATTTACATATGGGGTAAAATACCCAGCCAAAAGGTAGGCAGCAGAAGGTAGGAGTAAATCACCATTTTTTTTTCAAATGGGGTGGAATAACAGGTAGAATTGTACAGGAATTTGTACAAAAATCAGCACAGTTCAACATATCCATAAATACTCTAGAAAAGGAGATGGATGGTGAAATAATAAAAATTGTCATTCAGACTGAATTGCTCCAGTTAGTAAAAATTATTGTCAAGTTGCAGAAGGACCTCAGAGTTCTGATTGATAGAGCAATAAGATGATAGATAAATATCGATGCATGAGATAAAAGTCTCAGTGCTTAGACAGAACAGGCTCTGAAGAAATGGTTGCTGTTCCTGAGAGAGGCCTTGGCATCACAACAGATGCTTTGTGCTCAGCAGCAGCCAGAACAAAATAAGATTTAGTAACTGTCTGGAAATGGGCATCATCATTCACTGTATGTGACTATGATATGCTCACTTCTACGTGGTAAGCAGTTCTGGCAGATCCCACCTCTCAGAATAGGCGTAATAATGCTACAAAATCTATAGATGTGACAGATTTTTTCAGATTTGTGAAACTTTTCCATATTGAGAGCACTAAATAAAATGGAAGTCTGAAGCTGATGGGTGACGGAGGTTGGGGGAATAAGGACTGAAGCCCATACAGTGATGTGTGAAACTGAGTTGAGTACACAGTAATTCCTCATTGTTTTGTCTATTGCAGAAACTATGGAAAGCAAACCAAGCTAAGGGACAGCAGTTTCAAAACAGAAAACATTTTAACATATTTTTAGCTTCACTGGAAGTGTCACAGTTCCCAAAAGTCTACAGGATCTGCAAAAAGATGAGACAGATTTGTTGAAGGGAATCCCTCAGGGGCTGTTGAGCTTGGAGGTGCTGCTTGGAGGCCCAGAGCCATCGTTTCTCTGGAGGCTGAATGGATACAGCAGGCAAGCTGCACAATGTACTTACCCTTTCCTTGGCAGCTGGTTGTAGATGCTATCGAAGACAGAATGGACTTTCAGCCTGATCTGATAAGGTTTTCATATTCCTGTTTAAAACTAGCATCACTTTTTCTGCAATCTGTGTCGAGCCCTGCAGGCCATTTCTTGTTTCAGATCTCAGTTTATCTAACGTGTGTTCAAACTATCAAAGTACTGCCCAGGTGCCTGAGATTCTGTTGATCAGAGTGCAACATTTTGTTAAACTGTTTATAAAATTCCACTGCCAGCAGCAAGTAAGCTCATGGGTGAATGTTAAAATGAAGACTGCAAGTACTACATTTCAGCTGAGATGGAATTGATAAATCCCTGCAGTGAAGTCACAAAGAAGTCCGATCTCTCACTTTGTAGTACAGCGAGGCAATTTGCCCTGCTCTGCTTTGAATGGACTTTCAAAGGAATCAGTTTCTCAGTCCTGGATTTCACACATGAATTTCTCTTCTTGAGGAAATCATTTCAGTGTTCCCTACTTTAAAATGTTAATAAAAATAGCCAAAACCAAGATGGTTAGATGTAAATTCCAAGGTTGCTGGCTTTTGCTCTGCAGTTTGTGATGATTGCTAGCTGTGATGAGGGTAGATGACAGAAAGCAAGAGGAAGGGCTTTGCATGGTTCCCGCCAATATGATCTTGCCAATGTTCTATTTATCAGTAACTGAGTGCTAAATTGTTTGCCCTTATTTTCTTACATTTATTTTAATAGCTGTGAAAATTTGTGGTTGTTGTCCTCAGAAGAGAAGTATAAGCCATGGTTTTATGTGAGATTTAGTATGTTTTTTACAGTGCAGGTGCTCGGTGACTTTTAATTTATTAAGTGAGACCATAAGACTGCTGATTAGCATAAATTTTCATAGTGTTTTCCCCTGGGGGATGGAATGCAAGAACAACTCTTTCACTTTGCTTGAATTACAGAGGGGTGGCTTAAATTATTCTCACCCGCATTTTAATCAAACTAGATTCCGTGATATGTTTACATTGCTCAAGACATTCCTCATATTCATCATTATCCTTAGTGTTAATAATATTTGTAATAGTTCAGTGTAGGATAGCAATTCATTGTTGTTTATTTAATTTAATTTAATTTAATTTTATTTTATTTTATTTTATTTTATTTATTTATTTATTTTGTATTTTACTTGTTATTTGTAATGTACTCCTTGGATAGGTGTTATTTGTGAATTAGCAAATATGTATCATACATATCATATATTAACTTTGTGGATTATATATCCATAGTTGATCTGGGTGTTTTAATGGGTAGTAAACAAATAATAAAAGTAGAGGTTAATCAAAACAGTCCCTATGCAATCAGATCAATATTCTAGGGGTGGGATGTGAGCTGTTGGAGCAGCTGTTTTGAGGGCAACATGTGTTTTGCTTATTAACCCACCATCTTAGTTGGTCTAGCCATTCTGTAGTCATCTGGGACATTAGACAATCATTTATTTCATAGCTGTAATTGATCTTTAAGTACATATTTTCATCACATATTCTCACATAAGGAGAAAAATCTTGATCCCTTCAGGGCATCTCTTCACCATTTCCTGAACTTCTCAAGCCAAATTTCTGTGTATTGTGGAAGAATCAAATATTTATAGTCTGCAGTGTTGAAGCATTATTATTCAATCTGGAGAATGTATTTTCAGGAGATCACAAATTGCTCCCTATTACTGCATATATAAGTTCGGTAGTAAAGTGGGATGGTACATATGAATACATATATACATATCAATAAGACACATGATGATCTATTATTTTCAGTAGCTTATTTGTAAATATGAAAAAATGTCTTTCTTGATATTCGTGATATAAATGCCTTTACTCTCAAGATCTTTTTTTTTTTTTTTTTTTCCTGTTCTCTGGTGCTTTGAATGCAGTGGAAAGGCATTTCTGGTCTCCGTGGCTCCTCTTTAGTGCACGCAGAGAAGGCAAAATAATAGAGGTGATAGAGAGAAAGGTAATGCTGTAAGTGTAATTTACAGTCAAGATACGAGAATTCAGTAATTCTTTACAGTTAAAACATTAGTCTCCATGTTGTTGAAGCATAGTATTTTTGGAGAGAATTTACCAAATGTCTAGTTACAATAAAGATAAGCAAACAAACAGTAGATTGCAACATTTGGATCTCGATTAGATTTTCTGTGGAATTACTCACTCTTTCAGGAATAAATATATTGAATCTCTGTATAAATATGATCTTAACATTAAGATTTTAAAAATATGCATGGATCATATAAATATTTAGGTTGTTCATGGAAGTAAATTTCACACTGAACAGTTAAGCTATTGTTTGTATGCTCATTGTGTCTAAAGAGAATTTCTCAGAAGTACATAACGTGCTCTGTGGTTTTCAAATGACTTTTTTTCTTATTACAGAACAGTTGAAAATGAGTTAGAGATGGTGTCCTAGAGACAGTGAAATGTTTCAAAAGTAGATGCCTTGTGAGTTTCCTAAGCAACTGAGGCAAGAGATTGAAAATAAATAAAGTTCTTCTTTATTATTTAAGACTAAACTTTACAGGTAATTAGTGTAAGAAAAGGAAACATTAAGTACCAAAAGGCTATTATTCTGCATCTGTATGGAAGTTAATTGGAGATTGTATATTTTCTTATATTGTGTAATAATATTGTTCTCATGTGATTCTTATTTTCAGCATGTAGAGTCAGCATCCAGCAAACACAAAACTTGGAGCATACAAATAGACTTACATGAAACAATGGTCCCAAAGCTTCTAAGCATGCATAGAATTGCTTATACAAACAGCCTTTTTGAAAACAGGGAGCTTAAAGTGGCTCACGTGCATAAATATTTTGCTAGATCGGGCTTGAATAAAATAAGTACATTTAAGGGCCAGTTTAACTTAGGGATATAAAAAACAATGATTTTGAAACATGAAAGCTTGGGGTAGTGTTTTACAAGGTCAGATCTTCCTGAGTATTTTGGATAAATTCCCTGGTTAAGTTTTTACTGAGAAACGAAATGGGACCACGAATACTCCTGGGCACTAGACCACTGATTGTCAAGGCTAGTTAACAGATAACCTGCTCCCTGGCATCATTTTGCCCTGTGAACACTTCGGTAAACAATCCTGGGCACAGTTCAGTGTATAACACCCACCAGAAGTCATTCTCAGTAAGCAATATGGGGAAAACTGAACCAAACTTGTCCATCCCCACCTCACATAGTCATCCAATGCCAACCTTGCAGGCTTCATGCTTGCTACCATCACAGGTTCTCATGATGCATAAGCCATCAGTTTCAAGAAATGGAGAACTCACAATGGTGGGCTGCAAAACAGTCTTGGTATTTTTCTATATTTCTTTATTTCAGGCACTTATACGTGAAACCCCCCCCCCCCACCACACAATATAGCAATGATGCCTAATGGCCATAGAGGTGCCACCCAGGTCCAAAAATATCAGGGCCAAGTACTGAGAAGTGTAGGTGTGGACAGACTGTCATTTGGCCCCTTGTCTAATTAATGGCCCATAGTGCTTACTTCATTCTTCTTTGACAAAGCCCAAGTATGAACATTTTATGTAGCCAGATACCAGGAAGGCCTGGAGAAATGTCGGTGTTGAAATAAACAAGCCTAGAATATTTTTGCTGGCAAAAAGCTATAGGCACAATGGCATTCAAACAGGTTTTAGAAGTTAGTTGGTAGTATCTCAAAGCACCACATAAATCTGCAGGAGATAGGTTCTTCTGGCCAGGGCCCTGGAGGCCATCTGCTGAGTACTTGTTTAGTAATGTAAATAACACAATAATTGCTATGACCTATATATTTAAGGCTGTTTTCATAGTTTGGTTTAAAATAGTTAGTCCAAAGAAAGCACTATTAATGTCCAATCAAAATATAAAATACCCTTTACATGTCAACAGTTATATGATAGCAAATCCTGTCCAGGAACAGATGGTAGTGTCTTTGTTAATCTTGCCCCATAGATGAGTGGAAATTAATTTTCAGACAGAAAAAAAAAGTGCATATACATGGAGAATAACATACAGAATTAGCTGGAACTGGGTAAATACATGAAAAAAAAAAAAAAAGTTACTAGTAAAACTTCCTGAAGAGACATTTGGTTCTTGAAAGTACCCACTAGTGCAAAATGTATTTCTAGTTAGCTGTTAATGCAGCTGTGTGTACTGGAACAACTCGCACAGCAACTGCCTCATATTTAATAGCTAAAAACTGTAATATGAAATAAAACATTGAATTTCATGGAAGTAAATTCCAGTTATAAATACATTTGAGAGCTAGTCAAGTAATTTATTTTTTTCCCCTTGCCTTCTTTTGTTGCTAACTAAAACCATGAAAACTGTAAGTCAAAAATAACTTCTGATATTGGCCAAGAGTCTTCATTGGAGATTTTCTCATCTTTCTGAGGGTACAGATTTCAGCTCAGGTATGGAATGTACTCTGTGCAAGGTCACCTCTAGCCCTAACCAGAGGCCTAAGCCCCATGCATCACTTTTTTGTTTAGCCTTTGTAGAACAATGAATTTTAGTCTGAACAACTGTTGATGATGATTACCTGTATGTGGACTCCCCAGAAGCAATCATAGACTCATCTGCAACATAAGAAGGAGACAATGAAATCTAAGCTACTAGAAAGCAATAAACTTTCCAAACACCTTTCTCCAATTTCCTTCTTACTGGTGGGAACAACTCTTGAGGGTTTCCCTTGAGGTCCGTATGCAGCAAAGAGCTACTGTTAAAATTCTTTCTGCTCCAGCCATTTTAAAATATATTCAATTATTCTCTTTTACAACAGCTTTTACACAAGCTTAGGTTAAATTCCTTAAAAAGGAAGAATGTGGTTGTGTCTGTATCATCAGTAATAATGCAATATTCTTCATATTCTAAAACTGTATTTCATTGGTGAAATACAATCTAATACTGCAACCACTCCCTTTTAATTTTGTGGTGTCTTATAGTTTTCACTTAAAGTTCGTTAGTGTTACATGAAAGAAAATGTTAACATAATTTCAAGCCCTCCTTCTCACTGCTCTGCCACCATTATATTGATGTGGTGCTTTATAGCCAACTTTGACTTTCTGTTTACATTGTTTAGTTTTGGAAAGAGACGTAGTTCCAAAACAAACATCAAGTTGAACATCACAAGAAAGAGAGGTCAACCTGTCTGCTCCTGAGCCTTGCACAGCTGATGGGGTGAGTGGACAAGTATACATAGATAGATACAATTTTCCTCTTGAAGTAAAGCATGGAGCAGACAAAACAAAATGTTTGTTTTTCACTTTCCATCAGCACTTTTAAACTACAGTTACAGGTACACAGACTTGCATTATGGATAGTGTTGGAAGGGACCTCTGAAGATTGTATAGACAAAGCCCCCTGCTCCAAATAGGGTCAGCTACACTAGGTTGCTCAGGGTTTTGTGTCCAGTTTAGAGTATTTCTGAGAATGGGGATTCCACATCTCTCTTGTTCTGGGGAGCCCAGAACTTGACACACTATTCTTGGTGTGACCTCACCAGTGCTGAGTAGAGGGGAAGGATCACCTCCTTTGACCTGCTGGGGATGTTTCTCCTAATACAACCCAGGATAGCATTCACCTTGTTTGCTGTAAGGGTGTGTTTCTGGCTTATGGTCAACTTGTCCACCAGGACCCCCATATCCTTCTCTGCAAAGCTTCTTTCTACCTAATTAGTGGCCAGCCCTCACAGTTGTGTGGGGTTATTCCTCCCCTGGTGCAGGACTTCATAATTTGTTTTATGGAAGTACATGAATTTCTTGTCTGCTCATTTCTCCAGCCCATAGAGGTCCTTCTGAATGGCAGCATGCCCATCTCCACTCCTCACAGTTTTGTATCATCTGCAAATTGCACAGGGTGCACCCTGCCTCATTGTCCAGGTCATGAAAACAGAGGTTAAGCGGTATTGGTCTCAGTATCAACCCTTGGGCACACTACTAGTGACTCACGTTCAACTGACCATGATGGCCAGTCCACAGCCCTTCCAACCTAGCAGATCAGCCAGCTTTCAGTCCGCTTTGCTCGCTGTTCAGCTAGCCTGTACCTCATCATTGTGCATGTGAAGATGCTATGGGAGAGTGTCAAAAGCCTTACTGAAGTAAGGCTTACATAAGAGAGCCTGTGGCAGGTACCCGCTCTGATGTTTCCTGTGTTGATCTCCCTTCAGATCCTTGTCTGTGTTCTGGCTCTTGATTGTTGATATTTTGCTCTGGTTTCTGGCAGTTTCCCGTTACACAGTGGATCAGGTTTCCTTACAGTTTGCATAAAAAGTATCTAGGATGACTCATCCATTATTCTAAGATAAATTCTTCTGCCTTCAGCACCCCCAGGTCCTTCTCTTCAGGGCTGCTCTCAATCCATTCTCCATCCAGCCTGTGTTTGTGCTTGGGACTGCCCTGGCCCAGAACCCCATCTCTCTCTTTTTTTTTTTTTTTTTTTTTTTTTTACTTGGGCACTTAGTCAGGTGCATTTACTATATAATATGGGGAGAGTGAGGAGAAGAGGCCACGGGGTCTTTGTTTGTTGCTGTAGGATGTTTCCTTATTTAAAAGGGAGGAAAAAAAAAAAAAAAAAAAGAAGAAAGAAAACCAAACATTTAAGTGCTCATGTGTGACTTGCTGGTGTCTGACTGTGAGCAAATTCCTGTTAAGTTACAAGGTATACAAAGAATTAATTTTCATCAACACTTTCTAATGTTCTAAGGAATTTTCCATTATAGTCTTGGGGAACCTGTTTTTTTGGGGTGGAGAAGGGTGCACTTCAGTTTCCAGTTCCGAGACAGCGAGTTTATGAAGTAGCCTGGAGGTGAGGTGAGGCTGTTGCCACAGCAATTCAGCTGTCAGCTTTTTTGCTGTTGTGGCTGTTAGGCTGTTCACTCTGTTTTCAAAGTCATTGGCAGCTGGATCCAGCTGCCTAAACGTAGGCATGGCGTGCTATTTGAGATGTTATTGCACATCAAAGTCATCCATGCAAGGAGCTGGCACAGATGAGGCAGCACCTATGGGGCACTTGCTCCTTTCTGGCCCAGCAGCTAGTTTCTGGACACCTCAGGACAGTGTCAGCCTACCCTGGGGCATGTCACTTTGCGCTTTCACATGCATTTATGCAATTGAATCCTATCCTGGCAGTCAGCCGTCATGAAATGAAATCCAATGGGAAGCACCACCTTATCAATTGAAATAAATAAAGCCTCTAGAATTAACAAGGTTTCTGAATTAGCTGGTATGTTCAACAAGTTACTATGGCTGAAAGAGAGGGCAAGGCATATAGATATATATGCATGCTTCCTTCTACCCACCGACACCAGAATGTGATTGTACATGCAGAATGTGATTGCATATGCATTGGGTTGTTCTTTCTTTTGGAAAGCTATAGAAAGGTTTTAGAAAACTATAGAAATTTTTGATAAAATTATAGAAGTCACGGGAAAGAAATAAAAAGTGCTACATTTTTAATTAGGAAAACATTTACAAGCTGGGAAGGGAACACACGAGGTTGTAGAAGCATTTTCTTATATCTAATGTATTTTTAGAAATTCTTAATAGCCTGTGTTACATGGGTGACATTCTTGCACTGAATCTGAAAGTGTTAAGTAGCCTCAGCCCTTGTTTAGCCTGAAGTGGAGCTGGGGGCATTGTACTAATGTAAGTGCCAAACTTTCTCTGCTAATTCCTGGGCAGGAGCTCTGTAATCCTCTGGGAAGATGTTTTGACAGTCCGTTTCACTGCTGAAAGCTGTGCTGAAAGGAATTTCCTGCCTTAGATTTCAGAGGTCCATTGGAATTGCTCGCTTTATTGGGTAGGCTGATTCCCCAGCAGGCAGGAGGGAGATGGCTATGGCAGGGCAAGGCTTGCTCCATGAAACTTGGCCTTGCTGTGGCTTCCAAGAAAAAGAAAGGAAATTGGTCACTTCTTTCTTCAGGCTCAGAAGTCAGCAGCTTGAGATCTGATAGTCTCGCTCTGGATTTTTCAACCTTCTCCCCTTCCCTTCTATTTTTATTATGCTGTCTGTATAATCTATATAGAACAAAGGTGAACAGAAATTTGCTATCAGCTTTTTGGAGGACATATTTCTCAAGACCTCACAAGCATCACGCTGTCATTTGCCAAAAAATTAACATAAGATAAAAAGAAATTCTGATACGTGGCTGAAAGAAGTCCAAGTGAGTGCAATGTGTAAATAATCAGCAGGCTTTCAGGTTCTGCCCTTTAGTAAAGGTGTTTCCTTTGCTCAAAAAGATCTTTATAGTTTGAATATCTCATGCTATTCTTTTGATCACCAAATTCTCTGCTCCCCATAAATTCTTCATTTTTCAAGTAAAATAGAAAAAAAGTGTGTTTTGCCAAGACATGCTGGTTTTAATCTTAGAATTTTATAAGACTTCATATTAATTAGGCTCACAGTATTCTGTGTTTATTTTAAATTTTATATTCATGAAAAATGGCAAAAAAAAAATTAGAGGTGACAAAAATCAATTCTCCTTTTGACAGATGAAATTCAAATCCAACTGAATAAAATCATTTAGGATTTTTTTTTTTTTTTGTCTTTAAATTGAGGCAATGAGCAGACAGCAAAGTCTTTCACAATTTCAACTGAGTAAATCTAGGTACAGATTTATTTTAAACTCTTAACTCCATTACTGATGAATCTTTAACATGATTATCTTTGCAATATATTTCTGAATGAGGGAATTGCTGCTGTTTCTGCTTAGAGAGAACACAGGCACATCGGTTGCATTAAGTCTTGAAAGAACCCTAAAACCTAGCCTGACTAGAAGTGCACAGATTTTTATATACAGTCAGGTTCCTGCCTGAGTTCTTAAAGATAACATTGAATTATTTATGAAAAACACAACTCTATGATATTTCTGGAAATAGAACAATGTCTCTGAATTCACTTCATCATGAGTTAGTTAATTCTTCCATCCAAAGCACAACAATGCTGTGAATTAACTCTTTTATTTTAGCAGTGAATGGAATATCACACAATAAAGCTTTTCCTCATTTGGGGGACATATTATTGCCAATCTGAGGAGGAAAACCTTTTCTCCCAACCAACCACTGTCTCTGTTTTGCAAGCTGAGTCTTGCTTGACCACAACTGAACTCTGATCTCTTGTCCTATCTGATCTCCTGGCAGATGATGAGCCCTAGCAAATTAGCCAACTGCAATCTCTTCTTGTTCATTTAATGCCTGTACAGCTAGATACCAGCCATGGGAGCAAAGGGGTATGGTTTATACAGGGCTTTGTTGTAGCTTGCAGGTACTGTGTATTAACAGGTTTTTAATCAACACTGTGAGCCTGTTTGCTTATGTTAAAATGCTTGCTCTAGATGCTGAGAACAGAGATTAGCAAAATAAGAGGTTTCAGATGGTTTGGGGGAGTCTTCTGTTTCTGAGGTTGTCTTTTCCTGCACTTCTTTTTAGAAGAACTTAATTAAGCTTTAATATTCTGGATACATTTTTAAAAGTGTAGTCTAAGTTTATATTTGTCTAATGGTATTTGTATGAAGTGGCCGCCACCTGCATTTAATTTATCCCGTGACATGTCTTTCCTGCCTTGATCTAAAATTCTTCAGAACGCAGAAGAAATTACTATTTTCTGCTTGGACTTTCCTGGCTAGCTCCAGTTTGATTGTTGTGGGCCTCTGAGAGCCTAAACAGATAGCATACACTCAGCACACGGGTTTTTAACTAATTGCTAACGTTCCTAGAGCACTTTGAAGAGAAAAAGTACGGTACATGTGTTAATTATTATTAAGAACCTGGCTTTGAACATCATGTTCTGATATGAGAAATGTTAGTGAGTCCTCACCAAATCATAGCATTATAAATGTATTTCATTAAGAGATCATTAAGACATTAAAAGACATCATTATTAATCTATACATGATCTAAGCTTGGCAAATCTTTGTAATCCAGACTCATTATATTAGCGTGAGTGCCTTTCCGGCCAAAAAAGTGCTGAGATTTTGCATGGTAGCGTTTCAATTTATCAACGATATTACAGATGAAATAAAAACTCTGATTTTTGGAAAATCTCCCTTTCTAGTCCCATTACTTTTTCCTGGGCTTGATATAGTGCAGTTGTTGTTTCTGGCATTAATGCCTTTCAGGTTCAGCATTGCACACATTATTTGAGTTGAGTAGTCTTATACATGAAGTGCAAAAGATCTTCAGCAGGCTCTATCCAGGGGTTGCTTGGATATGCATCAGTTGATTTTGTGGGAGAAAAAAATATCCCTCTGGTAAATAAGACTTATACATGCTCTTTGATAATGTGTTTTAGAGAAACTGTTAATTTTTCTAAATTACTAATTGTGATGTGTAACACAATGAATAGACTGTTGAAAATCACTGTGATGAACTTTCAAAATGAAAAATCCTCAGAGAAATCTACAAGAAAAATCCCCCTGAAACAGTAGGCTGCCTTCTCAGTTCTTTGCAGGCTTTTATTTGTCATTTATAAGTGCTCAGTCATTTCTTAATCTCAGTTAGAGCTTTTCTGCTTTGAAAACTGAAAATGTGGCTAGCCGCTGACATGTGGAAAAGAATCCCAATTTTCTTCTTATTCTGAATTACTGTAAAACACATTAAATTAAAAGAATTCTTTTCTTAAAATATGAAAGCAATTTTGCAAAACAAATTTGGATTCTTCCAAATGCGACCACAAAATTTATGGGGTAATTTAATGGGTTGTAAGAAAGCATTAATAAATTAAAAAAAAATGTGAAATCAGTTTAAGAGAAAATATGTCAGTCTAATATAAAGACTAGAATGCACAAAAACCTTTTCCATGTAATTGCACTGTATAGTAATGGTTCTGTGCAGTCATCATCATGTCAATGTTCTTGCTTATGAATTCCAAAGTATTTCACTAAAATTGTCTTTTCTAGTCAGTGCATTTACTTTGCTGTTAAATTCATTTTATTCAGAAGAGTGCCGAAGATTTTTTGGAGTCCTACACTTGCAGACTATCAGTTACTAGGTCATTTGATGTCATCACTTAATACACTGAAGGACCAAAATGCATAGATAAGCAGAGCTGGATTTTGCAAAGCTTCTAATTGTCTAGTCTTAGATATCTAGTAAAAATCTAGTGTTATTGACACTGACTTCCTTTAAGATTTTTGTAATAAGATACCGGTTAATTTGCAGGCTCAGAAAATACTTTCTTTCCAGTTATGGAAATGAATGCCTAGCATTAGATGAGCTGCCAAGTCAGCACTCCTGATAGGATTCAGATGCAGATTCAGGTGCTGGCATCTAGATTTAGATACTTACAGTATGAGTATCTACATGACCTAGGTAAGTAAACAAAATGAAGAAGTTTGATCATTTGTCCACCCTTTAGCGTCCACCTTTGGGCATGGCAGGTACCTCACACAGGTGTGACACAGGTCTGTGGGAGCTCCTTGGCTTCCTGGGAAGATTCCAGCAGATCTCCACTGGCTATAATAGGAACTTAAACATCTAGGTTGCTTTACATGGTAGACATGTAAGCTGTCTGCATCTGAATCCTGTTATGTGGGCTCTATTCAGTGGCCAAAATGTTGTATGTATTGATATTTGAGGTGCTGCAGGATGTTAGAGACATCTACATTAGGCTGGCTGGTGAGACACAGAGAAATCCTACTTCACCTAAAACGACAGCAGCTTCTGTATGTCCGGTTGAATCCAGCCCCTTCTATTTATAATAAAGATGCATTTTGTTCTCATCAAAGCACTTCCAGTTTCCAGACAAAGGCACTGAGTCTTTCTGCAAAACCTGAGCACAGCATGGAAGGTTGCAAGTGAGTGGTGAACTGCCTTGCATACAGACAAAAACGTTTGTGGTCCTTAGGGTAGCATGCCATGAGGACTCTCCACTGGCAGCTGTGGGATTTCACTTTTTCTCCAGTAGGATAACATCCATCAGCCACAGAATTTGTTATCTGTGCTGAAGTTTTGCAATATAAAAAAGTATCCACTAGAGGCTCTAGTGGTACCAACCAAGTGAGTTTTGAGTCCTATTTTCAAAGGTGACAAAGCACTCTAAATTAAGGGTTTTGTCTTTGTTACACATTGTGGTATTAGAGATTCTTGAGCTGTTTCCAAATGAGCTGGCAGCCTGTACTGCACTGCACTTTTGAAAAATGATACCCTTGGTCTTGTGACTCTAGCCAGACACATTTTGACAAATTTTTGAGTAAGAAAAAGTTAACAACTAAAAAAGATAAATATTTACTGTAAAATGTTATGCTAGAACTTCAGTGATACCTACCAAACAAATACTGGGAAATTGATTAATAATTTTATTTTGTTTTCTTGTTTGTGAAGGATATTAAGCACATGATACAAAGATGATCAGAATAATATCCTTTTTATTATTAAGAATTATTTTATGATCCAATGTTAAGGTGTTCTACCAGAAATGGGAAGCTGTGCACATAAGAAGACTTGCTCAATCTAAGTAAATTGAATATGCAAGACCAGTTATGACTGCACTTTCTGGTTGTCACAGACTGATTGTTTGACCCATTTATTCCAATCAGATCAGTTGAGCACACTCGCAGGTTGAGCATCAGATAGGAGACTAATATGCTGCAGATTGCATTAATCTTTCTTGTTATCTCTTCCTCTCTGCCTGTTCTTTCACATTTTTTGTGGTTTTGAGTCTGTGTTTGTTTTCACTGTTCCATAACAAAGATTATCTTTACAGGACTAAACCTATAATTATATATACATATATTTATTATATTATTTACTTATGACTGATCCTTGAACTTTTAGTTTCTTTGCTGCAGTAAAGAATAATTTTTTAAAATTCACCTGATTTTTAAACATTTATCACCCAGAACAAAGCTCAAGAGCACTTAGCTGTGATATTAAACATCTAGTCACAGTTGAATTCAGACTTCCTTAGTCAGCAATCAGATTTTAATATCTTAAGACCCCATGCAACCAGTGGAGTACTTACCATTTCTTTTGTACACAGTTGCAGTTATTTGCCTAACAAACAGGATTGTTGAAGGCACTGAAAAGTTAGTTCATAGTCTTAGAAAGTATGTTAACCAACAAGCTCTCTGGAAGCTTAAGAGAGAAGGACAAAGTAGGATGGTCCACACCATACCTCTGCTGGTGAGGCTAAAACATTGTGCACCTACGAATGAGAAAGTTATGGTGGCAGGGAGGAGAGGAGGCATGAGAAAGCTTGACTTTGCAGTTCACTCAGTATTTGCTGCTAAGGAATACAGAAACTGGTTTTATGTTACCCAGAGACTGTCTAATATAAAACAGTCCCAGGGGCAGCAGCTAACACCCCAGCAGGATGCTCTTTTCTCATTGCTATTGGGCTTCCTGTCAATCTCTTTTGCAAAAGCTGCTTTAATTTATAAGCTGACTAAATGTTCTATTGCTGCCGCTTTGTGCAGACAGTTTTCCACATGCTAGTTGAGTGCTTCAACATCAGTAATGAAGAGTCAGAATCACCAGCTCAGTGCCTAAGTTGGCAGAGGCCTCTGGGGATTGCCTTGTCCAGAGGCTCTGCTCAAAGTACAGTCAGTCAGGTTCAGTTGCACAGAGCTTTGTGTCCAGCTGCACTTTGAATACTTCCAAGGATGGAGACTCCACGAATTTTCTGGGCAGTCTGTTCCTGTGTTTGACCACCTTCAGATTTTATTTATTTATTTATTTAAAATAGAATGTCTTGTATTTCAATTTTTTACCTAATCTGTTTTATCCTGTGAGATGAGAGTGACACTGAGAAGAGTCTGGATTCATCTTTTTTACTGTGTTTTTTTACTCCATTTTACCCCCTCATTAACTTTTTGAGTTAATAAATGGAGTAAGCTTTTAGTACTGTAAATGGTACAGCATGCTGTTAGATGCTAAATTTATTAAGTCATTTGTAACTCTGTTCAAAGACAAATATATTTTCAAAACGACACAACCAAAATCTTGAGAAAAAATATTATAAAATGTCATACCTTGTCCAATAAGTGAGTAGAAAAAGGTGAAGAAATATAGAGTGAACAATGCCACAGAGGATACCATAGTATTGATAGACTCCATCTATGTGTTCTAATGTCATGTCATGCAACTAAGCTGACTGTTTAATGACTTGTTATGAGCAGTGGTATTTGTCAGATTTACATGGTCAAAGTCATATTATGTTTTGTATCTACAAACCACCATTCTCAGTTCCTTCTGAAGACAAAGTAAAGCCTGAGGATCTAGAAAAGAAATGATTTACTGAATTTCCACTTGGTTAAATAGACTCTGATGCAAAAAATATTAGAGTACAGAAGAAATCCATGTAAGAATTTTCCAATAGATATGGAATAAACATTTGGAAGAAATTTACAATAAGATCTGATGACACAAAACTGGAAAGTGTTGGTAGGGCAGGGGGAATCGGAAGTCATACAAGAAAGAAAATGGTTAACTTGCTAGGAACACTATGCAGTTCTACTTCAGTTTTTAACTAAAATGAGCACAATCTGACAAAAAGATGAGACAGTGATCAGTTATAGGACCATCTAAAAAGATTGTTTAGAAAAAAGCATATTTTCTATCTTTAGCTGTATCATGAGAGTGACTTGCAAGGAGAGAAGAAATCTAATTAAACTAAAGGACAACTGGATTTAAACAAGTCATGACTAAACTCAGGTTAGGCATTAGAAAGAGACCTGCAGCTTTTGCAAGAGTCAGAAATACAGAGCAGCCTTCAAAGCTGCAGACAATTGGGGCAAATAAACTTGCTCCTTCTGTTACGGATTTTGAAAAGTTTATGGAAGTAATTTATGATAGGCAGCTTGTATCAACAGGTAGCTGGATGGGGTTGCACAGGTTGTTCTTCTAGTCCTAAAGTCTCAAAAGATGTAAGTTCATGGCATGCAACACAAAAGTTGTCTTCAATATTATTCAGTAATAAACAGCAATTTAATTTCTAGAGGATAATTCATGAATGATCATTAACAATCCTGAATTCAGAGAAATAGTCATAAAAGTCTTGCAAAATTCAGAAAAACTTGATTGCTATCCTCCCGTGAATGCCTAGTATCAGTCTAGACCCCACACCCTTTAATCCTGACAGAGACTAAGGATGTAAAGGTAACTGTGCTTGTCTGCAAGAAGTGATAATCATTAAGATCAGAGCAGTATAGGATTTTCCAGATGAATAGATTCATGCTAAAATGCAGTGCTGATCTCTTTGAAAATATTCATCCTGAGGTTTTGCATGTTGAAAGATTATTATGGTCCCCATTTTCTACTAAAAGTAGAAAAATCCATTTAAAAACTGAAATAAATCTATTATTATGCAGTATATAAAGCTTTATTATTATTATTATCATTTTACAATATGACATTGCTATTTCTCATCCTCTCATGGTGTCATCTAAAAGCATAATAACCGTATTCTGTCTTCTTTTATCTAGGTCATTACTGAAAGTATAAAATGTGGTGCTACCCATGTGTTTAAAATTAATTGGGCACATAAATGATTGCAGGATGGATTCCTTTGTGGTGCATCAGTCTCAGAGGTTTTGGCAATTTTATGCTTTTTAAAGCAATTTAAGCACATTTTTATTTTATTTTATTTTATTTTATTTTATTTTATTTTATTTTATTTTATTTTATTTTATTTTATTTTATTTTATTTTTTAAATAAAGCCATAAATAAATAAAGCCAGGCTTTTTAAACATTTCTGATATTCCCTTGTTCTGACCCATTTGAAAGACTATATAAATCTTATCTGCAAAGTTTGGAATTTCCCATTAATAATAATGAAGAAAGAGAAAAGAACAATAAATCGTTCAAGAAGAGCCTGGAATTTTTCACTGTGAGTTATCCAATAGAGTAGAGAACTGAACAAAGATATAAACATCAAACAAATGAAATTTTGATTGTCATTTATGAGGAGAAAACATCTGTAATGGATATAACGAGCAATCTTGAATCTTAATATTCAGACTTTAATGAGTAAACAGATATTTCACCATCTTGTAAAACAATAGTATTATGAGCTCGATCTGGTTAGAACTACTCTGGTGCTTAAAGACAGGCTTAAGTGTTTTTCTGGATCAAGCCAGAATGGTCAGCACTCTGCCAGATTAATTCTTGGAAGAGTTTGCAAAAAAAAATAGTGAGAAAACGTCTTGTGGATAGCAAGAAATCCAAAACAGTGACCAAGCTTAATCTGCATTAATGATAGGGTAAGCCAAGTTCTTGAAGAGAATGATTTGACGTACAAGGATCAAAGAAAGTATTTTTGTCCTGTTTGCTGCTGTTTTTTTTGTTTTTGTTTTTAGTGGTGAAATATTTGTCCTCTGTGGCACCTGAATGGATTCCAAACCAAAGGAGGATTCCAAAACTTTTTTGCATAAAATGCCAGTCTTGAAAACCCACTTCCACTTGCACAAGTGGCCAAGTGAGCTCACTTGTGGTTGGATATGACGGAAATACTAACATAAAGAAAATCACCACTTTCTCTCCTAAAACAGTGCAAAAAATGGTGAGATTCACAGAAATATTACTACGTATATGGAACCTGCTCAAAACTGAAAGAACACTGAAAAAACTTGCCTGACTTTCTATCTTGGTAATTCATCTTTACAAGAAGGAAGAATTTTCATGTATTATTCATATTGCAACATTCTCAAGAAAATGCTTAACAGACTCCTTCTAATTGCCATCTTTGCGTTACATCCTCCTTCCCTTCCTCCCACAGAATGGGAATAATTGCCAGTTCTGTTATTATACGATGATGACATCCTTCACTCATCAGCTACCAGTTATCCTTGAATTAGTCTTTGTTCTTTATTTATTATCCAGCCCCTCAGACAAATGCTAACTTCTCTTGGGTTTGGCTCTACCGGGTCTAGCTGGGATGGAGCTAACTTCCTCCACAGTAGCCCATGTGGTGCTGTGCTCTGGATTTGTGGCTGAAACAGTGTTGATAAACACAACAGTAGTTTAGCTGTTGTTGACCATTGCTTGCCCGGATCAAGGCTTTCTCCCTCTCCATACCTTCCCCAGTGAGTAAGCTGGGGCAGGCAGGAGGCTGTGGGGGACACAGCCAGGAGATCTGACCTAAGGGATGTCCCATGCCACCTGACATCATGCTCAGCAGTAAAAAGCTTGGAGAAAGAAATAGGAAGGGAGGACATTTGGAGTTAAGGTGTTTGTGTTCCTGAGTAATTATTACACATGTGCTGAAGCCCTGCTTCCTAGGAAGTGGTTGGATATCTGCCCGCCAATGGGAAATAGTGAATTCCTTATTTCGCTTTGCCTGTGGGTGCAGCTTTTGCTTTCCCTATTAAACTGTCATTATCTCAGTCCACAAGGCTTCTCGCCTTCCTTTTACTTTTTCACCATCCCATGGGAGATGTGAGTGAGCAAGTGGGTGGGTGTGTGGCTGCTGGCCAGGTCAACTCACTACACTAGATAATTAAGTACTCAAATTAAGTAGGAACCTTTTATTGTATAATCTTGGAAATTTATCAGTTAGATTGATCCTAAAAATATAATTCACCATAAAGTGCATAAAATGCTAAATTTCTTGGTTCATTTTACCGTAGCTTTGTTCTGTAATGTTTAAATTTCTTGCATGTTTCCAACTCTGTAGGAGAAGGTTATGTTGGCAAAATCACAGCAATTTTACAGGCTCCAGTCTCAGTCACGTATTTCATGTTTTCAGAGTTCTTTCACTACCTACAGTACATCTGAAGACCCTGTCAGTTTGTATCCAATTTTACACGTTTTTGCACTCTCTGGGTAGACTTTGGCCTATTTTACAAGAAGAATTAGATGATCTTGCCTTTGAAGTCTGGTAGCACTGCTACAGAAATCAGTTATTAAAAGAAAGGAGGCAGAGTGCCTGCCATAATGAGGTTTCAGTCCACACATAGATCTCTTTGACATTACCAGAAAGTAAATAATTCTGATACTGTGAACAATCGGCTCAGGGCAGTCTTTAAAGCTGATCTAGACTAGCCAAAGCAGAGATGATAAGCTCAGTGAATTGCATGTATCCTGTATTGCCCTGCATTTACTCAGCTCTGAATATTGCAGTGATTACTTGTGAGATCAATGAATATCAAGGCACGTAGGTAGATAAGTTTCTGTTACTTAATTAGTGTAACCTATATGAGCTTGAAGAAAATTTCCATTGAGAAGCCAAAAACAACAGAAAAGTCTATAATTCCATTACTTCCTTGATTTTGGTGGTTACCAGGAAAAAAAATAATAATAAAAAAAAAGTAATTTGTTGCACAGTATTGTATAAGGCACTGAAATTATTAGCTTGTTTAAATACAGAAACAGATTACTCTAGCTGTGACATTTCAGTTGTTGCATGCAACCATTGGTAATCAAGAAAACAATGACAATAAATCTTCACGAACAAAGACGTAATTCTGACCCCAAAAGACTCAATAATTTATGAATGTTAAATAATTTATATATTTTAAATATGGTGAGACTTAAGAGTAGCAGAAGCAAATCTTTCCTTTGGCAACCAGCTCTGGATCAAACACAACTCTTACTATTTATTCTTTGAACTAGAATTTCGTGATGCAACTAAACATAACAGAGTGCCTTGTCATATTATGAGCTGCCAGCCTTCTTATCATAGTTTGACATATGTGTGGAGCTTGTTAGATGAACAGTTCAAAAGTTCTGGAACTTTTATCTTACTTTTTCTAGTATTATTGGCAGTATACCCCACTGAAACTTCCATGAGAGTTCATTTCCATCATTCTGTAATAAAAATAATGTGCCTTTTAATGATGGTTGACATTTTAGGTTTGCATAACCAAAGAATTAGTCCAGGCTACCAGTTACAAAGGAGCTGCAGACCCTGAACACCAGCTGCACTTACTTGACCGAAACTACTGACATTGATTTAGGGAACAAATGTGAAAACACAACCTTGGACACAGTTCTCTCTGATATTTTCACTATTTTAAAATATCTCAAACCCACATGATGTAAATATTCTTTCTTGTTATAGCCTACTTTTAATTCATTTTTGAGATAACTTGCAACCAGGCTTGCCTTTTTTTCTCCCTCTGTTTTCTCAGGGAAAGTAAATCTGAAAGGGTGAAGTGCACTGAAGAAGGAACATAAATGTCCAAGGAACTTGAAGCCTTCTCACACCTGGAAGAGCAACTTCCAGAAGCAGGCTAATCCCTCATGTGGTGCACTTCAGTAGCCCTGACATGCTGAGACAGACACTATTTGAGACACCCATGTGGCCACAGACTGGCACCTCAGCAAGGCATGGATTTGCCCTAGCCCTTAGGCCATGCCCACAGTGCTATAAGGCTGTTCCTTATAGCACCCACGGCCATCTCAGGTATGTAAATTTAGACAAGAGAATTGAACACTAAGAGCTTGCAAACTATTACCTGACATAGCAATAGCCGAAGTTCTAGCATTGCAAATCAACATCCTTTCTGTGCAGTGTGAATGCTGAGGAAGAACGTGAAGGACTGGATTAATCCTCCTTCATTTGAGGGTTAGAATTGAGCTTTAAATTCAGAAACAAATTTCAGATTCATAGCTGTGGTGGTTTTACCCAGTTGGTCAGCCAAGGTCTACCATAACCCCTCCCACTCCCGCTCCTCAAAGAGAAAGGGGGAGAAAATATAACAAAAAGGGCTCGGGGGCTGAGATAAGGGCAGGGAGATCACTCAACAATTATTGTCACGGGCAAAACAGACTCAGCGTAGGGAGACAAAAGAAAGTTATTACCCACTACTAACAAGCTAGAGAAGTGAAAAACAAAGAAAAACTAAAACCACCTCCCCCTCTTACACCATCTTATACCTCCTCCCCCTGAGTGGCACAGGAAAATGTTGGAATGGGGGCTGCGGTTAGTCTGTAGCACTTTGTCTCCATCGCTCCTTCACAGTCCCTCTCTGCCCCAGCTCCATGTGGAGTCCCTCCCACGGGATACCGTCCTTCCCTAACTGAGCTTGCAGGGCTTGCAGGGGCTGCCCACAGGCAGCAGCTCTTCAAGAACTGCTCCCACACAGCTTTGTACCATGGGGTCCATCCCTCAGGAACAAACTGCTCCAGCACGGGTCCCCCATGGGCGGCAGCTCCCCCCAGACACCCTGCTCCTGCGTGGGCTGAAGCTCTGGCCTGGGGCCTGCTCCTGTGGGGGCTCTCCATGGGCCACAGCCTCCTCCAGGCCACATTCACCTGCTCCACTGAGGGCTCCTCCACGGGCTGCAGCGTGGAGATCTGCTCCATGTGGGACCCCTGGGCTGTAGGGGGACAGCCTGCTCCACCAGGGGCCTCTGAACAGGCTGCAGGGGAACTGCTGCTGCGTGTCTGGAGCACCTCCTGCCCTCCTGCTGCACTGAACTGGGGGTCTGCAGGGCTGGGTCTCACATGTTCTCACTCCTCTCTCCCAGCTGCAGTTGTACAGCATTTTTATTTTCCCTTTTTTAAATCTACTCTCACAGAGATGCAAACAACACCGCTTTTTGACTCAGTTCTGGCCAGACGCAGGTGGTCCCTTTGGATGGCTCACATACATATGCATGTGAGCTGGGTGTCTAAGCTTCCCTGATAGCAATGAAGCAGGTTCATACCATGGGGTACAACTGAACAGTTGTTCAGTTGCCTAAGCACAGTGTCTATGCCTACAGTATGAGCAGCAGGCAATGTTTGAGACCCATCTGGAGACCAGATAAGGCACCACCATAAGACATATTGCATGGCATGGGACTCCTTCATATTTTTGTTTTATAAAAAGATTATTTAGTACAAGAGGAATTGTTGTGGCCATGCAGTCCAAAGGAAGTGTCTAAGACTCCCTTTCCATT
Source organism: Netta rufina (assembly GCF_964035555.1). Classification (NCBI taxonomy): domain Eukaryota; kingdom Metazoa; phylum Chordata; class Aves; order Anseriformes; family Anatidae; genus Netta; species Netta rufina. Next base: position 112,056,371 of record NC_140125.1, read on the forward strand.
TTATATAGGCTATAGTAAAATGGTTGAGTGGTAATGAGCAGCTGTCAAAACCTACTTAGCCTATTTACTCAGGCTCTGGTGAAATTATCCTTTTTTGTATATTGGCATTTTGTAACAACTTCTCCCATTACTTTTACATTTGCCCAGTGCCTTCTGGATTTGGCTTCTTCAGCAAAAATATGACTTTCCATTGCAGCAAGTGGGTGGCTTGCTTTGGATTACCTTTTGAATGCTGACACAATCTATTTGGTATTCCTCATTATATGTTTGATAACTACCATAATGGACATAGTCCATTATATAGACATAATGTCTATATTCTAAGGGGTCTATAATATACAAGACTAAAGAAACAAGACTGTGTGGCTGTTCAGTTTAGTTACTACGCCTCTAGGTAGAGAGGTGAATCTATAGAAATTCAGCAAAATGCAACACTGGAAAATATGACATATTTCTTATTATGTAAACCTTTAGTGTTTTTATAAACAAGAAAAAAATAATGTCATTTTAATAATATCACTTTCTAACTCCACAAATATTGATAGTATCTCTTTACCTTCTCATCACGTAATCTGTAAGTAATCATAAGCATCTTGAAACTCAAGACCCACTTACTACAGTGTGCATTTTTGCAGAGAAATATAATCTCATTATGCATAAGTCAGTAGTACCTTAAGACATTATTTTTTTCTTTTTCACAGCTGTGAGAGGAGATTTGGAGCCCAAGTATAGAAGTAGAGAAACTCTCAGCTGTTTGTAGCATATCTAGAAGCAGCCAAGCTCAGAAACAAACATTTCTGAGCAGGAACAAGCAGAAATGACTGTTTGCTACAGATTAGGCTTTTTACTTTGCAGGTATCTATAACATATTACTTACCTTGTTAAACTGTACTTTGTGAAAATTCTGCTCTGAGTCACTGATTTAGCCTAATATACTTTAAATGCTTCTCAAGTTCTGCAGCTTCCTTGAAGGAGACAGAATATTTACCTGCCTCAGAAAAAAAGGTTATGAAGCAGATCTTCATGGCCACTGTATGTTTATTAAAATATCTATCTTTTGACATAGATGTTAAATTGTTATTTGAAATGGCAAAATACAAAAATATTTAAGGAAGCCATGGATCCTTCCAACTGATTGCTAGGGCATCCTGACCGCAAATCTGGAACTGCAAGAAACAAGTCATAAACCTCTGGACCTTGGAATTAAGAAATCTGGCACAAAAAGGCAGAGCCTGTCACCCACGGTTAAAAGTTGTGCCTTTTTCACAATTGTATATGCAGAAGCAAAACACTTTTTGTTGAATAAACATTACTTACCTCAAGCAAAAACAACTGATGCTATTGGGAAAGTGTGAAGGACAATGAGGAATAAAATGGAGAAAACTGGATAAAAATGTGGAAAAGAAGTACATGAGAAACAACCAGATTCTTTGACCAGCAGGCTTCATTTAATTTGTTACCTTATTCCACGCTGTCTAATGCCAATTTGTGAGGTAAAATTGAGAGTAAGATACAATGGAGAGCCTCAGTAAAAAAGACATAAAAGGAAAAGGAGAATAAAAGAAACCAGACAAAAATGAACATGAAGAAAAAGAAATTGGAATATATAGTGCTAATAGGAAAGGACAAAAAGTAGGAAACAGGGAAGGGCGAAAAATCACATAGGATTGTACAGAAACGTAAGGAAGATAGTAAGTAAGAAAGCAAAGAGAAACTGAAAGAGGAAAAGAGATAATAAGAAATAGGGCAGGTTTTAATGTTCTGGGGTGTAAGTGAGTTAAAAACAATGCATATAGCAAAAAGTTGGTAAGGTAGCATAAAAAAATGAAATGGAATATCTGAATACAGAAGAGTAAAGAATAATTGAGCAAAAGTACTAGAATTAGAACTTGCTTGAAGGCCCATAAGTAGGAGCAAATAGCATAGACAAACATACCAAATTGCCAGAATATTTGAGTGGGACGGCACTAGCTAAGTGTCAGTCCCTTCTGATGGTGCTGTCATCCTTGCTCCCACCTGTGAAGTGCAATTTGGAAAATTAAGTTTCAGAAATACCCCATTGCGATTATTCCTCATTACTAGTGGCTTTATCTGAATCATTTTCCTGTGTATTGCCACACTGATAAGATAAACCGGTTTAAGTAAGCCTGCCAGATAGTCTTCTGTCTCTGATATTCTGTGCCTTATGCAGAGAGAAGCTGCTTTGGAGAAGACTAACAAAAAGGGAAAAAATATGCCAGTGACTGTATTCACTGCATATACTTTCTTACTGAATTCCTATGAAAGAAAGAAAAAAGGGATAGGATAGACCTGAGATTGATGTTGGAACCCTTCTTATTTTTTTTCTGCTAAAAAATACAATAAAAATTAAAAAAAAAAAATGGAGTAGCAATTAATATCAGGCAGCATTAGGCAAATGGTAAAACACATCTGTAGGTAGGAAGAGCAAAAACTAATTCTAGTGTGAAAAGTAATTCCTCTAAACAGGAAATCCCGTGGAGAGAAATACCATTGTTCATAAATTGTTTCTCCTTCTGGGCTAATTAAAAAACATTTTTTGTAGTGCAGTCAGGCCTTGGCTGGCTGGGATACAAAATCCAGTCATGTGAGGTTTGATGAATTAAAGTCACAGTTTTTCTTGTCTATCTGGCTTGCAAAATTTTCCCCATGTTTCTTTTATTAAAAAAAAAAAAAAAAAAAAAAAAGCTTTCTTTTTGTAATATTTTGTTTTGTTTTAAGTTGATAGCAATGAAATGTTTTGGTGAGTGTCTATGCTGTCTTTTATCACTGATTCCAGCCAATAAACTATGTATGACTTCAACAGATGTTTCTTCTACTTCGGACAATAAGATGTTTTGAAGTCTTCAGAAGCAAATTAAAGTAAGAAGGAGAAGTCTAGAGAGTCGTATGGAAATGAGAGCCATTTTTCCATGCAGATGTAAACAAAAAAATAACCTTTGATGTCCTACTTGAGCCTAATAATAAAAAGCAGAAAGATATTCAGGTAAAGACATAACTGTGCGTAGGAAGGAAACAGCTACAACATTCACAATTAGTCACAGTTCATGTTCTATCTGTAGTTTAGATACACCATGCCAGATTTTCCTTTGGTGTAAGTGTAGCTCCTTTGACTTTGATAAAACTAGACTGACTGTTTTATATCAGGTGAGGATCAGCCCTTCTGAGTCATGTTGTGAACAAGAAGAAAAGAAGGGATGAAGCTTGAAGAAGGATTAAAAGATGTCTGGTTTTTATCTCATTTAAATTCTCATTGCTTTTCCAAAGCATCAGGAAGGCTTTTGTATTTTGTGGTGTCACATGCATTATTATTAAAAGTACCTGCAACATAAGTCTCCTTCAAGTAGAAATTATTTCAGTTCAGATGTCAGTTATGTATTGAGATACATATACATTTATCGTATTTCCTTCTATTTTCCTAGTTGGGCTTAGCCCAATGCTTTCCCATGGTTATCTACTTCTGTAAGATTGTAGGCTTGGAGTACCTCTGATGCTGTTTAATCATCTTACATAAAAATTTAGAAGTAACAGAATGTAAAAGAAGAGTTTTCATTTTTATTTTTTTAAATGTAGAGATTTGGAAAAAATCTCCAAATCCTGGACTCAGTGATTGTAGGACGTAGACATGAAACTACACAAAACTTTTGTATTTCTAGCTTCACTAGTTGTAGGATTTTGTCTATGAGAACACAAAACTGCAAAATATCATTTAGTGAGACTGATATCTGGGAAATGTAGCACCATATGTGACGTGACTAGTCATCCTCCAGAGAGCTGTGGGAGGACATTTAGGGAGAAGGTGAAATGGATTTGGTGGTCAATTATTCAAAGGCAAATTTCTGTACTGCAGAGCTCCCTCCAAACGTCCAAGTATTTCTACCAGCTAATGGATATTGGATCAGATCCCAAATAGGGATGGTACAATGGTGTTAGACTATATGGATGGAATTCATGAGATATCATATGTGAGATCCCCTCTGGTTTTCTGTTACTTAAAGATGTGCCTTTTCCATAGGTTCTGTTTAATACCTGTCAGCCTCATGCAGAAATTTTAGATATCCAAAATGGCACCTCAGTTGGCTTCTAACACCTGGATCCCACCATAAGTTCTTGATTCATTAGCCAGCTGCTGCTACAGAAGGCCTGTGCCCTCCCCACCTCTCCCAAATCTTATAATTCATCACCACGTGGTCATCTCAGGCACAGCAGGGACTCTGAAGTGACACTAAATACTGACGTGGAGGCGAATGGATAGAGTCTTAGATGTCAGCACCTAATTCAGCTTTATGAAGGTCTCTGTTTTCAGTGGAGGGGAAGGCTTACTTCATCTGTGCTGTTCTACACATCTCTACTAGGATGGGACGAATAGATGGTACTCTCAGAGGACCCTCCTGTATCCCAGTCGCAGCGGATGCCTTTCCTTAAGGGACTGAATCTTACAGGAGGTGTTTCAGGTGAATTGCTCTTTCAGTGCTGCTGACTGTACCTCTAAAACTCCAGTAACTGTACTGGAAATTCAGATTATAATACAATCTACTGAATATAGTGGGTATGTAATTTTCCTGACTGGGCTCCAACTGGTGCTCCAGAAGAGTATAATTAGTACACTGTAGCTGCCAGCTCCATGGGTACACTGGTATCCAGCACCTCAACCCAAGTCTCACCCAAATTTGAGTGACTGAATTAACTCCCTAGCATTTAATTTTTTTTTGAAATAAAAGTACATAAGGATTTTATTTTTTCACTGTATTACTTTAGAATGATTTTGGCTGACACTGAAATGGTATCACTTAGTGTTGTTAATAATGAAACTTTCCAGAAGATGATATAAAAAAATGATCCTGCAGTTCCCACGTGCATGATATGTAAAAATTACTCATCAGGTAATCAAATTGAGTCCAGTAGCACTGGAATACAACATAGTGGATTTTTATTTATCTATCTATTTATTTATTTATTTTATTCAGAAAAACTATTGCTTTCCATAATTTTAGAATTTAAGTGACTGAAACTTGAAAGTGCATTTTTGGTGAATTTTGGAGATACCTTTCAAGTAGAAAAAGTTTCCACTCTTTTAATCATATCTCCAAAAGAAAGTCTTACTATTACTACATTTATTTTTTTATCTTTTTATTTTCTTTGTATAGCATTAAAAGCAGCAACCGAATTTGTGAAATTAAATGAAACCCAATTCTTTGGTCTGATTGAATCATTTTTCTTCAACCAGAAAGAAATTTCAATTTTTTTGAATAAGTGGAGTTCTGGAGAAATATATGTGGAGTTAATCTGAAGTTTTTGGTTTGTCCATTGAACTGAATTAATCACGTACCCTCAAAACATCAGAACAGATCCCTCTTTCTAAATGACATGTTAAACAGACCTGTTTTTGTTTTATCCCTTTCTTTTCTATCCGTTGGTGGATGAATGTTTAAGACTTAGTATATAAACCTATAGCTTATAAGTTTTCAGAATTTTACACAAATCCAAATCAAACAGCATTAGTTAATATTTGATTGCAGTAAAATATCGCTAAAATGCTATGCAGGTGTACTGTCTGGAGAGATGCCAGAGAAAATACTTGAAAACTTGTACAGTGAAATCACAAGAATTTGCAAATGATGATGGGTCGTGCTTTTAATTATACAAAGAGGCATGCATATAAGCAGGCAAAGAGGTTTTAATCTTGGCCAAGTGAGTCTGAGGAAATGCCATCTTGTTTTAAATGTTCTGTAGGTCACAAATCTTCTTGACCTTTTTGCTTTTCTTTTTAATAATTCAGATTGTTACCAGCACCCTTTTAACAAACAACAGTTGCTGTCTTTAAGGTAAAGCTCTTCCTGAAGCAGGAGAAGTACTGTCTGTGGACTACACAGGTATAGGACTCTGAAACAGTCTGAATGTTTACTGAATTTATTTGAATAACTTTGTCCCATAAATTTGGCTCATATAGAAAGGCATATGGGTTTAATCCTCCACTTCAGTACAACAGTTTTACACTGGTGTAACTTCGTTAGAGTTGCAACGGTGTACAGTTGGAATAACAAAGTGGCGAATCAGACCCACATGTGTTTCATATCCCCTGAGAGTTGTATATCACATGCTTCTCAGATACGGTGCATATGGAGTGGCATGTAATATTTGTGGGACAGATACTATATCACGTAAGTTCATGTGGGCCAATGTATTATCACATTTGTATTGGATAATGCATGTACTATACAGGTTCAACCTGAAAGGGGAGGAAAATTACTATGAAATCATGCAAAATCTGCAGTTGGAATAAACAAGAAGTGCTTACAGCTCTGGATGTGTTCAGGTGTTTCAGATAAGGAGACAAAGCTCCAGCCCAGTTGTCAGAGATGGCTCACCTCTACAGGGACACCAGTGACTGAATCCAGTACTGATTTTCACTGCATGTAGTGAAGTGAAGAGCCTTTCTTATGGAAGACCATCACTGCTTCCAAAAACTATCTGAATGGGGGTTTGAGTTTTTTTTGTCTGTTTTTTGTTTTGTTAAAACCCCAACCCAAGACTGTTTATATTACAAGATCTGATGGGACCATAGCACAAGGCAACAAGATTTGACTAACAGCTGTAGAAAAACACTGCAGAGTCCTGATCTGTGTACAAGATTCACAGCATATGTTAAATAGTTATTGTGTACAATGGAATGAATTTAATTGTATTTAGCCATGCTGTAATTTGCGAACCAATTGTTAAAACATGCTGCAGGATGTCAAACTCATATTTTTAATAAGCTGGGCAAACTATCAAGTGGTCAATGTTCTTGTGCTTCAGCCTTTTTTGATTAGTTGCCTTGCAGGCGGATTTGGACAGTTATATGGAAACAATACAGGGATGAACAAAGAAGGAACTGGAGTGATAATTTGAGAGAGTAACTGGGAAATTGGTCAAAGGAGAAAAAAGCATGATGTAGATGGTTCACGGCATGTTGCTTTTTATCCTGTTCACTTAAAAACAATGTGCTGTAATTTATGAGTAGGCAGACCTAGTTAATCCTTGCTTGGTTTATGTAGATGCTTGGGTGTCCAAAAGCCCTAAATCAGTTTTATAGTATGCATTACATGTACTGTTGACTGGCTGACCTGAATAAAATGAAGTTTACAAACTGGTCTTGATTAACCATGTCTGAATGTAGACATTTAGCCTATTATTAAATTTAGAAGCCATTGGTTTATATTTTGTTTTATTGCTAATCATCTTTTACATTACTGTCAGAGTTTCCATAATGTCCAATTAAAAAACAAACATTGTGCACAGATAAATAAAAGCTTTCCAAACTTGTGAGAATAGTGAAGTCTCTATTTGGCTAGCACCCATTGAACTGCATTGTATTACTATGGAAGAATTACTGCCAGGGACAAAAGACACTTGAGCCTCTTCTCTCTACAGCAGCCTGGATGGAAGGTCTGTGAGTTTGACCAACACTGCTCCGCTGCATTTAGTTATAACAACAAAAACTACTGGAAGAGCACCTGCCCTGGCCGTTCAGTCTGATATGAGAGCATTATCCTTGAAATTTTGTATGTGTTCACTTCAGTATTTCTGTTTGGAGGATTAAAGGCACTCAAAGGACATTGAATAATTAGACCTAGGTGCATTGGCTCAGTCTCCACTAATTCAACAGGCAGGGCTGGTGCGTGGGCCCAGGCATTGCCATGTGATTGCCCATACAGTTTGTCAGGACACAGGATATAGTGTGCTTTTCACTTGTGCCAAGAAACTGTCTTCCAGGTGATGCATGCAGAAAGACTGACTTCTCTTGGAAGTAAGATGATTCAGTTGTATGGATGAAAGCTGTACCACATCAGTTTGGCAGAGAAGGATTCGTGGTTCATTGTCATTGCTGCTGAAAATGTTGCTGTTAAGATGCACTCTGCAGAGAGACATGACTACTGTTCGTGATGGATGTACTACCTCAGAGAAGACCCTAAACAATCTGTATGTTTGCCTCTGTGAAAAGGGAAAACGTAGACTCTGAACAGCTATTACACTTCTGGATGCTTACTGAATGCCTAACTTCCATCTGAAATCTATTGTTTCTGGTTCTATGCTTTGGAAATGGCAACTTGTTAAGATATCAAATATCTTAATATACATTACCAGCAAAAATACAAACTATAGATTAAAATCTGTTTTGCATTGAACCTGTGGGACTGAAGAGTTCCACTCCAACTTCAACTCCAACATTTTTTCTGAGTATGTGAAAGTGCTAGGAGGGATCATTTGCTAACAGAGACTGACCTCCCAGTATCTAAAGTTGATTTCCAGTTTCCATTGCAGAGGAAGTATCTGAATATTTTCCCTATACAAGTAGTCAGAAGAGAAACAAAGCAAACCATGATGTGCTAACAGTTAAGGGAACATCCAGCTAGAATTGAGAGGGGAAGATGATAGCATGCTCATCACATGCACATTTCACACAGAGTTGACAGTCTTATGGCAGGTACCTTCACAGCCACTGTCCTGGCCTGATTTCACATCTGTAGCTGTGAAAGAGGGATACTTACATTCATAGGAAGGTGGTAAAAGAATCATTCATTGTCTGTTCCCCAGATCCTCTGCTGATTGAAATTTTTCAGACCTTTGTAAGTATTGTTTGCAGTTCCCTTGAGACATACATAGGAATGCAGTCCTTGTTGCCTGCAGCCTTCTCTCCCTCAGCTGAGACACAGCCTGTGTATCTTAGAGCAAGTTCCTGGTAACAGCCCACCCCTTCCAGCTTCTTGACGTCCACAAAATAAGTGTTCCATCTCATAAAAGAGGTCAAAGCTCCAAGAGGAGGCATCACAATGAGGTTTTTGCCTTACTGTAGCCTGAAGTCTGCAGAGCTTATGTGATGGAAGTTGGGAACACACTTCTTCCCCAATAGAATCATAGAATCATTAAGGTTGGAAAAAATTGCTATTTCCTTATCACTGCACCTGCTGAGTACAAACAGGGCCTATTCCTGCAAACAGAAGAAACATGAATGCTGCAAGAATAAAAAGTACTGTTTTCCATCTGAGTATCCAGTAAAATAGACCTACCTTTGCCATCCACTTATGTCCTATCCATCAACCCATTAATGGAAGCTACAGGGATAACGGAGGTCTCCCATTTCTTCTTCTCTGGGGAACAGTCAATAGTTATGTTATCTGAGTAGACAAATATTCTGGATGCAAAATGGACAGATGGATAAATGACTGGGGAAAAAAATCTATATTCAATGGACTTTAGGAAGATTAGAAAAATACTAGAATCATAGAATCATAGAATATGCCAAGTTAGAAGGGACCCATAAGGATCATCGAGTCCAACTCCTGGCACCACACAAGTCTACCCAAAAATTCACACCATATGACTAAGAGCACAGTCCAAACTCCAACAGGCTTGGTGCTGTGACTACATCCCTGGGGAGCCTGTTCCAGTGCATGACCACCCTCTCAGTGAAGCACATCTTCCTGAGATCCATCCTGTTGCAGCTTGACACCATTCCCACGGGTCCGATCACAGACCGGCACCTGCCCCTCCACTCCCCCTTGTGAGGAAGCTGTAGGCCACAATGAGGTCTCCCCTCAGCCTTGTCCAGGCTGAACAGGCCAAGGGGCCTCAGCCACTCCTCATACGTCTTCCCCTCTAGGCTCTTCACCATTTTGTAGCCCTACTAGAGAAACCATATTTTTGTAGAGGGGTCAAAACTGGAACTGATGAATACTTTCACTGTAATAGAAGCAAGTTCATTGCATCTCTGCCCATATAGGTTTTATTTATTTATTTATTTATTTATTTATTTATTTATTTATTACCTTAACATCTTGGCAGAAGATTGTTGAACAATTGTGTCAAGAAGTTCAACTTCTTTGCATAGGATTTTTTTCCTGAAAAATATGAAAATCGAGGTTTACTGTGCTTGCCTGTCTGAAATACATTTTACTGTATAAGAATGACAAGTGAATTTAAAAATAAATGAATTGCTATTATCATGAACTGCAATAAGTCCATCCTATAAAGTTTACAGAGTTCGTGGCCATAATAATGTCATGATATTAAATATAATTTTATCATTTTGTATGTATATGATGAATTTCAAAAATGTATCTGTTCTTGGGCATGATACCTTGTGGTTGGTTAACCTATGATTACAAGAAGAGTGTTGATTTGAAGATATTAAGAGGACAAAAAGTCATCACTTTGCCATGTAATTTGTACCAGTGAATACTGTTAAAAAAAGAGTACTTTCTCCTGATTTCAGTTTTCTGACTTAAGCTTGCATTTGTTTGTACATAGGTCTGTTGTCCAACAAGAGCTTACATGTTAGAAGAGCTTGGTGTTCCAAAAGTTCCCTTTTGACCTTGGGGTTGGGAACTTCTGAAATATTTTTTGAGACATTAGCAATGATATCTAGTAAAATAAATCTTATAAAAGTTACAAAACTCATAGAAAGAGAGTGGGATCATTCTCAGAAGTTCAGCTGTAGCTCAGTTATAGCAAATTAGTATCTGCGCCAAATTAAAATTCACCGAATAAATCGCAAATGGAGCAAATCCCTTTTCCATTCATGAGAGTACAAGCAGCAGTGGGGAAAGGAGCATGATCTGACAGATTTGATTACTGTGCGGTGGGCCTGAAAGTCATAACTGTGTATTCTGAAGACTTATATATGATGGGGTGATGTCAAAACACCTGGGTGGAGTTCTGTCAGCTCCTCGTCTGCTGTTTGTGTGGTTCCTGCGTGGCTGTTAGAGACCGTATGGCATGTCGTTTTTAATAAAAGAAATGAGTGAAGGGAATGAGGCAATTGCAGAGCCTCAATTTTCGGCTGAAAGCAGGTCCTTTGCAAATGATCGGATAATTAAAAATATGATTGTGGCTAATCCATGTTGACATTTTTATAGCCTTTACATGAAACAACCTTTAAGGGTATGGTGGAATAGAGAGATAAGATTGAATGGGAGGACCACTGGCAGTTGATCACAGAAAAAGAAGGTATCATATGAAGAAAATGCTAGTTTAAACTGAGGATAAGAAAATAAACCGAATGCCTAAAAATAAACATCAATGGGAATCTCCTACATGGAAAATCACTGCTAAAGTAATTGTATACATAAAGATGAATCCATAGCAACAAGCAGTAAGATGTCCCAGGGACGGCTGAAGCGTGGAGTTGTACACCCTTGGGGAAATGGAGGCTGGCAGAGTGGGCAGAAGTGAGGACAGTACTTTGTCTGTGTGTCTAAGCTTCTGCACTTAATACAGCCGCTGCTGGCATGCTCTGTCCATTCCCCGTGTCCACATTTATAAAGCTAAAACAATGAAGAACCAAAAGAATGGTTCACAGTTTGGAAAATAAAACATAAAGGAGTTCTGCGGTATATAAACCAAACTGACAGATTTATTAAAACACAACTGTGTCAACAGAGAGCAAAATATTTAATATTCCAGCATTCTTCAGTGTAGCAAAGAAATACATAAAAGGATACAATAGCACAGAATTTGAAGACCAAGAAAAAGTTCTTCACTGCAAGGGTGGTGAGGCAGAGGAACAGGTTGCCCAGAGAAGCAGTGGATGCTCCATCTCTGAAGGTATTCAAGGCCAAGTTGGATGGGGCTTTGGGCAACCTGATCTAGGGGGTGGCATCCCTGCCTATGGCAGGGGGTTGGAGTTAGAAGATCTTTAAGGTCCCTTCCAACCTGAGCCATTCTATGATCCTATGAAAAAGAAGAAATACGTTGTTTCATTTTCACAGTGATACAATTTCCAGTGAGTATTGTGCAGTGAGGATGTAATGGATTTACCATCATGTAAAATAAACAAAGAAATAATGGAACTCTTCCTAGCAGGTAAACTCTAGCTATCTGTTGATAAACTATGAGGCTTGGTAAACTTATCTGTTCCTGAATAGCCTGTGCTATTCAACAGCCAAATCATTAATACCATGCATTGAAAATGATGGATTCTTTATGTATTGCTCATGCAATTACATTAAGACACTCAAAGACAACCAGACAGGCAGTCTAAAGTTCAAAGCAGGATGTTAACACAGGTTGTTTCTAACCAGTATTGTTGCTGTGAGCTTGTAATGGCTTGTGTACATTGCATAAGAACAGTGTAACACCTTTATCTGTAACATCAAGAACTATATGAAAATATAAACAATAGATAAAGGACTCTCAAACTTTGGAGGCTGTTTTTGTTGTATTTGCTTGCCCCCCCCAAAAAACATTAAATTATTCCTAGAGAATAATTTAATATATGGAGAGATTTCCTCAGCTGCCCATTACTGGCTCTTTTAGTGGATGGTACCTGGAATGCTTGATGCTGTGCTTACATGCTCTCCCTTTTACCTCTTCCTGCAAATTTGGCCAGGCTCTCATTCCGACCAGGGAACTTGATGTCACTAAAATATTAAAAGCAAAACAGGCCATAGTCTCTCTGGGTTGAATTTGGGCTGGTAATTCATAGCAGTAGTTGGTGGGAATTTGCCATGAGTCACCTATACAGAATCTGAACTGTCACAGGGCATAATGATGAAAAAAGGGAAAACAAATCAGAGAAGTTATTCTTTATAGAAGAGGTAATGCAGTTCTGAAATGTGCTGCTCCAGGAAATGGTGGAGGCAGTGTCAGTGGGTTCAAAAATGAATTAGTAAAATTAATGGACAACATGCCACTAACAGGTATTAAAAGGACAAGAGTGGTATGTATTCTCTGGCATCCTTCATGTGATGGCTATGGGTTATGGGAGTTTTTGAAGGGAATGTACTACCAAAAAAAAAAAAAAAGAAAAAAAGGGCCTTTGTATGTCTTCTTTTGCCACCTCTGGAGACAGAATGATGGGTTGGGTGGTCTCAGGGCAAGTTCTTTGCTTCAGGAATTCAAGAAAAAAATAGTGAGGCAGCACTCATATTGAACAAAATTCTGCTCCCAATATAAATCCAGAGGAAACCCTGAACACCAGCAGAGGTGAACTAATTGTATATTTATTGAAGACTGCAGAATATAAATCAGCATATTGAAATTTCAAAGAATATAAAATAAATATGACACAAAATATCCCAAATTGGGAAAAAAGAAACAAAAAAACAAACAAACAAAGCAAACCAAACAAAAAAACAACAAACCAACAACCCTTTGAGGAAACCTTGTTTATATTCCTTTAGAATGAATAATGTCTAAATGCATAATATTCTCCTTATTTTTTCATGATAAGAAAAAGAAATAATGGGCAATTCCTCATCTTTGTAAACTGACAGAGGTCACCTGAATTCAGTGTAAATATTCCATTATGCACAAACTGAGCAGCTGACTTAAAATTTGTAAGTCCATGACTCTACGTATTACCTCTCAAAAGTAGTAATCAACTACTGAGCTAACCCTGAAATCATGGAAACTTTGACAAAGGGTGGAGCCCAAGAAATTTAAGTGAATTAGTCTCATTTCATGTGGAAAATTGGAGAGAAATATGCATACATTAAGGAAATATGCAAGCTAATGTTCTAGATGTTTATTGTTTCCATGTGTTTATTTCTAAATAGATGTCCTGGTTTCAGTTAGCACAGAATTAATTTTCTTCCTAGTAGCTGGTGGAATGCTGTGTTTTGGCTTAGAATGAGAAGAGTGCTGATAACACCCCGATGCTTTAATTGTTGCAGAGCAGTGCTTATACTAAGCCAAGGACATCTCAGCCTTTGCTCTGTCCTGCCAACGGGCAGGCTGGGGGGTGCAGTAAGAGCTGGGAGGGGACAGACCCAGGACAGGTGACCCAAACTAGCCAAAGGGGTATTCCATACCATCTGACGTCATGCTAAACAATATATAGGGGTGGCTAGCCGGGGGGAGGGGGCCGGACTGCTCGGGGTTAGGCTGGAAAGGCTGGAGATGCTGGGGCCTGGCTCATGCCTATCGAGCTGCCATTGATACTGCTGTCAACTTAGTGACAGACCCTGCGGCCACTCCAAACCCTGTGACAGATCCAACGGCCACTGTGACCCCTACGGTGGATTCTGCAGCCGCTCCAGTCCCAGCTCCTGCAGCCGCTCCAGTCCCAGCTCCTGCAGCCGCTCCAGTCCCAGCTCCTGCAGCTGCTCCAGTCCCAGTTCCTGCAGTCGCTCCAGTTCCAGCTCCGGCCGCTACTCCAGTCCCAGTTCCTGCAACTGCTCCAGTCCCAGCTTCTGAAGCCGCTCCAGCTCCAGCTCCTGAAGCCGCTCCAGCTCCAGCTCCTACTGCTGCTCCAGTCCCAGCTCCTGCAACTGCTCCAGCTCCAGCTCCAGCTCCTGTAGCCGCTACAGCTCCGGTTCCTGCAACTGCTCCAGCTCCTGTAGCCGCTCCAGCTCCTGTGGCCGTGTCAGAGAAACGAGCTGTAGCAGTGCAAGTTGACCCTGCAGAGGGCATTCCAACCCCTGTGGCAGACCCTGTAACAAAGTCAGAGAAACGAGCAGTAGCAGTGCAAGCTGCCCCTGTAGAGAAGGTGAAAATATGGTACAGAAATTCAAGTCGTTTAGAACGCAGAGAGTCTTCTGCCAATCCAGGTAAGGCTTCTGCCAAAACTAAGTATAGAGATGACGAAGATGATGACGACGCTGGGCCGTCAAGGATTCAGGAGGAGGAAGATGAGGATGCCGAAAGAGCAACAGTAACTACCCGAAGCCTAAACGAGCGCGAGCTACGAGATGTGCGAAAAGATTTTGGTCGCTGTATAGGTGAGCAGCTTGTCACCTGGCTGCTCCGGTGCTGGGACTCTGGAGCCAATTGTGTGGAATTAGACGGCAGGGAAGCCAAGCGGCTGGGATCCCTTGCTCGAGACGCCGGCATTGACAAAGCAATTGCAGATGGAGCACGACCCACCAGCCTCTGGAGGCGTCTCCTCTCAGCTGTGAGGGAAAGGTATCCCTTCAAGGAAGATATTTTATGTCTACCAGGCAAGTGGACCACTATGGAGAAGGGAATCCAGTACCTGAGGGAATTAGCCGTACGGGAAGTGATTTATGAGGATCCAGACCTCAATCAAACATCCACAGATCCAGATGAAGTCAAGTGTACACGACCCATGTGGCGGAAGTTTGTACGGAGTGCACCATCATCATATGCCAGCTCATTGGCAATAATGGCCTGGAAAGAGGATGAGGAACCCACAGTGGGTGAAGCGGCTAAACAACTCCGGCAGTACGAAGAAAGTCTCTCCTCTTCCTTACAGGCCTGCGTCTCAGCTGTGGAGAAACTTTCTGAAAAGGTTCACCAACTTGAAGAGAATCTATTGTCCTCCCCACCTGAACCAACCAGTGCCCACCGACCAAAGGAGAACACTTGGGAGAAACTTTCAGAAAAGGTTCACCAACTTGAAGAGAGATTATTCTCCTTCGCACCTGTACAAAGCAGTGTCTCAGCTGTCAGGGGTAGGCGTTCACCCACACAAGGAAGACGATATGGTGGGTACTCACCCCGTGCCACCCTGTGGTTTTACTTACGAGACCATGGAGAGGACATGAGAAAGTGGGATGGAAAATCTACCGCGACCCTAGAGGCACGGGTACGTGAGTTGCAAAAGAAAACAATCAGGAAAAAGGGATTCTCCGAAAAGTTTGCTGCTCCAACTTCCAGCAGACAGTCCTTCAAACACAGAAACGAGGAAGATTCTGACCAGGATTAGGGGGGCCCTGCCTCCAGCCAGGGGGAGGAAAGGGACAATCGAGTTTATTGGACTGTGTGGATTCGATGGCCTGGCACATCACGCGCACAGAAGTATAAGGCTTTAGTAGACACCGGTGCACAATGTACTATAATGCCATCGAGCTATAAAGGACCAGAGCCCATCTATATTTGTGGAGTGACAGGGGGATCTCAGCAGTTGACTGTATTGGAGGCTGAAGTGAGTCTGACTGGGAATGAGTGGGAAAAGCACCGCATTGTGACTGGTCCGGATGCTCCATAATTTAAGAAACTCACTTTGGACATATGGAAAAAATATGGAACAAAATCTGACTTAAAAATAGAGAGGTAAAGCTAAAATGAGAAACTCGTTGAGCTTTTTCTTCAGTTCTTTCCATCTGCAGGGGGGATCTTTAATGGCAAGTTCCTGAGGCCACTGACATTACCGATCAGTGCACTGATCATGTCTGTGCTTTCTGTTTCCCCTCTCCCCTTCCCTTCACCCTTCCATCCCCTCTCCTTCTCTTTCCTGTCCCCCTTTCTTCCTTCCCTTGCTGTGTCTCCTCATTCTCTGTGCCACTAGCGCAGAGTCCCCTTGCCTGGCCATCACCTTCCCATTGACCCACCTTGTTTTTTTTTTACTCATACAGCAAAATATTTCATCTTTACAGCGCCTCCAACAGCTCCTCCTCCTCACTGATGTCTACATGCACATGATGGGTACTGGTTTCTGTATCTTCTCTCCTGATTGTTGTCATTACTTTCTCTATCATTACTTCAAAAATCATTCCTTCCTCTTCATCCTGTTTGCAAAATACTACATCAGTCCTGCTTCCTTCTTCTTTTCCTTCACAGCAGCCACTCCTAGTACATTTTCCACTATTTTTTGTCCGTCAATATAGGCAGCAAGAAAGTGGCACAGTTGTATTACACAAGTGCTATCTGTGCCTTTTGGTCCTCCTTGGCTGTAACCGAGGTCTTTTTTAGAATCTCTAGTCTCATGTTTAGGCCATTCAATGTCTCAGAAGTGAGAAGTTTCCTCCACAGCTGAAGAGAGAGGGTCATTTAACTTCTCTTGTGGCTACTCCATGTGGAAATCCGCCTCTATGCTTTCTTGTCAGTCAGGTGGTGTAATCCCATACTTGTGGTACTGAAGAGGATCTTTGCTCAAACAAAGTAATGACTTGAGTTCATTTATTATGAGTGGGTACTCTCAATAATAATAATAAACTCATAAAAATCCACCTAGAGGAATTTAAAATCTGGATACAAGACAAGAGACATTATCTATAGGGGAGAACAGAAAAATTATAAAACCTTTCTGGTCATCTTGACAAATGGTGATCTCAGCACTCTAGCACTCTCCCAGGCGTTAAGTGTTTTGCAGACATCATGGAAAATACTGGGTGGAAACAAAACTCCTGTTTGTTATTATAAACAGAATGTTCAGAAATCTTTTTGTGGTCTGCTACAATTGTAGAGCAATCCATTTAAAATGGACTGATACCATGTTTCCTCATTGTGTAGCAATGGGATGAGTAACTTAATACAGATAAGTAGAGCACTGGGGTTGTGAGCTTTGTCTGGCAAAAAAAAAAAAAAGTGAGATGCACCAGAAAAAGGCTTACTGAGCAAAATGTAGCTTTGTTGATACATAGACACTGGGACAAGGACTGTAATTAACACCATGCTATGACATAGACATGGTATTATAAAAAGAAATGTATTTTAATATATGAAATAGGGACTCTAGATAATTTTTTTTAGGAAGTGAGCTGCATTTGCTCTAAACAGTGAGATCTTTGAAATGCCTGGGACCTTGGTCTCAGACTGCAGGCTCCCTGCACAGAGGGGAAAGGGATGTGGTAGAGGCAGATACCTGGAGAGCTGGGCTTGTTTCTTCTGCCACTATCACAGCATTATTGGAGGGGCCAAGGTAGCAACTCATGCCGCCAGATCAACAGGCATGTTATTACCTCTTCCTGCTCAGCCTTCTCTGTTTTTCTTGCTAACATGGGTCTTCTGCTTCCATGAGATGTATCTTCAAAGGGATAAAACTCCACGGGACAGCACCCTAATGCAACCAAATAGCAATTTTCTGACAATACTTTTTTTTTTTTTTTGAAAGGAATCTGTTTACATGTTCTGTTTCACTTCTGCATTTAAGAAGCAACAGTTTTTAGCTTAATATTAATTTTCACTGCTTGGGAAAATGTTCTAGGTAATCAAAGGAAAAGTAAAATATTTCAATATAGAATACAGACTTTTTAAATTTATTTATTTTTTTCAGTGTTTAAATTCCTGAGCAGGAACACATACAGCCTAAGTGACACAATAGTGAAACTACTAGACTCAGTTCAGACATCTCTCTTCACAACTCAATAAAAAACCTGAAACACTGGAGTACTGAAGGAGTTAACAGCAGGAGTTAAAGGTCTGCTTAGTTATAGGTGTCTAAGATAAATTCCAAAATAACACAAAGCTGTCTACAATGCAACTGATGTAGAATATATGAATATAAGAATGATAATCCAGAATGTTATAAGGTCCTTAATATTGTGGTAAAAGGTTTATGTACCTAAAGTTCTGCTGCAGCATGTGCTTTAAAGCACCATTTGCTGCAGCTGAATGTTTTGAAACCATGATCCTGGAAGGCTGTACAGCTTTTACAGCAGTAAACAAGTTGTGGAGCCCAAGCTGCCTGATCCATAGGCAATATTATACCCAATATGGAGCACAACAGCCACAGCTCCATTTAAAATAAAAGGTCGAGGGAGAAGATGGGAAATTCAGATCAGCAGCTTCTGCTTTTGCTTCCCAGGGCTGTGGGTCGCCCAGCAGATTACACAATCAGATTGGTTAAGTGTCTGCCTGGCCCCATGAATCTTGGATTCTTGGCTGTGTTGCAGAACAGATTTCAACACCTTCCCCCTTCCCTCCCCATGTGCACACATTTGCACAAAAAAGCATGGTGCATGCTTGCTGTGCAGGGCACTGGGAAATGGGAGCTGTGGGTTTGGGCTCTCTTTAGCTGAAGCTGGAGCTGATCTCCAGATATGTCTCCTGCTTCTGTGCTCTCCTTGTGAGGGTCCAGGCTGTGAAAATGAACAGTGTCGTGAAAATTAACTTCAAGGTTGTTTCAAAATGAGTGAGGCAGGCATGCTGCTACGCCTCTTATCAGGAACGGGTGAATCTGTATTTGTGAAGGAGTGAATCTAACCTTGATAAGTTGGAGTGACATCAGAACCGAGTTAATAGCTTCAAAATAAATTGCCTAGGAAAGAAAGCTAGTGTTGTATAGGCTGTGTGACCTGTGGAGCTTGCCACGCATGGCTGCGTGGTGTAGTGCAACATATGAACGCAGTTATCGACTGATAGAGTTCTGATTAGCATGGTTGACATCAACCTATGGCTGAACTGGTTCTTCAAACATTGCAAAAGTAGTCCTGGGTTGTCTAGTAGGTCTGGGTTGTCAAGTGCTTTTCAGAGATCCAACAAAAGCAGGAACAAAGCACCGATAATTGTTACCATGTTTATTTGATGTTTCTTAGTTCCATAAAGTAATTATGTTCCAATGAAAAAATACTTGTGTAAAATATGTGAATTTAGGATTAAGATGGCAGTGTCATCAGTACAACTGCCGCAAGGTAAAGCAAGTACAAAATATGGCAGACAATCCAAGTGCAGAGAGTAGGCAGATGGCAACTATTTCTTCTGTTCAGTCCCCATTTCTCTTCCTGTCCTTGACTCCCCATCCTCCTCTTTCTCTTTTCATTCCTCTGATTAGGAACACAAAGTCTCATCTTGGATATGCTTTTTAAAATGGCTGGAAAGGGGCAAATACTGGATCAAACGAGATGGCTAATTTATTCTAATCAAATTCAAAACACTTAATTAATGCAAAGTTCAGATTACAGAAGTCAGCCAAGTCTCTGTTTCTGTTGGAACCTCAGCATGTAGATTTCTTTACTGTTTATGATTTCTAACTGCACAAGCCTATCAGGAAAATATTCTTCCTCTCTATTGCCTTTTTTTTTTTTTTTCCCAGATAAAAAAGATAAGAGCTTTGGGGGCAGGGGGGAGGTGTGGGCTTACAAAAACAAGGGGAAAAGTTTAACTAGGAAAGTTCATTACCTTTTTGCTAAGAAGCTAGAAATTGAGCAGCCATTCCTGGCTGTGTCAGAGGTGTTGGTGTCCCCATGGGGGACCTGATGTCCCATATGTGAGCCTACCCTTCGAAGTTCTTACAGGAGACAGAGGCACAGTAAAAGTACCTTGGGAGTGGAGTTAGGAAGAAGTTCCCTTTCACTGTAGAACAGGCAGGAAAAAAGAAGGGAGAAGGAGGCAGTGAGAAGGAATATTGCCTGATACAACACAGCTTGGTTCTTCCCTTTTGTTCTCTGCAGCATAAGGGTAGCCCAGAGGAAGGAGAATGCAATTTAATTTTTGTTTATGTCTCACTGCAAATGCAGACTCTGATTCATCTGCACAACTGTGGAAATCAGTCAAAAGATGCTGACATAAAATATCTCAGCTTTTAATTGAGTTCTGGCTGTCCAAATTCCTTAGGCTTTTTGAAAATCACAGCACGGAGCTCCAACATAATGCTCAGAGATGAACTGAAAGAACTGAAAGGCTAACATGGCTGAGCCTGGCTTATTTAAAGCACAAAAGTCACATAGAAATAATACTTTATGTTAAAAAAAAAAAAAAAAAAAGGAAGAACCAGAGCACCAGAGCAGCAACAGAGCACCTCCCTGCTCTACAGCTGCAAACTCCTTCTCTGACTGATGTCTCCTTTGAGAAATACTGCTGGGCTGTTCCTGCCCACTGCTCCTGGCTAGCTCTGGAGCTGACTCCCTCCAGAGGGCTTCCAGGGATCACTGGGCATTTAACCTTTGTCTCCTGAGCTCGTTTCAACACAGCCCACCTGGATCTTTTAGATGGACCTACATGCAGAAGAGGACTGCAACTGAACTGCCAAATGCCAAAAGAAAAAAAGAAGAAGAAAAAAAAAAGCAAAGCAATCCTTTGCATTCTCAAGTGTTAAATTTGCTTGCCCATTCATGCTGTATATAATATTTCACTAACAGAAGGCTGCCAGGTCAGCAGGACACACTCCTGCCTGAGCACAATGAACCATTACAAGAAGTACAAATTATTACTATTATTTCTTTTGTTTCATAATAAAAAAGAGAGAAACCCATGTGATGCATGACTAATCAAGTTCTTTTGTTTCAAGCAGCACAAGAAACATTTAACGTCCTCAGTCAGCTTTGATATACTGGTTGGTAAACAGCAGTGAGCTGAAAGGCTTGCAGAAGACTGCAGTGATTCAGTTAGGTAGCATCAGATTTACTTAAGGCTTTTTCAGAAGCCCAGAACCCAAAAGAATGTCTGGGAAAGGCTTAATAAGCAGAGGGGCAGAACTGTATTCTTCTGTGATAAATTGAGTACATAATGAGTAATGACAGCGCTTTTTGCTTTTTCTTTTCATTTTGTGTCACAAGTACGCAAAATAATTAACCAAGTCCTCTCAAAAGGGATTTTTCTCAGTGAGCATCACTGATGACTGTATTTTTTCAGCTGCACTGATTCAGAGTATTTTGTATCACCTTTTACAAAGCCAAACAAAGCTTAATGGCATTTCCATTAAATTTCAGTTGAAATACTTCCAAAACAGTTCTTCCATAAAGATAGGCTATTTGTCCTGATACAGCTCTCTGATAAGACTTTATCTGGAATAGCATGTACCGTTCTGGTCAGCATTTTCAAGAAAGCAGAAAAGTCTAGGACAATAAGGGGGATTAAGTTCTTATCAGATGAGATGGAAGTACCAAGCTTACTCAGTGCAGGAAACAGAAACGAGGAGCACGCACTTGCGGTCTGGTAGTATATTTGTAAAGGAAGCATGCACACAAGGAAGACTGTTGGACAGCGTTGGCATGAGAACAAACTGAGATGAAGTGGTCATGAAATCTGACACAGCGAATTGAAAGGGTTCTAAGCATTGTGTTCTTGGATGACATTCTGGTAGTTGTAAAGGGCTTTATGTAGCATAGACCTTGGACAGACCTTGCTCACTTTGTGAAAGAAATTGCATAACATAATTCCCTCTGACAAAAATGGATGTTTCTTTAGGTCACACATTCCCAATGGCAGCAATGTCTTAACGAATGTGTTCTTTACCATCTCTAATCTTCCTCAGCCAGAAATAATGATTTTTAAAGTGGAGCCGGCCAAATGGGAAGGGCAAATATTGACTCTCTCTGCAGAGAACACATTATTAAAAACACAAGAAAATCTGTCTCTCTCACCATGCAACCATTCCATGGTAAACCAAATAAGATCAGGTTGCATTAAGGAAAAAAGAGGAAACTCTGATTTCATGGCTTTGTTTCTCTTCCCATTGGTGTTAATAAGTAATGACTGTGAAATAAATAGAATTATATCAATGAGACCAGAATAAAATCCAGCCTTTTAATGAGAAAAAAAAAAAAAGGAAAAAAGGCTCTCTTTTTTAACTAACCAGTTACTGAAACTGATGAAGTCCTTTAGTCAATTTTATTTAAAATTATAGCAGAAAGATCTTGTTTACAACATAAAAATGTTGAAAAAACTTGCAGTTATTTTCTTGGTGTGATATAAAAGGTTACCAATTTGATCATGTCTTGCTAAAAGCCTGGCATTCCAAAATAAGAATCTTGATGATAGAAGTTCTATTAACTTTCAGCTAATGAAATTAATACTCAGGACTTCAAATTTACATGCCTGTAGCTGGAGAAATCTTAAATAAACCTGAAAAACTGTCAGTTCTTACAGGAGGACTTTGTGACAGTCTCACAACAGATTTTTGTTTTGCTTTGTTTTTATTTTTTAATAACCCTAATTAATTCAAATTGTGAAGCTAATGGTCCTCATAGATACACTCCAGAGCTTTTTCTATTTCACATACACTTTATTTTATTGTATTATATAGGAAAATATTGTTTTCTACCCAAAATGATAAGTAAGATACTTTCTCACATATTGTACCTATACCTATAATTGTATAATAATTATATATGGTTAATATAAGCCATAGATACCTTATCCTGCACCATCCCCTCTAGCAACTATCAAAACAATTGTCACCTTTTATGTGTAATAAAACCATAATTTCCTTTATTCCTTCATGTTAGCATATGTTTCATATGATTTTCTTTCCCCTGCTGTCTGCCTCTGATGATTTGCCAGCCCACCCAGTGCATGGAGGAGGGCGTCACTTTCCATGACAAAACTGAGATGGTTTCATGACACTGCTCTCTAGCTGTGGGTCAGAGAAGGGCTGCATAGATGGATGGATGAGTACCATCATGATAACTGTGGACAGCTTTATTTGACATCTCCTATAATGGTATCTAGGTGGTTTAAGCCCCGTGAAGACTAACCACAGAGACCGCCTGGAGCAGATGGCCAAAACCTGCTCCACAGGAGACAGCTGAAGGGTGTTGTGCAAGGCAGTAGGGTCAGAGTTAATACGGCAACACTTTCCCATGAAGTGACATGCTAATGTGATTTCACGTTAGAGAATGTCCCTTAAGCTCCTAAATCAGGAAGGTGATTTCAAAATTGTCATCAATTACTTGGAAAGATAATAAATCATCTAAATCATTCTTTTCTTCAGGTGTTGCACCACAAGAGTGATGGATCTCTGAAGCCATTATAAAAGTGAAAATGAATTTCATTTAAGGCATAGACGTTAGGTTTCCTAGTTCTGTCCCTGTTCTTTATCCAGAAAAGTCTTCTCCTTCCTCTCACCCATGGCAAAGAAATAGAAAGGTCACTGAAGTGTACGTTAGTATCTTTTATAGTATTATACATTGACTGAGAGTTCAAATATGGAAAGTATTATAGTACTATGCTATGTTGCATGATTAGAAGCACATTTTGCTGGAGATATGATCTGGGTTACCAACAAAATAAGTATGTATAGGATCTGGTTTAACTTAGTTATCCTTTTGTCCTTTTTTTCTGCTTATTGTTATGTAACAGTTGTGATGGTGAAATGCATAATGACTATTCCGGACAGTATGATAGAGCATCATATGGCATTTATATAGGAGAGTAAAGCATATAAACATATGAAAGTCATTTGAAGATACAATTAAACTTCTAAACAAAGAACTTCATAAATATTTCATTTGAAAACTCAGCATCAACCAACTACCTGAGGGCTAAGGGGACTTTTTTTTTAATACAACATAATAAAGATTTAATAAAAATGCTGTTGTTAGAGGTGCAAGTGTGTTAACTCTCTCTGACAGAGGGCCATTAAAATGTATCCTTCAGTCAATTCCTTCTTGCATTTTATTTAAACCAGCAAGGTCCTGTGAGTTTACTGCCTAGGATTATGGTAAACAATAGAAGCAGTATTTACAAGTTATATTGTATTGCATATATCTATATAAACCTTTAATTTAGATAACTCTTTCTTCATCCTAGGGATTTTCTGCTAGTTGGTATGAATTCTGAACTATCTGCATAGTCTGTGATTAGTTTTATTCAAGTCAATCTGTTGATGCACTCAATACGACAGAACAGACTTCATGGTTTTTCTTTCAATGTAGGGCTAATGCTGGATTGTCTGTTTTTCATGACTAAATCCACCATTCCAAAGACATGTCATATTTGCCATTATGTGAAGATTTTAAATCCAGAGTTGATATGATTTTGAATCATGTTCTGTAGCAAATAAAATAATTATGTGAGTAATGCAGAAACTGTGGTGGGAAATTTATAGTCTGTTATACAAGTCATATTAAGTAATCGTAAAACCTTCTTTGTCTTTAAAAAGAAGGAACTATAGAATAAATTTGATTTTTAGCTATCTTAAGCACCCCAGGGAGACCCTGATATTCCTTGAATACCACTACTGTACTTCATTCCAGGCCAGTGTTTCATAATAAAATTGATAAAAAGTCAGTAAAAGACATTTTAAAGTTTTGAAGTAAGTGTTGGCCAAGGAGATCAGAATCCAGGGGAATCAGATGTTCTTCAATATTTTGTGTATTGACAGAATGGGAACATGAGAGAGAGAGATGGAAAGGAAGCTTCACCAGATTGTAATACATAGTGAAAAGGAAAATAGGTTATCTGGAGGTTCATTATGTTGCATTAAAGCATCCAGAAGAAAGTCTAAGGTTAGGCCTGGACTAAAACCACACTTTAATACAGGGAAGCAAGGAAGGATGCTATCTTGATATTTACTTTTTATTTATTTATTTATTTATTTTTCTTTTTTTTCCTGGCAGATCAAAGTCATGTTTTGTGTTCTTCAGTTTTAGGACTGAGGTGGAAAAAGCTCAAGACACTTGTTGTGTTAAGGTGGAGAAGCACCAGAGTGTTTATTTTTAACAGCCAGGATGTGATATTTTATATTTTTACGTTTGTTTTTCTTCTTTTCATTTCACTGAGACACTTTTTAATAGAACTTCTGTTAATATTTTTTTGCGCACATAGCATTTTGTTATGTTTAAAGGTTTTATAGGTGATAGAACTGCCTATTATTAAAATTACCTAATACTTCCTATTATGAAACCTTGATTTAATCCGTTTATGATAGTGCCAAACTGTAACTGTTTTGACTGAAGTTTTCCATGCCAAATAGCTGTCTCAGGCTGTACTTCTCTGGAAAGCTCCAGCCAAAATAGTTCAGCCATTTCTAGGAATGATGCAAGAAAAAAATATGTATTTTTGCCCATGTCACTGAAGTTATTGAAATCCTTGCTTTGATATGTGTCAGTGCACCAAAACCTTGGGAAAGAAAAGTGAGAATTTTCAGGGGTTGTTTAGGCATGAATAGGTATGAGTTTAATGGATTCAAATCTCCAGAAGCATGATCAAGTGTATCAATATCTCTAGATTTTTCTTTACTCTAAAGGCACCATCCCCAACGAAAAGCCTGAGCTCACAATACCACGCAAGGATGGGCTTTCTGGCTTACATGGACACTAAAATAAGAGCAGTAAACTGGTCTTGCATTATACTCTTTATGAAAGTTTTCTGGTTTCCACTATAACTTTAATCTAACACAAAAAGATGAAGGAACCGTGTGTTCAGATGCACTACCTGAGTTTGAGAAAGAAAAGGGCTGGACAGAAACACATCTGTCTTGAAGAACAAGGACTTAGAGGCCTAGGGGAGAGAGAAATGAAAACTCAGGAAACTGAAGACAGAAGTTAAGATTGTTTGGGCAAGGAGTCTAGAACTAAGAATAACAGTAAGAACTGGAAGTGGGAAGTGAAAATTCAGGACATCAAAGTATAAGAAATTCCACTATAAAGCCTATGCATTATGGCACAACTTTTAGTTGGAGATCTGTAGTGTTTTTTGTTTGTTTGTTTGTTTGTTTGTTTGTTTTTTCCCTTGGGATCCCTGTCCCAGTCAGAAGGTAGAGATTCTCTGCAGTTTGCATCACAGATAAAATTGTCTTCATCACCCATGTATTGCAGAAGTTGGAAGGAATGTAAAGCTGAAGCAAGAGGTTTCAGTACAAGAAAAGGAGAGCCTCACAAGGAAAGTGTGAATGCTAGTCCAGACAATTGAATTCCCTTTCTGTCTCAACCCAGGGTATGTGATACTGGGACAGTTAAACAAACTTTTCATAGATTGCTGCTAACAGAATGTGCTTCATTTTCTTGGTACCCAGCCTGAGAGCATGGAAACAAATTTGACAAAGTGCTGAAGACTCCCAGCTGCAACTTAGATCAATGGGAGCTGTAAATCAAATCCAAGGTATTTCAAATTGGATGCTCAAAATTCATGGATATTATTAACCATAATCTCTTTGCTTCAGTTCTGTATTTGTAGGATGGGCATAAAACCCATTATCTCACAAGGATGTTGTGGACATAATTAATGTTTGTAAAGCTTTCAAAACTATACCGATGAGTGTCATAAAAGAAAACTCATGGGAAAGTAAATAAATGTCTTTAGAGAAGGGTTTGAATAGTGTGCAACAAAGATGGCATGAGGCCATGCATTGAAAAATGGGACCACGTATTGAACAATGAACTAAATATTGAACAGCTGTTCATTAAGTAAGCACCATCCAATCTGGACAATGAAATGACTGGGGTGCTATGGAAAAAAGTTTGTGATCACATAAATAAAGCCTGTATCAAAAATGTATATGCTCAAGGTAAATCAGCTGAGGTTCTATGGACAAGGTTATTTCTGGTAGGCTTTCACTTATGAATGAGACTTAAAAATGTTTTTTAATATGCTATTTTTAGACATGCGTCTTCAGTAAAAATGCTCACCTGTCAATGAGTACAATAAATGATAGAGAAAAAAAGATGGGAAAATAGAAAAAAAAACACATAGATGTTATGCTGAAAAAGAGTGCCTATGAATGGAGAAGAAGGATGAAGTGGATGGAGACAAGTGGAGAATATGAAAGGATGTTCTCTTTGGTGTCCTGGGAGGTCTATACAAGAACATGGACAGACTTTCGTTCTCCATCATTTAAAATGATTAACATTTTCAGTTGAAAAGTGCACTTATTATAATGCTTTTGAAGTCCACTTCTGAAAATGAGACATGGATTTCCCATTCTCATCAACTGCTGAACCTTTTAGGAAATGATCAATGAAAGTCCTATCTTTAGATTTTCCCATAGCCGTTACAGATCAGCGTGTGTTTCACTGAAGTCCAGCTGACTTCCTAACTAATAATGCTTTTCCAAGAGCTTAGCAAAAAAGTGATAAGTTCACAGTTCTACACTCATTCATGTGCTTGCCTTGTTCAGCATTGTCTATCATGTTTGAATGACACATTTCTTTTAGAATGTCTTAAAATTTACATTTAACATTATATTTTTCCCTTGTCTTTTACTATGAAACAAAATAAGAAAAATATCTGCAAATACTTTACATAGGAGTTGACATTGTAAGTGGAAGATCATGCAGAGCATATTTTGTTGAGCTGTCAATGCGTTGCCCTTTGTAGTCAGACAGCTATATTCATTTGTGTTCTCTTCAGATACACATTTGTATCCCTTTTTTTTCTGGTCACACTTTGTTTTGCAGATCAGTTATGGTCACTGAGCAATTGTTGTCCATAATCCTTTCATTGCTATTTAATGTTCTCTATCTCTTGGGCTCATTAACTTCTCATCAAATGCTTTTTGGTACAGTTACTGTTGTTTCTATGTAAGTTTGTAATATTCAATTTGATGAGCTTGAAGCTTCTAGATGCTCTAGCAACTTCTATAAAAAGGTTAATCCAGAGTGCACTTGTCTCAATAATATTCAGACTAGGAGTAAACTACATATTTCCCCCAAATCCTTCTCAAAAGTAAATGGCTGAAAGCACAAAAAAGAGTAAAATAGTGCAGTTGCTATTCATAGCAACCAATATTCTGCATGTATATCCCCATGATATTGTTATGATTTGATCCTTCAGGAGTGCATTCTAAATAAAAGTTATGCTGAAGATATTAAAAGATATTTCTTGACCTAACCATTTAATTTTAATAGAGGTAGAGGTGATCATAATGATCTTGAAGGTCCCTAGGTCAGAACTACAGGTTCTTTAACAAAAGCTTTTTACTTCACATGGCTTGACCTTTATACTGAGGTTTTATTATTTCTATAGCGTATCCTTTTCTTATAATTACTTGTGCTTCTATAAAATACTAGCTTTGACTGTTTGGAATGATGAATTGTAACAATGATTTTTTTATGGTACTGTTAGAAAATAGGAAGAAAAAGCTTTTTAAAGAGACTAGTATTGCACTGCAACACAGGGCACTATATTAAATACATCAAATTTCTCTTAAATACACAATACAATTTCATCATTAAACTCTGTTTGAAGCTTTCTTTACTTAACTTACATTATCTCAGTGGGCAATCATTCCCTGGAACATTTTGAAACAAAGGGTAATTTCAGTTCTAACTAGCACAGAGTCTTTTAGAAAGCACTTTTCACCAATCATCGTGCCATGTTCTGGCCTATAATTTTAAAAACCTCGTCAAGCAAGAGAAAAGATATGCACAAATCATGGGAATACAGTATATTCGGATTATGTAAATGAGCACTAGCAATATTATTTTTCTAATATATAACCCATAAAAAGTGAGAAAATACAGAATCAAATAAAAGAAGATTAATGAATATGTGCAGGGGTAAATATTAGGGTAAATGCAATACAAAAAACCCATAGTACTTCAGGAATTTTAATTAGGCAATTATCCATAACAAGTTTCTGATGAATTTCTTTAATTTTTACCTACTTTGTAACTTAAGAAATTTGGAACTCCATGAATTCAAAGCAGAGATTAAAGATGATTAAATAAGGATGATATTTTTAATTATATCATATCTCTTAGTAAATCAAATTGCTTAAAACAATAGAGCTCAGTGGTATATCTGTCCTAAATTTGTAGCATTGTAAAGTCATAATTTTGATATTAAAATGAAACATGAAATCTGGCTTCATCCATCCAGATTTTTATTTGGGTTGCCAGCAGGGTTTTCAGATGCTTAGAATTATTTGGACTGTCTATAATCCTAACAATAATTTAGTTAAGGAGAAACCTCATGCTTGGATGTTAGAAATTTAAACTACTTAAATCAGCTCATATATATATTCTTAAGTATTAAGAATAAACAGCCATCATTCTTTTTCCTCTGGACAAAGCAGTCCACAGTTATTCTAAGATCTACTTATTGGTATATACAACATAGTCATTTGGTATTCTTCTTTTGTAACAGCTCAGTAATAGCTAAGTTAAAGCCCTTTGGTGAATATGATTCTTGAAGAAGTGAATCTTCTTGGAAATTACTTGAGAATAAAATCATCATGTTAAAAAACAAAACAAACACACACAATAAAGTATGGTAAAATTATTGTTGAGTGATTAAAGTAGAATATGCCCTGATTTTCCCAGGTAAAAATAAATAAATAAATAAATCTATACTGTGTCTTTCTGATTAAAAATTACTTAAAATTGTTATTATTAAATTTTGTTTTACTTTGTGTTAACTCACTGGCAGGTATGACTAGCAAATTACCCTCAACTTATTTTGATATAATACTTATTTGTCGAAATTTTAAAACAACTGGAAATACATTTGTTTATAACTCAACCCATCTTAAGTCAAGCTTCTTTATTTTTCTTTGAGAAGTGGTTAGTTTCAGATGACTCTACAAGTCTGGGATGCAGGGGCGGGATCTGCTTTATGTTTATGTGTACATTTGTGTGTATGTCCCTGCACATGGCAAGAGGGTTGGAATTAGATTCTCTTTAATGTCCCTTCCAACCCAAACCATTCTATGATTCTGTGGTTCTATGATTCTATGACACATTTTTTTTTTTTAATGTCTTTGAATGCAAATATGGTTTAGAGTTAAAAAGTGTTATTTAGAATATGTAAGACATTTCCTGAACTCATTTTTCTCCAGTTGTTCAGGTAATCAAATTAACATGTTACAACAAAATTAATTATAAATTCATCTCTGAAATGCATCTATCCTAAAATAAACAAATTAACCTTTCAGAGAAAGGAGGTGTGCAAACTCTACCCAACTCACTTGACTCTTCTGTATAAAATTGTGCTGCTTAGGTAACTTACTCAGGGGTAAGAATTCAATCAGGACTTCTTCAGGCTGAAGACATTTGAACCTTCCAGTTGTGTAGTTATGAATGCAAATGTCTCAGAAAAGAAAGAAAAAAGGCGGAAGCAACCTTCATCTTCATCGAGCAATTAGAACAAAAGTAGAACACAGATGATGTCTTATCTCTGGGATGCTTCTATTTTTTATTTATTATTATTATTATTTATTATTATTATTATTATTATTAATCTAGATATGGTCTAATGCAATGCTTGTTTGGGGAAATTGGGTGGGAGATGGACATGTGCCGCTTCCAAGGGGACAGATGGTAATCTGTGTTCAAACACATTCTGAAGCAGTGATTTATGGATCAGTGGATGAGTTGCACCATGGGTTTCCACAATGGAGTAGGATTCTGGGAGCATCTGTAATATTCATACTCAGTGGTGGGAAAGACCAGCTGGTGACCAGTCAGAAATGAAGACCAGTCAACAAGATACAGTGAGGGAATTCGTAATAACTTACTTCAAGCCTAATGAAAGTTTGAAGTTAAAAGTATTTCACAAGATGTTTATGACCCTCTACGAGCAGATATGGATGCCCACTTTCCTAGCTGTTGCAAGCAGGAGAGATACATAGGGCTACTTTTTACAAATCCATGCTCCAACAGCTCCTTATCTAGACTCCATTTAAGAATTCAGGGCAGAGACAAATCTCAGGTGCTTTTAATCATTCTTTGAGGTAGTATCTCTTTCCTGCTGCTGATATTAAAAATATGTAAGCTAGGTGACAGGAAACATGTCATACCTAGAGCGGTGAGTTCTTGTGTTTGTCTTCTTGTGTATGTAAGGTTAATGGACTACATTACTGAAGAACATCTACTCTAAGGGCCTTTTGGGGAGTGGTTCTTGCTTTGCCATCCTTCACTCCAAGTGTTTTGTGGAGCTTCCATTAGGTCTTTTCACTGTAGTGTAAGTTCCTTAGTATCCCCATGTGCCTTCTGAGGTTAAAATTTTTATGTCAGTAACTTTTATTTATTCTCAAAAAAAAATCCATTTTGAAGCTCTGCGGAATTTAGGGAGAGTCCTTCCATGCTCTTTGAGTTGTATTTAATTGTTTTTCTCATAAATCACATACTTTGTTTTGATGCAAAACACAGCGACAGAAGAGAATCTGATATTTTATGTAACTGGCATGTCATTTATAAGTTCTCCATTAGACAAAACATTTGTTTAGATACTCTGTTATTCATTTATTTTCATGTCAACACCAAAACCAACTGCAGAAGTGAACAGAGATGAATAATAAGACAAACTGTTTTAGTATCAATGTACTCTGCCTAAGGCAATATACTGTGCAACTGGTGAAGAATGCTTATTTCCTTCCCAAAACCTCTGCTGAGAACCAGCTCTTATAAACAATCTCCTACTCTTTTGTCTTAAGGGGGAATTTTCATCTATCACCAAGACAAATTCAGCTGATATTTCATTTAAAAATTTTATGGTAAATTGGTAAATAATATTTATCAATTATGAATGTCTTCTCTAGCGTTACATTATCTTTGCTGTGTCTGTCTCTTTCCCAATTGTTTTTCTCCATTTAGTAAATAAAAAAGAAAGCATACAGGAAATAAAGACAATGGTCTCATTAACAGACAGATATTACAATATATGGCTTCTGAGATATATACATAGATCTCACAGATATTATGAACAAATATAAATATTTCAAGCAATCTACTGCAGCAATAGCAATGTTCCTCTCATTAAAGCTGAGAGGATAAGATGTATCCTGAAGAAAGATGATGGCTAGGAAGCCACTAACATTGCTCTCAAAACATTTGTACTACTAAGATGCCTTTGGAAGAAAAAGCCAGCCAGGAGTAGTCTATCTAACTGTCAACAGCAGAAGTAGCTCATTCTCAGACATCATCTCTGACGGATAAGTAGGAGCCCCAAGAGATTTCCAGTTGGACTTTGTGTTGGGCAATGTACATGCAATAAGTATGCAGGTTCCAAGACTAGCATGAATCCAGGATTCAGGTATGTGGAAATATCACATGTACAGATCAGGTGATTCACAGATATATAGTACCTTTGCTGATTTCTGGGAGCTCTGCACCTATACTGATATGAAGACTAAACACGTGAAATACATCTTTTATGGTAAGACATATGTGCTTCCAAGTATTGACAAAAGAAATTGTGAATTAACCAATCAGAATAATTAGACACCAGTGATCTAGTTTATTCCCTTGCAAAAATCAAATGAATCACTGAAGAATAACTTTGAATAGATTAAGTTGCCCCTTTATTTTAATATTCCAAGTCTTGAAGCTTCCTTTACTTCCCACGTTGCATGGTTAAATGGCTCTAAGTTAATTTTGCCTGAATTCTCACTTCCTTGTTGTCATCCTACTCCTCCACTCAAAATTTTCATATCATTCTAGATAATTCTGTTACAACTTACATGTTATGCACTTTCAAATATTTATATGTTGTTATTACATTCTCTCTTCGCTAAGTGCTTAACCTTCTGTTGTTTTCACACATTCATATTAAATCAACTGGTATAAAACCTTGGACACTTTACATACTTTACTATGAATTCTTTCCAATTTGTCAATAACTTCCAGTGATCAAGATGGGTAGTAGCATGGAAAACTCAAGGAGATAAAAGGAAAAAGAACTTTCCTTTTTCCATTCCCCTTTCCATATTATTTCCATATTTGTTGGTCAGAGTTATACTCGCGTTATACTTGCTGTTGTTATGGCCATATAACCTTGTAAACTTGCATTACATTTACATTTGCCTCTCATACGTAAGTCTTTGCAGCATTAGTACTTGATAGGTATATTCCTCATTGTGAAATGAGT
Source organism: Netta rufina (assembly GCF_964035555.1). Lineage (NCBI taxonomy): Eukaryota > Metazoa > Chordata > Aves > Anseriformes > Anatidae > Netta > Netta rufina. Next base: position 112,089,518 of record NC_140125.1, read on the forward strand.
GTCTGTGGTCTGGTATATTTGTCCTAGAAGTGCTTTTTTTGTTTTGTTTTGTTTTTGTTTTTGTTTTTGTTTTTGTTTTGTTTGTTTGTTAAATAATGCTAACTTACATTTTATTTTTATTTTTATTTTCCACAGTACCCTTTTGTTAATTACTTGCATTCAGGGGGTCTTAAAATTGGTAAGCAATTTAATTCTCAGAAAGTTTCAGTAATATATTTCTCACCAAAAGCCTGGGATTGCTGCTGAAAACTGGTATGTGAGTAATGGAACTCTGGTGAAGTATATGTTAGGACACAAGTACATTAAATTCTCATTCACAAAGAAATAACAAGGAATCTTAATCTTATTAATTAATCTTAAAATAAGAAAAATAGAAAAAATGCAAAACCCATAGCATGTAATAGTTTGGTGGTGGACAGTTCACTTAAGATTCTTAGCTTGCATTTTTTCTCTACTCAAAACTTATATTGACTTCATGACCACTAGACACCAAAATAGAGAATGTCTCAGATAGTGATGATAGCCTGTAAAGGGCAGAGGAAATGGCTTACAAACAGAAAATCACGTTTTTGATTCCGAAGACTGTTATTTGTACTCCTGTGTGAGGATAATATGCCTGAGTATTTTGGACTGGGAGTTAAACACTGATGGTATTTCTCTGTTTGTAAATGTTGCAGTTACTACTTCTGTGGAACACTGATAAACATGGTGCTATTTCCTTCTTGTAATGTAATGTCTTAAAAATTAATTAAATTAACAAATCCTTCCCATGAAAAATCTTCTGCGGCCATCTGGTGTCCTACTGAGTAAAAGAAAGAAAACGCTTTGTGCCAATTTTTCATGTGAACAGCATAGCCACCCACACCCAGAGTTGCAACTTTTCTCTACTTGAGTTTCATTATGATGGCAAAAGGTTGAACAATCTCATCAGTATAACGCAGATAATTTAGCTTCCAGACATGGGCCAGGTAAGAAATTGTGCAGGAGTGGCTCACTCGCTCTTTTACCAGTTTAGCCTGAAATGTTATGTTGGTTTATGCCAGCTGGTTTATGAATCAGGGTGGAGACTGAGGAGAAACTATTCCAGATTTCACAAGTTTATAGGTGAGTGTGAAGTTCCTGCTCTCTGTTAAGATAGCTGTTAAGTTTACATATGTGTTGCAGATCTCAAAAAGATTATCAGTCCTGAAGTTGAACACTGAGAGACCTTCAGTGAAGGACATTCCATAGAAGAATTCAATGACTTGTAATTAACTTAAAGTGTCCTCAACATTTCTGACACAACCTTGTTCAGCATTTTGCTAAGTGTTACCTCTAGTATGTGCACTGTCTTTGCTCAGATTTTGGGTTGCTATTTAATACTTTTTTTTTTTTTAATTGTTTGTAAGAATCTTGACTGTTAAAGCCCTTATTATGTTTGATAAAAGTGTCTTTCTATGTTGGTAGGGATTCCTCCTAAAATCTCTTGGAATCACTGGGTGCAGGACTCCTAACTTCACTAACACCTGTTGAAACTTTTCCTTTTGATGTATTGATTAGAAATAGTTCAACGATTCTGTGAATGTATTTGCATTTAATAAGTCTGTGATGATCATACCAATTAATCAATAAATGTAACATTTCCAATATTTCCAACATATTGGAAGAAATCAAGTCAGAAAAGTTCTTTTCAAATAATAAAGTCAAGAAGTACATGTCTGCCAGGAAAAATGCCATCTCTTCATCTCTGGTTAAATAAACTACACCTTGGGGTTTTGTTTATTTGTTTATTTTTACACAGGTACATGTGCACATATTTTATTCTTTATTATACAGGAAAGCAGGAAAGTCAATAAAGGATGTAGGTTTTGCCAACTGGAAGGATTATTAATTAATTAATTAATTTATTTATTTTAAGGAGATGCGCTACAGATAGAAAGTTCCTGGATTTCCATCTGCTTCTGGTAGACCAGGTGCTGGCTATATTTTTCTTCTGTCAGATGTCATTTTTTTCTTCTGATCTTTAAAGACTGTACATAAGTGTTCTCAATGGAACCTAGAATTCCAAATACAATGCTAGAGTAATTGTGCTTAAAAATAAGGTGGAAAGTTATTCAGTGCACATAAGTAATATTTGGAATAACACAGATTAGGATGTAATAACTTCTTTTTATCATTGTAAGTTTTTCAGTCAAGACTGAACATCTTTCTAAGAATGGTAAGTTCAGGGATAACAGTAGTTAGGAATGTGATGTACTAGTTATTGGTCAAGCCCTTTGTCCTGTATATTTTGAGAGTTCATTCTCTCTTCACTTTCTACACAAATTGTTGGTACAGGACAAAAGTGGTGGGTGTGTGTTTTATTTTTGTTTGTTTGTTCTTCAAATAGGAAATTAGCTAGAATGCTATGTATTATATGGACTAATTAGGAAAACAGTAAGCAAAAATCGTAATGCTGTGATATTAATGAGGATTCTTGTAAGAAAATTAGTTCTCTGCTTACCGTCTTTAAGTCTGAAGTTTTCCTTTTTCCTCATATCAGCTGTTTTCATTGTCTCCATCAAAAGGGTTGACAATGCCTCAGCTGTAATTTTAGTGTGTTGGTAACTTACACTGAAGTTGCATCTGTATGAAGTGATGGCTTTGTTGAAGGGGTTTTCCCCCTTGCCAATAAAATGCCAAATGATTTCCTATCCTACCCTATTGATTTGTGTTACAAATAAAATAAAATTAAAAAGAAAAAAGGAGGGTATTAATAGGTGGTTAAATTTGCTGTTTAGACTGCTTTTTTACAGTATGCTGGCTCTACTGCTGACATGCTCTTTTATGATTTGAATCTACTCCCGTTTCTTCATTGAAAGTATTTTTGTAGTCTCAGTTGCTAATATGGGTATTTTTACTGTTTATTACAGTCTGGTGCAAAACCTCTGTATTGGACTTGTAGCTCCATTGAAGTCACCAGAGGCAAGGAGATTGAATACCACCTGAGAATCTCTGTGCCTCACAGTCATGTCTTGCTTTTCTTTACTGCACTTTCCCAGATGCTGTTTTTCTTTGAGAATATGGTTTCCAGCACTAAGCTTTGTCTTTAAGAAGCTATTCACTCTGTACAAATAGAAGGAAGGAATTTTTTAATGACTGTACTTAGTGTTTGATATGATGTCAAACTGATACTGCAAAGAAGTCTACAGTTTAGCTCACCTGCCATCCCAGCTGGGTTTGCTGCTCATATGCCAGTTATTTTTTTTTCTCCTCTCCTCTCCTCTCCTCTCCTCTCCTCTCCTCTCCTCTCCTCTCCTCTCCTCTCCTCTCCTCTCCTCTCCTCTCCTCTCCTCTCCTCTCCTCTCCTCTCCTCTCCTCTCCTCTCCTCTCCTCTCCTCTCCTCTCCTCTCCTCTCCTCTCCTCTCCTCTCCTCTCCTCTCCTCTCCTCTCCTCTCCTCTCCGCAATAAAAGTAGACCAATAAAATGTAAATAAAAATCACAGTTATCAGAACAATAAGAAACAAAAAATTCAATGCATGCTAATATTAAATCCTGCTATACCTAAAAGTTAACTTTCCCTAGGTTCCTTGGGCAAAAAGAAGAGGGAAAAAAAAATAAATAAAAAAAGCAAAGTGGTAAAAGACTGAACTTGACCCGACAGATTGTATACACCTTATCTGGTAATATTAACATGCACTTGAAAGTTATTAGTGCCCCAAACCTTTCAATACCAAAGTGTGCCCTAAACGTTATTTGATACTAGATGTTACATAAATCTGTATTTTCATTACTAAGCAACTTTAGGATATGTAGTGTGTGTCTGAAAAAAGGCATGGTAATAACTCACTAATAATGGGTGCCATGTGGGGGGAAAAAGGCAATATTACCTACCTAAGAAATATGAAACATGGTTTATATTTTCAACAGTTTGAGAATGAAATGAAAACAGAATATTTGGTGCACCTGTAAAAACATATTTGATCATAATGGCAAGTACAGCATTCTTAGTGTGGGATTCATATTTCATAACTCATGTTCAAACAAGAAAAATGATTATAATGTTAAGTATTTCCTGAGTTTATTTTGATGGATGGCAGAATAAGTATCTTTTACTCATTAAAATACAGATTGGTATAATTTAATAAATGAATTTAATACACAGATGTTCAAGACTGTTTGACTAGGGTGCATATTAATCAACTTCTCTATAACTGATCCTCTTTTATATTTTTTAAAAGAAATTTGCAGGAGCCAAAAGTTTATTGGATCTGTATGATCCAGGTCTGGTATCAGATATCAAGTATGTTGTTTGAATCATGTCAGGTGATCAAAGTGTTTCTTTTTGATTGATGAACCTGTAAACATCAAGCTATTTGAGTGTTCATTGCTTTTGCATCTGTTGGAGACACTGACACATCCTTTGAAAAAATGGCCAAGATTTTTAAGAGTGACTTGCAATAATGGGAACTTCACATTTGGGTGCCCTACAGAAAACTGATCTTTAGACAGTACTAAGTGTTTCAGTTTGAAAAGCTGTTTCAAGTTAGCTACTTTCCAAAATAGGGCCCCCAGAATCATTTGTCACGTATGAGAATTGTAACCCACAAATGCAGAGCTTGATTTTTTTCCCATTTTTTGTTAGGTATGTTTTTGCTTCACTGGCTTCTCTGGAGTTGCACTGGACTTATACTCACATGAATAAGAAATTGGGTTGTCATTTTTTTCAAGTGTGTATGAATATGTGGAGCTGCAAAGTATTCAAAGGAGCTTACAGGAAGAATTTGCAGAAAAGGCTAGATATCAGTGAAGTTTTGGCTTAAAATCCACAAAATAACATCCACGACCTGCTACACTTAACACACTTGAAGGAGTCTGGCCTCCTGAAGAGACTATATAGGCTTGTGAATGTGCCCAAGCACACTGCATACAGATGCTAGGACATCATTATGCACCAGTCTGAGATGCCATTACTTGCCAGCAATGAACATTTGCATGTTTCACTTGCATGAATTTAGTAGTGTGAATCCCTTCCTTCAGGATCTGTAGTTTAGAGTTTAGTTGTCTTTGTTGAAATAGCTTTTTCTTTTTTTTTTTTTTTTTTTTTTTTTTTTTTGTAAAAACTTGGCAGATCTCTCTTTTTGCTTTTCAAATAGGATGTGTGATGTGTGTGTGGTGCCCTCTTTCATGCGACAGGTCAGGACTTTTCAGTACATACAAATCCAGTCTTCTCCCTTGATCCCCTGAGAAATCACTTTAAAATTCAGATGCCAGGCAATTCTGCAGTGGGTACAACTGAATTTATGCCACTTTGCATACAAGACCTCAAGCTTTCTTGTACTATGAGGGACCACGAGTGAGTGTGATTCTCTATAGTCATGTACAGGTGAGTTGGGGTCCCAGTCCTCCTTGGAGGACTTAAGGAGCTTAATGTCCCTTTTCTTCAGGGCAACATATGGGCATCCAACAAAGTGGTAGTACCAAAATTCATTCAGAGTGAATACATTCAGAGTGTTTTCTTCATACAGGAAACATATTTTAATATAGCATGAAAAAGTGACTGCTCCAAGTTAGTCTAAAGCCTAGTAAATAGGGGAGTTGCCCAGAGATACCCTGATTTAGAGCTTTTGCCGCTGAGTAGTTGAGTAAAACCAAAGGAGTTCTTCATCTTTTTGTCTCTTTCAAGAAAGGTTTTAATCTGCATTTGGACTGGGTTCCTGTCTTGCAGGTGAGCTCTAAGCGTACATCTCAGCTTGTGAATGTAACAGTGCCAGGGCTGGCTCAATGCCCTGCAGTCTGACCATGTCCTCATATTAAACGGGATGGTCAAATGCAAACAGTCTGTTGGGAATATTTCCTGGCTTCTGCTAACTTCCTGACTGTGCCCAGAAATTGGCTGGGGCTAGGAGTATGCCAGGAGTACTCTAATAAATTCACAGAGTAGGCAATTGAGTGTCAACCTGCATGCCAGCATGCTGGTACTGCTGAGGGTGCAAGTATAGATGCAGCCATATGTTTCCTCTTAGGTTAAACACTGCAGGAAAGTCTACCTGGGAAGTATCTTGATGAGCAGAGATGTGAGAGAAGCAGGTATGTGCTTGCCCTTCATGGCAGGTCGGGAAGCTGAATGCTTGGCAAATAGGAAAGGAGCACCGCTGAGCATTTCCAGGGTTAAAGAGGCTCCAGTGTTCAGGGCAAATGTTGCAGGCATGGATGCATTGCAGGCACTGCTGATTTTTGATCACAAACTAACATTTTTACTCCAGGTTTTATCTTTAAGGGAGAAATTCCACACCAGAGGTATAATGGATGTGAAAACAAAGAAGCATGTAGTTTTCAAACGGTTTCAGAGGCTTAGGCTTAACTCCATCATAGTCTTGAAGATAGCTGGATTACTTCCCAGTAAATGACAAAGTGACGTGTCTTTCCACTGAGTTTTGCCACATTCCACTTAATCAGAGTGCATTGTTCTGCCTAGCGATGGCATACTCTTAGATGAATCTCTGGTGGCCAGTTAAAGCATCTGGGAAGAGGACAGTAAGGAAAAGTTTTAGGTGGCCACACAGGTGTTCATCCAGGTGCAGTTCAAAAGTGCCTCTTGGTGTTCAAAAGAAAGCCTTTCTCATCTTCCTAGCAGCTGTTCCAGTCACCCTGACATCAAAATTGGTACCGAGGTGGGGCACTGGTGGCTGGGTTGTCCCTGACCGTGCTCCTACTTATTTGCTAGAACATCTGGAGGGAGCCAGTGCCGTGGTGACTCTGGCTAAACACATCTGGGGGCTGCTGGTGAACAAGATGGTGTGACTGATTTGTACAGAAATTCTTCAGTCTTTGTGAACCGGATGGTCTTGCTCCTTGGCTGCCCAGCACCTTGCAACCATTTGCACCTGTATAAAATGAGTGTAAAAGACTGCCAGTCCAGATGGCAACACTTCTCACCTACTTTGCCCTGGTTTTAAAGCCTACATGAGCTGCAGAGCAGTAGGACTTTTTCCACTTTTGCTGTGACTCATTTGAAGGTACATGGTCCCACTTCCCCAGGAGGGGAGGGAGGCGAGAGGAGTATGTGGAAAGGATCCTTTGAGGCAAGCTTTTCATCTCTAATAGTCAACAGGAAAAGTACAGCTTTAGGTTGTTTTTCAGATATCTTAGCCATGATATCATAATGATAAGAAGTTTGCTGTAATGTCCCCTTCTGTAACGTATCAGCCAGATAATCAGTTTCTGCTCCAAGAATTTTAACGAGAGGTTTGTGGTCTGCAATCAGAACAGCTTCTTCCAATGTAAAGACTCATGGAATGTCCTCATACCAAAATGCAATAGTCAGAGGGTGAGTCTTGTTTTACATGTTTCATGAAAGTGGAAGCAATTAGCCTCTTTGTTTCATTATTTTTTTAGGTGAGAAGCATCTAGGCCTACAGCTGAAACATCATGAACTAAGGCGGAAGAAGTGGAAATGTAAGGTTTTTTTTTTTTTTTTTTTTTTTTTTTTTTTTTTTTTTTCCCAAATCTTAATTTCTCAATTTCATTAAATGACAGAGTTTTCAGTCCCAAACATTCCAAATAACATGTTTGTCATTGAGTTTATTAATGTAGTTAAGTCAGAGAGAATCTCACTATAATAATTAGCTGTATGTAAAGAGGAACTGTGACAATGTATTCCTTGGCAGGGTGTTTTTTTTTTTTTTGTTAGAAGTTTACTTTCTCTGGAAGTAGTTTAAAGCCTTATACATCACTTTCATGAGACAGTCAGTTGCTTGTGAATGGAAAAAGCCATATTTGCCCTTTTTCTTACCTTTTCCACATTGTGTTAGCTATTTCAGCACAGATGCCACACTTATAAGGGTGTTCTCACTTGTGTTTGAATAAAGAATCTCTCTCCACTTATACCTTGCATGTGCTGTTATAAATTGAGATGTCAGTAGTACACCAGCTATGTGCTGCTATTCCAGAAAAGAACCTTATGCAATGATCATGCATGTCAAGACCCTGTTTCCGACTCCATCTGCTGGTAAGCCTAAGACAAACCTACCTTTGTAAGCTTCTGTGCACCATTTAGTAGTGGCAACATTCTCGAGGGACTTGCATGGGACTATGGAAAAATAGTTACACATGCCACAAGTCATATTGTTTTGAAATTTTACTTTACTACAAAATATGATCTTTGTTGCAGAAAGAGACATTTGCTTCAGAAAGATCCAACCTCTGATTGTAAGGAATGTTTTGTTTTGTTTTGTTTTGTTTTTGTTTTGTTTTTATTATTATTTTTTTTAAAGACTTTTACCCATTTCTTCAAACTTGATGTTCTAGTTGTATATATATGTATTAACTGAAAAATATGTGACCAATTGCTAGACCATGAGTCATATATAAAATAGTTCACTAATCTACATACATTTGAAAGAATGGGATACAGATTCAAAGACAAAGAGTCTTGAATTACATGTAGATTGTTTACAGCTGAGTCTCAGTTAATGTTCTAATTGTGAAACTACTGTCCTGTAGCTGAACATCACATTAATAAACTTTGAGGAACCTTGCACAGAACTGACCTACCTTTAAAGTGTTAGTATAAATGCGTGCCCACTTCTGAAGTTAAAAGAGACTGGGGCGTTAATGGAGATTTTCAATAAGAATCTTTTTGGTGTCCTGGTGGCATCAGTGAGTCATGAGCCACTGCCATGGTGGTCTCTTTCTTTGGAGAATGGTATTGTGCTGTTGTGAACAGATTAGAATCCAGTTTTGGAGACATTCTGCTGTTTTGATTCTTGTAAAATGAGACTCAGAAATCTGGGCATTCTTGGCGACTTGTTAAATTTCACCCAATATGCAACCCACTGAGAAATCTCTTTGTGTGTACTGTTTTTGGTGAAATAACTGAAAGGATTTTTCCCCAAGAATAATAAAATCCAAGGTAAATTGAATGGTGACCCCCAAGGATTATTTTTTTTTATATAACTTCCCCATCTTTTGTTCCATTGGCACTCCAGCTCTTGCAACAACAGATATCAGGTACCTCACTTAAGAACTGCTTATGAAAGCAATAATCACTGATCTTCACAGTGGGAACTGAAGTACTGAGCCAAAGTCACAGGTGCCAACTCCACCATATTTGGCAGCAGATCTTTATATATCATCTACTGTCCTGCTGCTTTTTTGGCTGTTAATCCAGGAATTCCAGGCAATTGGCAGGTTGTTGGAGAAGCTGTAATAGCTCCAGTGAAGCTGCCCCGTGCTCAGATATCCTGAGCAAATGGCCACTGCAGATGTACAAATTGACTTCACATTTGTGTGATGGATTAGATGTATTAGATCTAAGTGTCTGCTAAATGTTACAAAGATGTGGCAATTTGAATTCCATGGCTATGCTCATAGTAGTGCATTAGTCAGTGTCAAGGGATGTTTCTGAGGGCTGGAACTTAGTTGTGTATCAGCAAAGACAAGACCAGGAGCAAAGCCTATAGGAAGAAAAAGCTCAGACATAAGGACTGGAGGTGTGTCTCACAAAGAACGTGTATGAAGGCATTTGAGCAATATCCAGAGACACTTAGGCTAGGACCTACATCATCTGATACAAGCACATTCTCCTGTCTAGCCCCTTGAGAAGGTAGGAGGTCATATCTAAAAGCAGGGGAGTTGCATTAGAGCCATGCATGTCTCTGCCACTGAGAAGCTGAGCTCATCATCTTGTACCATGCTCTGTCCCAAAACTGCCGAATTGCTGCTGATTCTGGATCTAACATAGTCTAGAAGATTTGTCTCACAGTCTGCTGCATAAGGAAGACATATCCAAAGGTTAGCATGGATCCTAGAGTCAGTGGCAAATGGATCTACAAACTTATCTGGTGCATGGACCTTGTGCTATCAAAATTGCTATAACTAGGGCATATATGTGCACTCTGTACGTATTCTGCCACATACCTCAGAAAGAAAATTGATCAGATGTGCACAAATGTTGGAGATTGAAAAGGGGTAGATCCACTATTAAAAGTTCTTCATAGTTTTGCCAAGCTTCACCAAGCAACTTTAGGTAGGAAATTTAATCCTTGCTAAATTGTAAATATCTTCTTTATTCAGTGAAGAAAATGAAAAGAGAAATTAAGTTATTAAGAACTACTTTTTTTTTTTTTTTTTTTTTTTTTAATCGACCTTGATTATTACAAGCTTTATTGCAGTTATAGCAGTATTACTGTAGTGATGAGTGAGCAGTGACTTCACTACAAGAGAAAGGGAGAAGGGGTAAGTGTGTCTCTCCAGGTGGCTGGAAATTTGCCCTTTGCTTGTGCTACAGCAAAACTTTACAACGAAGGTAACACTTGAATATAAACAAATTACAGGTATGTATATATATGGTGCTTTTTGTCATATTTTTATTGTGTTTTAATTCCAATCAAGTCAGAGAAAGCCCACAAGTGCTCTGCTTTTTTATATCATTTCTATCAGAAATCCTAACAAGCTCTTTTGAGAAAAAGCTGTTTTCCAAGATATGCTCCCCAAAATTCATGTATGTATCTATCACAGATTGTTGGTTAATCTGTACCTTTTTTGTCCCTTTACAGATGCAGTTTGAATTTCCACCCGATTTTCCTGACAGGCACCGAACAGAAAAGCTAGATAGAGTTATGCATGTGTTAGTACATTACAGTGAAAATAATGGACTTTGTTTTAGCTTGGCCATTCAGAAAACACAGAAATAATTCTGAGTCAAAGCAGTTTAAATTATTTTGCTTTTTATTCAGACAGAAAAAAACAGAAAATATTCTGAGTCAAAAGTGCTTTGTTACACTTGAAACAAATTATGTGGATTTCAAAGGCATTTTACTTTTTAACATTTGAAAAAAAAAAGAAAGGCATTGGAAATATATTTCAAAGTCACAACAAATGGGAAACCAGAAATCCAGAAATCTTTCAACTCTTTCAGCTTCCTTTTCTTTTTTTTTTTTTTTTTTTTTTTTTAGGTTAATGAACAATTAGTTGGAAATGTTTAGAAGTCATAAAATGTCCAATCTCTCTGGACCCATATTTTCCACACAAAAGAAAAAAAAAAAGAAAAAAAAAAAGAAAAATGTCATGATCTATTAATTTATCCTTGCAGAGGAAAAATAAAAAAGAAAATAAAGAAAACCAAAACCCAAACAAAGTGAAGGCCATGTATGCAGCTTTTGTGGACTTTCTTGCCCTTAATTTCACATTTTTCTTCCCCTGCTGATAGACCTCTTTCAACCACTAATTGTGTGGAGAGGGAAGGAAGTGGTACATGTTCCTTTCCAAATTAGCTATTAACTAGTTGGTCACATATTTGCTGCTTGGCAAGATTTTGCAGCAAAACGGTAACACTTTTATATATATACTTACATACAAAATACTCATATATATATATATATTTATTTTTATTTATTTATTTATTTATTTATTTATTTATTTTTCCCCCAGAAATGTGTATTTCAGCTCCTGAATTTGTGGCATGTCTTGTGTCTGTCATATTTTGTTACATCTTGTCAGACACAGCAATATGAAATAACACAGCATGACTCCTGGTAGCCAATCATAACTGGAAAAGTTGTACAGCTGGGAAGAAAAGGCTTTCACAATTCCCTTTGAAGATCACTTCAGATAGCAAAAATTTAAGTTAACATGACACAAAAATAAAAATCCAGTAATCTTCTTACACAATAATTTTGAACAGTTATATTTGCTGAATATTTCTCTAAAGAAAAATACAATATATACTCTATCAAAACAATAAATGAAAGATCTTCATGTTTAGCTGGAGTGAGAGATTTGACTGTTCAGCTGATCTCATCAGAATCCAATGCAAAATCAAGTTTATATTTAGAAAGTAAAGTAGTAAGTTTCAGAATTACACAGATGATCCATATAGCTAGACTGTAATTTCTATGGACATATTTAACTAAACATTGGTATCCTTCAGTGCAGAAAAAAATGGCTATTTATTTCAGAAATTCAATCCTACAACTAGTATTTTTCATATTATTAAAAAAAGGTTAGCTTCATAAAATAGTTTAAACAGGTGTTTGTTAGTGGGTGACAAATCTATATTTATTTATTTATTTTCCCTATTAAACACGGAGATCTGAGTAAACTAAAAGGACTTGCTATCTGCAACTGAAGCCACTGCCCTTTAGCAGTGCATGTGCATTTAAATGTCTCATTTCCATCAGTCACACTGTCTGACTTTGAAGTCCTGGCTATGTCTTCAGTGTGGTTTTGAGGTGTAATTCCAGCTCATGGGGACACGCTTGAGTGAACACACCAGACATCTCATGCTGTCAAAGGTCTCTGGATAACCCAGTGTAAAACAACCCTGAGAAGGTCTCCACACACCACCTGATTGCCAAAGCCACGGACCCAGCCAGACTTCCCTCCTCAGCACAGTGCAGGAAGGATGACGGAGACATCCTTAATCACATCTGGCTGCCTTTGTCCGAGATAGCCACCAGTGAATTCAGCTCAAAGCTACCTGATTTACGCTCCTCAAAGAAGAGCGGTCAGAACTGAAATCTGACTTCTAGTCAGGAGGCAATAGCTTTTCTGGCATATTGTCTGTATGAAATCTGCATCATGTCATGTTTTTTTCTATACTGAAGGACTGGTATTATGCACGCTCTTAAGCCCAGACTTTGAAGTTTCACATTTCAATACTTGCTAGCTCACATTTAAATACTTCCTAGTTAATTAGGCATTTTATAGTATAATACAATGTAGTTGTAGCATGCATATGATTTCAATATGTAAAACACACACCTAAAAGTGAATTATATCTGCAAAAGCTCTCTCCATGAGCAGATAAATAAACACATGCTAAGTAGATCATTCTGCACACAAAGGCATGTGAATTTCCTGAGTCAAGGCGATGTTCCGTATGCACCTACGCAGATTTCATAGAATAAAGCTCTGCTGGAATTTGCCTGAAAATAACAGGGGGCAAATTAAATTTTCGAGTGGAATTCAGAACAATAGTAATATTTCCTGAAAGGCTACTAATTCTAGTGAAGCTATTTCAAAGGCCACATTCTTTTCAGGTCGCTATGGAGGGCTAGCTCATGTTATAAAATGATAGCACCCTTTTGTGTTCTGAGCTCTCTGTTACACCTGCTGTGTCCATTTATTTATTTATTTATTTATGTTTTTTTGGTCTCTTTTGCAGTTCTGCTTGGTCTAGCATGGACTGGGCTGAATGAATAGAAAGCAGCGATATAAAGAATTCTGTCCTATATCACGGGGATTTTTTTTTTTCCTTTTTGACTGTGTCTAAGATGCAATTAACTTTTCATAAGACATAAAATAACAACATTCAAAGCCAAAGTTACTAACTGCTATTATTCCATGTGTCAAATTACCAGAACACCAAAGCTAAAGATGGGCAACACCCTATAAAATAACTCATTATGAAGAATGCTGGTTTTCTCTTCTTGTTATTTTGGGTTTGCACATCCCTTTGATAATGTAGTTTACTTAAGAGAGACAATGCACTCACTCTAGTGCTGAGGGCTACAAGAAAAATCCTGTTCCAATGATAAAATATTTTCAGATGAACCAGGGAGTAGGCTCTAAGCCTATTTCATATTTATCTGGCTTCCTCTGAAGATGCCAACACATGTCAATCACACTTTTAAATAAGCTAGCTCAGGCCCTGATGAGAGTGTATCTTGTAGCTGACTGAAGCTCAGCCTGGTGTGCAAAATCTGCTCCTAACCTGTAAATCATTGGAGAGTGAATCCAAACTGAACACCCCGTTCTGTGGCTAAACTGGTATCAAAACAGTCTGAGTTACAGCAATACACCTGCTCATTTTAATAACTTTCTCCAGCATTTTTCCACAGAGGCTTCCTCATTTATGGTAAATAAAAAGCTTGTTGCTTTCTTCCTTCAGTGAGACTTGTCTGGTCTCTCAGGTTCCTAATTTCTCCTGTCTAAAATGCTGCCACACCTCTAGCTTACATCTCTTCATGCTTCACAGCCTGCAGTGCATGTACACCTTCAGCTACAGAAGGTGAGAGGAGAAATAACCAAAGAGGAACACAGCTCAGATGTGAGATTCCTCTCTTATTAAAAGAAATCAAAAGAATAAGAAAAGCAGAAGGTAATGTTTCCAGGGTACCTGAGATACTGCCCTGAATACCAATGTTATTAAAAAATAAAAAACAGACATATAAAAAAAAAAATCAAGCTAAAAGTCATAGGGAAAATAAAATTAGAGAATATTTGAAGCAGAGAGGGATCGTTCTCAAGGAGCAGTGCTAAATGATACACAAAATTAGTTTGGGACACAGAAAAAAAAAAAAGTAGTGGATCTTCTTTGCATAGTTCTATGTCTTCTACCCCATGCTACTCAGGTCTGAAAACAACATTGCCAATAAAATACTGGCAGAAGGAAGAAAAATAATGCAAGTTGCTCTGGTAAAAACTAGTAGGGCATTCAAGCTTCCTATGGGAGAGCTATGTGCCTCTTCTCATCAGCCATCCACTGCAATTATCTGTTTTTTCCTTCATTTCTGTCTGTGATCAGTATGCCTCTCCGTATCTTTGGAGCATCTCTCACTCCATGCCTCACATCTGCCTGACTCTTCCCCAAGCTAGCAAGGAAACATCGCATCACCGTGGTATTTGTTATTATGAGGTAGGTGTTTCTCTGTCTCTCTTTGTGATTTTGACCAAAAATTCCATCCTGGACCTAAGAAACTTTTCCCAACAAAAGTTTGTGTATCTTTTATGTTCCCATGAAACATGTCAGTTTCTAGGGCATTTTTCTGATCTTTAAATAAATAAATAAATAAATAAATTGAAGTAGTTGAACAGCTATAATAATTCATATTTACAATCTGGGCAGACTAAAAAAAAACAGAAAATGTTAAACCAAACAGCATCCACCCAAGCTAGAATAACTAAGAGGAATTATCAGTCCTTATGTCACAGGACAGTGCTTTCTACCAGCTAGGGCCTTGGAAAGCTTTCATCCACTAAAAACATTTTATAACTCTAGGTTTCTACCCAATAAAAGAACTTAATTTGCATTACTTCAGGATAGAAAAGCCAAAAAAATCCACATTTACTTTGAAGAAAAACCTTACAGTGATGATATTTCCACCACTTTTCTTGGATGAAGTGCCTGCTCTCTGCAATGCCTGTTCCCTTGTGCAGTAGCACCCTGTTGCACATAAGATCTGCATTTTTCAGAGTAAGTGATGGCATCAGAATCTGTCCCTGAATGGGGAAGCTCAGTCACTCATAGCAGTAAGCCCACTGCAAGGAACGTTCCCTAGGGAAGTGAGGTCAACTTTTGCTGTACAAGGTGATGGACCATAATTTAGAAAGGAGATCTTTTCTATTTGTGAAATCCTTTCCACTTGTGTGTTCTTTGTTTGTTTGTCGTGGACAAAATTGCTAAGAGTTTAGCTAAAAAACTTGTTGTTTGCTTGTCCAGATCATTTGCTTTACTAAAAGGTTGCAGTCCAACCCCTGCAAAGCAATAATTAGAGAGCTTCACTTTTTATTGTTGCATTTAAGTGTACCTGGAGCAGTGGCTGCTCTTCTAGAGGAGAGGGAGCGGATGATATATGTTTTGCTTCTTTTTAATCTGTCGTCCAGCATCACTACTATTCCAACAGTGGGCCTCCTGACTTTGTTCATTGTTTTTAAATTAACTGAAAAAATATTGCTTTTGAAAGGTGAAAGCATAAAGAATTACAAGCAGCCCGATCAGCTTTGTTCTCTTCTGTAATGTACTACTGCTTGCTAGTACTCCTAAATCATTAGCTGGGAGAGACTAGCCATTTTGGAGTTCTTATATATTGTGCATTGCCTATACTAAAAGAACCTGGAGGGTTTTCTTTCCTTTGTCTCTTTCCATTTGGCTCTTTTGCAAGTGGAGCCTCTACTGACATCCACTGGTAGCTACGGGACAGCTGCAGCCCTGCACACTGCCTGTAACTCACCCGTGCTAATCCTGTCTCCTGTGCCAAATCATTGATTTAGTACCGTGCTAGATGTCAGCTCAAATGTAAGGTCAAAATAATGTAATCCTT
This sequence comes from Netta rufina, assembly GCF_964035555.1. NCBI lineage: Eukaryota > Metazoa > Chordata > Aves > Anseriformes > Anatidae > Netta > Netta rufina. Next base: position 112,105,522 of record NC_140125.1, read on the forward strand.
CCAGTTACTCTCCCCTTCCCAGAGGAATGGCCCCCTTTCCCTGCCATGGTGGTAAATAAATTCAAGAGATGAAAACCTGCTAGCAATTTCTTTGGCTGCGCTCACCAATTAGCAACACAGAAAATCAAACCACAGTTTCCTAGGTGTAGTGGGAATTTATAGGGAATGAGAGCTACCAGGAACATGGGCTTGTATGTTACTCATTATAATTTATTTTTTTTTTGTTTGTTTAAACTGCAATAAATTGAGAGTTAATGATCAAGGGAGCAGGAATGAGGATTAGAGACCAGATGGGAAGAGCTGAGGACTCGTTGCTGTACACACTGTGCCATTCACTCTTTCTAGTCATTAAACCCAGAGCCTGTCCTGCCCCTAAGTACTACACGTACCACAGAATGAGATCAGTGTGAAGATAATTAAGAATACACCTATTATTGTTAGCTTCTTCTGGCTCTGCGTGACTTGCTCTCATGTGGGCACGTCTACGATGTAATAAAATTCTTGGATGTGTGGAACTTTGGGCTGGGTCCCTGTGAATTTTGATGGCTTTGCCTGAAGGAAACAGAGAAGAGACTGTTATAAAAGCTGTGAAAGTCAGCAGGTAAATCAGGAGCAAGAACAGGGTGCTTATTAAATTTTGCCAAATACGTCACGTTCTGTAGACTTTTATCCAGTTCTTTGCACACAGTCTTAGTTATCTGTGCACTTCTTTGGTGGCTGAAGAAACATCAACTCATACACTTACTGGTGAGTTTTATTCTTTTTTTTTTTTTTTTTTTTTTTTTACCATCTTGTCACCTTAGTGACACGGTATTATTTCTTGTTCATGATTTGAGAAAGGTAATTTGTAAGGAGGGCTGATAAAGAACAAAAGGCCACTGGCCAAACCATTCTTTTTTAATTTTGCAGGAGGAATAGCAGCAACTTTAAGAATTAGGAAAATATTATACTAATCAAGGCCTTTTCTTTTCTGATTCATGATATCAGTGCTGACCTGAGTCATTTGCAGCTTGGATATGCTCAGGAAAATACTTTGCCAATATTTTATGATCCCAAATTTAAAGGTTCTCTCACCAAAATCAAGGACTGTCATCAGCAAAGACAGCATACCTTGTTCCTCAGACTGCATTCACATCTCTAGAATGGGATTGACCTAGTATTTCGTGGAGAAAACCACATATTTTCTGGTCCCTAGATTTCCCTGCTAAGGATGTTTGCAGGTCATTGTTATCTGGGCATGGTCCTGGGCACCCTGCACCGGGTGTCCCTGCTGGAGCAGGGGCTGGACCAGATGAGCTCCTGAGGTACCTTCAAACCTCAGCCTTTCTGTGGTTCTGTGGTAGCTTGCTCTCAGGAAACATGACACAAGGAGCTATCTTTCCCTTTTTCCAGCGGTGACATCCAGAAGTAGCAGATCAAAGGCCTTCCCACAGCCACACACATAGTTTTTTATTTTTCTGAAGTGTGGTCATTTCAGCTGATCACAACCAGCTTTGAGTATGAGCAAAATACGCAGCTGTTGAGATTTCTGGAACAGCAGAACAACTGCAGCTCACCAAATCACAGAATTGCAGGGGTTGGAAGGGACCTCTGGAGATCATCGAGTCCAACCCCCCTGAGCAGGTTCCCAACAATAGGTTGAGCAGGACAGCATCCAGCTGGGCCTTGAATATCTCCAGAGAAGGAACTCCACTGCCTGCTTTTGTGTATGAAGTGCCTAGGAAAGGCAGACTTGAGGTGTGGAAAAGCCTTCTGTTCCTCAATTTCTGTAGATTTATATACTTTTAAAGGCACAAATGATTTATCTGCAAGAAAATGAAGCTGAACAGACAAATGGTGGGATTCCCAGGGAGATTAAAGGAGTTGTCCAAACAGGCTCTTAGAAGAACCTCAATTATTTGGCCCACTCTTTGAGCTTCTCCATTCCCCCAAGCCACTTGATGCTATTTTCCACTGTGCCTATGCATCTGTTCATGTAATTTAGGAATTAATAGTTAAAAAACACTCCAGAAAATTACTTAGTAAGTTTCAGCTACTTTTTAAATAAAACCTATAAATTCTCTATGAATGAAACCAAGCATACCTACTTCATTACCCAGGCTTTGGTGTGCTGACTTGGGCCGTGCATATCATATCCATTAAGGTCTCCACAGCCTAACATCATAAGGATAAGTGTTAACATTTTCTGCTGCACCCCAAGCAGTTTTAAATTGGAAGTTGGACTGTCAAAGCAGGGAGATCTGAGTGTGCCTTTTCCTTATGGAAAGTTCAATGCTTGGGAGTTCTTAATCAAGATTGTCAGACATTTCCTGCTCATTTTCAGCCACCAACGGCAGGCATAGGTGACTCCCTCCTTGCTGTCGAGGGGCGGACAGAGCAGTACTGTGTGATCTGTTGCCCACTGAGCCACCTGCAAGTCGTTTCGCTCCAGCTGTGGTAGACCTCATGCAGAAACACAGCCTCGAAAGAGCTGGATCCTGGCCAAGGACACTGTTAGGGGTTTTTAGCTTAATTCTTTCACTGACCTCCTCCTGAGGAGCATAATTCATTAAGTACAGTATCATAAAGGCCACAGCGATTAGAAACAGAAAACACTGCCACCAGTGTAGACCATAACAGAGGGATCGACAATATACTCTCTCTATATATATAAATTTCCTGTTAGTTTATTCTGATATTCAGAGCTGAGAAGGAAACGTCTCCAGCTTTGCTTGCTTGGGATATAGGTATAAGTTTAAATTGATAATATTTAGTCTGTGCTACTGTAAATCCCAATGTGGAGCACAGCAGGCAGTCCAAAGTGATTGTTCTCCTAAGCAAGGATGTGTGGCAAGGACAAAGGTCACAAGTCAGAGCGCTCCACAGAGTCCTCTGCTTTGGATGGAAATGCAGAATCTCACATCATCTCACAGCGTCACTACTTAATGGGAGAAAGAAAAGAAGAGGATGGGTTACACAGGGTTAAGTATGCTTAAAGTCCATTTTGTATATTTGCATACCTTGATCCATAAAAACAGTTATATTTCAGTACACATGTCATAGTGGTATCCTACAGGTGATGTTTTGGATAACTCAGGATTATGACCACCATGCAAACACTTTTTGATGGTAATTTTGGAATGTTCTGAAAAAGTAAAACACTAGAAAGCCTCTTCTGATTGATCAGTCTCATTGTAAGTAAGACTATAATTGTGATACCAGCAGGTTCTACATGTATTTGTTTTTAAAATGCAGCCAAAGGAAGAAATTTTGTTCATCTTCTGAGTCTGATGACATGTAAGGATTATTAGCAGTATCAGACTTAGAGGGTTAGCCATGCAAAAGCAAAAGGAATTTGAAATTTTACTACAAATTTACTCACTGTTAATGTTGTCTAATGGTGAAAGAAAGAAAGAAAGAAAGAAAGAAAGAAAGAAAGAAAGAAAGAAAGAAAGAAAGAAAGAAAGAAAGAAAGAAAGAAAGAAAGAAAGAAAGAAAGAAAGAAAGAAAGGAAGAAAGAAAGGAAGAAAGAAAGGAAGAAAGAAAGGAAGAAAGAAAGGAAGAAAGAAAGGAAGAAAGAAAGGAGCAACAAGTACTACTGTTGAAGGTCAAAACCACTGTATGCTCATTATACATTTTATCATAACCACTCTGCTTCCTCTTACTCAATTTTTGTTTTCTCTGTTCAGTGGTTTACTTTGTTTGTTTGTTTGTTTGTTTGTTTTAAACATCCATCACTTCTTCCTGGAGCTCTCTCTTATTTTTCAACCTGCTTATTCTTCTCCTCTGAAGCAACATACTTCAGTCACATTTTAGTGTAAAGTAAAGGGAAAACAAATAGCTTGTGTGAGTAAATTCATATTTCACATATGACACAATGAACTGATACTAGTAAATACTAACAGTAAAGTATGGCTGATTTTAGTTATATAAACATTGAATTACCTTATTAGCACAAAGAGCACACCTTCAGAGATAAATTATATTGGATGACTCTGAAAAATTGAATTAACTAAAGCATTATCAAGAAGTCTGCAATAGAATCTACAATGTAGGATTTTTTTTTTTCCAGTCTAAGGCATCTCATTTCAGTTCCTTTGACTATTTTGATTGTTTTTTATTCTGAGTTAGCATTTTACCTGGACTTTTCAGATTTATGGGAGGTGTAACTTCTAGAGGAGAATGCCAGCCATAGGTTTATTGTAACGAATACTGCAGCAAACACTGCAGCATTGATTTACCTGTCTTTCTTCTGTTTTAATAACACAGTTATTATTCGTATAAACAATACAGGTTGTCTCCTTTTAGAACCTGGTGAGTACTTGAAGATCAGATTTATTTATTTATTCATTTTAAAAGGGATTATTATTAATTTTATTATTTTTAATTTACAATATAAAATATTCAAAGTTTAGTATATATCCACCCTTTCTGGGTATAGTATCCTAACTAAGTGTCTATATACACATTCTTCTGAAAACTGTTTCAGGCAAAGGACTTGCTTGCTTTATTGGCAACAGTATAATGTTACCAGATATCAATCCCCTATAGGAACTGGAACACACAATCTGTCCTCATTATTGAAATACATCACACACTGAGGGTTAGATTGTGCCTTGTATGTTGTTATGAATGAAGTGTCGAGGGACAACGTTGTAGCCATGAACTCCTAAGGCTTTCCCAGTCAGTACACCCTGTCTTCAGTGCTATGTCATCCTTGAAGAAAAGGTCATGCCCACCTATTATTCTTTTTCTCGGTAGTTTCCTCTGAAGTTTCAGTTGAGTGCTGTAATGTGGGCCTGCTTTGTACCTGATCAATTCATTTAGCTCATATTCATTGGGAAAGAAAGATCATGAGAAAGGACTCAGTCAATTCTTCTTCTTGGGCTTCTGGTCAAGCAAGGTCCACAGGTAATAAAATTGTCCTTACAAGTATGTATTTTCTTGTTGGATACTGAGGACCAGATCCAGAAAGGGACAGAGTCATTATAGTGCTCACTGCTGTGATATTTCAAAGTTAGATATATAGGAGTTGTTTTCAGAATACTGGTGTGTGCCACCAGTTGCTGAGATATGTAAAGGTGAATGGTAGGCAGCTCAGAGGGATTAGACCTAATTAGACCTAATTCTAGACTATATTTTCTTTGTTTATCAGTGGTGTTCTGATATTCCTTATCTAAAGCCCTTAAATAGGATTAGTGATCAATGTAGGCTTCTCTAATCTAGGGTTAGGCAATTCCAGGCAACAATTCAGCAAGCATCTCATCCGAACTACCCTCTAGGGCAGTTTATTACATGTTTACTACATATACTAGTAAACAGTACCAAGGCTCTCTCTTTGGCCTTTAGGCCAGCTGGCATTCTTTGATAGTATCCATATTAATAAATTCCCAAATTCTCCAAAACATGATGCCCACAGCCAGAGCACCAATGGCAAAGGGATCTTTGCTTGTGGTAATTCTGAAATTATGCCTGGAATTTGTCTGTGACAGTACAAGTTGATTTGGATCACAATACTTCAAGGACTAGTAATGTAACAATATGCTTGGTAATGATGTAGTGCCTGTGTTTGTGCCCTGCTCTGTGTATAGGAGCAGCCTTCAGGCACTTCTTTCTTTCTATTGACTTCGGAGTGGTGCTAAGATGACTGATATCCTTACTTAGGAAATCACTTAGGTGCATAAAGTCAATAAGGTATATATGTAAGTCCAAGACCTTTCCAAAAATGTTGGATGCACTATCAGTGCAATATGTTATTCAAATGTTAACGATTATCACTTTGATCACCATATGAAAGACTTATCATGCCTGCACATTGATGTGACTGTCTCTGGACCAATTCAAGCTTTTCCATCACCAATTTAAGCACATCTGGAAGGCCTATTAGTATATGGGCCTTGTTAATGTGAAAAGAATGATATCACTTTCATGTGGTGGACACATCTCTGACATCTTTATGTTCTATGTCTTTGTCTTCCATTCCACTCTTGTTATTGGTGATAGATGAAGGTTTGGAAAGCAAATTGTTTGAAAAACTAACCCCAAAACATAGCTGCTAAATATATGTATGGTCCAAGCAAAGAGACGTGAAAGAGAGGAATAAGAGATCACTATTTTTCACAGAATCACAGAATTGTTCACATTTTGCTAAAAGAAGATTAATATTGTTTGGAAGTTGATCCGTTAATAACAGGTGGATAGTACAAAGTTTCACAAAGTTTATAATCTCTGCTGTGGAAAGGCACCTTCTAGCCAGTGGCAATCTGGAATGACATTTCTAGTTTTAGCGTGTTGGATATTCATATTTGTGGTTCTACTATGTCACCTATAACATTACTTATATTTGCTTGTTTGTATTATTGATTTATTTTCTCCCACAAATATAAAAGCAAATGAAAATATAGGACCAACTTATAGTAGGAAGATCTGCAGGAACTCTGCTTTGTGATGGATCACACATTAAAGAAAATCTCTCTTGCACTGTTTTTCTATTATTATCTGGACCCAAATGTTATAGGCATTACAAAAGGTTTGTGGTCAACATAAGATGAAGTGTGGATGCACTGAAACTAACCATGTTTTGGCCTTGGTTTTGCTAGAATTGCCAGTCTTTTATTTGAGGTATTCCACTCTTAGCTGACTGAATTGCTGCCCAGAAGTGCCCCAACTTGCCATTGACTCTAGAGGGAGAACAGTGTGTAGGTGGTTCAGTAAAGTCCTTAAAGTTAAGTGGTATAATTTAGACTTATGGGTACAACATGTTTTTGGATCCATCTGGTATTTTGCCCAGTTACTTTGATGAATGCTTAAGGGAGCAAGAGCAGCTTTGTTACTGCTTGGCGAAGAGTAGACCTTTGGGGAAGCCTGTTAGTTTCATCCCAGGAGAGCAGGAAGGGTTAACCCTTCAGTGTTCACTGGGACCACTTAAGAAGTCATTTCCTATGGCAACAATGCAAAGCATATGCTGCTGGTTAATACAGATGAGCAATGAACAAGCAAGGCATTTTTAAAGTCTTTCAGTGCCGTATGGTACAGTGAGAATACTCACCCTTGAGCCAGTCTGAAGTATGTTTGTCCACAATTTCATTACTGTATGTGTCTGAGTTAGTGTCTTCATTAAAATGATAAGTTTCTCTAAAAGCTGCAGATGACAAGTGACCTTATAATGTAACATGGTCCCGCTTAGTCTGCAGGAAAGTATTAAATGTCAGGACTTATAATTGTAAGGATTTGATATTTATGAAGGTCAGTTCAAGTGTGAGTAATATAACATAATATTACATTTAAACTAAGATCTGTGTTCATAGAAACCTTTTAAAAACACCCAGCTGCCACTGCTGAAATAGTGCAATGATAGATGATGATTTTTTTAGACTTAACACATATTGCGAATTTGCAACTCATGTAGGGTTTGTATTAAAAGCTGACATGATATTTTAATTTAAACAGAGGTTAGATTATTAAAGTTGGCAAACAGTCAGAAGTATATCAATGTTAAAAAATTTTTACTTGACTTTTGCTCTTGTTTGTTTTCACTGGTAAAATACATGAAAAAATCTACCTGAATTGTTGCTCATAATATATTTAATATCTTCATTCATTAAAAAAAAAGACATGTTTTGTCTTTTTTTTTTTTTTTGAGGCTTGACACTGCAAGCCAGTGTATAATTTCCCTATATCATTGAACTTTATTCAATGATATAGGGAAAGAAACCCCATTCCACAGATTGTATATCTCATTATCATTAAATTTATTCAGGTCAATTCACTATTGAAAACGATAGAAATAAAAGGCTTGGAGGAACATCTCTAGTGTGTATTTCCTGGAAAGATTATTTCTTGGAGACATTCTGTTGCCCTAGAACCTGATGACCATGTCCTTACAAGTTATACAGATACAGATATAACATGTTTCATATGAACTTAGTCTCTATGGATGCATAATGCACATTGTTTTCATTAGCTAAAAAAAACTCACTGGATGCTCAACACCATTCAGCACCTGGCAGGATTATGGTCTGCATTTGTATCCTCCATTTTTTTTTTTCTATCAACAGAGTATCTCATATCTAATCAGTAAAGTATGACAAAGGTCTGTAAGAGATGTAATGAATCAGAGCACAATTTGATTCTACCATCTACAAAATTTGATTTCTACCATCTACACTGTATTTGAGCTGAGTTATTGTGATACGAACATGCCTAATCAATAATTAGTTGTTTGGTCTAATTATTTTAGTGACCACTGCATTCATTTGGACCACTGAACTGTGCATAAAGAAGCCTGCCTCACATAAAATGTCATAAAAATAAAATAAATTAAAAAAAAAAAAAAAAGAAAGGTAAGATCTCCAGTGATTCAAGTTTGGAGCTGGGCCCTTTATGGCTATAGATTTATTGGTAGAGCTGCAGTGTGTTATTTGAGGAGGGTCGAGTGATATGCTTCTGGCTTTTTAAATCCCACAAGCCTCCTGTCAAAGGATGTAGATACCTTGGACAGCATTTATATAGCCAAATGTATGTATCTATAATGCAGACGAGCCATAAAGGGTGGTCAAGTCATTATTCCACATCAGTGCAATCACACTTACGCAATTAGTAGCATAATTGCACACAGAAAGAAGAGTAGATGGAGGGGGTGATTACATGGCTGAAAATAAAAGTGTGTCCTTTCTTCATATGAGGTACATAGCTGAAAGTAACTTTCAGAAAATGAGTGTAAACAGAGAAAATAGCATTGCTTGTAAAAATTATAGAGCTGCATATATTTCAGACAAGTAGACACTGTACATCTTTAGTTTTGGAAGTATATTATTTTGTCAGTTACAAATCGATAGATGAAATAAAATTTATTTGTACATATATTACAGGCTGGGTGGAGAATGGATTGAGAGCAGGCCTGAGAAGGATTTGAGGGTGCTGGCTGATGAAAATTCAACATGAGCAAAATGTGCCTGGAGCCCAGAAAAGCTTTGATACTGGGTACCTGAGGATTCAGGTTGGGATGAATAAAGTGTGGCGGTGCATATGCTCTGTTATGTGTAATTCTGAATGGAGGGATATGTGTGTGTGTTGGGGGCGGGGGGGGGGGGGGGGGGAGGAGCGAGAGGGTTAATTGCTGTTAAATCAGTAAAAAGTAATTTCATTAAGTTTCAGTGATTATAACAATAGGAAAGATTTTATAGCAATTTTAAGTATAATCTGAGTTAGGTTGTGTATATATCAGTTTACATTAATCCAGCTATTTTATTCTAATAGGCAAGGGTCATAAGAACAGTTGATTTTTAGATGTTTGCTGTTTGTGTTCTGATAGAATTGAAACGGGTTACGAAAACATCGGTCAGCTCAGGCCTCCAGCTCCAGCACCATTCATTTTGCCTACAGATGAACGTAATGATGAGGTGAAGGACTAGCTCTGATGTATGGGAAAGAAATAAAGCATTTCCTTCTGTAAGGACCATGTGTTGTCTTTCATGGGAAAGTGTACATGCTTTTTTTCCCTTTTGATCTTTATACAGTATTTTCTCTGTACTGTTGAACTACACCAAATGTCTCTTTGAGAGTTAGGCAAACAAATGTCAACCTTTTGCCAACTGGTGTGAAATTAAAAAAAAAAAAAAAAAGGATATTTTAAAATCTATTTCAACTGCTTTTCTGTCAGACAATGATTGTATAATTGAAAGACATCCAGTTGATAAAAAAGAACATATTTTTTATTGGCAGCACAGTAACATGAGTTCAAAGACTGTATTTGCCAAGAGTGCATAACTCTGTAATGGCCGGCATACTTTTACAAGTGTTCAGTGGTATTACTGACAGAAAGATCGCTTTGGTCCAAGACAGATGTAAAATACTTCATTTAACAAATATTTACTCCACAATTATCTGAAAATTTAGAAAGTACAACCTGACATGTTTGAATATCTAAAGAACCTGTTTATGGGGTATTCTATTATTGTTCCTACATAATAATCCAAAAAATATAGTTGCAGGGGAGGCTAGATGATTTAGGATATTGGTAACAGGATACAAAGCCTTTCACTTCTTGGTCAGCAGTTCAAATATGGCTTAGGTTGGTAGTAAGTCAAAATGATTGCTGGACTATGTGACTAGGGTTAATAATAGGTTGCTGCCTTCTAGATTTCAGAGCCCACCACCATACCAGCTAAATTGTCATGATGAACAAAGAGTGTTGTCAGTTTTGCAGGAATTGGTGTCACCAAGGGGAAGACAATGATGGTGGCTCCGAAGACTAGGACCCTAGCACCTCTCACACAGAACTATACAATTGCTTTTATTTTGCAGTCTTCATGAACTTGTCAGGAGTTTGCTCCTGTGGTGGAGACAGGAAAAGCTCCTGCAGATTGAACTTCGCTGAATCTCAGCCTGAAGTATTAGAGAACAGACTTGTCATTACAAATTGTCACTGAAACAGCCACACTGATAGAGAACTATGTGGCATAATTATTAATGGATAATGAGAAAGCTAACCAAAGTGTGAGAGCTTTTCTCAGTTTTTATTTCACGTTTCAAGTTTGGAAAGCAAAACAACACTGCAATTTTAGTCAGTGGTATAGATTATAGACTGGAAAATGAAAATGAAAAGAGATTTTGTCTTTGTTTCAGTTAAATACCTCAGAAGTGGACATAGCTGCCTTTTCACTTCTTGTGTGTTTTGCGTTTTAAGAATAAATGTTTTTTTTTCAATTATTTGAGTCATGTTTCATAAAAGGAAACAATTTTGAGCAGCATCTCGAGGCCTACAGAAATAATTGTATGGGAATTGATGTTTAAAATTCACAATGTGTTATTCCTCTATTTGATGTCATTTTTCTGTTTCCATCTCTGCTGCTAATGTTTAAATGCTGTTCTTAATGCTTTCCAAAATTTCAGGGTAAGAGTAGAGAGAATGTTACTGATTTCAGATAAAAAACAGGCAAGAACTGGGCATTTTAAAAGTCGTTCCCTGCTGTCTTTGCTGAGAAGTGCCTAAAAGTTATGGAACAGAAAGAAGAGACTGAAGAACTAGCTACACAGTGGAGATGATTTTATTTACAGCTTCCCTTGCTCATTTGCTATTGGCCAGAAAAGGGACACTCAGACTCCTGGGTCAGATGGAGCTGAGCATCACCGTGTTTGATTTGGAGGAGAGGAGGAAGCAGGGAACACAGACACGAACAGCCTGAACTGGCAAAGAAGGGGAACCCAGTTACCAGGAGAGGGAGAAACTGGAAGGGAATTACAGAGCTCATAACATGGAAATGCGAAGGATGAAAAGCACATGCTGTTCCTCACACTGAGGGAGAAAGATCCTTCAGAAAGGACAAGTGTAACAATGGGGGCACGTTTGGGAATTATAATCATATAAATAACATTTTTATTAATAATTAGGCTAACAAAAATGTTGCGTCCTCGAAAATAACAGATTTTACATAACCACAATCCACATCTGCATTTTTCAAATATCTTTAAGACTGTTATTCTCTCTGATTCTGGCAAACCTTTTTTTTTTTTTTTTTTTAGACAAAATTTTAGGATGTTTTTCTTTCTTCTTTAATTTCAAACTCAAACACTTAGCAATAGAAGGGAATATCCTGACACCATTGCTTATAGGAATTGTCTACATGTGCTTCTGTCTTTTCAGTCCTATTGAACATGAATTCATCTGGGTAAAAGTGATAGAAGCCTTTGAAGCCTTTGTTTTAAATTATATTCTTTCTCTCCACTGGATGTTGTACTCTCTCTACTAATGACTGATAACTGTGCACTTTAAGAAGTTGTTTAAAAATATGTATACCATTACAGGTGCTTTCTTAAGTCACTTATGTTTAATTAAAGATATTTGAACTCAGAGGCCTGGATTCAGGTAACCTACTTGAGGTGCCTGAGTTAGGATTGTAGTTGCAGTTTGTAGCTCCCCTTCTAATTACATGAGAAATAGGCATCTCCAGGGGTAATTCAGTCTGTTTCAGCACCTGGATTCTCTGCACAATCTGAATTGCTTTCTGTAGATACCTGCCTCTGCACTGACTGATGGATAAAAGTAAAAGCAATTATAGTTGTGACTGTGCTGCCTCAATGTGGCCTGAATCCAGATCACCGTGACCAAGACTTTTATATTGCTGATTACATTCAGTGTATCTAGTTTTGCTGTCTTGGAGGAGGCTGACTTTCTTTGCTTTCAGCTTCTTTCAGAATATCTCAAATTGGGCATTGGTCATTATGGAAAACTTGGCTTATGCTTTTACACATGACACTTTTTGAATCCTGAGTCCCTTTAAACAGATAGAGACAACACTTATAGATGGCTGTGCAATAAATGAGAGAATAATGCTCTCCTCCATCACAGAGGCAGGTTACAAAGAGATGTCAATTCACCACCAGACCCCTGTTCTGGACATCTCTGTTTTTGTTGCTTGGCTCTACCATATGACAATAGTTGACACTACTTTTTAATCCACATGAAAAAAAGCAAACTACAGCAGCCAGCACTAAAAGCACTGTGTTGGTGACTATCTGCCATGTGACAGGCAGAACTGTTCATTCCCTGATTCATGCTGGTGGTCTTCTGTGGTCTTCTTTATTACCTGTAGCAGACCCAAAGGATTTTTGTCTGCTTTATGAAAGCTTTCCATCCTGAGACACAAGTCCACCCTGGCACAATATAGGTTGCTGCACCATTTCTCCTGCATTTATCCAGACCAATAACAGGCAGTAGCCCTGTTATGTTCCACCAAATGAAAGATCAGGGTCTGTTTCCCTCCATACATGCTGTCTCCATTTGCTCTGTACAATCCAGTGCTTGTCTGCAAGCAAAATCTTCCCTGTCTTACACCTGTGTAGTGATATCAGTTTGACTATGGTTGCTCAGTTAGAAAAGATAATGAAATTACACACAATGGTGTTACATGGCTGGATGATATTTTGCTTTTGTGCAAATACTTGTAAATGAAAGAGAAAAAAAAAAGGATTATATCCTTTAAAAATGAAAAACAGACTTGAAAAAGTTGGTCTATAGATTTTTTTAAGCGTAGTTCTACTGACAGAGCTTATAAAAACATTCCAAAGTAATGTAGTGTGATGACCCTTGCTCATAATCACAGAAAGCCTCTCCAAGTTTTTGATTTTTTAATAAGCCTATCATTAATCTTCAATGAAAATAATATAGATTTTATTAAGAAAGCTCACCAAAGTTCTTGGAAAACTTACAAGACATTTAACAGCTGAACAGTGTATCTCACAAATGGACTTTAAAGGTGCTCTTTCAAACTGAAGCCTTTATTTGATCTGGTTTTATAGTTAGCAATTGCTTTGGTCTGAAGCCTCACCCATCCTTTCCAACTAATAACCAAAAGAATCCTGAAATATAGCACTTGTTGAAGGTACAGCATGACAGCCCTTAAACCAATTTGTATTACTCACATACTCCCAAGGTTGGATTCATTACTTGTTCTAAGACATCCTACTTTCCCAGAACTGTATATTTGCATATTCTGAATAATAAAAACTGCAGGATTAACAGTTTGTATGGAGATGAAATAAATATTTAGCTTTTTTTTTTTTTTTTTTTTTTTTTTTTTTTTTTTTGGTAACATTAAGCATTACTCAAATGTTTTCTCCAATAACTTTAATCTGGATTTCCTCTCTGATAAAACTCTGGTTGTTTGCAGATCCACCCGTCAGTTTTATGAGGATATCTTTGAGACATCACAATTATAAAACAAACTGGAAGGAAAAGCAGCTGTACTTACAAACAAACATCACAGGCACAATTAATCTGTTTAAAAGTTTTATGAGGGGAAGCATAAAATATCAAATAAAGGCTAATGGGAAATATTTAAAAAATGCTGAAGCTGGTAACAATCCATTGAGCAGAGCAGCCAATGCACATTCAGGAAACAGAATGTAGCTAGTAACTCCTTTGGTTGTAAGCCACCATCTCTCTACCTCCCAACCTGAACTTAGGACTGTTTCATGTTTCTAAAACAGATAGACTTCTAGATATATACTTTATTTACTTTGTAGATTGCAATTTAAAGGATGGTCCTTTTTTTTTGAAAAAACGAAGATGGCAATAAAATCTCAGGAGGCCAGTTATGCTTTACGTTGTTCAACATAAACCCAGCCTGATCCTATTCCTGTGATTAAAGTTTATGCCTTGGTTACATGGGAGAAAAGCATATACATACACATGCTCTTTCTTACTCTATCTTGCTTTCTTTCATGCCCCTCTGTTCCCCCCATGTCAGCAAGCATGCTGGAAAGAGGCTTTGGATCAAGCGAGTGTATGACTGTGCACTTATATACTTAGACAGTATCCTTTAGATGAAAGAAGAAAGGTTTATCTTTAGCTCTAAACCCCAGTTTTGGAATCTGAGTGAGCTGGATAATGTATTAATGATTTTCGTTTGTTAACTTTAACAGAAAGTTTCAGCGTGTACCAAACCGAAGGAGTTTAGTGTATAAAAATTTCTTCAGGTTTAATATATAAGAGACCACATTGCCTCATGGCACATGTAAAGCATCTTTACCTCTTTCTTTCTGTCTGTTTATAGAGTCATGTAAATACTGAAGAGACTTTGAAAGGGCAAGGTCTTCTGGTTGTTGTACTTCTACCATATCTACCATATATATTTTAAATCACTCTTTTTAATTTGCTAACATGTACATTAGCAGATAATGGCTCCATGTGGTGTTCATATGATACAAATTCCCACTATCTCAGGAGAAGAGTTTTTGTTCAAGATACACAACAAATAAAATTGGAATTGATTTCTGAAAAAAAAAAAAAAAAAAACAAAACAAAAACAACACAAACAACTCTTGCCTCCTATCATGGGAGCATGGGACAGGAAGGCTGATTTTTTATCATAAGGTTTATTTGGCTGTGTTTGTAAACAGGATTTTATTGAAGAGACTCAACTTGGGACACTTCCCACCAGTTGGTAGAGTGGACGACAGCCGTTAAAAGGAGACTGTGCATTTGATCTTTCTTGCAGCTGTAGAAGCATAAAGGATTTTGTCACATAGACAGTTCCAATTTAAACTCCTTTCAAAGGGTGGTTTTGTTAGTGATTTAAAAAAAAACTGTCTGTGCTTTATTATGATCTTACTTAAATTGATGCAGTTTTGTAAAAGTAGTATGAGATCCTGCCTTCTTTACCACCTGTAAAACCACCACAGTAAAACAGTTCCTTATTGATCATTTTGAAAAAGAATTTAAATGTAATAATAAAAATAATAATTTAAAAAAACTTTAAAGAGAAAACAAATCAACTTAAAATAAAATAAAATAAAATAAAATAAAATAAAATAAAATAAAATAAAATAAAATAAAATAAAATAAATAAAATAAAATAAAATAAAATAAAATAAAATAAAATAAAATAAAATAAAATAAAATAAAATCCATGCAAAAGAGCAACAGTTCAGAGAATTTTCCAAGGAGGTGAAAGCATAGTGCCTTTGGATTTCTGCCTGTTTGTGCACATGCAGAATGTTGGTATCTTGGGATAGCTGCACTCCTTGTCATGTATTACGCTTTCTGTGGACTCAGAACTGTCATCACAGTGCACATAAACATATTTTATTTTCTTCACCTGCTCATGTGGCGCACACCTGGGGTCTGCTGGCAACGTGCTTGGCTTCAGCAAGTGAAGGAGAGACAGTGCCAGGTTGGAAAGCAAGCCCCACTCCCTTCATGTACATTAAGCTGAGTCGATCCCCCACCGTTTTTATGGTGTTGTAAAGGACAGGGCTGAAAAACTTTAGCTTCTACTGAAAATTCCAAAATATGGGGAAAAGAAAACTTTTAGAGACTCAGACAGAACCACCGGGGTTTTGCCTAGACCTCCTCAACAGAAGTCCTTTTTCTCTGCCTGCTGCCTCCAAACTTTACCCCTGGTGACTGCTGAAGTTTCTGTCTGTGCAACATACGCGGCATCAATGCCACCTGTCCTGCCAGGGGTGGTCATAAGCAGATCTTCAGAAGTCAGCTAGATGGCACGGCACTCTGTTGTTCTGCTAACGTCATGGGTTGGACTGAAACCTTTGTTGCTGGTTAGTGCTTCCTGGAGCAAAGGAAGTGTCAGCTGTATATTGCTCAGAGCTGGCTGAAATGTTTATAGAGGAACTGAAATTTTCATTGATTTGAGTTCATGGGCATAAAAATGCACTGCTTCCTGCTAGCTTTTTTTTTTTACAAGAGTAAACATTTTGTTGAAATGCTTTCTGATGTCTGGTTGCCCATCTCCTAGGCCTGAAAACTGCTGGAGATTGGAAACAGTGAGAAGGGAAGCTGTTGGCAGGTGTCTTCTGATGAGCAAAGAGTTGAAACTTCACTGCTAAGACATCCTCTGGACCACGAACAAAATACAGAAGTACACACAGACACACACAGGCATGTGTGTATGTGACAGTTAGGGGACTGAAATCTTATTTCTGCTCACAAGGAAGTGGTGTTATCTCTTTCTGTGGAAAAAGGCACTGTTACATGCTGGTTTTGATCCTCTGCCCAATGTGTTTGGGCCATCTGGGGTAGGGAGAGTCAGATCTGCCCCTGTCCATGTCTGCCTGCTACTCACTTGTGTGAGCAGATCGTCCCTCCCTTTGCTGCAGTAGGAGCTGCTTTCTTAGGCAAAAAATGGCTTTCTTAGGTTCTTTTATTGCTGCAGGTGCAAAACATTGCAGTCATAACTGAGTCTGAAATAGAAGAATTCTTTCTCTTTGCCTTTCAAGGAAAGATTATAAGGCCCGTGTTATCTTTGAAACTGCAAAGGAAGATATTTGGCCAAACAGTGTTTTCATTTGCATACATGTAATTCTTCTGGGTGTTGTCAAGAGAATATCTTTTCTTGCCATAAGAATAAAAAGAACAGAAATATGCAATGTGATGGGAGAAGTAAGAGGCATTAGCTTTTCACCTCCACACACTAGGGCTTGAGCTTTCTTTTGCTTGCATAGGAAAGGTTCTCAGTTGTAAATTTGTGCTTTGTTGTTTTATTCAGAGAAGACAATTCATTCTTCAAGTTAAGACTGAGATTTATTACTGGCAGGAGTGAGCAAATTGGGCACACTCAGATTCAATTTATAGGTGTGAACTTTGAAAGCAAAACTCTGCAACGATGGTTATAATGTAAATTACAGCAACAGAAAGACCATGTTGGAAGAATCTATATACCGCTGGCTTCATGTTTCTGCTATGTGCCCCAGCTATCCAGAGGATGAAGGCCTATATGTATTTTTAACCAAACTAATCCATGACTATACAAGTGATCAGAGTATTTTCAGGTGCAGTTCTTTATGAACAGCATTTGGATTTCAGTAATCCTTGCAAGGCTGACTTGGACAAGAGTCTTCCCACACACAGTGTGTGGCATTCTGCTGCTAAAAAACAAGGGTGTTTCCAGTTAAAATTTGGCCTTCACATAAAGTCCATCCTTTGGCAGAAGATTTTGTATTATGTCATGAAGAAGTCCAACAATCCTATAAATGCACATCCTTGAGGTATGGAGCTATTTAAAAAAAATAAAAACGAGTATTTACCATGTTATCAACATTTATTCAACTGGTCAGAAAATAAAAAGATGGAGAGAGAGAGTATGCAAATATGTATATGTCTTTAATAGATTATTGAAACAAGCAGCAGAATGATACAACTCTCTTGGGCCAACTCCACAATGTTTTAAAAGCAGAGTTTATTACAAAGCATGAAGTTCAAGCTGTGGAATTCATCTCTTTGCTTCCTGCCTCTTTCCAGACACAGACACACATGCTGATGCACACTGAATTTACTGTGGGGGTTTTAGAGGGCTTGCAACAGTGGGAAGGGATTGACTGGACCTGTTTTAGGGATAGAAGCTCTTTGAATAATTTAAGACTTGACTGAGGATTTGGATTTCAAAGTTCATGGCTGTTCAGATCCCTGCTTTTGATTTTCATCCATTCCTCTTTATTAACATGTCTGCTACTGGCCACTGTCAGAGAAAAGATTTTGGACTTGATGGACCTTTGAAGTAACCCAGTACAGCTGTTCTTATGGTTAGTGGTGCATTGCGCAGGAAGTAGATGATGCAACTTCACAGATTGTTGGTTAGTTCCAGACTGGAGTTTAAGATGCTCTCTTTTTCCCCCCTGTAAATCTGAACATGTTTTGGATTTTGGCCGCCACATAGATATCTCTTTCCTTCAAGGACGCTCCGACTAGTTGTTCTCTGATGGAAGATAAGCCCTGTTACTAATACACTCTTTGCTTCACTGAAACATATTTTTTTCTGCTTCATCCAATAAAATACTGATTTGTAGGTCTTTGGAACATTCTTTCTGATTTATTTATTGATTTATTTATTTACTTTTCCTGGCAGAAGGACAGAATTTGTTTGTTTGTGGGACATAGATTTTGATTTCTACTTTGAGGTCTTTATGACTTATATTCATTAAACTCTGTTACTAAATGTTTCTGAGTTTAAATACCTGGGGGAGGTAGGGAAAGATTCTTAAGATACTCCACTGGATTCTTTGGCTATATCAGCAGATGAAACAGATCTAGGACATTAGTTCAAGCACTGGCATGCAAGCATCCTTGTTGTTAAGCTGTTCACACAGTCCTCAGCCAGATAACATTTTTCCAGACAATATCTGGGTGCAGTTTAGGATTGCTGTGGGCCAGGAAATATTCACAATTCGATGTCTGATGACACCACCAGATGTGGGTGGGATTTGAATATTTAGCTGTAAGGGTCCATGTTGAGCTGTGATATGCCAGTTGACCTTAGAGCCAAGAATATTTCTTCCTTACAGTTCTAATACTGTTATTTCTAATACATTTTTCCACTGTCTTCAGAAAACATTGGATCTAATCTTTACTGTTCAATACATTTTGCTGTACTAAGAGATAGAGTGTCCCTCTTATTAGGTTGGAGGCTTTTAAGCCATCTAATCACAACCATTGGTTATTGCAGTTGATCATCTTAAATAACTTTTTCAGATACATCCCACGTTATAAGTGTAAATGAGTATTTCTCATCCATTCTTTATATCCTTCAAATTAGGAAACAGTTTTTCATCATAAGGGTGGTCAAACACTGGACCAGTTTGTTCAAAGGGTCTGTGGAATCTCCATCCCTGGAGATACTGGTGTTTGACTAGTAAAAGTTCTGAGCATCCTGATCAGCTTTTAACATGGTTTTACATTGGAGGTTTCCAGAGGTTCTTTCCAACCAAAATTATTTTATGTGTGTATGATCGTGACCAAGAGAAATAAAATGTAAGCTCGTTCTCTTCTCCCTCACAGACTATTAGTACTTGAGGTTTCTAAATGCAGAAGAGTATATGTTTTATTACTTGTTTGGATTTTTGTTCTTTATTTACATCAGATTTAACTACATTTCTAAAATTTCACACTCTCCATATTGAATACTCATGATTTATACTAAGAAAATATAATTCTAATGAGTCATTATTTCAGGTTTGATATGTGGAGTATATTCTATGTAAAATAAAGTAATGTTAGTTCTGAGGAGTTTGATGCTCATTTCAAAAAGATTTTAGACATTACTACCAATTTTGATGCCTCAGATTTATTTAATTGATTTTTTTTGGAACCAGTTTCATTTGATTATAAAAAATGCAATTTTTTGTTGAGGACTCAGTCAGCAGTACCTCCATTGCAGTTAACAAAAGCATCAAATAAATCAACTTGTCCAGAAGATCAAAAATGAGTTTTTCAAATTGCATATGCAAATCCAGATCTTTTCAAAATCTGAGATTTTCTGAAGATCTAATGAGCAGAAGTGAAACCCAGTAATCAGAATAAGTATAGTATGCTGTTTTTTATTTTATTTTTTTGTTTGTTTGTTTTCTGTAATCAATATACTAATGAAGTTGATTCATCAGTCATTTATACTGCTAGATGAACAGCATCCTTCTTATTCTGATATTAAATTCTGATCAAGATAGATACTCAAATTGCAAATTACAAGATTAACCATAGGAATAATGTGGTGAAGAATAGCAAAGGATGTGATTTATAATGGCAATCCACTGAGCCAACCTGGTGTGAACTAGATGTTCCCTGAAACTTGAGCACAATCATTCTTATTTGACTATTTATGGAGTCGATAAAATGAAGGAACTGTGTCTTCTTTCCAGCCAGCTGACCTCATGAGTGTGTGTGAGATCTCAGAAAGGGAGGTTATAACTATAAACTGGTGTTTTGCAGAAGAAAGACAAAGGAGAGATTTAGAATCTCAGCTGGCTTTTAGACTTGAAAAAAAAACAAAACAGTAAGGGAGAACTCTTTGAACGATAGCTCTGAACATCTTCTGTCTTTTCTCATCCTCTTTGTGTTCTTCCCTTTTTCCAAGTAAACATAAAAACAGGAGAAAGAAAAGAATTAACTATTTTTTTCACAACATTTTTCATAACATTTTTTTTCATTCATAGATTTTTCACAACAGATAATTTTAAATGTTCTCTAACAATTGGATGGATGCAATGTGCTTTGCCTATCTCTGCGTGTGTACATATGCTTGTATTGTTGTGAGTGGCAGGGAGGCCTCCAAGGAAAACAAAGGGCTGCAGTCCAGTGAAATCAGAGGAACACTTACTCTGAAATGGCTTGGTCTGATGTTATGAAAATGCTAGAATGCAAATACGAACTATTTTCATGACGGCATCCTGAAAAGTGGTGTTCATTTCCCAGACCTTTCTCCTGAGTAATCTGCATTAATTTATGGCCACTGTGAATAGCCACGTCTCCTTTGCCTGGTACACATTTGTTTGAAATATTAATCAATTCAATGAAAGGAGTTGCATTTTTTGAACGTTTCCCACTGATAGATGACAGAATATGCAGTCATTACTCTTTCCTGTGGTTTTCCAAAAGCGTTGTTTTCCCCCCATTTTTGCATCAGGAAGATGGAAGGCTTTTTCAACACCTGCTACAGTAGCTCTAAAATGAGAAGTCAGAAGACCATCTGCTTGCTAGCCCTTCCTTTTGTTAGCATGTTTACATCAACTTCTCCTAAAAACCACCCACTGTTTCTTTGTAGAAGCATTCAACTTCTGGAGAAGGAGTTGACTAAGAAGAGATACATGATTTTGTTTGATGAAGCCGTACATCTGTGATGGAATGGTATATGTCAAACTTTGCTAAGCCAATGTCATCATATAGATGCATAGATGGCATCAGTTGTTATGCAGCTGTTTATGATATCAGTTGTTAAACTATGGTCATGGAGAACCACTAGAATATTTACTTTTAATTCCAAATACTCACCTTAGATCAAGCAAACTGAAACTTGAATACTAATTGTGTTTTTCTAGCACTGTAATATCAAACATATATTGTAGTGTCAAAATCCAACACTCTCTGACCAGGTTCTTTTAGATACTCTATATGTAGGTTAATGTTTAATACCTATTTTACTTATCTGAAGGTATTTTGACACTATATGGGATTTTGATTTAGCAGGGTGGTACAACAATGTATTAAAATCGTAACTACAAATTACTCTTAGCAGCAACATATAGCCGAATCACAATGCAAACATGATTCTCATTAACTGTCTTTGTACATGTATAATGCTTACCATCCTGACACTGAGCATCCCCAGTCACTGTGAAGGAATACATGGGTTGAAATCATCTCAGGCTTGTTGCTCTCTTCAAAGGTCTTTTGTTGTTCAGCTTTTATGCTGTTGGGCTGAGATGTGTATGCTTCCACCCCTGTGCTGAACTGGATGACTCAGGAAGATATTTGCACTCCTTTTATTAACTCAGGAACAAACATTTACACAAGTCAATCCACTCAACTGATATGGTCAGCTGATCTACACAGCCCCCAACTATCTAAAACAGACAACCTTCTGATCCCCTTCATATTGGGATATACATGTACACATATATCATGAGCACATTGCTCTTGACTATCTGCTCTGAGCCTCCCTTCATTATGTAGGTTTACTAATCAGTCACAAGTAAGCATTAAGAATTATACTATATTTTCTTATCCTTCTTTGTTAAGAGTTTTGTTCAACTAAGATCACAGATGTGTTTTTAGAAGGTATTAGTACTTTGAATCCTAAAGTAGGCAAGGACATGGAGGCTTTAAGTGTTTTAGATTAAACTGCTTGAACTCTAGTACCTACTTTCAAGGTTCAGCGTCACCACCCAGCTTAGGTGAAAGGCACAATTTTTTGAAGGATATAAACAATGGAAGAGAAGCACTTATATTGGAAGTAAAAAAAAGGTATTATTCAGGATGGACATCTGCAATAATAGCCAGATTTTTGTGAGTGGATGGAGTAGAAATGTCCAGCACATTATCCTGGAAGGTCCATCCATAGCAAATTGACAAGAAAGACTAGAAAACCAACAGTACAAGAGAGACAAGGACAACCTGTAGCAATGCCAGAAAAAGGTCACAAAGATTATTAAAGGACAGGAGCATCAGATGTAAGAGAGACTGAGAGAGCTGGGATTGTTCTGCCTGGAGAAGAGAAGGGTCAGCAGGATCTTATCTATCTATGTATTTAAATGCCATATGGAGGACAGTTAAGAAGATTGTGCCAGGCTCTTTCCAGTGGGATGTCCAGTGACAGAACAGGATGAAAAGGGCACAGTTTGAAATATGTGAAATTCTGTTTCAATGTAAGAAAAAAAACATCCATTGAACAATGGAACAGGATTTTATTATTATTATTTTTTTTTTTTTTAGTGTGTGTATGTGTGTGGAGTCCTTGGAAATATTAAAAATCCAATCAGACATAGTCCTAAGCATCTTGGTCTAGCAGACCCTGCTTTGAACAGAAGGGTTGGACTTGATGATTTCCCACCTCAGTGATTCTATGATTCTCTGATTCAGAGTCCTCAAAGGCAAAACAAATGGTGAACTCTAAAAATACCAGTAGTCAAACAAAACAAACCAAACAATTATTTGCCCTCTGGAAATACCTAAACGACTAGCTTAAGTTAAAAATACAGTTTGCCTTGTCTAACTTCTTGCTGTGTGAAAGAAAAATGGCTAATCTTGTCTTGTTATTTAGTCTCCAACTGAGGCCAATCAAAAGCAGTGGATACCTCCGTAGGATGGTTCATACACCAAATTTAGATACCTATCTTAAGAAGGGATTGTCTTCCAAAGTTGTTTACCTTTGTCACCCACAGCATTTAAAGAACTAATTGGGACCATCATTGTCTGCGTTTTAGATAATGAACATTGGGCATGTCTGATATGTGTCTTTATGTCTTAAACTGTCATATACTATCCAAAACCATCCTGGTGTTTCATAGATATGCTAAGACATAGAAAAACAAGAGCAAAAAGTTAGTATCAAAGTTAGTGAAAACCCCCAAAGTCTAACCTAAAACAAACAACCAAAGATGACATTCTGAGTCGACATTTAACAGCACTCACAATTTTTATTGTACTTTTGCCTTCATTTGAGATGGGGATTTTGTCATAGTATTTAGTACAAACAAAGCGAAAGCTGTACCAGGCATTCTTTTCTGGTTCCCTCTTCTGCCAGGGACCATTCCTAGATGTATAATCTTGACCATCTGTATGGTTAAATTGTTGAAGACATTTAGGCAAAAGAGATCTTTTAAACAATTCCCAGAGCATTGCTGAGGAGTTTACATGGGTCAGAGACCACTCCCATTAGGTAGACTGGATGTGGCTACCCCATTTTCAATGGTATATATATATATGTATATACACCATATATATATATTATATATCCATATATATTTCACTTAGTAATATATCCATGGCTAGTTTTCCTGGTGCATCTGATGTGTTTATCTCAACTATCTCCCTATTACCTAATTTCAAAGCATTGGTTTTTACAGTGTACATACCACTCTGTAGCTCTTTCAAGGGGTAAAATTCATTTATTTTTTAAAATAATACTATGTTGTGTACCCATAGGACAAAGTAGAGCACAAGAACAGGGAGACAAAGAAATTTCACTGCCAAAGGTTCTAGCAAAGGCAGGATCATGCAGAGAAAATGTTTTATCTACCATTTTACTGTATTTCAGGAGAGTTCCAAACCCTTTTTCACTTCAGATTCCACTCTTGCTAGTCTGCATCTAGTGAGTCATGATCCTCAAAAAACAGTAAATAAATAAAAAAAAAAAATATTAATAAATAATAATAATAATAATAATAAGTCCATTGCAACAAACTTTTTTTTTTTTTTTTGAAATCCTATTGCCAGAAATCAATAACAAAATTTTTCCAATGCATTCTTGCCATCTTTCATTTATTAATTTAATCTCACATTTGTACTGAATTTTCTTTCAACATTTGTCCTGCTGCTTGAGTACATTTTTGTACTAGTAGTCTGATGAACTGTTAGTTTTAATGCAGTGAGAGAGTTTTCTTAGGAAATGAAGTTTAAGTTCATTTAATGTGTTCTGTGGGTCATATGTACTTTGTGAAACAGGACTGACTAATTAACAGTAATTTTCACCAGGACCAGTGTCTTATAGGGCGCTTTTATTGAGAAAACAAATCCAAGGACAGGTAGCCATTTGTTAGAGCAGATTGAATAACTATAACTCATTTATGGTTTACATACCAATCTACTCAAATTCAGGCACTACTTAACACTGAAGAGGATCCAAGTATGTCACATAAGCAAATTGGGGTTCATGCATGTAAACAAGCTACTTTTTTTTTTTTTTTCTTAATATGGGACCTACCCAGAAGAAGTCCCAGAAACCTAGCATTTATGAATGTTATGCTGAAAGTGCCTGGATATATGACATTAGCTCTTCAGCTTGTTCCCAGCTGCTCATAAAAGAAAGCTAGGACATGAGCCAGTTTAACTGAAGGTGTTGCTAAGTAATCAGGAGGAAGAGAGGAAAGAGAAAGTATGTGCAGAGATCAGAGGCAGAGCTGAGTTCAGAACTGCCAGGTAACAGTGAGGGAAGAATTTCCAAAGATGCAATAGAGAATAAAGGAAAGCAACCAGGACCTAATTTTATTAGAAAGGGAAAACAAATAACAAGGAGTGAGGTATAAGCTTAAAAGAATAATGAAATGAGAAAAAAAAAAAAAAAAGAATAAAAATAATAAAAAAAGAAAAAAAGAATAAAGAAAAATGAGAAAGGTGTGCGTGCAGGAAGAAGTAGAGAAGGAGGTGATGAATGAAAGGGGATAGAGGCTAGGGAGCAAAATTTATATGTCGTAAGTACATATTTGCTAAAGAGAATTAAAGTAGATTTTTCCATTACATTTGGGCAATGAACTTTTTAAAGAGTTGGATAGCATGTCCACAACTGTATGCAACAATTAAGATTCATCTAGATTTTGTAGAACCATGACCTACACAGGGAAAATGAGCAGCCAATTACAGTCATCAAATCAGTCTACATAATTCAGGAGATGAGTAGCGATTGCCTGAAGAACTCTTCTCCATTGGATCACTGGTTCAGATTTAGCCTGTCAGTAGTAACTGTTTAGATTGTTACCTGGTTTTTCATAGAATGATAGAATGATAGAATGTCTCAGCTGGAAGGGACCACAAAGATCATCCAGTTCCAACTCCCATGCCATGGGCAGGGACACCAGCCACTAGATCAGGTTGCCCAGGGCCCCATCCAACCTGGTCCTGAAGACCTCCAGGAATGGGGCATCCACAGCTTCTCTGGGCAACCTGTTCCAGTGCCTCAACACCCTCTGAGTATAGAATTTCCTCCTAATCTCTAATCTAAATATCCCTCTTTTAGTTTAAAGCCATTCCCCTGTGCCCTGTCATTATCTGATTGAACAAAGAGTCACTCCATCTTTTTTATAAGACCCCTTTAAGTACTGAAAGGCTGCCGTAAGGTCACCCTGGTGCCTTCTCTTCTCCAGGCTGAACAGCCCCAGTGATCTCCTTTCTTCATAGGAGAGGTGCTCCAGCCTTCTGATCATCTTCCTGGTCCTCCCCTGGACCCATTCTAATAGCCCCACGTCCTTCTTGTGCTGGGGGGCCCAGACTTGGACACAGTGCTCCAAGTGGGGCCTCACAAGGGCAGAGCAAAGGGGGACAATCACCTCCCTCCACCTGCTGGCCATTCTGCTGATGCAGTCCAGGATGCAGTTGGTCTTCTGGGCTGCAAGCACGCACTGCTGGCTCATGTTGAGCCTTTCATCTACCAGAACCCCCAACTCCTTCTCTGCAGGGCTGCTTTCAATGAGTTCTTCTCCCAGCCAGCAATCATGTCCGGGATTGCCCTGGCACAGGTATAGCACCATGCACTTGGACTTGTTGAACCTCGCTAGGTGCCCATGGACCCACTTCTCAAGCTTGTCAAAAGCAAAACAAAACTATTGGAAAAGAATGCTGAAGCCCGGGATTGAACCAGGGACCTTTAGATCTTCAGTCTAACGCTCTCCCAGCTGAGCTACTTCAGCCCTGCCCATCTTACTTGTTGGACAGTGAGAAATTAGTCTCTAAACCCCATTCTCTTCCAGATAAATATCTTTCATTTTGCTCCTTGTAAATAGTGACTGATCGGTTATTAAACATTATTCAGAGAGGTTTGTTCAAGCTCGTTATTTCATATTCTGACATAGAAAAATAGGCCATAAAAAAGAGAGTGAGGGGGAAGGGGGTAGGACTTTTCATAGAATCACAGATTCACAGAATGGCCAAGGCTGTAAGGGACCTCTGAAGATTATCTAGTCCAAGTCCCCACCCGAGCAGGATCACCTAGAGCACATTGCGCAGGATGGTATCCAGGTAGGTTTTGAATATCTCCAGAGAAGGAGACTCTACAGCCTCTCTGGGCAAAAACAGATATTTCATAGATGTTTCATTTTCTTTGAAAAAAAAAAAAAAAAAAAAAAGTATTTTGCTTTTTGTTTGTTTGTTTGTTTGTTTTCCCTGCCGTATTCCTGTGCCACTTCTTTTGTAATCTGTTGTGTTCCACAGCTTGGCACATCATGTCCTGTTGCATCCTGGCATGTCAGTTTGGTCTGTGAGTCACAGTGAAAGAGCATATGATACATTCTAAGGAAGGTAAAACAAAGACTGAAATTTAAACAGAAACATATGAAATACAGAAGCAGAAGTGGCTGTTAAGGTCACGATATCCTTATAGATCTGCTTTTACCTATGTTTGGCAACTGTGCATGAGTAGCTTTAGATGGCCTCAAGCCTGAAAAAAATTATGACCAGTCATTCATGAACTTGGAGATGGTAGTTTATTTCAAGAAAAAAATAGAAAATGACATAGAACAAACCACAACCTATTGCCTTGGGTGTCCAATTTTCTTCTGAATACAATTATTGAATCAAAAAGTTCTGATCTGAGAGCTGCAAAGAGGTAGTGTATCAAGTTTAACCACATTGCCATGGTTCCTATAACATGTGAGCTGGTCTTTCACAAAGAAGAATCTCTTACAACTATGAAACAGTTACTGTGGGTTCGGTTTCTAAGTATTTCTACTGAACCCAATATAACAGGATCTTGCCGCATTTATGGTGTTTATCTTTACAAATTCCCTATAAGGTACACAAGTTATTTACATCTTTTTTTAAGTATAGAAATGAGGTACAGGATCTTGGGTTCCTTCTATCTCATTCAGCTGGCCTCCGTTACTTCTTGAGGCTCTTCTTCCCAAGTCATTCCACTTTTCAGTGGGTTAAAACACCCAAGGAGTTGTCTGTTTCTGTCCATCAACTAGAGAGGGAGCCTGGAGCAGCTAACAAGCCTGCATAAATGCATCATTAAAGAGTAGGAATATAGACTAAGATTTGTATCCTCAGAGGTACTTAGCAAACTAACTCCCTGATGGATTAGACCTGTAATGGGAGCTCTACATTGGACATTGAACCTTGGTTTCATAAATGCAGGGTGAATGATCCTTCTACATGACCATTCTTGACTAATATTCCATTGCTTAATATTCCTGGATATTTTAAGCCATGTGGCATTTTGAAAAGCTGAAGGCAACTTTTATTTGCTTGCTTCATGTATTTCAAAGGGAATGCTCACTTTCCAGTATATAAGACAATTTAACTAAGATAGAAGAGCCTCTGGTTAGGCCCCATCCTTCAAGAATAAAACTCCAAGCTAATCATGTAAAATAAATAATAGGCTCTTGCTAAGTCAGCAGTATCATAGGATAGTGAGTGATGATAACACCCATTTCTAGCATGTGTTGTTGGGCATTTATAGACATTCTTCTGATAAAAGAATATAAGTTAATATCCAAAAAGAGAACGTTGGTTAAAGAAAAGGGTGAATATCTGGCGTGATCTGGTGTAATTTCATTAAAAGCTAGTTTGCCTTCCTATTTGAGAACCTACGTATAAATCAGACTAATCAGACAACCATTTACTAGGACTTAGATGACTTTATTGTAAATGTACTTACTGACATTAGATAGCATTACACAATAAAAGCAGTCGCACCCATTCAAATAAGACAGTCTAAAGAATACTTTAGCATAAGGATGCTGGATTGGCATTTATCAGATTACCTAATAGATAGTTCACATGACAGTATCTCAAAATAGCCTACATGCTCTCAAATTTTGTGATGGGTTATGCACAAAGGTAACGTGGTAGGCCATTAAATATGAATAAAATCAAAAATATTTTTTCTAGTTGTTTTCATTTTATGAAAAAAATGTGGAAAAAACAATCTTTTGTATTTAACAGTATTTTAACAAATTGCACATGTATATCCTATTTTTGTTTACTGCCATGTACCAATGACTGGGAATAGATGATTTATGTTTAGAACTAGTACTTACACAGAACTGTTATTCAAATTCTGATTTCCTTTGTTCCTGTTTACTTAACACAATCAGATTGCAATTAGACCATGACAATATATGTTCATTAATATTATTTGACAGTTACTGATTTATGATTTGAAATATTTGTGAACTTTTTTATTCATAACCTGGAAGAACTTAGATAAGCAGGGCTTGATGATACAGTAAAAAAGGATTCACAAAACCTGTTTCAGGTCCAAGCAGCTCTTTGTTTCAAACAAGCTTGTACAATATTCTTATTTGCAGAAAAATAGAGTTAATGGTTCCTGATTGCGAAATGTATTCTTCAATTGCTCTGTTTTTATTAACATTATTTCATGAAATGATCTCAGGCACAGTGTTAATATTTGTCAATGTTTTTTCTAAGAACAGTTCACCTTTCCTGGAAACCAGGAAAGCAGTGATAACTACAGCAGGTATTATCATGAAGCTTCCTTGAAAATAACCCACATTATGTTACATGTAATTCAATTAACTGCTATGTAAAAGAGATGGAATCATTTACGTCCTATTTTAAAGATATTTGTCAGAGCTGCTATTTGTATGCTACAGGCTAGACTCATTTCTCCCAGTTTTGGCCACTTCTACGAACTCAATTATATTCATATCTCAAAGATATTTTAGAATATGTGTTTAGCAATGTTTGGAAACTTACACATCATTGCATGCCTTCACATCAACACTTCAGAACAGCAGAGATAGGAATATATCCAACTATAAGCACTTGAATTATGTATGAGACAACTTCTAGAACTTTGGTGGACAACTGTGAAGGAAAAAAGGATATATATATATATATACATATCCTTTATATATATATACATATATATATATATATAGTGCTATCTAGATTTTGGTAAAATATTAGAAAGTACACAATGATGATTTATATCCTTAATACAGAGTGAATGGGCAATTATCATCTGTAAATATCTGGTGCTATATCTCTATATCACTGGCAGGATTTTTGCACTAGCTGGCACATAGTCATTCCAATCTATGCAGAAAAGATTTAGTAGCAAATGTGTCTTCTTGTGGCCTCAGAGGTCACAATCCTGAGTGCAGTGACTTTTCATATTACGCAATCAATGTTAAAACAAGTGCAGGTCACTTAGAACAGCACAGACAACTGCTGTGAAAAGTCAGTTTGTAATGCACATAGCCTGGTCAAAAGTTGTCTTGTATAAAATTTTCCCCAAATTCAAATGATCTATTCTTGGCCACTTCTCTCCTTTTACATTATTCTTGACAAAACTCAAATTCCTTTACTTGGCTGAAGTGTCTCTGAGAGGCTTCCCCATTTGACTCCTTGATTCTGTATTCCAGAATTGCTGGTCACTTAACACATACGGACCCCAGAATATTAGCTTTGGCAGCATCCCCAGGCTCTTTGCAAAATAAGAATTCACACTTCCCAAGCCAAGTGTAAGTGGAAGGTTCCCACAATGCTGGTGAATCCAGAAAGATTCTTGTAGGCCATTCACATCCAAACAACCAAAGAACTTAAAGCTGTCGATTGGCAATACCACTTACAGTCCATTCTTGTGGTAAGATGCAAGTTATTAAAATTTCCTTTTGAAGGCATATTGCTTGAACGTGCCAGAAAATTAGGACTTTTCTTAGCCAGTGTTAATAACATGCAGTTTAAGCAGGAGAATTTGAATCTATTCAGTTTCATTTTACTTTGCAAACAAGAAAATTTACTCCTTAGCAGCAACTCAATTATGGTAAAAATGAAAGTTCTGTGGATTTTTTTTGTCTGTGACTTCCCTAGCTGCTTATCCAGCAAAAACATGCATTCATTAATCTATCTCAGTGCATGGAGCTGGAATCGGCAGGAAGAAAATCACAAACAGAGGAAAATTGTATTCCCATATTGGCTCTAAGTTCTCTTTAGCCACCCTGTTTCATCTATATTGGTAGCCTGCCTGCTA
The DNA here is from genome assembly GCF_964035555.1 of Netta rufina. Lineage (NCBI taxonomy): Eukaryota > Metazoa > Chordata > Aves > Anseriformes > Anatidae > Netta > Netta rufina. Next base: position 112,136,214 of record NC_140125.1, read on the forward strand.
GCCCCTGACTCAGAGGCAAATATTAAAAGTACTTCTGCCACTGGGCTTTGCAACTTTTCAAACACATAGCTCATGATTAAAAACCTCTCATAATGCATTGATGTTCATCCAAGAAGGCAATATTACAAGTCATTTAGGTATTGTGACCTGAGTTACAAATGAAAAGGAAGAGAGAAATTTCTTCCTAGGATTTTGCAGACACATGGCATGCCCTTGAACACCAATCTTCTCTAGCATGTTCAGTGTATCTTCAGGAAGCTCATACTGGGATTCATTCGTGGGAGATGAAAGTTGAACAGTGGTTCTTCTTTACTGATTGTATAAAGGGTATGGTATTAGGGCGATGAAGCTGGTGAGGGGTCTGGAGAATAAATCTTATGAGTAGCATCTGAGGGAGCTGGGTTTGTTCAGCCTGGAGAAAAGGAGGCTCAGGGGTGACCTTATCACTCTTTATAAGTACATTAAAGGAGGCTGTAGTGAGGTGGAGGTTGGTCTATTCTCCCATGTGCCTGGTGACAGGACGAGGGGGAATGGGCTAAAGTTGCGCCAGGGGTGTTTTAGTTTGGATATTAGGAAGAACTTCTTTACTGAGAGGGTTGTTAGGCATTGGAACAGGCTGCCCAGGGAAGTGGTTGAGTCACCATCCCTGGAGGTCTTTAAAAGACGTTTAGATGCAGAGCTTAGTGATATGGTTTAGTGAAGGACTTGTTAATGTTAGGTCAGAGGTTGGACTCAATGATCTTGAGGTCTCTTCCAACCTAGACAATTCCATGATTCTGTGAAAGATTCCTTCATGGTTTTCTGATAGGATGCCGGAATTTATGCATACATTCCATTTTACAGATTACATGCGTAATACTTATATATCCTCACTTTTTACATTCAGGAACCCTTTCTGTTGATGCTGGTACTGTAGATTGGTAGATTGGCTAATCTAGGGCTTGATTTACTTTTGTACTGAAATAGACTGAATTCCCATCTATTTCCATAAATATATTCTTCCTTTTAATAGGGAATTAATTGTATATTGGTTATCAACACAGAATATCACAGAAAAATGGGAAATTATGAGATAATATCCACTAAAGTTTAGTTTTCCTTCATCCATGTTCCACAGGCCAGACAGCAAGAACTAAATAAAAAATGAAGCTGAAAATTTTGCCTTTTGGATAATTTTCAAGCTAAAGTAAGCATCAGAGTAGGAGAGGTAAAATATTCCTCCTCCAATAGGAAGATTCCTGCAGGATTTATTTTTACTTAAAATATATCCAGATATAATGTATCCAGTTAAAATATATACATAACTCTGTATATCTCCATCTAGAGTTCAACTAAAGCTTATGTTTTATTATAATGATATTCCATAACCACAGTAAAAAAGTAACTGTACAGATTTATTCCAGCTTCTTTTAAACTACATGACTCAAGTACTGATAACAGTCCAAAAATGGCAGCATACATCTGAGTGTGGGCTATTTGAATCTGCTACTTTTCACTACTGATTGCTTATATAAGAAAAATTAGCTTTAATTATGAAAAGTAGTCAAAGACTTCTTTTCAATTAGGACCACAGAATCATAGAATCATTTAAGTTGGAAAAGTCCCCTAAGATCATCAAGACTGTTAACCTAGCACTGCCAAGTCTACCACTAAACCACGTGCTTAAGCATCATACCCACATATCCAGGGATGGTGGCTCAACTTCTTCCCTGGGCAGCCTGTTTTAGTGCCTCACAATACTTTCAGTGAAGAAATGTTTCCTAATATCCAACCTGAAATTACCCTGGTGTAACTTTAGGCCATTTCTTCTTATCACTTGGTGCTTGGGAGAAAAGACTGACCTCTGCCCCACTAAAATCTCTTTTAAGGTAATTGTAAAGTGTGATAAGGTCCCCCCTGAGCCTCTTTTTTTTTTTTTTTTTTTTTTTTCTTCAGTGCTAAATATCCCCAGTTCCCTCAATCACTCTTCATAAGACCTGTTCTCTAGACCCTTCACCAGCTTTATTGCCCTTCTCTGGGCATGCTTCAAGCCTCAACATTTTTCTTGCAGTGAGGGGCCCAAAACTGAACACAGTACTCGAGGTGTGGCCTTACCAGAGTTGAGTACAGAGGGGCAATCACTTCCCTAGTCCTTCTTGCTGGCAACTCTATTTCTGATACAAGCCAGGAAGCTGTTGGCCTTCTTGGCCACTTGAGCATACTGCTGGCTCATATTCAGACAGCTATTGACCAATACCCCCAGCTCCCTTTCCTCTGGGCACCTTTCCAGCCACTCTTTCCCCAGCCTGTAACACTGCGTGAAGTTGTTGTGTCCCAAGTGCAGGGCCCAGCACTTGGACTTGTTGAACTTCATACAGTTGGCCTTGCCTTATCAGTCCAGCCTATCACAGAATCACACAGAATCACAGAATTTCTAGGTTGGAAGAGACCTCAAGGTCGAGTCCAACCTCTGACCTAATGCTAACAGTCCCCACTAAACCATATCCCTAAGCTCTACATCTAAACGTCTTTTAAAGACTTCCAGATATGGTGACTCCACCACTTCCCTGGGCAGCCTGTTCAAATGTCTAACAAACTCTGAATCCCTCTGCAGGGCCTTCCTCCCCTTGAGTAGATTAACGCTCGTGCCTAACTTGGTGTCATCTGCAAACTTACTGGGAGTGCACTCAATCCCTCTGTCCAGATCATTGATAAAGATATTAAAGAGAACTGGCCCCAATACTGAGCCCTGGGGGAAACCACTAGTGACCAGCCTCCAACTGGATTTAACCCAATTCACCACAACTCTTTGGGCCTGGCCACCCAGACAGTTTTTAATCCAATGAAGCATACCCCCATCCAAGCCATGAGCAGACAGCTTCTCCAGAAGAATGCTGTGGGAAATGGTGTCAAAACCCTTACTGATGTCAAGGTAGACCACATTCACAGCCTTTCCCTCATTCAGTGAATGTGTCATCTTTAGAAGGAGATCAGGTTTGTCAAGCAGGACCTGCCTTTGATAAACCCGTGCTGGCTGGGCCTGATCACCTGGTTGTCCTGTAAGTGCTGTGTGATGGCACTCAAGATAATCTGTGCCATGAGCTTCTCTGGCACTGAGGTCAGACTGACAGACCTGTACATCACATTTGCTAGCTGCCAATCAACTGGGACCTCCTCTGATAGCCAGGACTGATGATAAATGATGGAAAGCGGCTTGGCAAGCATTTCCACCATCTCCCTCAATACGCTCCAGCCCCATAGACTTGCATACATCCAAGTGGAGTATCAGGTCACTAACCATTTCCTCATGAATTATGACAGCTTCATTCTGTTCCCTGTCCCTATCTGCCAGTCAGGGGCTGAGTACCTGGAGAACAACTGGTCTTGCTGCTAAAGACTGAGGTAAAGAAGACATTAAGTACCTCAGCTTTTTCCTCATCTCTTGTCACTATGTTTCCCCCCAACACCCAACAAAGGATAGAGATTATCCTTAGTCCTTCTTCTCTTGTTGATGTATTTATAAAAACATTTTTTTTTTTAAATTTATTTTCCTTAACAGCAGTAGCGAGATTGAACTCCAGATGGTCTTTGGCCCTTTTTGTTTTCTCCCTGCACAGCCTCAGCCATAGTCATACACAAGATTGACAACAAACAACAAGAAACCATAAACAGATAAAAGAACAAGTGACATTGTTGGAAAACATTCCAACAATTTCAGTAACTATACACTTACATATAGGAGTAGGAAATTACTTTAAAGAACAGGTAGCAGGTTCTACAGTATTTTTCTGGTTTCTGTGGCAGTTATGTACAATCAGCACTGCTAAAGGATTCTTTCTTTTCCTATGTGTGAGTTCATTTGTTATCTCTTAGCCAAACCATTTTCCAAAATATGAAGTGATAGAACTATCTGAATCCCTACAAAGAAATGGGAGCTTATCTGAAAATGATGTTCTGCTGGAAAAAGAAAAGCAAAAGCAAAACAAAACAAAACAGAAGAGCATGCATGGTTTCCTGAAAATCATAACCTAAGGCCATTACCATCTCATAGACCTTCAATTGCTTGTGTGAGAGGCATTTATGGTCTCAGCCCAATTCCTAGCAGACAGGTGTCCACATCACTGGAATCACCAGGTGGAGATGACTACATTTTTCCCATAAAAAAGGCGATTATAGCTAACACAGTGTAAAACATTAATATAAAGTACTTATAGTTCCCACAGCAGATGTTACAGAAACTTGGAATCCTGCTCACTGGAGAAAATTATGCCCAGATGCTTGTACTTAAACTTTATGGTCCGAACTCTGCCCTCAGCTGTACACAAAACTCCCAGAGATTTCTGGGCGAGTAATGTTCATGTATTTCAGGGCAATGTCTAACTCCTTTCAGAGTCCACATTGGCCTCCAATCATGTTGTGGGACATGAGGTCAGAAACCAGCCTGTATGACAGAGGATGATGTGGATGACAGTATTCCAGTAGAGACCCACCCAACATCAGGGCCAAATTGTACCAAGCATTGCTCAAACAAAAATCAAAAGCCAGATCTCTACATCAGCAGAAAAAAATAATAAAGGAGGAAAAGCTTGGAAACAAGTTCAGAGCATGAAATGTATTGCACAAGATGACAGAGTAGTTCAATGGCAAAAACATGACTAATATTACCCTTTGATTTAGACAAATGACAAGTGTATCCATTGTAGCTATTCAAATATTCTTAAAGACTAGGATGAAGCACAGATGGAGCAGCCACTTACTCTATGCATTTGTAAAGTAGTGCTCTCCTTCTAGAAAACATGCAGAAATGGTTGATTTGATTAAAATTTCATCCAATTCACTGTGTTTTTATTACTTTTGGAGCTTCTGATCTGTTCTTCAAGCAGAGTGTCACTCTAGAACATGATATCTCTCCCTACCTGATCAACTTATGGGAAAAAAGACTTTGGAGGGGTAGATAGTAGCTGGCATACAAGAAATAACCTCTAAAGAGCCCTTGGGAGATGATGCAGAGGGAGGCTTACAGAGAAAGGCAAGCAGAGAGGCTTATAGGTACAGATGTTTAGGTCTAGGCATATAACCTGTCATTTTGCATCCAGTTTTGAACTTTACAACATGTATAGCACTAACCTGTCCTTCTGAAACAACGAGGAGCAATCTGATGTTTAGCAAGAGAGGAGCATTACATTATGAAAAACGTAATGTAGAAATGCAGGTACAAATTCTGCTCACTTAAAACAAACGCTGTTGAGAGCATTCCATGGGGTCTGAGGTGCAGTATGGCACTACTTGAATTTCACAGCTTGCTAGCATTATTGCTCTAACAATGTTTGCTCCTTGTTTTATTCTGTGTTAACATTTTCCTCTGCTGGAAGGAAACCCCTTTGCATTGTTCAGGCAGCTGTGAGCTGAGGCAGGTGAGACCTTACAGAGGGAGGGCAAAGTCAGGCTTCCTTGGAGGGCATGCTTGCTAGGAGATATTCTGCTGTATATGATGGGGCAGGCAAGCCTATATATCTAGGACACAGTGTTGACTACAGAGGAGAGAGAAATAAATACACTGCAGAGTTTAAGAAAGAAGGAGTCTTTTTCAAAGAAAGAGGTGGGGTTCATTTGAGCCAGGGAAATGCTGAAGTCAGAGAGTAAGATAGGAGAAAATAACTTGACATGTTAGACAATGATGGATTTCAGGTAAGATTTATTTTGAACTTTTTTTTTACTGTTTAACATCTTCTTCATTTGTGTTCTGATAAAGCTCAGCTTCAGGGACTAGGAGCATTCAGACAGTTTTGTTTTTAAGAAAAGCTGCCTGGACATGGTCCTGGGCACCCTGCTGTGGGTGTCCCTGCCTGAGGAGGGGGGGTTGGACCAGATGAGCTCCAAAGATCCCTTCCAACCTCAAGTATTCTGTGATTCTGTGAAAGGTGTGGTAGTTCCCCATGCTGATTCCAGCTCATGATTACTACCAATTGTGACAAAATCTGCTTTACCAGCAGCTCCCAAAAGCCTGAGTTATGGTTCACAACATCAGTGTATGCCAACACAGGTCCATTTCAGATCATATATCATGCCTGTTATTAAATCTGAAAGCTTAAATATAATATCTTGATCTTTGGTATAGTTAATGAGAACAGTAATTTTAACCACTGTGTATACTGGTGCATATTCATTATGGTAAATACATCCTCATTTACTACTTGGTTTTATAAACAATAGAGCATCAGAAGAGCCCTAAAGAAAACTGTGTTTAAAGAGGAGATTAAGGCACAGTCTTCTTTGTAGCAGTAACAGTGGAGATGTGATATGGTGTACCATAAATTTAGTTAAACTTTACTTGATTATTCTCTCAGAATAATCAGCAGATAATGTCCTAAGGGCTGTTGTAAATCAAGATCTTAACAAAGGCAGAGGCTAGACATAATTTTTTTTGTGGTTATTTATAATGACATATAGAAAAGGGGATTCCTCTCTTTAATGTTTAGGGTGGAATTCTTTCCAATTAACTTCAGTTGTCAAAATGCTGAGTGTCTGACATCCACAGCTACATGCTCCCTGTAGGGAAATAGACACTTCAGAAAGTTGTTTAATTCCATCCTGAAATGAGTGGAATTAAAACTACCTGGAGATTTCTTCATCTTTTTTCTGATGACTATTGAGTGATCCCAAGACAACATATTTCAATGAATCTACTGAACTTTACCTGGCCTCTCACCAAGAAGATGATACTGCAAACATACATTTAACATGGCTACATTTGCTTCTGAGTAAACTAACATCTATAAAAATATGGTCTTTAAGTAAGCATTTTAGTTCAAAATCACAGTGTGCTAAAAGCACATCTGACATGTATGCAGTTCCTCTGATGAGTAATTGTGGTCCTCAGTTCCATTTCTTGACTAGTAAAATGAAAAAAACTTCTGGTCTGGGACAACAAGTACTATTTACAATACAAAAAATAATTAGGTTTGGAAACTATTTTGACAATTAGACATTAAAAAGACTGGTATTTCAGAGAATTTATCGCTTATCATTATCATTTTTCATCATTTATTATTATTCAAGAAAGAATAACAGATGACCAGGCAACCAAATAAGATAGATATGAGAAATTAACTTTATGAAATGCTCTGAATCAGGATCAGGCACTGTTCTGTATAGCTCAAGGAAAAAGCTGAGCATGGTCTGAGCACAATCAGAAAAGAGCCTGGAAGAAAAAGACATGGCTCACATGGCACTCACAAGTTGTCAGGTCTCAGTGTAGACAGTGTGGAGATGCTGCTATTGCATGAGAAGGAGAGTTGAATATTTTGTCTTGTCCAACCCACTTTCAATCTTTGCAAGGCTCTCTTGCATTTTAATGAAACATTTGATTGCTTTTAGTGTGGAAAAGGGGATGTGTGTCAGACATGCATTGCTGCAGAAGGAAAAGAAGGAATCTCAAAATGAAGGAGGCATTGAGTGAATGGAAGAAGGGAAAGCAGGAAACAGAGTGATACCTTAGAAACACTAAGATTTAAGTTTTGCCTTAGATCTGAAACCCAAGAACTGATAAGAAAATTAAGATCAGTACAATATAGGTAAGACATGAATTTATATATGACACTAATATAAAATGTATGTAATACACCATCAGATCGATAACAAAGGAGAATGACTACATCTAGGAAAAAAAAAAAAAAAAAAAAAAGGCAGAATAAATGTTTCAATGTGAAGCTGTTTACCTTGAAAATTCATAGCAGATGACCAACCTGCTAAGAAAGAAACCCTTCCTACCCAACCATAAGTTAGATGCTGTGAGTGGGATTCTGTTCCCTAAATGTAGACACTCAAGGACATTTGAGGTGCCTCAAAATATCTAAGACACCTGAGTGGAGCTGGGAGTCTCAGGACTTGTGGAAACTCTGCTCCCTTCTGAAGAGGCAGATGGAGGCCAGATAGGACATAATTCAGTGCCTAAAATGACACTGAATCCTTTCAGAGGGGAGGTTGCATTCCTCTCTCTGTGTTTTAAAGAAGATTTCAGGTAACAGCTGAACTCCCTTACGTATAGAAACTATGCAAAAATAAACATCAGCTATGCCCAACCCTTCTTTTACTAGTTCATCAAAGATAAAAACTTGTATCCCGCTGTATATAGGAAAATCAGATACCACTAATGCTAAATTACCCTTATCTGCATAAGGCAGACATATCTATTTCTAATTTTTAATACAAAATTAATCTATCTGACAAGCATAGAATGTACAGCTTTTGGTCAGGTTTGATCAAATTCCCTTTCCAATCTCTTCAGAACAAGCAGAAGCAGCAGCATTGATTGCTATCACCAAACAGAATAAGCAGCAGACATCTTCAGTGCATGGCGAATGATGAAGGGTTTCTTGTGGGGGATTTCAGAAGGCTGAGAAATGCTGGCTGGTGGTTGCACGCTGCCAGTACTGAATGTCCTGAGCATTGCAGAACGTTGTACACGTCGATTGCCTAAGAGGGTTGCAGACAGTGTGAGGCAGCTCTGTGTTAGGCATCAAGTTAGTAGAGGAATTTCCCGGCACTTGTGGTTCAGCTCAAGTGTTTGTGACTTGATTATAGCTGCTTTGTATAAACATAATAAAATCCTAACCATCTGTGTAAGGCTGTACAATACACATACACAAACACACCCGCACGCACTCTGAAATGCTCACACACAAACGCATGTATTAATGTCTGCATGCGTGTGTGTGTGTGAGCATACCCTTTGTGCTTTAAAAGGATTGATTTCACAAAGCTGAAAACAATTATGAATCAAATCATCTGGGAGGAAAAATTTAATCAGAAAAATGTGAATGGTGATTAAAAACTGTTTACTTCAAACCCCAAACAGTATAATCCCACAACTGAAAAAAGAGGAAGCTTGTTTAAAAGAGCTAAAATGCTTGGCAATGGAAGCAGCAGTAACAATACCTATATAACAGGTGTAGCAAGAATAATGATTTTACACTTAGATATATGTTATGTTGGAAGCTGGAGAAAACTGACTCTGTGAAAAGGAAATCTGGTGGGTAGTGTTAGGGCAATGTGAAAAAAGGGATTTCTGAGAAACAAGAAGAAAATGAATGGTGTTATTGATCCATTGTTAGAAAAGGAAATAATAAATAAATAAATAAATAAATAAACAAATTAAGGCCTGTTTAATACATGTTTGTGTTCTGAATTTAAAAAGCCAGGTAATAAATTTACATTGGCAGTCAGTGGCAGTGCTCCCTAGGGCTCAGTTCTAGGCCAAGTCCTGTTCAACATTTTTATTGATATTATGGATGCAGGAATTGAATGCATCCTTAGTAAGTTTGCTGATGACACTAAACTGGGAGGTGACATTGGCTCTCTGGAGGGATGAGAGGTCTAGATAGATTGGAGCATTGGGCAACCAGTAACAGCATGGAGTTAGTACTCAGAAGTAAGTACTGTGTTCTGTACCTGGGACAGAGCAATGCCAGACGCAGTCACAGGCTGGGAAATGAGTGGCTGGAGAGCAGTTCAGCAGAAAGGGACCCACTTCAGGGCTAACCGAAAGTTAAAGCATGTTACTGAGGGCATGCCTCTAGTGTTCTAGAGGCATTTGGACAGTGCCTTCAGTAACATGCTTAAACTTTCGGTTAGCCCTGAAGTGGTCAGGCAGTTGAATTCAATGATCCCTTCCAACTATTCTATTCTATTCTATTCTATTCTATTCTATTCTATTCTATTCTATTCTATTCTATTCTATTCTATTCTATTCTATTCTATTCTATTCTATTCTATTCTATTCTATTCTATTCTATTCTATTCTATTCTATTCTATTCTATTCCATTCCATTCCATTCCATTCCATTCCATTCCATTCCATTCCATTCCATTCTCTAATAATAATCAAAGTTCTTAAAGAACTATAAGCATTAGATACAGATTTATTTATTTATTGTATCTGAGAATTTTAAAAGAGCTGCCTAGTGCAGATTTTAGTATCAATAGTGAATCAATAGTGTTCACTTTTAGTGAGTATTTCAAGACATTGGAAATGCCAGACAGTTGGAAAAGAGCTAGTGCCAAGCCTATGTGTAAAAAGAATAAACATGATGATCATCCTGATTATAGGATTGTCAGGATTGTGTTGATTTCAGACAAAATGACAGAATATGCATTAGTTAACCTGATTCATAATAAATTCAAAGATTTTAATTAAAGACAGCCAGCATTTGCTTATGAAAATAGATGTTGAAACACTTCAATGTAGCAATAATATTACAGCAACATATTTCACTGACGATTAGAGAAAAAGGTCAGTGTTATACATTTTATTTTTTATTGATGATGTTCTTTCATTAAGAGATGGAAAGGACATAGAATCAACATAGCACATACTATATAGATGTAATCTGCCTAACCAACAGCACAAAAAAATTTAAGTGGAGAGTCTTTATCAAGCAGGTGTGTTTCTTGTGGCTCCCTTAGGAATTATTTCTTTGTTGTTTCATATTTTTAATAATGGCAAGAATGGAACTATAAAATATTTATTGAAGTATATACCATAACTGAACTCTTGGACAGAATATCTAGGTCATCTGAGCACTGTTATATTACATGTATTTTAATATTGTGAAAAAGAAATTCGTATCTTTAAAAGAGATGAAAAATCATGCTGGACAATAGTGGTAAATAATGTAGAGTATTGGATACAACAGTGAATGCCTTACGTGAGTATAAAAAAAGGAAACATTCAGACATCAATAGCTCCTCAGATTTGGTGCAAACTGCACCAGAGCTTTATTTTGGTGTCCATGAGGAAGAATGTGACAGAGTCAAAAAATAAGAAAAAAAAATAAGTTGTTGAAGTACTTACCTGAATGTTAGTCTTTATTTTATTGTATTTTATTGTATTGTATTTTATTGTATTTTATTTTATTTTATTTTATTTTATTTTATTTTATTTTATTTTATTTTATTTAGTTCAAAGAGAAGATAAGGAAGAATTTCTTAGCAATTTTTAAATGTTGGTATGCATAAATCAAGACCATGTGATGCTTTTGTTTTAAAGGATACCAATTTCTTCACATACTTTATGCAGACATTAGTTCAACTGCCTCTGGTATGTGAAAAGATAAACTTGAAATACATTTCCAGAACAATTCTGTCTAAAATGATGGCAGCTTGATTTCCCTCTCAGGAAATCAGGACTTCAGTATTTATCCTGTACATTTACCCCGATGGCTACAACCCTCTGCCTGGGTCTTGGACTCTGAGCTTACACACCACAGGAGACCAAAGAAAAGGGCAAGATGGTGGCTGAAGTTTGCATTTCTTAAGGATTTTAGTTGGTTGAAATACCCACTATGGATGTAACACCAGAGTCATACTTCAGGTCAGAACATTATGTCTGTGAGTTGATGTGAACATCTTGAATGAAATTGTCTGCACTTTCTGGAAGAAAAGAGGATGTGATTTTATATGTATTAGTAAAACCAGCAAAAAATACTGTGACACTTTTATGGTACAGTCTACACAGAAGTGAATCGCATGTTCATAGTAGGCTGTTAGATATAAGAAAACATGAAATGAAATCAAGTGTAAAAATGATTCCAGCAAAACATCAAAGGGGAATCCCTCCCTGCTGAAATTCTGGTTGTTAAGAAATGCCCAAACCCCAGCATTATGGCAGCAATAGAAACACATCATGTTCTTATCTAAGGTCATGTTCGTAGATCAGTTCCTTGTGACAAGCATGGATGTATTGTGTGGGACTTGCAGAGAGCTCAAATGGAGCATCATGGTAGAATAAAAGCTTCTTGTGTTCCCAGTAATTCTGGGAAGAGAAATCGCAGCTGGAAGGTGACCTCAGATCTGGTTGCAAAGTGTTTATTTTTTCCTGTGAACTATTACTACACTATTAATAAAATGGAAGAATCAGAGCATGTATAATTCTTTTCAAGACACCAGGAAAACTATATGAAGAATACTTGAAAATGTGCACTGTGACAAAAATGGAGTTATTTAAACTTTGGCACTCAGTGACATTTGTAGATTTTGTTGATTTTGAGAAATGCCAACTAGTATGTGGATAGTGCAAAATGAGAAAGAATATTGTTTCCAGCAAGTTGCACTTCATATAAATTGCACAATACAACAAAATGTGTTTTAGAAGAAACATCCTTGGCCTAAAAAAAAGAATCAATAATATGATTTATTTTTCCATATATTCCAAAAGATTTTCAAAATTACATAATTAAAGGAAATATACCGCTAATTTAATTACACAAAAATATTGAAATACTATGTTCCTGTAAGCTGACTATGCACACTCTGGTATATACCCTATATATGCCCTATATACTCTGGTATATAGGGCATTCAAATAATAGGATCTTGCAATGTGTTGGTATTTATAATATAGTGTGTAGGATGAAATCTACATTTCAGATTTTCTTCACAGACTTTTCTGATTGTGACCTTTGGTGGTTTTACCCAGCTGGGCAGCTGAGCTCAGTTACACCCAACCACTCTCTCACTCTCCTTCGTCAAAGGGAAAGGGGAAGAAAATATGATGGAAAGGGCTCAAGGATTGAGATAAGGACAGGGGGATCACTCAACAATTATCATCATAGTCAAAACAGTTTCAGCATAGCAACTCCCCCCAGACCCCTGCTCCTGCGTGGGATCCTCTCCACGGGCTGTAGCTCCGGCCTGGGGCCTGATCCTGTGGGGGCTCTCCATGGGCCGCAGCCTCCTCCAGGCCACATCCACCTGCTCCACCGGGAGCTCCTCCACAGACTGCAGCGTGGAGATCTGCTCCATGTGGGACCCATGAGCTGCAGGGGGACAGCTTGCTCCACCAGGGGCCTCTCCTGGAGCACCTCCTGCCCTCCTTCTGCACTCACCTTGGGGGCTGCAGGGCTGGGATTCTCTTCTCACTCTCCCAGCTGCTTTTGTACAGAAGAAATTTTTTATTTGTTTGTTTGTTTTCCCTTTCTTCAATCTGCTCTCACAGAGACACAAACATCACTTACTGACTCAGCTCTGCGCAGCAGCAGGTTCCTTTGGAACTCGCTGAAACTGGCCCTAATCTGACATGGAGGCAGCTTCTGGATGTTTCCCACAAAGGCCACTCCTGCAGCCCTCCACTGCCAAAACCTTGCGATGTAAACCCAATACATGACTTCATTCAAAAAGACATCACATCAAAGCAGAAGTAATGGAGAGATTTCATCCATCAGTACGTATTAACTACTATCTGACTTCACAACTTGATTTCAGCAAACTGAGTGTCCTGCAACTCAACTACTTCCTCTGGGGAAAAAATGTTTACTTTTTTGGGAAACTATAAGGATTGCAGAAGGACTAAAAAGCTTGCAAGATTGACAAAAGGCTCCATATACATTGTTTGAATAAGAAGTGTTGTACACAGACGTTCAGCAGAACATGTATCCTTCAGGAATCTTCTCTTGTGAAATGGTCTAATTCTTCATCTTCAGATCTTTGTTTTCAGTCTTTTGAAAACATAAGCATATATATAACATATATATTATAAAATACATAATGGAATTTTGTAACTCAGCTATAGAAGTGGAAAGAATATTTTTCTTACATAAATGCAGTTGGAGAGATAGAAACCTACTGCATATTATTTCCCATAACACTGTAGTTCAATGTGATTTTAATTCTGAATATACAGTTTCATGAGCTTAAAGGGGAAAAAAAAGATATAATTAAGAGCAGTATGTGCAACCTGTGCAATTTTTGTAAAAACTCTGTTATCTGAAAGCACTTAATAAAGAAGACATGGTACACAGAAGAAAATGGGCTTTCTCCTTTGTTTCCCTTAAAATAAAGTGTTTTTCATTTTCTCAGAATAGACGTGCTTGTTGAGGGACAAAGTATGTGTCAGTTGGTGAAAAAATACCAGTCAACTGGATGTGATAATTCTACGGCTGTCCAGAAAGTTGTTCCCTGTAAAATCTGGGACATTTCTTCAAGGCCTTGTATTCAGAAAAAAAAAATATTTTACCATAAGTGATAAACAATGTAAGTATCCAACTCCCTCAAAAGACCCTGAGCAACCAACCAGCGAATGAAAACAAAATGTTAATACAATGAAGAGCAGAATATGTCTTGTTTTATGGGAGAATCTTTCTGAATGGATTCTCTGGTGTCTAGCAGTTTCCCTGAGAAGGCACAGCAGCTTCTGTGACAGTTGGGCTGATCACATGCAGTCTTTTCTGCAATAACATGTTTTCCACATCTTTTAGGAACTTAATATATATGAATTGTTTTGTGCTGCTGACAAATGTGGTTGAATCTGGTATACAGAGTTAAATTTGTTGGTTGACTAGGTTATATGACAAAATAACATGACTGTAGGGCGACGAAAACCCTTCCCTGGACTCACATAATCTAGGATCTTGATCCCTTAAAGTGAGAAATGGCAGATTTTCCTTGAAATTCATTAGAATTTTTGGTACTCCAGGTGCAAGAGTAATATGGAAAATGATAATTTCACGAACAGACGTCTTCTTGTCTTTTCATCCAAATTCCAGGTAGTTTCTGCAGGTGCTTTCTGGAGGGGTGGGGAGTTTGCAGAAAACTGTTTTCTTTAGCTTCTTCACTTCACCACATCTTACTTACTTAATTCAGTACCCTCACATGTTAAACTCACCAGCCTATATATACCTTGGACTACTACTGACAGGCTTCAATCAAAATGTGAGCATTTTTTTCAAGTTCTCTTGGATATGTGCATGCAATACTGTTATAATTTTTTGACTGCAGCCTTGAAGTGGCTTTTGAGTACCATTAACAGTCTGTGAGGTTGCACATAATGAAGTTCTGCCTGCAGGTCTCTTCATTTGCATTTGCAGAACCATGGTCTCACCTTCTATTGGCTCACTTGGCAATGGGAGAAGACCATTAGGGAGAGCTTGTCCTCCTAGTCCCTTCTCAGCTGCAGCTGAGCTCTGCAGTTCCTTGCCTGCTCTCTGTCTCCAGACCCTGGTTGAAAGTCACAGAGCAGAGCCAGCAATCTGGTATTTACATATTTTAAGAGGAAAGTTGAATTAGAATTTCATTCAATGTAAGTTTTTATGATCAAACAAAACTTTTTTTGTTGATTTTCCAATTAATTTGTTATTTGTTAGTACTCCATTTTCCCAATAGCATTGAGATGATCAAAAAGACTATAAATACTAGTAATTTGTGAATCCTGTATGTTCACTGCACTCATGAAATGTAGAAGTGCAATCATTTCAGATCCCAGCAGAATAATTGTCATCAGTTAAAGTAGCTTTTAAAATGTATATCTGCACTTGCCAAGAAGTGCTAAAGGACCTTTATGTTTATTTTTATTTTTATTTATTTATATTTTTAATTCAGGAAATATCATGGAATCCTTTGTTTGTTTGTTTCTGTTTTAGCCAAGGTCACTGCTACTTTTTCATTCATAAAATCAGTTCCAGCTCTCAGGCTAAGATTAACACTGCCAGTGTTAATCAGCTCTGCTACCTGCATCTCTACCTGCAGACAATGGGTGTCTTCTGCAGTGGAGACCAAAATGTAAGGGTGAATATGCATGAACGACAGGGGCTTGCTTTGACATAAGCTTTGAACAACGTCTTGCTCTTCAATACCAACAAATAGTTCATTCTCAGCTTTTTTTTTGTCAGAAATTTTATGATTCAAACAGGATCATCAAGTTGAAAGCAACTTATATTCATAATTGAAAGTTGCTTTTTTTTTTTTTTCCTTATCTTTGGCAGTAGACTTTTGTCATATATTACCACATTTTATCCCATCATGATTTCTTCTGAGTTTGAGTTATCATGACTCAAGAAAACTCAGGAACACTGTGCTTAAGATTTCATATTCTGATTTATGAATTTCTTTAACTCAATAGCCTATATATTACATCAGAATGATCATAATATGTTTTAATGGGGCAAATTTAAACAATGCTTGCATTTTTAAAATGTGGTAAAAGTGATCTATTTTAAAGACTAAAATTAAAACAATTCTGGAACTTTGTTTCTGTATGAAATGCTTTTCATTTTTGTCATTGCCTAATACTCATATGAATGTTAGACTAGTATTCATATATTGAAAAGATTTTTTAATGAGTAGAACACAGACTGAAACTCTAAAATTTTAAAAATGAAAAGAAATCATAATTATAGTTACTGCTGTGCAGTTTCAGATGTTAATAGCAATTAATTCTTCAGAACATTTCCCTCAACAAATATGAAAATAGAATAAAAATAGACTCCTCCATTTGTTACAAAATACCCTTTAAAAATTCATACTGTAATTACAAGTCTTGCATAACCTTGTATGCCAGTTATCTGACTGAGCTAAACACATTTAAATGATGGAGTTGAAGAAGTTAAGCAAACATTTTGCAAAACAAGTCAAAGATCTTCTTAACTGAGCTTTGATGATGGTTAAAGTCCAGTCCTTTGGGAGACCGGGAGCTAGTTATAAGCATTCAGTGTAGATGTTTTAGAGTAATTTCCTTTTGGACTTTCATAAATCACACAGTACTTTAATTATGAATACATTACCAGCAGACCATGGCCTAAGCAGGATTATGAATTTTCATTTGTTCATAAGATTAGCCCATGTTTTTGTAGTTTACTTAAGATCTTTTGAAATTCTTTTCCCTTATCTGTAAACTATAATAATGATTGCATTTCAGGCTGCTCAATTATTAATCTTTATTTAACATATGTTAAATAATTTCTTTAAATATTATTTAATATAAAACATACTTTTGTTGAAACACAGTTCATTTTCTGGCTAAATTAAATAAGAAGTGGGAGAAAAGACAAATATTGGACTTTTCTCAGCTAAGCCTCACTTTTTCCAAGTAGCTATAAAAAGTTATTCATTTTGCAAACTTCTGGTATTTTTACAATGACATTTCCAAACTACAATTTGTCTGCAAGTTCCAGAAATGATATTGTCAGCGTAGTTTGAAATAGGTTGATCAGTTCAGATTGATCAAGTAAGTCACATGGAATTCATTCTGTTAATTAAGTCATTCCAGGTATGCTGAATCTAGCTTATATATTCAGGGAGCTTCAGGTTCAAGTTTTGTTTTTAAATTCTTGAAACACAGGAGAGTGGAATAATAATAATCTGTTCTTCACAGCCATGATGCAAAGAAAAAGAAACTGGTTTAACTTGTAGTAAGGGACAATTTTGTTATCTATTAGGAAAAAAGCCGCAGTCGAAGAATGGGCTCTATTGTCTAGAGAGGCTGCAGAATCCCACATCACTGGAGGATTTTAAAGTATGTGTCTGTCATGGCAAATATATAGACCTTGTGTGGGCAAGTAGGTACATTAATTGTTCTACTTACTTCTTTTTTTGACATTTTTTTTTAATATATTATTCTGTAATTTTATGTACTTTTCTAGAACCAGACTCATATAAGCAGCAGGATACTTAATGGTGCTGTATGGAGAGAAGTATGCATTAAAAGAATTATGTACTGTTTCTGAAGCAGTATGGAAAAGAAGAATAAATGAGAACAAGCAGGAACTCACAATATATACAATATATATTGCTTGTATCACTAAATATTCCCCTGGTGAACGTTTAGAATTTAGTGATGAAAAGGGTATAAAAACTAGACTAGAGAAACTCACCCAGACCAGCACAGTAAGGAAGGGAGACATTCTTGACTGTTCCTTCAAAGACCCCAGAAGACAGCAATCCATCTGCAAATCTGTTCCAGAGGAAGGTAGGTAATAGGCCCTTTTCCAGCTTAAGACTCATCAAATGGTGACAAGAAAATGAATTTTTCAGTCTCAAGACAGGATATGTGATAATGCACTTGGATGGAAGTGTCCTCAATGGGGGTGGTCTGTGTGGAACAGGGAAGAGGATTTGGTGTAGTCCTTTATGGACTCCATCAGCAATCTGTCATGAGATAATACTTAGAGTTTTGAGATGATTCAGCTAGCTGAAAGCATGCCCTTGCTCAGCTTGTTTTGCTGTTGTTTATATTTGCTGTGCCTGTATATTTTATGACTTGGATTTGTAAACAATAAAGTCCGTCTTTACTCGAGTTTATAACTTTTAGTCATAAACAATATTTTGGACATATTTTGGGATCCTGCTGGGCTACAAATTAGCCTGTTCTTCTGTATCAACAGTAATGCCATCTTCTTTCCATCTAGCAGCACCAGCGGTCATCTTGGAGGTCCTCCACATCAATACTAACTAGTTATCATGCTGAAAATTGGTGAAGATATTATATTTCAAGACAGGAGTATGCTTTGGAGAAGACATTGCTGGCAAAAGCATCTACAAGCCAGTCAGCAAAGATCAAGTGTCTCCTGCTAAATTTGCAGGGTTTGCATGATTGTTTTTTTTCTCTAATTATCCTGGCCCAATGTTTTCATGTCAAAACATGAAAACTTATTAGTCAAAACAATGAGAGGAGCTTTAAAGGATGGACTACAATGCACTGAGGGCCCTGTGAGAGTGCTGGCAGTTAGGCAAAGCTTTGTGAAAGAGGAACATTTAGAAGGCTGTATGAGACTCACAAGAACAAAGCAAAATTATTGTGGAGATGGGTCTACATGTACATATATACATATATAAGCACTAATATATGTGTATCAAAAGACACACAGAAGCACTTCTCTTGCAGAGCAATAAGGACAGAAGGAAAGGATCCCCCCTTCAATCAGGGACATTGCTGAAAAGAGTGGACGTTAAGACAAATGCAAAGCAGCATAAGGATTCAGCCCAGATCATGAACTAACAGGGGAGGAGAACACTAACAACACAAAAATGGTAAGTGTAAAATAAATCACCTGACTGTGATGGCAACATGGCAAAATACAAAGGGATGTTTCTTGTGCTCATTGAAATTATGGTAAAAAGTCCTAATGGCTTCACTGGACCTAGATGCTTTATCCATTTTTACAACTTCTCTTCTTCTCTTCTCTTCTCTTCTCTTCTCTTCTCTTCTCTTCTCTTCTCTTCTCTTCTCTTCTCTTCTCTTCTCTTCTCTTCTCTTCTCTTCTCTTCTCTTCTCTTCTCTTCTCTTCTCTTCTCTTCTCTTCTCTTCTCTTCTCTTCTCTTCTCTTCTCTCTTTCTCTTTTTTTCTTTTTCTCTTTTTCATAAGCTGGCGAAGAAATTGTTTGACATAAAAAGTCATTCCAAAAATGGAGTATCATCCAGAGAATATTAGGGGGAAAAAAGTAAACATAGACTGACTGGAAAAGATGTGTTCCTCAGGAAAAAAAAAAAAAAAAAAAAAGGGTCCTATACATTTAAGCTTAAGTAGTACCAATTGAAAACTGTAGACAGAAGAAGTCATTAACTGGCCAAGTCTTCCTGCAGAAAATGTTCAGCTGCTGAAAGAATATTACAGAAATTCAGAGTATATGATGTTATTCTATAAGCATCTGCAAAGCATTGTGTGCATATATGTCTGGAGAATATGTTTATTTGCATATGATGTGTACATCATGCAGTAAATAAATATGCATGAGCTTTGAGATGCAAAACATACTTGTCACTGAAAGTTAAATGGACATTATGGAGCTGTACTTGGTTGCTGGTAGGATCATGGAAAAGTTGAGGAGGTCCTAGTAGAAGTAGATACCAGTTTCCAAAGGATGGTTTATTGGCCTGTAAACCAACGGATGGTGCACATTCTCCCACAGGCCAAAGTTTTTAGTGTTTCATCACAGGTGAACTGTGAAGACACCATTGGATCCATGAACAACACAGTAGTAAATAAAAAGTACAAAAATATGAAGAGCGACGTAAAGTCAAAGCAAACAGTCACTGATAAAAATTCAGGCAGATATGTGAAGCATTCAGGAGAGTCAGAGCTGCTAGAAAACAGTTTATTTAAGAAGCACTATGCTAACACTTTGTGCTTACAGTCTGCTAAGCACAATCAAATGGCATCTACAGACAGGATTTCAGCAGGACATGAAAATCCACTTGTTCGACCCATTTATCCATCCTTGTCTCTTCCGGTGAATTATTAATGTAAACTATGGTATGAGTGTCCATGTTTTTCTCTTTTCCACTAGCCTGACCACAACATCACATATTGTAAAGGTAGAGATGACCAAAGGGGAGCACTGCAGTTTTTTCCTTACTGCATACTGAACATTCTTCACAGGTATTGACCATGCACAAAGTGAAGAGTTGTGTTTAGTCCCGGTTCATCCACTTGGAGTTACTGTTTAGCAGGCCACTGGTCATGAAGACACTGCCAAGGCCAGGAGATGTGACTCACCCATGGGTCTCAGAGAACCTCGCAGTCCCTCTTGTAGGACCTGCTGAGTGAAAATAGCAAATGGATGGAGATGAATACAGGTCAGTGCGTGGCATGTCATTTGGTGGTCTTTCAGTTGTTGATTGCTTTCTCCATCATAAGGTCTTTGATTTTAATCGGATCATTGTGTGCACATATGGATATTCCTGGTGGCCTAACCAGTGAACATAATTAAAAGAAATGATTGCCTTTCACTTTAAGCAAACATCTGGTTTTACTTGAAACAAGATGACTTAGCTGTTTCAGAAACATTCTTGTAACCCTGGATTCACATTTTCGTCTTAAAATATATATTTTCTCTGTTCAAGCAGCATGTTAATGTAAACACTATATATAACTGACAACCAAAATTTTCAGAAGTATTTGGTGCTCTGAGCATTAGTGAAACCACAAGAATTATTACATTTTTGATTTGATCTCTGTAAATCTGTTTCAACAGTCACTCTGATTTAAACAATTATTCTGATTTATACTCCAAGAACTATAATTTGCAGAAAATGTAACCATGTGAAAACATGTTTTTGTATAGTATATCTTGGCAACCTTGTTTTGTTGTGATGTCATTGCCTTAGGTTTCATGGAAATACTGAGGGAATAAAAGGAAAACAAGACCCTCTCTTTGAAGTATATTTGCATGTCCCCCTCTCTCTGCCCCTAAAAAGGTTTTAATGGCTTTTTTTTCCATAATGACACTGAGTTTTCTGTTATTGCTTGACTGACATTATAGTCAGAAAAGTACTAAAGACTCTCATGAAAAGAATTTAATTGAGAGGGAAGGATTTATCACCTTTCACTCCTCCCTATCAGTTAGGAATAGTCATTTGTATAATGAGCCATTTAGAGATCCTGGGATTCTTTTCTTTCATACCATTACAGCACCAGATTCTAAACAGTTAAACATAGGCACGTATGCAAGATACACACAACAGAGAAAATGAAATTTCAGACCATTTATCAACAGCAGAAGTGACATTGGAGCTTTCTCCACTAGAGCTCTATCTAATCTGGTTTACTGTAACATCTGAGGGAAGATGACTGTGCTTTATTAAACCAATAGCTCTCGTTCACTTCATCACATCTGCTCTTTCTACAAATAAATAAATAAATAAATAAATATGAGGTTATTAAGAGTAGCCCTTCATTATAAAAAGCATACGTTACAGATAGTTACAATAGAATGAAAAATGGCAGAAGAAAATGTCTTCATATGGAAGCAATCCATCTGGATACACCTAGATATAGTATATAGGGATTTCCAGTGCTATTAAAAAGGTTGTCCCTAGTACAAGATATTAAAAATATGCCTCATATGATTTAGGGATTTTAAACATCTCCAGTGTTTTTAGTGAAAGAAAGGGGGAAAAAATGGGGAGAAAAGAGCATTACATTCAGAAACATTCCTACATAACTTCACATTTTTCTTCTTTCCAGCATCATCAAGAAAACACATCAGAGACAAGCTCATGCCTGTCAGATGTGTTCATATGCTAAAACAAATGACACCACTTGGTAATTTCATTTCCCTAGCACATGAATTTGTATATGTGTCTGGCTCTTGTGTGCCTGGGATGTTTGAAAACAGTAATTTTTTCTTATCTGCTGAGCTCCACACTAAACTATAAGGAATTTTCTTACTGGGGCTGATTCTGCACTCAGTCACCCTGCTGTTAATTCTGAGCAATTTCATTGATTTCAATATATTTCTTACCTGATTAAGAGAATAGCTGGAGAACTGAGCCATCATTAATGACCCTGTAAATATCATCCGCCACAGCACATCACTACTGTCTGTAGTTCCTTTTGGTATCCTCTACCAGACACAGCACAAGTCAGTCAAAGTGATCTTTGCCTAGTAATTGGTCTTCTTCATAGGATTGGCCCACTAACGCACATATAATTATTTTATTGTTCAAGGATAAAGAATCACAAATAGAGTTTTTATTGTTTCTGAGTTTATATGTTGGTTATTAAATAACACTTCTTGTTTGGTCTAATTTTCCATATATATTTTTCAATATATTATTATCAATCAATTGAACAATTAAACAAGCGAGCAAAACCAAAAATAAAACCTCTTCATTTTTTGAATTGGCAAACAAACAAACAAACAAATACAAAAAAAACACTCCACCTGCAACAGTAAATGAGCAAAATGAACATTGGACATGACCTCAGCACTAGTCATATTTCATTTTCTAGCTATTCAGGGCAATGTTTTATAAATCTGTACAGCTATACCTGTAGATTTGAGTAATTTACCATATTTCCTTCAAAATGCCAATCACTGACTCTGTCCCTAGTAAATTTGGTTCTTGGTACAATAAATAAAATTAATGTTCATGTATTAAGAAGAGTTACTATAAATTATTGCTCCCTCTTTCAGGACTATTACTTTAGCAGTGGTGTAGGAAATGAAGTCGTTTTGTGGAGTAGGAAACAGAAAGAGCTGTAGAGCACTTTTGAAACTCAAGTTTAAGCTGATCTCAGCCTGCCTCCGTGCTAGTCATTTCAAGGTCTGCTGCAGGTGGTCTTCACACAGAAGCTCAAAAGAGGCCACTCATGCCAAAACTTGGAGCTGGGAGGGGTAAGTGATGGAGCATTCACAAGGAACAATAAAGCTTTCATACTACAGAAGGAGTGAAGAATCAAGCTGAGCAACTTGGAAAAGTCTAAATGTAAAAATAGGTAAATAGTTAAAGAAGGCATAAATAGAAAGGAAGAATAGGGTTCATCTATCTAGACTGAAACTTGGAGATAGTTTTCAGAAAAGACACTGATAAATTCTTGTTCTGCTAAAGTGTTCTTCATGAAATAACAAGAATCAAATCCCAGCTGAAACAGCACTATCACTATTGACAGTTTTTCCCAGTTCTATCTCAGTTGAAATATATTATTCATTTTTTAATTTTTATTGCACCCCCAACTTTCTAATTTCTCATTTTTTCCTGGTCTCATGACTTTCTCTGAAGTTTGGCATTCTATCCTGCTGGAACTTAAAACTAAGGGTGAAATCTTGGCACTGCTCACATTAATACAAGTTTGGCCTCTGCAATGAGGTCTGGATTTTGCATAGATGTTTAAGAAGTTCTGTGGGAGAAGTTCATGTCTTCACTGAGGCATTTGGTGGTTAGGTATTAAAGTCTTTTTCTTTCCATTGACATACAAGAAGTCCAGTTATTATTTGTGATTAAGCAGTTACTCTGGATTATAAAGTGTCATTGTTATTACTTTATGCTGAATTTCAATAGTTAAGTCTTTAAGGAGGAACTATGAGTTAACTATGTATGCATCCTCCAAACATTGTGTAAACCTAGGCTGGAGTAGGCAGCAATCCCTTCAGACGAGGCAGACATGGGCTGAAGGAAGAGAATTAGCCTAGGAAAAGAGTAAATAATGTAGTGGTGATAAATGTCAAACAATTTTCATGACTAGGGAGAGGTGAAGTTGCTGAAAATGTTGGGTATCCAAAAGATAGAAAAAAGAACCTGAACATGGCAGTTGATATTCCCTGTGACAAACTTAATTACTTTTCCTGTAGAAGTTGTCTGTAGCTGAATTTGCTTTTGAACAGTTACTGACATAAGTAGGATGTGTAATGTCATTTCAAGGTGACAGATCAACAGTGGTGCAAGGAGTTCTCCGAGCATCAGAACCAGTATATGAATGAAAGACCAACAGTGTCATTCATCTGTTTTAAAGGATCTTTAAAGGAACTTTGCTGCTTTGAAAAAGACTGTCTACACAAAGCTTGAGGTTCAATAATATGGAAAAAACACAATATTATAAGTATCAAAGACAATGCCTTTGGCATCTTCAAATGCAATTATTGCTGTGGTGTAGTATAGTCAAGTGACCAAAAGTTAATTGTATGTTGTCATCACTTTATTGAGTGCTTCACCAGGTCTTTCGGAGGACCAAAAGAATCTGGTTGAGTACCCCAACATGAGCTGGGCTAAAATTAGTTATTTTACTGTTTCCATGAAGGAATTCAGTGAGCAGAGTCATGCAAGGGAGAAAAGTACAAGTTGGTGGTTTGAAAATTTTCATAACCTGTTCTGTATCTAAGGTAGAATTCACTCTTTCACTCTGGCTTTTTAGGGCTTCTGAACTTTAACAAAGCTCTTTATGGACCTAAATTCTCTTCTATTATATTCATTTGTGAATCTGTGATTAGCATTAGAACTAAGCCAGCATAGGATTTCAATACATGCAAACTATTGCTGCTGTGATATGTGTTTAAAAAGGGTATGAAGTATTTGTAGGGCTGGTGGAAGTATTGGTACCATTTCTTACGTGTTTAGCAATGCCTGTCAAGGTAGAAGTGGAAGGCAAAAGCATCATTATGCTGTGATTTGATGTGTTCTACAAAGAACAACTCTCAGTTGCTGAGTGCTGCTCTGAAAAACTGACATCCTCAACATCTATATCATGGCTGGTCTACACTGTCTCCTCTTCTCATGAAAGCCATACATCTCACAAGTATGGATGGTTATACAGGCTTATATGCTTATACTGGCTTATTGCCCTGTCATGTAGGAAGGGGAGCATGGAAAAGTGCTTTGACACACTTGTATGCGTGTGTGCATGCCAGTCTATCTGTATAATATTCCTTACGGTGTGAAAACTACACCCTGAATTCCTCACAAAGGAACCCATTAATGTAGTTAATTAAGCCATTTAACGCCATGAGGTAAGGAGGGGCTCAAAATATCTCAACTGTTAAGAAATACCAGGGCATTGGTGGAGAACTGGTGGGAAAGCGAGGCCACTGGTTACGGCCCCTACCAGGCATTTTGTCCTACAAAAGCCATTTTGAGATGTTTGTCTAACTCCCAGGTTGAATACTGGAAAAGATGTTTCAGGTTGGAAGCACATTTGCAATGCAAGTATTTAATTCTCAGATGAAATTGAGCATTTTTGGAATAGACACACATTGCTGTGTCCCCTCCATCATACTTGAGATGTGCCAGTTATATGCAGTCCATCACACCCTTTTGCTAATGGCTTAGCTAACAGCATGCACAGAGAACTACAGAAAAAATTGCAGCACTTTGGCTCCTTTGGTTCCATTCACTGAGGCGATCGGCTCCGGAGCAGACGCGTTCTGCAGCGGAGCGGGGGATCGGTCCAGGCAGGGCTAATTTTTTCCGGCATCGAGCCTACTTGAGGGAGCCGCCAGGACCCGGCAGCCCTCGTGAGGGAGGCTGACGAGGCGAAGGCGGAGCCAGCAGCGCCCCCTCCCCAGCAGTTCAAAAGCTGCCCCTAGGGAGCGCGAGTGACCAGGAGCGCGGCGACCAGGGCGGGCAAACAGGGCGTGGCGCGTCAGAAGGGAGTGGCGCGGCAGTTCGCGCAGGCAGGGCGCGCAGGAAGGGCAGAGCGCTCCCCCTACACACAAACAACACCTCCTTAACAACAGCCGTAACTAGGTGATAATGGTCGCCACCAGGCAGGGCGCGCTCTCCAGAAAGTCAGTACACACGCAGACCGACTACCTGTTAAAAAATGCAGCAGTTCAGGTCACCGGATGCAAGGAGTATCTGAGCCTGTTGCTGCCATCAGCGGGAGGCAGAGAAACTGCGTGCGTGAGGTGCGAGCAGGTGGATGATCTGGTCCGCATGGTGGCGGAGCTCAAGGAGGAGGTGGAGAGGTTGAGGGCCATCAGGGAGTGTGAGCGGGAGATAGACTTGTGGAGTAACTCCCTGCAGGGCCTCAAGGGGAGGTGCCGAGGTGAGACTCCTCAAATGGGGGCGGACCCCCTGCCCTGTCCCCATCGGGCAGAGGGAGGGGATCTGGGAGCTGAGGAGGAATGGAAACAGGTCCTTGCTCGACATCGCAGGTGATGCCCTCCCCTTCCGGCCCCACCTTCCCAGGTGCCCTTACGCAACAGGTTTGAGGCCCTAGAGATTGAGAGGCCGGTGTGTGAGGAAGAGGTAGCAAATGTTCCCAGGAGGATGCCTGGGGCGAGGAGGTCAACTCCGCGCCTCAGGACTGCCTCCACCAAGAAAGACAGGAGGGTTATTGTTGTTGGAGACTCGATTCTTAGGGGAACAGAGGGCCCTATTTGTCGGCCTGACCCTACCTGTAGGGAAATCTGCTGTCTCCCTGGGGCCAGGGTCAGGGACGTTGCCAGGAAGCTTCCTAACCTGGTACGCCCCTCTGACTATTACCCCCTTTTGATAGTCCAGGCGGGCAGTGACAACATTGAAGAGAGAAGCCTGAAGGCTATCAAAAGGGACTTTAGGGGACTGGGTCGGTTAGTAGATGGAGCGGGAGTGCAGGTGGTGTTTTCGTCCATCCCTACGGTGGCAGGGAGGGGTTCAGAGAGGACACGGAAAGCCCACCTGTTAAACACGTGGCTCCGGGACTGGTGCCAACACAGAAATCTTGTTTTTTTTGATCATGGGGCACTTTACTCAGCACCTGGCCTGATGGCCGCAGACGGGTCCCTATCTTTTAGGGGAAAAAGGATCCTGGGCCAGGAGCTGGCAGGGCTCATTGAGAGGGCTTTAAACTAGGTAGGAAGGGGGATGGGGCTGAGGCTAGGATTGTTGGGGCTGTGCCAGGGGGAACAATGGCAAGGCCGGAGGATAAGGCAATGGCCCAGCTGAAGTGCATCTACACCAATGCACGCAGCATGGGTAACAAACAGGAGGAGCTGGAAGCCATCGTGCGGCAGGCAGGATACGACTTGGTTGCCATCACAGAGACGTGGTGGGACCAGTCTCATGACTGGAGTGCTGCAATGCCTGGCTATAAGCTCTATAGAAGGGACAGGCAGCATAGAAGGGGTGGTGGTGTGGCTCTCTATATTAGAGAGTCTTTCGAGGTTGTAGAACTCGAGGTTGGGAATGACAAGGTCGAGTCCCTTTGGGTTAGGATCGGCAGGGACAACAAGGCTAATGTCCTGGTCGGGGTCTGCTATAGACCGCCGAACCAGG
Organism: Netta rufina; assembly: GCF_964035555.1. Taxonomy (NCBI): domain Eukaryota; kingdom Metazoa; phylum Chordata; class Aves; order Anseriformes; family Anatidae; genus Netta; species Netta rufina. Next base: position 112,163,433 of record NC_140125.1, read on the forward strand.
ATGAGGAGACGGATGAGGAATTCTACAGGCAGCTGACAGAGGTTGCAAAATCTTGTACTCGTGGGGGACTTCAACTTCCCTGACATATCCTGGAAGCACAACACAGCCCTGAGAAAGCAGTCTAGGAGGTTTCTGGAGAGCGTGGAAGATAGCTTCCTGACGCAGCTGGTTAGTGAACCTACCAGGGGTGGTGCCCCGCTAGACCTTCTCTTCACAAACAGAGAAGGACTGGTGGAGGATGTGATTGTCGGGAGCTGTCTTGGGCAGAGTGACCACGCAATGGTGGAGTTCACTATTCTTGGCGAGGCCAGGAAGGGGACCAGTAAAACCGCTGTATTGGACTTTCGGAGGGCTGACTTTGAGCTGCTCAGGACACTAGTTGGTGGAGTCCCTTGGGAGGCAGTTCTGAAGGGCAGAGGAGTCCAGGGAGGCTGGGCGCTCTTCAAGAGGGAAATCTTAATGGCGCAGGAACGGTCTGTCCCCACGTGCCCAAAGACGAGCTGGCGGGGAAGAAGACCGGCCTGGCTCAACAGAGAATTGTGGCTTGATCTTAGGAGGAAAAAGAGGGTTTATAAGCTTTGGAAAAGTGGGCAGGCCACTAAGGAGGACTTTAAAGAAGTAGCGAGGCTGTGCAGGGACAAAATTAGGAAGGCCAAAGCTCATCTGGAGCTCAATCTGGCTACTGCCGTTAAAGATAACAAAAAACGTTTCTATAAATACATCAACACAAAAAGGAGGACTAAGGAGAATCTCCATCCTTTACTGGATGCGGGGGGAAACTTAGTTACAAGAGATGAGGAAAAGGCGGAGGTGCTCAATGCCTTCTTTGCCTCAGTCTTTAGCGGCAATACCGGATGTTCTCTGGATACTCAGTACCCTGAGCTGGTGGAAGGGGATGGGGAGCAGGATGTGGCCCTCACTATCCATGAAGAACTGGTTGGTGACCTGCTACGGCACTTAGATGTGCACAAGTCGATGGGGCCGGATGGGATCCACCCAAGGGTACTGAGGGAACTGGCAGAGGAGCTGGCCAAGCCACTATCCATCATTTATCAGCAGTCCTGGCTATCAGGGGAGGTCCCAATCGACTGGCGGCTAGCAAACGTGACGCCCATCTACAAGAAGGGCCGGAGGGCAGACCCGGGAAACTACAGGCCTGTCAGTTTGACCTCAGTGCCAGGAAAGCTCATGGAGCAGATCCTCCTGAGAGTCATCATGCAGCACTTGCAGGGGAAGCAGGTGATCAGGCCCAGTCAGCATGGCTTTATGAAAGGCAGGTCATGCCTGACGAACCTGATCTCCTTCTATGACAAAGTGACGCGCTGGGTGGACGAGGGAAAGGCTGTGGATGTGGTCTACCTTGACTTCAGCAAGGCTTTTGACACAGTCTCCCACAGCATTCTCCTCAAGAAACTGGCTGCTCTTGGCTTGGACTGGCGCACGCTTCGTTGGGTTAGAAACTGGCTGGATAGCCGGGCCCAAAGAGTCGTGGTGAATGGAGCCAAGTCCAGTTGGAGGCCAGTCACTAGTGGCGTCCCCCAGGGCTCGGTGCTGGGGCCGGTCCTCTTTAATATCTTCATCGATGATCTGGACGAGGGCATCGAGTGCACCCTCAGTAAGTTCACAGATGACACCAAGTTAGGTGCGTGTGTCGATCTGCTTGAGGGTAGGAAGGCTCTGCAGGAGGATCTGGATAGGCTGCACCGATGGGCTGAGGTCAACTGCATGAAGTTTAACAAGGCCAAGTGCCGGGTCCTGCACCTGGGGCGCAATAACCCCAAGCAGAGCTACAGGCTGGGAGAGGAATGGTTGGAGAGCTGCCAGGCAGAGAAGGACCTGGGAGCGATGGTGGATAGTCGGCTGAATATGAGCCAGCAGTGTGCTCAGGTGGCCAAGAAGGCCAACGGCATCCTGGCTTGTATCAGGAACAGTGTGACCAGCAGGGCTAGGGAGGTGATCGTCCCCCTGTACTCAGCTCTGGTGAGGCCGCACCTCGAGTACTGTGTTCAGTTTTGGGCCCCTCGCTACAAGAAGGACATGGAGATGCTTGAGCGGGTCCAGAGAAGGGCGACGAAGCTGGTGAGGGGCCTGGAGAACAAGTCCTACGAGGAGCGGCTGAGGGAGCTGGGCTTGTTCAGCCTGGAGAAGAGGAGGCTCAGGGGCGACCTTATCGCTCTCTATAGGTACCTCAAGGGAGGCTGTAGCGAGGTGGGGGTTGGCCTGTTCTCCCACGTGCCTGGTGACAGGACGAGGGGGAATGGGCTTAAGTTGAGCCAGGGGAGTTTTAGGTTAGATGTTAGGAAGAACTTCTTCACTGAAAGGGTTGTGAGGCACTGGAACAGGCTGCCCAGGGAAGTGGTGGAGTCACCATCCCTGGAAGTCTTTAAAAGACGTTTAGATGTAGAGCTTAGGGAAATGGTTTAGTGGGGACTGCTAGCGTTAGGTCAGAGGTTGGACTCGATGATCTTGAGGTCTCTTCCAACCTAGAAAATTCTGTGAAATTCTGTAATGTTACCTCCTCAAACCTCTTTTAAATGATGAAGCACACAGGATAACAAAATAAAGCTGTTTCTGGCTTTCAGGACTATTCTACTCAGGCCTAATTCCTGTAACTGTGCATTTGCATTACACATGACCAATATACATATCACAGAATCACAGAATTGTAGGGGTCGGTAGGAACCTCGAAAGATCATTGGGTCCAACCCCACTGCCAAAGCAGGTTCCTTAGAGTAGACTGTCCAGGTAGGCATCCAGACAGGCCTTGAATATCTCCAGAGAAGGAGACTCTACAACCTCCCTGTGCAGCCTCTTCCAGTGCTCCGTCACCCTCACCATGAAGAAGTTCTTTTCACATGTTGGTGTGGAGCTTCCTATGCTCAATTTTGTGGCCATTGCCCCTTGTCCTGTCCCCACAAACCACTGAAAAGAGGTTGGCTGAATCCCTCTGTCTCCAACACTTCAGGTATTTACATGTATAAACATTGATAAGATCCCCTCTCAGTCTTCTTTCCTCTAGGCGGAACAGACCCAGGTCTCTCAGCCTTTCTTCATAGGGAAGATGCTCCAGGCCCCATATCGTCTTTGTGGCCCTCTGCTGGACTCTTTCCAGGAGATCCCTGTCTTTTTTGTACTGGGGAGCCTAGAACTGGACATAGGACTCCAGGTGAGGCTTGACCAGGGCAGAGTAGAGGGGGAGGATCACCTCCCTTGATCTGCTGGCCATGCTCCTTTTAATGCATGCCAGGATCCCATTGGCCCTCTTGGCCATCAGGGCACATCAGTGCTGGCTCATGGTCAACCTGTTGTCCACCAGGACTCCCAGGTCCTTCTCCTCAGAGCTCCTCTCCAGCAGGTCATCCCCTAGCCTGTACTGATACTTTGGGTTGTTCCTTCCCAGGTGCAGGACTCTACACTTGCTCTTATTAAACCTCATTTGGTTTCTTCCTGCCCATCTCTTCAGCTGGTCCACGTCTCGCTGAATGGCAGCACAGCCTTCTGGCATGTCAGCCACTCCTCCCAGCTTTGTGTCATCAGCGTACTTGCTAAGGGCAGACACTATTCCCTCATCAAGGTCGTCGATGAAGATGTTGAACAAGACCGGACCCAGCACCAAGCCCTGAGTAACACTGCTAGTCACAGGCCTCCAGCCAGACTCTGCACCGCCGATCACCACCCTCTGAGCTCGGTCAGTCAGCCAGTTCTCAACCCACCTTGCCGTCCACTCATCTATTCCACACTTTCTCAGCTTTGCTAGTAGGATGTCATGGGAGACAGTATTGAAAGCCTTGCTAAAGTAGATGATATCCACCGCTCTCACCCCATCTACCCAGCCGGTGATGCCATCATAGAAGGCAACGAGGTTGTTTGAGCACAAATTCCCCTTGGTGAATCCATGCAGGCTACTCTTCATAACCTTCTTCTCTTCCAATTGCTTGGAGATGTCATCCAGAACAAGCTGTTCCAACAGCCTTCCAGGGACAGAGGTGAAACTGATTGGCCTGTAGTTTCCCGGATCCTCCTTCTTGCCCTTCTTGAAGACCAGAGTGACATTGGCTATCCTCCAATCTTCAGGCACTTCTCCTGTTCTCCAAGACCTTTCAAAGATGATAGGGAGTGGTTTGGCAATCACCTTTGCCAACTCCCTTAGCACACGTGGATGCATCCCATTGGGACCCATGGATTTGTGTGCATTGATCCTACTCAGACGCTCCTGAACCACTCTTTCGTCAACCAAGGGGAAGCCCTCCATTTCCCAGACCCTTTCTTCTCCCTCCAGGGTCAAGGAGTCCTCGGGGGGTAGTCCCTGAAGCAAAGACTGAAGCAAAGAAAGCATTCAGTATCTCCACCTTCTCGGCATTTCCTATTACCAGGACACCCCCCTTGTTCAGCAGGGGACCCACATTATCCTTAGTCTTCCTTTTACTGTTTACATACTTAAAAAAAAAAAAAAAAAACAAACAAACCAAAACAAAGCAAAAACCAACCAAACAAAAAACTTCTTATTGTTCTTTATCTATTATGCAAGCCTTATCTCTAGGTGGGCTTTGGCCTTCCTTGTCGCATCCGTGCAGGCCCTGACAACACTTCTATATTCCTCTCCAGAGGACAGGCCCTTTTTCCACATTTCATAAACCTTCCTCTTCCTTTTGATCTTGTCGATGAGCTCCTTGCTCATCCACGCAGGTTTCTTGCCTCTCTTCCCCAATTTCCTACTCTTAGGGATGCACCGATCCTGAGCTTGGAAGAAGTGTTTAAATGTTGCCTAGCTCTCACAAGCACCCTTGCCTTCTAGTAATCTAGCCCATGAGATACCCCCAAGCAGGTCCCAGAAGAGGTCAAAGTTGGCTCTCCGGAAGTCCAGGGTTGCAATCATGCTTTTAGCCCTACTTCCTCCACTAAGTTCCATCTGGAACTCATGGTCATTATCTCATGGTCGCTGCATCCCAAGCTGCCCCCCACCTTCACATCCCTAACAAGGCCATCTCTGTTGGTAAGAACAAGGTCCAGAAGCACTCCCCGCCTCATCGGCTCCTCCATCACCTGTGTCAGAAAATTATCTTCAATGCATTGTGGGAACTGTTTGGACTGCACTTGCCTGGCTGAGTTGCTTACCCAACAGATGTCCGGATAATTGAAGTCCCCCATGAGAACCAGCACCTGGGATCGTGAGGCTTCTACCAGCTGCTTGTAGAAGGCCTTATTGACCTCCTCCTCCTGATTTGGTGGCCTGTAGTACCCCCCTCATATATATAGTCCCCTATATATCTATAAACTATATTTATAAATGTCAGATTGTTCAGTCTGACAGAGAAGCATCATCTCTTGGAGAAAGCCAGGAAACGTTGCATGTTCACCTTTCTGCAGATATTGTTATTAGATGTGTATTCAGATCTACAGGCTCCCATTTGTGCCCAAGTTTTAGATTGGATGGATATAATAGATATGAAGCCTTTTATGAATCCAATTTCTTTTCTTTTAAAGGCACTCCTTTCCTTTCAGAGTTGCACAGCCTGTTCTAGTTTTACTGTCATCCTCACCAGTCTACTGGGAAAATGAAATGAAGCAAATAAGACATTTCACAAAACTCAAAATTAATTCCCTTCATATTTGATCCCTTTCAAACCTTCCTGCTGGTATGATGCTAAATCTATGATTTATGAGAATCCTGCCTCCAAAATCCATTCAGCTCTTAATTACTGAAGTATATCTTCATTGTTACCTATCTGAATTGGACAAATAAACTTATGGGAAATAAACTTGATCAGAGAAAGCATTTTCCAAGCACTGAAGAAAAGTTAAGCCTTTTTTATGGAGAATTATTAGAGATAAATTTATACTGACCAAAAATTAAAATACAATGCAAAACTGAGCTGAGATATATCAAATGACTACATATTTTATGTATTAAACCACAGGGTATTCCATGAAACAATGGTGCCCTCTTTAACAAAACTCTGTTAAAGAAACAGACCTGTCAAAGGAACACATTTTTCTAACCAATTAGGCTTTGTATTTAACATATTCCTGCTTTGTATATTTTTCTGTGGTAGCTGCTAAGTAAAATCTATATACTCTTCAATATTTGCTTACTTTTGGAATGGGACATTTCCAGAAAATTTACTGATTTAAGAACTGATTCTAATCTATTAAAAAAAAAAATAAAAAAAAACACCTCTGGGAATACTTAGTGTCACTCAATTTGTGGAATGGTCCTTGTTCATTTAGGACACCATCCAAGTCCTAGACTTTTACAAGGGGGTGGGGGCTGAAGTGAACCCCTCAGGCACCAGTAGGCAAATTGCTCATCTGTCTGATGCTTAGGCTTCATTAGATCTTCTGAATAACAGCTCAAGGAGTTGATCACCCTTCAGTAATTAATCACTTCAGTCAAAATTCAGAATGAAACACGGGGCGGCTCAAATAGGTCATTATGTTACCTCTCCTTGACAAGGTATAGTACATCTGAACTGCTGCAACCGACTGTGAACATACTGTTAGCACATGGAGAGTGCAAGGTAATGTATCTTGTCTGCCATTGAAACAGCAGTTAAAAATAAATAATGTTATATTTTCAATAGGGAAGAACGCATGCATGGAGAATGGCAGAAGCTCCACTGACACATTTCAACTTTTTGACTACATGTAGCCATCAGGCATCAGGGCATCTTGTCGTTTCACAGTACTCTGCTGGCTAGCCATACAGGTAATCACTACATAGAAGATTTTGGAAATATACACAATATCACAAGTCACTCAGGCAAATCCTGGGAATCAGATATTGACCAATATGAACAATCACGTAAGTCTGCAATACTTCTGAATGACAAATTTTGGATTAAGAGCTCTCAAGATGAAGTGCAAAAAAAAGTTCATAAATTTCTTCCCAATCACAATTTTAATCTATAGCAGCAGTTTGTAAATTATATTTTATCAGTTAAATAATTGCAGAATAATTTTGATTTGGAGGTCCAATCCCTGGTCATCTGGTCCAATCCCTGCCTAGAACAGTGTTGAATCCAAAGCTAGACCTTACTGCTCAGTGATGAATACATCCATTGATGAAAATTTTACAGTGTATATATAGTTTTTTTTTTTGTCAACACTTATTATAAATTGGTAATGCTTTCTGAAATCTTAGCCTGTTACATAAAATTAATATTTTAGCCTCTAGACTGTAATGTAGAGTTCAACACCAAAATTGATATGGTATTTCATTTAAAGATTTTTTTCTAAGTGATCGAAATACATCATGTATTTGCAACTCGCACCCACAAGCAGAGTTCCAATCTCAGTAGTGTATTAGGGATTATGTTAATAGTGGAAGGTTCAGAAAAGGTGGAAAGTACAAGGCCCAGATAATTGTGCAGGATAAATCAGTTTTTTTTTTTTCCTTTGACCAACAAATCAGCAACTTTGCTACCCCCCCCCCCGACTTTTTTCATTGAATTCTCTTCCTCTTCTGTACTCAGCTATAATAAAAACAAACAAACAAAAAAAGCAGGAATATATTTACACTCCACAGATTTAAAAACATTTTCTTTCTTTTTTGTTGTTGTTGTTTTATGTACTGTACATGTGTTGTTAACAAAATTTCTTGACAATAAGTTGGGGACAGCTAGTCCCTGAAAGTTTCACTTATTATAATTCCAGCCATTTCAATCACATTTTAAAAATAATAATAGAAAGTCAGCAAGAAGTTTTTTGCAAAGACCTGCCATAGTACTTGATTCAGAGCAAGTTGATTAGAAAGAACAATGGATATTCAATGAAAATCAGAAAGTATCACTGATGCCATCCAGCTACCCTTTCAAGGTTCTTAAAATACTTGCTCTGTAAGTAGCACCATCCATGTGTGCAAACATGAGAAGTAAACTGAAGTAAAGCTGCTGCTTTTTCTCAGCACCAAAATTGCAAGATGCCACAAACTCTGTAGCCGAAAAATGTCATCTTGTGCTTTCTCCCGAGGCCAGACCAGCTGTCTATGTAACTCCTGGTAGATGTTTGCTCTTAAAATTTAATAGCAATGAGGGTTCACAGCCTTTATCTTATAAAATATTCTATAAAATACATATGAAACATTCTGACAATTTTAAGAGGCCACAAGACACCTATTACACTTATTTCAAGGTCTTTTTACATTATTATAGCATGTATAATAGTATAGTCTATGGTACATGAGAATAACTGTGCTGGATTCTAAACCTTTTATTTACAGAGGGTGGGAAATGTCAGCATGAACATTCATTGCCTTTGCACAGAACTCGCTGACTGGACCATTCCAATACAACTTTACAAGTTACATTGTACCTCAGATACATCTTTCTGTTAGTAATAGAGGAATATTCATAGTTGCAGAATCTTTTTTGCCAGAACATGCCAGGAATGCATGTATAAGGGGGATAAGAAAGGGAAAAAAGCATTTTCCCTATTCAACATTTTCTAGATGTGCTTACATTGGTTTCATTCATCTACATCTGTGCTGGAGCTGAGCACTTCACTAAAACATCTCATTCTCTTCACCACTTTATTTACAGAGAAAGATGAGCCTGAAACCACTTGGCCCAGTTTTGCTGAAATTTTTTGTTAAGTGATTTTTCCTTAACTGTTTGTTTTCATTTCTTCACAGAAGACTTGCAGTGTGTGAGATGTTTGGTTGCCAGCAGAGAATCTTGATTATCAGACAATGCAGCTATAGAGTGGAAATGTATATTTGCCATGCAAATATACATGCATGGCAAATATACATTTGGCTCAGTTTCTTCCAAGAGAAGATAAGTGACCAATGCTCCTTGGGTTAGCCACTAAAATGGAATCTCAAATGAATTTAGTAATGAACAAGGCCAGCTCCTCTCACCTAGTTCACAGCTGTTACTGCAAAGAACTGTTTGCAATTTATTTTTTTCAGACGTTAAATGGTCAAGAGCTTAGAGCAAATCCAGTATCAGGAATTGAATCAAACATGGACAGGGCTAGATTCAGGCAGTATATAAATGGAAGAGAAGCATAAGCCTCTATCCCATCATGTTCTTCACATTGTTTTAAGAAAGCCATGCTCGAGGTGTGATTAGCAGTGAGAGAAGAGGGCAAGGGGAACAGACCTGTCTAGAGGACTGCATCTGGATGGGGTAGCTCCATCTGGTGACATAAAACCCAAGACACTCAAGAAGAGGATCTCAAGATTTAATCCGGGCAGACATTCACAAATAAATTAGCTTGCCATCTCCAAAAGAGGCATATGGAAGTGGGAGGCAGTCATCCTTGACTTGTCCAGGTGTGCATCTGTGGAAACCTTACTGACCAGTCTGTCCCACCATACCCGCAATGGCTCTGCTTGCTGCAGGTTACGGACAATCTCCCATCCAGCCATGCTACTTTCGAACTGTTTGATAATTTATTAGCACTTAAATGCTGTTGAAAAACGCATAATTCATAGCTTTAGCACCTGAACAAGTGTTAAATGACTGGCAGGAGGGCTATCTGGGGGAACAAGGCTGGTGTTTAACACCTCATTATCACTTTCCAGTGTCCTCTGGCTAGATAACCGAGAACTGCAATATGGAAGGGTTTCAGAACGATTTTGGAAAAATAATTACCTAACTAACAGAAAATTAAACTGTAGCAAAGCCTCTTTTCTGTCCTTTTGAAAGTGTTGTGTCTCCCTATATTATGGAAATAGAAATTGGCAGAGGGAAGGTAAGTTGCTGTGAACAGAGAGCAGTAACAATCACGTCTCAGCTCTTTCTGTAGAAGAGGGTTGACATATTTACTGCAAAGCATGAAGACAGTTTAAAATATATGGAAATGATATAAAATGAGAAGAGGTATCAGAAGGATATCATACAACAAATGAGTAGCGCAAGAATTAGAGAATGAGACTACTGTATTGCCATTCCATCGTCTTTATCATTTTTAAGCTTCACAGGGAAGCTAGCTGTCACAGTGCTAGGTCAGGGTGCAGGAGCACAAAAGTAATCCTGAGACTGCCAAGCCCATTGCTGTCACAGGCAACCCCATCATAGAGCTCTGCTGATAAGATTATGAACACTTGAGTGGAGGTAGAAATGATTAAATGATTTTTAGTCCACCCTTCCTTTTTAAACACTGCTCCACCTTGGGACTGAAGTCCATCAAAGATTAAAAAAAAAGTGTTTGTTTGTTTTAACCTGAGTTTATTTATGGAGAATTAATATCCATTTATTCTTCTGACATTATTTTGAGCTTTAAGCAGATTTTTTTTTCCTGATGCCTTTGTTGCTCCTATATATTTAAAGAATACTTATGGTTCTAAATTACACAGGTTCTGATTGCATCTGCCTATAAAAACAGACTTTGTTCCCATTCTAGCCTCCATTCATGAACACAAAGCTTCAGAAAGGTTTTGTGATAACCCAGTCACAAATGTCTTTCCAGCAACATTATTACTGTTGTCTACAGTCCTACTGGAGCTATTCTGTGATTCTAGTATGCTTTGTCAGGAAAGTTTTGCTGTGCAAAATTACCTGGAGCAATCAGAGGAAGAAGCTCCTGGAAGGACTGGTGGTCTGCTGGCATCCTGAGGAAACGAGCTGTGGGCAGGAGGATTGGATGGTTCCTCTCTCACAGTGAACATTTATTGGATAACCAATCTACTGATTAAAGGCAGCTGAAAAGGGGATTACCAACAGTAAGAAACCAGTTCATGGATTTGCTGTTTTCAGCAAGAGACTTTCTAAAGCAAAGGAGTAGTTATATACATAATACAGAATGTCATTGTGATGGTATAACAGGGACTGTAACATGGAGGAGGTGGAGGCATTTTTATCGCTACGCTGTCTAAATCACACACCTGTGCCGAGTAATTTCCCTAATTATTACCCTTGATAGGCCCTGTGGTAATGGGACAGTTTAGGGTCCAGATCTTGCCAATTTTATGCTAAAGACTCCAGATGTTGCTTAAGAGAGCAAGGGCCTCCACAGGAGTAACTGCAATGGCAAAGCCTTGGAATGTTAAAATGAGCCCTACAACAAGTGACGGGATCTATCACAGACAGGCTGAAACAGAAGCCTGTGCGACTGTGTCAAGTGGGGCAACCTTATTTAGATAGCACACATACTTCTCTTTCCACCTCAGAATGATCAGAAAGCAGGTTTTTCTGAAATCTGGACTTTTATTCATTTTATTGCAGAGGTCACAGAATACAAATAGCTGCCATATAAAACTGAACAACAGGTCAGGAAGAAAGATGACACTTTGACTAAATCACATAGTAATCCTGACAATTCCTAGTCAGCAAGTCCGAGGCTATAATGCTGAATCCTACTATTTCCATTTAGACTGGTGTTTGACAGCATTAGAAAAAATGGTGATGTCAAAAGGACTACTGTTCCTGCAGCTGACAAGGAAACCATTTTATATAATTGTTTCAGCCTACAGAAGCGGGTAATTCCTTTGGACATTGCTGGGTTTTATTTTCATAAAGAGTGAATAAATTATCTCAGTCCACTGGATCAGAGGATGTTGAGTTCAAATCCTGTCGCTGGAATAATCACTACAAAATAGTTCAGTGTTGATTCTGCAATTTGTGGGTAGTTTTGGTGGGAAAGGCATTTTTCCAAGTTTTCTCTCCTGATGTGTTGAAAATTACAGAAAAACTGAATTGTCACAAGGGTGGCCATGATAGTCAAAATGGCAATTGGCTGAAATATGTACAATAAAAGTAGACTAAATTCAATAAAATGCTACCTCACTGTTAGATTTCATCACTATGAAAGGCCTATGACAACTTAACTAGATTTGGTCATTTTAATGATTCCTAAGGTGTCTCTCCTAGAAGTCCTAGGCAAAGAGACCATATAGGTCTTAGGAAATCTCACATTTCATTTCTGCAAAATTTAAAGGTGTTCTCTTGTGAGGTTTTGCTTTACTGAGGGTTAGAGAAAATAATGGTCTCTTATATTGAAACATCTGATCCCTATTACTTTATTTAATGTGTACTTCCTTTACAAAATTCACATTTCTATAGGGTTTCAACTTCAAATTTATTAAGTTGTTATTTTCATATTATTTATAATAAATAGGTTCTTTAGGAGGTGAAGGACAGGTGCTTATTAGTTTACATACAACATTACAAAGAAAATAATCAGTAAAATAATACTGAAGCAGAGAACTACTACAACTACTAAAACCCCTACCTTTCTAATGAGTAATCATGCTTAATATGTGCTGATACCATGAATGTGTTATTTTTCATGTTTTTTCTAGTCTGTTCATTTTCTAGTCTCTCTGTCTAGTCTGTTCATCTTCTCTGAAAAACTAAAAAGGTATTTTTGTGTTTTATGAGATTTATGAGGTTTCTCTCAAGTGCTTTGTTGTAGAGTACCACTACTTTTTTTTTTTTTCTTTTTCTTTTTTTCTTTTTTTTTTCTTTATCGTAGAGTACCACTACTGATTCCAGTCACTCTGGGATCATCACTGTAAACCAACAGTTGTCACTTTATCACTGCCATGTTGTACCCAGCAGATACAGAAAGCACAGCAAATGAAATGCCAGTTAATTTGATATGTGAACTGGACTTAGGTTGCTTGGTTCCTTTTTCTTGGGCAAAGATAAGAATAGATTAGCAAAAATTATCTTCAACAAGTTATAAAAAATGAGTGAGAAATTTCCTTTTGTCCAGCTCATGGGAATAGATAAATAAATCTCTAGCACTTGAGTTAATCTTTGACAAGGAACTGATAACTACTGGGCCATGGGTATCCCTGATCTTGTCTCCACCAAAATGACTATTATTGTATTTAGATTAATTTTGCTTTGAATCTTTAAAGACTGGGAAAAGGTAAGGTGTTGCTTGCTAATACTGACATTTTTTGGTATATCATAATAAAATGCCCTTTTTACATCTTATCAGTTTGGCTGTTTTTATGCTCTATTTTTATGTTTTTTTTGGACTTGATGATCCGTATGGGTCCCTTCCAATTCGGGATATTCTATATTCTATGCTAAGCATTTCTATCATAGACAGCCCATGCTCAGCAACCTGCAAGACCAATGTCAGTTGAAACAACAGAGAAGTTACAGAGATTTGAGTGGTGAGTAGCTAACTGTTTTGTTATGGTTGTGGTTAATTACTCTTCAAGCTCTGCTACTTCACAAGGATTTCACTCTTAGGGTCTCTAAACAGAAATCTGTTAGTTTTGGCAGCCTCTGGTCTGCTGTGTAACATTCATCAGTGTCTTTCTCTGGAGTTTCAAAGGCAACACTTACATGTAATGGTTTTGCTGTGAAACAAAACAGAGAATGGGTATTGTGGTGTTGAAAACACATTTCACAGAGTTGTTACAGTTTTTTTGGAAGTCTGCCCTTTATTTAATTAATCTTTCTGCATTTTGTTTTTGCATTTTCCTTCACTCTTTTATTATTCTCTGAAGGTCTTGGTCCCCAGAGCCTGTTACAGGGAAAGGTCTGCTGGATTAGATTGTGGTGCCTTCCACGTGGTGCATTTCCATGAGTCCTTCATGATTAGCAGTGTGGCATGCAGGCGTACTGCGAATGATCAAATGATCTGTTTTCTTTTCCCTTGAGGTAAACCACATTCGCTTGTATAAGAAAGCAAAACCTCCTCAGCAGACCTGAAATGCAGCCTACTGCTTTGGAGAGTGGTCTAATAGGCACTGATGTAAAACCCTGACCCCTGTTAATGTGATTCTATCTCCATGAAGCCTTCTTTAGACATTTATTTATTAGACATGTATTTATTATATACGTAAGTGATGCCAGCATGCTCTGCTGGATTAAAGCTTGTTGAGTTAAATGATTATTCTAGAAAGATTTATTTTCCTCTGAATGTAATTACACACTAGTCCAATGAAATGAGCACAGTGGAAAATCTCACTCTACTGCTTTGATGGACTAAGCTGGTGCCATCCACACTCGGCAGACAAGGGCTTAAGAAACTGTGACTTTTCATAACACCACTGAATGGCAGCTTAGGTGTTAAGTAATTTCTGTAGTGGACAAGCACCTGGAAGCAAAGTAGCAGTTTGTCTTTGGCAGAGCTCTGGCTGAACTCATTGTCCAGGCTGGGATCTATCCAGGCACCTCATGGTTTTGGCTACATCTAAATAAACAGCTTTGAATGCTGGCTTGGAGATATTAATGGGTTTCTTGCATCATTTATGACTATGTGTAGTGGCAATTGTGCTCCAACAAATCCACCATGTAAATCAGGTGTGTATTTTGGCATGGTCAATCCTGTGTGGAAGACAGCTTTTAAGTAAGAAAAAGAAAAGTTGCCTCATAAATGTCAATAAGATACTCCATCAGACTCCAGGAGAAAGAAAATCCTCTAGCAATATGACAGGGTTACTATCCATGAATGCAGATGAATGAACAGCAGCTAAATGCACGCTTAAAATAATCTTTCATCACCATTAATATTTAGTTTGAGAGATTAAAAATAAAGTTGCCATCACTTTATTTTATTATATATAGGGTTTATAAGTGTCTATATGTGCATAATTGTCACCTGGGAACCTAACTGAAGTTTATTTATTTTTTTTTTATGCATGATATATCTAATAGTTGTTTTAAGCTCTGTTTACATGCCAGCCAAGGGTTTAATATAGCTGTGGTGTGAGATTGAAAGGAAAGTTTAAACTGTGTGAAGGAGTGCCCTAATTTCCATGTCGGATAACTGTGTACCCTCATTACAGTAAGTACATGAATGGAGGGGTGGGATGATATTAACAAGTAGCCAGTGACACTTAAATAGCTGATTCTGTGATTCTGTAATGAATTGGTGGACCACACTGCAGGGGCACATGGTACTCAGTGGTTTCCAGTTCCTTCAGAAGGTGATTTGGATCTGGAGTTTAACCTAAATTGCTTTGACTTCAGACTTTTTGCTGGAAAAATCTGTCTTCCTTCAAAGATGATAAAGGGGTCCTAAAAGAACTCATTAACAGTAGTTAAAAGTAGAAGTCTTGCACAACTCTACAAGTTGTGCAGAAACCAATACATATGGACTTCAGTCCTTACTTTCACATAGCAGGTTGTGAATGTTCAGGTCTCTGAAATCACTGCACTTTGAGAAATCAGCTCATCTTTTATATGTTTCCTATGTATTCTATTAGGACAGATGGGAGGATGGAAAATCAATGCTGAGATGTTGCTGTTGGAATTCAGATCAGGCTGCAAGAAAGTAGAAGGTGTAGGACAGAAACTGTGAAGTGAGAGCAGATGGTTAGGGACTGTGAGAAAAATGGCCAATTCCAAGTGCTCAGAAACAGGACCTGGCCTCTTGCTCTTCTAATCACAGCACTGGTAGGAAACACTTAGCAAGTGTTGGAACCAAAGGAACCTGAACTCAGGAAGATTTCTCTCAGAGAGAAGGTGGATTTTAGTCTCTAAGAAGGAGGCAAAATTTGACGGAAATGTTTTGTTCCATAAGGAAGTTGTTTTTGTTTGTTTGTTTGCTTGCTTGCTTGCTTGTTTCTTTGTTTTATATAATCTCTCTGCTCTTTTAGATGACTGACAGAGACCCAGCCCATACTGAGGCTTTTCCTCATTGGGAACCTACTTCTTTCTCCTTCACCATTTTTTTTCCCCATTAACTCAACATTTGTGAAGCCCGAGTCTCCTCACATGCTCTCCTTGTAATTAAGGCAGCTATTCTCTGTATTTAGGATAGACCCTATTTTACCATCACCTTTTGAAGTGAAAGCTGAGGAAGCTGTACTTAATCTGCTTCCACCCTAGGATTTGCTTCTCACTCATCACTGGGTCTCCTGCCGTGTCCTCCATCTCTTACTCTGCCACTTGCAGAGTGAGGGGACACAAACAAGTAAACACATTGGGAATGACACAAGGAAACCTTTAGATCATGAACTTGAAATATACTTTTCCATTGAGGGCTTTTGCCCAAGAAGGAAAGATTGGCACTTAGAGATCAGATTTTACTCCCACACATGATTTTACTCCCACATTGTTCTTGTTCTCAGGACACTTTTGAGCTGTATTCAATAATCTGTGGCAGACCTGGCTTCATAGTGCTGAGAGGTTAAAAAAAGCATTTCAGATGCTTCACTGAATTCTGCAGCCTAGATCTATCCTCAGTATCCAAAGATACTTAGCAAGTAGGAGCTTCTTGACTCCCAGTATTAAATGAAAACTGTCTCTTCCAGGGGATGATTCAGATGGCCTGCTTCGTGCTCTGGAACCCCTTCTCCATCCACTGGCTGCAGGAAGAACTTCAAGGTGTATATAGGCTCCTCTGTCTTGGTTGCTGGAGCTAAGTGCCTGAAATGAGATGGCTTGAATCAGTTTGAGTAAGAGAAAACAGGATGGGAGGCAATTTTTTTTTTTAAACAACAAAAACAAACAAACAAACAAAAACTACAGGCTTTTTCCTGAATTCTTGTTGTCCTCCTTTTCCTATAACTAAATAAATAAAAAAAATAAGATCTAAGCTACTGCATCAGTTTCATCATTTTTTACCGGTTCATAAGAAATTCTCTTTGAGACATCTCATTTACAGGACCTGTTCTTCCAAGATTAGACTATGAAAGGAATGTTCAGGGTATTTGATACCAGACTCTGGATCAGATTTTGAACCAGGTTATGGCAGATTAATCAAACTGGATCTTCCTTCTTTGAGAACCAACACTACAAATCCTTAGTATGGACTAAAGTATATTTCTCTCCTCTCAAAAAACATGAACAAACATTCCATCAAAATAAATATTTTACAAAAATCTAGCTTTTAAAAGTATTTAATGTATCTACAAAATACTGCTCTGAGAAGCTTCCCAGGTATAATTTCTAATGGATCCATTGTCCATGTTGCCCACACCCACACACAGCCTTGCACACACGCCCACACACCCACAAAAAAAGACTCAAAAAAAAAAAAAAAAAAGCAACCAAACCAAACCAAAACAACAACAACAAAAAATAAACTTGACACAGAGCCCAGACCATCCTCCTGCTAACAATGCTCTATTGGGCACTGTGATATTTAAGGTCTTAGCCATGGCAAGCAGAACTTTAAGTTACACTCTACTATTTGTCACCATTAAAACAAACCCAGAATATATTACCCTGGCTAAAAGCAAACCTAGCCCTCAGAGAGTGCTTTTCACAAAGCCCCCACCAAGAAATGAGTCACTTGGGGACTCGCCACTGTCTGTGGAAACTTATAAAACACGAGTTCTGCGATTTGGTGGCTTCATTTGAAAACGACTGACTTGTGTTTCTTTCCCACTGAATGGCAACATAAACTGCCAACACAGAGTGTGTCCACTTTAAAAGCCCTCTCACTCTCTAGTGTCTTGCCAGTTCTTGTAAAAGCCGGGCTTGTGTTATGAGCAGGGTACCCCTCTGCGGATCCCAGCACAGGATAAGCAGGTTTCTCTAAACTGCTCCAAGCAGCAAGGGGTAGGTTCACCCCCTGGGGAGAGCGAGGCAGGTCTTCAGATGGACTCACTTTTTGACCTCTCACGTTATTTATGAAGTCTTTTGGGATCGCACTCTTTATGTTTGAATTTCAAATGAGGAGTGGGATGAGCAAATATATTTGCTTAACACATAGCTATGAATAGTCATTAGAAAATAAACCTGTGGGAGGAGGCAAGATGGATGTAGAAAAGTCTGGAAAAAGTTATTTGGGGTGGGATACACCTTTGTTTCTGGCTATAATAATTTCTAATCCAGACAATAATAGGAATTTAGTGCCCAGTTGTGTCTGTGCAGTTTAGCTCAGTGCCCTGTGAGTTCAGCAAACGGTTCTGTTGCAGCAATCCACACTGGATCAGTGTCTGGGCTGCGAGAAAAACATTCCTTATGGGGGAAACTGTGCTATATAGTCCAGCAAAGCATTGTAAGGAATGGTTTGCTGGAATGAAAGGTAAAGTGTAAAAATAGTCCTGACTGCTCAACAAACTGTGATTTCTAGTTTATACCTTTTGGCAGCCTCATGCTTTTTGCTTTCTCCTACATTACCAACATACATAAAACTCAAGCCCCTGGATTTCTGGCATATTAGCTGTTTTTTACTGAAGGGTTAGCCTGAGTTGTTCAGGCTGCGTTTACCTTCAGTACAGCATCGCCTGTCTCCTGAGTAGACCCAAGGGACCCAGTTGTGTGGACTGTCAGTGGGGATTGTTCAATGTTATTATTGCAAATTATCCCTGGGAACCTGCCTTGAGCCTTCCAGCACCTTCAAAGACCCTTGACTCTCCATATGCCTCTGTGCTTCTGAAGCACTAATGACAGGAGGACTTGGCCAGGCAGAGAATGCAGGCTGGTTTACTCCAGTAGTTTTCTGTAAGTGGGATACATTTTTCTCTCACGCAGAGATATATTCCTTGTCATGGAGGCTCTGTTGCCTCTGAGCAGGTTTTATTATCATTATTATTATTTATTTATTTTTTACAAAAGTGGTTTGGTGTGATAATTTATTAAAGTTTACAGACTTTCCACGGCAGAATGTTGTTTTGAAATCGGTTTTAATGATGGTATTAGCCTTCTTAAGTTTCTGGGTTTGCAATCAACATTTATACTTTCCTTGTATCTATTCTTTATATTTTCACTCACCTTTCTCCAAATTTCCATTTTTTCCTGCCTTCCTCCAAGCTAGCATCTTAAAATCTAAATGAGGAGATTGATTGTGAACAGAGATGTAGAGTTAAAAAACCTCACCTTGCAGAGACACAGAATAAATCAGGTCTCTCTCTTCTACAGTTTTTGTCCTCTTGCACTTGCAAGGTGCATTCAGAGATCAGCTGAAGTCAGGACAAAGGTGGCAGATACATTGCCATTCTGGCAGCCCCTTTTCTACCCTCACTGTATGGCACGCTGCAATCAGCAGTGGGACTAGCTGTGCCAGAACACAGCAGTATTTGGGGTACATGTGGATCTCTGGTCATTATCACAGAATCACAGAATTTTCTAGGTTGGAAGAGACCTCAAGATCATCGAGTCCAACCTCTGACCTAACGCTAACAGTCCCCACTAAACCATTTCCCTAAGCTCTACATCTAAACGTCTTTTGAAGACTTCCAGGGATGGTGACTCCACCACTTCCCTGGGCAGCCTGTTCCAGTGCCTCACAACCCTTTCGGTAAAGAAGTTCTTCCTAACATCTAACCTAAAACTCCCCTGGCTCAACTTAAGCCCATTCATTAGATTATGGCACCTTCTGGATGAATGGGCAGAGACAGGCCTCTGGTTAAAGTGTCCTGCACTATAAACAGCATTACGCACACCTTAAGAGATTTCCTTTTATGGTATAGAACTGCACTAATTTTGTTTGTCATTATTTTCTATTGATTTAGTCACAGTAGTATAAAATTGTTTATATAGCAGTTCATATTTAAATGTCTCTTATATATACTATCTTATTCTCATTCAGAGGAAAAATGTGTACTTAATTCCAAGCTTGATTACAAATTTTCCCAAATAATTATCAGATGCCTTTTTTGACTTATTTCCAGTTTTGGTGCTAAATGGAAAAAGAGAAGTAAGCCATTGACAAACAGTTGGTTTTAACCCTTTTTCTTTTTTTGACCTCTTTTCCACAAACTACACCATATTTGCAACAGGGAGGTAGACAGAATAATCAGAATACTCTTTTGCCAAAAATCAGAAGCATCTATTTTTTGCCTTGGTTTCTGTCACATTTAATTGGTTAACCAAAATTATATCAAAACAGCGTTGGGAAAGGATTCTCTCAAATAATACTGAGCTGCTTCCCAAAGTCACATAATTCAATTGGAAGTCTGTTAATCAAATGAGTTACTAATTAAGCTAGCATTCAGTTCATAAAGGGATAGCTCAGATGTAAGATACAAGCTATGTCCTATGCACAACATAATTCTGTGGTAATTATTAATATTTCATTTTTTCACAGTACTGAAATACAACAAGAAGTTAAAATCACACACATTTTTTTTAAATGCAATCAAAAGCTTACATAGAATTACAGAAACCTATATTTTCTTATAAAGCAATTAATTTTCTGATGAGAACAACATTTGTTGGAAAGCTTTGATCTTGAAGGATGTATTAACAAACTGGGAAACAACCAATCGCTGAACTTCACATCCCTGGCCAGTTTCTAGTTGCATAATATTGCAGACTGACTACTCTGCACTTTCAGATGAGATGGCATTACCCCCTGCTTCCTGTTTATTTGTATGCAATTTCACAATGAACAATGTTTCATTGATACTTGAGTATGATTTTGTATCCCAGGACCCGTTTAAGGATGAAAAGCATTAAATGAACAGAGTATCTCTCTTTTTCTTCCTTAGAGTATCTCTCTTTTTCTTCCTTAGAGAAGACAGAGAAATGTTCTCAACACTCAGCTGCACAAGGTATAGAGTCAAGCCCTTGCAGTCTGTGGCAGAAACTCCTTTGCTATAGGGTTTCCTACTATGTAATTGAAGTGTTTGCTTCCAACAAGGAATTTACTTCCACCAGACACCAATCTATCCTTACATGCCAGACTGGCAGCTTCCTTTGTTGTTTTGAAGAGGCTGGAAATTCTTTTAGGAATTCTTTCAGACCTGTGGGACTAAGCCTACTATTTAGTTACTTTCAATTGTATCTTTGTGGGATACTGAAGGTTGAACAATGCAATTTCAAGAGCCCAATTCTCATTCTTCTTTTCTTCATTATTTCTTATAATCTGCCAAGTAGTAATCATGACCCTCTTGCAGTAGGTGTTCTGTAAACATTTGCACAGACCCTCTTCCAAAGAGCTTGTAATTTAGCACAAAGACTAGACAAGATTAAAGGAAAAAACTCAGAAGTAAATCACTTGGATGGGGTTGGTATCCATTGTGTCAGGCAGCTCCAATTATTTACTGAGGGGTTTTCAGTTCCTCTTCTGAATGTCTTCCTGCCACCAGAGTAGTGGTTAAAATCACCATAACCATATATATATATATATATATATATATAAATTTCCTTCTCCCACACAAAATCCATTGACAGAAGTTTGTGGATACTTATCGCATTGAGTTAAATACTATGCATATAACCCCTTGTAAAGAAGGCTTTATCTGATGTCTTGTCAGGAGGTTAATTCTGTCTCTTCAGCACTAATTATCTGGGCAATCATGAGTGATTTCAGAGGGATCAAAGCTCCAAACATTTCTTGCTGGTGCATTACAGAAGATTTATTCTTATGTTCTTTGTCACCTCCAGCAGAACATGGCAGACTCACAGCTGGTCAGGTATGTGCATGGTGGGATGTATCTGAAGGACATGACAACATTCACCTTCGTCTTGTTTTGAGCTGTTCATGGCTGATCTCTGATATTACTGTTGACATTGCCTCATTGTGCAGACATTGTTGTGCAGCCCACTGACAGTCATGGGAGCTTCTCAGTGTGTGTTAGAAAATATGTTAGGTGTGGAGAGGAGACAATTTGACTTCTCATATTTAAGAAATAAGATTTGTCTTGTTTCCTTTTCTTGTACTTTTAGAATGCAATGAGTTCTAATGGCTTCTTCTCACCTCATAAGCATTAAGGCATTCTTCAGAAATGTGTTAGAAAAAAAAATTAAAAATGAACCAAAAATGAGGGCAACAAATAATAAGATTTTTAATCAAAACATGATTATTCTCATGCATAGAAGACAGAATAGATAATCAAATAGATGGATAGATAATACTTTAACTGTGAAACACTTACCGATACTCCTAGAAATAAAGGAATGAAAAGTATTTTATAACTGTGCTTTTAAAAATGCAGAAAGGTCTGCTCATTTCTTGACACCATATGTCTGTTTCTTGTATTAAAGGGTTCGGAAACATTGTTTATGGATATTGCATGACCATGAATGCCAAAAATAATAATCCTATTAAATTTAGTCCAAATAGCATGTAATGAGATTCAAAATGATATGTTAAATACACATTCTAATAATGAAACTCAAATTGCTTTACAAATAGCATTGGGAGAACATTAGCCTATTTTGATTCTAATAATTACTTGCATCCTGTGTCCCAAATCTATTCAATATGCTTTTTGTAAGAACAAATATTTGTTCTACTAATTGTTCTGCAATTCTCCTGGTTATTTTTAAAAGGCTAAAGGGCTATACAAGACCAGCAGTTGTCTGTTAAAATGATCTTTTTTTTTTTTTTTTTTTTTTTTTTTTACTTTAATCATCTTACAGTATTTAAAGAAATTAAGTTCTCTAATACTTCTGTCTTTTGTCCAGATTTGAGTTGTCTGTGTTTTGTATACTATCATTAAACCACTTTTCAAGTGAATCCTTGCCAGACTAAACATAATCTTTCCTCGTAGGACATTCCAACCAAACCCCATGCAACCACTATAGCCCTTTCTGGATTGTCCTAAGATGTGGATTTCTGCTTTTTAGGCTAGGTACTATTCCTAGTTTATATTTTAATTCTTATCCAGCTATTAAGATATTATCATCATATCATATTGTCAGCTAATAAGGAGCTATCGATATATTTTTGACTGCAGAAAAATGTAAACTCTTTATAAAGACACCATATGGTTTAAATGTTTTAAAATATTGTTTTTAAGTAGAGACAGAAAGACTATGAATGGGAAAGGAACTCAACTTTGGTTTACTTCTGGCTTCACACTGAAACAGCCGGGGATCTCGGTGGGTATTAGAAATGGACCAGAATTGTATAAATGCTACTTTATCCACCCCTTGAAATATTTATTCAGGTTTCTTTCCTTAAGTTTTCTACAGATGTGAAGTCGATTAGTCTTCAGTCTTACTGCCACAATCTCAAAGACCCAGTGTGTGGCCTCCAACACATGGAAAGATGACCAGTGTGCAAGATGCACAGGGGACTTTTCAGATCTGAAGCCAACAGTCTGAAAAATAAAGTACCTGTGGGAAGTGTGTCTTCTTTCTATTGACAGTGAGATCAGGTTCAAGAAGTTAAGCATATGAGTTAGGTAACAGGACAAAAGTCAGGCAGACCAAGCCTCATTGTTTTCATTTGCCACTGCATTGCATTTGTATTTTACTCTTTTAAAAATGCATTAATTTCATTTTATACCACACACATTGAGATTTTCTAAAGAAAATCTCAGATAGACGACTCAGAAGACCACAACTTTTTAATAACTTCAGCTCTTTCTAATTTCCCTGTATTCCACTTAAAACAAGGAGGAGAGAAACTGTTAGATAGCAAAAATGTCCATAACAATATCCTGGTCTTAAAAATGTCCTATATTTGAAAGATGATTTCTTTTTCTTTTCTTAGCTGAATTGCATGTAATACTTTTCACATACATGGAATAGTCCTGGGTATCAAGTACAGCTGGGATTTCTGAATACAAATACAACCTGACTGCATACCATTGAAACTAAACTCAGTTGCTTGGAGAGTCTATTGGCGAATTCCTTAAGTCTCATTAATCATGTATGTGGTGACACTGGAGGGGGCTCTTTACTTTTTTATTTCTCATTTGTCTCTGATATTCCCTGTTTATTACAAAATCCCTTCCTTTGCTGGAGTTATAATGTGGCTATTTTCCAATGCAGTTGTACCCTTTCATTCCCAAGTGGAGCCACCCATGTGAGAGAGCTGGGAACCTGAAGCTTTTGATGAATGTCCTTATTGGCCACAGAGCAAAGAGACCATGACAGACCTTAGAGATGCTTGACGGTGTAGTCCACCAGGGAGATGACAATTACAGACGGAGTTTGCTTATGCTGCTTCCATAATCTGATTCCAGTTCAGTAAGACAGAGCATATTTGTCCCTTCACCCTTCTCTAAGAAATCTGGGATTTCTCTTTGAAAAAATGCATATCTAATTAGGAAATTTAAGAATTTATCTGCTGTCTTTGGACCACAGATTCTCTCTTCCTATGTTGATGCCTAGAACAAAGTTTACAAATATATTTAGGTGCCAAACTGTGTTTGAGTGCTGTCACACACTGTGTGTCACAATGGTAACAGTTTCTGTTATTGCTACTACTAGTGATGTTTAGCATGGGTATGTCCTGACAACATGCACTTTTTCTAACTGCCCTAACTTTGCACTAAATGCAAACTGCTCTTGATTTTCACACCCTGCCTGTAGGAAACTCTACCCTCTTTATTGAGTAGCTGTATGGAAATCTTGGCAGGTAATTTGGGATGAGGAAATGATCATCAATAATTAAACATATATTTCAAATTATTTAGATTCCAGATTGCTAAGAAATGGATCTACCTAGCTCTGTGCAATATGCTCTTACTGCTTCAGGAAAACCGTGCATCTCCTTATGCTTGTGAGGCTATCTAAACCTAACAGTAAAAGGAAATGTGATGACATGAACATTTCAGGATGTTATGACTGCATGATGGGATCCAGCTACTAAGCCCTTGAACTCATCTTTATTCCACTTCCAATTTGCTTGCACCTACTGCTGCATAAACAGACTGATAATGACAATGTAAGGTTGAAGCTTTATCTTTAAAAGGCTCTAGGCTGGATTCCTCTCTTGCCTCTGTGCAGCACTATGTCATGGCCACATACTTTGAGGTGCAGTCATTCCAGGCAGCTTTTTACTAAAGGTGATGTGTGAGGCATGTGGGATGGAGCAACAGATGGATTTCACCTTGTGCTTACACTACTATAGTGAATGCTGTTTCAGAGGTTTGCAGTATGCTGTTATTGCACAGTTAGCACAATGAAACTCCATTTGACTTGATGAACAGAGGACAAATTTTGAAAAGCATGTGAAAAATACTTCATTCACTTTTTGATGTGTGTCCTCCATATTTCATTTTTCCAGAGAGGTAAAAGCTGGACTTGAAAACATTATATCTGTCAGGGATCTCCTGTGTCTTTTGCTAAGCTCATAGCAAATATTCCTTGTTTGGAAAAATGTGGTCTTTCAGAAGAAAAACTGTGTGTGGGTATAGGTATCAATTCAAAGCTACAGGTATCCAAAAGCATAGCCCATCTAGGAGAAACAAAGGACTACAGAGAACTATTAGCTCTAAAACATGCACTGACACATATATATATGTATGTATATATATAGCAGATGTAATGTCTAAGTATTATTCACTTAAAATCAAGAGCACAAAAATTTATTGCAGGATTCATGGAGTCTGGCACTTTTTTCTTCATTCCAAACGATACTCAGGTGGTGTTTCTTTTCTTTATTTGATATAACTAACTCCCTTTTCGGTTTCTTGGTATGAATTTGGCATAAAAGAGAACACCACTGCTGTGATTCCTACTAATTGTCATGTTAAGTAACTTGACGCTAAGAGCTACCATAGGTGTTAACAAAAAATTGCTTCCAGAACATAAATGTGTGTTGCCAGCAGAATTTAACCTCAGGCTGTAACAGTAACACTGAGGCACGATGAGGTTGAAGTGGAGTTCTGCCAGATTTCCCCATGCAGATTCTGCAGGTGTTTCCCTGAAAAGGAAGAGTTGATAATAGATATGATGGCAATTTCTTTGCTCCAAAAGATAGCATGGGCAAGTAGACTTTTGGCATGTGTTTTGACCAGGAAATAATTCGTGATCTCCCTGATATTATTTAAATACATTTTTATAGAAAGCATAAGGAAATTCATGTTAAAATATATCATGTGTCAAAACCCCTGTATTTGATAAATGAAAAATGTTGGTGGCTATTCCCATAATGCTTTTTGAATTAGAAACATGGGGAGAAATCAAGAAAATGGAAAAGAGCAATACTTCAGAATGACAACATATGAAAGATAGAAGGTTTCTCTCTCTCTCTTTTTTTTTTTTTTTCCTTTTTTTTTCTCTCTTTTTTTTCTCTCTCTCTCTTTTTTTTTTTTTTTTTTTTTTTTCTTTTTCCCCCAATCAGTTCTACTTGGCAATTTGAAGAAGATTTTGCTAAAACCTAACCTGCTGACTATGCAGCCAGGGAGGGGTGATGATTTTCCATTGCCTCAGGTCTGCTAGATGAGTCCAAGCAGCTAAAGGTCAGTCCCACTGTGTCCTTAGTTGCAGCAGCTTCATTCCAAAAGACACCAGCTGGAGTCACACCCTGGTGCATACTGCTATAACCTCTAGGGTGGCGTCTCCTCTCATTCATAATGCAAGAAATCAGCTAAAGTCAACGGAGTTAAGAGTAACAAATGGGAGGAAAAGAGAGAAAGGAGGGTCTTTTGTCCATAAAAGCTGCTAAGTGTTACGTGCACCTCAGCCAGGGCTGATTCCACTGCCATTAAGGGTTTTATGGAAGTGCTAAGGAAGATCTGTGGATCAGAAAGCTGCGAGGCTCTCTTTCATCTGCAGTGGCCACCAACATGTCCCGGGTGTGGGCTGGGTTGTGATGCTCTATGGAGACATGGATTTACCTCCCCAGGAACGTGGCTCTCGAGTGCCTGGCCAAGCTGTTTAGCTCTGGGCTGGCTCAGGCTCTGAGGGAATGAGCACGTATCTGCTGTGGTAATCATGATCTTTTCCTCTCTTTCACCAAAGAAGGTTTTGGATTGACCTGAACATTTCAGAGTTCTTGAAATACACAGGAAGAAATACAGTTAGGTAAAGCATAAATTGTAGGTAAAAAAAATAATTAAAAAAAGGTGTTCTAAGTACTGAGAGGTGGGACAGTGCTGTTCTGGCGTAAATCTCAGCAAGGTGGATATATATGTATATACATATATGTGCATATATGTATGATTGGGTTTTGCCACCCCAGACAGATACACTGGGACAAAGTCAGTTTATCCAGACTCCCCCCAAACCCACCCCAAAATTATAATCAGCATCATGGCTGGCTTTTCTCACCTTACATGTGTTGTCCCAAATGTATCACAATTATATACTCATGAGCCTGCCCCATTCCTTCCCCACCCTTTTCTTTTTCCCACCCCTGCATGCCTGCAGCTCTCCTTTCTGCCTTTTAGCACAGTTGAAATCAAGCTCAGTCTCTCCTTACGTCTCACTGAATGGGGGGTGAGTAAGTAGCAGGCTTGGAAGGGGATGTACATTTCTTCAATTTGCATGATTTTTTAATCCCTTTCTTCTCTTTTCATGAAATGAGATCACTTAGTATCTCAACAAATAATTGATGTGTTGAAATTAACCCAGAATTTAAGTCATATGAACAAGTCACAAGGAAAGTTGGATTTTTTAATTTTTTTTTCTTTCATTCTCTTTTTTTTCCTCTCTTTTATTTTTAATAGTGAGTCCAAGTAGGGGAGTATTGCCAATGTGCTTATGAAAAAATTTCAGACAATCCATCTTCAGAGAAAACAAACACACCAATAAGTAAGTCTCAAATCCAGGAGAAGTACATCAGCTTTCACCTGGCATCAGCGTGGCTTAGTCTAATCAGATTGAAAAGCAGTAGAGTCTTGCTGGCTAGAAATGAACAGGCAACATTTCAGGAGAGATAAAATATGAAATTTAAAACATATGTTGGGTTAGACTTCTACCCTTCCTGGGACCTGGGAAACTGGGAATTCACTCCTGGCCCTATCACTGACCTGCTCTGTGGGTGAGGTTAGCATATCTCTGTCGTTCTGTTTCTTCTAGTGCAAAAATCTGATACTCAGACTGCTCTGAAATTTGAACTCTGCAGCTGAAGCATTCTAGAACAGGGAAAATACGGCAGGGTTTGTGGAGATGGTGTTTTTAATCCCAGAGGTGCATTTGAAAAAAAAAAAAAATCAGGCTTGAGGGACTCTCTCATTTGCTGCACATGTGTATGTATGGGGGTCTGAGTGCCAGCACCTGGAATCTGACTGTTGTTTGAGGGTCCCAGTGTCTGTAGTGCCAACAACTGGATCAAGTGGGGTTGTGCCATTGCTTGTGCACTGGAAGCAGGTGTGTGGGCTCTGAGAGTGAGTCCGTGGGCAAGTTGGCTACTGAACAGACCAGGGGAGTCCTGGTCAGCTGCTGGAGAACTGTGTGTGCGTGTGTGTGTGTGCTCATGTGTTGCAAGTGAGAGGATCTGTGCAGGCATCTGCAGAGAGGTTGCAGCCTTCTATGTGCAGGGAGTCTAGGATCCAGAGCTGTGTCTGAATCAAAGCCATAGGGTGACATTTGAGAGCAGGATAAATTTGGTAAGGCTGGCAGCTGGGTGACCCATGTGAGGGTGGAGGTTGCCTTGACCAAAGTCAACTTCCCTCTGTGTCCACCCACCTGCAGGCATAGCTGGGGGCAGACATAACAGACACCTGAGTCCACTCAAGTTATTTTTAATCAAAAAAGGGGAATGTGGTTCAAACCCCACTGCAACCTGCCAGAAGGCTCCCATATATTTGCATGATATAAGATCATGAACAGGGAAATGATCTGCTTTGGGAAATGGTGTTATTGCATGAATGTATCCTGGAGTGAACTAGGTTGGAAAAAACAGCCTCACATCAGTGAAGTTTGAGTGGGATCTTCCTCTGCACATCCCCAGCTATTTCTACCCGCCCTGTTTCTGTACTGTGAAAGACAATTGGGATCAGTGTTGAAAGCTGAGAAATAGTGTGAGAAACATTATTCTTGGAACAGCACATGTATGTGCTTAGGGATGAGAGGGGACGTGTGCCAGTGTGGGGTGGTTAAGGGGGCTTCAACCACATTTAGATTAAGGCCAGATTTAGGCTCAGCCCAGGAACTTGTATGGGTGTTTGCTTCCTGTTTTCCAAAGCTAAAGCTGAAACTGAGGAAAACTGTGTGAACAGAGGGAAAGAAAGGTTTACAGTCTTCATCTATGTGGGGTTATGAATAAAGCAGGCTAAAAATGATGAGGTTTTATTAGGAAAAATAATTTAATTTCCAGTATTTGCTGTAAATGCCACCACCATTTAGCAGCATTTTGAAGGGTTCTGCTATGGGATGTGCACAGCAAAGGCAGGCCTGGAGCTTTTGTCTTCTACAGGGTTTCACCATCTGCAACTGGACAGTAAATGTTAATCTTTGGCAAAGAGAAAGCATCACCTCTGATGATTCTTCACTGTAGCCTTTCCACATCATCTGGCATCTGCCTATTTCACTGAAAAACTGCTTTAGGAATATGTTAAAGGGGAAATTTAAATATATTGCTTATAAAACTGGCATATCTCTCCTCTATATAGACTCCGAGAAGAAGACAAAGTAGTAAATAGTGATGCAAGCCCTTTTCACTGTTTTGAACTGAAATTTTAGCTTTACTAAGGTAACAACTTTTCTACTTTCCCTCCTCGAAACATGACAGAAGTACTATAGAAGCAAGATTTCTTTTTTGAAGAAATCTTTTGTTGTTTTTTAGGATGTTTGGTTTACCCTTTTTAAAAAGTAATTGCTTATAAATAATATTACCTAAACTTTTTTCATGATTTTCATTTTTCAATGTCATTTTAAAATGAAAAATATTTTTCATACAAGAAAAAAGTAGGTCAACTATAGTGATACAGTTTTTTGAAAAGTACTTTTCATTGAGGATGATTAAACAGTCACTGATATTCCAGGCTGTTTCTTGGTTTGCAGTATTTGATATAGGAAAGCAGACTATTAAAATTCATCTGATAATGTAGAATGATTCCTGTGTCTAATCCCTGAGTGCTGTAGAAAAGGAGAGCTTTGTTACTGCTAAGAGACATTTAGCTTGAATTCCATCAAGCTAGGTAACTTCAGGAATTAAAAAATAAATCTCTCAGGCTCTGTTGAAATCTTTTTTTCCCCCCTCCATTTTCCTCAACAAAAGACAGGACAAAATAGTGTGGAGAGGAGAATTTTAGACATGCACATGTTCAGTGAAAAGATACTTTTTAGCTATAAGAACCAGCTTGTTGCCAATTTCCGTCAAAATAATTCCCCAGGTTAAATCCTGGCCCTATTGAAGTCATTGTCCAAATGCCCATTGGCTGCGAGGGGAGATCAGGATTTGTCCTGCTCAATTCATTAGTGATGGTATGAACCCCAAGTAGTATTACGCTTCCTTTAAAGAAAGAGAAGCTCCTACTTACTGTTTATATACCAACGTTATTTCTCACACGTTTATTGTGTTACTCTCCTTAATTTGGTCCCATGCTGGGTCCCTGTGGGATGCCACTCAAACATTATGTCAATGATCTCAAAATTGAACTCCGGCGCTTTATTTTACAAATGGCTTCTAGCAGATGTGTGGCACACTTTATTAACTTAAGTACCCATTAGTTGAAAATTTCATTAGTTTGGGGGAAAGGGATCAGTTTCGTCAATAGATCTGGTATGGGTGGACCCTTTGTGTCAACCTGACCCATATCAAAATGGATTATTGTTGTAAGTGAGACAAGCGACCTAATGTTCTGCCTATTATGCACACATGATCTATAACCTTTTAAAATACTAGTGTGGGAAAGGAGCACACTTCACTGCATCCCCAAACCACAGATTCTTAACAGGTGGCAGTCCCTCTCTTAGCAACCTTTGCTATGGGCTGCCTGTGCGGGTGGATGAGTTATCAGGGGGTACAGTTTCCAACCAGGTAACCAGGGGAAAGCCAGGATTGAGAATGAAACCAGAATAATGAACGGCCTAAGGGACATTTTAATGAGCATGGGATGCAGCTGGTGGAGCTGGGTCTGTAGTGCCATCGTCTGACTGACCGGCGCATTTCAGCCAAGGTGCTTTGCACGCTGCCTGGATGTGTTGGGCTAACAAAGCCAATGAGGTAAAGCTGGATGCAGTCACAGAAGCAACATATGGTACGTTTTACTCCACAGTTTTAATGTTTCGATGCTCCTCACTCCCTGAATGATGGCAGAGGTAGTTTCCAACGCATTTGTTTGACCTTGTTTTGGAAACCATTTTAGGGCCAACATGAAGGTCACATGCAAAAATATTTGGTCGGACCACCCACTAAAAGGTGCACCATGAAACCCCGTGGCTGTTTTCTGCAGCAGCTCTCACACCTGCCCTAAACTGTTTGAAGAGAGAAAAGTAAATCTGTCTGGAAGTGATGAATCGTTTTACACAGCAAAGGACAGCCCTTATCATTAAGTTATTGCTTCATGTTTCTCCTCACCTTGTATCATACACTATAACACTGGGATGTAAGCAATAATATTACAGTAGCATGGCAGCTTGTTTCTAGAGAGCAACTGACAGCAAATGCAGGCTTTTTAGTGAGGTTCAGCTAACCATGAAGCATCCCACAGCCCTCTGAGGGCTCTGTCACTAGGCAGGACTACAGGCAAAAGCCCTCTATTCATTGCCTGCTAGATAATAAATGGAGATGAGCACACCCAAAAAATCTTGGATAGTCTGATAAATGGGTTGGTACAAAATGCTGTTGAAATATGGAAAGAAAAGGGCAGTCCTCCAGATACTGCAAAAGTTCTTCCATGCTGCAGGGCACTGGTGCTCCAACATCTTGTTCTGGTGGCTGTACCGACTCCTCTGGAAGTACTTGGAGATGATCTGTTTCCATCCCTCTGTCATCATGTGGTGAGAAATACGTGCACATCCCCAGTAAAGCTGGTCTGAGTTTCTGCCCCCCACCCAACCCAAAGGGGATGTGCCACTCATTGCACATATAAAGTATAAAGCACATGAACTTTCATGCCAGATAAAACACTGTCAATATCTAGGAATTCCCAGAAAGAAGGAGGTTGTTGCAGGGAAGATTGTACAGCTCAATTCTGCTGGGCTCTGTGAGCTGTGGGGTGGGAAGCAGGGTAAGGTTAGAACTTCTCCAGCTGGGGCAGTCCCTTCCAGCTGCCATCCTCACAAAGGCTTGTGGGGATGCCTCTCCCTGACATATATTGGACACTGGCATTTTAGTGAGGCAATATGAGGTGTGAGATAGCCAGGAGGACACTAACTGGGGAAAAGTGATACTGCCAGAACCGTTGTTCTGATTAGCATCCAACTCCTTGCAGCAGCATCCGGGTAGCCCATGCATGGGACCAACTGGACAGGAGTGGCACAGCCTGAGGTCTTAAGCTGTACATTACTGGGTACAGTCTCTCTCTCTCTCTCTCTCAAAAAAAAAAAAAAAAAAAAAAAAAAAGTGAAATAAATGAATAACAACAAAAAATCACTACAAGAAAAAAAAATTAAAAAAAAGAAAAAAATGAAGAGGGAAGGGAAGGGAAGGGAAGGGAAGGGAAGGGAAGGGAAGGGAAGGGAAGGGAAGGGAAGGGAAGGGAAGGGAAGGGAAGGGAAGGGAAGGGAAGGGAAGGGAAGGGAAGGGAAGGGAAGGGAAGGGAAGGGAAGGGAAGGGAAGGGAAGGGAAGGGAAGGGAAGGGAAGAGAGCAATAGTGGGAATGTTTCCTAAAGGGTAAAACCGACTTTTGGTGATTGGGAAGCCATTAACAAGGCAGCACTGTTTGGACCAACAGCTGTTCACAATATGGCAAGCCTACGGGATTTTGGTACAATTACTGATCCTGGTTTTCTTGGCTATGTTGATACTGGTAAATTAAACAGAGCCAGAGCAGAGATGCAGGGACTGGGAGACAATTGTTTGCAATATTACAGTTTTAGAATATTCTCTGGCATGTTTTTGGCCTCAAACAACTACCATGCTCCCAGACAATTTCTGGACACAGTTCTAAAGTTAATACAGACCAAGGAGCATTCCCAATAAGCAACTTAGGGCTGTGATTATCTGGTTGTACAGACCAAAACAGTCTGATAATACTAATGCAGATGGTGTCAGCAGTGGGTTACAGTCAAACAGTCCTGGCTGTGCCAAGTTCCCCAGTTGAGATGCAACCACTCACATAAGGCCATCATGAGAGGCATGACTCCAAAAAACAGCACAAAGCTCAAGTAAATAAAAAATGTCTGTGGTATCGTAGCATTGTGCAAGTTTTCCTTTGGGGAGAAAAACATCTATTGTAGCCATCTCACTTTTAAAAATGTAGTGTGAGGCTCTCCTTTACCTACTTATACCCTTGATTTTAGACAATGTTTGAGTATGATGGGTTGAAAACAGATCAGTAGGTGCTTGTTTGGTGGAAAAAAGGACTTGCTTTCAATACCATAGAATGAAAAGGGAAAGTTGTTTGTACTCAGTGTTTGTGGAGAGAGAATTAGTTGTGGACAGACGTGTTCATCTTCAGTAATAAAGCTAGGTTCATAGAATCACAGAATCACAAAATGGCTGAGGCTGGAAGGGGTCTCTGGGTCCACCTGGTCCCACCTCTGCTCCACAGGAGGGTGCCCAAGACCACGTCCAGTTGGCTTTTGAAAATGTCCAGGGAGGAGACCCCACAGTCCCTGGGCAACCTGTGCTGGTGCTCGGTCACCCTCATATAAAGAAAGTGTTTCCTCCTGCTCAGAGGGAACTTCCTCTGTTTCAGTTTGTGCCCACTGCCTCTTGTCTCGGATTCCCATGCTTAGTGAGAGTTTTCCCTCCTCCCCCTGCCAGCTTTGATTATTTCTCTGAGAGGTAAATTGTTTTCTTGGCAGTCAACTGAGCAGAGAGAGTTTGTCTGGGTTCCTTCAGGAACTGTCAGCAATGCACTGATTTCGTGGAGATACAGGTTGGGTAAGAATAAATGGCTCAGGGAACTGAGGTCAAAAGTTTATAGGATGGGCCCACATAATCCCAGTTGGGTCTTAGGGCTTCCAGGGGGTAATGGGACACTGCTCAATTTCATGCCTGTTTCCCACTTATAAAATGTCAGTTTATTTGTCTCCCACAGAAAGTGTTTTGGGGTGGACTGAAGAAAACATTACGTGAGGTATGTCCACTCTTGCTATACAGTGTCAAATCATGGTAAGTTGTGTTATGAAGCGAAACCACCTTAATTTTATTATGATTAATCTTCTGTCTAGCACTGAACAAAGAACTTAGGGAGATTTAATTCTAGTCATTGCTTCTGATGACAAGCTGAGGACCCTCCTCTCTCAAGTCAGCAAGCAAACATGCAGTCTAGTTGCTTCTTCAGCTCAGGTTCATTGCAGTAATTTCAGCACATTTTGCTGGAAAGTGCTCTCTCACAGCCAGGTCTCCCATGGTACCCATATGGAGTGTACACTGTACTCTCTCCTTATTTCCTGCAGAGTCTAATATATCCTTTACAGCACTTTCAGCTTGAAATGAAGTGTATGACCTAAAGTCTATAGAATAACATGAATCACTGGACAATAATTTATAGGGTCACCTCATAATTACTACTGAGTATATAACATGACCCTTTTCCTTGGAATATATAAATGGGAGAAAGGTTATTTTTTGATTTTTTTTCTTGTTTGTTATGTCAACATTGCTTCAAATATGAATATATTTATTGACACCACATTAAAAATAATCACTGTCAAAACAACTGGGAAGAAAGCTTTTGAAATTGGTAGAATTGTCCTTCTGAAATAGGGAGGGTGGGGAGCAATCTATGTCTCATGCGTTTTATATGAAAATGGTTTTTTTTTAATTTATAAAGAACCAAGATCTGTTTAGGGATATGTAATAAGAATGAACTAACTAGACGATAGTAAAGCATGTTGCATGTTAATGTTCCAAAAAAAACATGTTGCATTTGGAAGGAAAGCAGGCTAAAGCAAAGAAGAAGACAACAACTTAAAGGGGGAAAGTTAAGTTTGGGGCTTGTTTTGTGGATTCTCAGCTTCCTACACTTATTGCCCTTAAGTTATAACCCCCAGTGTTCTTCTCCACAGGGAAGGTAGAACCAGTGAGGGGCAGAACAGGTAGTGGTCAAACCTTTGCTGTTTTTGGTAGTAAATGCAAAAATCTTTGGGCAAAACACTTCTCCCATGTTATTTTTATTATCTGCAAAAATTTGAGCATTCATTGGAGGATGAATTTTCTTTTTCTATGATCATAAATGATTTTCAGGTACACCGAAAGCCCACTTGAGTCTTGAAAAACCTTAATCCTGTTGGTCTTATGTCCCTTGGTACTTCTGGTATTCAGGTGGGGAAGGAAGAATTTTGAAAACCACAAAATTTTCTGTGTTCAGGACCCTCTGAAACATGCTGGAGGTGGAAAGGATGTGGAGACCTGTTGCTGCCTTTGCCTGGGCAACAGCTGCAGTTGCAGGAGGAGTTGTGGCCTATACAAACTTGTGTGCTGTTAAAGAGCTGTGGTAGGAGGCTGGCGTGTCTGACCAGTGTCTGAGCAGGTCTGTTCACAGGAAACCTGCTTATGTGTGTATTTTCAGAAGTTTCTAAGAATGACCTTATGTTTAGGATGGTTGAAGGAAAGGCCTCACATTTCCAGAAAAGGTGTTGTACAAGAAGTGTATTTTTAACATATATTTATGGGACCATAAATATAACCAGAATACCAGAATAACCAGAAACCTTATTGATTTCTACCAAGACTTGATGGGTAAAAAGCACCAAGACACTTCACACCAGAGCAGTGACTGTAGGGGACTGACGACCAGAGAAATCAAAGCTTGTTCAACAAATATTGTAAGTGCTGTGCTTCAGAAGTCCAACTTGTTGCTCTTCTGGTATTTAGGATCCCTTAACGCCGTTGCACATTCCAGCTGTGCATTCCAGACTGCTCCAGTTCTGAAAGTATGTTTGGCTTGACAAATACACTGTTTTTCATTTATTTATTTATTTTATTCCAAGTAGAGATGTATTCACTTGCAATCATTAAAAAAAAGTATATTTCTGGAGGAAAGCTTGGGCACAGCATGCCAATACACCGATTATGATTATATAAAGAGGTACTGTCAGGCTGCATATGTTTTAAATATCTAACTGCAGAGACCAAACTATGTAGGGACATCAGATGGATCTGTGACACTTGGAAAACTATGGGTACATGTATTCCAGTAAATTAAACAGTGTCAAGGCATTGGTACGGGTGCTGGAACATGCTCATCTGCTCTTTTCAATTGTTAGAACAGTCCTTGGCATGGTTTTGGCCCAGATCTACTAACAATCTCCCAGACAATTCCTAGGTATGGCTTGTGAGTTAGTACAGGCCAGGGACCATTGCCAATAGGCAACATGAAGGTGTCTGTCCTGTTCTAGAGGTTAACAGAGTTTAATATTATGGATGCAATCAGATTGTTCCAGATGGCTTGATGGCCCTGACACTGTTTAGTTTACTAATATAGACATAACCTTTAGTTTTTTTTTATACTCATCCACATGGACCTGTGACTCACATGTGCCAAACAAGCAGCTGTGGTGATTTAAGATGTTATTGCACCTGAGGTCTTTGTTACTGGCTCTTGCTGGAGGTTGCTGACCCCACTGTAGAGCTGCCAAAAGTAATGTGCTTCAAATGTTTTAGACCAGTGAAGGTCAAGTAACGATGTGAGGTCTATGCATATACTGAATATGGGGAAAAGATGGGTGTAAGAAAATCCTTCCTCCTCTCATTACATCCATGCATTTACAAGGCTTTTTCTCAGGTCAGTGCTGTCACTGGAGCTGTTGTTGTTTCATTCTTTAGCACAGAATGCTCTTAATCATGAATCACCTTTTGGATAGCACCCTTTTCTCAAAGCTGCTGTTTGATTTCCTAGACTGCACTGCTTTTCCTTCAAACTGGTATTGCCCATGAGTTTTGCACCCTAAAATCTATATAGCAATGATATTTTCACCAATTATAATCACACGAGCTTTTAGAAACAAATTAGCTCAAAACAGTTCAGTGTCTGCTCAGTTATCCCAGGCAGATTTACTGTGAAAGGAGTCTTAAGGCTACATACACAAAACTATTTCATGACACACACAGTCCTTTAGGTGCTTAAATCCAAAACTTAAATATCACAGAGATTAGAAATGTAAAATAAAAAATAATAATAATAATAAAAAACCTCCTCCTCTCAGCTGTTGTTTAGTGGCAGAAGGCATGAAGTCCTAGTGATGTGTTAGGTTCTGCTGATAAACCCCACAACATGTTTAGTTTTAAAATTTTAGTATCATTACCAGAAGATCTTAGGTCACCTAGGACTCTAAAGTCTATCAGCTTTTAATAGATTTCTAAGTCAGTCCTGATTGTTCTGAATATTCTAGCTAATTTGGGATATTTATTTTGAAATATATATATATATTAATTTATTTTTTAACTCTTATCTACTGTTGTAAAAGAGGAAAGCTCAAAATGTAACAACTGTAGCTTCTCTTTCCTTGTAGTGCAGATGAGTTTGTTGCTGACAAAGAAGACTTGCTCTCTGTTTCTAGCTCTCTACTCACCATGTAAAGTTGTCCCTCCAATGTTTTTGCTTCCCTCTCTCATTGCCATGCCCAGGTAAGGTTTTGGGGCAGGTTTCCCAGTCAGAGTGTGATTCAGAATGGGCCATTCCTCTCTGAAAGCTGCGTTGCCAATACACCGCTTACAGTTGGCCCTTCTGGCTGGCAGAAAATCTGACGAGTCTCATGCATATGCTATGAAATAAACATTTTTAGCCTGTCCCTTTCCCAGCCCTGATTTTTTCCAATGCGCTGTCCTCCTACTATAGTTACAAAGGCTGGTGGTTTGTAGAGGTGATCCTGTAGCTGGGAGAGACACTGCGGGGAAAATGTGTATTCAGAAACACTGTGCAAACAACTCAATGTCAAAAGCCTTCTCCTCTGTGGGATAGGTCCCCACTTTGAGATGCTTAATTTTTTAAGTTGTCTGACTATAGCCCCACTAGGATCAGAAAACCTAGCTGTGGCAAGGTAGATGTAAGACAAAGATCCTAGCTCTAAGGATATATTGATGTGGTCTAGAAAGGAGAAGAGAGGTGAATGAAGGACACACAGAGTGGGAAAGGACTTCCTGAAAAAGTAGGGAAGCAATAAGATCAGCCTACGGAATCAACCATCTCTGCCCCGACTGCAGCCCACTCAGGGTCACCTGGCCAAGCAGCAAGGTTACACACAAGAAAGAGGGAACTAGACATGTGAAAATAAAAATAAATAAATACATAAATAATAAAAAAGCCCAAACCACAGTATTAATTAGAACAATAACAGAAAAAATGTTCAATGAAGAGGGGCATTGTCTAAGAGTCTTTTGGTAGCCAGAGCAGTGGCTTAACTGAAGCATAAAATATGGAGAAATCCCGCCAAGCTTTATACCAGATACTTTCAGGGTCATATCAGAAGGGACATGAAAAGGACATAACCAACTTTGAATACACAGGACTGAAGAGCCAGTTGAAAAAAAAGTTTCTCAAATTCTGTTTGCATCACAGTTGGTGTG
Organism: Netta rufina; assembly: GCF_964035555.1. Taxonomy (NCBI): domain Eukaryota; kingdom Metazoa; phylum Chordata; class Aves; order Anseriformes; family Anatidae; genus Netta; species Netta rufina. Next base: position 112,201,485 of record NC_140125.1, read on the forward strand.
TATATTGCAGTGCTATGGGCACTCCTAAAAAGACATGCACGAATACATGAATGCCCTTTTTGTTTGTTTGTTTGTTTGTTTGTTTGTTTTTTCCCAGAGGGCACTATCCCGGGCAACTAGACTTCACAGCCTGGTGTTAGAAGAAAAGCTCAGACATAAAGTTAATTGAGCATAGGCTGTTTGTCTTGCTCAGTTTCCTTGCTTTCCTATAGTGCTTCCTTGATTGGAGAAACACAGAGCAGTAAATGTAATTTAAAAGGCATCCACAACATTTCCGACATCCTTAGCATCATAGCACATGCCATTCTTGTCCTCCTAAGTATGTGGGGAAAGTGTGGTCATCTCACACAGTGCACAAGGACAGCTGCTGTTTAGTGGTTCTGTTAATCACAAGTGCATTCTAATAACAAACAAATTCTACTACTTCTTATTTTAAGCCAAGTTCATGTGTTTATTTTAAGAACAAAGGCCCAATTGCATAAAGTATCAGTGTTGCTCTAGCCAAAAAAAAATTGTAGACATCTCACTCCTCCCTTCCCCAAAAGAAAAAAAGATGCCTTATCTGGTTGACTGCAAGAGCAACACTCTTAGATTAATCTCGAAAAGCCATCTAATGAGCAAGAGGAATGCATTACATCTAAACAAAAGATCACATTTATTGGCCTATCTTTTCCTGAAAGCAGATTCTACATGTGCTGAAGATAAACAACAGCAGCAAAACAGGGAGTCTATGAACATAAAATGTAATCTAGAGCAATTTTCTGTGACTTTCAATGGGAGTGGGGAACATGTGAGCTTCTTCCACTATACTAAATAGTTTTGAGAGCTCAAGAAGCACTGAAGTCAGGTTTAATACATGTTTGTGTTGCATGGTTGATTATGAATTCCACTGGAAGACTTTCCTGTGGCTGGGGCATTCATAGACTTTTCTCTGAAGAATCTCTAGCATTAAATGAGTACTAACTCACAGCCTTTCACATTTTTTGGGGTGCTTACATGTCCAGACCTTCCCATGAAATTGAGTGAGTTGGAGTCAAATGTACATCTGGAGATCATCTAATCCAACACCCTGCACAAAGTAGAGCCAACTTTGAAGCTGAATTCAACTGTGAAGTCAGATGAAGCTGCTCAGGACCATGTCCGTTTGAGTTCTGAACATCTCCAAAGAATTTGATTCTAGAACATCTCTGGGCTCCTGTGCTAGTATGTGAACAGTCACAGGGTGATGTTTTTTTCTTTTTCTTTTTCACATAGATATTATCTATCGTTTGTTGTCTTTTCAGTCTGAGAAGAGATTGATTGTTTCTTCTTTTTAACCATGGAAGAGGTTGCAGAAGACACCTCTTCTTGAGACCGAACAGCCCCATCTCCCTCTTGTTCATACACTGTATGCTGATCAGGTTGTTGGCCTCTGCTGGACACTGTGGTATGTTCATGACTCTCCTGCACTGGGGAGCCCTGGACTCTGAACCCTGGACATAGCAATCAGGATGTGGTCTCACAAGTGCCAAACAGAGGAAGATGATCTCTTCCCCATCCCACTAGCTGCCTTTGCTCAGCATGCAGTTAGCCTTCTTGGGCTAGAGGCCATGCTGCTGGCTCATGTTCAACTTCTTGTCCGTTGGCAGACTAGAAATAGGTAGATATAACATATAAATATTATGACCCAGCAGTGTGCTCATGTGGCCAAGAATGCCAATGGCATTCTGGCCTGCATCAGAAATAGCATGGCCAGCAGGACCGGGGCAGTGATTGTCCTCTTGTACATGGCACTGGTGAGGCTGCACCTCAAATATGGTGTTCAGCTTTGGGACCCACCCTACAAGAAGGACATTGAGTTGCTTGAGCATGTGAAGAGAAGAGCATCAAAGCTGGTGAAGGGACTAGAAAACAGAACACATGAGGGAACTCGGGTTGTTCAGTCTGGAGAAGAGGAGGCTGAGGGGAGACCTCATTGCATACTACAGATACCTGAAAAGAAGTTGCAGCAAGGAGGGTGTTGGTCTCTTTTCTCATGTGAAAATTTATTGATGCAAAAAATCTCAAATTGTGCCAGGGAGATTCAGACCAGATGCTAGGAAGAAATTCTTCATGGAGAGAGGGTTCAGGCACTGAAATGGGCTGCCCAGTGAAGTGTTGGAGTCCCCGTCCCTGGAGGTTTTTAAGAGACGAGTAGACATGGCACTAAATGGCATAGTTTAGTGGTGTGACAGGGTAGGTCAGGTTGATGGTTGATGATTGTGAAGGTCTTTCCTTACCTAGATGATTCTATGATTCTATTATTGTAAATGTGCATATTGCACATTGCATATTACATATTTTATCTTATACATCCAAACCTTTATACTACCCACAAGAAAAAAAGTGTTTCTGAAAAAGTTCTGTTGCAGACTTATCCACAGAAGAGTAAATGGGCTATCTGCTAACTACATTATTCTGGACATCAGTAATCACTATGGGAGTACTTGACTTCAGAAATAGAGACTGGCTGCACACCAGATACAGAGCAGAAGTGGAGACAGGGTGAAGAAGCAGCTGAGTTTAGCATCAGACTTTCCAGTATGTGCTGACTTGTTGGTATCAACCTTTGTAGGCTATGCTTTTCTACTTTAAACAGTTTTTTAGTTGGAATTATTATTATTTTTAATGGAATAAAAAGTTATGTAATTTTATTAAATAAATCATCTTCTCCCTGTAATATCTACTAGTTTGCATGCCTTGCTAAACATTAAACCAGATGAAATGGGGCTTGGTTACATACGGTTAAGTGGCACAATATTTATGAACAGTAAATGAGATAACTATTTGTTATTTTTAAAACAAATGTTCACCCATAAAAAGAAACATCTCAATTAGACAGAAGGTGACTTCACAAAGGTGCATTATGTGGCAGCCAAAAATTGAAACGGGTGGCAGATTATTTCCAAAGTTAAAAGTTTCTGGCAAAACCACGATATAAATTAACTGCTAGCAGCCGTTGAGTCCATTTCTCGGATCATTTATCTGTATGAGAGTGTTATATGTTTGATGCCTGGTATGTATGATGCTTTTGGGGTGGATTAGAGTGTTTCTGAGTGATTTAACACATGAAATCAGCTCCAAGTTTCTAAAACAATAAACATAATGATCAGAGAGAGAAGTCAATACATGCATCTTGATTTCCTGTTGCCATTACAATGTGCCTATCTACATCAAGGCCTTCAACACCATTAGAGTTATTAGATTATCTCCAAGTCATGAATTAGTTCTGTTCTGACAACTCTGCTGAAATGCAGAGAAGTATAATTCCCATTTTACTGATGGGAAATTAACATATGAGAAAGTAAAATGACCAAATCATGCAGTGGATCCAAAGCTGGCCTAAGAACTGAACTTCAATACAGAATGTCAGCTATTAAAACTAGATCCTGCCTCTGTAATGGGTAATATGTTGTAAGGGTAATCAGTCACGGGGTATTTATTAAGATTTGCAGATAGCAGAAAGATAGGAACATTCAATAGAAAGCTTAAGAAGGAGGGCATGAAGGTCCGGATGGCATGGCTATGAAGAAGTCACCTGCTGCTGAGATCATCCCCCACTAGTAAAATAAAAATGCTAATTTTTTAAAACTAAAGTTTGTTTCTCAAAGGGTCTGAAAATTTCGGTTTGAATGATTTGGAGGAGGAACTGGCAAATGCTGAATATGATCCAACTGGACCATTTCACAAAACTGTAAAACAAATTCATCAGGGTGTTTCAGCTAAAAGGAGAAAAAAAAAAAAAAAAGTAAAAATGTTTCACTGTGACATTTTACAAATACAACTTTCTGATTCTTTGTTTAAACAAGAATTGAAGCTTTGGATGATGAACTTTGTGGAACGTCATTGGTGAAGCTGCTGAACTAATGGGAGCTGAGTGGGAAGAGTTACCTCAGCTAGCTGCTGACAGTCATTTCGGGAAGACTTGGCTGGCTCAATGTGCTGAAACAAAGGGGATGACCTAAGGATTAAGAATTAACTTTAGGCTTTTAACTTGACAGTAATGTACATTGTACATGTGCGTGTGTTTGCATGGATGTATGTGCATATAGACAGATGTGTCTGAGACAAGGTTGGGTTTGTAGTGTTGTAATGCATTTGACTTCATAGCTTTGTGTATGTGGGCTGTGTGTGAGGGATGTGTTCTTTTGAGTTTGGCTGGCTTTCTGTTCTGCAACTTTCAAATTAAATGGTTTTGCATAACTTTCTGTATTGTTTGTAAGTAGTTGTAAGCCAGTCATTACCATAGAGAAAAACAAAAGCTTATTAAAGAAACAAATGTAATAAAGACAGAGAAAGAGCATTATGGAGAGACAAAAAGCCTGTTAACAATGTGAAATGCCTGTCTGAAGTGTCACAGAAGACAAATGCAGTAGGTGTTTGTGTGACCTTTTTATTAATTAACGACTCTCTGATAATATTCCAAGGTAGTGACCCTGAAATAATTTAAATTAGAAGCAGGAAAGTGCAATTAACACATACCCTGAAACTCAGAGACAGTCATACCACCTCTCCACTTTTCTTCCTTTTTTACAGAAGTGTATTACAGCCCCAATGGGAGTGGGAGGTGTGGGGGAGTGCATGTACACGCAAGAAATGGTGATTTTTCTGGCTAAATGCAAAAACTCGATTCAGTTAGCATAGGGTTCTAATAGCTTTTTGCTATTGGTTTTGGATCTTGACTGTCTTTCAGGCTGACTACCAATTGAAAACTTAAGAATATTAAAGGCTTTAGAAAAAAAAAAAAAAAAAAGTAATTTCAGGGTCATTTGTGAGTGCCATGAGGGGATGATTAGGACACTGATGACAAAGCTGTACGTTAACAGATGGAGTGATTTCTGGGGGTTCCACCATAAAAAAATTATTATTATTATTATTATTATTATTATTATTATTATTATTATTATTATTATTATTATTATTATTATTATTAATTATAATATTATTATATATTATAATATAATAATAATTATTAATGATAATAATAATAATAATAATAATAATAATAATAATAATAATAATAATAATAATAAAAAAAACAAACACACTTTTATACTTTAAACTTGCACAAAGAGCTATAGTTACCAGTGCTTTCAGGGCAAAGAAATATAGTTACCAGTGCTTTCAGTTGAACAGAAGGGCACGCTTATATCACTTTTACAGAAGATGATCCTGAATAAAAACAAAATCAAGCTTTTCAGAAATAATGTCCTACTATCATAGCAAATACTAAAAAAGATACTAGTGCAAAATAGTGTGTGTATGCTCACTTATTTTCCTCTGTTTGGCTACAATTCTGGGTTACATCTAACTGTGGAAGAGGTAGTATTATCAGGAGAAAAGTGTGGGGAAAAGAAAAGTAAATTATGAAGGCTAAATACTTGTCATCCTTAGCTAAAGCTATACACAAAACAGAATATAGCCTCTGTGTATAACAGAGTAGAGTATAACCTCTGCTTACAGCACACACCTGGCAATCAAGTTTGGTGTATCTCATATAGCCTTTGTTATATCTAAAAGTTGGTGGCAGAACTGCCGCTCTGGGTTTGATCCTCTCCCTCTGCCAATGCCCAGACTAGCAGATGAGCCATCTCCAACCATTCTGAGAAGATCTATCAGTGCTCTTTGTTCTCTTAACAGCTACCAAAATCACAGTCAAAATACGCTTTTGTGGTGTGTTCCTGCATGCTGGGAAAGCCTTCATGGTTTGGTAAGGCAGGGATACTTCTGTCTAAACTGTCATGAATCACATTGAAGAGAAAACATGAAGAATTGACTGAGAAAATTTAGAAGCCTTCAGGGGAATTCAGGATACTTATAGAGTATGAAACTGATAAAGATTACAGGATGCAGCTGTGGGGAATGAAAGCATTGGCCACAAAGTATTTGTCATAAGTTACTTACACTACCCATGTGATTTTGCAAATTTATGCTCATGTAGGTATATAGCCAGCATTATAGGAATGACTGACTGGTTATGGATACACTTACATACCTAATATATAGCAAACTTGCAGAGAAGAAGTACTTTAAGGAGGAGGGTAGGGCAGGCCTTGGCCCCTCCCAACTGCAGAGTGATTCACATCAGTAAAAGAACAGTGAGGTCTTGCTTCTTCTGAAAGAGAATGCAAAAGAAAAGGTTTTCAGCACAGTAGGTGAAAGCATGTTTAAAATCCCCTTGCTCAAAAATTCTGCTGCGCCTGGAACCCAGAGGTATAAAAGAAATTAAGGAGGATCTCTGCAGTACATGGTCCAGGTTGATACAAGTCAGTATCACCAGCACTGAAGGTCAAAGAGAATGATGCATTATACTGAAGAATAGTATGAGATAGTTGGCAGATAATACCCTGGAAACTGTGCAGATTCCCAGGGTGTTTGTGTGGCTGTGTATGGTTAAGAATGAACCTATTTTCTGGAGAGAAGACAATTTGAGTAGAAACAGAGTTACATAGTAGAAACATAGAGCTACTATGATATCTTACTGTCAATCTAAAGACAGAAGTTCAAACCTCCTAGCAAACATGCCCTGACACCTACTTCCCCTTAATTCAGCTGTGATAGATTATCAGGTTGCACAAACCAGAGATAGCGGATGCATGCATGTGAACCTGTTTCCTTGATCATTCTATTTAAATTCCTATTTTTGAAATATGCCTTAATCATACAAGTTCAACAGCATTCAAAACTAAAGGTTTTATCAGAAATATGCTGCTATGAAGTATTCAGATTAAATAATTAAATATGAAGTATTCAGATTAGTTGTTGCATCTGCGTTTGATACTGTGGCCTATGCCTCATGGCTGGAGTCAGAACAATGATGCATTTACACACAGGGATATTGCACAACTTCTATATTTTTGTGTAATAATGCATTGGAATTATGAGGAAGGCTATTTCTCATAAATTATTTACCAAAGAGTAAGTGTGGTGTTACATACTGTAACATAAAGCCACACCACTTTAGTCACAGAGAGTGATGAGGTAACTCAGGCTGGAAGGGACCTTGCGATGTCTCTAATGCAACTTCCCACTCAAAGCAAGGACAACCTTAACTCAGGTTGGGTTGCTTGTTTGCCTGTTCAGGTCTTGTAAACCTCCAACATTTGCTTTTTTCTGCAAGGTCCCAGTTTCCCTCAATGCCTTGAATGGATAATGAGATGAGAGAGATGGTGCTGAGAGGAATAGGCATATTTCCATGTTTAAAATATGGGACTAGAACCCAAGATTTTTGGCCCTGGCACGCTTTCCCTGTGATATTAGGCAAAACTGGATATCAGTAGGTATACAGAGAGACTCTGGTTAGCATTGAACAGGCAATCTTCATTCTGGCCTGTCTTGAATGTGTTAGTGCTTAATTTTTCCTGTCTGCATGTTTTTTCAAATATATATGTATATATTTGTATAGATTTTTATAGATAAAAAAATATATGTTTTTTGTCCTACAGGATCCCAAAGTGCTTCTCAAATTATACTCATAACTAGCCAAAGCCTATGGCTGCTGAGGCCAATAGACATTTTGCCATTGATTTTATTTGGGCCAGGATTTGGCTGAGTAGTAACAGAATACAAGCAGTTCTGTATGTCCGTATGACCTTTAATAAATTCTGCTTTCCCATCTGAGTAATAAATCTGCCAGCAGAAGAGGAGTGCAAAATTTGATGTCATTTGCTGAATAACTCAATTTAAACTTTGTAAGGTATCAGTAGGCCATAATGACAATTGCTCTGCAATTATCAAAGGCATAAAATTGAGCTGGAGATGGATAATGCACTATACGGTAAGCTTGGATGTGGGTATGTGTGTAGAATCTGTGTATACACAGCAAATGCATACATGTATTTTTAAATCACTTAATAAAAGACCAAGTCCAGTTAGTTGCATAACCTAAATTCTGGAACATTTTTGCTGTCCTACGTCTGTAAAAGTTTTTCATTTAGGAACACACACGTTTCTTGTCAATGTTATTTCTACAATCACTTAGTTAGAGCAGGGCATATTGTTCTCTGAATTTCTTGTTAAAATGTTTCACTTAATTAAACTTTTACAACCAGTTCTGCTCTATGTCTGATACTTGCTGTAAATTATAAAGAAAAGCCCCTCTGGCATTTATGAGAATTCAAATGAGGAAGACTATAGGAAAAAGAGAAACAATGTCAGTGAGCCCCAGATAGTTGCTCATTCCCCGTTATCTCCCACATAATTCAAATTAATGAAATATATTACCTCTTATTATATAAAATAGGTTGAAAATGAGGCCAAAATTGAACTAATAATATTTCAAATGATTATATTGCTAAAGTTTCATAAGTGGAGTCAATTGCACCATTATTTGAATGATTGTGGTTTTGCCTACATTTTATGTAATTACATGGGAAAAAAAAAAAAAAAAAAAAAAAAGAAATTAAAGAAATTTGCTAGAACAAATTTGCTAGAACAAATTAGCTAAGAAAAAATTAGGAAAAATCAAACAGGAATAGAACTTAAAGATACACACAGTTGTAGCTGCTCGTAGGTCATACCTGTGCATACCAGACAACCCCCACCCCTATTTCTGTCAAAACATGGCAGCACTTTCAGAGGGGTACTTAAGATGACACCTCCTGTGTGGGGATTTTACAGCAGCTAGGTTCCAGCAAGATCTAGTTTTTGAGATCAATATTCTGCTTCTAGGCCCTCCCCAGACCGAAGGGGAAGATGCTGCAAGATGGCTGTCACATCGATTACAGGGCTGAGAGCTCTAATCCAATTGGCGGCAACACTGCTATGAGACTTGGAAGTCTCCTCTAAACCCTAACCACAGTTTAGTGTGCGAACTATTGTGTTTGCTCTTGGGAATCTTCACTCTTGCCAAAGAGAGCCTGTATTTATGCTATTTGGCATATTTATTATCCAGTTAACCCATTCTTTATAAGTAAATCCTTCTTCAGAATTTATAACCCTCCCAAGAACTATGGATGATGGACAGAAATAAATAGCCATGAAGGAGAAAACAAAAGAAAACAGAACTTTAAATCTCTCCTCTCCCATAACTTTTATATATTTTTTTTCTATTGTCCTTTGTTTCACAGGGCCATTTGTCATGATGGATGGAAGCAAGAATCAGACAGGGTCTGAGAAATCTGGTTGTGCTTAAACATTTGTGAAATTCAGGGAAATGAGTTGTGTAATCTGACATCAAGTAAAGATCAGATGACATGGAGGCTTCAGTTTCCTTGTGAATGAAGGTGAAAAAGCTCTGCAGTCAACATCTTTATTTATCAGGATACTCAAGAGAATGTGTAAACAGAGATTTTTATATCTCTGGTTCCCCTGGGCAGGGTGACATACACAGATTAGTTTTATTCAGGATCAGAACTTTAAAAAAATATATAAATAATAATAATAAACAAAACAAAAACTTTTGATGGCTAAAAGCTAAAGACAAAATTGAATTACCTTACTTTCTAAGAGATGCTCACTCTCTGATGAAAGCTAGATAGTTGTGTATATACAACTGTGCTAAATTCATTCTGATTTGGAGGTTAATTTAGCATATGTGAGAACAATCACAGAATCACAGGATCACAGAATCACAGAACTGTCGGGGTTGGAAGGGACCTCAAAAGATCATTGGGTCCAACTCCCCTGCCAAAGCAGGTTCCTCAGAGCAGGCTGCCCAGGTAGGCATCCAGACAAGCCTTGAATATCTCCAGAGAAGGAGACTCCACAACCTCCATAGGCAGCCACTTCCAGTGCTCCATCATCCTCAACGTGAAGAAGTTCTTTTGCATGTCAGTGCAGAACTTCCTGCGCTCTAACTTGCAGCCATTGCCCCTTGTCATATCCTCACAAACCACTGAGAAGAGGTTGGCTACATCCTTCTGTGTCCCACCCCTCAGATATTTATATACACTGAGGAGATCCCCTCTCAATCTTCTCTTCTCCAGGCTGAACAGAACCATGTGTCAGCCTTTCTTCATAGGGAAGATGCTCCAGGCCCTGTATCATCTTTGTGGCCCTCTGCTGGACTCTTTCCAGGAGATCCCTGTCTTTCTTGTACTGGGGAGCCTAGAACTGGACACGGTACTCCAGGTGAGGCCTGACCAGGGCAGAGTAGTGGGGGAGGATCACCTCCCTTGACCTGCTGGCCATGCTCCTTTTAATGCATGCCAGGATCCCATTGGCCCTCTTGGCCATCAGGGCACATCAGTGCTGGCTCATGGTCAACCTGTTGTCCACCAGGACTCCCAGGTCCTTTTCCTCAGTGCTCCTCTCCAGTAGGTCGTCCCCCAGCCTGTACTGATACTTTGGGTTGTTCCTTCCCAGGTGCAGGACTCTACACTTGCTCTTATTAAACCTCATTTGGTTTCTTCCTGCCCATCTCTTCAGCCGGTCCACGTCTCGCTGAATGGCAGCACAGCCTTCTGGCATGTCAGCCACTCCTCCCAGCTTTGTGTCATCAGCGTACTTGCTGAGGGCAGACACTATTCCCTCATCAAGGTCGTCGATGAAGATGTTGAACAAGACCGGACCCAGCACCGAGCCCTGAGTAACACTGCTAGTCACAGGCCTCCAGCCAGACTCTGCTCCTCTGATCACCACCCTCTGAGCTCAGTCAGTCAGCCAGTTCTCAACCCACCTTGCCGTCCACTCATCTATTCCACACTTTCTCAGCTTTGCTAGTAGGATGTCATGGGAGACAGTATCGAAAGCCTTGCTAAAGTCAAGGTAGGTGACATCCACCGCTCTCACCCCATCTACCCAGCCGGTGATGCCATCATAGAAGGCAACGAGGTTGTTCGAGCACAACTTCCCCTTGGTGAATCCATGCTGGCTAATCTTCATAACCTTCTTCTCTTCCAATTGCTTGGAGATGTCATCCAGAACAAGCTGCTCCAACAGCCTTCCAGGGACAGAGGTGAAACTGATTGTCCTGCAGTTTCCCGGATCCTCCTTCTTGCCCTTCTTGAAGACCGGAGTGACATTGCCTCCAGTCTTCAGGCACCTCACCCATTCTTCAGGAGCTTTCAAAGATGATAGAGAGTGGTTCAGCAATCATATTTGCCAGCTCCCTCAGCACACACAGATGCATCCCATTGGGACCCATGGATTTGTGTGCGTTGAGCCCACTCAGACGCTCCCAAACCACTCTCATGTCCACCAGGGTGGAGCCCTCCATTTCCCAGACCCTTTGTCCTATTGCCAGGGGTGAGGAGTCCTGGGGGAGTGTCCTTGAAGCAAAGACTGAAGCAAAGACTGAAGCAAAGAAAGCATTCAGAATCTCTGCCTTCTCAGTGTCTCCCGTGACCAGGACACCCCTCTCATTTAGCAAGGGGCCCACATTGTCTCTAGTCTTCCTCTTGCTGTTTACATACTTGAAAAAAGTCATCATTAGTGGCAGACTTAAAATCATAGAATGGCTTGTGTTGGAAGGGACCTTAAAGATCCAAATTCCAATCCCTCCTGCCATGAGCAGGGACTTAGGTGATATCTGGTAATAGGATGTCAAAGCTATATAGCCCAACCTGCTCTGAGATTTTGCTAGATCAGCATGGACGTGCTGCAGAGCAGGGAGTGTTACTACTGCATAAACTCAGTGTGGGCACTAGAATCTCCTGTTTCCAGGACCTGAGCTAGCATGACGCTGCTCTGTGCTGTAAATATGTATCTGCTCCCACAAAACTTACTCAGGTATTTGCAAACTAGTGATCCATTGCTTCCCATATGTAACCCATCATGCCATGGGATGAAACCAAGCTCTAAAAGGTCATGACTGCAAAAAAATGGATAATTTCTGTTTTCCCAATTAATGAACCAGCAAAAAATCATATTTCAGACTGGATTGATTGTATTAAAACAAACATGTACACAGAATTTCTAGTCTTGTTTGTTAAAGAGTTTATTCTCAAAGAGATAACATTATTTTAGCCTAAGTAGGCTTTTTTCAAGGACTATCTATACAGTATTTCAATAGCTGAAAAGAAACCATTACAGTTCCACACATATTCCACCCCAAAGTAGTCCTATTTTGTGAGTGAATTCTTCAACTTTATTAAATTCATCTTTGAACTTGGAATTCATTTAAATGAGGTCTAGGCTCCTGTTTAGGAGATTGAGGGGAAAACACTTCTATTCCTGTCATATTCAGTGATGTCAGTGAAACTTTGACAGTCAGCTAAACTCATGGTAAACAAAAGTTAGTCAGCGTGATGTCAAAACAGAAGTATCATGGGGAAACAGGTAAGAAACCCATGTATTTCTGAATGACAAATTAGCCAGTAGGAAAAAAAAATCTAAATTTCTTTGCGGAGCTTTCTGAAAACTGATATATGTGTAGATTTCTTTTTCTCAATAGAATGTTGTTGTTATCTGAAATTGTCCAGGACTCAGATTTCTATTCAATTATAATATTTTCTGCTTTTTGATATTTTTTCTGGAATTCATTACTTTTTTTCATATCTTATTTTTTGTATGCTCTCTTGTGCTCCTTTCCTCTTCTTTTTCTCCCAAACTCATCTGTGAATGTATTTCTAAGTTGGGAAATAAATGTGTTTCCAAGTTGTTCTTCACCTGGCTTATAAATGTGACCTTTATTTTAAACCTGTTTATTCTGTGTATTCTGTAGCTTTTGCGACTATTTACAATATGTATTGCACATTACTGGCTTGATCCAACATACTGTGAAATCAATGCAAAGACTTCCTTTTGACCTTGAAGATTGTTGGATTAAGCCTTATGGTCCAAGTAAAACTAGCTGTAATGAATGACACAAAAATGTAATAAAGAACTCATTTATTGGCTTATTAAGCTTATTAAAATAACCTACTGTAGATTATTCAGTTTTCAGTTACAAATTCAGATTCAAACAGTATCTACCTGAAGTTCCAGCATGCTGATTGCTGTTATTTTTAAATACATTGTGGTATAAACTTATCACTTCTCTTCTGCATGTCCATTCAGGTCTTCATGCGCTTCTGTATGTTTTCCACAATCTGCTGAAGACTCAGCTGCTCAGTGGCAAGTTGTTCATCAATGAATTTTTGCATTTCTTCCCATTTCCTGGAGCCTTGTTCAATGCCTTGCTGAATTAGTGTGCGTGTTAATTCCACCTTTTTTCTGAGTGCCTCTCTGCTTTTCTGGGGCATTTGGTTAATGGACTCCCAATCAAATGGCACATCTATTCTAAGCTCTCCTTGACGAACAGCTATATATGGTTTTATGCTGTCAGCTGTTACTTGCTCAAGCCAACGAAGAAGCTCAGAGATATACTGAAGTAGTGCAGAGTACTTCTCTATAGTTAGATCAATTAACTTTTTGGCCTCACTGATTAGCTTTTCTTGAGAATCGCTAAGCTGCTCATAGATCTCCTGGAGTTTTGCCTTGACTTGCTTGTTATATTCATTGATTTTCTTTTTAGCAGCTGCAGACCAGTATCGGATCTTTTCCTGAGCAGCAGATGAGAGCTCCATGACCTTCTGTTTTCCTTTTCCTTCAACATCAGCTATAAGGTCATAGTATTCCTGGCTGTATTTTTCCACCAGTTCTCTTACTTGGTCTGTCAGGCGTGTAAATGAATCAGCAAGATCTCCAACATACCTGGTCTGCCAATTCACTAGTGTGTCTATTAGATTCTTCAGCCATCCTAATACCTTGTCTTCTACTTCATAGTATTTCAGTGACCATCCAAGTGTAGTTGGATCAAAATATTCCTCTCTCAATGCCCTTATATAGAGAAGCAGCTGGTGCAGCTTTTCTGAAAGCTCCTGGAATGTCTTCTGGCTAAAAACTTTCACGTGATAAATGTATTTTTTAACATCTTCTGCCAAGGATCTAAGTTTCTGTGCATAGACTGAAGCCATTGCATCTTTGTACAGCTGTTGTGTTTGGACTTTGATGTCCTCAAAATTTTTGGACTGCAAGCTTCTAACTATATCTTCTGCTTTCTGAAAAGTTTGTTGCACTATTTGTTTAAGGTGGTTAAGTTTTCCTGCAAAGTCAGCTTCCTGGAGAGTAGCAAACGTCTGCCTGATTTTTTCCTGCAAATGTTTCAGCATTTCTTTAATTTGATCAAGTACATTACGACCTCTAAGAATTGTTTCAGAAGCAGGAACTCTGACTTCCAGCTCATTAATAGCTGCAATCAAGGCATCAAAGTATTCCTGAAGTTTTGAAAGGCACATATCAGCAGTTTTTGCTGCCTTCTCTGTAGTCATAAGGTATAATTCTTCACCAGTGTACTTCTCAAAAAATCCAGGAACCTGGAATTTTGTGGTCTTCAGGAACTCAATGACTGAATCAATTAGGTGTTTTATTTTCTTGTGATACTCTTCAATTATGTCAATTGTAGCATCCAAAAGCTTTGCTTTTATTTTTTGATATTCAATCTGTCCAGCTTGATCTGCTGCTTTTTGATACAGCTGTTTAGCTTTCACCTTCATCTCCTGATATTTGCCAGAGGCCTCATTGGCAGCTGTGCGAAGCTGAGCATCTATTTGGTCTATCTGTTTTGCAGCAAATGCGTATGCTTTGTCAGCATTATTCTGCATGATATTCTTCATCTTCCAGGTGGCAGCACTAATATCCAGTCCCATATGCTCCTTATGGTACCAATTAACAGATCTATAGACTGCATTTGTCATTTTAGGTACTTTGTCTTTCAGACCCAACAGCAAGTCTTTGGCAGCATCCTCTTTCCAGTTGAATTTCATTTGAATCAGGTGAGGATTCTTGAAGGATATCTCACTGCTTAATATGTCAATGTCCTTCTGAGGAGCAGACTGAAAATATAAGATGGGATAACCAAAAGATAGCTTGTAAATAAAACAAATCCCACATTATTTATATTAAGTGTATTTCAATGTTCTCATTTTGCATAACTTTAAATTTAATATTGTACTGGGTCTGGCCACCACAAATATATACATGTATTAAGATACATACACTACAAATTTTTGTCTACTGTATGTTTACTCCCATCTTGAAATGTTATTTTGGAAAAAATTATATTGTATCAAGGTGCTCTATGCCTCTGCACAGGAGTACCACAACATAATTTAGTCTTTTTATTTGTTTTTAAAATCAGACTGTAAATAAGATTTTTCTTTCCTTTCTATTAAATGCCTATGAGGCCTCATAAAACCTGTCAGTTACTTAGGAGATGAGCCTTCTGCTCCTTCTTGAAATTATTTAAAGTGAATTTAAACAGCCTTTCCTTAATATGAAAACATTAGAGGATTTCATTTTGCAATCATTGAAATCAATGAAACAATAAGTGAGAGCTACTTAGAGTAATACAAGACCCTCAAATCTATTTACATAAACACATTTTCCAGTTTTCAGTAATAAGTAATGAATTATGAGTTGATGGTGATTCTTAAATTAGTTTATCAACTTGGAAGGTAAAATATTAATTTTGTAATCATTGTATGCCAATAATAGCATCTTTTGTTAGCAAATCTAAAAAGTTTTTTACTTCTTATAATGTATTAATGGATCCAAAAAGAAGATACTCTATGTGGTCTGACCTCTTCCAGGGGCTTGATTCCTATAGGGGCAACTTTTGAAATAATTGTAAGTAGCCTGACAGGAATACACCAAGCCTGATCGTTTGGTTATCAAAAACTGTTTCTGTACTTTCTTCACTTTTGGCAGGAATGTTTTCTTGATCATGGAAGAGGGTAAAATTAAGTGTGCGGAGAAGCTGAAACAGTCTCTTCACATAGATGCTACTTTTAGAATTGGCAAGGCCAGTGTAGGAAATAAAAAACATAATTACTGATAATACACTTTTTCTTTGGACAAAGGGTGTTTAACTTATGTCTTAGTATCAAAATACACAATCTTTAAAAGGGAGCTTTTTCTCTGACCACCACCAACCTTTTTGCTTGCTATTGGTCATATCAAGCTTACCCGAGTTCGGTAGTAAACTTTCTTCTTCAGAATGTCAGTTTCTACTTCAATGAGATAGCCTAAGGTCCCAGCAGAAGGTGAAGATACTGAAGAGGATATTGTGCTGTCAGTCTTTTGATAACGTACATGAACATCAGTAAATGTTGGGCTGATGATGTCTAATGATGCAGTGTTGGCCACAATTCTACAACAAAGAATACACAGCTATAATGAACACAAGAACACAGCACAGGCCCTAAGGAAGTACACAATGCAGTATGCCTAAATATAACACTACCTATGATATTATGTATATGTCCATGTGAACAATACCTTTGTCATCAAAAGAAAGTAGGGCTTTATTATCCAAATTACTTAGGGCTTAGTGTTTAGCCTAATATATTCAAAACTTCATGTTACTCCAATTTTCCTTTTTTTTTTTTTAGATACTATATTGAGCTCGTTTGAGAATTTTCATTGAATAATTACAAATCAAAACCTGTAGCTGCCTTGTTGTAAGCTTTCTAAAGACTTCTATAAGCCGACTTCATTTTTTTCCATCAACATAAGTTCAGGCAGTATTTTGTATCTGCATTTGTACTTGCCTTCACAGACTTCTGTCCCTTCGATATATCAGCACAACACTTGGACATCAAAACAGGCAGTTAGAAGACCAAGTCTGTAATCCCTAGTACCAGGATTTGTGAATAAAAATTACTCTTTAATGACTTGTGCTGACAGAGGGTTCCAATGAAAAAGTGTCGTTGATGGTCAGATCTAGAACCACTCTGAATATGAAATGCTGGGTTTATATCTTAGCACTTATGAAATAGGGCTGCTCAGAAAAGCTATGTTGGAAATACTGAGAGGGAATAGCATTTCAGCTATCTCAAGATAGAAAAAGTTATCACCAATAATGACAGATTAGTTACATAGGTTCTTACTAATTATAGCAAAGCACTCTGGGGCATTTGTGTTTAAAGCAACAAGTACATCATTGGCACTTTTGTCTATTATAAATTAGATTGTCAGAACAAATCTTTACCCAAATCCCTGAAGAGTGACATCTTGCTTGTAGTTTGCACTCAAGTCACGGTGAGAAAGGCTGCCAGTGGTCTTCATAACAAACATGTCTCCTTCATATTTGTAGTTTGAAACAGCTGTGAAACAGATTTCAAATGCGTGTTTTACCAAAACAATACAAAATACATGTTGAGCTAGTCAACAACTAGGCCAGTTGTGGACTGTTTCCATTGTATGCAAAATTATACTTCCAGAAACTAAATGACCATAATGCCCAAAATAAAAAGATACAAAAATACTTGTTCAACCAGAATATGTTAAAATTAAATTTTCCTCTATGTTTATAATAACAGGGGTATAACATTTTGCATTCATGCAGACCAGAAATGGGGATTCTAGATTCTAATCTCTTGAGAGTTTTATAATTTTGTTCTTATGTATGCTTTTACTATTATTCTAAAGTCTAGAAGTAAAAACTATATGGGATGCCTGAGCTTTCTGAGTTGAAATATTTTGAAAACCAAATATGTTTAACTCTTAATGACTAATTATGAAAATTAATGGTTATTTATGAAAATTAATGGTTAATTCTATGATTCTATAAGAAAAAAGGTAGGCATTTATTTATCTGAACTGAATTACACAAAAAGTGAGCCTGCTTTCTCTCCTTTAAAGGTATTATCTTAAGTAATGGGGGAATGTTATGATGTCTGCAATTGAAAGTAAGAAACTGTTATATAAAAAAAGAGATCTCTTCCATTTTTTTCAGAGTATGCCATTAGTTATACATATAACTTGTAATTAGCCTTCAGGGTGTCTGACTGAGACTGATAATAATTTATGAAAAAATGCTGATGAAGACAAAAGGAGATGTATAATCTAATGTAATTGCTAAACAGAAAAACAGTATGGAGTGTTTAGCCCAGAACTGCGGCATGTAGAATTATAATATCTTACCATTCAAGTCATATTCCAGGAACAGTAATGTTGAGCTGCAGGTAGAGTCGACAGACAGTTCAAAGGAGTCCTTTTTATTTGATAAGTCTGTTCTCCAGGTGACATTGTACAAAGGGGAAACAGCTTTGAAAGATCCAGTCAAGGCACCAAATGATGGAATGTAAATTCCAGCAGGCAAGGACACCTTGAGAGGGGGGATCTCAATTTTCTGTTCGGGAATTGTAATTGTAGGGAAATCAAAATCTGCAATCTTATTAGCTACTTCATCCAGATTTATATGGAAACTGCCAAGAGAAATACTCTTTGGAAGAGTGAATTGAGACACAGTTATTTGGTATTCAGGTACAGTCAGCTCAAAATATGGTATCTTGTATTCTTCTAATGTAATGTAATTGGCTCCTACATCCACTTTGGGGAATCTTAGTCTTGGCAGCGTGGGTAAATTGACGTCAAACGGCATCATGTTTAGTGTCTGCGGAATTTTTATGTTGCGCAGGTCGATGGTGTAGGCTGGGACCTGCAGAGTGGTGAAAGGAACTCTGAACTCTGGAGTGCTGAAGACAGGACTTGGAACCTTTAGATGAAACTCAGGAATATTGAATGTGAAGCCATCGGTTAATTTATTCACAGGTATGGGGAAGAAGGTACCATCATCACTCTTTGTGTACACGAGGGATGCTGAAGCATTTAAGTATTGTTTTCTGTCAGCACTGGTAGTGACGTCCAACTTCAAGATATCCCATAAGCTCTTATCAGCAATGGGACACTTCATTTTTTTGAGGAAGTCTATGTATCCTCCCAAAGATCCAGAAATATCAAACTTTACCTTTGATTTTTCATTTGATAATTGCATATCATGTCCCAAAGATAATGACTGAATTTGGCTTTCACCCTTCCAGCCAACTTTCTGGTTCACAGTATTGATTTTCATTAGGACAACCTGATTAATTGAGGCTATGTCTAGGAAAGAATTTGGCTGAGTGGCTTGAATCTGAAGATCTGCTGACATGCTCCAAGGAGCCATCTCAAAGGTTGCTTTGCATTTTTGAGACCCCGTTGTTGTGAAAAGAGGTGTATATCGTGCATAGTTTTTGCCATTGTGCTCCCAGACTGCATAAACACGTCGAGTAGATGCTTCAACTGCAAGTATTTCTTTCATTTCACTGTTCCAGAGTCCGTCTGCTTGGGAGTTGGTCTCAAGCTTGAGAGATGACCGGGCTCCATTAGCATTCAGGTAAGTGTTTGCCTCGTGGACCAGAGTGCCAGAAAATGAATTTCCAGTGTAAATTACTCCATCAATATTCCCCTTTGTTGATGATTCTACTGATAGGTAAGATGTAAGGCTCTCTAAAGCAAATTTGTGAGCAATTCCTCCCTTAGCACTGGTGCCATATTTAGGAGTATTAAAATCATACATTACTTTTAGCCCAGAGGAAAGAGTGGGTTTAGACTTAGTATTTCCAGAAAGCTCTTGGCTGAAATTCACTTTTAAAACTGGTGTGTTAATTTGAGCATTTGTTGTCAATGATGCTTCCATGTTTCTCCTTGTGAGACTAATAGTGCTGTCATGACCTCCTCCTAGAAATTTGTTATTACTCAGAGAGAGTGCTGTGGCCAGTTTCAACCCCCTTTTTCTTGTCAAGCTCGTTGAACCATCCAGCTTAAATTGTAGTGCATCAAAGACAGATGAAGATGAGATGCTAAGTTGCCCAGCAATATCTGACTGATTAAACAGACCAGCATTTGCAGTCAAAGTGATCACACTGGATTTAAATGAGAAGTCATAAGTAATATTTCCCATGGCAGGAATTAAGATGTGGTTTGATGGGCTATTGATTCTGAATCTAGGAAGCTTTAGAGTGCGTAGATCCTGTGGAACATGAAGGACTGGAAGTTCCAGAGAAGGTAATACTAGTGTGTAAGATGGTACTGAAAAGCCAATAAATGGGACTGTGAATCCTGTTGTACTTATTTCTTTTGGGAGCATGTAACCAAAGGCTGGCATCTCAGCAGTAAAAGGAGAAACCTCAACATTCACAATTGGAATGGTGTATCCTGGAATCCTGAAGGTCCGTGGCAGTTTGTTCAGTGATGTTTGTATTTTGTATTTGTCAAATTTTGTTTTGGCTTCGTTATATGACTTTGTGAGAAAATCTAAAGCTGTGTTTCTTCCTCTCTCAAAATATTTGTTGAAGAAATTGATGTATTTATTAAGTGCTTCATGCACTGTTGCTAAAGGAAGCGGGATTACATGCATGTCTTTGTTTTTCTCATACTGAGCATTCAAATTTAAATCAAATGATTGTCTTGTAGTCTTCAGTAAGTCCTTCAGGCCTACCCGTTCCCACAGTGAAAAATCTTTTAGCTGAGGAGTCTGGATTCCAGTATAGGGAACATTAAGCTGAGGAATGGTTAGAGGAATATTTAGGAAGTCTAGGTTGGCATCTCCACTCATTTCAACATGAGCTTCAATTCTGTCATCATTGTTGCCAGCAGACATATTATGGGAATACCTGTACTGATTGAACCTGCCAGTAGCTTGCCAGCTGACCTGCTGAACAGAAGAACTGAGTGAAAGACCATAGTTATTCAGGAAGTCAATTTTGCCAGTCAATTTCATTGGGAAGCTTATTTTCACGTTTCCATCATTGTTCGTTAATACTCGAATTTCAAAAGGCTGTGCCAAGAAGAAAACTTCATTATTTACAGTCCCAGTAATCCGTCCATTGAGACGAGCATTGTGAGAGCCTGTTAATTCTACTTTCATTCCTCCAAGCTGGACTGTACCTTTTACATTCAGAACGCTACGCCCCACACGCTGTGACTCGATCTCAGACTGAATCTGAAGCGTTGCATAATTTAGAAAACCACATTCGTATCTCACAGCTTGGCTGACTTTCAGGTACTTATCATTTATTCTATAGTCACCAAAGAATATAATAATGGGACCCTCAACCCTGAAGGTGGCATGTGAATCATGAGTGCCTTCATCGGAGAAATTAGGAGAAGCCCATTTCCAGTTTCCTTTACCATTGGAGGTAAATGATATATGTCCTGCTTCTACCTCTGTTGTCATATTATTGACGAAATCAGCCTGGCTGGAGAAGGCAGCTTGTGGAATATTCAGTCTGTGGGAATATGCTGTTCCACTCTGTATCCAAATTTTTCTTTGCAGCTTGACCATTAATTTATTCTGAAGTTCTATGGAATTTTTTGTTGTATAGAAGTTTGCTTTGGTTTCAGCTTCTCCTTCTACAGAAGTCCCTAAAAATACCAATTCGTTGGTGTGATCAACTTTAAGGAACCTGTGGTTGACCTTCATGGAATTTTTAACGTTCAGCTGTTTCATCTCAGGGGCCAAGAGACGTGAATCTACAATAACACTAAAAACTAGGAAATCTAATTTGGATGTTGTTTGAGCTGAAAGGGAGGTCACAAATTCTGGACTGTTTACAGATGTTGTAGTATTATGAACTTCAGCTTGTGTAGACAGAGTGAAGAATGGAGAGGTAACTCTGAAAGCACCAGACAGCTTGCCAAATGTAGGGACAGTCACTGTATGTGGGATACGTGGAAGTTGGAACTCTGGTATCTTCAAGTCAGGAATCTGGAGCTCATTTAGATTTAGCTTTGGAACCAGTAATTCTGGTATTTCAAACTGAGGCATTTGTAATTCTGGAAAAGAAATGTCAGAAAAAGGCATATCTCTCATCTTCAGATCTTTAAAATACAAATCAATTGTTGGCAGCTGAAAATCACCAGACATGAGTTGGTCTATTGTTCTCACAATCTGCAATTTAATCTCATTTAGGTCAATTGTATAAGATGGAACTTTAAAACTATTTAGAACAGTAAACTCTGGGGTAGTAAATTTCATTGGGATTTTCACGTCTTTTAATCTCTTAATATTTATCTCATAGGAGGGGATGTGCAGATCAGTCAGTGGAACAACGAAGTCTGGTGTTCGAAATGTTGCTTCCCGGAGACTTCGGAGACTGAACTCAAAGGCAGGTATAGTGACTATAACAATTCTTATTTCAGGGACTTTAAATCCTGTTTCAACAAACTGGTTTAAATTTTCAGCCCAATTTTTTAGGTCATACTCTTCAGCCAAAATAACAATTTTTTTAAAAGCTATGTTCCACTGTTCAGAAATGTATATGACAGCAGAATTGTAGAATTGGCTTATCTTCTGAAGATACCATTCAAATTCTTTGGAGATATCCATGTCAGAAATCCTCTCTCGCAGGTCTTCCAGATGCTCATTTACTTTGGCTTTCAGATTAGCAAATGTTGTTGAGTTTATGAGCTCTTTGAGCCAGTTAATTATGGCAGCAAGCTTGGTGTCCTTTAATTGTTCTATGTATTTTGAAATCACAGCACTAAAATCTTTCATATACTGTTTTAATGCTTCTGCTTTCTGTGGAAGTTCTAGATTTCTGAGCTCCTCATTTATTTTTTGTGTTACTTCTTGGATTTTCTCATTTGTTTTATCAACAAACTGGTTATAATCAAAAGACTTGAGTTTTTTTATAACCATGTCAAGGAACTTGTTGACTTCCTTTATCATCATTTCATAATCAAAGGTTTGCACTTTCTTGACAACATCATCAATAAAAGCAACAATTTTATCAAAGTAGGTCTTCACATCAATTTTTTTCAGGTAGACAGTCAGCTTCTGGACAGTTTCTTTTATTCTGTACTGGTTAAGAAGTTCTGTCATTCTGTCCATTAAAAAATACACCTGCTTATCGATTTCATATTTTACAATCAGTTTATGTATATGACCTCGGAAAGCACTGATCTTCTCGGACACTTCATAATCCTCCATCCAATTTAGAATAAAGTCTTTGATTTGTTCAAGAACTTCTTTCATTTTTTTAATTGGCAATGAACGCTTCAATTTTTCTAAAACTTGTTTAACATCAAATATTTTAATCTGCTGTTTCAATTTTTCTGCAATGCGTCTGACATCAATATTCTGAATCTGAATTTTGAGTTCTTCTAGGCTTTCCTGTATTCTAGCAGTGATTCTGTATTCATCATCTACGTTTTTAATCCAAGCCATCGTGCTGCTTCCAATTTTGCTGGGATAATATTCTTGAAAAAAAATTTGTAATCTCTGAAGAGTGTCAACTACAGTCATTCTTATGTTATATTTGTTATCTAGAGCTGTTATTTTTTCAACTACTTGATCAAGAAGCTGTGCAATAAGTGCTTTAATGTCAAACTGTTCAAAATTGTCTTTGATGTATTGCTCAAGTTGTATCAGATAGACCTGAAGCTGAAGCAGTATTTCTTGAAGATTTTCCAGGGCTTTTTCCAACATAATTTGGAGATCATCAGATGTTATTCTGTAGTCCTTTGTGAAAGCAATCAAATTAGTTTTCATGGTGCTAACTCTGCCTTTCAGATCTAATTTCTCCACATAATCATTAAGGTGCTGTGGGAGTTTATCCAAAGTTGCCTTGTATTCTCTCATATATTGATCTATGTCAATGTTTTTCAGGTAACTTTGTACAGCCTGAAGTGAGGTTAGCATGGCACCTCTGATTTGCTCAAAGTAGACTGGTAAGTGTTCCAGGAGTGGTAGGTTAATAACATGCATATCTTTATTTTTATCGTACTTCACAGAGCCAGAGATGCTGAATTCTTGAGGCTCTGACACACTGCCCCTGAGACCTAATACGTCAATGATGTTAACTTCTTCAGGTGTGAATGGTAGTGTGATTGATGTATCCAACACAGAGAGATCTGCTAAAGCTCTTCCACTAAGTTCCACACCAGTCTTTTCTGCATCATTGTAAGCATTGAGATCTTGTGAATATACATTATTGTTCAGCTGACTTTTCAATTTCCAAGCACTGGACTGTTCTGATGGAGTAAAAAGCATATGAACTTTGTTATCAAGCTGAGTAGTGTATCTTCCTCTAGACTTGAAGCTGTGACTGGTAGATCCTCTGTAATCATGGGAGAAAGTGAAAGCAAGAGGCTCTGCTTTAAACAGGAATTTGCTGTAAAGGTCTCCTGTATGTTCACCCATGGCAATCAGCTTTCCATTACCATTGGTATGGACATCAGCAGTAACAGTAAATGGGGCCATAGTGGAACGCAGAGCGTTGCTGAACCGGAGAGATTTAGAATCACAGTTTGTGTTCATAGTAACTGAGGTAGCCAGTCCTGCTATATTGAGATTAACTCTGTGACTCACTGCTGCACCTTGAACATTTGCAACTGTATCTGTTTTAAAGTTTGCAGCTAGATCAGCATATGTAATAGTGTAGGTATGCCTTATTTCATCTGATCCATAGGCTGCTCTCATATTGCCACCCAAGTTCAGCTTCAGAAGCTCGAGGAGGAGTTCTGCTTTGTTGGAAACTTCAGTTTTGGTGTATTTAATATTATTGCTCAGCTTAGCTGTGAGTGATCTAGGCTGCAGCTGCAGATCAAAGCCATGCTTGTGGAACTTGTCAAAGCTGAAGCTGTTGTCTAACTTTGAAGAAAACATTAGGGATAAACCGGGAATAGTCAAGTCATTTGAGTACTCCAGCTTAATCTCTTTGAATGACCCTTGCAAACTATTTGAGAACTTGAGTCCTTCTCTATTAACTCTGAAGTTTAAAACATGTTTATTGTCCATACCCAGAACTGTACTTTGATATTCACTTCCCAGCGTTACTTCCGTTAAGCTGACTCTTCCACCAAGATTGAATTTTGCATTGTTTTTACCATAGCGCCCAGAAGAGGATAGTGACATAGAGCCTCCAGCAGTATCAAGTTTGGCATTCATTTCACTCTGCATTGTTAATGGACTAAATTGCACATTTGTAGTTGCACTGCTAGCTAGACCATACTGATTAACATTGAGCGATGACTTATGTGCTGCTCGATTCCTTTGATCAGTCAGAGAGATATCAGTGTTGAAAACAAGATCCTGGGAATTGAGAGAACCTGCAAACAAGGCATAATATTGAGCTTGCTTGTAAGTGGCTTGATACTCAGAGCGAAGTGCTGCCATCTTCTTTGACAAAATTAATTCAAGCTTATTGACAGCTGCAAGTTGTCGATACCTCCCATTTGTTTCAGATGTCATTTTCAGCTGGCTATTTTCATACTTCAGTGAAGCTGTGTTCTTTAATAGTCCACTTTGTACATCAGAAACCGAAGTAATGGAAAATACATCATCACTGTATCTACCAGATAGTTGATTGGTAGCTTGCAGGTAAGGAGAATCCAACTTCAGATTTGATTTCCCTTCCAAAACCCGTCTCTTTTCATTGTATGAGCTTGACATAGTATAAATGCTTCTTGCAAAGACAGAAGCCACTTCCAGTTGCCCTTCCATCTTGACATTATTGATGTTCATGTTATTTGTTTTTTCAGAAACAATATCACCAGAAAATGAAAGCTGAGGACCCAGAGTACTGGATGCCATAAGTGATACAGTGCAGTTTGAAACTAGACTAGGTTCATAACTCTTTGTCCTAGATAATTTAAAAACTGAAGTTAAAAGTCTGTGCTTGAGGTGATTTTCATATGCACAGGTGAATCCATTTCTATTATAAGATGCTTCACCAGAACCTGAAATAGGAAAAAAACAAAAGATAATGATGTAATCTATACCGTTTTGTCTTTAAGATTTTGTCTGATGTCACTAAGATTTTATGTTACTGCTTGAACTGCAGTTACTGTTACTATACCATTTTGTTTTAAAATAAAAAATGTTTTGGTTGATCCTGAATATTTCTAAAATAAATTATTTTTATATTTGGGACTAAATTTTCTGTGAATAAATCAAATCTCTATGTTGCTGTATGAAATATAATTACGAGATTATGAAAAGTTATGTCACGATTTAAAATTTATTTAACAAGATGGAATCCCAAGAATAGCTGAAACTAAAACATAGTTAACATTCCCTTTTCTAAAAATGTCATTTTTATCATATTTTATATGAGGTGGGAAATTGATAAGAGACTAAAGTTAGCCTGACCTTTTCCAATTTAAGAACTATCTTAAAAGAAAACTAATTTTAACATCTGCCTCGTCTGAATCTGGGCTAACTGCTATATAGTTATGGCAGTATATGGACACATATAAGTAATAAAACATATATGTTTGTGTACATATATATAGAGAGAGACAGAGAAAAACAAACTGGAGGCATACCTACACACATGTCTGATTTTGAAAACACTTGACTTGTGAAATACACAACTGTTTATATGATCATGCCTTCAGTTCTAAAGAACTGTGCCTTTGATATGGAATATATTCTAAAATATATACCTTAAGTCTTTAGTAAATTATCTGAATTTACCTTTAGTGCCTAAATTAACGGCACTATTAACAAATAGTATCTTTAAAAACAAAGTGATTTGAGATTACACAACCTCTTTCTTTAAATAAGCAATGTAAAAATAAATGGGCTGTACCTGATACATATAAAAGAAAGTCATTAAAATAGTTTTGCCAGCCTTATGGTATTAGCATACATTCTTACCTTTCACATTGTAGGAAAGTAGCTCAAAAACTGAATCAGCATTTGTGGTGTAAGTAGTTCTTATGCTGGATGCTTTCTCTGTGCTGCTATTAGCCAAAGTGTATGATCCTGTCCAGTTGTAATAGTTGCTGTACACATTAGTAGAGACCTCTAAAGTACCCAGGAGAGGCACAAGAAGAGGATAGGATTCTGGAACAGTAAATGCTGGGATTCTGTATTCCTGAGATGGTACATTTATTCCTATCGACTCCATTACCAGAGGAGGTGTTTTAACAGTTTGTGGCACCCTTATGTCATAGGATGATCTTCCACCAAATGGTAACGGAATATTAATTAGAAAACTGTTCTTATTGAAGATGTATTTGATCCGGCCTTCACTAGAAAATAAAAGTGATTCTGTTAAAAGCTGTGCAAGTCCATGACATATACACAGAAATGATTCCTACTATTCCCAGGATACCGGGCTTACATGGTTGTATCAATGTCCCAACTTGAGTTTTAGAGAGAAATATAATGATCATCTCAACATTTTAGAAGCACTCATATATCAGAATCTCCTGAAACCATTTTTGATATCTGATTTTGGTCAATGTTTTTTCCCCTTATTTTATAATCATGAAGACTGAGAGATCAAATAGGCATAGAATTATAGAATGGTTTGAGTTGGAAGGGCCTTTAAAGATCATCTAATTCCAACCCCCCTGCCATAGGCAGAGACAGCTTCCACTAGACCAGGCTGTGAAACCTGTAGTCCAGAAACACAATATTTCCATAAGGCCTTGGATTAGAATTCAAACATTCCTGAGTCTTTGTTCAGAGCTCAACTAACCTTAGCTCACAGGTAGACAGTGTCTTTCAAGGGGCCAAACATGCAATTGTTATGAATCTTGCATTTGATTTTATAATCTAAGAATCCAAATCTAAATCTGCCTTATGCACATTCTTGAAAAGATGTATTGGCATGAAAATGAAGGAATTTGAAAGAAAATTGCTGGTATACAGGAAAAGATAATTCCTCCATAAGTTGTGCTGCACTTCAGCAAGGTGTCATGCTGAGTACCAGAAAAAAATGTGATTATATTCTTTTTTTCTTTTTTTTTTTTTTTTTGGTGATATATTCTTAAAGATATGTATAAAAAGTCTCACTAGCATTAGATGTTGTAAGAACCTAAATTAGCAAGAATTTTTCTCTCTGATCACAAGCATTTCAAAAGTTTAATCCAAATATTCAGGATTTTTATTTATTTATTTTATTCTGAACAAAAATATATAAAAATGTAATAATTCCACCAGGATTTAGGACTGGAAAAATGGATTGTTAGCTGAAAAGTTTGTGGGGAAAATGTGTAGTTATGAAAAGGCAAAACAGGAGGAAACTTTGCCTTAATTTGTTCATGAACAATAAGCTGGCAAAGATGCTTTTCTTGTTTGTCTAACTGGTCTTTTATAATACCAAATGTTCTTTTTTACACTTAGAGCTATTTCCTAAGATGAAAATTAAGCAAACATTTTAAAAATTTGTTCCTTACATGAAATGGTTAAAAAAGCAACATCACAGAGAAGTAGAAATTCCTGTTATTCTAATGTACACTATTGGTAAGAATGTAGAAGAAAAAAAAAAACATTTTCCTTGCTTATACTTAGCTTAGGAATGCAATGAAAGAAATAGACATGTAACATTTTATATTACTACTGTGAAAGACGATATATGGAAAAACAACACTAAAAGATAAAATGCAACGCATCTCCCCATCTGTTTATATAACCCAATCTTACACTAGCTTCTTTAGTTCTTTGCATTAATTTTATTAATTTTAGTTCTTTGCATTAATTTTATTAATTTTATCAATCAATATTTCCTTGACTCATGAGCAAACTATACAAACATGATTTATCAGAGTAGTGTACCGCTGTGGGTGTACCACTGAAAATATTACCAAGCACAACTGCTCCTTGAATCCTTATGCATGAGAAGCAATATAGTATGAACACTATTTGGCAAGACCAATATATGCTAGAAACTGCAATGAGATCAAATTCTGGCAGGCACATGAACATTTTAATGACTGGATCCACTTTGGATGATTTATTATTTAATTTCCTAGAGACAGAAGCAAATAAATACTATTTATTTGCTGCTGGTCTCTCTTTTTGTTGGTCAGGCCTTACCTTTCAGAATTTTTTTAATATATTGGATGATTTCTATCAAATTTGACAGAAGGGTAAAAGTCTCAAGAGTAATTACATTCATACAAACTCTGAGAAATCCAGATTAGGTGGAGGAAATGGTCTAAAACTAGTGCAAGTATCCAGCCCATATGTGTACAACCATGGCACGTGCTGCCTCTGAGCAAGTGATGGATGGAGTCATGGTACTTATACTATACCAGTGAAGGTCAACCAGAGTGTTTAGGGGAATAGGGAGAACTGTCCAGTAGGACTGCACAGGCAAAAGTATAGATGTTAGGGTTATGGCCAAAGACAAGGTGTCTGTAGGGATGCAGAACACAAATCTATGTGAAATCTGTCTGCACTAGTTCTGTGACTCCAGAGTAAAGGTTGTTGAACAGTGTATTTTTGCTCAGTTCTCATTACTATGCAACACAGGACTTCAGGATGTATTCATTCGTATGCTGTAGGAGTGATTAGTGTAGATTCAAATCTGTATAATTTAGTCTCTCTTCTCCTAAAATTCTTTGTTATTATTCTAATGTTATGATGTTTACAACAATTCCACAATGCTTTATAAAATAAAATAAAATAAAATAAAATAAAATAAAATAAAATAAAATAAAATAAAATAAAACAAAATAAAACAAAACAAAATAAAACAAAATAAAATACACAAACATAGGAATAAATATCTGTTTTCAGTTTCCTGTGTGATTATCCTTATTTCTCTACATACCTTTTCAGGAAAAGTTCTTCAGGAATGGTGATAACAGGCAGGTTAATTTTCTGAATGCTCAGTTCCTGCAGTCCACTTAGTTTGGCGTGTAGAGTCTGGGCATAGGGGACATCTTTTGAAGCCTTTTGCAGCCAGGTGTTTGTTGCCTGCAATGAGGAGAAAAGTTTTCCAAAGTAAAACAAAGTTTTAGGACTTTCAAACCCTTTGAAGTTATGTAAGTTATCTGAAAGCCAGCATAACTATTAGTATAGCACTAGGCATCTGATAAAATGGTTGGCTTGATCAAAGTTGAAAATATAAATCTTACTCAATCTGATGAGTGCTTTTACAAGTAGTACCCATTTTGTCTTCCTTGGGGGAGGCAAAAATTAATTAGGACTATGCGGTCATGTTGTAATTAATATCTACTGTAGGTTGAAACATACCACAATAAATTGTGATACGATATGTCGCATTGTCATATCCGTATGGGCAACCTTCTGATCCAGCAGTTCATTGGCATACTTCTCTAAAGTCTTTGGGTAGTCTGAAAAGTCCACTGGGAAGACAGAAGACATTCTTTTCACAGCAGCACTGGCACCTGAATTCCACTCTAGCTCAACTTTTTCAGAATCTGAAAATGATGATTTTAAAACAAAAGCGTAAAATTAGTATATTTTTGTTCTATTTAGGGGTATAGTGTAAACTAAGGTAAAAAGTTGTTTAAAAGTATAGGTTGTACACATGGCTTATGTTTTTGCTCCTACCATAACTGAAAAGAACTCTTTCTGAAATTGTGTTTCCATGAGTTGTTGCAGATGAGCTCATCTGAAGATATCCTTTGCTGGGTGAATAATTAACCAATGCTTCAGATCTAAGTTCAGTTTGCAGGCGAGGAATAGAAATGGTGCCTCCTAACATCGCTTCTTCCATTCCAGCATATCTGTGAAAGCAAAATGTAAATACAAATATAAAACATTTCATTCTACGTTTTTACTGTTTCAGGAGAAATTTCAGTATTTAAATCTAAAGTAAAAGCATAATAGATGTTACAAAAAACAGAATGAATAAGACTTGTAAACTTATTTATGAGTCGATTAATGTTTTCAGCTCCTGTCAGTTACTTTGTGAAATTTAAATTAAATTGTTATAATGCAGCTGTTTGGATGTACACAAGAATAATTCCGTATTATATTTCATATAAATCCGTAATACTGAAATGGATGAAAATATCTACCTGTCTGTTAATGATCTACCTGAACCAAATTCTGAACTCAAGCTGAGTTCTCTATTAAGGATACTGAGTATGACCATGAATCAAGTAGAAGTAAAACACTTGACAAAATATATTATGCCACTGGGCTTCATTTTCCTTTACTCACATTTATTTTATCTCTGTAACTTTGTTGACTTGAGCAAACTTCTAATATTATGTTAGTGCAAATGAAAGGGAATTGAGGTCCCTGACATCTGTCCAAAGCTCCTACTGATATCAGAGGCAATTCTGCATGAACAGCAAAGACAAAGACTCCCTGGGGCACCATCAGGATCACAGAATTCCATGGAAGACTGAGGTTTATTAAAGAATGTGATCAGCTCATTTCACCATGGGCTTGTGAGGCAGACAATTTTAGAAACCCTGGCAGGCTGAACATTTTTGTTAGGTCCCCTGTAGATGTTCCCGGAAATATTCTCATCATGAAGCGTGGGAATTTTTACAGGAAGCTCTCAGTTATTTTTGGTTTTGTTGCTTATTGAGTGCTGTTAGATTCCTTCATGGGGAGATGTAATAACTTTTTTTTTTTTTTTTTTTTTTTTTTTTTAATGGCTGAATATATCTCGTAAACGATAATACCTCTCTGAACAAACCTTGCCTTGTTTATATCCTTCGACTATCACACCTGCAATAACACTAGTACAATGTCATTCTTGTAATCATGTTTGCAAACATGGCAGAACTACATCAAGAATCTTCCAACAGAAATTATACACGTGGCAAGAAGGATCAGTTAGTGTATTAGGTATAGTTATTTTATGTATATGTGATGCGTAACAAATAAAATAACATTTCAAGGGTTTTTCAAGCGGGTTTGAAGAATGAGTTTATATGTCTCTATACATGAATGTGCAATTTCTCCAAAAATGAGAGATTGTTTTCCAGAATTTTCAACCTTCAATATAAACTTCAGCTATCTTATCCAAAGGTATCTGAAAAACTCTAAGTGGTTTTCTGAGTTACCTTATTTGGCCAGTAAGAGTAACTTCAGAAATCTTCTTGTTATTAAAGTCCAAGACAAAGGTATATGCTTTCTTCCCCGAAGTGGATTCATCACTAATTCTGAAGTTTGTACCAAAGTCAATATCAACCTCTGGAATGTGGACATCACTGGTCAAAATCTTCCTGTCTCTATTGTACTTGAAGGTCAGTGTGGCTTCATGCTGTTTTACACCTGGAAAATATGTACTCTGGTTATTCACAACTATGGAGTCTTGTGGATTTTTCTAAAAAGGAATCAAAAACCAATCAACTGGAAATTATATCATCCTGAGGATGTAAGGCAACCTTTGATGAATCTCAGTTAGAAACTGGGTCATCTTTTTCTCCTCATTTTCTAAATCCATCGTGGACTAATCCTGTCACAACTTTGTTACTTAAGGTTGCTGTCTTCCTTTAAAAACTTGATTTTTATGCAGTTTTTCTTAATTTGAAAGCATTACTTTCATATTTCATCAGAAATTTTCAGGTATTTTTTTCTTACTTATATAGAACCCATTAATTTCTCCTTTTCCTTTCTTTCATTCACCAACATCACATTTTCATTTAAAATACATGAAAGCACTTTTTGGCATGTAAAATCTGCCTCTCATCATGAAGATCTTTCATTGGGATTGAAAACATGAAATGAAATGAAATGAAATGAAATGAAATGAAATGAAATGAAATGAAATGAAATGAAAGTGAAAGTGTTGGCCTATTTGGGAGTGAAAACAGTGTTATATTTTATACTGTAAATACCTCTATTGCAATTTATTCATAAAAGTCTTTTTCCAGTTCAATGACATATAGCTCAAAACTGAGCTAAACCATACTGATTTTTCAGACTCTTACCTTCTGCTTGGAGAGCAAATTTCAAAGTGTCTATCAGTCCATTTCCCTCTCTCTGTAGGTCATAGTTTGCACTTGCAGAGTATTCCTTCACTTCTCCCGTGGACACTATTTCAACTTCATATCTAAAGAAGGAGTAAACAGATGTCTTGTATATAACTAATTTTGCCATGACCACAAACAGGAGAAAACATACAATTCTCAATAGTTCTCTTTCTGAGCAGCTCATGTCTGTGATTTGATTATTTTTAAAGCTAAGATTTATATGAAAGTGTACTGTAGATACTAAGCCCTGAGAAGGGAGATTATTTAACACAAAATAGACATAGTCGAATTTTTTTTACCTGGTTTCTCCAGTCAAGGGATAATATGGAGCTGCATCTGTGGCACTGGCATTGGAGTACAATAATTTGGTGCAGAAATTTAGACCAGCAATGAGAGGCTTGCATGAAGTCCAGAACTCTCTGTTCTCAATCAGAGGTGGAATCTCTTCAGTTTTGGTTGGAGACACCAAATGTAATGTGTTGCTAGAACAGGAAAAGGAAAGTGTGCCATTTATTCCCAGGACAGGTGTTCAGAAATTATACATATTATATCTGATTGGTAAGGTTACAAAGTTACTTTCTGAATAAAAATAACTTACTGAGAAAGGGGCTTAGTGAAATAACAGGCATTCTATTGCAATAATTTAATGTGAGAGAAGAAAAAAATAAAAAAACAAAAGGGAAGGCAAAAACACAGCTTTGAAAGTTCTCATTGAGTTCCCATTACCTGATACTGAGGAGTTTCGTTGGGGTCTTTGGAGCAGGAATGCTGAATTTCAGCTGTCCAGCTTTCACACTAACATGTGCTTCAATTCCAGACTCATGGAATATATTGGAATTCACCTCCACACCACTTCTAGCAAATTCAGGCATGTTTATTCCCAGGTGTGTTACAAACTCAACTGCTACCGAAGGTTTAGCAATGAGTTCTGCTTGCATCTATTTAATAAAACCAAAAAGATGTATTTATTTTTACAATACATATCCTATGCCTTTTACAAACATAATATCCTCATTACTGATAAACTAGAGGTAGGTTTTGTATAATTGATTTTGCTATTCAAAATAATTGATTCCCAAGTCACATCAGCTGAGGGAGCACAGAAGTGGTAACAGTCGTGTAGCAAATACAGCAAGATATCACCAAGAAACCTTATCTACTTTACTGTATAAGTACTCATGCTACAGAAGGAAAGTATGTTAAGCTACTTGCATGTATTTTTAAATAATGGCTCTTAAAACAAGAGCCTGTTTACCATTGTAGAAAAAAATATAGCAATTTTCAAATGCAATGAGTAAGGTATTTGGAAAAAAAAAAAAAAAAAAAAAAAAGGATCCAAGATTAGAAATTCTCTAAACAGAAGATAGCTAATTTTCAAGCTTTTGTTTAGCTATTACAGAAAGAAGGGACAGAATGCAAAATTCTTTAAAAATGCTCCACAAGATACTAAAAAGCAGCCAATAATAACTTTGATGGCATTTTTTAAAATGTGTTACTTAAATATGTTAAAAAAATAAAAGTTTATGTGAACTGCAAATATTCAGGACTTTATATAAAATACTGACTAAACCAGAGTAAAATAGTTTGAGTTCTGGAAAAAGAATATAAATATTTCATTATTTTTTTTTTCACTTTAACTGGAGAATTAATTTTGTTGCATCCTCTTTAACTTTTAAAATATTAAAATATGTTTAATTTTGTATAAAAAATGTTTCCTTTAGCTCATTTTTTCAATATTTAATTGGAAAGCAAATTTTTCACTTTGATTTGGTTACATCAAAAATTCTTATTAACTGGTCTGAACAACTAATTCACATGCTGTAGCTTTTGCTCTAGTCTCATTTTGAAAGCATACAAAGAGAACTACACAGAGATTAAAAGGATTACTGTAAAAGGGTTATTAAAATACATTTAATTCATACATTTCGTTATATCTCATTTAATTTATCATATGTGTTCTCACTTCAACGTAAATATCCACATATTAACTGGTGACTTCTAATAAGTTAGTTTTGTTTTAGTTTTTGTTTTTTACTTTAAAAATATTTTGTAGTCTTTAACATTCTTTTGGTGTTACAATCTAATCCCTAAATAGATTGCAGATTAGTAGGAGAAGACAGAACAAAGAGAGCTGTTGAGATTTACACTTTTTTGATGAAGCTTCACAGCTACTTTGGCACCAGGTGTCGCTATTCCGGACAAGGCAAACTTCAGTTGCAAGCCTGCACCAGTTGGGAGCTCAAACTCGTTGTCCATGAACATGTAGTGGACAAATAAGTCTCTGTCAACACCTTTTGAGATGGCCTGTGCAATCTGTGAATCAAACAAGGAAATTAACAGACCTATGCTGGATTCTAGATTTTATCTCCTCTCTTGACATACACATATGAAAGTGAGTTGGTTTAGATGACATGTAACATTCTGGCTTCTCCAAAATCAATGGCAAAACACTTTTTGGATTAATTGAAAGTAACATTTTACTAAATATTCCTAAACTGTACTACTTCCCCTTTTCTTTTTAAGATGATAGACTATTGCTTAAAATTAATGTACATTTTTCATAATAAAAAAAAAAAAAAGTAATATAACATACTGGCAAGCACTGAGATTTTGGGCATTGTTCCAGTAGATATCTCAATCATACAATAAGATCTGAACCCTCCTTTTTTTCTGCTTTTCCATTCACCCATCTTCTAGGACTCCACTTGGTTATTAAGGGGTCTTTATAGGTTCCTCAGAGTCCTTCAGACTACATTTTGGTATTTCATTTTAAATAATTTTATTTTTATGTGACCAGCACTGGCATCAAACGTCCATTCTTTATATAGAATGGATATATATCAACACAATCTAAGCTTTAAAAAATGGTAAAAAACAAAACAAAAACAAACAAACAAACAAAAAAAAAAACCAAACAAACCAAACCAAACCAAAAAACAAACAAACAAACAAACAAACAAAAAAAAAAACAACCACCATGAATAACACATATTAGTACACCAGAAACATACCATTTCGGGAATACTCTGGAGAGTTTTAATGCTCTTTAAAAGCATGCTTCCCAGCAATTTGAAATCATTGAGTTTCAAGTACCCAAGTTCTTCTCCCAGGATTCTCAGATATGCTCTTCCTTCAGGAGCTTCCTTGTTGCTTAATTCTTTTAACAGTTTTTCAAGGTTAAGCATTATTCCTTTCATGACCTCCTGAAAATTCAGTCAGAAAGTAGTAAAATAGATTTGTGAGAAATCTGTAAGATCACGCATTTAGAACAATTACTCAGTTAATGTCAGGTAATATGCACATGCAGATCTTGCCATTTGGTCTGCTTCCAGACAAAGGCCCTCCCACATGCAATTAAGAAAGAGCATTGCTAAATAGCATTAAAGATTTCCATTCTAGCATACCAGAAAAGGAGAAAGTTCATATACAATAAGCATGTAAATGCTGTAATTACTAAGTAAATATAGGAATGCTGTACTGCACAGATAATGTTTTCAAGCTGTACCTGATCCTGCTTGCCATCCTGGGAGTAACCAAAGTAGTTAAAGAGAGCTCTGGAAACCTGCTCTGGCACTCTGCCATCAACCCAGTACAGGGCCTTGCTTGCAGTGTCTGGGAAAAATCCTTTCTCTCCAAACAAAGCTTCCAGTGTTGGTTCAAAACCTTTTCCATCCAAGCCAAGCTGAAATGAACAGAACAATGCCATAACTGAGAGAGCTTCCCCACTTCTTTGGAACTTTACAACAAACAGACTTTCTACGGAACAAAAAAATGCATTTAAAGTGTGTCCTACAAGTCTGATGCTTAAGGGAAGATATGTCACAGAAGAGAATACTAGGTCTTATGATTCATTTTCTTTCTTTGTTGAGGTCCAACATAAAACCTACACATAGGCTGTACCTCACTTAGAATCTACTGTGAGTACTTCAGTGTGCCAGTAATGACTCATTAGCATGAAGTCAATTTGTTACAGATGGGTTCATTTTACCCTAGCTGAGGCCTTCAATAACTCCAACAGGGTCGTCCATCCAGTCAGTGGCAAGTGACATCACATAATGGATGGCTTGCTCTAAAGCCCATTGAGATCAAATGAAAGTCTCCTTGTAAGTATAGTGATCTTTAGATTTCTCCCAAAGCTTGTAAAAACAATACATTATTCACTGAAAGTTGTTATAAGCAAACAGAAGTGAGAAAGAAAACAGCTGAATACTAGCAAAAGCTTTTGATAATTGTTGTACCTCAAAGATATCGCTTGGGCCAAATCCATATATATCCAGGGTGGTTTTTAGCATAGTCTCTTTAGGAACATAGCTGTTTGGATCAAATATCACATTTCCTTCTACTTTGGCAGAGATGGGATCAACTCCAGGTACTGAAACTTTTTTGGAAACCTGATAATTTTGTGAGAATTTTCTGAAATCTTTGGCTGTTGGAACCTCGTTTCCTTTCAGAGCTTCTTCAAGCCGGCTTTTAAGACTAGGAAAGAGGATAGCAATGCAAATATGATTAGTATGAATTCCAGAAATGCATTTAGGTATGAGATTTCTTGTGTCCCTTGTAGACATTCATACAACTAAGGTAAATGGCTAGCTCTCTGCACATACTACTAATAAAAATAAGACTAAGGGCAAGAGTACAAGTTGGCAATGCTCTAACAAAACCATAGATTTACCCAGCTGATGTTCTTCTTTAAACAAACAAAACCAAAACAAACAAACAAATAAAAATGAAAAAACTGCATTTCTAACATCATCCTGGTGGCCAGGATGCAACCACTGCAATTATGGAAAAACTTTGTTCTTCTTAGAAGAGCAGTATATAACAAAATTTTACTTACTCTTCAATGCCTACTTCTTCAGAGTCAAGGATGTTGGCAATGTGTGAGGCTATAAAGCTTTTCACTTGCTCATTCTTCTCCTTTGTGAGGACTCTCAAAATCTTTGTAAGATCACTTGGGGAAGGATTTTTCATCAGTATGAGATAGGCTGCTAGACGTTTGTCTGCAAGTGCATCCCCTTGGAACACTTTCAAAAGTGCTGACCGGTCCTATGTAAACAGAGAAGGATATATTTTGCACTGATGTAGTAGACATCAGTGTCTAGCTAGTATACAATAGCGTCAAACTCCTTTGGGAATATATAGGCTGATAGAATTTCTAGAATACATTTTTTTCAGGACTGTGTAAATACAGAATACCTTGTTTCTAAAAGTGATTTCATTGTTATTAGTCTGATAAAGCTTCTTTTTGTGGATTTTTTAAATAGAAATTACTGTTTTGATTCAAACAGATTTTCTTATCCTGTATCTGGCAGGTTAATTTTTTTTTTTTTTAATTATTATTTTTTTGATTTAGAGTAATGATTTTTTGTTGTTGGGAATCTGAAATGTTCTGGTCTGTGGAAAAAAAAAAACTTCAAATTTGGGAAAAAATTTGGGAAATCATTCAGTTTAGAAAATAAGGTCATCAAGATACTCTGCTGCAGGAAAAATAAAAACGTAATTTGAAAATAATGAATAACAATAATAAAAGACAAATGTTTTAAATGATACTAAATCTGAGGATGTAAGCTCCAGGTGCCTCCAGGTCCCAGACTCCTTAAATCTTGTCTGGAAACAAGATCTCATCTTTTAGAGCAGGAACTTGTTGATAAAACCGCTTTTCACTATACTAAGCTGAAGTGCACTGTATAATGTCACCCGTTCTGTGGGAGGTGCTTTCATATCACTGTGATATAAACATAAATCTCACTAGTACTGCAAATAACAATGACAACAAAGTGACAGTATAGAATAGAAACATGATTTTTCTTAGTTAAATCTATTTAAATCTGTATTAATTCCTTAGTTAAACCTAGCTTCAAATAAGAACTCCATTTAAACCACTCCGACAGGAACAGATCCAAACTTGCCATTTGAATTGAAACTGTCTATATAAAGCAGCTTCATCTCAAAGGAACAACACCCACTAACTCTGAAGTCTGCAGAACTTCTCAGATACATGAACAAAAACTAAACTAACTAAAGGAGTTCCAAAAAAGCTGCAGACAGCTAAAAGGGAGATAGCAAAAATATGAATTAATAGGAATGTCCTAGTTTATTCAATTATTTATGTGAACAGTCAGGGTGAACTGAAAGCAGTTTATGCTGGTTCTTGCGACCCAGTTTACCTCTTCAGTAATAGTCATTTTCCTGAATGCCTGGATGGCTGCTTTCTGAACTGAAAGTGATGCAGCTTCATTTCTAATACATGTCTTAAGAGAAGATTTCAGGTTGGGTTTAGCTTTCTCCATTACTGCACCCATGTTTCCAATAGCCTGTCAGGGATAAAAACATAGAAAGACAATGAACTTTTTTTCTCCACCAACAGAAGTAAAATAATATACATGCTACAATAAGGAAAAAATAAAAATACCCGAAGTGTGAGGTATGTGAGTTCAGCATCCCCAGAACAATCAGTGCCAAGCAGTGACATCATGAAGTCTGCAACATTCATTATTTCCTCTGTCACAATCATCTTCTCATTATAGAACCTAAAGCAATAAAGATATTATAAACAAAAGGAGAAAATAGGAAATGCCTATTTATTTTTATTCCAGTAGAACAAATTCCCGAGACTAACAAAAAAAAAAAAAAAAAAAATAAACTCAAAGAGGACTACTCTTAAGGTTTACTCTAAGCATGGTAATATTTTCTTGAGGTTATTTTGTAAAATCACATGCTACCGTTACTTACTTAGTAACAGAATGACTCAAGCCATAAAAGGAAGCTCTACTTGGCTGATACTGGGCCATGTTAAGAATTTCCTGTATTCTTTCTGGAGTTGGAGAAGGCAATAATGCCAGTGTGTATGTAACCAAGTCTACCACAAGTGGATTCACATTTCCAGTTCTCAGTATTTGAAGAATGGCGCTATAGCACTCTGGAGTCCCACACTGAATCAGGGCCTGAACTGTGAAGGAACTGAAAAGAAAAGGGATGGCCTTGGTTAATTAATTCTTTGTTTGCTGTTATCCCTGCATGCTTTATGTCTGAAAGAAACATTTGACAAGGTTATTAAGGTGTGTTAATATAAATCATGTATGCTAATGTGTGATGTGTGACTGGAAGCAAGTCATGCAATTGCTTATCAGAAACAAGTTTCTTAGTTTTACAAACTACAATATAATGACTAGATATGAACAAGAATAAAGTACTAACAATACTATAATTACACAGACATATATATATATATATATATATATATATATATTTTTTTTTTTCCCACCACAACCTCATACTTTCCCATACATTTACGTATTAAAATATGTTGAACTAGGCTGAGGCTTTAGTCCCTCTACAGACTGAAGACATGAAGTATGTGTAAGTCCAGCCAGGACAGGAATAGTCTGGGTGGGGAGTGGAGGATAGACCAAAGATTTCTGCCCTCATGTCTCAAATTATTTCACTTTCAAAATTGTGTTCTTGGAAATTGGTATTACATTGTCCTTGAGAAAAAATAGATAAAAGATATTTGGCTGTAATAACATATTCACTGAACTGCATCAGGTGTACACACTTGGGATGGCAGTTGGGAGAAAAACTCTGTAATGTGCTTCAACTCTAATTTATAGTTCAGCTTTTCCAGTAAGATTTGAAGATTTGAGCATAAAATGATCAAGCAATATTAGTACTTCACAGAAACCTAGAACTTTCAGACCTATTTAAATTCTTATATTGTTTTCATATATTTAATGTTCAAGTTGTCATTACCATCCAAGAATTTCTGATGGAAAAATATTAAATTCAAAGTTCTTACTTACTCTCATTTCTCTCTCTACATAATTAGTATGATACTTATCTTTATGAAAGACAATCCTTACCTCCATTAAACTACAATTTGAAGGAGTGTGAAGCAAATCAACTTTGGAATTATTTTGCTATGTAGTTTATACTTGCTGTATTTATATAATGAACTGTTGGAACATACCTTGAAGTTTCCATCATCTTTGGTACAAGAGAGCCAATAGTGGTGTTGTGTAAATTTCTAAGTCCAGAAACAAATTTGTAAAAGAGTCTTGCTCTCTGCTGGTTTTGCTGGGAGGCTGCAAGTTTCTGCAGTTCCTGAAGAATTTTTAAAACAGCATCACCCTGACGGGAAAATTTGGCATCTGCAACTTCCAGGGCAAGTCCTTTCTCTTCCAGTTCATCTATCAATGAAAAAAATGGCATTCTTTATATCTTTATCAAGGACCTGTGTTCATTTTTGCATTTTGCTATACACAGTATAATTAATATCAACACTGTAGATGGTTTTATACCACAATTGATGGAATTTAAAAGATGAATAGTTTCTAAAAATAATCGAATGGACTTTAAATACAATTCTCTCCAAAGTAGAATCATGATATTTATTTGCATAAAATTTCTTAAAATTTCACAAAAACATTTCCTTGACACCTTTTGCATTAGCAGAGTTTGCTTTTCTAACTTTTAATGAACATATCTTAGGAGAAATATGCTCTGACTAGGAATAACAATTACATTTTAAAGAAGGATTTTTCAGAACCTAATTAGAGAAATAATGAACTGTTTAGATTTGGTAGCTGAAGTTAAAAGTTGCAAAAGGAATTATGGTTAACTAAGAAAGTATCATTGAGCTCATTTCTGAAAAGATTAAATTATTTTCCACACTATTTATAACTCTTTAACTATAAAGATTAATTTCAAAATTAAAGACAAAGATCACTTAGAATTTCAATGTTTTTTAATTTTTCAATTTTCCCCTACTTCTCCCCAAATCTTGTTTATGTCTAAGTCAATAAAGATTCATTAAAATTTGTTTTAATTTTTTTTTTGGTGCACTCAAATACATTTTTAATGAATTCACAGTTACAAAAAAAGTTCCCATATTTGACATTTATTGAGAATCGCAGTTGTACCTCCATCAAAATTTCTGTTATTGATCTTTGGAGTATCTTCAAGCTTCAGTGTCTGGTTGACCTCTGTCATCATGCCATAATGATTTCTAGCAAAAAAATAAATATTCAGAGCTTTAGTTGAGTCTAAATTTGAGGGATCTTGCTATGCTTTTTGCCTCCATGAGAACAAAATGCATATTTGGGGAAGAAGTCACGGCAGAATTTAATACATCATAATTCTAAATAAACATTAATTTTAGAAGTGTTATATTTAGTAGTGGGCAACCTACTTGTATGAGGAAGGCAGAAACAGGTGTTTTTCACTGCAGACAACATCTCTTATATGCCTTTTCTTTGCATCAATATTGTAATGACAGAATTGGGTACTACTCAAAAGGGTAGATAATGGGATGTTCTGTAAAATAAACAATATGGCAGTCATTTTACTGAATAATATAGGAACAAACATAGTTTTACAGGCTGCCACACTCCTGTAATGTTAACAGTTACAGTATATTGAAAATGATGGTGCATTACTGTAATCATTCTCACAGAAAAAGGAAATTGTGCTAGTAGTAATCTTTATTCTTAAGTCTCTTCACAGGCAAAAATCCCACAGATTTTTTTCCTCTGGCCTCACTGTGGTGTTTGGCTTAGTAGTTGCTTCATGATCGATCCCCTGTTGTTTATGATAAAGGACTCATTCATATGAACTAGTTTGTAATTTTTAAAGTAGTTCAGGCCCCTCATAACAGCTGATGTCCTTTGTAATTTTACTTGTATTATACGCGTTTTAAAGATTTCTACAACAAGCTGTAGAAGTGGAAGAAATCAATAAATGTATTTTTCAGAACAATATGAAGTCCTGTGTTTTTTCTTTCTTTTTAGGAAAAACTCAAAGGCACAGATGCCATGTTATCAGGAAGAAGTCTGTAAATATTCATGGAAGCAATTGCATTTGATCACTGTGGATTCCTAATACCCTGAACAGTATGTCAAAACTTTAACTTTAGGGCAGAGAGCCCTGTCCTGTATATCACAAATATATCAGGGTGTTGGTGGACTGTATGTTTTACGTGAAATGGAAATGTTGAAAATTTTGACCCGCTAAACAAACAATTTGTACATGATCTGATAGGTTATTGTATAGTACCAACTACAACAGTACCAACTCCTCTATAGAAGACAAACTATGAGATGGTCTCCTCTAAAAACTCATGGAACATGGAAGACGGTAATTATATTATTTTTGTCTGCATCTGTTCTTCTCTATTGACTGCCAGCAAAATCACAGTCTGTTCTTATGCAAGGGTACAGAAAACCTATTGAAGCTTTTATAAGATAAATACAAAGTTAGTAGGTGTTTACCATTTTAAGTGATGCAGTGAAGAATGTTATATTACAGATTTTATAGTGGTATACTTACTAGTCCCTTCACAACAGCAATAGGACTGACGTAATCTCTGATTGGGCTGAAGTTGTCACAGGCTTTCAGGTTCCTATTAATTGATATATCTTCTGCAACATTTCCTTTCCTGGATTTGAATTCAACCTCAGTGTCACACTTTCCATATACAGTATCCTGGAGAGAAGAAAGAAATTGGTACCTTTATTCATGTTGTCAGACATTTTCTGATCTAGCAGAAATGCACCCTCTCTCATCTGAATTTCCAGGTCTTCTGAAAATTATATTTAGGAGTAATTCTACTAGGTGAGATTTATTCCATTTGTTAAGGAAATAACGTGAATGCTTTTCAAAACACTTACCATAGAAATTGTTTTTACATTTTCCACTGTTTCTGTTGGCACAAGGAGAGCTGAGATGATCCCTCTCTTGAGATTCAGGACATTCAGAGGTTCATCCTTCTCTGGATACAGCTTGACTTTTGTTCCATCCTGAATGCTGAATTTTAGCTCATGTCTGTCCAAAAAATCCCCAACATTAGTATGAAAACATGTCAAAATCACATGGTGAAGAACATGCTATCAATAAAATGATGGCATCACATCTATTTTGGTTTATGATTATTTACTATTCATTGTTACTTTATTTTATTGTTATTTTACTTTAAAATAGACTTTAAAACACAAAGTCTATTACAAAGACTTACTATTAAAGTAGGTAATTCCCAGCAAAATTCTAACCAAGGACATTCTGATATCACCAGACTACGTCATCTAAGGACAAGTAAATATCAGGAGCAATGGCTGGAATTTGGAATTGCACAATTCAGAGAGGAGATAAGCAAATTTTTAGAATGAGGTAATTATTAACTACTGCAATAGGCTACAAAAGGATGGAGAAGATTCTCTACTAGTTGTGGTTTTTAAATAAAACCGTGATTATTTTCTGAAAAACATATTTCAACACTTCCTCAAGTTGTTTTAAAATCTATGGCTTGGGAAACAAGAAGAAGTGGATAGTGAGGCACTGAAACACGCATAAAGGGGCACGAATACAGCACACTACACAGCACTGAGGACTAGCTGGGTGAAGGAAATAATAGCAGTAAGCTACGAAAGCAGATAAGTAAGGAAAAGATAAGTCCCATGGGTCATTAAAGATCATGATAGGAAAACTGGACTTCAGTCTCAAATGCCTTTCTGTTGCACAGTCTTTGTACCATATCAGCCATGGAAAATGATCTCAAAATGGCTGCAGACAGCCATTTGAGAATTTACTTATAATAAGGAACCTTCCACTTGCAGTAAACTACTGGGATACTAACCAGCAGTTTCATGAC
This sequence comes from Netta rufina, assembly GCF_964035555.1. Taxonomy (NCBI): domain Eukaryota; kingdom Metazoa; phylum Chordata; class Aves; order Anseriformes; family Anatidae; genus Netta; species Netta rufina. The sequence goes on from NC_140125.1 coordinate 112,245,532, forward strand.
GTAAATGACACAAATCACAAAGACATTCTAAGTGAAAATTCTGGATAGAAAAAAACAAACAAACAAACAAAAAAAAACCACTTCCCTAGTCACAACTGAGAACTGTATCAAGTTAGCCCTAAATACAATAGAGTATTGCTGTGGAAATAGCGTATAAACCTGACATTTTATCATCAGCATGTTCTAAGCCTGGAAAAGCATAGTCGGGGCTGTAACATTACCAGCTTTTCAGTGTTAAGGCTACAGGTATTGATGTATTGATATCAATGTATTGTACTGATAATTGATATTGCTTACTTGGACATGGCATTTGCAAAGTCTTCAGAGTTCTTTGACTTTTTCAGCATGGATCTTCCCTCAGCATCAACACCAAATGTCTCCCTTAGGGAGCAATGCATTGTCCTCAGGATGAAGTGGCACAGCTGTGGTACCTCCAGTTCAACCTGAAAACACAAACAGGATGTGTTTATCTGTTTTTTCATTACCATGTTTCTAGATCATCCAGATCCAGTTTTGAGAACATAGTCTTCCTTGGCTTGGTAAATCATCAGAATCATGCTGATAGCAGCTCTTGGGAAAGATTCCAAACTGCTCTAAACAGCTTAAGGTAGCTTCAGGTAGAAGACTTGAAAGCAAGTATTGGCTTGGCTAATGCCATGGAGTATACACACTAAGCAAGAAACCTAGGTTCTGAAAATGTGTAGTACTAGAAAAATTGTATGAAAACTTGAGTCATTATAATGATTGATGTTTAGACTGTCAAATTGTGTGAGCTAAATAAAGAATACTTTCCCCAACTACTCAAATTCTGAAAATAATAAATAATAATAATAATAATAATAATAATAATAATAATAATAATAATAAACACATTTAAAAAGGAATAGTTTTGGGAAGCTGGTGCAGGATTAGGATGGACATTAGTTTAATGCCCTGTGGAGCCTTTTACCCCTACTGCACTGATCCTGTCCTGAAAATTACCACCAACAGGTGACCAAGTGGACTTCATGGCATCAGTGAGCTGTCTTAGTTTAACCTCTAGAATTGTTTGATACACATTCAGCCTGGTAGTGAAGCAAAGTTCAACTATCAGGTCTTCTTCCTCTCTCACCTAAAAGTACAGCCAGATCAAGACAGAACACTAGCATAATGGTATGAAGGTATGAGGTGCCTTCTGTCTAGGATAGGGAGGGTTAGTCTTCAGGGTTCTCAACATGTACTTTCAAAAGAATAATCCTGTTTGGAAAAACACTGAAGGATGTTTCTCAGATGTCAGCTCTGATTTTACTCAGTATACAGGCCAATGAGTTGTGTTTACTCTCTTTTCCTTACCTTGCAGGTGATCTTTGAACCACTTCGAGAATCTGCTGTTCCTGTGATTCCATTTGATGTTTCTGCTTCATATAAGTAAACATATTTCCTGAGGTGTTTAAATCTGGTTGCATCTTCTGCAATTAGGAAAACAAGAGAGCTTTTATCACTTAGTAGGGTTATGAATAGTGAGATCCTTACAATACATACTTAATGTCATTTAACTAAAATGAATGCCCCTCATAAAGGAAGCATGAGAAGTGCCCCACTACTCTCTTTTATACTTGCTATAGGGGAGTTTTTAGACAGAGAAGTAATGCCTTCATGTCAGCTGGATGTTTTCTAAAGTAGCTATAGCTCAGACAAAATTTTTTGGAGGAAGCATAAGTTTTTGGGTCCAATGCTGTATAGAATGAGAACTGACAATATTACCCCATGTGGCCTCAAAATCACACCTAATTGAGTTAATGACATAACCAGCAGAAAAGTTAAGATGTGGAACTGTTTTAAGAATGACCCCATTACTTTAAAAATAAACTAACCAAATGACAGTTTTTAAATTCTTAATAAAATTAATAATATCACCTAAGACTTTTGCCTTATAATTCAAAGAAGATGCAAGAAACTCTTTACCTAAATCAAATTGGAAAGACTGAAAGCAAATAAACACAGAAAGGAATAGAATGTCAAAACTATCTCTCTCCATTACCATTTTACCATTTCATCAGAATCTACAGAATACCTTCCTGAAATGTGATATACTGTAATGAATTAAATTAATAGACCAATGATTTTCAGTAGAGTAGACTTTTTAATGGTGTTAACTTTTTGCTATATAAAATTTGCTATATAAAGACCATCTACTGCAAGGCAAAACCACTCAGTTTTTGAGTGAAGATGAGGCAGGAGGAAGGATTAGTGGAGGTGTTTCTCTTTTATATCAAAGGAAGCCATAAAACATAATGGGCTTCCTCAAAGGGATGAATTTCAACAGTATTTAATGTGTTCCTGTTGTTTTCAGAGGCAATTTGTCTGTAATTTTAAATCCTACAAGCAGGAATGAATGTCATAACAGAGACATAAAGAAAGAATATTTTGGCTCAGCGTCAAATACGGGGCTATAAGATATTATTTTTGTGTCTGGTATGTGTAATGTAGGCCAAATAATATCCTCAGGTACAATTCACTCCCATTATATTTACAGACATCATTTTAAACTAAACATGTGATCGGATATTTTCAGTGACTGTGTTAAAGCAGTTTAGCTGTATCTGAACCTGAAATAACTGTTCCCTCTGTTCAGACTGAGCAGCTCACTGCAACTGTGACATTATAGTGATGCTGAGTGAAACTCAATTTCCTAAATACCTCCTATGTGGTTATTTGTGACTGTCTGAACATATCTGATCTACTTTTGCAGAAGAAAAAGGTACAGTCATCTTGCTATAAACCCAAATGCCCACCATCAAATCTGCATGATTTTGCTTGCCTACACCTGCCATCAATGTACTCTTCCTCTTTTATAAAATATTTGTCATATCACAGGTCAAATGAAATGGTGTCTCGTTATATACACCACAAAATTGCATTTTTAGGGAGGAGAATGGAACATTACTACGGATATTGTATTTCCTCATAGGATTATAATTTTTATTATCTTCAACTATTTTAATAGTGTTTTAACTGAGATTAATTTCATGAAATTGCCCAGCAGAATTAATATAATTAATACTTGTTACCATATAGTAATGAGTGTTACTGATAAACATTTGACAAATGATTTAAGTCATCTAATTAACCTTAAATTTAACTGCAGAATAAATAAATAAATAAATAAATAAATAAATAAAAAGCTATCCCCATTACTTTTTACTATCCTGGACTTTATCACTGCTTAACTGTACATTCTCAGAAATATTTGCAATACCAATATCTCCTAGGCTAAAGCCAAAAGGTTAGTTATTGCTTCATTTTCTGCTTTTGCACAGGAATAGATGGAAAAGGAATATGGAAATGATAAGATTAGAAATGCAAATACCAATGAATTTATTATATCAAAAGTACACAAGAAATTGGCAGTGAAGCCCAGAAAAAAATTTGAATTTCTTTCAGACAGCTGAAATAGCCTCAGTTGTCTGGTGGTGGTGCTAAAGTATCCAACATGTGAAAAAAAAATCCTGAAGATCAAAAGGGACAACGACCAAAAAAACTTATTTGGTACTTTGACCCTATGGTGGAACATTATGTGTCTAACCAAGCAGTCAGGGCCAGTCAGAGTTCATTGTGGAGATAGGGCATAAAGTCAGCATTTCCTGAGTCTTGACTTGTTTTAAGGAATTGCTGTCCTTGCTGACGGAGTTGATGATTTATTCTGCAGTTATCTAGTTAGATATCCAAGTGCAATTCTGTGGGTTTAGCAGCCACTGTGAAGAGTACATCAGAAGTGAGATTCAGCTCGTGGTAAAGTGTAATGTGCATAACCTCAGTACTAAAGCTTCACATCTGATAAACAGGGATTTCCAGATTAAGGAATTTACACCTGAGAATTAAGAAATCAACAAAACAATGAAAGAAAAGCTTCTTAAATGGAGCTTTTTAAAAAGTTTAGAAACACTATCTCATCTCCTCTGATTTTACTAAAACTTTTGATATTCTTAAGGCTAAGCCTTATGGATAATTAAATACTTAAAATAAATGACAGTTAAGACTTCAGAATATTGGCATCACTTTTGTTACACTTATTTCTGAGGCAGAAATGTGTGGAATAGGAAAAAGCTTTGAATATTGTATTTAGTTAATATAACAACATGAGACAACAAAAGTTGATGCAAAAAATCAGTTACTTGAACATCCAGGGTTTCCATTTTCAGGTGTTTCTTCTTCTGTGAAGAATAAAAACAAGAATTAAAAGTAGCACAGGCCGTTTATAGTCATAAAGCAAGGACTATGTACATATAAAAGGAAATACTACATTTTCACTGTAAAGGCTGTCTAATTAATACCAACTTTTGATGTAGTTTTCACTGAATTAAATTACTTTGATTTACACTGAGAAGGATCAGCTTCTAGGCTGACAAGTATTTTTAATGGTTCTATATTACATGAAAAATTTTAAACAATAGGCACAAAATTCAGAGATAGACAGATGAAATACACCATGTAACATAGTTTGCTTGCTTTAAAAGTTTTGTCTATTTGGAACACAGAAATACTGCATAATGAATGAATGGCTGTATTTTGCTTTTTGTACATTTGAAAAATTACAACTTTGATAAATAATACTACAATTCTCTGCTATCTTTTTTTTTTTTTTTTTTTTTTTTTTTTGTAGACAATGTAGGGCAATAAATAAGATTGAATTATATTGATCAAGACAAATATACTTGTTGATTATACTTGTTTAAACAATTAATATGCTTTCTCTGGCAACCGGTGTGAATATTCAGAGTTCACACTTTGGAGGAAAAGACCGCGAATTGAAAGCTTATTCAATTTAAGAATTGTTTGCTCCATTATGCCTTAGACACATCCCATATGACTATTGTAAATATAATAAAACATATCCTAGTAAGTTTGCTGCACTCATGTGGTGCTATGTCATTCCATGGACATCACACATGAATGCCAACACTTTTCAGAATATTTCCTGCAGACTTTCCAGGCTTCCATGATGGGAATTCCAAGGCAAACCACTCTATGGCAATATAGTAGCATCAGTAATAACACTAATATTAAGCATTAGAAACAAGTGCATCGTTCAAAATTTTGTAACATCAGTCAGGAACAGAATCATAGTCCTGCAAAGGTGTATTGATGCTGAATTGGATCTGCATATAAACCCTGACTGTGGTTCAGAACTGCATAAGTGGCCCCAGACTCATTTCCCTCCTTGAGGTTCCTGCAGTCATAACACTACAAGGTCATATTTTGAAAAACCACTTCTTGGGAAGCAAAGAGATAGCTCACAACACACTGCACCATATTGATGCAGACTATCTTTTCTGATTTTAGAAAGAAACCTCTTCTGGTCTATTGCTTTTATTACTACTACTAATGGCTGTGTCTCCTTAACATAAAACTGTGTTTCAAACCTAAGTGCTACCTGCCAAATACATTTTGCTTTATTGCTCCCATTTTTTTTTTTCACATATCCCAAACATAGTTCAGCAAACCTGGGATAAGCCTGTACTGTAAGCTGCAGTATTTCCATGGATGTGAGCAAGGACCACATTACAGTAAAACAATCAGACCCAAATAAACTATGTGAATTCCTTGTAAGTTGTAAAATACATTGAATCTGATCAAAAGGCACCAGAAAACATTTGTGGTTTTTCCTGTTGGGACCCTCCTATGGTTGCCCAGTCCTCCAAAGGGAAGAGATGGCCTCTTTAATCACACTTACCCTAATTCTATAAACCACTGTCTTGCTGGTTTTTGCATTATTGTTGTTTTAACGAGTTCATAAATAAAGCAGCAAAAAGTGCTGCCATAAAAGGCAGTACTTACGTGTGAGAACACCACTGATGAGCAGCAGCAAGAGCAGCAAGAGCTGCACAGGGCCCATGGCGAGCCCCGAACCCTCTTGCTGCTCTCTCTTTTCCTCTGCTTTTCTTTCGCTCCCCTCTTCACCTCTTCCCTACTGCCTCAGAGGGAGAGTGAGCCTTCTGACTTGGACCTTCACTTATATAGTCTGTAGCAAGCAGCTGAGGCAAACGGTTTAGAAAGCTCGGAGCAAATTGCCAAAGGTCCAAAGGTGAGAGATCTAGATCCTCACTGCGCTCCAAACACTGTGCTGCTTTGGTTGCTGGGAGTCCCCAAAGGCAGAAGACTGAACATATACTAGATATATGTTACCCTTCCAGTTTTTTTTTTTTGTTTGTTTTTGTTTTTGTTTGTTTGTTTGTTTTGTTGTTTTGTTTTGTTTTGTTTTTTCTTTAACAGAGTTTTGAAAACAAAAGCCCACAGCTACATCATCTCCCAATGTGTTCAAATACGTTTCCCACATTTACATAGGAAGGCTTACAATGCATAAATTATAGCTAGAAGAAATGATCACTGCAGCATGCTTTCACCACAGATGTTGAAAGGCTTAAGAAATTTGAGAAATTTGTGCAACTTAGACATCTTCCCTTTACAGGCAGAAGAATGAAAGGTTAAGGATTTTTACTTTGTTCTGCTGAAATCTGTCATATGCCTTTCTAAAAAAAATAATAATAATATATATATATATATAATTTACCTGTAATGTTCTGGCAAATCAGATCATACTCATGTTGAAAGTGAGCTCTGTAGAATTCCTTTGTCTCCTTAATTTAAATTTCATTTCTTTTGTTAATTGTAGCAGAACTATGAAAATGAGACAACAAATACATCTGAATGAAGAAAAGTCTACAAATATAAACTAAATTAAAATACAAACAAATAAAAAGCTGTTTATGAATATGTACATTGGTAAGAAGACTGGTTTTATGCCATGAGAAATCCCAGTAGTTTGAATGCTCTCTCTACTCATATCTATTGAAACTAATATAGGTGAGGGGGTTGCAATTAGTTGATCTTTAAGGTACCTTCCAACCCAAACCATTCTATGATTCTAATTTCATTTAAAAAAAAAAATCTAAATATGGAAATAATTGAGAACATTTTGTTCAGTAAATTTAATTTTCATATATCTGATCAAAATGAAATGTTTTGACTTTCCCAAATCAAAATATTTCCTCCTAGCTTGTTGAATCAAAAAATTAAATTTTGGCTTAGCTAACTGGTAATTCCTTTTCCCTTGAAATGTTACCATGCATCATAGAAGTTATCTGTAAAGTCTCTTATTTCTTTGTATCTTTTCGCTCTTGGATTTCACGGTTAAGTTACCTTACCATTCCAGCATACACTACAACCACATATCTCCTAGCATCAGTTCAACCAAACAGTAAGCATGGGGCATACTTTTCAATAAAAGAGATATCTTATAATTAGGATTCTGTCTGATCATATTAGTTGGAACATGCCATTTCTGAGAGATTTCTTGCAGAAATTTATTTTTTTTGCTGAACTCATCAGTATTGGAAACATCATGAAAAAAAAAAAAAAAAAACAATTTCTCAGGCTTTTCCATTTCTGTTTCTGTCCTTGGTTCACACCAATCAGATACAATACAACAACCAACAGATTATTGTTTTTACTTCCAAAAAGCTACATAGCTTTTTGTTTACTTTTGTGTCCACAGCTGCCTCAGTATGTGTTGTAATACAAGTGATTCTGCTTTGTAACATGATTCTACCAAAGAGACTGTACAATAACATTGTATTTTCACTCCTAGCATGTGACACCCTTTCTACATTCAAATATCAAGAGATTTTCACTATTATTTAAAATCTATTTATTTGTTCACTTTAGCACTGCAGATGAACAGAGCTTTGGATTGGCCGGTGTTCAGAATTCAGAGATTTGTTAGCTACTTCCATATTTTGCCTGTGTCTCCTCACTGCCTTCAGGTGTTTCTCTGGGCCCAAGCAGAGGCAGGCTGATCGAATTAACATGACATTGCATGGACGCAGCTAGATTACAGAAGTCATGACTCAGCCCATAAGCATGATAAGCATGTAGGTAACTTGGGTGCACCATTCTGCTGGGACAGGTTTATATTGCTGTATTACCTAGTCAAGGGACAGCAGGTGTTTCTCATTGCTGGTACCACAAAATGTCACACGCTACTTTTATCTATTCCGTCACCAAGGAATCACCATTCAAAGATTCAATATACACACGGAGCCAGACAACATAAAGTTCTTGTTTAACCATTTCTGTGAAGTCGTGAGCATTGACCTCAGAACAGTTTATCTTCTAGACCAAATCATTTCAAATTGTATTATCTCATTTTACTTCGCATGTTTCTCAATTACTTTTGGCCAAGTCACACTCTCTCTGCTGAGTTTCTCTCTTGCAAATAAAACAAAGTCTTTGGAGATGGAGCCATCCTGAAGTCTGGTGATAGTATTGCAGCTCTCATGTCTTTGCATCTTTTGTATTCCATTTGACAAAGAGAGGCAGAGAGTATCAGTGTGGGTTTGAAAGGATGACAAAAAATTGAACTTTATTCCCCAGTGTTCTATACTGGGAGTAGCTCCAAACTTTGGTTTATGTTGTATATCTCTAAACTATACAGATTTGGTCCCGATCTAAAAAACAATTACCTCAGTTGTGTTCCTCCATCTGTCTTTGGATCAACCTGTCTGCAGTGAGTGCTGTGTTCACTGTTCTTTTCCCTGGAGGATTTTTTTTTCCTGTATTACAGAGAAAGGGAGTTTCAGCATTGGGGCTCACCATGGTAAACTCCAGGCATTGCTGAAGCACAATGTAATACCAGAGACCAGTAACTCTGTTAACCTTTCCCTTCAAAAAAATTAAATACTAGTTTTAAAAATGATTAAAAAATAACAAATTATATTTAGAAAGGAACTGTTTCTGCACCTTTTTTTTTTTTTTTTTTTTTTTTTTTTTTCCCTTACGAGAGCCTAGTAAAAGGAAAAATCCCTAAATGAGGTAAAAAAGTCATCAATGTCTGCCAATTAACCATTAATGAAATGAGGTTCTATGGTTCATTTAGGAAAATGTACAGCATTTATTAATGCTCATGAAATAAGAAAAAAATCAAATCAGTGTTAGCTGCAGCTGTCATAAATTTTATATACATTTAATGCACTTTATAACTTATTTATTTCTTCTTAATTATATCTTCATTCTTTCCTAAAAATCTAGCCATCAATTTGGGATGTTGTGTGGGTCCATATGTTGGGACTATCTAGAAATGCAAAACATACAACCTGCACAGATTCTTTACAATACACTACCATATATGGTAGTTCATATACATGAAGAATGACTGATAGACTGAATGTGTCACATGCACACGGACGGATCAGGTATTCACAAGGTCCACAACTTTATGCATTCATCAGACACCCTGTGTATAGACTGAATCAATGGCCTCATGAATTGTAGGAAGTATGACAATGCTTCTTACATGCTGAATTAATTTCATTCAGATATAATATGTGTATGGTTATAATGGATATGGAAGATCTCTGATGTGGAAGACTTCATAATAATAATGCAATGCTACATTCAAAACAGATCTTACTAGATCAAGATGCTCAGTGCCTTGTACAATAGAGTCCAAACACATGCTGAAGGCAGGGTCATTTGTTGTTCTGTCCTTAATGGACTTCAATCCATCTGTGGTATTAGCAGGCTAATTCTAATTCCTCCTCACCTATACATGAACAAAGTAAATGTTTGAGTCCATTCCTGTCCTTTAAAAAACTGGAACAGCTGCACTGACATTGGAACTACAGAACTTACTGTGCCGTGGTCAGAGAGGGGAGCAGCCTTCCTGATCAACCTGTGACTATTGTGCTACCAATATTTTAAATTTCTAGGGCCAGAAATAAGGCAAGTGAATAATGAAACAACTCTCGTGCAGTGGTTAGGACATATATCCTGTGAGATTGAGAAGTTCTAGCTTCAGTTATGTATGCACTGCACATGTGGATTAAATGAATGCATAATACGATGTGGTTTTACTGGGCAGGCAGCTCAGCACCATGCAGCCGTTTACTCTCTCCACACCCCCAGTGGGATGAGGGATAAAACTGGAAAAAAAAAAAAGATAAAACTTCTGGGTTGAGATAAAGGCAATTTAATAGGACAGAAAAGGGAAAATAATAATGATACAAAAATACACAAAACTAGTGATGCACAATGCGATTGCTTAGCACCCACTGACTGATGCCCATCCCACCCCCAGGTAGCGACAGCTCCCCTGGCGAACTCCCCCAGCTTTATTGCTGAGCAGGATATTGCTGAGCAGGGACTTGTAGCTCAGGACTAAGTATATTTATTGCCTACTTGCAAACTGTTTGAACTCTTGCACATAAGCTATGGCACATCATACACATCAGTATATCACTTATAATGAAAAAGGACTTGATGGTCACAGTTGCGTGTAGAATCTAGAAAAAATATCTAAGGAAACTCAGCACAATAATCTATTGCAAGCATATAACTGGGAGTGAGCAGGAGAAAGCATTTTTAGTAAGTCCTATTCCATAACACTGGCTGTGGAGGCCTGTACTTACGGTACATATAGCAAACCCTGATAGCCTCCACAGTACTAATACTCACTAATCCCTTTCTTTTCAGTGTAAGTGTAAGCATCTTTGTAACATTCCTCCTATTGTATATAGGGATGGTCATATGAGTACCAATAAAGAGAAAACAGAGCTAATACTCTAACTGAACCTCTTAATAAAGAATTTTGGCTTGGAATCTGTTTCTTAGCCATACTGTGTGTTATTTGTAAGGCCTTAGTCTTAAAGAGTTCTCCTGACATTCACAGTCTGGATTTGTTACTAGGAAGAACAATTTATCAAAATTTGTCTTTATACTTTTGTCCACAGTTGTATAGAGGAAGTCTGTAACCTTAAATCACTCATCTGAAAGTGAACTGCCTCCTTCTTATACATCTTTTCCAGAGAGGAACTGTTTTTCTCAGTTCTGTTTTGGTAATGCCAACAATAGCTTTGCTAATACTGATACATATACAAAATCCAACCTTTATTTTATTATATATAACATAATAATATCATAATAAATACAATATTATGAATTATTACATTTATATTATTATATATTTAATTACATTAAATATATTTTTATTATATATATCATATATCATATCAATTATATACTAATATATAATAACAATATATTATATATACATGCATATATAATTTATATGTGTTATAATTATATTGTATAGATATATACATCCTTTTATTCTTCTTGATATTTTTCTTTTACATTTCCTATTTCAGTTACTGGAGATTAGTCAAATCCTTTGACAGAGGTGGTCTAACAGCCACCATCTGAGTTGACTGGATACACCCACCATCAATTTCATCTCGTGCTTACTCACAGGACAAAGGCCTCTTCACCTAACTCAGATTTAAGTTTCGCATCTCATTTCACTCAATGACTTTAGCAAAGCAGCAATACAAACAGTTAATGGAAGCAATCACACAAGATACTAAGTTTTCTATACTGCAAAGAATCCTTGTGCATCTTCCTTTCCCTTCCTCTCCGTTCTCATTTCTTTTCTTGCATCTTTTCCCACTTTTTTTTTTAAATTTCTGAGAAATATACACAGTAGATGGTGTTCAAATTTCTTTATTATTTGTTGAGGTCAAGGCCAGCACTTCAGGTTCTTTGGGAGCTCCTTGGAAACATTGGTCTTACTCTTCTACTGTGTTTCCCAGATCAGTGTCATCTGTTTCGGTCTTAGCATGTCCCTCATCAGAGAAAAATGGTTGTATTTTCTGGCAAAACACCTATGGTGCTAACTACAACCCAATGGCAATTGGAGGAAACTGTGTCTCCCAAAGGAGGTGTTGGAGGTGCATAAACATACATTCTGTTTGTCTAAGAACAGCTGCCAGAAGCCTGCTGAGGCATCAAGAGTAGAAAAATATTTGGCATAAGCCATCTCCTCCAGAATTTCTCTCCTTGTAGGTAGTGGAAAATGTTTCCTTTTTACATATTTATTTAGTTCTTTTGAGTATATTCCTGGGAAAAGGGTCTGCCTTTTTTCTGCACTAACAAGAAAATGTACCAATTCTGTTGAAGCTTTTATTCATACTTTCCTTTCGAAGTATTAAGCCTCCCCAGTTCCTTCATTTTGTGTTGTGCCTAGGCAAAGAAACATATTTTTGAATTGTGGTAGGTTGGGCTCTCTAAATTCAGTTTTGAATTCTGCCAATAGATTCCTACAAATAATCCTGCAAACCTCGACTTTATTCTCTCTCTCCAAGCAAACCTCGACTTTATTCTCTCTCTCCAACAAGGTGACATGTTGAAGTGCTTAATGTATTTCTAAAATAGCAGTTTTTCCATTTTTCCCCCATTTTTCTTTTCCAGTTTCCACTATCTATACTTTCCATTCAAATATTTCCTTCTAAGCTCACCACTGGAAGCTTGATCATCTACTGTCTCTTTTAGTGCTAACAACATTGTTACTAGTACAACTTGATCAGTGCATCTGCAAAAAAGTTAAGACACATTTACTTTCTTAATGACAATTCAGGGATTTCCTGCAGCAAAATTATAATGTTGTTCCAGTAACTGCTCTTGAACCAGTGGCAGTTTTTCTTTATCATTTTTTTCCAGGTTCTAATGTTCCATTATTGCCAGCCCCGCTGAAATATCATGTTGTACCAGAGCATCGTGACATGGGTGGTTCAGCGAACCACTTGTTTTTGAGAACTCCAGCTCAAAGTTCTGTGCACTTTTTTGCTTCAGCTCTCTCATTGTTTCAACCCTCCATCACGTTCATAATGTTAGAGCATGTCTCAGCAGACATACACAGGGTGCCACCTCTGCTTACAAAATTCTAACTGCTTTCCCAAGAATGATTCTCTCCACCACTGTGTTTTCTGTGAAGCTTTTCCTCATCTCCACATCTGGCCACTTCTCAGAGACTCAATTTGCTTTCCAGACTTACACACTGAGTTCATTAACATAGAAACAACTTCTTTCTTTTTCTTTTTTTTTTTTTTTCTTTTTCTTTTTCTTTTTCTTTTTCTCTTTCTTTTCAAATATTTAGCTGTCACATATGCTATTTTTTTTACAGAATACCATGTTCCTCAAATATGCACACTATGATTTAACACAGTCTTCTGCATTTCAATTAAATGAAAGCTTTGGATATAAGAGTTATCAGTTACAAAACTACTGTCTCACTGTTTTTCTTTTTTGCTGGCTTCTGCTGCTCACAAATACACCAAGGAATAATGTTTAAATCTTTTCCAGTTGTTTTGGGAGTTCATTTTTTGACCACTCTGAACAATTTGTTATTTCTTTTTGCTCTTTGAGCTGTTCAATAATCACTCCAAGTCAAGGTGTCTGACAGGTTGGCTTCACTCAGTGTCAGAGCTGATCCATCAATTCAAGAATTTTAACTGATTGTTACTGCACATCACAGATTTCTAAATAATATCACATGCATTTTTATGAGATCATTCCAGAGCATTTTCAAGGCACAATTCTGTTCAGGAAGATAAAAATATCTATCTATCTTCACATGACCTATAGGGAATAGAAGCACAAAGGGACTGACTAACTTGCCTTATATAGCATAAGAAGCACTCACTACTACCTTTCTTTTAACATTAGATAACCAACACTCCAGAAGATGCACCCTTTGAGGTACTAGCTGCTTGAAGGCCACAAGGAAGGTTCTGTGAATTATGTTTGCACATTCTAGTCAAGGAAATAATCAGGTTTACCTATGTCTCATCTGAGAAAGAGTCTTTTTTTTTTGTCTTTTTTTTTTCTTTTTTTTTTTCCATTTTCCTAAAGTGCTGATGCTGCAAGGAAGAAAACAAAAAAAGTCAGTACCTTTTGTATGACATGACTAGAAATGATAATGAAATATATGAAGCGATGAAAGTGATAGCAGATATGGCTGTCAGGTAGGGACTGAACTTTAATCTATATGCAGACCAAGTTATAAATTTCATTACTGAATGATGAACAGCACCTGCTAGGCTTGAGGCTCTGAAAAGTTAGAAAGGAAGGGGACATGTCACTCAGGTTATTGGTACTGACATCAAAGGCTTTTCGCTTTCTGATCACCTTTATAAATACAGCCTTAATGAGCAGTGGGCTCCGTTTCCTTCATAGGGCAAATTTTTTTTTCAAAATTAGAAACACCATTGTAATAGTTGTGATTTTAAATTCTAGGACAGGCCAAGGGTCACAGAGATTTCAGAAAAAAATGCCTTTTAAGGTTGAAGAGGCTTTGCATATGTGCAGCAGATTATTGCAGTGGTTTAGGATTACCTGTGCACCTGAGTATTTTTCTGATTAAACCACACAATTCTACTGCTGATAAATAAAATTCTTGGTTAATATCTATTTCCAATATTATTACATTTTCTTTAGTAAAATCATGCTGGATTTTTTTTTTTTTTTTTCATTAACTCCACCATATAGCAAGAAAGCATGATAATGGAAATAAGCATGTTACTCCTTGTTGTCTTTGCTTACATGTTTGATGGTGCCCCAGGGGCTACAGTGATACCATATCTTACTTCAATTTTTAAGCATCAAATAATGTGGTCAGATTCTTACACTGGGAAAATAATATGTTCTCTGTCCAGCTTCTGTTGTGGGGGCTGATGGTCTGAAAATCAGTCCAACACATCTTTGAAAAAAAATGCCTTTTTCTGGATAATGAGTGGTTGCAATTGATTGCCACATAAGTTAAAACTCATTTACATTAAGGGTGCAGTGAAGATGCAGCATTTTGTTTTATGTTTGTGTACGATGTTATCTGATTTTCTACCAACAATGTCGTTATTCATTATGCTGATCACTCAAATGAAACCAACCCTCATTTAACACTAAGATAAGATATAAAATGAAAAAATCTGTTAAAGTTCATCTTTCAATAGAAGCTGGATTTCAGAAAAGAGAACATCCTGTTGTTCTGATGTTATTTAGTTCAGATGTTATTTAGTAACAGAAGGAAAACTTCCAGAAGTTAACTTTTTAAGCTCCTTGAAAACAAGTTTAATCAAGTTAAACAAAAAATCTAAATATTTATTTAGTTGGCAAGAATGACTTTTGGAATTACATTTTTTGTTATTAAGAAAATCATCGTCTCAACGTACCAATTACTACATAAATTAAAGAAAATGGACATGTTTCTTAGAGAAACACAATGTTAAGTGTTACTTTATCTGTAGGAATTAATTGGTAGACAATGATGGAGTTATGTTACTCTATCTGAGGATTTGGCTCCATTTTGAAGCTGGCTCTTTGGCTGTTCTTGTTTGATTGTCGCAGCAGCCACTTCTCTGCTGACTGCTCCAATATTTGCCTTTCTATTCCTTGGTGTTTCAACATCTTTCCCCTTCTGCATCTGTTTTGATTTTTTTGTTACTACAATGGTGTTTAAATTAAATAAATTTTCCAGCGGTATTCTCTTCTTCCTATTCTTTTTATCTGTTTCACACTATCCCAGTAATTTCTTCTTCCTCACGGTTAGCCTTTTGCTAAGCCTTGCTTTGGTGTTAGATTGCTGAAATTCTCCTCTTTATCTTCCTGTTCACTAAGCCCTTGTAATCCTCTACCCTATCCAGAATTCAGCTGCAGTAACAAGCAAGCAGATTCTCATTACACACACTTCAGCTCCTTAAAATGGCCTTTTTTGTTGCATTAGAACATGCATAACCTCAGAGTGCTTTATTGTGTGGCTTCCTGCAATAACATGCTTCCCGTTTCCTAAGATCATGATGCAATGCTTATACAGTGGCATTATATCCTCCAGATATGCAGTTTCCTATTCTAGAACCATTTTGAGTTGCAGTGTAGACTTCAGGCCTACAATGCTCAGATGGTAAGTTTAAATGAGATGAGCTTCATTGCAATGGTAAGGATTTGGGGATAGGCAGGAATATGCACATAGTTGTGAGCATTTCAGAATTGTAGTCAATGTGAGCAACAAAGCAAAGCAGTAATGCACTGAAGGAGGAGAATGGAGAACAGTGTCCAAATGTGTTATAGTAATACAACCAATGGTATGTTCTCAACAGGAACAAAAATAATAGAAACAAACAGGGCTATTATTCAGTTCCTGTGGTAAAGTTCAGAAAGCATATAGTGGAAACCAAGAAGGATCAGATAGACAGGTCAGAGCCATGGAAAATATTCCAATCTGATAGAGACTGAAGAGACTGCCATTGTTTGCTTTGAAGAGGAGATAAGAAGAGATAAGATAAAGGCACAGAAAATAATTACAAATATAAAGAAAGAAAAAAAACAGTGTAAGTCTCCTTTTCCTGTAGTATAAGAAGACATTTGGGAGGTACCTGTATGTGGAATCAGTTGTTGAAACACAGCCATCCAATTTTATTTTCAGCTCTTTAGGATATGAAGAATATCTGCATGGAGGTTAGAGGTATAACATAGATCTTACAAGAGATTTTCATGCTTCAGTTGGCAACTGAAGGTCAGAAAAGACAATCCATTGAATAAGAAATTATACCAGATGCCCAAGTCTATTTAATCAAACTAAAAAAAAAAAAAATAAATAAATACAAAACCACAGGTAGCTTTGAGGACTTCTGTTTGAGTCTATTCATTTATGTATCTCTTAGTTTAGCAAATATGCTGGATGTTCTCTTCTAGCTGGACCAGGACCATATCACAGTCATGTTCTACAAATGCAAGCAAGAATACTTCTTGTGTCTGGCTGATCTAAATTCAAACAAGAGAGACTGAAACTTGAAGATAAAACAGTATGAGGATACAGAAAGAATTTAGTTTATAAATTGGACATCTTAAGTCATCTGATATTTTTGAGTATCATGTTTGGTCTTCACCTCCCTCTCCAAGGGGGCAAGAGCCTTTTATGTATCCTGTATCATAGATATCACTACGTCAGTAACAAAAGAAATCTCAAAACCATATACTAAATGCCTTTGACTAAATATCTGATTAAACACATAGATCTCCACTGACTGTAATGGGAACTCAGACATTTAGATTATCTGCAGAACCCTACACCGCAGAAAATAGTTTCTAGCATTTCTCTGTGAAGCATTTTGCACTGCTGTTTCTGTGTGCCTACTCTATATTCTATAAAAATCTTCTTGTCTGAATACTAGTTGATAAAGCATGATTGTAGTGGTCTTAGAAAATAAACTTAAAAGATTAAATTATGTTCTCAAAATAAAATTTGCTCTCACCAGACTTGTATTGATAGTCCTAGTATCTGAAGTGAAATAATTTCTGATGCATCCAAGTCAGAGTGTAAAACATAGAGTGAGAAAGAATATAGAATGTGGAATCATGCTCTTTGTTGATGGATGATAGAGTTTGAAATGGTTATAGCTGAGAATGTAAAACTTCTCCAGTTCTTTGAAATGGCAGTTGTGCTTAGAAGTTCAGATGTAAGAATTTTTATTATGCAGTTTCATGGTATTAATACCAAACCTAATGCTGAATTTCAGTTATCTGAGATTTATCTTGGGAAAGTGAAAATTTCCCATGATTTTAAACTTTGGTAAAAATTACTCTGAAATGACATTACATATAGGTTTAACGTTTCCATCTCAGCTTTTAGCTAAGCCTGTGCTGGAACCTTTCTGCCTTTAATCACTACTGATGGACATTTAATTCAGCCATAGCACAGAAGTAGAGTTAGATTGAAGCACCAAATGGTCAGCAGTGAAATAGACCACAAACAAGCTATTTGGGATGGGAGTTTTCCCCTGTTTAAAATTAGAGTCCAGAAAGAGAAGACAATAATGGGGCTCTGAATGAAAGAATAAATATTAAAAAAAAAAAAAAAAAAAAAAAAAGAACATAAGGGAAAGAAATCTAAGGATGGAATCAAGAAGTTGGGTAAGTGATTGGGCTGCTCAAGTATTTACACATGAGATGCCCAGAAATGTAGACAGTAACTATCACAAAGATAAAACAAGAGACCCGTCAGTACAGAAAGAATTATTTGAAAAACAAATTTGCTGTAGTGAAGAACAAGAAAGAGATAAAGACAGAAAATGCCTGCAAAAGAAGAACAGAAAGGAAACTAGCACTACGGTAAAAGGGTGATGAGGACAACTAGGTTTATTTATATTTAAAAATGACATGGACCAAAGATTACTTTCTGGCTCTAAGGCCAAGTGGCATGGTACAGTCTGTGCCCATCAAGTTAAATTCTTTCATATCACCAAACAGGGTGTTCACATGCAGTATCCTGACTTGAGGTAAGTTTCAAATGGTGCCCAGGCATTATTTGGGATAGTGCTTCTTAGGTTGGGATAAAAGTGGGTCATGGACTCTAATTATTAGATGTAAGAAAAAGTAAGGCCCAATTACCATGGTTCTTTTTAGATTACTAGTGTAGGTGTAGTCTCAGAGAGTAGAGTCCAAGGAGACATGAAGATAATATACGAAGAACTGCAAGATTAATTGTAATGCCATGACCTGAGGACAGAAGACAAACAGGAAGTAAAAACCCTGAGACATGTAAGGATAAACCCTGAGAAGTAAGGATATGAAATGTGAATGAATAAATCTGAAGAAGAAGCCTGAAGAACTGTTCACTGTAAGCTATGCTGGAAAGCAACAATTCTGTTGGTTTCATACTGGAACAGGTCTAGATTGTCAGTTTGGGAAAAACATTCAAGGAAGTGGTATTATTTCCAGTGACTCTTCCAGTGGAATTTCAGAGATTTTTTTTTTTTTTTTTCCAAAGGAGAAGGGTATAAAACTGACAAGGGAAGGAAAATAGGTAGACTGTTGATTTGTATTTCTAGGAAAATGAGAAATGTTCAGCCACTGACAAGCATTTATGAAAAGAGAATTGTTTCTAGGGAACACTGAAAAATCAAATGAAGAGCATGATGCAGGAAGAATGCAATTTCTTTACCACAATGCCACTTTGGAATTTCCATATTAAACAAGGGGAAAAAACTTGTAAGGGAGAACTCAAACCTAACTGAATTAATAACCTTGTCAGAAAATACTATTAAAATAAGCAGAGTATTACAGATGAATAAGAAAAAGGAGCAGATCAACAAAGAAGTTAGATCTTGGAAGTGTTAAGGGAGAACTTAAAACTCCAGAGGGAAAGTACAACTGCTGTAAAAGAAAGCAAGCAAAGGAAAGATGGGAAAAAAGGAGTTGAAAGACACTGTTAAACTTAGTCTGAAAATTAAATTGACATCAACCTCAATTCTCTGTAACATATCTTGGGACACATGCAGGAACAGAATTGGAGATGTCGATGGAACTTTCTAGTGATGAAGGGAGGTACTTCAGCAGTGACTGTGCCATCAAAGTTAGTGAGCTATTGAGCAAAAAGAGCACAGTTAAAAATCTGAGCAAATCCGAGTATGTCTTTCTGTGGATGTAGCCCATAGGCAACGAAGAGATTAGAAGATCACAAGGGAAGGAACTAAACGAAATGAAAGGTAAGTACATTTAAGAACAGAAAGGTTGAACTGCTGCTTTAAGCTAGAAACTTGTATACCAAGAAAAAAAAAAAAAAAAAAAAAGAGAAAGGGAAGGATTTTCATATATTTTACATATTTTTATGTGCAGGAAAACCACGAGTGGTGAGCTGTGGCATGAGTGGAGAGCAGTTGTAATCTTAGGCTCTATCAGTTCTATCTATCTATCTACATTTGTATCGTGATAGGGATATATTACTTATTACCTGCTAGAATATAACAGTAATTCCTGATTATTTTCCCTAGCACTACTGGAATTTCATATAGAATACTACAAGCATTTGTTGCCCATATTCAGCAGACATTAATTCAAACTAGACAGGCAAGAAGAACTTTCTGAATCAATACAGAAACAAAAGGTGTTGTTTCAAGAGGGGACAAAGCAGCCTGACACTTCTATCCTAGAGAAATTTGAAAGGACTGTGAATGATCCCTGTAAATCCACTGGAAGAAAGAAAAGCCATGTAAGCTTGAGGATGATGTTGTCATGGGCCCAAAATAAAGCTGTCAAAAATCTAGGCTGAAGACTGGAAATTATGCATTAGAATATAAGCCTTTGCAGAGGAATGGTGATATCCTAGGGGACAAAACCAAACAGATTTAGAGCCTAGTTTAATACATTTATGACTAGCATAACAAAACACAGTTGCTTGTGATAGCACATAGGACTGTGATCCTAAGGATTTAGATAGTCCTTTCCAGCTTTATGCTCCAGAAATGTGGGCAGCTGTGCAGAAATGAATTAAAAGAATGATGGAAATATACAGTGGTTACTTCTTTGATGAGATCAGTAGCTTAAATCTGCAGTGTTCTTACAGAAAGACCTTTCTGTTTGTGGACATTTGCACCTGAAGTTAAACATTACCCTGAAAGGTGAAGCCCCTCATTGCAACATCAGAGAGTATTTTTCCTCAAACACTAACAGGTTTCTAAAAAGCACAAAGACAAGAAATCCCTCTGAAAACATACCCTAAAATTTCAGGAATGTTGTATCTAAAATAAGAATTGTGTCTACTGTCAAAGGCTGACAACTACACAGAAAAGCGTAGATTAAACAGCTATGATACTGGAATACTCAGGTCCATTACCGCTTTTTTTTTTTTTTTTTTTTTTTTTTCTTATTGAATGCAATTATGTCAGAGGATGGAAGACAAAAAACAGGATTTTCAAAGGCTCCAAGAACAGTTTATCAATGGAAATTAGGTACCTAAGGGCTGTTATGCCTCTGCATATAGATTTCATCATCTCTGTAATTAATGATGTACAAAAGTCCACCACTATATGTGAACGTGCATGCACAGTAAGTTTGGCTTGGTGTTCAGAGGGAACCTCCTGTGTTCCCAGTTTGTGCCTCTTGTCCTGGCACAGGGCACCACTCAAAAGAGCCTGGCTCCATCTTCTTTCAGATATTAATATATGCTGATGAGATCCCCCTCCTCTTCTCTAGGCTTAAGAATCCCAGCTTTCTCAGCCTTTCCTCCTGAGAGATGCTCCAGTCCCTTCATCACCTTCACAGCCCTGTGTTGGACCCTGTCCATGTCTCTCTAGTACTGGGGAGCCCAGAACTGGACACGGCACTCCAGGTGTGGTCTCACCAGTGCTTAATAGAGTGTAAGGATCACGTTTCTTAACCTGCTGGTGATACTTTCTCTACTGCAGCCAAGAATACTGTTAACCTTTTTAGTGACAAGGGCACATTGCTGATTCATGCCCTCCTCCCCTGATCGATTCTTTCCCTTATATTCTTAATAGGTCAAATATTCCCTTATAATCTATAATAGGTCAAATTTTGGCTTTACTAAAGAAATTTGCCTCATTGCACTTCAGATAAAATTCATATACAAAAAAATCCACATAATGCAAAAAACATTAAATCAGACCAATTTTTCCACAATAACTGGAACCGATAGGAGGCATTGGCTTTCAATGAGGCATCTAGTTCACTGTGACAGTTATTCTTTTAATCTATCTGATAAACTCAAGCTACTCAGCCTGCTTCCAAGAAATTTGTCTACATAAAAGACCAATTTTATTAAAAAACACGTAGTATTAATTAATACAGAGGAACGAAGTTTAAAATAATTTCCTCTAAACTATGCAATAAGTCCTGAAGTAAGATGGACAGGCCTTAAGGACAGCCTTTCCTCAGATATAGATTTCAAAACCCTACAAAGCCAACTGTGGATCATCTCAATGTTCTTTAGCAGAAAGGATAACCACATCTTTTGATGGTCACATCCTCCTGACAGGTACCATTTCACCCTTTGTTGGCTTTTCTCACAAAATGCTTGCTTTTTTTTTTTTTCCTACAATGGGGATATTTATTGAAAAAATTTAGATCACAGTTTATTAGAATATATACCATTCTGTGGCAAGAAAGCAATTATTAGGAATAGGAGGCATTTCAATAAACTGCTGACTGACAGAAAAACTGATCAAGCATTCTCTAAACTTTAATTTACTTTCTATTGTAATTCAGGCAATGTGATGGCCATACAAAGCATTTCATAAAGCAGTTAATGTTATAAATTAATATTGACACTTCATTAGTAGAATGTAGCAACCGTTATCTGTGGGGATAATCTATCAAACTGCACTTACGCTGTCATTAGCCATGACAATTCTTACGAATAATTTAAAGATTTATTTTCATTGGCTTACAGTTACCTACTTATGCCAGTCGAGGAATGATTTCCAAGTGATGGGAAAGGGACACCATGTACATTGTGTTTCCTTACTACAGTCATAAATTCAACAGTGAAAAACTCATGATGTCATGAACATAGTCAAAAGAGGGCGGTTCTTGGTTATATATTTATTGTTGTTTGATACAGATAGAGTAATAAAAGTTAATGATGGAAAAGATCTGAGCCAAGCTTTAGAAATATGGTAATAATTACAATGAAGCTGCTAACTATGCTAAATACGACTGCATATTTAACCAATTAAAATGAACGTCAGGGTAATTTTTTTCAGAATCTAGTAGCCTCCATTAAATGTTAAAAAGTTGATTAAAAAGTTAGCTGCTGTAAAATCAAGCTACTTGTTTCAAAGGCTAAATACAAACCTGGAAGCTTAATGTTTTTAAAGCATTTGGCCTCGTTAGATTAACAAATTATTGCAGAATTACAAATGCAGTGCTACCTTTCATTCTTCTTTGTGGTGGATTTTTAAAGGCATTAGAGAAGTGCTTTGTGTTCACTATTGTATTTGGAAAACTGCAGTGTAAATTAGTTCTCAGAGTTCTTGGCCACAATGCTGACACTTCCACAAGTATACTAGATTGCTTAAAGGTAATAATTCTTGACATACCATTACACTGCAGACTTCAGCATGACCTGTGTTTAACTGGGAATTTGTGTGAAACCCTGGACAGAGCACAGGCTCAGAACAATTGCTTCTGGGACAGAGTAGTAGCTGTTTCACTGGAATATCTCCAAGAACATACACAGTGCCATCATAAATGCTTTGTCTTCGAATATGGATATTTCAGTACACATTAAGAAAATGTACACATTACAGCATTTCTGCATTGGTAAAGCTCCTAAAATAATAATTTTTGTAGTGTCTTGTTACAATTGCAGTACCAATTTTGTTTTTTAATGGTAAATAAAGGGAAAGGCAATTTTAGCTTTGTTACGAGACAGACAATTCACATTCAAAGTTGTACCCATAGACTGAATATACTGCAATAAATACAAAGTGAAACTGGCTAACTTGTTCATGTCTGCAGTTGTGAAAACAACAAAGCTGACGGAAAGCAGCAAAAGCCACCTGAAAAGCTGGGTGAATTCTTGAGCAGTGAAGCTTCATAAAGCTCTGCCCTGCTCTGTTTCTGTTTGAGAGCAGAATGCCTGCCTGTTAGCAAATTCAGGTTGCATTGCAGTCCTTTCTATAAAGGCATATGCCAAGCTGAGCTCAGGGCAGCTGAGGAAGGGGTCAAGGAGCAAAGTGCATGGGATAAAAAGAAGAAAGATCAAAGTAAAGAAACTTAGCATAAACCTGTTAACCTAACAGATAATGAAGGCATTAAAAAAGAAGGAACTAAATAAGTAATACTTTGATATGAGGGAGTTTGCCAGGATGTGGTGATTGACAGAATCTATTTTCCTAGATAAAAAAGAGACAGACCTGATGGAAAGAACTTCAAGGGTTATCACAACAGACTCCATTACTAGTACCATGTTCTTAATTACTGGCTGCAGTTTATGGCAGGACCAACATGTTCCATGAAAGCAGACAAGGATGTTTTGTGTTCTAGAAACACTGGATAATTAAATGTCTTATTATGGTTCTTTCTCTACACATTTCTGTCACTGTACAAATGCATTTCAAGCATTATTGAAGTCTCTGGACACCGTTGTCTTTCTGAACTACAGGGCTGTAATTTGACAAAAGCACAGAAGCATAACTTGAGGACATGAACAAATCAAAGCCAACAAATGTGGCCACTGCTTCCTTGGTGATTCTTTGATGGTAGCCCAGCTGAAGACAGCAGATTATTTGTTTCTGGAGCTGAGAAGTAAGTAAACAGTAGTTTGAGGAAAAGGATATTCAGCATTTTTAAAAAACAGGGTAGGTAAAAAAAAAATAAATGAAATCAGTCAAGATTATAGACTATCTTTTAAAAGGAGAAGGAGGACTGCACTAGGCATACAGTGAAATAACCTGACATGGAAACAAAGTTTTATTTATTAAATTCAGTAAATCCTATGGAAGATTTTCTTACCAAGCCTCTTCTCTTGGGATAAGACTTAAAATCTATGTTGTATCAAAATTCCGGTTTTAAAAAATATTATTATTATTTTTAAATTATTCTCTCAATTTTAAAGTATATGTTTTAAGTTACCTCAGTGCCATATGTCCTTGCAGTCTTCTGGTTAGCATAAAAATACATCTCCCGGGAGCTCCAAATACATTCAGAGTTCATCCACTGGCAACTATTTACTGACAGAAGAGCCGCATTATGCACTTTATTGCCTAAGAAAATGTTGAATTTTCAGAACTTCATATAAAGAAAACAAAGATTCTCATTTTCAAATGTCTCTCTTCCCCATGATGAAAATGCAAAATAGAACAGGTACAAAAGAAATGTGTAAATGAAGAATTTCTTCTCTTGATTTACCTCTTCAGGCAACATTTTAATGATATTTAGTCACCTACTGTTATGGATTCAAAGTGGGATTAATTTCACCTAACTTTGAATATCTATAATCTTAAACTGGCTTTGCAGATTCACTTGACCAAACACAACTAACACCAATACTTGTATTTTAGTTAGAACCTAGGTTTCTCCCATAAATAATGGGAGAAAAAAGGTACATCCAGGCACAAATCATCTCCTAAAGTTAAATGCAAACCAGTGGAAGTGAGTTGAGCTAAACATGCCTAGTTCTTTTCACTGAATATAAAGGTAGCTTAGACAGCTCATTCAGATTTTAATGCTAAACACTAAATATATATTAGATGAGCTCTCCCAAATCCCAAAGAATAAAGATATTTTAGAAAATATCAGAAGGTGCTTATTTTCTCATTTTGATGTCTAAGAATGTTTACAGTATATCCTTTAGGAGACTTAGATCTTGCTGAAATTAAACAAGACTTTAAATGCCTTAATTACCTACAAGTCACTTCACCTACCTTTGTGCATCTATAGTAGCCTAACTTTGATGAGTTACTTAAAAATGATGCATAACGATTATGTGATTATGTTTACAAAAACTCAGCTCAATTTCACCCTCTGGATGTTGAATGTTCTAAACTTTTATTATTCCTCATCTTTATGAGAAAAGCTATGGAAGATGAGATCAAACTTCAGTTCTGTATATATCTAAGTTGTTTTTGTATATGCTTTCTATGTTTATATCACAATTCACAGTTCTTTCTAAACCAATAATTAAACATTTACTACTTGGGAGCCAGAAAAAAAAAATTATATATATATATATATATATATAACTTGTCTTTTATAGTCTGAAATAGGATCCTTTATCCGTGCATTAAGGAAAGCAATATAAAGGAAATTACACTGCTTGTAACAACAATAATGAATTCACTGTAAAAAACTATTCTGTTCACATGTGAAGTTTCCAGCTCTTAACATAAGTTATAACACATAGGATGTCAGCACTTGCATGTATTTTATACATACACTGTAGAAATGAGCGCTGCTCCAAGCTTAGTGTCATGAGTAGACGTGAATTTAAGATTGTAGTCTTCTGTAGAGGTAGTCTTACATGTATGATATGTCTTAGGATTGTACGAACTGGAAAAAATAGTTTCCTTAAACTAAAATTCAAGTATTCATGAATTCAAATAAATGTTTTTACTGAGTACTTCCCTCCTAGACTTGCAAATGCTTTCAGTAGAAGACAAGTCATTGGAAATGATTAGACAAAAGGTGATTGCTTCACAGGCTTATCAGACCTCTGTTATAAGGTTGTTGCTGCAACCCCTGGTTAGGGTCACCAGTCCTTCAAAGATAGGATTAAAACAAACAAACACAAAAACAAAACAGAAAACAAACAAACAAATAAACAAAAAACACAGAAAGAAACAACTCATATAAAAGACCTTTTCTCTTTTCCATCTCTGTCTCTTTCAAGACATAAAGAATCTTTTCTGTTTCCCTTACAGGCAGGAAGAATGATTTCCAGACTCCTCTTCGGTAAGACACTTAAAAGTAACATGCAAACTCAAGTATTATATAAGAGAATTTTGTCATTTCTATCAAGTTAATTAGTGGAGGTGTTCCTTTGCAGTACAGACAAAATGAACAGACAGCTACACTCAGCCAGTTCAGTGCCTACAGAAAAGATGTCTAAATACTAAACTCAAACCTACAAAACACATATTACTCATTTCAATAAAGGAAACAGTCAGTAATGTGACACATATCTAACAAACATATATAAATTCCAACTGACTTGCAGAGACAGCTATAAAATGGAAAGCAAATTCATTAAAATCTTCATGTTTCTTCATGTTTTGAAATTATAGTTTCAAAAATTCCTGATACTTTCATCTGCATTCTGTTAACTTCAGTTGTTATTTTTCACTTTCTCTTGGAAAAAAAGTGGAATAAGGATTATATAAAAAGAATTCATCTCTCACTTGCTTAAAACATTAGAAAATAGCTCATAATCACTATAGAGTCCTGTGCCATAGCATATATAGCACCACTCTGCCACTTTTTCTTTATTAATTATTTCCTTTTGAATAGCAATCGGTGAACCCAGATGTCTGAAAGTGAGAAATCCTAGCTGTGGCATCTGGATCCTTTACAGATTCCAAAAGTAAGTCCACTATTGGCATTTAAACAGAATCACACTCTGTTTAAGTATTTATACTGCCTTTGGCTTGCTGTATTATTGTGCATTTATTAATAAGCCCGTGTGCTTACATTTTGACTTGAGAAAACTCTGTGCACTTTGGAAGAAATCCTATCCACATTGAAGTCAATGGGAGAATTGCCATCAACTACAAGAGCGTTAGGATTTCACCCTTTTGAGTTTTTGTTCACAAAGAGAAGCTCTTCAAAAATCTTTAGTCCTGTAAGCCTTCATTACTCATCCATTAAAAAAAAAAAATCTAGGGGAAGAGGTTAAGGTAAAAATAAAAATAATAATAATGAAAAAAAAAAATAAAGGTGGGTCTGGCTTTATATTGTCAACAATCTCATAGATCTCCAAGTTGGACTGGCTCTGGCACAGAACATGCTAGGACTAAGACTCTCAAATTACTCACAGAATACATGACAGCATGTAAAGGCTACTGAAATATAAAGATTTTGGCCCAAAGTTACATTCAGGGTCTATTGGGTTCACAGCTCTGCCTGATCTCTTTTTGCTAAAAGCAGTCATGTACCATGTTGCCATGAACCCTTCCAGTGGTGTGTTTGCATTTCTGCTCCCTCCAACAGTATGTTGAAGCCACTAAGATTTATAGATAAGATGCAGCATAAAACAAACAAACAAACAAACAAAAAGCTACTCCAAAGTTGGATCTTTCAGACTGAGATTCATCACATATTTTGTAAGTTTCTAAAAGCCTTTCACAAAAGCAGAAAAATTTTACTAGAAAACCCTCCACAGATCTAAGAAGAATTTCTCATGAACAAGTTCTAAAAAAAAAAAAAAGTGAAAATATTTAGAAAATTGAGCTCTTTAAACCTTCAATTTCTCAAAAAAAGGGGGACTAAAAAGTGCTGGGAAGACCACTGTGTACTTTTCAGTGTCCTGGTTATTCTGCCAAAGAAATCTAGGGCAAATTTATTTTAGTTAAACATTTATTTGGTGACCACTGTTTCTACAATGATTATTTTGCTATCCTCACCAGTAACCCTTTGTTTCTCTGAATGCAAGCACGAGTCACAATATTAGTTTACAAAGAGGTGTATGGTAGTGTTGTTTCTTAAATTGCAGAACTATTTTTGATGGTTCAAAATCTTGGGTTTTGCAGCTCAGTATAATTTAAGCCATGAACCATTCTTCCTGCTACTCTATAGTGAATTATAAAACATATCAATCCCCGTTACCCTAAAGAAAAGAGGTAATAACATGTAAGGTAAGTGGCTATATTTTTTTTTCTCATGGTTGAATGACCTTTTTTTTTTTTTTTTTTTCTTCTCATGGTTGAATGCTTATCCACTAGGAACAGACTAAAGGCTTAGTCAAACAGACAAGTTTAGTCAACAGACAACTACCAGAGTAGTTCTCCATGTGCTCACTCCTAGCTTGCAGCAAATGAAACCTAACGTCGGGTTAAGTCCATGTTTCCTTAGGGTTAAGCATGTGTATGCTGACAGCTAGATCAGCTTATCTGATATGAAATAAATTATTTCAAAATAAATTAAGCCAGAATAAATTGAGCATATATTTGAGTTGAAGGTTGAACACCAATATTTATTTTCTATTTAATTTTAGTAAGTATAGTATTTGGGGTTTCCAACTAGTCAGAGATTTCCAAAATGGACCAACATGGTTACAATCCTTATGATCCATCTGTACTTCACATCTACTGCTTCTCAAAGCTGTAATGTTTTAGCCATTTCTGACCACCAGTATAGCCCAAAACTCAGTCTATTTGAGATTATTTTAGCTTTCTTTTTCTAAGCTACAGGGTACTTTGATTGCAGAAATATGTCTGATTTTCAAACGTAGTACTTTTGTGGAACTAAACGTTGTCACACATTGACAATAAGCAGCTGAAGACTTCTTTGGTGGCTAATGAGTAAACAAGAAAAAATGAGACTGGGATTATTCAGCCACTTATTCTCAGACCTGAAAAATCTTTCTAGCTTCACCTATACTCAGTAGAAAGATGGGGGTGAATCAAGATATTCTTTCATTAGCAAGTACTGCAGATCAAAAGGAGTGGAACACAGAGCAAAATTATTTATGTTGAGGACCTAATAGCCAGAGTACACACATTTTTGTGGACTTCAGATTAATTTCAATTTGCCCCCAGAGACTGAACATAAACTAGGACTGAATAGCTTACGGTGCATCCCTGCTTTAATTTCATTTGAAATTAGTCCAGTTTGTATTCTTTGAGACAGTCTGAAAATATGAATCAAAGCAGAGTAAGGGTTTGCTTCAGAAGCACATGTTGGATTGAGGCTAAATAATTAATGCAGTTGCATCTTCCTGTCATCTGAAAACATACAATGTTTTTGAGGCTCTCATCTTTCACTGCTGAACATCTGAAAATGGAGACAAAATGGCTAGATAAGGCACCTGAGGTTGGGTAGTATGAGTAACTACCTGCATCTCT
The DNA here is from genome assembly GCF_964035555.1 of Netta rufina. Classification (NCBI taxonomy): domain Eukaryota; kingdom Metazoa; phylum Chordata; class Aves; order Anseriformes; family Anatidae; genus Netta; species Netta rufina. Next base: position 112,274,694 of record NC_140125.1, read on the forward strand.
ACTGTATTCTTATTCCTGTGTCTCTTCCTCATAATAGAAATAGCTAGAATAATAACTTAAAGGTGTGTCTTGTATCTCTTCTTACCCTTGCAACACTGTCAGCTGTCACTGGGTAAGTTTAGCTGCTTCTCTGCTTCCTTGACTCTATTGAGTGATTTGGTTGCTGTTTTTTTGTTTTTTTTTTTTTTTTTTTTTGCTTTTATTTTGTGAATTTTGGAAAGCACAAGATTTAAAATGTGTCCTCCATCAAAGAACACGTAAGATTCAAGGTAATTTCTCTGAAATGCATTTAAAGCTGATTTTAATTCAAGGAATCAGTATGTTATCACTATTATTATAATTATCACTATTGTTAAAAGACAGTGTTATCCTGTTAATTACCATTTTAAGGACAGATCTTAGCCTGGTATTCTTTGCTTGTTCAGGACTTCTTATCTAGGTAGGAATTTTAACTGAGCATGAAATGTAGGGCTATGCCCACAGAACAGCTGAGTAGGAGTAAAAATAGGAAGTTCTTCAAATTAACTTAGGTAATTATCTAGTACAAGGGGTGGTGACTGGTTCCCATTGCATTTTTATCTATCAGCTAATGGTTAGAGCAGTCACCTGAAAGCTAAGCAAATCAGATGAAACATGCCTGAACAAAGTAGTCTGGAAACCCTGACTTCCATTTCCTGGACAACTGGTTTAACTCTCTAGACTGCTATACAAAAGTCTGATGCTTACTCCAGCTGTCCAGCTGTTTCAGGTGAAACTATCTGTGACTGCTGTACTGTGTGATGAAATAAATACTGTCCATGTGTGTTAGGGGTGCTGAAAGAGCACTGAATGAATTGGCCTCCCAAAGGGGCTGAAATAGACATGCCTTGTTTGTAAATCATAAACAGTCTTACAGGAGAGACAGGCACTGGAAAGCCAAGGTGGTGATGCTTCAGGGAACGTGTAACATTTTCAGCACCACAGTAAGTTTTCACTAAAATAATAAGCACCCACAAAATCTCAGGTGCCCAAATAAGATTTATATGAAACACTCTGATGAACTTACTTACCTAAAATCCCAACTGCATTGTGCTTCATATGCCTGAAGGTCTTATTATTATTTATTTATTTATTTTTTTCTACCTTGCCCTTTGAGTGCAAATGTATGAAATTCAGGCTTTGTTTTAGTCCAACACACTTCTATGTGCAGTGTTTTGCACTACATCCCTATATAATATGTATTTAAAATAACTAGGCTAGTTTGAATTCTGGCAATAATATATATTTCTGAAATCCACACCTGGACTGCTTTTGTAAAGAAAAAAAAAAAAAAGAAAAAAAAAAAAAAGAGTAATTTTCTAATATCTTGCATTTGTTTCTATTCTAAAACAGATGAAAAACAGTGAAAATCATGCCTGACCAATCTGGTGGCATTCTGTGATGGAGTGACTCCATCAGCTGACAATGTATGAGCAACCAATGTCATCTACCTGGACTTCTGTAAGGCCCATATAACATCCAGATCTCCAAATTAGAGAGGTATGGATTTGATGGGCAGATCATTCAATAGATAAGGAGTTGTCTTGAAGGTCGCACCTTCATAGTGGCTCTATGTCCCGGTGGAGGCCGGTGATGAGCAGTGTCCCGCAGGGGCCATTTCCTGGGACCAGTGCTGCTTTATATGTTTATCAGCGACATAGACAATGGGATCGAGTGCACCCTCAGCTAATTTGCAGATGACACCAAGATGAGTGGTGCAGTTGATACAAAAGAAGGAAGGGATGTCATCCAAAGGGACCTGGACAAGCTTGAGAAGAGGGCCCACAGAAACCTAATGAGGTTCAAAAAGATGAAGTACAAGGTACTACACCTGGGTCAGGGCAATTCCAGACTTGAGGACAGACTGGGTGAAGAACTCATTGAGAGCAGCCCCAGGGAGAAGGACTTGGGGGTTCTGGTGGATGAAAAGCTTGACATGAACCAGCAGTGCGTGCTTGCAGCCCAGAAGGCCAACTTCACCCTGGGCTGCATCAACAGAGGAGTGGCCAGCAGGTGGAGGGAGGTGACTGTCCCCCTCTGCTCTGCCCTTGCGAGGCCCCACTTGGAGCACTGCATCTGGGGGCCTCCAGCACAAGAAGGATGTGGGGCTGTTAGAGAGGGCCCAGGGGAGGGCCACAATCACAGGGTTGGAGCACCTCTCCTGCAAAGAAAGGCTGAGAGAGCCGGGGATATTCAGCCTAAACAAAAGACTCTGGGGTGACCTCATTTCAGCTTTTCAGTACTTAAAAAGGACTTACATAATAGATGGAGAGCAACTTTTTCCAAAATCAGATATTGACAGGATGAGGAGGAATGGTTTTAAACTAGAAGAGATTTAGAGTTAGAAGGAAATTCTTCACATGGAGGGTGGTGAGGCACTGACACTGGCCCAGAGAAGCTGTGGATGCCCCATCCCTGTAGGTGTTCAAGGCCAGGTTGGAGGAGGCCCTGGGAAACCTGATCCAGTGGGTGGCATCCCTGCCCATGGCAAGGGGGTTGGAACTGGATGATCTTTGAGGTCTCTTCCAATCCAAGCTGTTCTCTTATTCTATGATTTTATGAAAATAGATTAAAGCCTAGAGACAGCTTTCCAAAAGCATTTAATTATCTTGTGATGAAAAAATGCACCCAATGTCTTCCATTTATGTCACTAGTTTATGTGATTACATGTATGCCACTTGTACTTAGCTTCCTGGATGCTTTAAGAAATTCTTTTCCAGGCCCGTTCCCTTAAAATTCTGACTGCTAATACCATAGGAACAGGAAATGTTTATTTGACTAACAATTTCCAAGGGGAAATTTATGAAAATCTTGTGTATATTTTCTGTTTTTATCAGGAAAAACAAACAAATAAACAAACAAAAACGTTTAGGTTAAAAAAAATGCAATACAATTTGAATTATTTTATCAGATTTGGTTTTCCAAAAAGTATTTCAAAGTACACCTGACATTACAGTTGCCATGTATTAAGTTGTTTTTCTAGTTAAAAGGAAGGGTTTTTTTGCTTATATACAACTTCTGTGTTTGAGTTTGAAATTGAAACAGTCCTATAAAACCACAATTAATTAACAGTACTGAAAGACAAAGATTTTTTTCCTCTATTAAGATAGTTTTGTTATTCAAATCAATTAGAGCATACACTGGCTATAAAGCAGCAGTTCCTTCTGTATTTAAGAGTAGTTTTACATGACTAACTTCAAAACATTTCTTTGTTTTTCTGCTACTAATTCTGTGAGCTCATTGCCACGCAGCAAACGTATTTATTATGCTGTGCAAAGGTTGCAGCCAACAGAGATTTGTTACGTACAAAGTCCAGGTATCTAGGATCCTAGTAATAAAAGCATGGTGTTTCTTGCTGCTTCTTTATAATCCAAATGGGCTCAGAAAAAACAGCTTCTTTATAACTTCTCTGATAAGGACTGGGATAAACAGGAGGTACAGGCAGACGCTGGTTTCAGGCTTGAGTTCATTCACTTACTGACACTAGTTTTAACCTACATGCACAATACTGATAAACACTGGTAGAGTCAGCACTATTGATAAGACTACTTGCTCCCTGTACAAATAATGCACAGGTTTTGCAGTTGAAAAAATTCACAAGAGTGCTTGTCAAAAGTTGTTTTTGGCTAAGAACCAACTACAGTGTACTTCATCTATAGAGCCTGTCCTATCTTAGCTCCTCCAAGTCCATAAAGTCTACAGGAAATACAAGGAGATAGAGTTGTAGTCTCTTTAATAAAAATGAATCTGGAGCATCATATCTAGGACAGTTTAATTGTTCTACCACTAACTAGAGACCATAAATATTCCTATTACTTCATTCTTCACTGGTTGATTAGACTATGTAAAGGAAAAATACAGAGGAGGAATTACTAATTTAATCAGGAAAGTGAGACAGTAAGTGAACAAGTATACAGTCATCGACAGCTGTTTTAATACTCATGCGTCTGACTAAGACTGTAAAGAAAACAACTGACTTCTGTTCCACTCCCAGATAAAGCCTGAGTGTTACCAGGAAACAGTAGCGATTTATTCAAAATCTCATCATTATTGTGTCCATTTTCAATTTTCAGAACTGTCACTGTGATGCTAGCTAATTGATCCCAGAACCGCTATACTCTATAGGTAAGTGGCATCAAAGTCCTCCTTCTTCCAAATAATAGTAAAATCAGTTATTTACCATTTATACCAATAGTTAACAAAAAATGATGTATGAATCATTCAGGATTTTAGTGAAGACATGCTTTGAACGTTACATTGAATATTTTAATTAAAAATAAACATGAATTACAATGTTCTTAGTAACACTATAGTAACTAAAACCTAAGGTGAGAAGGTATTTTCAAGACTATATTAGTCCTTTTGTTCTGAAAATGAAACATTTTGAAGATGAGTTCAGAACACAGAGGCATTTCTATGACATTATGGGCATTTAAAAACATTGACTGAGACAGCTGAAAAGTGTTTTCAAAAGCTGCATCTTTCACATTTGGAGTATCCAAATACAAGATTTTTTTCTTAGATCTTATATTCTATATGATCTTAGGTCAAATATTATGTAAATTTGTGCCATTAACTCTACATTTCCTTCATAATTTTGAGGGTTTCTGTAGTGTTTTTGTAGTTGAGTTCTTAGTTGTTGTTTTTTTCATACAAGTTCTCTTGCAGAAAAGTTTAACGATTTTGACAATTTTAGGTAGATATCTTATCTGCCTTCTTCCATCTTGATTTCTGGCAGTAACAGAATCCTAGCAGTCAAACTGTGTATAAGAAAGTCCATCAACTATGACAGGAAGTGGAGCACTGAATGATTGATCCCCTTTTCTGGTCAGATCATAGAATAATAGTGTTAATTAGGTTGACAGGGATCTCAGAAGGTCACCTGGTCCAATCACTTCTCAAAGCAGAGGTGACTTCAAAGTTAGAGCAGGTTGCTTAGGGCGAGCTGACTTGAATAATTGTCCTGGTTTCAGTTAGAACAGAGTTAATTTTCTTGCTAGTGGCTGGTAGAATGCTGTGTTTTGGCTTAGGATGAGAAGAGTGCTGATAACACCCCGATGTTTTAATTGTTGCAGAGCAGTGCTTATACTAAGCCAAGGACATTTCAGCTTCTTGCTCTGTCCTGCCAACGGGCAGGCTGGGGGTGCAGTAAGAGCTGGGAGGGGACAGACCCAGGACAGGTGACCCAAACTAGCCAAAGGGGTATTCCATACCATCTGACGTCATGCTAAACAATATATAGGGGTGGCTAGCTGGGGAAGGGGGCCGGACTGCTCGGGGTTAGGTTGGGCATCGGTCAGCAGGTGGTGAGCAATTGCATTGTGCATCACTTGTTTGTACATATTATTAGTAGTAGTACTACTATCGATAGCACTATTATTATTATTATTATTATTATTATTATTATTATTATTATTATTATTTTCCTGTCTTATTAAACTGTCTTTATCTCAACTCACGGGCTTCATTTTCCATTTCTCTCCCCCGTCCCAGAGAGGGAGGGGGGAGGGGGAGCGAACGGCTGCGTGGTGTTTAGCTGCCAGCCGGGTTAAACCACGACAATAATCTTCAAGAATGGCGATTCTGCAATCTTCCTGGGAGATCTGTCCTATTATTTGTTCAAATTCCGTATTGTTCTTTATATCTCTGGAATATCCCTTGTTGTGTTTTGTTTCCGTCAGCTTTCCACTGGTCATTCCTGAGAAGAGCATAGCTCTATTTATATGTTATAACATATATGTTATATGGAGAGCTGGGTGATCACCAACCACATGAAGTTTAACAAAAGCAAGTGCCGGGTCCTGCACCTGGGACAGGGCAACCCTGGCTATACATACAGACTGGGCAATGAGACGCTGGAGAGCAGCCCTGCAGAGAGGGATCTGGGGGTTGTGTTTGACAGCATGTTGAATATGAGCCAGCAGGGTGCCCTGGCAGCCATGAAGGCCAACCGTACCCTGGGATGCATCAAGCACAGCATCGCTGGTCAGTCGAGGGAGGTGATTGTCCCGTTCTACTCTGCGCTGGTACGGACTCACCTTGAGTACTGTGTGCAGTTCTGGGCACCACAGTACAAGAAGGACATTAAACTGTTGGAGAGTGTCCAGAGGAGGGCAATGAAGACGGTGAAGGGCCTAGAGGGGAAGACATATGAGGAGCGACTGAGGGCACTGGGCCTGTTCAGCCTGGAGGAGAGGAGGCTGAGGGGGGACGTCATCGCAGTCTACAACTTCCTCGTGAGTGGGAGTGGGGAGGCAGGTGACCTGTTCTCTGTAAACACCAGTGATAGGACCTGTGGGAATGGTGTTAAACTGAGGCAGGGGAAGTTTAGGCTGGACATCAGGAAGAGGTTCTTCAGCGAGACGGTGGTTGCACACTGGACCAGGCTCCCCAGTGAAGTAGTCACTACACCAAGCTGTCTGTATTTAAAAAGCGATTGGACTGTGCACTTAGTCACATGGTCTAAACCTTTGAGCAGACCTGTGCGGTGCCAGGAGCTGGACTTGATGATCCTTATGGGTCCCTTCCAACTTGGGATATTCTATGATTCTATGATTTATCTCAAGGATGAGTTCATCAAAGAGGACACAGCACCCCAGATGGCTGCTCTCTTTCTAAAACAGCCTCTTATAAAGCAGGCTGTCATAGCTGGAGGGGCACAGTGCTGGCTTATGTTCAACTTTTCTACCAGTTCCTCTCCTGCAGCACTGGTTTCTGTCAAGTGAGATCCCAGAATGTTCTGTTAGTCTCATTCTACTCAAATACAAGGCTCTGTAATTACCTTTGCCGAACTTCACAACGGTCCTGTCAGCCCACATCTCTACTTTGTCCAAGGCCTTCTCAGTAGCAACCCTGACCTGTAGCTTGTCAATCCCTCCCCTCCATTTGCTGTCACCCATGTACTTGCTAAGAGTGAATTCTGTTCCATCCTCTAGGTTGTTAATGGAGATGCTCATGACTGACTAAAACCCTAGATGTAGAATTGACTCACTGAAAAAACTCCTAAAATGAAAGAATGCTCAGTAGAGATGGGCACAGCCTATTAAGCTTAGAGAGTAATATTGGATGGGGCTAACCACAGCTGTTGCAAAGAAGCTGACTACCTCAATACCAACGGACCAGAGGGTGGCCTTTGTTTTAGATAAACAGCTATTGACAGTTGAATGGATAAACTAATGGTGTAAATGTTTCTCCCTGAGTTCATTAAGAATGTGTGAATGCATCTCTGTGTTAACCAGACTAGCATGTGGGGAGTGAATAGCTGGCTCAACAGAAGAGTATAAAATTTAAAAAACTAGCAAAATAACTTTGAAGACAGCAACAGGCTTGAGCAGACTTCAACCCAGTTCGTTCCCAGTGACTAGGGATTTCCAACATTGTGACAGTTGAGCATAGAGACTGATAATGGGAATTACATTTGTAATGTAATGTACTGTGATCCAACTGCACACTGCAATTGCTTGTACAGAGATTTCAGTACATTTATTGCATTTCTAAATCAAAATCTTGTGAACAATCAAGTATCTTTCAAGAAGTAAATCTGATATTAAATGTTACAACCCCCATGAATAGAATATTCAAATGAGTTTCAGTGAGTATTGGACTCTGGCAGTGCTGAATAGTTTCAGGACTGGTACTGAGCCCCAGGGAAAACCGCTAGTAACCAACCACCAATAGTGGACTATATTGTATACTAACTACTCTCTGAAGCTTACAGTCTAGCCAACGTTACAATGAACACACCCAGAACACACCTCCCCAGTTGTGTCTCAAGTTGCTATGGAACATTATTTTGAAACCTTGCTACAGTCTAAACAAAAAAATAGCCACTTCTTGACACTATGCTAACTTTCTTCCAATCCTTAAGAAGTGACTAAAGACTTATAAAAATCAGCATTAAAAACACAGAGACCTCCTCAAGCAGCTTTTAAAAAAAATAATGTTTGGATGCAAGCACATCCCTATGTGCTTATTTGAAAGTATGCATTGTAATAGCTGACACTTAATATCTTCATTAGTGGCTGTTAGAGCGGAAAATACTCGAGCATGACCTTATTATAGTCACCTAGCATACTTTCCCAAAGTGAAAATAAAATATTTCTATAAAACTTCTGCATATTCTGCATTGTTATTTACAGCATGTCTTCACTGACCATGTTTGTTGTTTAAAACTTCTAAAATTGTAAGTCTCCCAAACATGTTTTTCTCTTTATCTTTTTGCTTTCCTTATGACTTTTCTCTACTTTCTAATTTCTCCGTCTCAGCCATTGCTGTCACTTCATTTTTTGATTATTAGCTCCCACTGTATTTGTTCCTGTTGTATTTTCAATCCTGTGTGACTGTCTGCATTGTGGTTTTCTAGGACCTAGTATGCTATGAAAATATACTACTAATGCTCTCCTATGTACATTTAAAAGTAATTGGCTCATGATTGTTCTCTAATTTTAAGATGTTACTGGAAAAATTATGTCTCCGTTGTTTTGCTCATATTGAAATCTCCATAAAGGTGCAACTTGCTCTCCTCTTAATATAAAATAGTGTTATTCTTTTAAACTCCACTGACAGTAGAAGTTTTGTTTAAGACAGCTACAGTCGCTGCCATGCTTAGATGAAAAGAGCTTAGTGTGAGGAGAATGGGCTATAACAGTCTTATGTGACTATCTGGCCTACTTTTAGTGCCTCCATTTCTGTCAGGCCTCACAGAAGTAGCAGGCTGGATGTGCTGCTAGCTTTTATGTGCTGTTTATTGGAGGTGGATGAAGTCCTCTTTCCAGTCATGTGACAGGCATGTAGGTAGTCTAATGATTAGTGAGATATTGATTATGATTAGTGAGATAATGATTAGTGAGAAACTAGAAACTGAAGGCAAGGAACAGAAATGCTGTCATCAATTCATGCAGACTGCTCCCTGTTTTTACTCAAATTTTAATTTGATCTCATGGAAGCCTCCTACTTCCAGTCACTATCTACGTTACTTTTCTGATATAGGCCTATAGGCAATGAATATATGCCTATACTATACAGTCAACATGCAGTGCACTTCATCGCAAAAATCTGCTGTTTCTGAGAAGCACTCCAAAACTTGTTAGATGTTTTTTGTGTTTGCGGTACGTCTGATCCTGAGATTGATTCATAGATAAACTACGGGGATGAGGAGTACCCACAGATGTGAATAAAAGGTTTTTATATTAATCTAAAATTTTTCAATGTAACATTGTTATATCTTTTGATTAGTTATACATTTTATCTTCAATGATTCACTCCCTGAAATAAGCATGACTGACTTTATTGATTCCAAGGAAAGGTTCATGTGAGAACAGTCACATAGACTAGCATAATTACACCTTAGCCTATATTTCTGCAGACCTGTTTGTGAAGCTTGTTTGCAAAATGTATATGACGCTTGTTTTTTTGTCTTGAAAATTATCAAATCATCCATACCTTTTAGGCTTGCTTGCAAGGATCCTTTTCTCAAGTCACTGTTTTATCAGGTGTTAAATCAGTCTTGAAATTTGGCCTCAATCCATCTGGACCAACAGACTTAATTAGCACATATTTATGTTTCATCATTTTGTAAGAGGGAAAATAAAATAATCATATAAATATAAATTTCAAAAGCACATAGGAATTTCTTTAATATTTAATCTTTCCTACAGCAGGCATACTTAAGAGATGCTAATTATCAAGTTTCTAAATTTTGAAACAGCTGGAAATAAAAATGTAGAGTAGGATTTTCTTGTTGCAAGTTGCTCTTAGTTTGAAGAAAATGACAGTCACTTTACATGTTACTAAGTATCACTAGTGGCTAATTCTATAAGAATTTTTCCTGTCCAGGCTGAAAAAAAAAAAAAAGCTTTCAAGACAAAACTTTAACTCAGTTTGTCCAGGTGGATGTGTGCTGAATTGATCTTTGAGAACCACTGGTATTCCACCACTGTGTCCGAGCCCTGATCCTCACTTAGCACTTGATTTGGGTGTCAAACTTTCTGATTAAACTCCAAACTATAACTAGAGGCATTTAATATATTAAATATTATATTATATATTATATATTATATATTATATTATAAATATTATATATTAAAAGCTATAAGTAAAAATAACTTTATCATAACTGGGTGTCTACACACTTGCGCTTTCAAAGGTATTTATGGGACCACTGTTACTCTAAGGCACATAATGTGGTAAATAAGTTTGATGTGGCAGCAGTAAAGAAAAAAAATGTTAGTCTGCTTGAAAAGAACTGTGAAGATTCAAGATGGGGACATGATACCAGGAAGACAGTTTGGCATTTAAAATGCAAAGTAGAAAGGCTTTGTCTAAGAGAAATCTAGGAATTCTACACAGCCTCAAAAAAAATTAAGCTGTTAAGTTTGATGTAGCTTCAAAATCTGTATCAGCGCATTATGTACATTTTCAGTGCTGAAATTTCCTGGTTGCACTCACCTCTATCAAAGCTAAGGACAAAGGCAGATCAGGTCAGAGTTCTGAATCAGTCTCATAGCTAAGGTGACAAAAACATATCAATTAGTCTTCATAGAAAATATAAAACTGGAACAAAAATCCTACTAAGGCTCTTTTTCCTTCATTTAGCTCAAAATCTCCCCAGTCTCTCAAAGCTCTTAGCATTCTTCTGGATTGTAAAGAAAGTAATTACTTTTTCATACTTTTGTCTGATTTTCAATTTTTAATGTTTTAATTGCTCCCAAATATGTATTTGTGTTTTCTACAGAAAACAGCAAAAATATTAACTTGAGAAAAATATGAACCTTCAATTGTTTTTTTCACAGAAAATCTTTTGGTCCAATTATTATTTTTTACCCATTTATGAATCTATAACTCAAAGAACCCAGTACATAATCTGATTTTCAGTCTAGCTATTTTGTGGGAAGTTACAGCAGCTTTTCTCTCATGTATGCTGACACTGCAACTGAAGGTATGACTGCAGTGGAGAATGGTTTAAGCAAGCATCAAATACACTATTTGGAGACTGTGGTTGTCAGAGCAGGCTAGCAACTGAAGTACATGCCTAAGCTCCCCAACGTGATTGCACAATCCATAATGAAGTCTGTGCAATTCTATCCTTCCTACTGTTTACCCATGTTATCACATTTAAAGCTACTATGTTTACAGATGTGCTTCTATTCAATACACATTTACATTCTGATTTTTATCTTGCTGGATATGTGCTTCCATTGGCATACAGTTCTCAAATAATTTCATATTTTGTCAATTGCTTAGTCAAGCCTTAAATGGCAAAAATATATTTTATTTACTTCAAAAGATTCCTGATAAGACTTTTTAGAGGTATTGCATGTTGTGTAATTCTTTGGGGGGGAAAAACGATAAGAATTATTCAAAGCAAACACTTTAGGGCTCAGATCAACTGATAATGCTCAACTGCAGACTACACTGACCCGTTCAACTGAAAGATCATCCTGACACAGAACACATGAAAGAAAATATTTTCCATGGACCACTATGACCATTTGCATGAATGTGACCTCAAGCTCCCCCTACCTTTCCCAGTCCCTTGCATTATCCCATGTAACACAGAAAACTGCAGTAAACAACCTGTCAGTTAAGCTTCAAAGCAATTTTCTTCAGACACAAGGGAAATTGGGGACCTACAAATATTGAGTCCAACTGCCCAACCACTTCAGGGCTAAAAGAAAAAAAAGCATGTTACTGAGGGGATTATCCAAATGCTTCTTGAACACTGACAGCCATGGGGTACCAACCACCTCCCCAGGAAGCTTGTTCCAGTGTTTGACCACCCTCACAGTAAAGACATTTTTCCTAATGTCCAGACTGAACTTCTGGCAGAGCTTTGTGCTGTTCCCTCTGCAGTCATCAGCTACGGAGGAACAGAGACCAGCACCTCAATCTCTGCTTCCCCTCCTTGGTAAGCTGCAGAGAGCACTGAGGTAACCTCTCGGCCTCCTTTTCTCCAAACCACACAACCCAAGTGTCCTTGGCCTCTCCTCTTAGGACATGCATTCCAGCTCTCAATACCAGCTTTGTTGCCCTCCTCTGGCCACTTTCAAGTACCTTAACAACCCTTTTAAACTGAAGAGAACAGAACTGAAACCAATATTCAAAGTGAGGTCCCACCAGCACTAAATACACTGGGAGAAACACCTTGTTTCACCAGATGGCCATGCTGTGGTTTAATACAACCCAAAATGCAGTTTGCCCACTTGGCTGCCCTTCTTTTACGTTAGTCAGGGTGGTGACAGTGCAGTTTGACAATGAAATACCTAGAAAAGTCACTGTGTACCTTTTCTTGTGGGAATTAAACTATGTCCTTAGATATCTGCACAGAGAGTCTACTGTGCACCAAGCATGTCAAGCAGGACCTGAGATTATTCTCTGCCCCTGCACCCAGTTGCTGTAATTCAGTTGCACTCTCATTACTGAAACTTTCTCAGTCTCTAAACCAGGCTGATGTCCATCCAAATCTGTTGCAAAATAGTCCCAAGACGAGTCTATGATCACGCCTAGGACTTTTTTGAAAGAGTGTTTGTTGACCCGTGACAGAGGACTACTCCACACATAAGAATCATCAAAAAATAGTCAGACCTGTGATATAAAATTTGGACCTTTCTGAATGTAATGAATTTAATCATTTAATGAATTTAATCATTTAATGACAGATGAATCTGTCACTGATTTCCATTAGGGTATTTTTTTCTCTGCCTACTGAAAATAACATGTACACATTTCAGAAAATATTATTTAAATTTAACCTTGAGATAACATCTTAATATTTCAAACATAACACAGGTAATGAAGCATCCCAAAAGATGTTTAGATGTAGAGCTTAGTGATATGGTTTAGTGGAGGACTTGTTAGTGTTAGGTCAGAGGTTGGACTCCTTGATCTTGGAGGTCTCTTCCAACCTAGATGATTCTGTGATTCTTGCTTTTAATTGTCAAAGCTCCATCCACGGAATAGATAGAACCATGTAGTGGCCCTGCTACATTAAGTATGTCAAGGTATGATCGCGGATTACATCAAATGCAAGTAAAAGCACTTTAGTGATATTGATGTTTAGCAGTATGTGGGAATTAAAGAAAAATTAATTTTGTGCACATATGGACTGTACATGAACTATGCACAACTTTCCCTTGGAAATGTGGTCATTTTGAAGATGACTGTCTCTCTCTGTATTTGGAACCCATTCTTAACGTAGAAGTGAAACACGTTGTTAATGATATCCAGTAGTGCCTTATGATTTCTTAATAAGGTAACAGGGAATGTTCTAAACTAAGAAATCGATATAGAAAAAAAGTACTATTGTAAGAATTTATATGAAAATCCATGGGGTAGTACTGAAACCATGTTTATTCAGCCTTTTTAGCCACTGTTTTAGTTGTTGCTGTTTTGAAACCAAGGTACAATGCACTGGTAAACCTCACAGCACATCTGTGAAGAGCATAATGAGACCAGGTTTTGCACTGAGGCCATTGAGCTGGTACTAAAAACCTAACATGTACATGGCCTGAATGTGTTTTACATGGCTTAGATTGCATGTAAAAGTAAAGTATATGAAGCAGAAATCTACACCTGCCCAGAAATACCACTTTACATGACAGAGATGGGAAAACTTAAGAGTAGACTGAATGCTGGGAAAAGAGCTTAGCACAAAGTCTGGACTGGGAGGTGCGACTTACATAATTTCCTGAAAGTGGCCAAACTCTGGGTCAAGAGTGAGTGAATTTCACATAAAAAAATCATGCTACTGAGTACATTCTATCTTTCAATAATGTTACTGTCATCTTTTGAGTCTTGATCCTATATTCAAATTTGCAGATGAAAAATTCAAAGAGATTCATCAATCTGTGCAACTTTGACTGTGTAATCAGACATTGAAGTGTTAACTTCATATCTATTTTTTGTGCTTTAGGGGACAAGAAACTCAAAATTAATCTGTAACAAAAAACAATGAAAAGCCAATCAGATACCAAAAAAAAAAAAAAAAAAAGAGAATATATTTCACTTTCCACACAGTATTAGTAACACATGTAATACTTTTTTTGTTGTTCCTTAAATATATGGAGTGAAATCCTGGCCCCAGTGAAGTCAATGGGACTTTTGCCATTGGCTTCAATAAGGACAAAATTTTCCCCCAGTGCTGTTGTGATTTTCAGCCTGTCTTTGCTCCTTTAATACTTGTGATGACAAAATCCTGTAGTTGAATTCCAAGGATGGATCAGCACCCTGCAGCAATTAAATCTGCTGTAGTATATCATCCTTTTCCAGTATTGTCTGAAAGACCCATCATGCAGAAATACATTTTGCATTATGCTGTATAACTAAAATTTAACAGAGAATAATTAAAGAACAAAAAATGTTTTAAGATGTTTTAACTTAAAATCTATGTCTAAACTAACCTCAGTGGGTAAAATAACGTATGCAGACATTTCAGGGAACAGTATGCTTCCTGCACCTATCCAAAGGTAAGATTTGGCCACTCACTAAAAACAGAACTGGTATTAAAGGCCACACACATACATGTGAACATCCTGGTTCTAGTATGAGAGAACAGGTTGTGCAGAAAATATGAAAAGCAAGTACATGTTGTAATGACCACTGCCATTGTTTGCACTTTGCAAATTTCATGTAAATGACTGATGACAAACGCCAGAAAACACCTTTAGGGAATTCATTCTGTTTGTAAACAGAGACAAGATAGAAAATATTTAACAAGATGGATACAATGATTAACATTGAAGTCTAACACTGCAAGGCCTTTAAGAAAAAAGAACAAACATGGAGCTAGCTTAAAACCATAGATCTCAGCTTCAAAAAGATGCTGAGCACTGCTACAGCAGGAATTAGAGATGATCAACATTCCTGAATAAAAAGGTCTTTTACAGATTATAGACCTGAACCAATGAGATGAGGAAATTTAAATAATCAAAGCCTTTTCCTTTATTATTTTATTTTGTTTTATTTTATTTTAATTTTTTTCATGTTTTAATGAAAAGTGTGTGCAGAGATTACAGATAAAACTGCCATCCTTAAACTTTATGCATCCAGTGGATACCTTCATAGACAGGGTCTGAGCCAAAACAATTATTTGGTTAATACTGTGGAAAGTTTGATTTTAACTTGAATGTGTAAAATTCACACACAGGTCTGCTCAAATTTTAAGTGAGCATGAATTAAGACCATATAAGTATCGTCAGACCTGCATAACCCAAAACATGTACCTCTTCAGACACCCCACGGTGTTCATTAAATTCTGCAAGAGGCTAAACTTCCTTCTTCATATCCTGCTTGTAGGGCTAGAGCCAGAATTAGTTAATCGATATGGACCATAAAAATGAATAATGTTAAAAACCTGTTAGATCATTCGGTTTGTCTTTTTAGAGAAAACTAGACGATTGAGAGGGTTCTTTTCTACCTTATAGTTCTTGTGATCCCACGACTCACAATTCACCCATCACTACATGCAATAGATTGTTCTGATTGCATCAGAATTGTTATTATTACTCAATATTTCTGATGCATTTCAATATTTTAATGTTAAAATATTATTCAATAATAAGAGAATTGCCATCACACATGCAACATAATTCTTCCCTCAGATAAAACTGATCTCAGTATATAAAAAGTCCCAGATGTCTTGATCTACATGTTTTAGAAATGCAGAATTTACTACGAGAAATAGAACTTTTGAATCTGAAGAACTAAAATCATTAAAGTTCTATTTTGAAGCTGATTACTCCTCTTCCTGTAGCGATATTCAGCCTCTCCATTAGCCTTTCTCTTCCACTGCCATGATGAAGAACTGGGAATTTACCCACTGGAAGCTAAATGTAGATTCCCTGTGGGTGCTTCTACATTAAATTTAGTTTAGAACAGGAGGTGAATCTCCATCCCCACTTACCTCAGTTTTATCAGCACTGCAGACCTGTCTCAGTGTGTGCAAACTTGAATGCTTTGGAATGAAACTAACTCAAAAAATTCTTTTCAAAATTCTAGTGGGCATTCAGTCTATGTGACCACACTAGGGCTTACCTTAAGTAATTCCCCTGGCTTTTAAATCTACTTGATGTGGATACTGGGTCATCAGCACCAATCACCTCTCTTCATAGATCTACTCTGAGCATGCCACAGGAATTGCTAATGTAGATGGAGACTGAGATTCTCTCAACCTGCACAGCAGATTAAGTTAATGAGGTTATGTGATTCTCCTTCTATACTTCGCCCCCGTGAGATCCCACCTGCAGTACTGCATCCAGGTCTGGGCCCCCCAGCCCAAGAAAGATGAGGACCTGTTAGAGCAGGTCCAGAGGAGGGCCACAAGGATGATCAGAGGGCTGGAGCACTTCTCCTGTGAAGACAGGCTGATATAGCTGGGGAATTCAGTCTGGAGAAGAGAACACTCCAGTGAGACCTCATTGAAGTCTTTCAATATTTAAAGTGGGCTTGTAAGAAAGATGGAGAGGGACTTTTTACAAGAGCATGTAGTGATAGGACAAGGGGCAATGCTTTTAAACTGATATAGATTTGCATTAAATATAAGGAAGAAATTCTTCACTCTGAGGGCAGTGAGGCACTGGCACAGGTTGCCCAGAGAAGCTGTGGATGCCTCATCCCTGGAAGAGTTCAAGGCCAGGTTGGAAGAGGCTTAGAGCAACTTGGTCTAGTGAAAGAAGTCCCCACTTGTGGCAGGGGGGTTGACCTTGATCTGTAAAGGTCCCTTCCAACACAACTATTCTATGATACTCATACACAGCTCTACATTATGTTAAACTGACATGGAAGACGATATAGTGGCATGCCCTTACTACACAGCACCATGGAAATTGCACAGGAAAGAAACTCATCCTAACCACTACTACTGGGACTTTATCTACATAGCTGTACTGGTATGGTGTAGTTAGTACAACAAAACTCATCTGCTTTGGGTGGCCCCAATTAACAGAAATTCTACTTTATGCTTTGTTCCATTGTTCAAGAACAAGTCTCAATTTGCTCTTTCAACTGTAAAATGGTTGTATGGTCTGATACAATGGGCATATCTCCTCCTTTCTCTAAGAGTCATTGCCACTGAAAGTAGAATGTGCATTTTAAGAAGCAATAACTACTACCTACTGCTGTATTTCATGAAAGCTGTCTCCATGCTCTGCTTTTTGATATGCTAAGTTAATGACTATCTTTGTAGCAGTAACTATTCGGGATACATTAATAACAATATAGAAGAAGTATGATGTGTGATTGACATGTCATTTACTAAAATAATTGAAATGAAAGTCTGACTGTGTACTAGGTAAATAGGTATAGCAAATTAAATATATTTCAGAGTTAGTCCAGGTTGCCTGAAAATATTTCAAGTGGTTTCAAATTGTGCAGTTAACGTGATGACCCTTCGAGTGAAACTCTGAAGAACGTGCACTCTCATAGTTCATTATAGATCAGGCTGAATTAATCACTCTAGTGCTCCTTCCTCTACTGAACTAACACAAGCATATTTTCAAGCATTCTGCTAAACTTGTGGTTGTTCCTGCCACCTAGTGGATATCACTCGAGTTAACAAAAACATAAAAAGGACCCATTGAGGATACACTTTAAGAAGAAAATAGAAAAAAGTGCACAAACTTTTGTTTTTAGATGACCATTTAGAGTCCTGCTTAAAAAGTCTGCTCACTACTACAAAAACAAAACAAAACCATAAAAACTTCTGGATTGATTTCAGAGACAAAGAAAGAACAAACAGTGGTATACTGATCTTGAAGTATTGAAGGTTCTCAACAACAACCTCACCTTTTCTGGAAAAGCTAACAGAATGATGTGATTATTTTTATATCACCTGTTTCTAATGTAAATTTAATAATTTAAAACAATAATCCTGGGTTTACCTAAACTGGAAACAGTGCTCCATCTTCTGTGCGATTAATCTTAAATAAAAAATAAAGGGGTTTTCTTCATTTTCAGAATTTTGTAGTATCTTGTATTTCTGCTGTTGCCACTACCTGTCTGTCACCTACATATTCCCTTTCAAAGACACTTTCATAAAAGACAATCACAAATGCTATTAACAGGAATGTTATTTTGCCTTTTGAAAAGCTTTTTTTTTTTTTTTTTTTTACACATACAATAAACAGACATCATTGGCTGTATTTATTTTATTATAAATGCTGTTTTATTTTCAAGTTTTCATGAGACTCTGAAATCAGAGGGCTGGAATCAAACCATGCAGAACAAGTTCCTCCACCCCTAAACTTTAGTATGTAAACTCAGTAAACAAATTCTATAGAAGACAATTTCAAAGTGCTTTGTTACTGCAAACTGTCCCTAAAAATGAAAAAGTGTAACAGTCATATATTCTAGTAAGTTCTATGATATTATTATTCAGAAACAATCATAACAATAAAGGACAGGTCCCAGAAAACAGATTAAAACTAGAATGTGTATTTTCTAATTCTCCTCCTCTCCCCCAGTGGAATCAAAGCAGTTATGATTTTTACATAATTCTTGCTGAATATCAGGTGCTTCAGAATGAGATTCAGTCCAGTCAGCATATAATTTACAGAATCATCATCCGAAAGGAAATGTTAAGTATAGGATGAAGTCTTAAAACATTTTCTTCCCTTCAGCTGTGGACATATTCCCCTCTTCTCGTAAACCATAATAACTCCTGCCTTCCACAGAGGTAGGTGGTTAACCAGCTCTCCCCCCCACCCCCCACCCCCCTTTCCTCCAAGGAATTCAGTGAGGTTCACTCTTATTTTAAAACTCTCACAGAAGAGAAGCTGACAATTCCTCACCTCTTCTTATGTGGTATCCTCCTGATGGCAATGTATCTCCAGGATTTTTCCATCTGCTCAAATCAAATCAAATCCACATTTACCACCCACCAAGGGTGCTTTAGGAAGGCTGCAGACTACTGAGACTACTGTTGGTGTTCAGACTGGGAGATGAACGTCTATGCCATCCACAAGGCATCCTTAGGGTAATGTTTCAGCATCCATGTTATTTTTTTAATAAAGGATAACATTGTTTTACGTTCTGTCCCCTCCAGGGAGAGAGAGTTCTGAACAGTAGAATATTTTCAGCTGTTGCTCACCCCCCGACATTGTTCTCTGTCTTGGCAGACAGCTGGCAGTAGAACTTCATTTATGATATTGTGCTAACATGTAGCAGGAAGAACAGGTTTGCTTTCTTTATAGCACACTTCCATCCATCCACAAGGAAAACTAATATCCAGTTCTTCGCAAGAAACCCAACATGAAAGCATACGGAACACAGTAAAACAGTCAGATTGTCATCTCTTACAGAATTAAAAGAGCGTACATACAGCAATCTCATACCATGAGCACAAAAAGCTTTTCTAGTGAAAAGCTTTACTTTTTCATTAACTGTTTTTAGGGCCTATGTAACAGTAACAGCAAAAATTTCCTGAAGAGAAGACTAATACTCTGGCCTTACATGAGGTGCTTCCTTGTTAATTACTTTGATATATACAAAATATGTGAGGCTCACGTCAGGAGTTTCATCTTATAGACATTTTTTTATTCAAGACTTGTTAAGAAAGAAAAGCCTCACAAGTAAAAGATAACGTTAATTCTTCTTTCATATTATTTTACATTGTATTATTTTACTTTTATTTCTGTCAATGTGATATAAATAAGCTCGCCAGAATTTGTTAACTTTCCATACTGGATAAAACAGCAAAAATATGGTTACCTCACAATAACAATGAGGAAGGAAAGCATAGCTTTTTGTGGGAATAACAGCAATACAGCATTTGTAAAGATCAACAGAGGAAGAACTGAACACGTAGAGCTGGATGTTCCACTTACACAGTAAACAACACTGGGTAAACCACTTCAGATTTAGTACCAACTGACATGCAGTTTCAGCAGTATTTTAAAACATTCTCTATTCAAATGTAAAAATTCAGTAGATTTTGCAAGTTTTTCAAAGTTCACTGTAGGGATGTTATGGGTTGTATCAATACTGTTATTTCTGCTTTTGGCCATTATATGCTTCCTCAATGCTTACAAAGGCCTCTAGTGACACTTCACGTCTCAGAAATGTTATTGGAGGAGCTAATTTTTGAGATTTTTAAATGTTTTATGTACACCTGACACTTTTCAATGTAGATACCAAGTATAGGAAAAAAAATTTATACCAAAGCAAACCAAAGAGCTATCAAAAAATGCCACCCTATATCAGAAAAGACAATTCCTTCACTGGTTGAAGTAATGCAAAGAAGTTCTGTAACAAAGGCATAAATAGCTGTTTTCTGTTCCCATAATAAAGGTGAGAAAGCTACATCATCTAATCTGCCCTGACAGATTGTCCAGTCATCTTCTCTTTTCCTTTCCTCCCAGCCACAGTGGCACAACTTCAAAAAGGAGGGACAAACTGCATTCCACCATGCATAACTGCACATGGTTAAGGCACTCTGCAGGGAAGTGGCACACAGTTTTTAAACTCAGTCATGCTGAAAGAATCCATTTCTGACTGTTCTAGCCCTAAGATTATTATATTACAGCTGCCATCGCCACTGTAATTTAAGTAAGAAAGGGTGTAGGTATTGCTGCCTTTACAAAATAAAAAATTGTGATAGTGCTATGCCTTTAGGAGTGAATTTTGGATTGTAATATGAGAACAACACTGACTTCAGTTTAAATTACAGATAAAAGCATAGCACCACCTCACATCTCTTTGTAACATTTAGTATTCATAAACTCTAGATTGCTCCTTGCCTATTGCCATACGGAGGCAGCATTCTCCCTTTGCACTGAAGAGGAGGACTAGATGCTACCTTGGATTGTAAATTTCAGTCTGAGGTTTATAATCTTGCAATAATATAAATTATTTATAAGTTTCAGTCTTACCTTTGCTCCCTATAAACATGATACTAATGAACTCCATTCTTACCTAACTCAGCCTAATTAGACCAATGTGATGGATGTGAAATCTGATAATCTAACACCAAATAAAATACTTACATTTATCTAGTTAAACTGCTTCCAAACACCTTAGAAAAGGGAAAATTTCAGTACTGTGAGTCATTAATTCATCTATTACTATGCTAAATATAGTAGTATTCTACCTTTAGAAATACACTGGACATCCATCTCTAAAACAGCTAAACGTGATAATCTTTAGAATAAGATTCAAGAAACCTTAGACTACTCTTAAAAGAACACCTCAAAACTCTTGTCAGTATATCAATGCAAAATGCAGTACCTGCACATCAGCAGATAAAACATTATTTGCAAATTAACAGATTTATATGAAAAAAGTGCAGTATGTACTTAGCGGTTAAAATTACTGTTCCGGATTTCTTGAGCTACAGACTCATTTATTTGCAAGATTTGAGAATTTTCCTTAAATTTGCACATCCTGTTAGAGGTGTTCAGGGAGGGTGAGATGCCTCCTGCAGGAAAGCCTTCATGAGAAACTACCTGAAGACAAGTATGGATGTGAAACCCTGCTGCTACCCCAGATTGTCAAAACCAGCTTAACAGCATATAGGTTCTGTAGCTGAAAAGAGACGAAATGGGAAGACTGGAGTACAGAGAGAGTGCATAGGGCATTTCTGCACTGCATTACTTAAGACAGTAAACAACCTTACTGTTCAGAATGAACACATATACCCTTATTTTCTATCAAGGAACAAAACAAACTGCACAAAATTCATGTGCAGTGACTGAAGCAATGAATGCTTCTTCCAAAGCAGTCTGCCATTAATGACATACTGTGGGGGAACATAATAATTCAAGAATACACTAGGCATTCTTTCCAGGTTTAGAAAGATAAAGGTGTAGCAATGATAGACCTGTACGTTCTTCATTCTGAGTAAACCTTACAAAAAAAGATAGAATTTCATGGCCACGAGCACTTACCTGCAAAATTGAATTGAGAACTACTCTCAGTTTTAGGGCTAATTCAAGTAGGTATAACACATTAAATATATATAATCCAGACTTCACTGTAAACTGTACTTGGAGATTACTGTATCTAGATTACTGTAAAAGCATCTTTTCTCTCCTGCCAGTTTAGAAAATATGAACTACAATGCAAGAACCCTGATCTGTGGCAAAAAGCTGTAAAAAGTGAAGGTAAGCCCTTAGAAACTATTATACACGTACAAATTCATTCAAACTGTGAGGGAGAAGCACTGTACATCTGTTGATACTTGCAAGACTGTTCTTCATACCAAGTTTCTTGTTGTGACCACCTCAGTAAACTTGTGTTCTGAATAAGAAACTTTAAATAAATAAGCAAATGAACAAATAAATAAAAGCTCAGCTTTCTTGTAGAAACCTACCCAGGTTCCATGCACCAGATCCTGCTGATGCGGGACATTTAAACTTCCTATTAAGATGCACTCAGTTCTATTCTGGAGAAATTCTTGATGATGGGAAAGACTGAAAGCTCTCAAAGCCTCTTAAGGTATTTCCTGAAGATTTGATGACCCACAATTCACAGACATCTTTAAAAAAGGTTAAAGACTGTTATGACAGACAGCTGCAAAAAGCAAGCGTAAGAAAACAAACGAACAAAATAAACTAACAACGTGACCCTGAGCAACAAAATAAACCCCAACCACCTCCTTTCCCCCTCCCCACTCAGCACAAGATGGAGGCTGCACCTCAGCTATGCGCTGTGCCGATTGGCTGGAAGCCCTTAAGGCGCTCCTGTCAATCAACTCTAAGTCCCGCCCCCGGCCCTGAAGAGCGTGTATATGTGTGTGAGGCCGTGAGTACGCCGCCATTTTGTCGGTGTGGGAGGAGCGGCGGCAGCGATGTATCGCTCGTCGGTCCGGTGTTAAGGTGGTGGGAAATGGTCGTGCTGTGGTGGTTATGGCTCTCCCACGTCCCTTTCATGCTTGTGAGTGTTAAAGGTGCTGCTGATCGGGGGTGGCAGTCATCTGCGTGTTGTGTGTGTTGTGAGTTTCAGCCCTGCTTCACGTTCTGCTTATGTCAGGTTGTCAACTAGCCCTGTGCAGAGCTGCTGCTGTTATGAATGTGCAGTTCCCTTAGACTTTCACTCCTGTCCTACCTTCGGTTGTGCTTTAGAAGTTCTTTTATCATTTTTTAAATCCGCATTGTAGCGATGTGTAATAGATAATAGATTTTTGGCTGGCCGAAGCTCAGCAAACGAGTAGCTGTGTGACCAGTCTTGCTTAGCAAGTATTTGTAGTGTTCTGGCTCTGTTTTTTGTTGTTGTTGTTTTTTGTTTTTTTTTTTTTTTGGTTTGTTTTTCCCCTTTTTTTCTTTCTAACTTCCAATGAAGAAAGGTCTTTTATGGTTTTAGGAAGGTGGGTTCAGTCTTGTAATTCTGTTTTTTGAAATATTAACACTTTAATTAAACTGGGCATAAGGAATTTCTTAAGGGTGTTTTGGGAGGGAGGAGTGTTCAGAGGAGAACAAGAGTTGTACTTTCTGATGAATTTATTATCTTTTAGAGAGGTGCAGAGCTGCTATTATAAGGCCTGAGGCTTCTAAGAAGTATGTTCTGAAAGTATAAGCCATACCTGGTATAGAAGGTGAGTAAAGTTTTTGTGAACTTTAAAAATCTGATTGTTTCAGTGTGATGCTGCTGTTTGGGTTATGATAACTGGCAAAAAAACATAGATGCCTAAATTGTAACACATAACAAATGAAAACAGTGGAAGTAATGAGGTTCGCAAAGCATCGGTGATGGCACTTTCTATGATTTGATTCTCTCTGTTGTGATCAGGTGTTTCTGGCAGGTAGAAAAGACCATTTTGTTTTATTTTTTTTTTTACTGGGAAAAGTGCAAAGCGTGGGTGTTGCTTAAAGAAGGTGTAGTCGGATCTGGATTTGGTACTGTTTTTACTAAGAGTGTTGGCTTTTTTGGTTAGCTTTGACTTTTGGTTGTGTTTGTTTTTATTTTCTGAAAAGTCAAGTATCTACAGTGTCATCTCATCCTCCTTCAGCTGAAGATGCTTATGGCAGGGGGATTGGGATTAGATGCTCTTTAAGGTCCCTTCCAATCCAAACCATTCTATGATGGTAAGCTTTACAGTGGAGTAAAGAATGACAGGGAACAGTATTTCTTCTGAAGATGTATGATCATTAGTTACTTCATATATGCTTGCGATAAGAGCTTCTATTCCAATTCTGTTGAAAAACCTTTTGCAAGATGAGGAAGGTCTTGTTCTGATAATTTGTAGTTCAAATGGAAAGCTTCGCTTTTAACATTATGTAAAAAGTCATAGATCAAGCATGTTTTGCCCAGTTCGTGTGTTTATGAGCTGTCTTTGCATTTGACAGATGTTGACTGCCATAATTACTTGGTTAGAACAGTGGCTTAGTTCATGGAGTTTCTTGGTTAAATTATAGGCATGTATTGCCTTTTTAAACAATGTGGAATTGCAGATCCATTGAAATGTCCAAATTTGGATGAAAATGGAAACTGATCTTGAAGACCAAATTATAGATGAAGGTTAGGGCATAGTTTGAATGGTTTGAGGGTATTTAAACTGTCAGAACCAGATGTTACAGAGCAGTACAAGTTAAGACAGTACAAAACATATTTGACCTGATTGTTGATGGGCATGGCAGAAATGTTAGACATAGATAATGTGTTCTGTATGTCCTTGAAATTAAGAAAACATAAAATAAGCTAAAGCTATATGTGATAGTGTAATGAATATGATTCAAAAGATGAAGTAAAAGGTAAATCAGAGCATTAGATGTCATTGGTTTGAAGAAATATTTCACATGAAAAGTTGCATAAAAAGAGCACAGTGTGAGAAGTCATTCTTGGTAATTCCTATATTAAAAAGAAAGAAATACACTAGAAACACTTTTGCAGGTAAATTTAATGAACTGCAGGTCTAGTACGGTGATGCTCTGAATCTCCTTCGGAGAGCACTGTGGTTGAATTTATTACATATAGATCAGACCACCAGATACTTATAAAGGACATGAATTGCCTTCCACTTCTTTTGAGCAGAAATACTTTTCTTTTCCAAAAAGAAATAGGTATTTTCCTGGTCTTATCTGCCCCCATCCCTTCCTACGTTTGTGATTCCCCTTACCAAGGTATCTGGTATCTTTAGTTCTCTTTATCATTTTGGGATCCACTTTCTGATGATAAATTATGCTCAAGTGAGAAATGTAGACTGCAGCAATGAGAGCAGCTGTAGAGGTACTTTTTTCAGTTATTACCTGGATATCTTTGTAAAAAGAGAATTGTGCCAAGTACAATCACAATAGCATAAAACGTGACAGTTACATGTTCAGTATATGTTCTAGCCAGAACTGTAAAAATATACCGTTAAAACATTTTAAAAACAACTTTCATATAAGGAATTAGTTAATAAGGAAATAGGAAAAATTGTCAGGCTGATCTTGCTCCTTCTTTTTGCAGACAGAATGAAATCTCTGACTCCTTCACCAAATGTAGTTGATATGAATCTGAAGATCAGTCATATAGAGTGCCATCCAGAATGCGTGGTCATAGTATTCAAGGGTCAATGCAAGGTGGGGTGTGAACTTGACTACTACATACTGCAAAATGAAATGCAACGTGTATTCAAAGTGAAAGATAACGTTGACATTGGTGGATCTTGTTTGGTGGAAGATGCGGATGGAAAATGGCATAGAGGAAAAGTTTTGGAAAAGAAAGAGAACATCTGTAAAGCCTTTCTTATAGACACTGGACAGGTGCTAGTGGTTGAGGAAATACATATTGCTTCTGCTGGTGATGATTTTTTTCAGCTGCCTCCAAAAGTAGTTTGGGGGATTTTTGCTAACATACTTCCTCTTGGAGAAAAATGGAGTCCAAAAGCCATAAACTATTTTTCATCACTGGTAGGACTGCAGATTACAGGTCACGTGAAATCTGTTACATCGTACCAGCTGTTTATTCTGGAAGTACCAAAGGTCATTAGTGATATTCTTGAACTGCAGTTAGGAAAACTTATTGATGGAGATTCCTTTTGTCTTATTGTAGAAATGTTGAAAGTGTTTCCACCAGAAACATTTAAGAGAATGCCACAGTTGTTGCAACAGAAATGTCCAGTCCAGGAATTGCTTACTTTTACTAATTCAGAGAAACCATCAGACTTTTGGCCAGTTCCAGATCTCTTTCCACATCTACCAGCTGGTAGTAAAGTAAATGTAAAAATAACTGTTGCAATAAGCCTGAGTAAATTTTACTGTCAGATACAGGAACGACAGAAAGAGCTGGAAAATTTGACAGAAGCTATGTCTTTGTACTATGAAGCTATTAGTACAGAGAATAATACATCTTTTGATAGTTTAGGGCTACTTTGTGCTGCTAAAAGGCAAAATGGACAATGGCATAGAGGAGTGATAAAACAGCTTCTGCCCAACCGTGTGGAAGTCTGGTTTATGGATTTAGGTAATATCGAAACTGTGCCATGTAGTTGTGTTCAGAAACTTACAGTAGAGTTCATGTCACTGCCTATGATTTCATTTCCATGTGCACTGTCTTGTTTTGGGAGTCAGGATGAAGCAGTAATAAATCTTCAGCTGAAAAAATTTATACAGGCCTTGACAGGACAGACTTCTGTGTGTGTCTGTGTTGATTTATTCAATGCCAGTAAACACTTATATTATATTACACTGAAAAATCAAAATTTTGGAATTAATGCTAAGCATCCAGAGAACTTGAATGAGGCGGCTGCATCATTTGTCCCACCTTTGGCAACAAAAATCTCTAGCATCGGTGTAAGCTACGAAGCAAGTGTCTGGAGTTCGTCTAAAAATCTCACTGGAAATAAACAGACAAAGAACTGCTTACCTGAATGGGATAGGTCTTTATCAAGCCATTGCAAAAGAGTAAAAATGCAGATGAATACTTCCTATATTGCTTCTGTGGTATATGTCATAAATCCGTCCAACTTCTGGATTCAGACATGTGCATATCAGAAAGAATTTCGAGCCCTGATGAATAATATTGCAGATGCATATAACCAATGTGGAGCTGATGACTGGGTCCTTGAAAACCCGGAACCTGGATTACTGTGCTGTGCCAGGTATAGCAAAGATAAGCATTATTATCGGGGTGTTGTCACTGAAGTGCTTCGTGTAAGCATTACTGTCTACTTTTTAGATTTTGGGAATACAGATACAGTACCCTGTTACGATGTGAAAACATTGCTTCCGGAGTTTGCTGCTTTGCCGGCTTTAGCTGTGTGTTGTGAACTTGCTTGCACTTCTCCTGTTGAAGATGTGTGGGTTAAAAAGGAAACTGATTTCTTCAAACAAATTGTATTTAACAAACTGCTGCTGTTTCAGGTCATTGGAAAGCAAAACAACAAATATATTGTTAATGCACGGTATAGGAATGCTTTGCAGGAAAGTAATGTTGCCGCACTTATGGCTCAGGCTGGATATGCAGAATACTGGGAAAGAAGACCAGTTTCTGCTCAAAATCTGTCAAAAAAACACCAAGCCCAGAATCCCCTCCAGTTAAAACAAAATTATGTAAATGCACGGTGCACCTCTGATATTTATAAAAATAATGTATCACAAAATAGACAGGTATTTCAAAAGGAAAAAACAGTAAGCACATCTTCTAGGCTGAGAAAATCAATGATGCCGTCCTCTTTTGGAAAAGATGCTCTCTCTGAAAGTCATCAGGTCAGGTCTCAGTCATTTTCCCAGGTCCCAGTACCTGAAAAAAAAACACTTTATAAAGAGCTTGTGTTTAAACCAGGAGCTGTTTTTGAAGTGGTGTGTTCTTACAGTGTTTCCCCAACAGAGTTTTCATGCCAGTTGCAGAGTAAACTGCCAGAGCTAAATACCTTAATGAAGCAAATCCAGACTTACTATAAAGAGCATACTATTCCTTACAAAACCGGACAGGTTGCCTGTGTTGTTAAATGTCCCAAAGATGGGAAGTGGTACAGAGCAAGTGTTTTGCAGCAAGTGTCCACAAATGAAGTTGATGTGGTTTTTGTAGACTATGGTTATCGGGAAAGAGTTCTACTTAATGATCTTCAAGCTGTCCTTCCAGATTTCCTAACTCTCGAAAGTCAAGCCTTTCAGTGCGCACTTAAAAATGTACCCTTACAAACTGATGCACTTAATTGGTCTGAAGAAAAGTGTAGACTTTTTAACGACTTCGTTTCTGCTGCTGGAGGACCATTGACTTGCACTGTCTATGCTCTAATTCTTTTAAGTCCAAACTGTTTATGCAATATAGTTGACTTACAGACTCCGTTTATTAGTGCAGAGGAGTTTCTCAGGGAATGTGGACTCAACCAGTCTGAATGTATTGGATTGCAAAGACTTGCACCTTTGGGTTCCATGTACAGTTTTTATTACTCATCTTTTAATATAGAAATTGGGAGCGAGGAGGAGGTTTATATAACTCACATACATAGCCCTTCAAAATTCTATTGCCAGCTTAATCGAAACAGTGCAACTATAGAGGCATTGTCGCGAAATGTGACTGAAATCAGTAAGATGGCAAATCATGCAAAATATGATACCATCAGTACGCGATTATGTATAGCCAGATATTTTGAAGATGGTCAGTTTTATAGAGCTTTGGTTTCTCCTGTGGGGTCAACATCCTATCTGTGTGCTGACTTTGTGGATTTTGGAAATAAGCATATGGTAGAGAGAGACCAATTGATGCCTATTCCAGACTCTGCCACTGACCTAATACTCACACCCATGCAAGCCATTAAATGCTGTCTGTCCAATCTTAAGGACACAAAATTTCCAGCAAGAATTATTAGATGGTTTGAGGAAACTTTCCTTGGCAAGCTGCTGAAAGCTGTAATTGTATCCAGAGAATCAGATGGCCAGATTGTTGTTGAGTTGTATGATGGACAGCTCCAAGTAGGTCAGAAAGTTGAAGAAAAACTATTGGAAGAATTGGCTTATGTGACAAATTATACAGAACAATTTGTTGGAAGTTATGAAGTGATACACGACATAGAAAATAACGGTGAAGTAAGTTTTGAAAGTCCTGAAAGGATTCAATTGAAAAATAAACTGAAATTTCAAGTAGACAATGAGTATTACCAGGCAGATAATGGAGAGAATTTTGGAGATGAAGAGCAAATTACACGTAGAACACAAGACCAGTGTTGTGGGTCCTCAAAGCCGGTAACTTCAGAGGGCAGTGAAGAACCAGGTTTTCTAAAACCTTACAGTGCTGCTACGGAACACAGAGAGAAACCTATGGATGGAAAGTCTGCTTCTCAATCACTGTGTCATCCTTCTTTAAGTTTAAAGGAAATAACTGTAAATGCTCTCTCTGAATCTTGTACTGAACAACTAAATTATACAGGTCAGCAGGAAAGGGATAATGAAAATATTCCAAAATTAATCAGTCTTCCTCAACGTGATATTCAGGTGAATTCTGAAGTAGCAGGGTACATTTCTCATACAAATAGTCCATCGAGTTTCTATATTCAGTTTGCAGAGGATGAAAACTTAATAATTCAACTAGCAGAAGAATTAAATGAAAGCATGGTGAATATAGGTCATGAAAATGGCTTAGGTGAGCTCATGGTAGGGGATCTCATTTTAGCAGAGTTTGCCATTGACTGTTTTTACTATAGGGCAGTTATTAAAACTCTGAAATCAGGAGACTCCTTTGAGGTAGAGTTTATTGACTATGGCAATACAGCAGTTGTAAGCCTTTCCAAAATCTGCAGGATTCAGAAAAAGTTGTTAACTTTGCCGAGGCTCAGTATTCATTGTTTCCTTAGCACAGTGAATAGTGCTCCTGATGAAAGCTGGACTAACGAAAGAACTTCCTATTTTGTAAACAAAACAAATAATAAATTAGTCACTTGCAAATTCTTAGAGCAAGATGGAGAGCAATGGAAAGTAGATATAATTTGTGATGGAAATTCTATCTCTGATGGCTTTCAGCAGAAAAGTGGCGGGACAAGTTTGCAAAACAAACCAATGCAGAGTTGGGAACACGTGTCAAAACAAATTCTGCTTACAAATGGTAATCCTCAAGACGGAAGGTCTGTGAGTGACTTAGATGGTCAAAGGAAAAGTCAGACTGCTAGGATGGAAAATAATTCTAAAATGTGCTTAAATGTCCCTCCTCAGGATCTAAATACTGAACAAATAGAAAGAGCAGAAATAATTAATGCTTCAGCAGGTGGAGAATTTCATGTACAGTTACTTAAAAATCTGCAGATATTAAATGGTTTAAATGCCATGCTTGTCAAAGAAGCACAAAGAAGTGGTTTACTTATGGCGGATAACATTGAGGAAGGGTTGGAGTGCATGGTAAAATCTGAAAGGAACTTAAAGTGGTATCGATCGAAAGTGATAAAGATGTTTATCAGGGAGAGGTTAATGCTAGTTTTTTTTATAGATTATGGCATCTATGAGATGGTGTCCTTAAATAATGCAAAGATTCTCAGTGATGAGATTAAAAGCATTCCTAAACAAGCTGTGCTTTGTGAATGGGTTTGGTTAAAAAAAATGAGTAAAGTTCCATTTATCCATGTAGTAAATACACTCCTAAATGGTGGAATAAGGATCTTGTTTCTGAGATACTTGGAATCTTCTCATATCTGGGAAGTAGATATCTTAGTAGGGAAAGTTCTGCTTCAGAAATACTTGAATCAGCTCTTAACAACTGTTGTTGAACCGGAAAAATCCAGTAATACAGACTGTATGGAGGAGTTTCAGGAGTCATTCAGGATGAATTCAATCACATGGACACTGCTGCAGAGTGGCAGAAAGTATTCTGGGTTTGCAACTGCAGTTACTGATCCTTCAAACTTCAGCATCCAGTTTGAAGACTTATTTGATTCCATGAAAACCTTATCTTTGCTGCTCTCTGATGTTCCTGATGACTTGCCAGCTTTGCCAGAAGAACTTGTGTTTCCTGGTAACAGCTGCTTGATCCAGTTTGGACTGGAAGCACAGTGGAACAGAGTACAAATTAGTGAAGTGACAAGTCAGTCTGTTCTTATTACATTTATTGATTATGGCTTTCTGAAAAGCATCCCCTGCTCGGAAATCCATAGACTTAAAGTTATTCCAGAAAGTCTGTCTTATTTACCACACTTGGCTTACTCTTGCTCTTTACATGGTATAGTTCCTGCCACAGGGGAATACTGGAGTGATGAAGCCAAATTTCTGTTTCAAAAGCTTCTTAGTAAACCAAATCTCATATTCCATTTTAAACACTATGGCTCTGGAATGAGGTTAGAGGTTGATATTCTGTATGAGGAGAATAATCTAGGTTGTGCCTTAGTTGCTGCTGGCCATGCAGTCTACTCTGCAGGTAGGTGCTGTCCCAATCCAGTTGATGGAGTTGAATCAACCAAAACATGCTTGTAGCCTGATTATCCAAATTCTAAGTGTGGTGGTTTTCTTTGTGAACCAGATTGTAACTAAACAAAAATAAACTTGTTTGTTTGTTTGTTTGTTTTTTTGATAGACATGAAGCAAAGAAATAGGATAGGACTGCTTGTGATAAAAGTTCCAAAAAAGGTGTCTGGAAAGAGAGTGCTACATCGCTAATAAAGGATCTTAGTTCTTATAACACTGGGGGGGCGGAGTAGGGGGTGGGGAGAAAACTATGAAGTCTTTCAGCACTGTGATGATACAAAAAATTAAAATTGATTTCACACAGAGTAGATCTACTATCAGAAGTACCGGTTGAGACTTGTCATTCTGATGAACCCCAGTCTCTAAAGACAGTGTGAAGATACCATCAAAACATTTATTTAAATAATAATTAGGCTGCAGATTAAGAAAAAGTACTTCTTTACTGCATGAAAAAGCTCACTCAACTCACATTGATAACTCTATATTTACTTCATGGAGTTATGTTCTTTGTAGTGCCAAGTAATACTTAGTTTTAAGTGCCTCTGCATGAAAGTTTTAAGGTTTAATTAACTGTGATTCTAACTTCTGGCTATCATTTGGTTCTAACAGCACATCTTGAATGTCTGTTTTTTGTTTGTTTTGTTTTGTTTTTTTCTTTTTAAAAAAAGATCATCTGAATACCTTAAATGGCAGTTCTATTTGTGTAATATTAATGTACAACTAACATTTTTAAATTTGATTTTTGCTAATGTAAAATAGACTGTCTTAACTTAGGCGGTTGTACAATACTTAATGTTACAAAATGGAGCCTAGTAATGACAGGTGGTTTAAAAAGAAAAACCAAAGAGCTGTTAAGAGTATGATTTTGATGTTCTGCTAATTGCACATTAGCTTTTTGCAAGACTTTTTATTTTCAACATGTAATGAATCTAGCTTGAAATTGTCGTTTCTTTTCCGAAGGTCTGATGACCAAACTACTTAAGGTAGAAACTAGATAATGGGAAAGTATTTTCAGGATTATACTGTAAATGAAAATAAAGATGACAGCTTCAGTCATTGCTTGTGTGAATTATCAGACATTTTAGGGTTATGTTACAATTGTTAAATGAAGTTGCTGGGATGTCTTGCTAAGATTTTATTCCCAGTCTTCTTTCTTTGGTGTGTACTTCCCCTATCCCCAGCCTCAGCCATAACAGCATCCTCCTTCCAAGCAGTAGAAGAGGCTATGCGTGTGACCTAGTTGAGAGAAATTGTCAGAGGATTTGAGAGTTTAGATTACTTATGCTATTTGTCTTTGGGCAGGCATAATTCTGAGCAAAAATAATGCTTTGATTTGGTAAAATTTAATTGAAAGCTATTGCTTATCATTTGGTTGTATTTCCTAAATATTTTTGTGTAAATTATGCATTTGTTTATACATGTCATTGATTACTTTGTTTTTTTTTTTTAAATATGTAAAAGTGATAAAGAGCCAGTTGCAATTGGAATTAAAAATGATGTATTCACTATTTTGCCTCTTTGTCATGAACAATAAAATGCTTATCTTCTGTGTGTAACATGCCTTGCCTAAATCATTCTGAATGTTTTCAAACTTTCTGTGACCTCTGTGGTTGGTGAATGCATTAGAGAGAATTCAAAGCTACATCTCTACTTTCTTTGTGGGATGGTGCCACGGAGCAGTCCTTGCCATCTAATCCAGCAGCTGTGAAGCAGATTGTATTTGTAGTTTGCTGAATCAAGGTTTGCTTCTGAATGCTGTACAAATGGCACAGACTTTCTGTGGGCTCACTTGTAAGCTTGCTAGCGTGAGATGCATGCCCCGCTCACCCTGCATCTGCTCTGTGCTGCTCTTATACTTTTAACTCACACCTTAAAGGGAGCCAGACCTCTTGTGGCAGATAGGTAGGCATGCTTTATATCCTATTACTTGCAAAGTAGCTTGCAATTACTTTGGGAAACATTTTGCATTATTTTTAAAGATGTACATTGTGTATTGATGAACATTTGAACTCTGTTAAAAAGATTGTGATGTTTCTCAAATGCTCTGACATTTTTCAGTGTCCCCTAAAGCCTACCTGGTATTTCTGGGAGTGGGTATCTTTTTCTTGTTTTTATTTATGTCTCAATGTAGCTGTAAGATGTTATAACCATACAGCAAGATACATCTGAGTTTGAAGAACTTACTATGCAGCACTACTCCCTAGAGTAAGACTACCTCTTGCTGATTTTGATGCTCCTTTCTGACGGATTCAGCAGGAGCCCTATACTATCTCCAGAGGGGGAACTGTCAGTCACAAGAAATTGTGGGTGTGAGAGAAAGAGTAAGATGATTAAGAATTCATCTAGCAAGAAAGGCAGATGGAAGGAAAAAAGTTCTACTGCTGGTCTGGGGTTGTGATTCAAGACTATTGAAATGGCATGCCAGTTACTAGATGTTTGTATGGGCCAGGAACCATAGCTATTTTGATTTCTCAGGCATAAATTTAGGTTTCAGTGTTCACTGCACCTGTGAAGATTTTTCAAGTTTGCAAATGAATAGATATGAAATATGAGTGTAAAGCATGACAAAGAACTCTTAAAAACTAAAAAGTGATCAATTCTTCCATAAAAGAAATCTTAAGGATGCAGAAGAGCCTCTGACGTTGCTTTTACTGACTGCAGAGGATCATATGTAACCAATTTTGCAGTGTTAGAGGTGGCTTGTACCTAATTTGCTGCTCAGCGTTGAGGAACACATACTTTATACTGGAAGAGTATGTTTCTTTCCAAGCTGTGGAATAGAAGATTGATTAGAGATGGGATCATCTTGTTACTTATATACAGTTATCTTTTTATGTATTTGTATTTAAAGTTGAGTCAAACTGGAAATCAGGTTGATAGCTGATTTCAGCTGTTGTCCAAAATTATGCTGAAAAGGTAAGACATCATAAACTTAAAAAGACAGTGTTTTTCTTAATTGTGTACGCTATATTTGGGTTACTTAATTTCTTGTAGACCATTTTATTCGTGCATTCCAATTTTTAGTGTCATGTTCAATGTTGTTTTAAGATCTTTAAGAAATAGTCTGTTCTCTAGTTACCTTAATGTTTTCTAACATTTCAACGCACAGTTTTTCTTTTATAGACTGATCTTCTAATGAATGCAATCTTAGTTTTGCAGGCTGTTAGTTTTCTCTGATGCTCACTGCTCTTACTCCAGCATTCACAAGTTGCTATTCTACTGACCAGTTTCAGCGGTCTCGGTTAGAAAGGAGGAGTTAATGACATTGCATCTTGTTAATGCTTGTGAGAGGAGGAGAGGAGGAACAAGTTTTGCTTCTTTACCTCAGGGAAAGCACCATGCACCATGTAGTATGGAGTCAGCTGATGTTTCCTTTAATTCAAACATGACAGAAAACTGAGGGTGCAGTCAGACTCAAGGGTGTGGAGCTGGGGAGGATGTTTAAACTGCCAAATATGCTAACAACCATACTACTTTGCTGAGCAACTCTGTGAATATAAAAATCTGTTTTGTATTGTGACATTTTCTTTGACAAACCCAGTAATGACAGAAACAGTCATTTTCACTTGATGTGAAAAGAGTTTGTGATTTTTAGCTTAATTCCTCTTCGGATTTATTTAGGAGATGTTTGTATGGTGATGGTGTCTCTCAAAGACAAATCCTGCTAAGCATGTTTCAGAGGCTGAGGAGGCTGCTTGATCCTGATTAACCATGTTTGAGCTGCACTGACATCTTGTGGCTCTGTGCATGGTTCCTGGTAGGCATTTTCAAGGTGTTTATTACAGAAGTTTCTTTCAAGCGATGATCTTACTGTATTAGTTCAGAGAAAAAGTGAAATATTAGATTAAGCAGAGAAGGAAAAAAAAAAAAAAGTTATTTTAAGGGAGGTCTGATATAAGAATGTTTGCCAAATGGTTTCTCTAGATATATAGATACTTTATTTGCAGACTGGGTATGAAAAAGAACTTAGAAATGCTTGTTCCCATTAATGCCCAGTACATTTCCATTTCTTAATTGTTTAGACACATTTGAAAACCTCATTGATTTGTCTCTAAGGAAGATTTTTTTTTTTTTTTAGAATAATAAACATTGTGAAACCAAAATCATGAAAAAAACTTATCCAGCTCTGCAGTGACTTCAGGTAGAGCCATCTTGATTCCTGCAGATTTAATAAGAAGGTTTCTAGGACTACCATGTCTAGATCTGCATAATGAAGGAATTAAAATTGTGACTGCAGTGTAATTTTTAGTGAGCAGTAAACATCAGGAATCCAACTGGGTGACCCTCGAGTATAACCAGACCTAGTTCTGTGAAATTATTATGCTGCAAATAAAAGGAAATGGAGTAAAAGTGGGGTTTAAATGAGTTTAATATTTTTTTCTACTTTAAAGGAATACCAGGGTGGTGAGAGCAAAAACACTATTTGACAGACTTTGATTCTGATTAATTCTTTAGTGTTTAATCACCCTGATTTCATAGAAGTTTGAACTTAACACAAAATATATGATCAAGCTTTTTAATTATGTTCATTTTGTTTAAAGCCATGGAACCACTGATCTCCTCTAATCTGACATTCCATGTTATGTGGAATTTCACTTACTTTTGCATTAAGCCAGTATTCCCCCTTTCGCCTCCAGGGGTTCAGACCCTCATTTCCCACCTTCAGGTGATAAGCATGCTATTCCCCCCCTTGAAGCTGTTTTACTGTACAAAAAGTATTAAAGAGCTGCAATATGTCTCTTTTTCTCCAGCCACAGGAGTCAAGTCTAGGAGCTAGACAATTCTTCGGGCAGGGGGAAACCTGTGCTCCAATTTCTGCTCGAATGAATTCTTAGGCATTTGTATGTAAAACACTCCTTGATGAAGCAGCTAGGGGAGCAGACACTACGACTTCCATAATCCGGTCATGTTCCCTGTGTTTTCCACCCTTTATTTTCCCTAATTAATTTTGCATCCTTTCTGCAAAGCAGGGTACCTCCAGCAAGAGAACTCGAATGACTGATAGCTCTGGGCCTAAAGCACACACCCAAAAGAATTGAGGAAAAAAAAAAATCAACTTTGGTCTGATATAGAGAATAAACATTGTATTTTCTCCAGTTGGATTGAATGTATCAGCCTACTCTATAAAACAGTTTATCCTCCTTACATGCTTTAAAATGTGAAACTTCAGTATGAGACAAATTAGGCTTCTAATTTCATGAGGAACAAGAGGATGGAAGAGCCACCTACCTGCAGCATAAGGTGGCTGAGGAAGGGGTGGCATTTCGGGTGCCTGTGCTCGGTGTTTCAGGTTGGCTGCTTTAGGCAGTTCTCCCTTCAGACTCAAGAGTCATTTGGAGCGTGTCCTCGAACATCTGCGTCTTGTCATGGTGTGGGCTGTGGAGTCTGCTCTGACAGCCAGCTGTCTGAAGTTGGCTTGGTGTGACATCTAAGTCGGCATTTCTCTCGATGCAGTGTATTTTCCTGAGCTATGTCTACAGATAGCTTATTCAACATAGTGAGCAGTCATTCATAAAACAGATAAGATAATGCTCATTTTTCATCTAATGTGCACTGTTTACATCACTTGTTTTGATGTTAGGAGTTCCAAGAAAAAATTCCTACTAAACCACAGCCACAAGTAAAAGTTCCTGCACATTGTATGGCATTTTGGAAAAAAGCATTTTCCCTTCTTACTGAAGCTGCGTAGCAGTATGGCAAGGTACTTGGGACAGACAGAAGAGAGAAGGCACCGTCTTATAGCTTAGCTGCTAGGGCACAGAAATACAGGGGTTAAGATAGGTACTCTAAAGCACTGCTTCTGTGATGCGTTCACTAATTTATCCACAATGAAACAGTTTTGAGAGGAAGGAATGAAAAATAACCTTATTGTTACAGCTTGGTGATGGAAGGTATGGCTTTGGACGCCCTCAAATTGAAAATGTCTCATGTTTCCTGGTTGGATAATTTAACAATTAAGCTGTTCTTTTGCGTTTGCTACTGTGTTCTCTAACAACTTTTGGAGGAGAAAAAAAAAAGGCTAAAAAGCACTGTCCCATGCTGTTTATATGGGGCGTTCTCTCAGAGTACCTTTATTCTAAATGTGGACCCTTAAGAGCTAGAAGGTAAGAAAGAACACCTGTTTTGAGTGCATGGCTCCTAAGGGATGTAAGCTGGAAAAGGCCCTGAGTTGGATTCCAGCTGGGTGTATATGGGAGATAAGCACTGAGGCGCTGAGATTGAAATAGTTCAGGACAGGCTTAGTAGCATAGCTCTGGGTGCCTGGGGAGTTGGGATATCAGACAGGAAGGCAGCTTGTGACTGCAGGGGCCTGCAGGTACAGCAGCTGCTGAACAAGGTTTTTTTAAATAACAAGTCTGAACCTGGACACTACAGTTCTGCCTAATGCCTGCTGTCAGAATTTATTAAAATTAGTCCATGCACCCTAATTCATGCTGTTAGTTTTTGTCAGAAATATTCTGGTGTATTGTAAAAGTTAAACCTATTGCTCACTTTTTTGTTTGTTTCCATGAAAAGTTGATGCTTTCTGGTGGATCTACCTTGTACAACAGTGCAAGCTGGGGACCAACTGGCTAGAATGCAGCTCTGCAAAAAAAAAAAAAAAAAGTGGGGTGTATCCAGTATCAGGTGTTTGGGTTTCTGATGGACAGCAGGCTTAATTATGAGTGAGCAGTGTGGCTGCGCGGTGAGGTGAACTCTGCCTCGCTATAGGACTAGATCACTCTTCAAAGACCTAAACTGAAGTTAGAAAGAAAACAAACTCTTCATAGGCCATGGCATTTTATGGAAGAAGGTTGAGGAATGATGGACACAAATTGCAGCAAGGGAAATGCCAGTCAGATACAAGAAAAAAAAAAAAAAAGGATTTCCAACAAGACTGGCAGTTTGCCTGGAGAGGCTCTGTATTTTCCATTCCTTAGAGATCTCAGGCCTTGACTGAACGAGGCCCTGGACAACCTGCCCTCACTCTGAAGCTAGTCCTACACTAAGTGGGGGGTCAGACAAATCTGTTCCAACCTTAGCTACTCATAACAATTATTTTCTTGGATTATGCACAGTGTATAATAGACATACCTAGTTCAGGTGATAAGTTTGGGGAGAGGTGGTTTCATTGTGGAGAGCTTGCTCCAATCTGGGCAGTGGTGTTAGTGCTCCATACCAGACTTTGTACTGCATTCAGTCTAGGTAATGTATAGCAATGCACATACATGCTTGATGACATAGTGGAGATGGAGTATAGGCACACCTAACTTATCTCCATGCCGTTCTGTAGGAACAATTCAATTTACAAGGGCTATCAGCTCTAGGGTACCATCATAATGTGATTTAATGATGACAGACAATATACTACAATACCCAAAACCACTTTTCCAGCTTTATTTCCTTAAATTTTGTCTTTTTCTATCATGGCTTTTTTTCCCAGCAGGTGCTTTATACAGGTATATGTGCTTAGGAAGGTACATTTGGCTGAGCTAAGTAGGGCTTATTAATAAACCAGGAGTTTTTGTCAATGACTGTTTATTCCATCCAGGCAGTAAGAATTTTATGGCAAGTTTCTGTCCCTTTCCACTTTTCAAGATGTTCTATACTCTGAATCTTTTTTAACAAGCAGGGTTTTCAATTTAAGGGAATAGACATACCTGATATATTTCTTTAGTACTAATAACTCTAATTTTGGAGTGGGTTACATTTGTAGAACATTACAACATTACCTGTTATATAGATATAAATAGAAAACATTTTGCTCAGTTCTTAGTTTGGAACATTTTCTCAGAATGAAATTCATTTGTAAAAGAAAACTCTGAAATCCATCAGATTAATGATGGTGAGGGTTAGCTGTGTTTTTGTTTTTTAAAAAAGGCTATTTACTGTATTTCAAAAGTTTACTCTATAAAGTATAATATAATACATACAACTAGAAGTAATGGGAGGAAATTAAAAATAATTTAAACTTCCTGAAAATGAGTTCTATTAGACTGTAGAATAAGTTCCCAGGGGAAGCTGTAGAAGCCTCATTATATGGCTTATTTAAAACTAGATTAGATGAATTGCCTGAAAGGAACAAGCTTAGTTTGTTTCCTGTGAGGCTGAAGGAGGTGACCTCAGAGGCATATTTTGCTTCTGAAATACTTTACTCTGTGATGTGGTCCATCTGGGAAAGTCTTGTTCATTCTTATATGTGAATATTTTGTAGGTACTCCCCTTTTTATAATACTTGGTTCGTGGTTTGGATGGGTACACAGGGGAGCCTGAAGGTTAATTTTGAAGCTGTGCTGTAAAAATCCAGACATATTTGTTGAGTCTGTTGTTCTCTGCCTCAATGGCTATATACGTACTTCATAGGAAGTGGAAGAGCCCCAAAACAAAAGGATATAGGAGACCCACCTCAGAAGACATCTATAACAGTGTTCAGAAAGCTCATCTTAGCAGTAATAAGCCTTAGTCTAAATAAATATTTGAGGTGTTTCCTAGAGCGGAAACCGCAGCTCTTCCAAATTTCCCTTCTATAAACCGAGCCTGGCTTGACAGTCATCTCTGTGTTTGGCTACTCCCATGAAATGGAGTTTCACACTTTCTGAAATGGATATGAAAGAGTTAAGCTGGAATGCAAACATCTGAATTTGAAATTACCACAGGGTTTTTTAATAAAATGGAAAGAAACAGACTTTTGTGTTATGCGATACATCTCGCTCCAGAGTAGATGTCTGAAGTAGGTTGGGTGAATTGCTCCCCAAAAGCGCATGTTTCTCTCTGTTGACTGTCAGGGGAGCAAACACCATAAGGTGTTTGCGATGACTGCAACATAAATGATCTAATCTTGATAAGACCCCTTATCCTTCTTGTCCTACTAGCAGCAGTCCAAATCTAAACTGTGCTGCTAGATTTGACAACAAATTAATTTAAAAATCAATTAGACAGTATGTTCTTCCACTTTTGCAAGCCCTGGCAAAGCAAGCGATGTTTCTGCAGGCCAAGAACCACCCAGCAATGTGCAGGAAGCAGTTTCACATGCATCAGTGACTGCCTGAGATGGCACTTTGGTCTTCTCACCTGCTGTTCTGGGAAGAGCAGCATTCTACAGTTACACAGAATTTCTCTGTCCCATTCACATGAAAGCTCTATGGTACCTTTTTTTTTTTTTTTTTTTTAATTGATCCCTACATTAGTTTCCATAGAAAGCTCATAAGGCATGTATGATCTGCGCTTTCTTTATTTGTAATGTTTATGGAAATAAGCATTAGAAAAGAAACAGTTTCTTCTAGAGTGGCTTTAGAAAAGATTTTGTATTAAATAAAAATGTTTAATGCTTTTTACAGCATTCTATCTTTTTTCCAAGTTGGGGTATAAACTCTCAAAATTACTAAAAGACCCATAGGCTATAAATTTGCAGTAGTCCAATGTGAATCCACAGTATCTGCTCCAAGTTATGATTTGATAGCCGATGCCAAAGGGAGTGTAGACATTTGTTTAATTTTGGATCATCAAGTCCAAAGCTGTCCTGGTGATTATGGCATGCTATTATTTTTGTCCCTGTCAAAATCAATGAGCAGTTGTACAAGTAATGGACTTAGCTGAGCAGAGATGCTGAAAATATGAGGTTAATGATGAAGAGCTGGATCAGGCACAAGAGTGTTTCAAAGAAGATTTAAAGACGGGGGAAATAAAGTTGTTGAAAATGCAGTTTTCTAATGTTTTCATTAAGTTTACAAAATAGTTGTAATGCTTTCAACAAGAGTAAACTGTGGTTTATAGTATGTTTAGATGATGACAATGTTTTTTAAATTCTTACATGGAATGGATTTTTTTATTTTTGCCAATAATTATTAAACTTCAGTCCTGTAATACAAAATTATCTTCCTCACCAGACAGTATATTGTCATCTGCTGTGGCACTCTGAAGTGACCATTCCCACATGGCAAATTGGAGTCCACAAACAAATTTCTTTACAATCACAATTAGATTTTGTCACTTTCATTGATGCTAATATATGAACTTTGAGAGCTTTCTTTGACCAACTATCTTCTCCCTCTAATTACTGTTTTATTGTTTTCCTTTATTTTAGAGGGGATTCCATTTCTTACCTCCAAATGTGCTGTGAAATTTTCAGTTTCTCTCAGGAGATATCTCTAGAGTTTTTCAGTTTGTATTATGTACCACACTTTTTTCTCTGCCTGCTTGGGCTCCTTGAGGACTGTGCATATAAAACCGAGTAACAAGACACAGATAAAATAGTGTACTGATCAGAATGACTGCAAAATTATAAACGTGGGAGGCACCTGTGAATATCACTGTAGGCTACAGATGATACTGTATCCACAAGCCATTTTTGGCCTCGTTTTATTGGAAAAAAAAGTTGAAAGAATGACTCAAGTCGGTAAGATATTGAAAAAGTATGCTGGACAGGTAGCACAGTGTTCCTATTTCACCAAAATACGGTTGGCCACCAGGTGGAGACTTTTCATTAACTATTCCTGAACTGAAGATACAAAAGACAAAAGAAGTTATCAGCATAAGAAGCCATTTGCACAAAAATAAAATAATCCCATTTATTTTTCAGTTCTTCTTATAGATAATTTTTGCAGTGAAAAGTTTTCCAAGCTGGTCTGAGGAGGCGAAGTCTTAATTCTGTGGGGAAAAAAAGAAGCATATAGTGTCAGATGTAGCAACATAATGCTGAATTGTTTTATGAAGTGATGGAATTTGCTAAAATTAAATGTTCCATCTGCCTGATTTTGCTCTTTAAGTGGCAAGGAATTGACCAATCTTGAATTATTTTCATTTAAAATGACCTAGTTATGAAAACTCGTTGGCCTTTGGAATTTGCAGCGGGTTTAAATAACATTTATCTTCGTGTAACATAGTTAATAGCAAAGACATAATTGCATGCTTTTCTGTAAGTGGAAGTCCTTAAATGCACATACTAATAGGCAGCATCATCTATA
Organism: Netta rufina; assembly: GCF_964035555.1. Taxonomy (NCBI): domain Eukaryota; kingdom Metazoa; phylum Chordata; class Aves; order Anseriformes; family Anatidae; genus Netta; species Netta rufina. The sequence continues at coordinate 112,316,950 of NC_140125.1, forward strand.
ACAATCTGCAAATTTATGGAGGAAATTGGTTTTCCAAGCTATTTATGTATTAATATGGAGGAGAATAATACTAAATTGGAATTCCACCATTTTTCTTTCTGTTTTTATGCAATGAATAGGACTTGTTGCCCTGTAACTAATCTGTCTGTGGACTTTCAGCAATGAGGCAGGAAGATCACAGAATCACAGAATTTCTAGGTTGGAAGAGACCTCAAGATCATCGAGTCCAACCTCTGACCTAACACTAACGATAAAACTGCTCTGTTCCTGTCCGATCAGCAGTAATAGAATCATAGAATATCCCGAGTTGGAAGGGACCCATAAGGATCATCAAGTCCAACTCCTGGCACCACACAGGTCTGCTCAAAGGTTTAGACCATGTGACTAAGTGCACAGTCCAATTGCTTTTTAAATACAGACAGGCTTGGTGCAGTGACTACATCCCTGGGGAGCCTGGTCCAGTGTGCAACCACCGTCTCGCTGAAGAACCTCTTCCTGATGTCCAGCCTAAACTTCCCCTGCCTCAGTTTAACACCATTCCCACAGGTCCTATCACTGGTGTTTACAGAGAACAGGTCACCTGCCTCCCCACACCCCCTCGTGAGGAAGTTGTAGACCGTGATGAGGTCCCCCCTCAGCCTCCTCTCCTCCAGGCTGAACAGGCCCAGTGCCCTCAGCCACTCCTCATATGTCTTCCCCTCTAGGCCCTTCACCGTCTTCATTGCCCTCCTCTGGACACTCTCCAACAGTTTAATGTCCTTCTTGTACTGTGGTGCCCAGAACTGCACACAGTACTCAAGGTGAGGCCGCACCAGCGCAGAGCAGAGCGGGACAATCACCTCCCTCAACCGCCTAGCGATGCTGTGCTTGATGCATCCCAGGGTATAGTTGGCCCTCCCGGCAAATAATACCATAATATCATTTTTCAGCTACAGACTGGTTAGTTGCAAAGGGATGAGAAGTGAGTAAATGTGGATGCTGAGTGGAAATGAATGAAGGGAACGAAGGATAAAACTGAATCAGATGACTTAGTTTGTGCTGAAGATTAGTCAGAAAAATGAAGATGAGGTGATCTTGGATTTAAAAAAAAAAAAGTCTGTATAGACCTGGTATAAATGGGTGCATAGGAAAGAGTGATGTGAAAAAGCAGTGAAAACTACAAGCGGGTGAGGAATGAGGCTCTAGTGAGAATGGAAAGCAGAGGGATCTCTTTGGGGTTACAGCTCTGTGTGGTTATTATACATGTCAATGTGTTTTTTTTTTATTCCCAGCTTTTCATCCTGAAGGAATTTAGGCTTGGTATCGCTTCTTACTCCCACTAGTTCTCGTGGCATATCTCACTAGAAGATTTTACTTTTAAAAACTGTTCATTCAAAAGAAAGAGTAAGTGAAGTTAAGGCTCAAGTCTGGGCCAGTGACATCTGCTTTGGGCCTGGGGATAAGACAAATGTTTGGCTTTAGCAGAGGGAGGGAGTCATGGAATGGAAGGATGTGCTCTGGAAATAAAAAGATGATGCCAAGGAGTTCTTGCTGCCTATTGTTGGTTGTAGGGAAAATGTCTTCCATTCTTCCCTAACCATCTTCTCAGGAATGCTGCTACACTACATCTAACTCCGTCCTTGGTTAAAGTATTATTTGCAGCTACATATAAAGACAACAAGCGTGGATTTACCTCACTGTTTCAAAAGAAGGAAAAATGAAAGTGAAGTCCACAAATATTAGAAATCCGGTTTTGAAGATCCCAAAGGACTTCTATGATCAACTGGTTTGATTTCTGGTATGTGGTTGCTGGGAAGTTAAGGAATTTGCTGCAGATTTTAAGCATCTCTTAATGGGATATGAAAACTGCAATTATTTTAAAATTGTGAACATGTACCTGGTAGGTTCTGCTGTAGGGTTGCTACTAGATCTAAACATGATGCTACGTCACAATTGTCCCTTGTGTGCTGTTGACAAGAATTGGAGTGCCTTAAGGCAAGCAGGTCTGGATGGGCTTCCAGTTTTCAGCATTTTGTGCTGTACAACACTAAGGACTTTTTTTTTCTTGTTATCCACATCAATCTCATAATTTTCTCTTGAGAAAATTCAGAACAACTTTTGAAAGGTATTCCATGCAGTTGTCAGATGACATCATTCAGTGTAGTTAGTTGGCCATCTGCCATTAGAAAGGTATGCTTTTATTTTTATTATGAATTTATTTATTTTTTTAAGCTTCCAACCACTTGGTGCTTTGCAGTTTGGCTTTCTAAGCACTTAATTGTGAATTGTGAATGCTTAGAAAAATAACCAAAGACTTTAAAATAAATGCAGAGCTGTGTAGTTAATGATAAAACAATGTACTGTTTGTACATGAATGATATATAACACTCTAAGGGGAGGTTCTCCTGTTTTTATTATTCTTTATCAGTATCTTAGAGTGGGTCACTTGCGCAGTAAGACAATTCAACATGGTTAGAAGGAGGATAATCTAGCCCTTAAAAATAAAGGTCTGAAAATGGCCTGGTTTCCCTCATAATGTTGTATCTGAAAAGCAATTCCTTTGGTGCCAGTGTTGGTGTGAAATTTTAAGTGAGGGAAAGCCTGTGCTCATGACTATAGGGTTCATTCTCTTAACCAATTTTAGCTTGAAGAAACTTTCAGTGGTAGTGCAATTAACAGTTCTTCAAGGTGAGGTTTTTACTCTTAGATAAATTCAGGTTTGGATGTTACAAAAATGTTCTTCAGTAAGAGGGTGGTCGGGTACTGGGACAGGCTCCCCTGGGCAGTGGACATAGCACTGAGCCTGCTGGAGTTCAAGTGTTTGGATAATGCTCTCAGACATGTGGTCTGATTTTGGGTGGTCCTGTACAGAAACAGGAGTTGGACACCATGATCCTTGTGGGCCCCTTCCAACTCAGGATATTCTATGATTCAAAGATTCTCTTAAAAACTGAGATTTCATTTATAAAAGGAGACAGTTACGTAATCTGCAGGTTGAATTGGCTGTCTTACTCTTTCCCCCTCTTTTTAAATTCTCACTATTTGCTTCTGTGTATTTCAGAGGAAAAGACTTTCAACGGATTCCGTAAAGGGCAGTGAGATTGGAAGAGCTTATTTAATGATTGGACAGTGTGCTTAAGCCAAAGAAGAGCATTAATTGCAGCAAAATATTAAACTACTTATTGAGATTATTTTTTTTTTTAAATATAGCTTTTGAGATTTGTTGAAATAAATCAGAATAACACAGACTGTCATTGACATTATTTGCATTTGATGAATGCATGTGCTGGCCTAAGCTCCTGAACTATTCAGGCTGAAGGTTTCCACCATTGTCCTTGTTGCTGTAGATATCACAGAGGAGAAGATTAAGAGCATTATAACTTTAACATAAAATTCAGAAATATTATAATAGGAAAAGATAGTCAATGTACAACAAAAGGCAAATTTGCATAGACTTACTTTTATCCAAACATTTGACCTCCAGCTTAGATGGCTTAAAAAGGAAGAAGAAAAACCTGTACCCGTTTGTCTTCTTGCAGTAATCTGAAAGTTAACACATTGAGAAACATTTCTCACTAACTCTGAACTGGATATGCCAATTATTTTTTAATTAAAATCTGCATTTCTCATACCAGTGCTGTAATGGCCAACTGACCATCCTATTGGAAAATAATAATATTTTGCATGTATTCATCTTAATTCAAAGATCTACAAATTGCTTTTCCCAGTTGTTTCATCATTCAGTCCTTGCACTAGCTTGCTCTTTAAGCAATTTTGAGTTTGAACTGTCATCACAGCTCTTGACAGCTCTGTCTCTGGTTGTAACTTGGATTTTGTGTTCCAGCAAGTCCCCTTGACCTGGCTCTTTAAACCTTTTGGAGGTTCAAACACTGTTTTTGCTGCAGCTTCCTCACAGTAGTTGATGATTTTATCCTGCTGTCCTTTAGGAGAAGAACATTTCTCTTTCCTCCATTCACTTGACCACTCCTCTCTCTTTATTCAAAGACTTAAAATTTGATTTTTTGACACATATACTAGAACTTAGTCAATAGTAATATAAGCTATAGGAAAAGGAAATCTTAAATCTGAATTACCTCAAAAGTCTTGAAGTATAGCAGCCTACCACTTAAAATAGATAACATCTCTCTTGTTTTAATGAATTGTCTGATACCAAATGAAGAATTGGTGGCTGTGGAAATTGCTTTCACCTGTGCAGATTTTGTCATTGGTGGCTAGAGGCCACCAAAGCAGAAAGGGGTGAGGTGTCAAAGGCATCATTTTCAGGACATTTATTATCTTCACTATTATTAATTAAAAATTTCAATTGCATGGGTCCCATTTTTATTTAAATTTTTATATCCCAATAATAGGACTATTTGTTTCAAGAAGGACTGTATTAAGTAAGGTGGGTCCACAGGAGTCTGTAGTTAAAAATACTCAGGCAACACTTCACAGTCATCTTCCCTACCCACAAAATTGGATCTGCAGGGATTTGAATGTGCTCACCGCATTTCAATCTGTCTTTATTTGAATCCATTATGTATTTTATATTTCTTATTCTGACAAAACAATCAAACAGAATAGCAATGACATATTTAAGGCTGGTTATAGTAACGTTTAAGGCAGTAGAAAAAAGTGAGATGGTCTGGTTACTAAATCATTCTAATAAAGGACAACGTTGCTTAGTTTTATTTTACAGTCTCCTGAACAGTAACAACAGTAGCTTCTCCACTGTTTTAATTTTTAGTCAAAGCAACAGGAGAATAAGATGGGAAGAACATCAGAAGTATTGAAATAATTATGCTACTGCTTGAAACAATGATTTGCAAGTCACTGTTATATAAGAAATGTTTCCTTCTTTTTCTGATTTTGTTGTTGTTGTTTTTTAATATGAAACATCTATCAAGTAAACAGGAAAGGAAAACGGTCTTTTCTGAGTGGTTTCATTTCCAGTGTTTCTTTGGCGTCCCCTCAAGGGTCAGACTCAATAAACAGCTGTGCACTATGTGTGAATAAAATCAATGTTGCAGAACTGCATAGCACACCAGCAAAAAAGGGTTTTAATTCTTTTCTCTCTGAGCGTAACTGGGACACTTACGAGTTTAACTTTTCCTATTCCAGTATTTACTCTCGGTGCTTGCACCAAGGAAGAATTCAAAACAAGAAACAGCTGGAGCCTTTTCTTTACACTTCACCTGCTATTCACATCAATAACCCTTCAAAACACAAATGTGCTGGCAACTCGCACACAATTTTCACTGCACCCACTTTTGTATGGAAAAGAAAAGTAACTTCATCATCTCACTTGGAATAATAAATATCAGAAATCTACATGACACCATTTTCTGTGAAGGCTCTTATTTCCTATATTAAAGGACAAAATGACTTGCACAAGAGGGATATTCAGATCTATAAAGACACATGTATATGCTTCATTTATCTGCATGAATATATATACTTTATATATACTTTTTTGTCTCCTTGGATCGTAAAGAGCAGGATAAACCTTGTTATTAGGCATGAGATGTTGCAAGCAGCACCATCTATGCAGACAAAGGGTGTTTTGTAAATGAGTTTGTTCTTCCTGAATGGGTGCAAGGCATTTCTTGGGCTTGGCTGGAGAGGACTGCAGCCCACTTGGCTGAGAGGGAAGCATTTGGTTTATAAGAGTTGTGCATCTACGTTGGGTGGAAGTGCCTTAGGGTAGAGCAGTAGCAGAGAGAAGGAGAATGGTAAGAATGGTAGGTGCTTGCATTGTGCACATATCTGTGTCAGGGATACTTAGAGCATATTAAAAGTGTTTTTGATTGCTCCATCTTGTAGCAGCAAAGATGTCCAGGGGTTCCTGCAAGCACTCAGATCTTCTGTTGACTGTTTGGGCTTCCTGAGTGACTGTGAATGTGTACTGTTTATAAGGACACTATGGACATTTTGGAACAGATCTTAGGGGGTTTCAGATTTCATACAGCTTGTGATAATGTACTAGCTTGTTCAGAGTGAATGTATCCTACGGGGTCTGCAGTGAGCAGTCATGGAAAATACAAGGATAGGAGAAGAGATTGCACTATGTCAATTTTTGTTAGGAGAGGTAATAAAAATGTTGGCTATATACCCGTTTTTTATATAGGTCTCTACGTTGCTTCTCAGGTAGTTGCCTGTGGAGGCCTTGTGAGTGGGGCAAGGACACAGAGATAGATGGGTGATGGAATGTTGCAAATCCTCCCAGATTGACTTGGGGAGATTTCAGAGTGTCAGAACGGATCCCATATTTCATTGTATGCCTGGCTAGCTTGGAAACATGGGCTGAATGAGCCTTCCTTGATCATCAAATTTGTCTTTGGGCTGTTTCAAGTCATCCAAAGAAATGGCAATGTTTTTATACTGATCTTGCTGATGTCCTCCTAGTGTTACAAGCAATGTCTTCTCTTCTAGTTCCCATAAGCTCTGATGTAACTTCAGTTACACAGCAAGACCTTTTTTTAGGTCCGTGGAAACTTTTTAGGGATTTTCTGCAAGTCTAACAATATTATTTCCTTTGCACACCTGTCTAAATAGGTTACATGGAGTAATGGTTTCTCTATTCTTTGTCTGAAAACAAAACCTGGGATACTGGCATTTTCATGTCTCGTGGTTAAGATTTTTAAGTAGAACTTAATAATGTTCCTGTACATGTCGTGATGTATGCTATAATATAACTTGTCCTGCACACAAATTGTAAAGTAGGAAGGGCAAGTCATTTTGTGACATGAGGTAGTTCTGAAAAACTAAGCTGCAAGACGGGGTTCTGACCTCCCATTCACATCTCAGTCTGGGTGGGGACAGAGGGGAGGAAGGGGCAGATCTGTGGCGTAGCCATTCAGATGTTGTGCTGGTTTGTTTGGGATGACACTAGTGTTCCCTCATCTGCCCCTATAGTGCTGTGTTCTGCGCTTGTAGCTAGAACAGCGTCGGTATCGCACCGGTGCTTTGGCTGTTGCTGGGCCGTGCATGGAGGCTGCCCCTCTGTGTGCCCTAGCCGAAAGGCCAGCAGTCACATCACCAGGACCACCACCCTAAAACAGCCAAAGGGATCTTCCATACAGCATGTTTGGCAATAAAAGCTGATGGGAAGGAGAGGGGGGGGCTCTCATTAGGAAAACGGTCTTTATGAGCACCAGCTACACATACTGAGGCCTGCTTCCCAAGACGTGGCCAGACATTGCTTGCTGAGGGGACGTAGAGAATAAACGTTTTCTCCCTTTGCTTCCATGTGTCTTTTGCTTGGTTTAGTCTCTTTTCCTTTAATTAAACTGTCCTTACCACAACCTGTGAGACTCTTTTTCCATCATATTCTCTTCTTTTGAGGGGGAGTGAGAGCAGCATGGTGGTTAGCTGCACATCAGGTGAAACCACTGCAGTTGACTTAAACTTTCCTCTGCGATAAAGCCATCTGCTCGAAATATGCAAAACTTATTATTGCCTGCTCAAATCAGATAGTTCTCATGAGTTACAATGTCAGGAATACCAGGAATTCTCTTAGAGTGACATACATTGAGGAATACAGAAGAACTTCATTGACAAATGAGAAAAACAGAAGTTGCCTCTTTTGGTCCATGTTAAAAATAAATAAATACCAGACACATACACACATTCACACACACAAAAAAAAAAAAAGTGACATCTTAGTACTATGTGTATATATGCAGCTATGTAACTTGATGGAAAATGGGTTAAGCTACCTTTCGTCTCCCTGAAATGTGCACATATGAAAGTTATCCATGCAAGCCTAAGTCAGTGGAGACAAATACAAATAGGCACATCTAGGAAAACACTTCACGTCAGGTAACAAAAGGTAAAAAAAACATCCTGCTTTTTTATGTGGATTGTAAAGGTAACCTGGAGACAGACAACTGACCTTAAGATGCCTAAAGTTAGGGAGACATATCCTACCCCTAGCACAAGGAGTTACTGTCTGGGTCTGGAGGGCTCCACATCAGGGTGTAACATAGCTCTGTAAGGGTTGTTCTTTAGGTGTAGTGCTACATTAAGAGACTAAGATGACTAACTCGTACTCTCTGAATCACTATGAAAGATCTCAACATCTTATGTTTAGGTTCTACTGTTCGTTTGGTTGTTTGGATCTGACCTCCAGTCTATCAGTGAAAAAACAATGCCCGATTTTATTTATCTGTTTCAAACTGGTCATTCGTTTCCCTCTAGCTTCAATCTTGGAGGAGGCATGCACCTTCACATGAATTGTCAGCAGATAAAGCAGTGTGACTCCTGCTACATTCCCGTTCTTCAGCAGTGTGTGCTCAGGGACAATTTCTTTTACACACTGACAGCTTGACACATGATTTTTTTTTTTTCCCTGATACTTAGAAGAAATGAAAGGATTTTACAAACTTGCTAAAGATGCTGATTCCCAAAGCTCTGTATTGTGAGTTTTTTATTAAAGCATTCCAGCGTCACAGCATCCAGACTCGTGCCCTCTTAGTTGATAGTCAAGGGGGACATTTGCAGGACTGACTGCACAGTGACCTCAGGCTTCCAGCAGCAGAAAAAATGCCTCAGGGAGACTCAAGAGATTTATCATAATGCTGTTTGTTTACAGAAACTTTCAGGTACAACAGAGACTGACAGGTACAGTACCACATAGGTTAAACAGTAAAGAGCTTAGCAATAACAATATAAAAAGACAGGCAGTCCAATATTTACATTGTATACAAAATTTCTCTCTGTTGGATGATGTTTGCAGTTCCCTAGAGCTATTTTTCTTGATATGCTGACGTTTTTGGGCCTACAGTTCAACATGCTGTACTGGATAGCAATTCATGAAGTTTTTTTTTTTTTTTTTTTTTTTTTCCTGTGATATTTCTCACAGCTGGTCAAATTTTGGAGAAATGAAATATTTTGACGAGGCTTTTGCCTAATACATCCATGCTAATATTTTTTAGAGCCACTGACATGATAGTTTGATACAGAGGTAGAATAAGGTCATAAAAATTTACTGGCCACAATTTGGCTTTTCTGTTTAGCAAGTGGAAAGGAAGAGTCAAGTCCTCACTGGTGAATTGAAAAGCCTAGCTAGCTGGAAGGCAAATTCCAAGTAAGAATCTCAATTTTTCCTTTGATGTAAAATCTCTCTGTGGTACATGTACATTTCTGCAAAATCTGAATAACTCACAGAAATATATTTATCCACATAAACTTTGCTGTAGATAGGGACAATGGTATCCTTGTTGGACAGATAGGGTTCTGAGACTCTGTGTCCCAGCTCACAGATGTAGTTGCAGAAGTTGTTTTTTAGCAGATTGAAATTAAACACTGAATTCCAAGTATACAGTCATTAAAATCTCTGTATAATCCTCCAGCTGTACAGAGTTTTGCCAGTGAAGTTTCCTTAAATGCTTGCTTAGGCCTTAGGGTGGGATGAATCACTCTGCATGTTCTCCAGTGGCTATGAAGGGAACGTCAGCTTTCAGATTAGACTAGGCACCTGCCTTGCATGCCTCAAAAGATCCATGAGGTAAACCCAGGTATCAAACAACTAAGCCTCCAAGAGACATGATTTCAGGCACAAATCCCACCTTGGTATTTGCTGTTGGTTATGCAGGTAGCTCTTTGCTCAGCTATGAATACTCTGACACCCTTCTCCAAGCTATTGATGTTTTCTGGAGCAAAGGTCCTTAAAAGTCAGGCAAGTTCATCTGTGAATATAGATCACATGCTAGACTCCCAGGTTAGCAAATTATTGGAACCTTTTTCCTTCCAGTAATTACGTGAACTCTTTATGAAGCTTGATTCAAAATACTTTGTAGCCATTAGGTAATTTTTTTGCACTTTCAATAGACAGTGCATTCCCAAATTTCAGCTTTGATTAATACAGTTCACCATCACAAATGTCTCATATTCAGCTGCTTTTTTTAAAAAAAAATCACTTCATTTACTGATCTTATCTGTTGAAAAAGTTTTCATGCTTCTACCTGGAGGTGATACTATTTTTCATTTTATTCTAAATTCTGGAGGGGGTGAATCATGCTATTCCTATGCACATTGTAACAATTCATGAAAAATAAAATACAGGTATACATGAATTGCAACACCCTTCAGAGTTTCTGCTCTACAAACAAGGAAAATAATTTCATTTATGAGCCAGGCGATAGCAGCTAGAAAGAAAAAAAAAGTAATGCAAAACATCTTGAGGATTTTTTATATATATGTAATATATATATATGCATATGTGCATGAAAAAACAATGCATAAAGTCTTCTGATCAACCAACCTTGAAATAAACCACAAGCAAAAGGGACAGAAATGACACCTATATAATAGTCTCCAAAGGCAAAAAAATAACTATTGGTTTTACAAATTGGTGGTTGCTTGAAGTCTAGACTGCAAACCACATTGGATTGTGCAGCAATCAAACCACACAAGGGTGGAGAGTATTATAGCAGCTGTTACCATGGACGTTGACAGAAATCTGAAAAGTGCAAAGGATAAACATAACCAAAAAAAAAAAAAAAGAGAAGAAGCTTTTCCAGATGGCTGTACAGCTTCCTAAAATACACACTGCCACTGAAGGTTGGCTGGATTGAAAAGAAAAGTCTCAAATAAAAAAAACTGTAGAAGCTGCTGCATGTTAAAAAATAGTAAATTAGAAGACTTTTTAAGTGAAAAAAATCTCTACTCTCTGTAGAACTTAAATATATAGTATAAAGTTGCAGATGGGAGTTATAACTAAGATTAGTGCATAGATAGTAATGTGAGCACCATTTAAAAAAGAATGGATGGATGGTTAAAGGATAAATGCCATCTAGCTGCATTTTAATAAAACAGACTTAGTGTGGCTAGACTAAGAGAAGCAATTAAAACTGATGTTGACTAGAAAGTCTGCCTGCTTCTTTTCTGTAGATACCTCATCACGCGTGCGCATGCCTGTGTCACCTCCAGATAATACTAATGTAACTGATTTATCGGGGTCTGCTTTTGCTGTGTGGTCTCCAGCAAGCAGAAGGAATGAAGCTGGAACTCATGCATGAGAGCTTGTCAGTGTCTGCAAATTGTAGTTTCCTTGAATAACTGCCTGCTATTTAAGATGAATGGCAATTCCATATATCCTGACACATAGTGAACACCATTAACAGGTATGTTTCTGGATGTCAGAGTACTCCTGATACTACCTTCTACTGAGAAACTTTCACCAGTTTGGCTAAAAGTGTCCAGACCCATTTGTCTGCTGGAAAAGTTAGACAATAATTATCAACAGTCTTCCAAAATCAAAACTTAAAGGACTTAGGGCGGCATTCCACGTCATCTAAAGTGAGAAACGTGCCACTGTTGCAGTGTTACAGTTATGATTGCTGCAATAAGAGAGTTAAAATTTTGGCAGGTTTCTGCTGTTGTGACTGTCATCAAGAGGTGGTTCTGAGTGAGGACATTCCCTCCAGTCTCTAGCATCAAGGTATTCATGGTGGATTTGCACTTTTTTTTCTCTTGCCAACATTAATCTTTGTTTTTCACCATTTTCCCCTTTAATTTCTAATTTCTAATTAGCTTTATCTTTCCACTTAAGTTTCATTTCCTAGACTAACTGAGCCACCTTCTAGAGGTGTACGTAGAGGTGGGCAATTGCTTACCTCTCATGATCTATCTCCTCCTCTCTGTTGGTCAGCCTTACAGGCCCTCCCTGCATTTCTCTGTTTGATCATGGGCCAGAGGTGCTTGAGATATTCCAGTGCACCTAAAAACAAGGAAAGGAACTAAAGGAACTAAAACAGTGCCTGACATCTTAACTTAAGAATTGTTACTTCTGAGCATTTAATTGTGATGTCTTAACACTCTAAACATTTTTAGTACCATAGAGGCACGTATAGAGCAGAGAGTGATATTTTTGAAATAACTATCTAAACTTCCACAGCCTGTCAGTATAATTCCACACTCTATTGCTAATTTCAATCTAAATTGCTTCCTTTCAGGCCTAAAACCATGCAATCTAAATAATATATTAAACATGAAGGATCCAAATGAAGCCTGGCAGTCACTCAAGGTGAGATTACAGGCTGTTTAAAATGAGCATGTGCCATTTTAGAGGCAGGTGTCTCAAAGGTAATTGTCATCATCTTCTCCTTTGGATTATTCCAGAATTCATCAGGAAGATTGTGTACTTCCATTAGCCTCGACAGCTGGTTCTGCTGACGCCTGGATGTCATAAAAAGTGTTGTTAGAGTGATACATTTCTCATGGAGAATGCATGGGTACATGGAAGAAATACTGCTGTGAACCAGGTATTTGCCTGAATGACTCCTTCCTCCTATAGGATAGAATAATCACTTGTTATTAAAGAAAAGACGCCATTGAAAACATTGTCCAAGCTATTACAAGTGCCTTGACATGCAACCTGCAGATACAATTTCTTATTGTAAATTCTCTTGCAGGGAAATAATACAAATAACATCTCATTTTAGATGATAGACTTTACTTTCCTAACCATATTTCCTAGCCAATCAACAGAGTAATAATTTTATTAAACAATTTAAAACATATCTATGGCTTTCTGAATGTATGGACAGTGTATACTGTCTCGTGCCTCAGCTAAATTATGAAGTTATGTCCTGGCTCGGTAAAGTACTTGCATAAAGAACAATTACTTGGAATATTTATAGCAGTTGCTTAGGTGTTCCCTAGCTGTTTTGATTAATTAAGCCTCTAGAAAGGCTCCCTCCCCAACATCAGCAATCGTTGTTTATTAAAACCATTACACTGCTTTCTCAGGATCTTCCTGTTGAGCTATAATTTCATTATCTCAGTGACTGGCTCCACTGGGGTGTTTCTGTTTGAATGCAAGAAGATTAGTGTGTTAACCCTTTGTTTTGTATATTGTATACTATCTCTGACACACAATTATAAGTCAGTCATTGTAACTGCACTACATGCAGTAGCTCTAAGCGAAGCAGAAGAAACAAAACTTAGCTCTAAAAAGCAAAGCTTAGGTTGCTCAGCGTGACAAAATCCAGATAATCTCCATTCTAGATTACTGAAGGAACTGGTGCAGGAAATAACAAGTCCAGCAGCAAGGATTTTAATTAATGTTTTGAGTGCAGTATGATCCTACGATTAGAGAATACCAGTCTTTTCAAAATTAGTCTCTATCATCCCCCACCATATACTGTTTTTGTACTTCTGTCCAGAGCCATCTCAGGGCTTCTTAATTGTGAGCAAAACTGAGGTTTGCCACTGCAATGGGTGAGGATCAGGGAAATTTATTTTGTCCTCTTTGCTTGTAGGGATAGTTCAGTTTTGTGATCACGTGAAGGAGGGTTTTGGGAGGTCAGAGTAGACAATAATGGGGTGGAAGAGTTTTTTCAATTTTCATTTGAAATAGAGACAACTGAAAGAGATAAGGGAGATTTTGAGTGCCGTAGCTCTGAGGTGGTTTTCCTCTTTCACTACCCTTCCAATCAAATCTCTGTTTTTTCCCTTCACCCCACAGAAAAGATACTGGTGCAGGCTCAGCATGGACTATGTGCTGAGGACATTGCCTGCTTTACCAAGTCTGTGAATAGTCAGAACTAGGCTTTTCACCTCCTCAGAGACTCATCTCTTTTTTTCATTTATCCCATTCATACAAAATTTACTCCTGTGTCACCATCCCTTTATATATTCCTTCCTCTCCCTTCACTTTCTCCAGGATAAGATTTATTTTTTTAGAGTGTCCTTCTGGCTGAGCTTCTGCTTCTCCAGTCTATAACAGCACAGGACACAGTCTCCCACTTCCTCTGAAACCACCCTCGTATTCTTTCCGTTATGACCGGGAGCTCTTTTCATTTATTTTTTTTTCTAATTCTTTGCTCAGTCTGGCCCCGTTCTGCTTTCTTCCTCTACCTCCATCTCTCCACTATCACTGAGAGCAGGAGCTAGACATGACCCATTCTTGCCTCCTGCTCCCAGTGCTGTCAGGGAAGCAGAGACAAGACACAGAGGACGTGGGGGGCAAGGTAAACAGACATCAAAACAGTGGCTCCCCTTGGCAGCTGCCACCCCAGTCTATACCTAAAATCAGCCCTATTACCAGGCAGAGAATTAGAAAAGTATTTGAAAGAAAAGATAATTAAGGAATAAAGGCAAATGGAAAACTAGATAAATTACTGCAGAGTTTTATCAAAGGTAATTTTTGTCAGATTAGCCTATTATCTTTATTTTTTCTATTTCTTTTCTTCCTGTGCAGGGTAATGCAGAGGCTTTATCTATTTAGATTTCAGAAAAGACTTGCTACAACCTTGCATAGGAAATTTGTACGGTAGGTGGGATGACGACAATTAGTAGAGAAAGTAGGGTGGATTAAAGAGCTGTTAAAAGGAGAGGATACGCGGAAAGGGGATACTGGGATGGAGAAAGGCTACTGCTAGTATCCTCAAGGGATCAGTCTATGACAGATCCTGTTTAATGTATTCATTAATGACCTAAATGTAGGGAGCTAAATATGCGCTTCTGAAATTCATAAATGGGTATAAAGCTGGGAGGTAATGCTGAAACAGGGAGTGGGGTGGGAATCATCCATTAAAAAAAAAAAAAGGTGAGTGGAGTATCAGATGACTCAAGCAACTGAAATAAGAAGTATAAAACTCTAGAGGTTCAAATGACTGGGCACTCAGAAACCAGTAATAAAAACTTCTGCTATAAATAGAGGATTTCTAAATCAGAAGACAGAAAAGATCATTCCTTAGCTGGAAGATGGCTATGAACTGTGAAGGACTTTACTCGGTTTCACGTGTTTTCCATTTTAAGATAGCATTCATTGGTTAAACCTTATTTGGCAGATTAAAAAAAATTGCCTTTTTAACCTAAACAAAAGTATCAAAAGGAATAAGGTAACTTTCTGCAAATACTTTCAGAGAACAAATATCACATAGGACAAAAGTTTTGAAGTTAAAAGATAAGATATATACAAGATCAAAATCGATCTTCAGTAAGTCTATGAAAAAGAAATTGAGTTGCTGGAATGGTCTTCCACATTGAAGACTGGAGAAGGAATCAGCGTTGTTTTAAGATGATGCTTGGTAAACTAATGAAAGGAATTGTAGATCAAAATAGTAAAATGTAAGGAGCCTGGAAATGAAGTTTTTGATACAAGTCCTTGGAGATTTGATGTCTTTGAAAACGAGACCAAGTCACATGGCCACACTGTATATTAATATCTTTTTGGGTTGAAGTTGCTTAAAGGAGGGTGGATTTTTCCCTGATGATCCACAGATAACTTCTGGGGACTGTGCAAGGAGAGTTGCTTTCCTTTGACCTTTGTGCAAGAGGAGAAATAGGCTGTCCTGGTTTCCCTGGAGCCATTACATGTTCAAGACACAATGGTATGAGTCTTCAGCTTAGATTGACAGGTACTAGTTTTCACCCGCTCTTTCTACACTGTAGGGTATGATCTGCTTTCTGGATTCATAAGATTCATCTGTTCTTATGCATGATTAATTAGATGAGAGTAGGTAAATGGCAGAAACTGAGCTTGAGTCACAGTAAATCTTTATTTATTGAATACCAAAAAACAAAAACGGTGCAGGAAATTGGGAACATGCTCAGTTTCTTCACATTCCCTTCAGAGGCTCACTGTAGGCTTTGAGTTTTCTACTGTAGGTCATAAGGTTCTTTGAGGTTGTACGAGAGGAACTGCTGATGCTTTATGTGAAGCACCACACAAAGGAAGGACAAGTGAAATCAATGTGCAATGGATCTTTCATCTGATGTCCCGTTGCAGAAGCAACATTCAGTAGCACAGGTGATCCCTTCTAGTCCCACATTCCTGTTAAAAAGGCCCTCTGCCCTCTCAATCATTTTTTTTTTCCTAAATAATAATCCATTTCCAATAAAAACATCACAGTGTGCAAAGACTCTACAGTCTCTAAGAATTTTCCCAGCAAGAGTCATCTAAAATAATGGTAAAGGACTATGATGATAAAGGAAGGCATTAAGAGATAGGAATTGAAAAAAAAATGAAATTATCAAAGTAAATTGATAAATAATTTATTTTGTTCAAGATCTCCACCAAAATTTATTTTGTTAATATGTGTTTTGCATCAAAAAGATTAAATGAGAAAGAAAAAAAGTAGAAATCACAGAATCACAGATAAAATATTACTGCTCAAAATAAAAGGAAACATTCAGTTTTGCTTGAAAACCAATATTTTGAAAGAACTGAAAATTTTCTATTGAAAAATGTTTCTAAGGAAACATACTTTTAATTGGGAGTGTTTTTGACAACCCATTATTATCTTTATTTAGTATTAACAAAACCAGAATTGTGTTTGATTCAGACACAGACTGGACATAGAAATAGGCAATGAGAGCACTCAGTACACCACTGATAAAAGTGATCTGAAAGATGCATTTTGAAGCATAGCTCAAGGTTACAGTATATAAAAGGACAAAGTCTATCAAAATAGCTTCCTTCCATTTTTTCTTATTCTGTTTTGGCATCTATTTGAGCCACAGACATCATTCCCTTCATCTAATTCAGCATGTCTCATGATCGTAACAGAGTGTTTTTAAAAGAGATTTTAAAGCGTAGAAACAGTAAGTTCACCATGATCTGAGGAATGCAGGTGTTTTAAATTATTTCTTTTTAGAATTTGTTTAGATTTTTGGAATTTAGAGTCATGCTGTGTTTCAAAAATTTTCTAAAACAACCTTTGTTTATGGGCTCCAGACCAAGGATATCATGCTGAATGTAGCCCTCTCTGATTTTATGTGAAGTAAACCACTACCCACTGACTCTGATTCCCGTAATCTATATTCCTTGTTCAGGTACATTTTATGTGAACAGATATTTCCTACTATACATTCCTCTTAATGAAAGTCTATAATTCTTGAGACCCCTGCGAACAGAAGAGAAGATAGACCTTTTCACTCTGACGAAATAATTTTGGACTATTTGTTTTCTAGTAAGTCTATCCAAATACTTGAAGAAATCAAGGTCAGTGGCACAGATATTGTAACTTGACAGTTGTATAGTCCTGAGGATTCTTGGTATCCCTCTGGCCTGAGGTAACATAGTCTCCCAAGCTGTTCCTTTGCATGCTCCAGAAACAAGCTTGTGCCAGGGAGCATTCCCTATTGGCAGTGTAGATGTGGCCGATGTGCTGAAGAGTTCAAGCGTGGGCATGAAGAGGATTGTCATGTGTTAGTTTATGAGTGGAGAAGGGGCCATGGCATCCTGTGCTAGAAAGCTAAAGAGTAGAGATTTTGTCTGTTTCAGACAAATCTTTCTTTATGAGCCTACCCAGAGAAAGAAGTAGGTGTAAGATGGCTGGGTAGCAGACGGTGATGTGGGAAACAAGACCAGCTCAGGTAGAACAGTGAACTTATGCTGGCAAAGAATGTCACAGTAGAAAGTGTTTTTATCACAAGCACATAATAGCTGTGGGGCTACAGGAAGTGTGATTGTGGATGAAAGTGCTAATTACATGAAGTTGTGATTATGTGGGAGTGGGGGTTGTAGAATGATGCATGGAAAGGCATCAAGAATGTTAAAGAATAGATATTTTTTTTTCAAAGGCAATTGAGTTAGTTGAGAAAAACATCAACCTTATGGAAAAAAAAATAAATAAAAAAAAAAGCTATCTTACATTGAGTTTGAATAGACCACAGAATAATTTCTCAGGGAAAACAGAGAAACCTGTGCCACCGGCAACTTGTATAACTAAACTGAGTAAGGACTAAAGACTTGCTGCCTGGGAAAGGCTGCCCTGAGAAACTTGTCTGGAACTGCCAGTCAATATGGCACATTCTTAAGAAGAAGTGAGAAGGGAAGAGTGGTGAATAAGTGGAACCTCAGAAACTTATAAAACCTAGGGGATTATTACTCCCAAGCATGGTATCTGGATTATTAATATTAGTATGTACAGAGAGAGACAATTAGTATTGAAGGATAAACTACTGCAGATTTCATAGGAAGATGAAGAGACAAGAGTGTATTCATCATTGAGTCGTGGAACATTAAAGAAAAATAGTATGTTATCAAAAGCTAATTATATTGCTTCTACAGAAGTTCTCACCTGTTGTAAATCAACAGATTTTTTTTGAAGTGGGAATTCTGTTGGTTTGTAAACAGAGGAGAACTTGGCTGGCTGCTTGTGTTCCCATGCTGTCCTTGTAACACTTTGGACTGGAAACATTCATGCTCATGTTTTCCTGAATTTTAAGATACTATGGATTGTGAAATATTTGGCAGCCTAAGAAGTGCCATCTATCACTGCTGTTAGCATAATGGGAAAGCTGTTTGACCACAAAGCACACTCCACAACGACAACAAAAGAGAAACTCACTTGAAGTGTCGGCAAACTGGGAACAATGAGCCCAGTCTTGAGAGGTACAAACCAGGCATAGCTCTCTTTGGAAGCAAATAAGGCAGATTTTGAATGCAAGAAAGAAAAAAGTTCTCTAGGGCTTATTCCTAAAAGGAACTAAAAACGTCTGGAGTACTCAGTACTCCATGTTGCCACTGAATTCTTATGATTCTGTTCTTGCTTCTTTATTACATCTTCACAACAAAATGTAGAACATTGTGCTTCTAAATCTGGAGGCTGTTTTTTTTTTTTTTTTTTTTTCCATAATGAAGTGTAGTTTTATTTTCATTTCAAAATACATGCTCTTAAAAACCATAAGAAATTGTGCTTTGCAAGTTATCTGACAAAATGAAACTAATAATTTTGTTTGCTGCTAGTATCCTCCAAGCGGTAATGTGAACTGAGGTATCAATTATTTAGGACTATGAAGCACTAATATGGATATGGTGATTTCTCATTTCTACTAACAACTTCAAAACTAATTCTCATTAGCTTGAAATAATTATTTAGCTGCTTAGGAAGTGATTAAATTCAAACAGAAGTATATAATGTGTTTACAAAAAAGGAATTGGTTGACATTACAAAATGTTAATAGCTTTATTCCTTAAAACTGATTATTGGATTGGCCCATACATTTAAGGAATGTTCTTAAAACTGTGTACTGCCTTTTTCTTTCATGTAGAAATTGCATCTAATTTGGATTTAAAAAAAGAAAAAAAAACTTTTTGGGGCTATCAGCTACAAATTAAGCAACAATCATTAAAAACAACAAAAAAAATCTAGACATATGTAATTCAGATTTTAATGGAAAAGCAAAATTATTTGCCTGTAATTGCTTGGCTAATATTATTTTTGTTTGTTTGTTTGTTTTGTTTTGTTTTAATATTTGTTTTTACAGCACTTAAAGATGGGAAATACAGTAGCAGAAAGAAATTCTGTCACCCATTCAGAGTCCAGAAACTCAGAAGTAGGGAAGACCCAGACTCCTAGAACAGACATGAAGTTTGGGTCTCTGTGTTCCTAGCTTGAAATTCTTGAATTTCATTCCTGGAACGCTGGAGGCTTCCTTTTGAGGGAGGTACCTTCTTTGGTTTATCTTCTTCACTTATCTTCCAGGTTTTAAGATTACGTACTCAGCAGTAATGAAAAAGTACTGAGAAAAAAGTGTAAAAATGAAGTGATAGGAAATGTTCTCTCTGCATTATAGCTTCCATCTTGGATGATGCACAGGGAGCTTAAGTGAGGAGCTCAGAAGCAGATGCATGGATGCTATTAAAGCTTATGTGCCAAAGCATTAAAACTAAAACTGTTCTTCCCCATAAAGGATAGAAAAAAGAGGGCCCTCTAGCCATAAATTCGCCAGTAAAGTGCATGTGCACTGTATCATTTGGCTCAATAAAAAATGCAGCATGTGGCAAAATTTTAGACAGATAGATGTAATTAACTCTGAAAGGCAGATGGCAAGGAAAAGGGACAAGGGAAGAAAAAATATTTAAGACTGGGATACAGTGAAACTATATAACATCATAAGTACATTAGGAATTCCATCCTCATAGCAATATTTAAATGCTTACTTAACAGAAGAATATGCCACAGATTTTTTCCTGAATTAGATCCTAAGTTTTCAAATGAGGGTCAGTATATATTGGTTTATGCATTCACTGTTACACATTGTTGTTATCCAAAGTATAAATTTCAAGCATCCTGGAGTTAAGAAATGTGTTTAAGGGTGGCAGTTATACCATTTCTTAGAGGTATGATAAGAAGTGTCAGTGCCCTGCATAACAAATCATGTTTATGTTACAGTAGAAAGTAAACATTTGCATTTCAAACCCACACAAACTGTGGGTAATATGTTTAGGTTGCTCAAGTCAGCCTTGCAAAAAGTTCTGGAGTCTGCATTCTGAGCAAGGTGACTGTTCTCGAACTAACATGCACTTCATTTCAACCTTTGCAACCTATGGTTAGGAGTGTCAAACAGTGGGGGGCTTTCAGTACTTGGATTTAATGGAGAGATAATGGCAAAGAGCGCATTAGAAAAAAGGGAGGAGTGAGGTGGAATTAAACTGGGATTTTAAAAAATGGAAAATCAAAGTATGAGGTTTCAGACCTGTCAAAATGTTTAATTCTTCTTGTTCAAGCTGCAGATGGTTTGAGTCATCTTGTGCCAGAATTAACTTGGTGACACAGTAAAATAACCTTTCAGAAATACGTTTCCCATATTTTATTCATTGTTGCACTTTAGCTGAACCTATTCTTTGCATGAATAAGGTATTTGAGATCAGATGCCCTCTTCATACTTGCTTGGTGGGAATTAGAATGTGACTTGTTAAGAGCTAAGCCTAATTATGAAATGAAGGCATGAAATGTTGCTTTTGCTTACAGTGTGTTGTGCATCTTCATCTGTCTATGCAAAATACTTACGAAGTGTGCTAAAAATGAAACCCTTGTGTCTACATCATGCAAACAATCTGGAATGCCACCTTCTGTTATATAATAAACGCAGCCTCCTTAATTATATAGAAGAAAAATAAACCAAATGTAATATCCGTACCATTGAACTGGCTATTTAAGATAAAAGGGTCTGTTCTACTGTTTGGATGCCAAAACATACTGTTTGTCAGATGCCAAAGTCAAGTAGAAGTTACAGTGTGGTTGCTACAGTGTTTGCAGAGGTTTAGCAGGTCAAGGTACCAAGTAAAAAGCTGGGAATGAGTATTAAAAGTTGCCCATTTCTAAGTTTTTTTCATTGTCCCAGGAATTTCTTCTGCCTTCTACCAGCCAGTCCCTTTTGCTGACAGACGCTGTAGAGGGTCCTTTGCAGAGTGGAGACCATTAGAGCAGGACTGTGTGCAGGATCCAAAAAATGATCTGTATATCTGGGAGACCGATTTTGAATGTGGTTTTGATACTGCACAAATCAGTCTTATTTAGCATAATGTGTCCTTTTAAGGTGGAATCAAGCCTTTTTTTAAAGACGTATGTAAAGAAGAGAATTCACTTTGAACTCTATTACAGGTTCAATGGCTGACAATGAAATATGTGTATATATTTTCACAATACACATATCTCATTATACAATTAATTGCAAATAAAATATTTGTTCAATGCAAGCTGCATACATATTTAAGTGGTTTCAGTAAAAGGATTATTTTGATTTTTAAATTAATTTTGGATTTTTTTTCTATCTGAAAAAGTTATCCGTACTTCCTACAAGGGACTTTATTGAAGCAGATGACATCTTTCAAACCAGAAGAAGCATTTTAAGTTCAAGTGCATTTTGGTCTGAGGCAGGTGATTACTTTTATAAATCAGCTGTAAAAGGTAATCCTGAAAGCTCTCCATAAATAATAACCAGGACTGAAAATTTCTGTGTAGTGTGTGTGTATAATGGGAGGAAAATAGAGTTGAGGGAAATGGAGTTGAGGTTAAATGACTTTCCTTATGTAGCTAAATGGGCGTTTCTGCCATGGAAATCAAATGAGGGGTATACATATGGAAAGAGGGCAGGATCTGGTACAAGCTTTGCAAATGCTTCAAAAAATTATGCTGAGCAGCCCAGTCTGTTACAGCTTTTGAACAAAATCTGGAGGAGTGTTCATAACAAGTATAGAGCAATTTACATATTTTTCAGTTGTCAGACACTGTGCGCCACAAACTAACAGAGATGACTGGGTAGTATGGAAATCTGCTGCTGAAAAGTTGTCCAAATAGATTTCAGTTCAGCATGTTCTCCCATTATTGTCTGTGAACATTTGTACAAGTAAAACTTTGTTTAGAGCTGGTGAATTATAAACCCGTACAGAAAGTTTATTTAATCAAAGCTGTATTTGTGCCAATGTGGAAAGTGGTTTAGCACAGTTAGGTCACATGGTCAAGAAACTAATGCTATTTATTGCATGATTTGGATAGCTGTTCATGAAGCTGCAGTAGGGAATTCGTAGCAGTAAGGCTGATATAGCCAACATTTGCAAATAGATATAGCTCAAACACCTTTTAGAAGTAATTTCTTTAAATTTTCAAATAAATTATTTTCCCAATTCTGGAGAATGTGTTGCTTTTTTGTTTGTTTTTCAAATACCAATATTTTATCAAATTATAAAAAAAAAACATACATACTTAATATAGAATCATTAGGGCTTGGTCTCATTCAGCAGTATGCTGAGTAAGTACGTATAAAGTAATCTGATTTTTCTGGTGACTTCATAGGTAGAAGAAAGGACAAAATTTATTGAATTAATAAATTCAGCCTTGAATTTGTAGAGCAAATATTTCAGTTATTGCTACTTACACATGAATTTAATGTTTCTTTTTAAAATTTAAAGAAAAATATAAAAGTACTGTGTTACCTTGTCATGTATATCTGGATGCAGTTCAGATGGCACTTAAGGGGAGTCTTGACACCGTATATAAGTATTGCCTTATAAAGGAAACTCTGAATAGTTCCCATAAACACAGGAGAAAGTTCTAGCTCTATTATATAAAACATTTTTTCTCACACCAAACAGAGTAGTTGCCTTTAACATTGTCAGTTAAGGTCTGAGAATTGAGAGTGTTTTCAGTTTTACCCTGTTTCTGTTTGTACTTACATAGTAGAAAGATCCGAAGATTGTTGAAAATGCTCACTTTCATGTTGTAGAGATTTGTAAGAAACAGAAACCATTTTTAAACGACAGAATGTTTATTACTAACTGATGACTGATGAGAAAATGGAAATTATATCCCTTGAAAAAAATGTTTAAAATAATAAGCAAGATGCGAAGGCAAGCCCCCAGCATTTTTGTGGCAAAGATTTGGTGGAAAACTCCATTTGAGAAAACTGCAGTGGAATTTTTCAGCTTTCCAGCTGTGGCCATAGAAGCGTTTTGTCAACTGGGAGAAAGGGAAATGGACAAGATCCTTCCAGTACAGCATCTGGGAAGCCATCAGTTTGGTTTTCCTAAAGGAAAAATGTTCAAAAATTTTTCCAATGGCAAGTTCCAAACCTGCTTGTTTTGTTATTGTTGCAGTCACTGCTGTCCACTATAAAAATTCCTTAGTCAGGCTGAAGGATGAATGCAGGTCCATTTTCCTAATACCTATTTGATTTTCTAGCTGTATTAACCTCTTTGTTGTGCAAGCCTTCAACAACATGCTTTTTTTTTTTTTTTCTTCCGTTGTTTCTCCTTTTGAACCCTTTACCCATCCATGTTATTGCTTTTGATCAGCACATTTCTGTAGTTAATCCCCTCTAGATTTTTTTTTGTTCCTGTTACAGCTTTTCTTACCTGCAAAGGTAACAGCTTCACCACAGCAGCTCAAATATACTGCAAAAAATCATTAAGAATTTTCACTATAACCTAACATTTAAAATAGTGGTCAATCTTAAACTGTCTGTGCACTGTAAGTTATTAGCTCTCCCCAAGAATGTAAAAATATCCTTGTCAGAATTTATCAGAATTTAATCAGAATTTATATATTATTGAAAGGGTCAATTAGATCTATGCCTGATGGAAGATAGTATTGTTTGGTTAGTAGATTTTAAAAACTCAGGGAGACAAACTGCTTGCAGGTTACAGAAAGCTTAACATTATCTCCGTATTAAGAGGGAAGGGAAGGGAAGGGAAGGGAAGGGAAGGGAAGGGAAGGGAAGGGAAGGGAAGGGAAGGGAAGGGAAGGGAAGGGAAGGGAAGGGAAGGGAAGGGAAGGGAAGGGAAGGGAAGGGAAGGGAAGGGAAGGGAAGGGAAGGGAAGGGAAGGGAATAGTTCAGTTGGAAGGGACTGACAAAGGTCATCGAGTCTAACTGCCTCATGACATCAGGGCTAAACTAAAGTTAAAACGTTATCGAGGGCATTATCCAAATGCCTTTTGAACACTGACTCTCCTCCCTAGGGAGCCTGTTCCAGTGTTTGGCTACCCTCATGGTGAAGAGGTTTTTCCTAATGTCCAGCCTGAAACTCCTCTGGTGCAGCTTTGTGCCGTTCCCGTGTGACCCTGCCATCAGTGACCAGGGAGCAGAGACCAGCACCTCACTCTCCACTTCCCCTCCTCAGGAAGCTGCAGGGAACTCTGAGGTCACCTCTCAGTCTTCTTTTCTCCAAACCAGACAACCCAAGTGTCCTTTGTCTCTCTTCACAAGACGTGCCTTCCAGACCTTTTATCAGCTTGGTTGACCTCCTCTGGATGCTTCCAAGTATTTTAGTATCCTCTAAACTAGTGAGTTAATAAAGACAAAGGAGCATACAGACATCTGAGCAAAATGACTTTTAAATTATTTTTCATGTGTGGAATAACATCTTCTGGGTGCTTATTGATCAGAGGACTTGTTCTGTCCTTGTAACAATGTGATTTTCCTGTTTTAATGTCAGAAATGAAGTTCTAATAGTCTGAATTTATAGTTTCACTGTCAATTCAATGCTTTGTCAGGTGTCAAAATGATGACTAAAAATATGGTGTATCCTATAATGCAATTATTTTGACCAGTGGCTTACACTTGCTCTTTAATAGCAGCAACCGGTCATATATGTAGTAATTAAGGGCCTAAAAATTGGATATCTTTCTGAAACACTCATTTAGGAACTTGACATTTTTCATGCTTGTCTGTATCTGGGAAAATAGTATATTTGAGGAGCTGATACAATTGGAGATACAATTCCTTTAGCTATTTCTGAGTTATGGGTTTATGTCAAAAGAACACTTTTTTCTATTGTTTAAAAATATATATAACTACTTTTTTATTATTATTTTGAACAGAACTGCAGCAAAATGTTTGAAGCTTGAAACTCAAATCTTCACACATAGATTCTTTCAGTGCTTTTCTTGGTTTGAGGGAAAATAAAAATAAAGAGTCATACACGATTGAAAAAACATTTTCTTACTTACCCAGTTTAACACAAAGCTCACAGAAAATGTAAATGTACTCACTAACATTCAACTCAGTGAATGATGAACATCAAAGTCTAAATGGAACATTTAAAAATCAACTTATTATGCAAGGGCTCTTTCCCCTTTCTTTTTCTGAGCAGAGGAACAAGAAACTCAGTAATCTGCTACTATTAACTTTTAAGTTCTTTACCACTTAAATGTCAAAATATGACACAAAAGGAAGTTTCTAATAGCTGTTCCAACTTTTTTTTTTTTTCTTTTTTTTTTTTTTTTTTCCTAGTGAAATACAAAGATTATTACTGTTTTAAGTTGCAAAAAGTAAGAAGTAAAGCTGTTTGGGAATTTTCTGATAAAATGCTTCTTGGTAAAATATGTCAATTTGTTGAAACAGAAAGTTTTGGCAGAAATACATTGGCTTTGATTAATCTTTTACTAGGAAATGGTTTCTTGGGCTCAAAATGGAATCTCTCATCAAAAAGAGAGACTGAGTGCACAGAATAGTCGATAGCCCAGACACCTGTAGAAGATGCACTTTCAAGTCTTCGCTGTGCTTGATTCAGGCTACTGGCTTGGATAGGAATGTGTTTTCTAAGGTAAAGGCCTAATCCTTGGTCTTGCTTGAATGCCAGTCCTGTTCTCTCTTCTCTCTTCCTCATGTAATTTTACGTTGTCCTCATATGAAGGTGGAATATTTTAAAATATGAAAGTATTCCGTGGGAAACTATGATTTCCACCAGAGCCCTTACAAGAAAAATTGCAGAATATTCATGATGTCTGAATTAATGTTATTTTTGGCACCTTACCATTATATTAACACTATCTTTCTTTTTGTTTTTTTTTTTCAGTCTCTGTGGTTATGTATAACAGTAACGTTTAAAGCACCTTAGAGTTATAAATCTAATTAATTTTCAGTGGAAGTCACAACTGGAAAATTTATTATTTTGTGATAGAGAGTAAGCATACATTTAGGAGAAAATGATAATACTTGAGAATAGGATTAATCTGTCAAGATGGGCATCTGTAGAGCATTGACCTATTTTAGGAGTGTGCTTCAGGATCAGATGAATCAATCCCTCTAAGAGTTACTTCTTTTCATTAACTCTAAAGAGAACATGGGGTTGAGATGTAGATACCTTCACTGTATACATCTAAAATGACATGACTATAGGCACCAGTGGTAGGGGCTTTACAAGTCCATAAGTGAATCAGGGACATCTGGAAATAATACTTACGATCTTAACTATGGGAGTGTGTTTTCTGGAAATTCCTTCTCTACAGACTTACTGAAGCACCAAAATAAGAGTAGACTTATAAATAATGCTAGAAAGTTTTTAACTCCTCCATCAGCTCCCATAACCTCACCATGCTGGTAGTATCATTCGCTTCCTACCTTGGCAATGTGATTTTTATAGTCTCTACACTGGGAATGCAAAATACATGGGACTGAGATGTAGGAGACACGGAAGAATGGGGAGTTTGAAACTTTCCTATATTGTGGCACTGGGCTGATGCCATGGGGGGGCCACATCAAAATATTCTCAATAGTCATGGTCATTCTGCAGAAGGCCCATTGTGACATTAGATGCATTTATAATATTTGTACTAACCATAATGGACTGTAAGTCTTAGCTTTTCCATGACAATTGCTGGGAAACTTTTAACACATAAGGACACAACAATTGAATATTTGAAAAGAGACTTCATACTTTATTCTTCTGTGGAAGGGGTTCTATTAACGTTTATATATGCAAGTGAATTCTATATGTACAACATTGCATCTAATCTACTGAATATAGGTTAAACAAATGGAGTGAAGGTCAAATATCTGCCAAACCTTAACGGTGTCCTATAGCCATCTCTTAGCCATTCGTGAGTCATGATGTGGCAAGTAATTTTCCATTGCTTTTCATACATGACATCTGCTGCCTTTTGTGCCAATAGCCCAAGGATATATACACATGTTGCTGCCGTGCACACAAGGCTCATAGCCTTTACTTAGACTGTACTTGCATATTGTTATGAGGATAGTTACCCCCTGGAAAATAATGAGAAAACAATTAATCTATTGCACTAGGGGCTTAGGGCTGGAGCCAACCAACTGTTGCGTATCCATAGAATCACCCAGCCCTAAGAAAGAATGTCTTAATGATTTAATTACTTTTCTCATCTGAGTGGATATTGTAATTCTGATTACAGAAGCTGAGGATGAACACGCTTAAAACTAATAAATACAAAGTGCATTCATCTGAAATGAGCATCATCAGCACTCACAATGAAATTTCATTTATGGGCATTGTTTCATTAAATGTAACCTCTGGCTTATTACAGATGCATTATTTTTCATTTTTTATGCATGATGTCATTCCTTTATTTAAACAGACCATTGTAAATATTTTATGAAACCATTAAAGGAACAAATAATAAATTGCTGCATTAAAAAATGGATCTGTGAAAGAGTCTGGCAACTAAAATACAAACAAACAAATAAACAAAAAGAGTGGAATTATGTTGCAATCTGTCAGAAATTCTCCTGGAGTTTTATCTGTGATTTGGCTACTGTTACTCCATTTCTCACTCAGTTGGCCTATTAATATGAGATGTGTAAAATGGTAGAGATATGTGAGCTACCTGGGGGCACAATATGATGATCTTGCTTTACCTCAGACTTTACAGGATGCTAATTGTATGCTGGGCTTTTTGTTTCCCCCAAAGCCCTATTTCATGTATTTAATTAGAGATTTTTAACTTTTAAAGCATTTGCTGTGCACACTGGCAAGTATTTTTAAGAACCATGTCCTACGTACTGAGACAATTGTGCAGATTAGCTAAAAGAGTCATTAAGCATATCTGCTTGCACAAGACTGCCATAATCCATTCTCCTAGAATAATTTTATGGCTACTGCAAAAGGCAGGGTACAGATGGGGTGTTGAACTCACAGCTTAGCACCTCCTTTGAATTGCATTGATTTCAGCAAAACTGAGAGATTTTTTTTAATTTGCAAAATCTGGCCCCTCAAAAGATGCGAATTAATCTAAAGTCAAACCCCACAGTCTTTATGCAGGTGAAACTCACATAGCTTATTGAGAGCTCAGTACAATTCTAATGAAATCAAGAGTAAGGTTTGCATTGACTTCATAGTGAGCTGGATCAAGTAACTAATTACTAAAGATGTGATCTTGCAGGAAGCTGGGCCAAAGCTTCGTTATCTCCCAAAGGGGATGATTGTGGTGATGGTGGGAAAAATTCATAGTACTCAGCATCTTCCAGCGCTGCTCAGTACCTGAGAGGTTTGAATCTTAAATGAATGAAATTCAAGAGACATTCTCTTACCACTTCAGAGAAGAAAAAAAAAAAAAAAAAAAAAAAAAAGCAACGACAGGAATCTGCATACACAGATTTGAGTTTCAATACTAATGTGTCATTGGCAGCTATTACTTTTCAATTTTCTCCTTGAAGAAGGGAGTATTTTTGTCAAGGTCATGCCACAAATAAATCATTTCTGTTTCAGCAAGGTCTTGGTAAACCAACAGTAATCAGGACTGTCTGTAAATTAGGGCTTCCTTCTAAGGAATGGATTCTTATTTCAAATGACTCCTTGCCTCTTTTTCTTTTTCTTCTTCTGTTTTTAACATCTAAGAGATTTGCAAACTTCTTGTATTTCAAGGACATAATTAAAAATGCTGATTACATTGACATCATTCTCAACACCAAAGAATGTGAACAGGAGTTCACTCACTGCTTTTAAAATATTTTTGTCCTGTCTTCTATAAATAAACATAATTAATAGAACTTGAGCAATAAAACAGGGCATGGTCTCTCCTCAAAAGGTGCCAGACTGGGAGTGTAGATATTTATGCATCAATAAGAGAATGTTACCAGTGATATGTTGTCTTTAAGAGAGAATAACCTGTGTTTTTGACAAGGCTTGGGCTTGATGAGAGTAAACGGATGCTACTCTGATACAATTATTTCTTCAAATTGCACATTAATATATTTTAGATGCAAGTCATGGCTCTCATTAATGCCATTATTATGGATTACTAAGACCTCCATCCATTAGTTTGGTCATAATGTTATTAATTAATAGGTGACCTATATTTAACCAGATATCATATTTTACATAGATTGTCTGCTGATAACCTCAGACAAATACTGATGCATAATTAATTTTATTTTTCAATTAATTCTCAATCTATGATGCTGTATGGATTCAGAAAGAGAAAGGTAATAATTAGAATTTTCTTTTAATTAGCTTTGCATATGCTAAGTGTATTCTGCAGTGCTCAGTGTAGCAGAACTGGTGATGAGGAGGATGGTTTAAAACTCTTGATGTTGTTAGAAATACAGCTCAATAGCAACATAAGTGCTGTCAGTGGTGCTCAGAAAGGGAAATTGCAAAGCCATTCTCCAATGGTCCTTCTCCTGGTTGTGCAGGGTCCTGTCTCCAGCTTTGATCCTAGAAGAGTTTCAAATTCATAATGAGGTGAAGAGGTGTGGATGTGTAGTTGGCAATGAAGATAAGTGGCTTTTCACCCAACCATAGCTTACTCTACCACTTGTAAGGCATTGCAAGAACTTCTGTGTGCCCCTTTCTGTGAGGTGCCAACTAGCAGATGGTGAAATTACCTGTAAGGAAGTTTTGCATCAGCTAAATGCCCCAGGCTCTTCTAAAAACACCTGGATTGTGGCTCTGCATGTAATAGTCACTAGAAGGAATTCTCTCAGAAGCTGGCAAGGCAGCCTATGGCATGTGGTAAGGCACAACGCATGAATCAGGGTAACACATCCAGGGACCTTCTTTATATCTCCCAGACTTTTTACTTTTTCTCTTCATCTCTTGGTATTTTTTTTTCCATTTTGAAATGTTCATAGGAGCCTGAATCATTTAGATGGGTTGAAAAACATCACCTTTCTCTGCAGTGAGGATCTTGATCTCTAACTCTGAGCAGTTTCCTTCCTTCTGCTCTTTCACAGAGCTCCACAGAAGAAAGTTTTTGATGCATTTTTCCCTATTTTTTGGCAGAGCCACAATTATGACCTTGAAAACCATCAATAAAGGCAAGATTTTGGCCTGCCTTTTCTCTCACTTTCCCCCTCTGTTACGCCCAACTGTGCCTCCAAGCCCCGTTGTGCTCCATGACCTGGGCCTCCAGTGGTTGTCCACATCCCTCAGACCAGCCCTGCTTCCCTATTATTGTGGGAAGGAATCTACTGAAAACTACCTGACTTGGACGCTGATAATGAAAGCTGTATAAGCAGCAATCTTTCCAAGGCCTTTTTTTCAAAGTTATAAATGTTCAGCATATTAAGAGTCTGTATATGGGAACATCTGTTGCTACAACATCTCATTCCCGAAATCTGGATTAGGGAAACAGTTGCTGTCAGGGAAAAAGGACTTCCTGGGAGATTTTCAATTTGTTTATTTTTTTTTCTTTTACTCTATTTGTCTACTCTGTAGAGCTTCTTCAAGGACTAGAAGTATTTGCAATTATACCAGGCAAGTGCTCCTAGCATTGGATTAGATGTCCTCAGCAAAATAAAAATAAATAATGCAATACTAGAAAAGTAAGGATGGTGAAGAGCTACATATGTGGAATTAAAGTAACACATTGTGGCATTCCAATTGAAGATTTCCATTCAGTGTTAAAATAAGCTTATACTGTGGACGGGAAAAGCAGTCACTCAAGTGGCAGTATTGTAAGCTTTTGCTTTTGTATTTCTTTTCAGAATAAAAACACGTATCTCTTAAATTTCTGAGGAAAAGTTTAGTAATTATTCAGAGTTAGAAATACAAAAATTTGCTTTGGGTGACAGCATAAATTGTTCATGCTAAAATTTCTAATTTTCTCAGTTTCATGACTTTGTGCTTCGGTATACATATTTAAGAAAAATAATGATTTTCTTATCTACTGTCAAACAGATTCACCTGTTTTTGTGTTAGGCGATACTGCAGATACTGAACACAGCATAATCTAAGTCTTTCTGTGTACATTAAAACTGCAGCAGATCAGAGTTAATGGAGGAAAGAAAAATGATGCTTGTTATAATAGCTCTCTGCAGAAAATATGGTCATATCCAATTCATATGTATCCATTTTTTAAATACTCTTACAGTATCTGTTTGACCTTAAAACAATTCAGTGTAATGACGTACCACAGACCACAGCAGTACTAAGTACCTTATTTATTTGTGGATTAGAATTATCATTGCTCATAGTCTGGTGTCAGTTTTGCTTGTGATCTACAACTTCCCAGGGAAGTAGCATATTAATGAGGTTACAGAAGAGCATATCCCTGATGTCATTTGTGTCACAGAACCCCCACTTGAAATCAGTAGGTTTGAACTGCATTAGATGGTAGGACAGCATGTCCCATTCCTGGTCCTTATGAGCATCTTCTATCTATCCCTCCACAGGAGGAATATGAGCAAAATTTGCCTGCTACCACCCTACTTGGTGTTCTGTAGGGAGCTCCAGTCTTCAGATAAGAAAAGATTTAAGGACTCATTTCTCCACTGTTGCACGTAGAGGCTGCAGAGTAAAGCCCTGCTGGTTACGAAACTTTCCTGTTTGCTCACCACGCATCTTCTTGCCAGCCTGGGAAGGGGGCAGCCACCCCTGTGGGCAGACCAGGAGGCTGGCTGTGATAATGTCTTCGACCTTGCAGGTTCTGCTTCTCTCTGCTTCAGTCTCTGTGTGTGTAGGAAGGGAGAAAAGGGAGTTCACAGCCCAAAGTTTTTCTCACCTGTGTTTTTTTAAAGGATAGTATTTGTTGATGTAATGCATAAGAGTGTCATGCACAATATATTGACCAACTAATGTAGACAAACATGTTGGGAAGTTAGATGTAGTAGACCAGACCAATTATAATGCTATGTATGTAAAGGTGTATACATTTTCAGAGATACAGATGGGACCAGAATCCAGCTTCCCTATAACTTAACATACATCTTGCAGATGAACAGCTTAAATTTTGAATTGTTAGACAAAAGTTCCCTACATGTAATGATATAATGATGCAGTACAGTCCAAACTTTTGTTGTTATTGTTGATTATGCCAATAAAAGCTTGTTTTTAACCCATCTATTATAGGTAAAAGTAATAAAAAAAATTCACCATTATGAGTGATTCACTGCCAGGAAATAAAATTCAAAACTGAAGGATAGTTTTGGCTATTTGTTAAGCAGAAGAAACTGTCTTGTAGTATGAAATAGCTGTCCTGTTCAGGTGTCACAATAAATTTATCACCTCCAATAAAATGTAGAAAGTATTGTTTTTCTAATATTAGTAAAAGATGATGTCCATTTAAATTAGATTTTTCATTCATTTCTAATTGGCTTAAAATCCGGTTTAGCTACAGCTCTTTCACTCATAACTTGTTTAAAGGATTCTAATTCTCACAGATAAATAGGCATCCTGACGTTTTTCATTTTCATCCATCATTAAGTTTCTTATGGCTGAGCTTGCCGGTTGTGCATTGCCTTTCCAATATGCTATCAACTTCTGAAGTAACTGGGTTCAGATTGGATACATTTATTTCATTCAGTACCTTATCTGCCTCTTTCCCCCACTTTTTTAAGAACTGCCAAGGGTCATATTGAAAAACTATCTCCAATTCCAACTGAAATCAACCAGGAAATGGCTTTATTTTACTTTTAACTGCAATTGAAATCAACCAGGACTGCATCATTTTATAAAATAGTCATTTACGATACAGTGGTTTGTATGCTATGTTGAAAGCACCCTAAATTTTCTATATATGCCTATTTTTCATTTCATTCATTTAGAATTGCTTCAGAAATAGAAAATGTTGTAAAGACTAGGGTGTCATTAAAAAAATGCATATTGTTTGGAAATGAGAGACATTTCTGTATACAGTGTAGAAGGAACATATGTACTTTAGATGGATAAGAGTAATAGGCTCTGAAGGGCAAAATAAATCAAAAGACCATTCCTTTCCAGCAGCCCTGAGAGACTGAAAGAGAATGTCAGGACACAGGGGCAGTTTGTGTATTTTGATTCAAAAGTACACTATTTGCAATAAAAGGAAAAACTGAATGGGAGATTCAGAATTAAAAATTCCTCATACTCCGCTTTTATTTACAAATGCACATCCCCATGGACTGCTTTCTGGGGCCATCTGTAGTGTGTTTTTGTCCAGCCTTAATTCTTAGCCTTGGTTTACAGTGATCCCAGAAAAATGTCAGGGTGACTTTTCCAACCAAGTCTGGTACTGTGGTTTGAGGAAAGAGGACTGGTACTAGACTTGTAAATATGTAGCTTGAAGTTATCTTTCACAAGTACAGAGAGAATGGAGCAATGACTCCAGAATAGATTTTCCTGATATTAGGTGACTACTGGAGGTTGGGAGTTTTTATTCTGTACTTCATGTGTTTCTCATCCTCTTTGTTTGAACTGGCCATGCTAGTAATTGATAAGGACAGCCTTTAAGATGTGTCTATGAAAACTGTTGTTAGTCTTGAAGTTTCTGGCTTATAAAAATGGTCTATCCTTTGGCAATACATTTTTTTTTTTTTGGTTTGAAATGAGTCTAGGATTAGACACAGACACATTAGACACATTAGATCAGTCTATTAAAGAGACTATCAATCAATCAGTTACGTTTTATAGTAGTTTCTATATCTTCCTCTCTCCCCCCCATCTTTATCTTCACTTTTTAATGGAACTAATTTTGTTAAAAGGAGATATTAGGAAATTACCTCAATTATCTTGTATGAAACATTCAAGAATGTGGATACTGAAGCAAAAAGTCTTATATGGAGAACTGATAAATTGATAGAAGATTTTTTAGTATCTGTGGTACAGATCAGATTCCTTTTATGAAATTTAGAGAGTGAATAATAATTTTTATATTATCTCAGGCTGTTTTCTTGTTAACAGTCCACTGAGGAATATGGCATTTCCCATCTGCTCCTGAAATAGTCACTAGGTCTACCTCAGAAATGTCAGCTATGGTCACGATGGTCTGTTAAACGTGTGTCCTGGATAGAGACTGGCTAAGGAGTCTATTTTCACCGACTTTTTTTTTGGAAGGTTTTTCCATCCTATGCTTGCTCTTCTCCTTATACTCTTTCACCAGGTATCTGGGGTTGTAAGGATAGAAAGAACATTAACCTGACTCACTGCTGCAGTTCCTGCCCCCGTCCCAGATTTTGGGGCACTCTGCATATACCAGCAGGGCACGAGCATTATTTCACTGGCAGGGTTTCTTTGGCAAGGACTACTGTCAGCATCTCTGTAGCCCCTTCCTTAGTGTCTCCAACACGCAGAGCAAACCTAGCAGAGAGCATGCAATCGATGCCATTATATCAAGTATCCTCAGAAACAGAACTGGGGACCTCCAGGGCTGAAAGCAGGAGGTCCAGCAGCATGTGCAATATCTCAAATAATTACAAGATGCTCATATTGGCTCCCAGCTCTGTGTGGAATATGTTTAACTATGTAGTGGGGACGGTAAAGGAGAGGAGGTTGGGGGATGGTAGTATATTTGTCTTTTGTGCATGATTTTCCTTCACTCATCCAGTCCTGCCCTTCATAAGCCATGAATTCGCAGACATCTGGCATGAGCTCTTTGACGTCTGGCAAGGGGGTAGCACAGGAAAAAGGAAGATGAACGGAACAAAGCTTGGTATTTTATAAGCGGTTTACAGAACATTAAGGGGAATATTTTGTTCCAGTAGATTTTAGAATTCCTTGCAAATAAAGCTGGAACACAGAAGCGGTACATATCAGGTTTTGGAGACTTTGATCCCTTTACTCTTTTCTTCTGATTTATTTGAGTGAATTTCACATTTTAAATTGCACCTCCTATAATGATTGAATGCACTTTCCGTATACCCAGTATTTATGGTGCAGCTGTTGGCAATGTTAATGTGAAAAGCACATCTCCTGAACATTGTCAAGCTCTTATTGTCACCTTTAGTTCCCTGGGAGATGGGGACAGAATTTTATTTCAGATTAAAAGGAAGAAAACTGTTACCTTTCAGGGAAAACATATATTTATGTTTCTGGATGTCTCTAAAGTGACTCAGACAAGGAGACACATATTTGAGTTATTGTTACTAGATTTTATTATGCTTGGTGCCTGGGTGGCTATACTATATTTTATGCTGCAAGGCTTAGAGTTGTTTTGGAAGGGAAGGAAAGAGAAGCATTTTGGGGATCTTGATGAGGATGATAAAATGTAAATTCTAAGGGCAAAATTCAGAGGTGATGCCATTGGGAATGTAAGTTTGATTTTTTATACATGACAGTCATTTAAATTCAGGCCTCATCTTATCTCTTCTCTCTTTTCCACCTATTTATTCCTGTTTTTTCAATGAGTAAATATGTCAAAATTTGTGAAATGTGTACGCCGGTAGCCTATAAGAGATATGAATTAAAATAGGACGGAACAAACCTAGGCTCAAGCCCACCACCCACAAGCATCTGACTTGCTAATTCATGTTGTGTGTCTCACCAGTAAGGCTTCCCAAGGTGAACATCAAAAATTCCCTGTGTGGTCAGCAGACAAAGCAGATGCTTCTGAAGACTCCAGAGGGAGAATCTGCCAGTTTTGTTTTATGTGCCAAATTACATACATGACTTCTATGCCTGGAAAGCCTTTAAGATCAT
Source organism: Netta rufina (assembly GCF_964035555.1). Classification (NCBI taxonomy): domain Eukaryota; kingdom Metazoa; phylum Chordata; class Aves; order Anseriformes; family Anatidae; genus Netta; species Netta rufina. Next base: position 112,352,753 of record NC_140125.1, read on the forward strand.
CTACTTCATCTCATTGATATGAAACTTGTTTTTGAAGGCCTGCCTCATTAGGCCTCTGAAATTTAAGAGTGAGTTTGGTGCAAGAAAGATTAACTTGATCCTACCCTAATTGAGTCTCCCAGGGAGTCGTCGTCAGTACAAGGAGAACACAGTACCGTGAGCCAAGGGTTCCCAAAGAACCGATTCTCCTAGCGCAGGCTGTGACACTGCAAGTAGGGTCACCAGCCGAACAGAAATTCAATCACTAATTCAGGCTCCCAGCTGAAAGCAGGGTCAAAAGCCCAAACATGAAACCTAATTAGACATTGAATATATGCAAAATAGAACTCCTCCTTCCTTTCCTTTCCAACATAATGTTATATACACATTTAATGATACAGTGGTATTATGTAAAAATGCAGAACTATTAATTAACAAGTGTTAATATAAAGACTTTGTAATCCACAGTATGTAAACTTCATACCTTTTGATGGAAGCATACGACCCTTTTCAATGTGTTTTTTAATATATTGTAATTAACAATAACGACAACAACAACAAAAAAAAAGATCAACTTGCACCTCTTAACTTGTGCACATACTACAATTTACAAGAAAATCATACTTTTGCTAGAGGAAAGCAAAGGAACAGTAATGCAGCACATTATATGAGAAGATTTATATGACTTGTTTTGACTATGGATTTTCTTTTCAAGTCAATACAAATATACACATGGACATATATGTGTGTACACAGACATGAATCTTAGCAGCTTCTACTTCAAAAGAGAGAGAAGCTAATCATCAGGAAAGATTGATTGCTTGTTGGTAAAGGTAGTCATTTTTTAATTAACTGAAATTATTTAGTGAGGACGGTATCACAAAATGGGAGAAGTAACCTGTTGATTTCCAGATATATGTAATGAAAAACCTTAAATACGAGAGTACATACACTGGCTGAAAAAGAAAAGCTTACAAATGTTTTTAGATAGTTGTGAAACATCACATCACTGTTCCTGGTTCAGAACTCATGCTAAGAGAAGCTCCACTTGTGGGTGAGCACCAGCTCTTGTGGGTGAGCATAGCCTCCAGTCAGTGTGGGATTCTATGCATGTACTCACTTACCCGTATGTGCTTATCAGTATTTTGACTATCAAGGAAATCTCAACTCTTCTGCTGATGCATATTTGGTTTTCTTTGTGGCTGCAAGTCTTCACAACATTTCTTCCCCTTCTGACCGATCTTTTTAAATGTACTGGCCACTAGTGTGCCAGCATTTTCTTCATATTATTATAAATAAATAAATATATATATATATATATACACACTATTAAAAATCCATGTGGGTGTGGTTACAGACAGCTTCTCATTCAGCAATAAACACGGGTATTTTTTCTTGGAGGAGAAGGTTTTATCCAGTAACTTAAGAGTTTGAGTGTGTCTTTATGTCACAGTGCAGTGTTTTGTGGTGATATACAAGCTCTGATTTTTCTGTGTAATTAGTTGAATAACGGGCTGTATTAGACTCTCAAAGAATGCTCTTAGTGGATCTATATGGGTTCTTACTCCTGAGCTGGCTTTCTCAGGACCAGCTGAGTAACACTGCTATAGAAAGATATGCACCTAGATTTTGGATTTAGGTTATCCTTTGTGTGGGAAGTCATGCCTGAAGCTAAAAAATTGTAATTATGAAAATTTTGTTCTCATATAAATGAAAAAATTAAATACCTCAGCTAATCTTGGGACTCACGTATATTCTATAAAGAAACAGATCTGTCCTAGTAAAACTGAGATGTATACAGGGGAATCTAAAGTACTTATGTAGGTTCCCTACATAATGAGTAGAGAAAATGACTTATTCTGTAATAAATTTCAAAGGCAGACGTGCCCTTACTTCATATTAAAATTAATTCTTCCTTGCTATGAACATAACTAGAAATCCTTTAAAAATTGCAGAATGTGTACTCTGAAGGAAAAACAATGGAACAGTATCAGCAATGCTGTCTTTGAAAACTTACATTTTAGGGGACCTGTGATCACATTTTGAGTTGACTACACTGAACATCAGCATGAAGAAACAAGCTAGATTTTGAAAGTCTTTCTCTCTCTCTCTCTCTCTCTTTTTTTTTTTCTTTTTTCTTTTTCCCCTTGATGGATTTAAACTCTCTTGTATCCAAAACCAGATATTTAATTTATATAAGTTCAAACTGGTGGGAGTGAATTGAACTTTGTATGGAATAGCTAAGGAATTCGTTTGACATTTCTAGAAATAAAAAGAAATAATCACTATAGATTTTTTGCCCTTCTAATAAAATTCCATGCTGGCTAAACTGGCAAGATCTGTCTTTCATTATTAGAATTATTTTTATTTTCCTTTCTTGTGTTATTAAAGTTCTCAGTTTTCTGCCAAAACATCCACAAAAATGCACATGCCCTCGGTTTTCATTTATTTAATTATTTCAATTTATCTCAAGGTTCAGTTTGGATGAGAAATAATGAAAATAGCATATGTCAGTTATTTTCTGTAGCAGATAACTCCCAGAGGAGCTTATATATTGCTCAGCTACATTTATGCTGTAGAATAAAAATTATTAAAATGTCATACAATAAGCCACAAGCTAAGTTTCATCCAGGGCCAGAAATTATTTATGAGCTTAACATTTAGCACTAGAAAGTGTCCTTCAGCAACTGTTGGCCAACGTGGTATTTTATTTCTTTGGGCTAGATGGCGCTGCAGTATATAAAATATGTATCCTCTCCACCTGGCACAAGGGCTCTGCTTTAACCCTGTGGACTTGCAGGCAGACTTCCCTCCTGGTTGGGAAAGAAACAAGCCTTTCCTACATGCAGACATTTAGTTCTTTGTTTCTGTATAGACAAACAGAATGAAAACTCTTCTTTTACCTATAAGGTTATTTTAAGTTTCTCTTTTCATTTGCGTGTATTCCCATGTACAGAAGTGTAGTAAAGTTGCATTTTATACATGCAATATATATGCCACAAATTGAATATGTGCCTGAAACTCACATACATTTTTTATGCGAATTTGACTTTTTATTTTATTTTATTTTATTTTATTTTATTTTATTTTATTTTATTTTATTTTATTTTAATTTTTTAGCCTGGAGCAGGAAAAAACAGCAGAGAGGAAGAAATAGTGGTTATTCCCTGGGATAGTCTGTGTTTCTAGCACAGCAGATGAGCACTTTTAAGTCTAAAGATCTGAATGTATTGGGAAATGGAGGTGATGTCTGCTGGTCATAAAGTCCTACTTGGTTTCACTGTGACCCACTGTAGCCCACAGAGTCCTGCTGTGGTTTTTCACAGTTGTTCACCCAGGTCATCGCAACATCATTACTCTTAAGCATAAGCAACATGAGACATAGTACCATATAAAAGCCATGCTGAACTCTGGCAGGGCTAGTGTCAAACACTACTCATTCTGATGCTACACACTGATATTTCCCATCCTATAGAAGAAGGACCTACTTTCTGCTGTGCAAATCCTCTTTGCCTCTTCTACGTTCTGCTTTCTACATCTCCCTGGGGAATTCAAGCTACTGACACAGTCTCTTTGCTGCAGCCCTGGCAGAAGTGACTGCAGGTGAGCTGAGTCCCCAACAGCAGCCTCTGCCCCAGTGGTGGAAGAAGAAATGGGATCTTCATGTCACCTTGTGGTAAATCTACACAGCCCAGTGCACTTCTCCAGGGACAGGAAATAGTTCCCCTGACAAGACCAAGCTCTGCCTTCATTAGATTAGAGGAAGAAGGATCTCCTGAGAAGGAGGTAGTCGTCTCCATCCATCTTACCTGAACAACCACCAACCCCGAGGCTGAGATATGTAACTGTGCCTACTGCTATAGTAGCTTTCTGTGCTGTCAATACCATGAAAGATTGGTTATTGACCAGGCTTTATAGAGAGGATCGAATATAGGAGTTAGAGGAGGATGGTCCTGTAGCCTTAAGTGGCAGATTTCTTCCTGCAGCACAGACAGATGGGCATGCTGCCTGTTGTCTTAAGTGGAGGCTGTAGTGCCCATGCAGGTCACAGAAAGCTTTCTGTAAATTAACTGCCAAGCTTTCAGCACTGAACTGAGGTGCTGCTCAGATGAGAAAAGGCAGAGGTGAGGGAAGAAGTGCACTAAACTGCAATGATTGCATTGAAGTCCTTCATTTGAAGGTAGCTATGCAGTAGCAATAAAGCTGGAATATTGCTTGAGCAGCATCTTTAAATTTGTCTGCTAATAGTATTATTCTGAATGCTGTATGTGCTGTTGTGGTTTGGGAATAGAAATTAGTTTCAGACTGTAAGCCACTTCCTTTGAAAGTTTACTGGACTTAACTGGTAGCTGCCAATGAGTTTCTACCTGCATGGTCTGAGTTTAAAAACATTTTATGAAAACACAGCTCAGATCTTTATCTTCAGAAAGGAGTTAAAACAAATTGCAGAAGAAAAAATAATAGTGCAATCAGTCATTACTTATTTCACAACATTGCCTATGCATCCCTTTATTGTGCTCCAGATGGCATTTGTGTTACTGCTCTGTAGCACAGAAACACCTCAAAAGGAGTAGCTGGAAGGTGGAATGCAGACTAGGGCTGTTCTGGTACCCTTGCCATCTCTTACCTGGCATCCCATATTTCTCAATTGACAATGCCAGGGTAGTCACTCCTAACCCTTTTTTTCTGGCTCATGCCTGTCTCTGCACTGTGCCCTCTGCAATGCGAGTTCAGGGATCTGTTATTTTTTAATAAAAAACATTATTTGACTAAAACACCATTATTATCAGTGTTGCTAAATGTAGAAGCACAGCTATTGCTGGTCGACAGATGTGCTGAAAAAAGCAGCTACAGCCCTCTTGAGTCTGTAGGCAGGATACTGTTATTAATGAAAGAATAAATAGGTTTACTCTCTGTTAAATTTTGCTCTTTTGGGGCAAAGCTGCTTCTATCTTTCATGTTTACAGCAGGTAAGGGCAGGCACAAACCACAGAAACTAGGCTGTAGAAAATTTGGCCCCATAGCCCCATTTTGGCCCCATGAATCGCTGAGGATTCAACATGATCAGTGTTTATTGCCAGGAGATACTTTCCCTTCTCTCCCACCCAGTCATAAGCAGTTCTTTTAAGGGCTCATTCTGCCACTGGCTGGGCAGTGGGGCTTAAATTTACTGTACAGTTAAATTATCACAAATTGTAGCACCTGAGCTGATGTCAGTAGCACTGAACTTACATATCCTGTCACACTGCTTGATGTAAAACTGCTGGCAAATTTAGAAATTCTGGGCTTTTTTTCTGTTTGGTTAGCTCTTTTAAATTTTCTTAGTGAGGTTTTTAAGAGCCCAGAAAAACAATCAAATTATTTTAAGGCAGTAGTTAATTTGGCTTTTGTGCATACAATGGAAATTTAAGTTGACTTTACTCTTGGAGGAAGGCAATATTGTTTTCATCTCATTTCTTGCATACATTGCCTATGGTACTCTTCTCCTGGACTATCTTCTTGTGCAAGGAGTCTAGGGTTTGGATCTCAGTAAATACATGACACAAAAATATTAATTTAGAGTCCTGGGCACTGGAAGTTTTCAGGAGATCTCTGAATTCTTTTGTTTTCAACAGAAATTGAGGACAGCTAGGACTTCATTAGACCAGGTTGAATTACTGCAAGCTCTCCAGGGGAAATCAACCATTTCAAAATATCTTATTAAAATCAAAGATGAAACTGATGAGACTGAAACAAGCAACCCTATCTGCTGCTCTTGGCTAACAAAATTACCCTGATTCTCTGGCTGTTGTTATAGGTGTTCTTAAAAAGAATATTAAAAGCAGCTGTCACTATTTTTTTTCCCCATCAAAATGGATGAATTTTAAATAGGTCTTGCTATGAAAGCTAGGTCAATATTCTAAGCTGGAGTGAAGTGGAGTCTTTGTATATGTAAAATAAAGGTTAAGGATGATTTAGGGGTGTATTTCAATAAGAAAAACAAACTATTTTAATATGTATTTTATTTGGCCGCGAATAAGAAATGGCAGGTTAGTAGAGTATGGCAGAAATGAGGATCCCTGATGTGCTGCATTCAGTGAGAAATATACGTGTAAAAAAAAACATACTAATAGCAAGACATTTCTTTGTGATGAATTGCAAACATTGTTGGAGACACACATCTCCTTTCCTGGTACACCAGGAAACCCCACCTTCAGAAAAATCTGATTAGAAAATCTAGATTTAATACATCAGTACAACAAAGCCGTCCTAAGCACGGACACCAGAGAGGTGGCCCTTTTAATCTGGGCTGTTCGGTCAGTCTCTGGCTTTTATTCTTATTATTTCAAGTGAGGTGTTTAGTGGGTTCTCTGAGTGTGTTCAGGCTTTCTTCCCATTCCCCTCAATACCGCTTCAGATCCTGTCCTGATCACCGTAACATCTGACCACCTTCCTCCAGCTGGGCGTTACAAGACATGACTAATGTCTGTCACGTATAGTTTGGTTTGTTTTGCTTCTTGGTCTTCCCTTGGGTTGTTGCAGGTGGCAAATCCTTATCATTTCAGTAAATCCCTCCACTTTCAGCAAGCCTCACTTTTTATGTGTTGTCTTGGCTGATGCTTTCTCACATCAGAAATGAGGTGTCATCTGCACAAGGGGACAGCAATATCCAGTATGCCAAGCAAGATGTTTATGATAAATTTTGGAGTTAGATTAATTAGTAGGAACATCTAAAATGCATGTGACCTACCAAGTGTCTCAAAATCTGGCTCTGCAAATGGGATTCACTCCAGCCACTTTCAGAAGTGCCTTTTCTCATGTGGAAGGCAAACCACAAGCAAGCCTCTTACAGCAACTGAAAGAAGCACATTGCAAGAAGGCTTGGGCACAGGGATCTAATAAGTTTTCATTCGCTTTTTAGATTTTCTAAGTCTCTGATGTGATACAACTTTCAGAACAAGTGCAAAAATTAATTAGTGCAGTAAGAATTTTAATGCAGGAGAGCAGTTAGCCACAAACGGTGCAATAAGGAGGGAGGGAAGGAGGGTTGCACTAGGTGACCTCTGGAGGTCAGTTTCCAGATGAATTATCTATGAGCCTATATATTTTTCAGTATTAATGTGTTGGTAGAATGCTTGTTTCTCTGTATATCTTTCTTAAAAATTAAGGAAGAAGATTTTCTGACCTCTGTGGGGTGTCTGGGTCCACTTACGCTTTGTCATTTGTACTTCAGAACCAAGTGACGCTCATTGCATCTGTACTATCTCTTATTTTTGTTCAAAGATAATGCCAGCTCCAAAGCACTTTAGTATGAATAAACAGCTCAAGAGCGATGAGAACAGCCACACAAAAATGTGAATAATTTGTCCACATTCATAGAACAGCTTTGTGACCAAGATGGAAACGATTTTTTCTAATGCATGGAACTCTGTGATACTCTTATGTTCTGTATCTTATGTTCACTCCTATTTTCCCTCCAAATAAATTTAGCCCTAAAAATATTTGTGAAGCCAAATGACTGATTTCACAGCCAAAATCACATGCCAAACAGTAGACTATAAGCTATCTGATACTGTTGCAGTCCTATGCACATTTTAAGAGGAAAGTTTTTGTTTGGCAAGAAGAAATGAATTTCAATTGCACTGAAGGGAAGCCTACACCTCTTCTTTCACTGGTATGTGATACAACTGCTGAAGGCAAATTGGCAAGGTTTTTAGATTCTTGCAGATTGTTAGGTTAAGAAAAGAGCAGTCAGACCACTTAAACCCATCTCCCTCCTGACAGGCTTTCTGTAGATACGTGGAAGTCCAGCACCTGGGGCAGAAGCAGCAGGACAGGCTGAGGGCAGCTGATGTTTCTCCAGGTTCTGGGCCAGGGTCTATATCCAGATGTTGGCACAGGCTACGAATAAAACCAGTCCAGGATGATATCATGGAATACCTTTCCAGTGGTTTCAGGTATTGTGCTGCCATTTGCTGATCCGTGCGCCTATCAAGCCTCACCACACTCAGCTCTTGTTTACACAGAACTTTTTTGCTAGCTGCAGCTCATTGTATTCAGGCAGTCAGCTCTTGGTCAAAGCAAGGTTGTTATGCTTTTATAACGCATTCACTTGCAGCAATGACGATAAACTCTGTTTTGAGCTGTATAACTAGAGTATAGCCTGAAGATCAACAGAGGTGGCTGTTCCTCTTGGCACTTGCTAGGCCACGCCTTAGCCATCATGGGTCTCCTCAGTTCAAAAGAGAAGAAAAAAAAAAAAAAACACAACAACAAACAGATCAGCAAGAGGAATAGAGGGCTGATGAGTTTGACATATGAAGAAAGGCTGAAGGAATAGGGTTTGTTTAGCCATGAGAAGAGAAAGCTCCAGGGGGATTTACTCACAGCATGCCAATACCTGAAATGTGACTATGGAGAGAAGATGAAGGCACTCACTTCACAAGGATGTATGGTAAAAGCACAAGAAGGAAGAGGCACAAGTTGCTTTAGAAAAAATCCTATAAAGAGATAAATTCTTCATCATGGGAACAATTTAATACTGGGGTGAGTTGCCCACAGAAGTAATGAAATCCCTCTTGATGGAAATATTCAAGAGTTGGGTTGACAGAGACCTGGATAATCCAGACTAAGGCTAGACCAGATCATCTCTGGAGGTTTCCTCCAACCCACACACTTCTACTATACTATGATTTTTTAATTCTCTGTACATTCAGCTCCACAAAGCCTCAAATGGATTATTGCAGCAGGTAAAATCTTCTAGGGAATCACAGGTTTATTCTGCAGTCAGCTTGATGACACTAGCAACTGTCAAAAACTTGTTTTTATTTTGTGACTTCTATTAATTATTCAGTAACCTTGTAAAATTTCCCATCAGCCCTCTCACTTATTGAAATTGCTTACATGAACTGGTTGAATTTCACAGATTTTTTACCTGGCACCTTAGTATCCAATTAGAAAGATAAATAGATAGTAGAAAATCAATTAAAGCAGAAAAGTTTTAATGTGTTAAACTAGAATTGTTTCTGACCTGGAAGAATTGGGTCGTTATCTAAATATTCCCAAGTCTTGGAATTGCTTTCATCCTGTGGCTCAGCTCTATTTCCTCAGTACTTCTTAAGAAAATTAATATAAATTTTATTATACAGCAGCATTTCTGAATAGTTTGAAGACTGCTATATTTACAACATCAAACAATTTAGAAGCAAAATGAATGACTTTATGCTTCTGTTCAGACTTGTGAAATTATGGGGTCATGGAAAGAGGGGTTCTCTTGTTAACTCAACTGTTTCCATAATTAACATTCATTTGGCTACTTGAGGTTTAACATGCCATTTCATTAAAATAATGCAATTGCAGATAGAGAAAAAAAGTTTTGAAAGTATAATTGGTTTTCATTGTCAATATAACTTAAAGTCCCATTAGCCACAAAATTTCAGCATTGTTTTCCTAATGACTTGCATAATTGGATCATCAGATTTCTCTCCCTAAAACAAAACAAACAAACAAACAAAAAAGACTCGTGGTTTTAAAGGTTATTATTTGCATGATTTTTTCCCCCTTAGTGTTACATTTTCATTTCTATTTCCACCAATGCTGAAAGGTCAGAGACCCAGCAAGTTAAATGAAATCATGTCAAGAGCAACTGGAGCTGTTACTTCCTCCTCCCTCTCTTTTTGAGATACTGACAGCTGCTGGCACATATATACATGCAACAAATCTGATTTGAGATACATATCTTCCTCAACCCATTAAGGCAATTTAGAGTACTCTTCTGGGTCTTCTGTGATGCTGTTCTCTCTTTTACATGTGCCTATGGCAAGTTTTGTCACTTCATCTAGGAACTCTAGTGCCCTCTTTCTTGACTTCAACAGAGTCTGGTTTTGAGACATTTTAAAATACAGAGTGTGACAAAGTGGTAGAGGCAGTCGCATCGAGAACTATTTTTCAGAGGTAGTACATTCATATAAGTAAACCTGATCTTCCATATAAATTACTGGAAAAATCCCCTTCTCATTTCCCATGTGTTTGTGTTATCATAGGAGTCAAACATAACAAATCACAGAAAAATCGCATCTCTGGAAAAGATCTTGAAAGGTTATCCAGTACATTCTCTTGCCCCAAGGCATGGTCAACTCTGCCTAAACCATCTGTGACAGATGTTCAGCTTACTGATTCTTAAAAATCTCACTTTAGAAAAGTCCATCTTTTCCCTAAACAATTTATTCAAATGTTTAACAATATTTACCATTCTTTCTCCATTGCTGCATTTTAGGCAAGGGTGATTTGTTCCTTTTCTATTTGATAAGGAACAGAATTTGCTCCTGTCCTGTATGCAGTAACCTTTTCACATATTTGAAGACCATCAAAATGCTCTTCAAATGCCACTTATCTAACTAAACAAGCCAACTTATTTTGATTTGTCCTCAAAGGTCATGGTTTAAAACCTTCTGATTATTCTTGTCTCTTTAGTTGGTCAGCATCTTTCTTGATGATATTTGAAACCTAGACAAAGCACTTGAGATGAGTGAAATAGAACGTTTATCTCCGATGTCTTCTATGTGATTCTCTTGTTTCCATTGCTGATTCACACTCAATTTATAATTCACTATAGCCCATGAATCCTTGTTCAGCAGAACTGCTATTCCTCATCCTATAATTGTGGAGATGGTTACTGTCACCTAAGTGGAGAAGTTTTGATTTTTTTGCCCTTATTAAATTGTGCCCCAGTCTCTTTAGACCATTTATAAATTTTGTAATAAACGGTTTGAATTCCAGCCTTGTCATCCAGAAGCTTTTTCAGTGTCTCCCAACTTTGAATATAGTAGCAAATATATTCTCTACTCCATCATGCAGTTTATTACTGAAAGTGGTCCATAGATGTAGACTTCAAATTAGTCCCCAGTGGACCTCACAGGTACATCCTTCCAGCTTAACAGTTCCTTTTTATGCATAGCATCTCAATCAGTTGTGTCCATACCTTATGGTAGTTTCAGAAGAACCTGGATTGCGTAGAAAAATGTCGTAGAATACATTGTCAAAAGCTTTACCAAAGTAAATGTATTTTTCTTTTCAATACACTACACAGGCCTGTCACCATGTCCTAGGAGGAAACTGGGTTGCTTTGATGTGATTTGTTCTTGACAAATCCATGTTGGCTGATTTTTATTCCCTTGTTACCATTCAGATGTTTGAATATTTGAAACAGTATTTTTTTGGTAATTGAAATTAGATTGACTGATCTACACTTGTTTTCATTTTTTTAAAGATAATGACTATGACCACCTTTTTTTGTTGTCTGAAACTTTACCTGCCCTCATTCAGTTCTCAAAGTAATTGCTAAGAGCTCTGAGATCACTTCAGCCAGTTCTCTAAGTACTCTCAGGTGAATTTCATCAGGACCAGCCAGTTTAAAAACATCCAGGTTCTCAAAGTGGAATTAAACCTGTACTTTTCCTTTTCTATTCCAGGTTCTTACCCTTTTGTCGTTGATGCTAATTGTGTTAGACATCTAATCACAGCCACTGTATCAAGTGAAGACTGAAAGAAAAAAAAAATCGGCATTCTACTCTTTGGTTGCCTGTGTACCTAGAGTCCTCTTGTACTCGGGAACCAATGAAATGTTTTGATAATCTCCTCTTTGTATAGTGGTAGAATAAGGGAAGAGGAAGAAAGCACTGTTCATATTTAAACTTGTTTTTGACCTCAGAAAGAAGAAAAATTCTAGCTTGGGCCAGACACCTATGTAAGATCCATCACACTCGTGATCAACAAAAAAAAAAATCATTATCTAGTCTAAGTATGCTTTTCAAATGTTCCTCTATCCTCAACAGAATATAGAAAGACACTTCCAGGAACAGCATTTCCTTTCTCTTACTAGGTACCTTTGCTAGATGAAACCCGATGTGGCAACCATGTGTAATGATGATACCAATGCAAGCAGGCATTGAGGACTTGGTGCTTGGAAAAGCATGTATTGGCAAAGAGAATTATAGGATCATAGAATATCCTGAGGTGGAAGGGACTCATAAGGATCATGATGTCCAACTCCTGGCACCGCACAGGTCTACCCAAAATTTTAGACCATATGACTAAGTGCACTAAGTGCACAGTCCAATTGCTTCTTAAATTCAGACAGGCTTGGTGCAGTGACTACACCCCTGGGGAGCCTGTTCCAGTGTGCAACTACCCTCTCGGTGAAGAGCCTCTTACTGATGTCCAGGACATCACCATGAAGAATTGGCTAGGTTTTGTTCCAGTTACATCATTATGTTTAAGACTATATTACATTAGCCCCATTTTTTACAAAAGTTAATCACAATTTGCATTCTAATTCTCAAGATGTTTCATTTTATGCACAGCATTGTGCTTGACACACCACTGTTTTTACTAGCTTTTTGTTGGAAATCTGAATTATGTAGGAATTATTCATGGGTGTATGAAAAATAATCTGTCTGTGCAAGATAGGAAGTTACTAGCAGCCAGAAACTGGCTACAGCCCACTTCTCCTGTCTTCCTAAATATCTTTCTAGGCTAGAACAAGGTTTTTCTCTAGCAAGTTTTAAAATGACTTCTACAAGATGACTTTTGAAATAGGATTTTGGCATGGTGTCAGTTTAAGACAGCGTGATCTAATGACTTGCAACCAATGTGGTGACACAGCAGAAGCCTAAGATTGTTTTACAGGGCTAAATCCATTTTGTATCACCAGTATAGTCAAACCTTCCTGACTTACTGCCTCAGTTTGCCCACTTTGCAGACTTGTTTGTTCCCAGAACTCATTCTATTGCCATCCATCCAATTCATAAAGAACTGTGAATCACTATCTTATATCTCATTTATTGTTGATACCAAGAAAACTAATCACACTATATGTTGGTCAAAGCATTCAGTGACATATTAGTAACCTTCAAATGTTTGATATCGCTATATTGCTTGAATTTCCTTCATTATAATATGACTTGGTGTGTGTATGTGTGGGTGTCTCTATGTGTATCAGTAAAATGGATGTGTGGTGGGTCCCTGAAAAATGAAAATAAAGGACAGTTTCCTTTTATGCCAGTTTGAATGTTACCCTTCACTTGATAAAGTCTGGCACATATCTTGGTGTTTCATACCAGAAATCACAACATCCTGACTATAATGCAGATTCCTGCCCCAGCTTCCTGAGGTTTGTGATATGTCTCCTTATTCCATTATCACTTTGTCATCTCTCCTGATGCCACTGCAATGAGGAAGAGGGGTCTAGGGTGAGGTTCTTGATAGTGTTGAAAAGTCTCCTTGTATTGTGCTCATTCTCCATCTCTCCCCATTCTCAGTTTGCACAATACCTGCTTACATGTTCCTGCCTATCTCATCTCACCCACTGATGTATCTAACATGCAACTGGTACAGCCTCATTGTGGAGGATTGCAAATTTAAATAGTTGGTGTTTATTTTGAACATGATATTGTATCATTGCAAGATTCTTAACTGTTACCTTCTGTGTAGTTCCCTATCTATGTTTCAGAAGAGACCACTTTGACATGACTGTAGGAATTGGCTAAACTAGTTTCTGCAGTATCTGTAAGGGAGCGATGTTAGGCATGGATTTCCTTTTGGGATCGTGAGATCAGTTCTGTGTTGTTTTTGTGTGTGTTTGTGATTTCTGATGAATTCAATCTATGTCATTCTGTCCTTAAAAAAAAGAAGTGGAAATAGGATTGACTGAACAGATGAATAGAAATGCAAAGCAGAAAGGAACTGCATAGTGTTTCCTTCTTTTAGTTCACGTGATTTTAAAAATATTCAAGATGTTCCTGTAGTGTGGCTTTCATTTATAACTTACATACCTTTATTAAGCAGCCATACATAATCATCATTTTTGTTCACTGTGTATATCACTGAAGACATCATATTAATATCATTTATATTACAGATATAAAATAACCATAAATATATAGTTTTTACTCTACAAGCTAGTAATAAGATACTGTGTATAAATATGATGTAATGTTTTTTATACTTATAATGAAGATCAAATAGCTTAGGAAGATTTTGCTGAAGTGCAGGAATAGGAACCCGAAAAACATTGCTAGAAATTTCTTTCCTCTATAGTTTAGTGCAAATAGCTTAACTGCTCTGCAGCAATTTTCTGATCTCTGAAATGGGGACAATAGCTGAGAGTTAGTCCTTGGCAAATGACTTAAACAAGTCTAGATTTCTATGACTGAAATATAGGATATCTGTATGGACTTTTTCTGCTGAATTTCTTCTTTCATTTTTCACATAATTTATTTCAATTTACCACGTAACTACTTGGTGTCAGCTTTCAAGGTTATATTGAATTATATTTATTTTTTCTGATTGTATTTGAACTGGAATCCTTATCTCATCAACACAGAAAAAAAATTACTCCTTCAGTTTGTAATTTGACATATTTGTGAATTTGCATATGGCATTATGTTAGGACAATGTGTCCAATATCTTTATATTTGGAAGTTTGAAGAGCAAGTTAGACTTGCAGGACAGTTTTCTATATAGTGTTTCTGCAGCTATGGGAGTATAGCTAAAAAAAAAAAAAATCAATAGTCTGCTTTCTCCCCATGTTCTGCTACTGTAAGTCCTGTTTCAGGCCTTAAAAAACATGGTGATGAGTTGTTTCCAATGTGGTCTGAATGGTATGAGTCCATTTACAAAACCGCAATGAATTTACAGGGCCCACTCATAGCAGTAGAAGCTACCTTTAAACCCAAATTTCTTTTTGGCCCAGTTCTATGGGGTCAGGTATTTTATTTTCAGAACAACTCAGTTTCTCTGTATTTATTAGAAAAGGCATAGTTATGCAGGAAAGCCCTGGAACGCGCTGCATGTTTTATGCCAAGGTGCACATGTCTTAATTCCTTAGTTCTCAGAAATCACCCCTTACTTTATTGAGGTATTCTGCACAACAGAAGGCTTAGAACAGAGCCCTTCCTCAGGGTAGAAATCACCCATTATGGGGAGAGATGCTGGGCAGCCTCTGCGCTCGGAGGCAGTGCTGCTGGCAGACAGCTGTGGTCCGTAATTCTACAAAGGGTGGCTTGGTGTTAGCAAAAGCTCCAAGTGGCTTAATCATGCTTTGCTTCCCCATCGTTAGCACGGGAACCACTGCCTCAGACTCTGCTGTCATGGTAACAGGGTGACAGCTGCCATTTTAGTTGTCGTTTGAGATTTAGCCCAGGAACATTTTGGAACTTAAAACCAGAAGTCTCTGCATCTTGAGCTGAAAAGAAAGTGTCTGTAGCCAAGAGAGAAATAGTTTTGTATCCTTTCTGTAGACTGGGCAGCTGAGACAGTATTCCAAAGAATGGTTGTAGCCCCAGTCTAAGAGGAACAGCCACGTAGTGGAGGAACAGCTACAACGTGGCAGTGCTCATCCCCATGCTTATAAGCACTGTATTAAGGGAATCAGGAAGGCGAAGGCGAAGTAGTTGCAACATATATCTAGCTGTCAATTCAGTTCTACTAATCAACATACAAGTTCCTACAACTTTCAGCAATTAGAAAACTTGCAGAAAGTAATGCTACTAGTGGTGTCTGCAACCCAGCAGCAAATAAACAGTCATTAAAATTCTTCCACAGTAACAGAATCTGATAGTGACTCGGAAGCAGTAAGCGAGAATAGATAGACTAGCTCCAGCCCTAATGGAGAAGGATTTGTGCCAGCTGATAGTTTTCTATTTCTTTTGGTTAAATGAGTGTGAGTGTTGTGGGTTGCAGGCTGGGTAACTAATGCAAGCTGAATCACCTGTGTTCTGAAATTTATGCATAGTAGTCAGACAAAAATTTTGCTACTTACTGATATAGTCACCCCCACATGTGTTTTTGTAATCCTTGTTGACATTAATGGGAAATATACTGCTATCTGGACATGTGAGGTAGACACAGGGTCATAAACTTTTCTCATCTTTCCATTTGCGTTAGGCAGAGGTGAAAAACAGCCCTTATTGTTAGATTCCTGCACAAATTATGCTCCTTTTTCTTCCTTCACATATAATACTGACTGAATGCATGCCGTTGGTTATGATGACTTATATAAATATTTCTACTGTATCTGGGAAAAAAATGGAATGGCTCATTTGTATCATATTATATTAGTATCATATCATTCTGTAACATTTTTTTTTTTTTCAGCAGGAAGCTCATTTATACAAAACATAAGTTACATACTTTTTATTCAGCTTGTTTTAACCATTGCTACTACAGATTTTTTGAAACAGCTGTCTGGATCCCTCTCTGGACTGCTTTTGCTTGCTTTCCATTGGCCTTGGAAACCTTAGTTTGAAAAAACAAAAGAGGTTTGGAAGAAAATGAATGCATCAATATTTTTGAAAGGTACAGAGGACAACAGTAATAATTATGGGCCTATTTCCCCAACATTGATCTTAGGAAAAATATTGAAATGGTTAATGCAGCTCAATTAATAAAGAGTTAAAGGAGGTTACTTTAATTAATGCCAATGAACACTGGTTTATGTTAATAGGATTTGTTAATCTAGTTTGATACTTTTTATGAGGTTACAAGTATGATTGAGACATCTTTTTATTTAGTATAGTTAGACATTTCCAAGGCATTTGATTTGTTACAGAAATATATCTGCAGAGGTAGGAAGAATGGTGCAAAATCATTCAATGGATTAAAAGAAAAAAAAAAAAAAAAAAAAAAAAAGAAGTAATTTCCAGGCTTTGAAATATTGTTGTAAATTGGAGCTATTAGAAAGCAGCCATATTCTTTGAGAAGCCACAGTAGGATCCATTATTCACTATAAATGTATTCATTTATTATGTTCTGGAAAATATGGAATTGTACTGGTGACTGAGAAAAATATACTTTAAGAGGTAAATAAGAAGATAGGCTACTAAAATGTAGGCACCTTGATTCTTGGGATGGTGGCACAGACAAGTTATTTTCCAGTATAATCAAATATGTAGTCACAGTGGCAGGAAAAAAAAAAAGAAGAAAAAAGAAAAAAAAGTCAGTTATACATACAGGATTGGAAATGTGTTCTTGGGAGCAGGAAGCATGAAAAGGACTTATAGGTCATGGGGGTTAATCTGATGAAAATGAGCTGCTAAAGATAACATTGTGGCAAAAAGGTTAATGAGACCACTACATGAATTCACAAGAGGATATGAGAAGTTATAGAGAGATTAAATTACTATATTGTTGGGTTCTGCAGTGACCTCTCTGTATTGGGATCGTTTTTGATATCCAATGAAGAATGTTATAAAATGGGAGAAGATTTAGAGAAGAGCCCTGAGAATGATTAATGAACTGAAAAACATGTTATACCGAAGGACTAAATTAGTTCTGTGTATTTAGTTTATCAAAGAGAAGATTAGGGAATGTGTAGATAACATCCAATCAATGTCTGCTTGGTTAGCAAAGCTATAGTAGCATATTCTTCCATCCGAACAGCAAAATATAACTTGAGCCTTTTTCTAGGACTTGAAGTTAGGCAAACTAAGACTGGAAATGTGAACACATCTTTGAAAAAAAAGCCTTGTTTGTCTTTAATACATTTTACCAAGGGTTTCTCCATCAGTGGGAAATTTAAAATCAGGATTGGGTTTTGTTTTCTAAAAGATATCTTCCTGTTGAGATATATCGTTTGATCTGAATCAAGGATTCACACAGGAATAAAGTCTGGCTTCTTCTGTGGGAAACTGTTCTAGGTGACCAGAAAAGTGTCTCTTGGCATCATCATTTACACACCTGAATCTGAAAAGGAATGAGTGATTCCTTTTAAAGATGCTATAATTAATTAGTGCCAGTTGGTGGAAGACTCTAATCAGAATTGTCAGGACAAATTATCAATCTTTTTAAGTCAAAAAAAAAGAAAGAATAATTTCCTTCCATATTCAATCTTCAAGCTGCTGTCATATTTTTCTATTTCTGTGATCTCCGTTTGCAATTCCTTACCATCCCTGCTGAATGCTAATGACTCTGCATCTTTGAAAACACTGTTCATTGAGATAATGTATACTTGTTTCACAGTATCCAGCAAAACAAACAGAATGGGAATTCTTGCTTGCAAATAATACCATATATACCCTGAGCATACCAAAACAGAATTGAATTTTGGTCTCATATCAAACTGTGGAGGATATAACAGTGAGAAGAATGCTGTGCTGGTGAGGTATATGCACAAACTGGGGTTTAAACCATCTGATTTCAGCTGTATAGAAGTTAGCATCTATATAGCCTAGTCATCTGTGTTGTCACTGCAGTTAGGGATGAGAAATAAGCAGGTCCAGAGTTCATCCCAATGTCATGGTGGTACATCCTGGAAGATGTAACTGGGTTACTGGGCTTTTCCTTGGTAATGAGAATAGAATGGATATAGTAATGGATAAAATACAGCCACGAGTGCCTCATTTCATTATGTTGTTAAAGTGCTTACTGGTTTGAAAGAGTGCCTGTCTTTCTTCTTTTCTTTTGTGGCCTTCACAAAGGTGCAGGCATGGGAATGGACATCCTTGGTTCTGCCTCAACCAATATTCCTCCTACCTCAAGGTTTTTGTGATGTAATTTTAAGAGAATATGAAAGAGCCTTCTACATCATAGAGGCTAGTTTTGTTTGTTTATTTGTTTGTTTGTTTCAAATGCTTCTAATTTTTGACAAATGCTGTAAAGAATGTCCTTGTGGGTGATCTATAAAAACAGAATTAGCCTTGGTTGTTTTTGTTTGTTTGTTTGTTTTGTCTGACTGTTCTTAAATGGAAAAAATGATGATTGCTTCCATTAAGTAATAAGCTTTTTTCCTTCATTTTTAAGATTGTAAACACAGCACTTTAAAGAAAATTAAACTAAATAAAGAAAATTTTTAACTAATTTGGCAAAAGGATTTTTGAGGGATTCCCATGTTTTGATGCTTTTATAAAGAAAGGCCTAAGCTGAAATTTCTTTGAAACTCACCTCTTGTTTTTGCTTGCTTTTATATACTAACTAAATACAGGAGTTCTTTTTCTTGATGGTGACTCCCTCATACTGCAAGTTGGAGTATAGGTTTCCTAAGACAGTTGTAAATTTTACTGTGAGTCTTTTTTTTTCATTCAGAAGCTATCTGTCTAGACTTTAAAGCATGGAAATTCTTTTTGTGTCTCACAGGGATATAAATATTCGACCAAAGCTTTAGCTCATACTATAGCTGGAAATGTTAATGCAAACATTTTGCTGAGTTCCTTTGTTTTCAAATTCAGCTGTATTAAAATCTCTTTTGTTTGCTTATCTATAACCATTTATTTCAATTTTTGTTGGTATGGTTGCTTATTAAAAAGGTACATCATGGAGATACTTATATAAAGAAATGAATTTCCAGAAATATCTCTCTTTATTAATTGCTACTTTCCTAGGCATGCACACCTATTTCCACAATTTCTAAGAGGAAGTAGTACAAGGAGAGGAGAAAAAGGAGAAGTAGAAGGAGGAAGATGATTTGGAGAAGCACATTTTGAACATCAAAGCAGTGATTGTAACAAACTAAAAACAACATTGTGAGATATAAATATGCTTAGTATAGTGTTTGTCTGGTGATGGTGGATGCATTTATAGGTGAGCACTTCCACTTTAGAAAAACCTTGGAGTGGCTAGTGTAATTATTTAGTCTTTTGTTTATTTATCTCCCATAACTGTCTTTGACTTCATTCTTTTTCATTTCTTCTCAATAATCAGAATCTGGATCAACCTTAAAAAAATAAAAGACATAAAAAAGACAAAAAAAATAAAAGACATAAAGTGAATGGAAAATATTAATTTACATACAACTTTCTTAATCCCCACTAGAATCAAGGCAGGAGAAGTTTTTATTTTATGATATTGCTGAACCTATGGAAAACAAAACAAAACAAAACAAAATTCTGAAGATTATCAGGAAGACTTGATTAATTTCATTTTGAAGCAATGACTACTAGAATTTATTTTGGTAATTGTTCAGGATAGTAATTGCCTAGAGTACGGGGCTAACCTTTTTTTCTTTCAGGTCAATAGAAAGATTCCTAATAATTTAAGTAGGAGGTAGCTATGACTATGTATGAGTAACGTGGACTACATTAATTTTATCTTAATGCCTTTATGGAGGTCAAAAAATGGACAATGTATTTTGAAATGAAAACACTGACAGTGACAGTACTCAGTAGCTGCTTTATAAGTTTTCATCTTCTGAAGTTAGTAACTGTCTATTTTATTTTAATGCTTCAAGTTACTTCACCGTAGAAATTCAAAATGAATCTCTTGCTTTGTGTGGTTCTGGCATGGAGACCCACACAGACTTAGAGTTTTAACTTTTCATTTTCAGTGCAAAGAGTGTGTATATAGTCACCCTCATTAATCTTTAATGCCTTTATTCAGAATAAGGTGTGTCATGGACATTCTTCAAGTTTTAGTGGTTTTCCGTTTGAAAATGTAGAACTGGATTCTGTCAGCAATTTTAGTACCTGAGAGATAATTGCCAGATACCCCAAATAATTTTTATGAGATAAAAAAATGCCTTTTGTGACGTATTTCCTGGAAAAATCTTCATCTACAAGTGGTGAACGCAACTTTAAAATTAAGAATTTGCTGAACACATCTATAAGTATTTATTTTCTCTTCCATGGGTGATACATTGCATAATGAAAGGTTAGATACTGAGTTATTCTGCTATTAATTTTCTGATTATGCACATGAAAGTTTTTCTTTAAAAATTGTTTATATTTCACTGTATTAAAAAATCCCACTGATATTGGTAGGTTATTATCAATCATGGCTGTGTTCTGTGAACATAAATGTGGGATTCATTTACATCTTTTTGTTACTTTGGTCCAAGAACATCATGAGTAGTACAGATGGCATTATTTGCTCCACAGCTCATCTCCTTGACATGTTCTGGATCTGTGCTGTATTTCACTGATGGGTGTCTTTGTGGAAAGGTTATGTTCTGCCAGCATATTTACAAATGCCCTCTCTGCCTTCATACATCCTGAAAATCGATTAGTATGGTAAACCACGGTGCCCACTTCAGTCCAACAGTCCTATTCAGAGAATATAAGGCAAGGTTATGCTCTTTGCCACTAATATGTTCCACAGATTTGTGAAACAAAGCCAGGCAAAGGATTTTTTGTTTGTTCATTTGCATAAGAAAAGGAAGTTTGAAAGTTCAAAAGAGCAAAATATTTTTGCTGTTGTTTTTTTTTTTTTTTATTTTGTTTTTTTACACTGTATTCAATCTGATGAGCTGCACTTGTATCTTTGTTCTCCAGAATGTCTTCAAGAAAGTAATGTATAAATGGGAAGACAAGGAGGAAATAGAGATCAGGACAAGACTGAAAGCTTTTTAAAAAAAAGTAAAAAAATAAAGTGGTATGATACAAATAAGATTGCAATCAACTATGAAAAATTCCTTTTCCCTTCTGTATTCACGTTTCTAAATCTCAATCTTCCATATTGTGCTGTCTGTCATCTCTCATAATAAGACAAGTATGTTAGCAAAAGGGTTGTTTCTGTGTTCAGTTTTTCAAGTTGCATGCTAAAACTGATGACCACTTGATTGTAAGTGAAAATAAAGCACCTTTCAATGCAATGCAACGTGCCAGAAATCACACAGCTAATGGGAATGTGACATTGCACTGGCCAGAAAAAGAACAGCTGCAGTTATTGCTTGAAATTGCACAAGAAGAATCTCTGTCATTCCTTTATAATGGTATCAAGGACATTAGATGTCCTTCGTATGCAAGTAGAAAAACAACTATACAGTTATGTCTGATGGGCCTAGAACTGAAATTCCCCAGTTTCTGTATGAATCTGCTACAGTAAAAATGTCGTTATGTTAATGTTATGCATTTTTTAGGGAAATAATGAGCCCTGGTTAGTTCTTTGAAAGAACATTTTGAGAAGATCCTAGCTTAGAAGAAAAATTCAGACTGTCTGCTGCCCTGGTAATCCATTCTGCTGTTTGGTCCTGCAAAGTCTTTCTTATAAAACTGAAAAAAAGGCACAAAATGACTAGCTAAGGAACATAAGCAAATTCTCCTGTGAACCAAATGAAATTCTAGCACGAGTCTAGTTCAAATCTTGAACTAAAATCCTGTCTGATTCAGTTTCAAAGAGAACTTCTTTGATTATTTCCTGCCCATCGTTCTTCTCTCAGGTTATTGTGACATTTCACAATACTTCTGCCTACTTCCCACGCTTTTTTTTTTTGAAATGAGACTGTAACCATAGTCCCTGGTTATTTAACAGTGCCTCTTGTACCCTCAGTGCAAGAAACCTTAATCTCCAGAACTTTATTGTGTTTTGCATCCATTTTTTTCCAGTTTTGCTGGAAACATGTTCCTATAAATGAAGCTTAAATTGATTTTAATTTCTCAGTTCACTAATGCAAAAAATAAAATAAAATAAAATAAAATAAAATAAAATAAAATAAAATTAAATTAAATTAAATTAAATTAAATTCCTTCCTTTCTTCCTTTCTTTCTTTCTGTTTCCCTCTCTCTTTCTTTCTCCCCACCTCAAAATTTTTTTTAGGAAGCACAGGAGGCTCAACACGTCAGTGGTAACCATTTTCTTGTGGATACAAAACACAGGGTTTTTGAAGTGGCAATGGAAAGACCTTTGGATGAATGCTGTACATTCCTGTTCCCTGTGGAGCCACTGGAAATGATGAGCGTCTTTTTAGGACTGAATAGACCTAGACAGGCATGGAGGCGTGGGACACTAGGGATTAACTCAAAAGGTAGGGTCAGAGAAGAGATAAGGTTTCTGAAACATACAGATTAAAGAGAAAAGAATAAGATTAAGGGGAGAGACACTCTTACAAATCAGTACAGTCAAGAGTGAGACTGCTGCATTCTCTTCACTGAAAAGCTAACACTCCCTTTATTCAGAAATGTTCAGGGTAATAAACAGTGCCTTGAACTCCTCTAGCCTCCTTTCTTTTAACCTTATCCTTCTAGCACACCCCATGTTATGTCCACCAGGGAGATCTTTGACTCTTTCAAAAGCAAGTAGCTCAATTAGAAAAGCAGCAGCATTTGCTGCACAGCCCACTCACTACCGCAGCCTCCTTTAATCCAATCTAAACTGAAAGCATTCATTTATATGTCTGCTCTGTCACAATGGAACATATTGATTATCAATACAGGGACCACATTTTCAAAACAAGTCAACTGTAGGGTTTGCTGTGTACAGTTGTGGCACTATTGTTAAAAGATCCCTGCCCTGTGACATTTATGGACACGTTCTCAATAGATGTTGTTTCCCAGGCTTCGTTACCTTTACTGCAGTCCTTCAATTTATCTGGCCCAAAGGATAGCAGTGTTGAGCTCTTCTTAATACCTAGGGACTGTCTTTTGTTCTGTCATTTCATTAGCATAGTGGGGCTATAATCCTCAAGAAAGCTGCTAATAATGCCATGGTAACGGAAATACATATAAACAGAGAGAACAATAAATATTGCTAATTCTTAATTAATCACAAAGTGGATGTTCAGACATTGCTCAGTTTTACATTCTATTCTGAAGATCCATTTCTAACTTGAGGTGTCAAAAACAGGGCAGTTGGCAGGTTTGTACCTATAAATTGTGAAATTTGTTATCTATGTAAAGTGTCCCTGCCATAATGATTAATTACTCCACTGAGCAACTGTACAGTCGTATTGCTCTAACCCACAATGACTTTCTCCTGCCTGTAGCTAAGAGGAGGTCTTGTCACTGTGGAAGATCCAAAGAACCAAAATCTACCAATTATTGCTTCAACTGCTTTTGTGCAAGGTGTGTAATTTCCTTTGCATGTTCTCAATGCTCTACTCAGAGCTGTAAAAATAAAAATAACAACTTCTACTTCTTGCCAGCTTACATGTATGCCACTAAATAACATGGTTGAAAACACTTTTTAAAAGTTTTTTAAGGAAAACTTGAATCAAGGACAGGAATGTTTTATTGATGAGCTTCAGGGACATGGTCATACCCTTTATCACAGATTCTTCAACTGATTATTGTTCCCAAGACAGTTCTATATACTGTACTTACAAGTCTTCTTAATCACAACCACTGTTTTAACACAACAAGCATAAATTGCTCCATTGTCACTTTGAGGGTAAAGCTGCAGCATAAGCTGAGAATTGCTCAGTTTTTGAAAATTTAAAAACAACAAAAAAATTTAACCTGAGTGCCTTTTTGGAAAACTTTTCCAGCTATAGTCCTAGGCAAAAAAAAAATTAGTAGAGAAGAAAACCAAAAGGAAAACAAAACAACAACAACAAAGATTTAAAGGATTTTGCAAAATGTGAATATATTACTAGTTCTCTTTTACTTTTCACCTACCCTATTTGATGGCTCCTGAAACATCTCTGGACATTGTAGGATTAAGAAGTTATTAACAGGGACACAGTAATTCTAAGCAAGCTAGAAGGCTTAATATCTGAGGTAGTTTGAAAGACAGTAATGTGATTTTTTATCTTAATGTTTTTTCATTGTTGTCCTCCTTTTGGGGTAGCGATGCAATGAAGTAGAAGTAGCTATGTGATACAATGTGAATGCATTTGCACAGTGCTCTGCTGCTTGGTTTCAGATTGGTTTTAGGTTTTAATCCCATGGTTTCTCTTTTTACTGGATGAACATCTCTTTTATTTCCATGTAATTTTCTCTGTTTCAACCAATAACAGCAGACATTCTCATGGGTCTGTTTACATATTTTAAAATGTATCCCTAATTTAATAATTTCTCAGAGTTTCTGGCATCTGGCATCTAGAGGGATTCAGACTGTAATTCAGGCATCTAATCCCAGATTTCTACAAATGCATTAGATGTCTAAATTAATGTTAATGGCCACCCATGCTGTGTTCACTGATCACTTCACAGTGTCAGTCTCATTGATCACCAATCCATTCAACATGACTGTGCTCTGATACCTAGTAAAGAAATAGATGAGATTACTTGTGGCTCTTTAAAAAGGAGATAATTTAGAGAGATCCCACCCAACACAAGATGGATTCTCCTTATGTAACTTTAATCATCTGCAAGTTTGGCACCTAGTATAAATCATTGGCTAGACTCCTGGAATTGACAGGGAATGATAAATACCTCTAGGGTGCCACTCATCCTATCTAAACACAGATGTCTAAGAAAGCTGGAATTAGTAAGATGGGTCCCATGAATGAGCACAGAATCTTAGAGTATCCTTACTTTATCTTATTTAGCAGCCCTGGAAAACACTATTCAAGGAGCCAGAAGATTTTCATGTTAATTTAGAATTAAAATTCTAATTAGAAAATTTAGAATTAAAAAAGATTTTTTCCATTCTCCACAAGTCAAACATTTGTGGTTTATTACAAGATTCAGGGTCTGCTTAGAAAAAAAAAAAATACAACATTGACACACACAACTTAGTTCAAGGTTCCTCATTCCCCAATTATAAAATGGGCAAGCCAAAAGGAAGCCTACTAGCGCTAAACCTGAATGGAAAATTATTTAAGAAAAGAACTATAGCTGATAAGTGAAAGTATTTTTGAAATTGTGTTGGATATCTGAAGAAACAGAATTTTGCACTGACAAAAGGTATTTTCTTCAGTTAAATAGCAATCCTGGCTAAGAGGGAGGTGAAGTCAGTGATAAAAAAATAATGGAAAAAAATGGTGCCTGATAGCAATGAATAAAATCAGTATTAGATAATGCAGAGAACTGATAAAGAAAACTAAAGGGATCAGTTGAAAATCTATGCTTAATAGGGGAAAGATAACAAAAAATTCTTTAAGCAGGAGTAAAATGCTTAGAGTATTATAAAAATATGGATAGTAAAATTGTGCACCCTGGTAGAAAAAAATGCAGGATTAAATAATATGTCTGTTTTCTAAAAGAAGAATTAAATATTTTATTTTCTCTCACTTCTGAAGAAGAGTGCTAAACAGCAACACCAAATATTTTTGAATTTACAGATAATTCTCAGTCAATAACATTACTTGTCTGTGGAGCATTACGTAGAAAAAAAATCTTAGACAAATTGCACTAAGATTTTAAATATAATCGATGCCAGTCAATGTGACATTATGGAAAGTAAGTTGTTTTGTGTGTGTGTGTGTGTGTGTGTGTTTTTCCCAAATGATCCTGTGTCTTGGTGAGATCACAAAATAATTTCATAGACTGATTGTCCTGATGGAACATATCTAGACATTTTACAGTTTCACTGACAGCGTGTGTGGCTGGCAGATGTGACACAGCATCCATGGTCGCTTGGTGCCTGTCCGGAGCAGCCAGGTGGGATACCCAAAGTGTCTCAAATCACACAGAACATCTATGTTTAGACAGCCAGATTGTCCCCTGATGCCCACACTGAGTGGGATTCATGTGTCTCACTAAAGATAACCAAAAATTAAGATGCCTGTGTTAGAACTTCATTCTTTTTAGTCATCAGAGAAAATAGGCACCTTCCAATGTACTTCATCTGACTTAGCTGAAATGCCTGTCTTAGGGTGAGGTGAAACATCGTCATAAGGTGCTGAATTTCCCTCCATCAACTGTGGGGAAACTTAGTGAAACTGAAATTTGATGAAAGCAACCCAATGCTGTACAAAAAGAGTATTGACAGTTTGAAAAGAGTTTGGAAAAGATCTATAGAAGCATTTCAAGGTTTGGAAAAGGTGCTTTCTAGTGTGGAACTAAAGAAGCACGATCAATTTGTATGTCCAGAAAGGTTAAGAGGTTGTAACCTGTCATTACAACTGGGGGGAAAAAAAAAAAAAGAAAAAAGAAAAAAAAAAAAGTATTTGATAGTTGGAGGCTCTTTAACCTACCAAAAAAAAAAAAAAAAAAAAAAGAAAAAAGACAACATCCAACAGCTGAAAGCTTAAACTAGCATAATATCAGTGCAGAAATTAAAGTGTACTTTATTTACAATGGAGGTAGCTGTGTGACTGTTACAGCTGGTGACTGTAAAAGCTTATCTCAGGATATAGAGTCTTCTCATAAGAGTCTTCTCATAGAGTCTTTTCATAAGTGCATATCTAGATGATACACTACCACGTAAAGTGAAGAGATGAGCTTGGTTAAATTCCCAGTGAGATTCCGTGGCTTGGGAAGCACCAAGCAACAGCCTGAATACTTAGAATTATTCATTCTGGCTGTAAAAACTATGAATTTCAAAATCTTTTCTAAAGCAGAAAAGAAGCACTGTACATTTATCAGTGTTCCTGCAAGTTCCAAAGAGGCTTGGGAGAAATTATTAACTAAGGCAAAAAAGGAAGTTGAAAAATGGGGAAGATGATAAAGAGGGAAAGAGAGGAATAATTATGTAGAATTTCCTCTCCCACTGACATCCATTTGGTTAAAATCATTTTAATTTGACTTTGGATCAAAAAGTTCTATTATGCTTTATTTCCAATTTGGTTTGTTTGACTTTTGGAAATATATATATATTATATATATATATAACATAATATTATATATATATAAATATTGTATATATATATATATGCAATATATATATATAATTTGCCTGACACTTCCACACTTCCTCTTAATTTTTCTCTCTTCCCTCTTTTTCTTTTGCAAAATAGATTTGGAAAGAGAAAACTAGAAAGGGAAAGAGAGAAAGGGCATATTAAGTTTTTTAACCAACAAATTTCCTTGGCTAGAAAAGCACATTTGCCATTTACTTCTTGACATTGCACACAGAAAAGAAATAAAACTATACAATGATATTTTTTTCAAAACTTAATGAACTTTGAAGAACGTATAAATGAACCTAAATAAATAGAAACTCATGACCTCGTATATAATGATTATGTGATTTTCATGATACTTGTGTAGTTTTATCTTTTTTCCACTACTTAGAAAAACAAAAACAAAACAAAACAAAACAAACAAACAACAACAACAACAAAAAAAAACCACAGGCTTATATCCACAAAAACTGAAGTTTTTTCTTTACATCTTTATACAGCAGCTGCTGCTGAAGTGCTTTTGTAAGTGCGACCATTTTATAACACAGCATCACATAGGAGCCTCTCTGCTGTTTGTCTAGCTAGAAATGCAGGCGGCCTTAACCCACTTGGTATTATGCCTAGAACTTTTATATATATTTTTTGCTTGCTGTTTACAGCCATTTTTATTAGTGTGCCTCTTTTTTCAGTACACAGGTTTGTGGAGCAAGCAGCTGTTCATTTGTTTTGTCAGTAATGGAAAGAAGACTTGAACAGCTGATGACAGGTAATTTGGGCTGATGTTCAAGTTCTTATAATAGAACTGTGTAGAAAGCTATCACTTTATCTTACACTGTCTGTATACGTGTGACAAGACTTTCAGAACAGAAGAAGAAATTTGCACTTCACAGGGTAAATAATAAAACATGAGAAAATAGACAATGGTGTTAAGAGTGACGTATAGGAAAACTACACGCAGGAAGCCATTTCTGGTGCACAACAAGGCATTTTGCTGCTTCTGCATTGCTGGAATTTTTGATAATGATTCATGACTGTCACGCATTAGCACCTCTTCTATCAGTTTTTAATATTTGTACAAGATTGGAGCATGCTCAGAACATTTGTATTTCCTGAATGGAAAATGAGCAATGTCACCTAACTTGAGTTTCAGGAATCTTTGGGCAAATTTAACACATTTGCATTTTGTCCGGTTGGAGCCTCATTTCCATTTGTCATTCACTCTTTGGGGATTTCACCTTTCACGTGTTTTCTGGCAGTTCTTTGACAACTCCTGAGTGTTTGCTGTAAGTCAGCCTCATACATTCATGGCAAATCTCTGTTCCAGATCTACTTCCATGCAGGAATTCATATTTCCATCATACCTCAAAGGACACTGTTCCTTTGTGGCTTCCTGGAAATGGCAGTTGTAGTAATTACAGCTGTCCTCTACTCCTGCCTTGTTTGACCTTGAAAGTAGCTTTTGTGTGTGCATCCCTGTCCTCTACTGCTTTTCTCTGCCACTGGCAACCCTCTTACTGCCTGTCCTACCCAGAGTTCGGGGAGTTCCCTGGTACCTGTGTTACAGCAGTATTTGGCTCCCCGCTGCCACTTTTTAATTCGTTCTGTCAGCTTTCCTACCACTGCTGGCTTCAGAAGTTTATTTGCTGTAGGCAACAGAGAGTCCACATATGGAGTGCCTGGAGATGCTGTCCTGGCTGCTGCCCATGCCTTCTGTTATTGTATGTCTCCAGTTGTTCAGTCGCTTCTTAGCTTGCTCATGAAGCTGTGAAAAGCTCTTTTTTCATAGGTATCCCCATACACTTGCATTGCAGATGGAGTGTCGGTCATCACTTGTGATGAGTAACTCAGTGGTTTTGCTTAGCATCACAAAAAATTAAAACAGAAAATATGTTATGAAGAGTTCAGGTGATAGTCCAATCATCAGAAACCATATGCTGCACAAGAACGGGAAAAGCTATTTGGTTCAGCCAAAAGCAGAGATCATGTAGCATATTCGTTATCATTATTTAATAGGATGTAATTATGAAGTATTTGCATACACAGAAATATACTCTGTAGCTAGTCATGGCTCTTGAAAACTTGCCACTTGCTTAGTAGAACAGACTCCTGTTTTATACGGATCCTCATGAATTACTTATTGGTTCTGCTCTTCTCTGTAGCTTCTCCCTCCCAATTTAAGTGTTTTGGGCCTCATTGTGCTGCATGGTGTGACTGAAAGGTCAGTTTTTCAACCTGTTGCATCCTCTGGATGTGACAGCACTCTTGCTGGTACTGTGTCTCCATGAAGCAGTTGGATTAAGAATGGATCATACAGCTTAATGATCTGGCATAGGGATGTGACTCTTGGAATACAAAATAGAGGAGAAAAACTGAATGTAATTTACTGAAAAACTGAGTTGATAAAATAAACAGATACAAATAAAGGTAAGCATTATGGTAGGGCAATGCATAAATGGCAAATAGACAAGTCAATAATTAGTGACTATAAAAAGCAATCACCTTAGAAATACAAGGTTAATTTTTTCATTCTTTGAAGCTTGCCTTGTTGGTCACTGTAAATCAACAAAAAAGTTCTTGGATATTTTGTCCTTGATATTCTTCGGTGTGCCAGTTTCTACCATAGCATGAAGAATTTGTCACTATTCAGACAAACAATCCAAACAGTACAAATACTTAAGTTCTTACTTCTAAGTATAAATGAACAATAAAACTATCAAGGAATATTTATTTTTGATGTATTGTTGAACTTTTGTATAATCTTCAGCAAACTGTCATTTTAATTTTAAACCCACATATGGGAACCTCCAAATTAAACAGGTCTGTCTTTCAGTCACAGTAAATTGGACTATGCAATTAATAATCCATCCAGTGTATTATTTTTGAAGAATGGAGAGTCAGCTATATACTTCTTGTGAACTGTATTGGGATTTAGCCTCCTACCTTCCATTCACAGTAATGGGACTCATGCAGATAAATTGCCCTCAACAACATAAGATTTCACCCTTTGGTCTCAAGCTAGGCGTTCAATTACAACCTAAACAACCAACCATCCCCTGGTTATGAAAGATATATGGCATATGGGCATTCAGCATAAAGAACGAAATATCAAAATAAGGTTATTTGTCAGGAACTAGGAAAAAAAAACACAACACATTATTTTATAAACAGCAGACAGTACAGATGGAACTAGAAGTCATGCAGCTAACAGAAGGATCAAAGAAGAACAGCTCTTTCCTTGATGCAAGGAAGAGAAAGAAACAACAAAGTGTGCAGTACAGTGTGTACTCTTGACATAGTAGGGTCAACCAGGAGCTTAGAGAGACTTCTGAGCAGGGTAAAAGGAGCTAGAGTAAGGAAGAGAAAAATGCATGAGTATCTTGAAAAGATAGAAGGAAATT
Source organism: Netta rufina (assembly GCF_964035555.1). Taxonomy (NCBI): domain Eukaryota; kingdom Metazoa; phylum Chordata; class Aves; order Anseriformes; family Anatidae; genus Netta; species Netta rufina. The sequence goes on from NC_140125.1 coordinate 112,383,542, forward strand.
GTCTGTTTGTTAAGTTCCTTCTCTGTAAAGTTGCCATCTCTTGGGCTTTCTTTACTGTGTATTATGAAATATATTGAATTATTTTAATATTAAGGTGCCAGTATCATTGAGTCCGGTGATGTTTATTTTCTCAAGGAAAAAAAAAAAAAAGGAGAGGGGAAATATAATGTCAAAGTTTTGAGAAACATAAATGTAAAACTAAAGAACTAGACTTGTTATACATGTTTAGGAGGGTGGGATGGAGACAGGGAAAGACAGACAGAGAGGGCAACGTAGAAATATAATGCAATTTAAATTTAAATTATTTTAACACAATTTTATGATTTTTATAACCTGTCATTTTCAGTGCTGGTTTTGTTTTAGTTACAGAGTCTTACTGTAATCAGTATTTTGCTTTTATTTAACATATACATAAATACTGTAATGACTTCAGATATTGTATTAGGGAACTGAGCAGGCTGGAAAACCCACATATTTTGCAAATGCTCATCACCTGTCCAGGATACATAATGCAGGATTCAGATCTGGATGTGCTAATCCAAATGTTGCAATGTACTGATGTACGTCTCGTGTGGTGTGAGTCAGCCCTCTTTAATGTCCCATGGAAAAATCCATTAAACATGCTCTCCTGCATCTGGAAATCATTTTATGTGAGAATGGCCGCAAAGCCAGGATCTACCAAATTCTTAAATACATTTTACCAGAAAATGGCAAGATCATAAAACCATAGAATCCTCTAAGTTTGAAAAGACCTTTAAGATCATCAAGTCCAACCATCAACCTGATCTACCAAGTCCCATCACCAAACCATCTCCTTTAGTATCACATCCACACATCTCTTAAACACCTCCAGGGACAGGGACTTTATCACCTCCCTGGGCAGCCCATTCCAAAGCTTGACCACCCTTTCTGTGAATAAATTATTCTTAATGTCCAATCTAAACCTCTCCTTGCACAACTTGAGGCTGTTTCCTCATGTCCTATCACTTGTCCTATTACCTGAGAAAAGAGACCAACACCCTCCTTGCTGCAACCTCCTTCCAGCTAGCTGGCCCAAGCAATGAGGTCTCCCATCAGCCTTCTTTTCTCCAGACTAACCTTATTACCTCAGCCACTGCTCATGCGTCTTGTTTTCTGACCCTTCACCAGCTTCATTGACCTTTGGACACACTCCACCACCTCGATGTCCTTGTAGTGAGGGGCCCAAAACTGAACACAGCACTCGAGGTGCAGCCTCACCAGAGCAGAGTACAGGGGGATGATCACCTCCCTGGACCTGTTGGCCATGCTATTTCTGATGCAGGACAGGTTGCCCTTGGCCTTCTTGGCCACCTGAGCACACTGCTGGCTCATATTCAGCCGGCTATTGACCAACAACCCCAGGGCCCTTTCCACCGGGCAGCTTTCCAGCTACTCTTCCCTCAGCCCGTAGCATTGCATGGGGTTGTCGTGCCCCAAGTGCAGGACCTGGCAAATGATGAATGTGTCTAGAAGAATAAAGAAGAAGAAAAGAAGGGAAGAAAAATGAATATTAAACTGTGAAATAAATTTCATCATTCAATTTGATAGTCCATTAATGGTACTCACAAGAAGAACCATCTTACATTTCATAGCAGGCTTTTTTGTTGTTGTTTTTTTTTTTTTTTCTTTTCTTTTCTTCCTGGAGTTTTACTTGTATTTTTACTATCTGTGGGCTTGAAGCACAAATTATATATTCATTGGTAGCAATGCATTTTACAGCATAAAGCTTGCTTCCTTCTGCCAATGCTCCTTTCAGATGACTCATGGATTCTTCAGGTAAAATAATAATTATCTCCCAAGAATTAAAAAAAATAATCTGTACTGACTGTCACTGCTTCATTGAAATGTTGGATAACAGGATAAGAACAAATGAACATTTTTAGTTTCTTTCTGGCTTGCTAATTTGTAGCTAAGATTACATTTCTGTCATTTTCATCTCCTATGGCTCAAGAATTCTGACATTTGTGCCTGCCTCCTGTGTTACCCCCCAGACTCAACCATGCAGTTCCTATGCCAAAGCGAATATAATAAGAATATAAATTAACAACTACAAAGCTCTTCAAGAACATTTGGTCTTTGGAAGAAAAGTACTTGTCACATAGTCCCGTTGTTGCTGAAAAAAACAGGAAGGATTTCCATTGCCATCATTAGCAGTTGGATTAGATTCAAGTGTGGGTTTAGCAAAATGGCAAAGGAAAAGCGCTCTAGTGATGCCTCCCTAATTCACATTAAGCAGGAGCCCCTTCTCCCCAAGCATGGTGCAGTATCACAGCTATGCAACCTTCCTCTCTCAGAAGGACAATTTCACAAAAGGGCGGTTTCCAAGGATCTGCACATGTATCTGCATCGTTATCTGTGGGAGAGCTTCAAAAATCCAAAAAAAACCCCACAAGTTTCTACCCAGTCTGTTTCAGATACTTCACAGTTTTGTGGGTGTTTGTACCAAGGTGGTGTGACTCCTTGTTAGCAATGAAGTAGCTACGTGCTAAGATTTATAACCAGACTGGAATCCAAATTACACACTGATGTTGTGGAATTCAGCTCTAGTGCTGTGGCCTAGGCTGGTATCATATGGCAATTTGCTATTATGGAAATTACATCAGACTGGTGATAATGTTAAAAGTCTGTTCATATGTTCAACTTATGTGGTAATTTCTTTGTTCCCAGAACCAAGAAAGTGCAGAGGAAGAAGAGTAAACTGAGTCTGCTTAACACCTTTCACTAACACTGAACATCATGCTGTGTGGGTGACAGTCAATGTAAAAGAAGAGCCTGAAAGCAGGTTTTAATAAATTCAGTTATCACTTTCCTAACTTTGTTTTATGACTTTTTGCCCAGCTGCAATAAGTAGAAGAACATCGTCTGGAAATGCTGTAGTATAAAATTTTTCACTGATGCTTTAGCAGCGGAAGAGGGACGATACCCAAAGCTGTGTGTAGGGAGCTGTGAAATGTGGCACTCAAATCTCTCAAAGAAACAGTTTTCTTCACTGAATGTGGATGCTGAAAATCAATTATATGTAGATTGGCTATGAGAGAGACAAGCTGTTCTGTTGATTTAGGCATGACCTGTGTGGTGACGCTTCATCTCCCACTGAACTAAATATTCTTTCAAATGACATATTAATGGGAGGGCATCCAAAATACTTGCTAGGCAAATGAATGTGTAATAGCCAGATGGTTTATTTGGATTTTCAGTAATCCTCAGAGGATCAGAAAAGGGATTTATTTAGGATTCAGTAAGTTATGGCATGCATTTACCTGTGTTAAAGCATCTTGAAATACAGTACATTATAATTGCATATCTGTTCTTTTTTTATTCTGCCACATTTGTAAAGCACTGTGGAAAATGACAGCCACCTTTTCATGGGGTAGTAGGAGTATACGGGGATTGTTTAAGAAATATTCTTGTAAAAGGCGTGGTGAAGCAAATTACCCAGTAATCCTTTTGTCACCTTTATGGCTGCTCCCATCACCCTTCTGCTATTCTTAGGACTATTCAAATCTTTTATACCACATCAGATTCCTTCTATTCAAAATTTAGCATAAAGACCATAGCACATCTCAGAAGGTGGAATAAAACTTACCCATGGGAGCCTACCTACATAAGTCTATTTAATAGATAAAATATATTTTGGAATGCCTTCTCTTTACTTGAACATATTGCACTAAGACAGAAAACTTCTAATACAATACCATACAGGCTTGCTCTTCATGCTTTTATCTCTGTATGTGTCTGGTCAAAAGTCCTCAGCATATGCACACTCTCTTCAGCTGGGAGAGTGAGCCACAGGTGTTACATTTGTATAAAGTCTGGCTTTTATCCGTATAGTTCTCTAATATACATACACATATAATTTTTCCTCCTTGAGCTGGAATGGGTCCCTTTGATGCTACTGTATATTCTGTATAGAGGGAAAAAGGAAATTGAGTTTCTCTCAGTGGTGGGATATGCCTGGAACACATTTCTTCTGGGGAAAACTGGGCTGTTTCTGAAGCATTTCAGAAATTCATGTCTTTTATAGACCAATAGAACTATTTCTGTGCCTTCCACTGGCAGCAATAGTAGACCAAAATGATTCCCGTCTATGGTACAGTTAGGGAATCAGCAGAACACTCACAAAACAAGTGTGTCACTTGAACAAAATATAAGTGTAAATTCTGTAGAATAATTCAGGAAAGCCTCTCCAAGGCTACTTGTCATCTAATTTGTCCCAGTTGCTACAAACTGGGGGAAACCCTGCCGTACAGAACCAAAGCTCTACCACTGGGAGTGCACAGCAGGATCACATATGTACTCTGCTTGCTGCTTGGGAAATCGGTCTCCTGAGTGATACAGAAAATAGCCATTCATGCAGCTATGGCCTCTTTAGAGCCTTGTTTGTTAAGTGATATCTGATTTTATTGAGTCCTACTAAAACTGTTTTGCAGTGATTTAAGGACGTGACAGTAAGACTACAGTGAATCCATTAAATTTTCACGATGACAGACAACTGGATAGTCTAAGGAGAAGACATCATAAGATTTTCCTCCTGCTGATTTGTAAGTATGTCTTGGCTTCTACCCTTTTGGCTTCATGCACATGACTAGATCATAGAGGCAGACTCCTTGCCAGATACCCAGATATTCTTGGAACATTGGAACTATCTGCTTGCTCTCCCAAAGGTTGGGGATAACCCAGTTTCCTTAGCCCTTGCAATTGAAGGCCAAATCCTTTCTTGACTGAGAAGGCAGAGGAAGAGTTACAGGCCTGTGCTCAGGAATGTGCTCAGGTTCTGCATACAAGTCTCACAGAGATGCCAAGTGGCAGACCTGAGATATCTTCCTTGTTGGCAGAGCCAGTGGGTTGGCTCTGGCATCCCAGTGCTTGATAACTCTCCCAGGTGTGAGCCACATCTGGGGGGGCTAACTGCTCTGTGGTGTCTACAGAGACATCTGGATGTTTCAGATGATCCCAGGACATTCTTACCCACATACAGACACCTCACTTTAAGCTATAACCGTGCTGATCCTCACCATGTAGACCCACTATTGAATGCCTGCAATGCAGCAGGAGACCACCCATCATTTGTTATGTGTTGTGACATATTCCCCTAATTTCCTACACTGTCTCCTTGACTATTCCAGTGTGCAATCATGGTCCAGAATGCCAGCAGCATGTACAAGCGTCTTTGTGAACCAGGCCATATAAAAAGAAATAAAAATCTACCAATTCTTGAATTCAGAAGGTAGTCTTTCCACCATTTGTCACTTACCACTCTCTCAGTTTCATCGTGAGCCATGCTTTTGCATGAAATATGAGGCATAGCTGTAAGCCAAATGCCAGTAGAAAAGTGGATTATCCCTGCTTCAGCATCCCTTATTGTGATTCAATTTTCATACATGATAGGCACTACTGTTCAACAAGCAGCCCTGTCACTGGTCAGCATTTGATTTAAACAAACATTTTCAGACCGTAAGCTGGAGAGGTGCTTGGTCAAACAATTGATCAGTGGGGTAGATGAAACTAGTAATACAAACACTCTATAAGCTAGGCATAACACTGGGAAAGCAGATGAAGGTTTGAAGCCAATGATTTTGATTTGCATGAGTACATAAAGAAGGATATTTCTGAAAGTAATAGAGATTAAAGGTGCTGAGAGAAAATAAAAGCTTTTTTTTTTTTTTTAAAAAGGCACTGTGTAGAGGAAGGGGGGGGTCATTTTTACTAGTTTAATCTGGCTGTAAGAAATATATTACTTGGCTTGTCAGCATTTGATCTCAAAATTCATTTTAAGGATTCAGGAACAAAATCTCAGATGAACCAGTGCAGCGTCCGCTTAAGTGGGGAGATGTTTTTCCAATCGTTTTAACAGGAAATATGCAATATAAGTGCGAGTCTCCAGAGGTCAATAGAGTTTGCTGTAGTTATCAGGAGAAAATAGGCTTCATGGTGAGTAGAGAAAACAGAATTCTTTTAATATCCACAATATCATTTTAATGTTTGATAAAAGATTCTGTGTATGTGAGTGTATGCATATTTGCACACACGTACACACACAAAGAGATATTAGTAATATACTTCAAACAAAAATATTTCCTGCACATAGTGACTTTGCAGTATATTTAAGAAAGCTACAAAGATCCAGCAGAAGACTGCAAAAGAGAGGAAAAAATATGGCTTCCTGCAAACTAAAATTAAGCTAATTGTGGGATCTTTTAGTTCACACCAAGAATATTACATGGTATGTAGAAAATCTACTGTCAGTCTGAGAAATGGTGTCAGTTCCTGACATTGCTCAAGCCTGTGACAAAACTCCCAGTGGCTTGCATGAAACCAGAATTACATCCATTATGTTTTTCTCATGACGAAGTACACCAACAGCAAAATAAACTTTCAGAGCTCTAATTCCTCTCCTTTTGATTATCACTACTTACTCTGCCTTATTGTGGTGAAATCTTAAAATAACATGTTACCCTTAATCTCAAGAGGAAAAAATTGTACGTGCTTCTTGAGATTAAATCTCTTTTCATGCAGAATATTCTCAGTGGAGATGCTAAAAGGAAGAGGTTTCCCCTGAAGCCTACCCCAGCATTAAATAGGGGTTCCTTAGAACATCCAGCAAGGTTATTTTCAGAAAGTTTTATAGACATATTTTATTCTTCATAAATCCTATAAAAATATACGGTAACACTTTTTTTTTTCCCATATATCGATAGTGATGTTTTTCAAATATAATAGTTACAAATTTATTTATACAAATAAACCCTTTTTTATTAAATTTATTAAAAAGGGTTTATTATGTGACCTCCTTTGTTGGTTCCTTGGCAAAAAGTACTCTAGAGACAAATGTCAGGAGCCAGGCTTCAGTAGGGAAGAGAGGTTATTTTTTTTATTTTTTTTTTGGAAAATGCAATTTGCTCAATACTGTTAAAAAGTAAGTGTGTGTCTAAATTTAAGACTCAGCATAATTGGAATACTACAGATTTCCACAGGAACACTGGTCTCTCACCTGGTGTGATCTGAAGCTGTGGTCAAATACTTGATGAAATTCTCAGCTGGTTTAAGTAGATGTAATGACCCTGACTTCAACAGACAGCTGGCAGAGAATAGAATTTAGTCTGCTAACTTTTTGAAAGCAACCGTTTTATTTATTCTTCAGCTCTGAGCATTTATGTTCCAGCTGGTCTCAAAAATCACATAACTGGAAGTTGTAAAGACATGCTGGGGAAAAAAAGTGGCAGGAAAATTGGCAGAAAAAGAGACACTGAAAACTTGAAGCAGAAACTATGGCAACACGAAGCACTTGGAGGAAATGCACAGGAGTTTCACCAGTAACACCTGGAGGGCCAGGCTTACACCTCAGCAGTGCAGGCGAGGGTTGAGAGAAATGATTCTCCCCCTGAGAGAATCATTTGTCACATGTAAGACTGCAATCCCGACTGCATCCACACCTGCATTTTAGATTGCCCCAGTACAAGAAAGACATTGACAAACTCCAGCAGAGGACACCAAGTTGGTCAGGAAGCTGGAGCACAAGGTAGGCTGAAGAGTAAAGAGAGGCTGAGGGAGACGGGCCTGCTCAGGTCCCAGAAAAGACTCTGGGGTATCCTCTGGAATGCCTGGTAATATGATAAGCAAAAATCAAAAGCTGGAGCACTGGACTTCCAGTTTAGATACTGGGAATAATTTCCTGACTACAGGGGCTCTAAAAAACTGGAACAGAGATTGTTGGTGCTCTCTATAGACACTCAAAACTCAGCTGGGCAAAGGCCTGGCACCTGCTCTACTGTGGCTCATCCTTCAGTGGCCAGTTGGACAGGATAACCTCCAGAGGTCCCTCCCAACCTGAATGATTCTGCAATTCTATGATACCATTCAGTTTACTTAAATTATTCTCTTTGTTTTCAAAGAGAAGTGACAGTTTCAGAAATGGATCCAGCTGTTGATTATATGCTTCAGGGGGCAACATTAATGGAGAAGCTGCAGCCCTTTTAGCCCCCTGGTAAACTCAGGCCTCAGTTTTTATTGTTTTCTACCTTCAGCTATTGTGTAGCATTGCTGAGCTCATAAAGCAGCTGCTGTGAGTGGTGTGAAAAGTAATTGCTGTATATACTTCATACAGCTTGTAAAATGATTTGGAAATTACTGTAGAGAAGTGAACTGCTACTTTTTTGTCTGTGTAGAAAAGCTCAAGATGGCAGATCACTAGATAAGCTATATATATATGCATATATAAATACTCATATATAAGAGCAGATGTGTATATGCATCTATCTATATATATATATAGATAGATGCATATATATGCCTTGGTGCTACTCTGATCCAAGGATCCGGATCCTAACTGTTGAGATAATTTATCTTACCTTAGAATCTGTCCTTAAAATCTGGCCACAGCCCTTCCCACCCCACCTCCCCCTTTTTTTTTTAAGAAATAATATTAATGCTACAATGAACAAGGTGGAGTTCCAGATTCCATGCCTGGTTGTTAAGATGGGTTCAATGGAAAAGTGAACAAGAACTTGAAAGGGAAATCCGCAAATATCAAGAAAACACAACAAGCTTAAGATATGATTGAGCAACTTTTTTGCTTAGGGACATGGCTTAGTGGGTGATATTGGTGGTAGGGGGATGGTTGGGCCAGGTGATCTTGGAGGTCTTTACCAACCTTAGTTCAACAACCCCCTAAAATGTTCGGGTCTGAACAAGTGGAAAAGGGAAACAAGATATAAGCTTATATGATAAAGGAAGGCATACACTACCAGCATGTATGTTGGTACATAAACTATGCAAGAAGGAGCCTCTTCCCTTCTAAATTCAAAAGCAGCATGTAGGACTAATTCTTCCAAGAACATGGTAAGAGTCCTTCCTGCGTCCTGCTTGCCTCACCTTCTGTTGCTTTTCCCTACTTTTCAGATGATAACATCCATACATCTCACAGGGTGGGCCTAGACTTTTATTAATTAAACTTCTAAGACCTTTGAAGAGGAGAAAGAAAAAGTATTATTATCAAGGATTATTTAAACTACATTTCTGTGAGGTTGAAATACAGTCCAGCTGAGAACTACATACCAAAGCCTTAGTAAAAATAGTCAACCAGTGGGTTTTCAGCCAGTATGATGTCAAATTAAAATTATACTTTGCAAGAGTACATTCCATGCTGATAAATCCACGTGGATTAAATATAGGAATCTGAAAGAATAAACACTTTTTTTTTTTTTTTTTTTTTCATCTAGGTCATTTTGCTTCCTGTTAGGATTTTATTGTCAAAAAAAGTAAACCTGAAATCTGTAAGTGGAGATGTAAACAACTACACAGGAAAAAAAGTAAGTACTTAGCAGCAGTGAAGTTTGTCCAAGGATTACCACAGTGAATAAAACCAACTTTGCTTTTAAAAGCTGAATGTACTATTTTGGGAATGTGACCCCTTTTCATGAATAAATGACGTGGTGACATTTACAGATAAAGCAAGATTTAACTGCTATGAAAGGAGATGACAAATGTCAGGATGTCAGTAATGATCTGTGAACATAATGGTCTCTCACCAGAGCACTGAGTAGATATATAATGTAACTGTCGCCTGCTAATGCTGCCATGGAAGAAGAAAAGCAAAGCAATACGAGGAAGATCAAAAACCTCTCTGGAACCAACCTTAAAGTCTGATTGATAGGCATTGGCACAACTTAACTAATAAATTATACTGTTAATGACTTTAAAATTTTTACCTTGTGCACATTACTATTAAACACTATGAAATTCCTGTATAACTTACAACTAGGTTGTGTCAGAGGATGAAGTGCTGGCCATCAAATTGGGCCTTCTGACAGTTTCTGTATTCCTGCTGTACTGCTGGGGCTCGGCTATTGTGGAGGTCTCGCTGAAGCTGGAGGGATTTACAGCAATCAGAATCTGGTACATGGAGCCCAGATTACTGCAGAGCAGGATTTTCCTTAGGCATGAGCCAGCTGTGGGACAGACCTATTAGACCACTTAAATGTGGCAGGGTTGTCCTCTTTCAGTGTTCTCAAGTGTTACGTCTCTCAGTTTTTCACTCCTTGGCAGACCTGTGTAGGCCCAGCCTTGTGATTACTGTCAAACTCATCTTGACAACTTCTTTGGGAAGCCTAGAAATATGGTAGGGGAAAAAGCTTGGCATTATTTATGCAGTTGTCTTCTGAAGTTGTCTCAGTCAACTGCCTCCTACCCCCAGGCCCTAATCCAGATCCCCATTTCTCTCACATATTGAATGCTTTCTCCAGCTGACAGTTAAATTGATTCCCATTTGCTATTTAAAGTGAGGAAAGTGCCTGGAAGTCTGAAGGTTTAAAAATCCAGAGACCTAAGCACAGCGCGGTGTGGAAGGCAGGGAGTTTCTTCGCATCCACTCCCCAGCCTCCTGGCAACTTCACAGCTCTCAGCTGTGCGGCAGGTTTTGCTTTCTTCGAGCGTTGCTCCGACAGTTTGTCGACCTTTTCTCTGAATAGGTTAGCCTGCCACAGGGCTTATGCAACCCAGAAGACCAAGGGTGGTTTCAGAGAAATGGTGAAGCTGTGATTGAAAGCCAGACATAGTCAAACACTGGTACAATAAGCCAGGAAGTATTTGGCTGGTAGTTTGTTTATGAGAAGAAATATCCGGGACAAAACATTAAAATATCATGGTTAAAACATTAATACAATAAAAATGCCAAGTTCTGGAACAGAGTGAAGAAGATGCTGAACACTGAATAGATGTATTTTTAAGGAACATTCTGCTCCTGTTAACAGTGCACAAGTGCATTTCTAAGACTACTTGTATAGATAAAGCAATCACAATATATTTCAGGCGAATCCGCATTACAAAAGAAACTCATCCCAATCTACTGTATCTTTTGATCTGTGCTTTACAGTCAGAGTCATCTATAACAATGGACATGGAGGTGGCATTTCTGATATGACAGCCAGCATTGCAGCAATCATATACTGACATCTAGCAAGGATTCATCTCGATTAACATTATCCATCTAAAAGTTAGATGTCTTCTCTAAGCGAATTCTTTTAAGCTTTTTGTAAAGTCAGTGGAGAGATGCAGGCAACGCAGAGGGCAATCGACCCTATCCTGAGATAACTATTGTAAGATAAATTGTGCCTATTTCTTGTTATTCACTGTAGAAGGGTCCCAACTATCCAGAATAGGTGCCTGCATTTGAGGTGGCTGTTCTTCAGTGAGACGTGTGGGAGGGAGGAGTGAAGAAGTGCTGTTCTAATTTTCATGGAATCAGCTGGTCCAAAGGGTCAATTGCTTTAACACAACCTTGTTACTGTGCAACATTAAACTGTTAAACGTGATTAGGGATTTCTATAGAGCAGTCCTTCAACCACAGTATTTTGCACAGACACAAGAAACTGTGTACTAAAGGAAAGAAATACATTTTCTAAAATAGCAACTGCGTAATTAAAGAGTGCACAAAAGAAGGATTAAGAACAAAACACTGGGTAGTATAAGAGCATTAAGCTAATTAATCAACATCTATATGGGTCCCTTTTTAAGGGATATTCAGTTAAATAGAAGTGACAGATAGTTCTAATATTGAATCTCGAGTTATTGTGAAGCTTTCCTTCTCTCTGACAAAACAGACACATCATTTGGAGAAGCAATACAATCGTTCTTATAGTAATTGGGGAAGAGCCAATATCAGTGCTCTCAGGTTGCAAGACAGAATGGATTCCTGTTTGTATCAGTCTGGCATTCCTGCTGATCCAGTGGGGATAGCTGGGTCTATTTGTGTTGATAGGAAGTCCCAGTGAGAAAAGATTATCTGTTAAGGCCAGTTTTGTGATATGAAGCAGTAATTCTAGGGGCTGTATGTTTAGTTCTTAGGATTTTAGTCCACAAAGCCTCTTCTTGAAAATGTTAAAAGATAGTTTCTAGGAGGACTAACCAGGATCCACTTAGGTCTAACTGTTCACCCATCCATTTTGAGTCAGGGATTTTTAATCTCAAATGCTTCTAACTTGTTAGATGTGCATTCTGGTATTAGTAGACCAATCTCCCTTAAACTACTTGGGATTTTTCAATGTAGTTTGTTTTGCTTTATTTACTGTAATATTTAATGAACTCTTAGAATTGGGTGGATTTCTAGGTTGCAGATATTGGAATATTGTTTAGATCTGTTGGGGTGAGAAGCCCATTACAAAATGTGCTAACAGTTCTACTGTTAACCGAAAGCCTAGGAGAGGGTTTTACTTTTTTAGTTTCAAAACACACAGTTTTTGTCTATGCTTTTAATGCCCTTTATACCCATCAGCTGAGAGAAGGACATTAGTAGTTATCTCAGCCCTAACGCTTACTAACAAAGAGTGACAACTGCTGACACAACAACCTGCCTTGAATTATTTTGGGGTAGGGGGTGGAATGGGTTGGCTTAACACAAACATATAATTTCAGTAAACCACCATTTTCAGAAAACCACATTGTTTCGGATTTCCTTTGCTGACAGGGAGATGCATTTTTTTCCACAGACCTCTCTTAAAAAAAAAAAAAAAAAAAAAGACAACATAGAGAGGACTGAATAGGAAAATGGTGCTGAAAGGAGAATTACAATATGTACTTAGTGTCGGTCAAGATCTTCCATTTTGATTTTTATTCTGAGTTCTACTCAAGTATAAATATGTATACAAATTCTTATCCTTAATTAACTGTAGAGCTTACAGAAAGCATTTATTGCTATCCATTTCTTTCCTATCACTCCCCTTATCTCCCCTGATAAGAGCTGCATGTTGAGTAGACACACTATAACCCCGTAATTTGAAGCTACTACCATAGCATCAATTCTTCTGGATGATACCACACCTTGCCAGTCAAAAATGATTTGAACTTAAATTGTCAGTTAAAGATGTTCTTCAGTTTTATTGTCCTGAACTTGCAGGCAGTCTATTGGATGAAGTGAATTACTTTGTTGCTGAAAATGTTTGTAATTTTGTGTGAAGGACACAATCAGAATACACAATATTTTTCCCCTTTGCATTTCCCAACCTGCTCTGCTCCTTTGGTGCACAAGCATATTACAAAATTGCTGACATCTAAGCTGATCAATCAAACCCTTTGCAGTTCTATAAATGATCAAGCTTAACTGTCTATGCAGCTGTTATTTGGCAGTGCTCCATCTGAAAAATAAAATGCAAACATCAAAAGAAGTTCAGCTAGGTTTATAGTTCAGAGGGGATTTGTTTTGTTTTGTTTTGTTTTGTTTTGTTTTCTGGTAGCTTGTCTGTTATGTAAACAGAGTCTCTTAGGTCAAATTAGAAGACGACAGACCTTTGTCCTTTCAAAAATCTCTGGCCAGATGACTATCACTTCCCAAAGCAGAGCTGGTGTATCCCACCTAAGCAGTGTGTTGGTGCCATGCTGATACTCTGCACACTAACATGCATAGTTTCACAGAATAACATGGGGTATATACAGGAGTATTAAACAGAAGCTATGGAAAGCTGGGATAGCCATATGGTTTATAGGATTAAAAGGGTGGATCTTTTAAGAAATAGATCCATTATCTTCTCTTTATTTCCCCCCAACTCTCTGGAAAGCTTTAACTCCATGGCATGTGTGGGCTGGACTAGTTGCCTTTAAAACTGCCATTATTAATCTGCTACAGCTGTGCTGTAGGGAACTGTGTGTATATTAGATTAGTCTAAATTCAGAAAAAAAAATAAATGCTAGTGTTCATGAAGTGTTTCCCTTCTACATGTTCTATTCCTGAATTTAAATTATAGCCTTCCCCATAGTTTTATGAATTCAGCTAAATTGTTGATACAACTTGACCTGAACACATTAAGCAAATGTACCAAACTGAAGAAAGAACACAATGTGCATGAACAGTTTGGGATTTATCTAGAGGTGAATACGTGCCTCTATCCCTTGCCACAGATAGAGAGAGCTGGGCATAGAATATTGATGCTGGTCTGGTAGACCGCAGGAAGTCACTCGCCAAGGCTAGAGAGAGACAGCAAATCTCCCGACACTTCATGCTCTGATTGGTCATGCCCAAAAGGCGTAGCAGCCAACATGAACAGATCAACAAAGTTCTCATTAGCCAAATTCTGAACTAACCTTTCTGCATGCTGATTGTAGAGAGGGCAAATCAGTAATCACAGTGGAAAAGTTATCCTTAGCACTCTAAAAAGAAACTGTCAGCCAATAAGCATTGTTGATCAGCCACAACATTGGATAAAGGAAATGAAAATATATTATTGAATCGAATGTCTTCCTGGGCAAAATGCAGAGGTTAATTGTTGTAAATATGTGTAAGAATACTTTACATGGAGTGACAGACATAGTACCGGTTGGTCTTGGTCAGTTAAAATGTTTTCTGGGGTAATGTGGAAAAGAAGGTTTTCTCAAAGGATGTTAAAGAAAATGAAGTGTCCAATACCATTGCCAATTTTACAGCCCTCAGACTATGTGGAAAACTCAGCCAGAAAACACTGGCAGGAAAAAGAAAATAATAACTAACAAGAATAACAAAACAAGGTTATGTGCTGTACAAGTTGCAATGTATTTAAGAGATATCTTTTTATATGCTTTCTCTTTGAGATGTGCTTTTGCAGGGCATTTTACGTGCTGCTTAGTTAAAGACTGCAATGTCAAGATACAGAAATGTACAGCAAATTTTAAGCCTTTTAACCAAAGCCACAATATGCATCTAGCAAAATCATCCTTTTTTTTTTTTTTTTCCTTGGCAGAAATTAGAATTGCTGCATTTAGAAGCACATCCCATTTCTATCAAATATACACCGTTTCCCCTGCAGCTCTTTTTATGTTAGTCAATATCTTTTAATGTTATCTGATGGTTTCCTAGGAGATGCCCTAAATGGCCAAACTCACTAGTTTGATGCTAGTGTTGGATAATATCTATATGCACTAAACATCTGTTTTGTTCACTGAAGTCTGCTCTGCCCTTTTTCCAGTGGTCATTATGTTTCCCCTGTGGGTTTCTAATGGCTGCTAATGAGATAAGAAAAATGCTTCATGTACTCTTCCATCTTCTCTGATGGTGTGTGATCAGAAGTCTGTGCTCTTTGTTAGAAGGAATTACTTCAAAATCATTGTTAGTATTTCTTTGTACAGTAGTTTGAATGCAAATTTTACACTTAAGGACTAAAGTGCCTTTTAAAAATCTGTAAGAAGCAATTAGAAAGAGAAAGATCACCACATTATGAGTAAAGAGTTCTATTTGTGGAAGGGTGGGCTCAGTGTTGATTCATGTTTTTCAGATGGTACAGTACAGGTTGCATCATTAATAGAAGATTAAGATGCCAAATGGGGAATTTTTACCTTCTGTTTCTGAGTCTTTCACCATAGGAAATCACCCGGATATGGCTAGAGGTTGATTTTACATAACATGATGAACAGACAGAGTGTTCCTCAAATTTAACGGAGCCTGCTGTTACTGTGGGAAGAAGGGCTGACAACTTGGGTAGTATCCATACAAAACTATAATTTTTAATCTGTCAAAATCACTTCCCGTTAGAAAGTCTGATTTCATTAGCTTTTTTTATTTTATTTTATTTTTTGTCGGATGTGATTGTCTCTCTTAGCAGCTTTCCTTTTACAGCTGTCACAAAAGCCAATCAGATTATACCAAGGGCAGGAAATAAATAAGTCTTTTGGTTGTAAATTAATTTAGGCAAGAATAAATCACATATGGCTAGATTCAGTTCCTACTTTATAAAGTGTGAAATTTTGCCAGGGTAAGAGATGAGGGCTGTAAGAGCAGGTATTGGCATTAATGTGGTTACAAACTATATTCCTTCTAGCACTCTTGTGGTGGCTATACTACATATAATCTATGTCTCATAAATGGCAAAGTAAGCTTTCAGCTAAGCCAACAGTGTAGGCAAAACTGATGTATAACCTTCATGGAGAGAGAGGCTTTTATCAGATTCCATCTGTGCTGCACTGCTCTGGGGTAATTCTAACGCAAACACTGAGAATTCACTTATGTTCATTTTTCTTCATGTTTGATCTCCTGTACTCTTTGACTTACCAGTGTAGGCTCCACTGC
The DNA here is from genome assembly GCF_964035555.1 of Netta rufina. NCBI lineage: Eukaryota > Metazoa > Chordata > Aves > Anseriformes > Anatidae > Netta > Netta rufina. The sequence continues at coordinate 112,399,587 of NC_140125.1, forward strand.
CATACTAAAGTTTGAATTTCTTAGGACTTTCTATGCTGTACTAGCATGGAGTCTCCAGGCTGAAACTTGCCTCTGTTCATCTCCTGCTTTTGGCCTGAGCATGTAAAATAAGAGGGATGGGGGTGCTTTATGGAAACCTGTGCTTGATTCAGCTCTGTTACGCTTCAGAAAGATGTGGGGAAAAAGTATCAGATTCTTATTAAAATGTATTTTGCAAAAAAGTGGGGTAAAGGACAATTCCCCCAAAGGGTTGTTCCATTTGGCTGCAAAGGTTGAAAAGATTATATTTTCAGAAGTCCTTAGTACACAGAATGATGTGATGAGCATCATCGAGAGGCTACTTAGTGTGTTAGCTGGCCGATCCATCTCCTACCAGGCTGTATGCAATAAGGGACAGCATGAGTTCATAGCAAAGCTCACCAGTGAAGCTGTAGCTTTACTTTTCAGTCACCATGCCCCATTTGGAGAGCAGGTAAAGATGTGATTTTATTTGGTAATGAGTCTTTCTGTACAGGTGCAGAGAAGCATTCTAGAAAAAGTCAGTGTCCACCTGAGCTGCTGTATGATTGCTTCAGATAAGAATTTCCTTTACTTTGGAATCTCGCTCAGTTTTCTGCAGAATGTATTACTAGGAATAGGTGGCAAGCACTATGTGGATCAGTCACTGTTTCCCTTACAGATAATAATATTACCTGAGCAGACACAATACAAGTCCCACGGTCTTTTTGTTGTGCCCTGAAATAAAGGTGAAAGACTCCATAGTAATTATTTCTGGAATTCTGAAAGGTTATTGGTCTTCCAGCTTCTAATTTTGGAGTCTCTGCATTTCTAAAGGCTCATTAACTATGTCTACTACCTTGAATTTTTTTAGAATATAGAGATTCTTCTGTTTTATTAAAACTCTTCCATTTCTTTGTATAATAGGCTAGCTGTTTTTCCTCTCTTCATTTTTATTTTTTCCCCAGTTCCATCTGGGCATTTAAAAACAGTAATTCTGTGTCTTTTCATGTGCTCCAGATCTTCTGCAATGCCAGTCTCTAACTGACAGTATTTGATCTGTTTTATGATTACCCTTCATCTGTTGCTGGCTCTTTTCCTGTATGTTGGTAACTGCTTTGATCACCTCTTGGCCAGAATCTGTGGATTCTCATAATTCCTTCTGGAAAGATTCTTTGTCTTCTTTTAATTACTTTTTACCATTACCTGGCTAGCATCCATTGTCTGTTGTCTGGTTTTAATTTTTGCCACTAATAGGACTCTTCTGCATTGGGACATTTAGGAAAGTCAATCCAAATTAAATGTTAAAGATCACACTTAGGCTACGTTAAATCCCTGTGTAGATAGCCCTGTTAGAAGTAAAGAGGACCTTAATTTTGTTTAATTTAGTACATACTAAAAATGAATTAAGCTAAGACAAATTTAACCACTTCAGTTTTGATCAGTTATGTATACAAGAATTGTGAGACTTTACTAATCTATCTTAGATTCATACTTCTTATTAACCTGTTTTCCATTTCCTGAGTTTCTTGTGGTCAAGACCTGGGCTTTCTTTTCTATAGGAATTATCATTTACTAACAACCGAATTTTTATTCTGCTTTTCTTGATGTTTGACTATCACTCCTCTGCTCTGATGGTAGCTTCAACAATATCTGAGAGGTAAAGAAGGTTTACAGAACATAGTTGTTCTTATTATTGTATTAAGTTAACTTAAAACTTTATAGATTCACATTAAATTCACAGTTACGCTATAATGGATCCTGTAAACACATAGGATGGAATTCATCTCACATATCCTTACTGGGCAAATGGCAGACAGATGGAGCATACCTTCAGCAAGTTTGCAGATAATCAAACCGAGGGGACTGGTTGATACACCAGATGGTCATGCCACCATTCAAAGATACCTTGACAGGCTGGAGAAATGGACAGAGGGCAATCTTATGAAGTTCAACAAAGGATAATGCAAGGCTCTGCATCTGTGGAGGATTAATCCCATGCACCAGCACATGCTGGGGGCTGAGTGGCTGGAAAGCAGCTTGCTGAGAAAGACCTGGTGGATAGCAAGGTGAACATGAGCCAGCAATGCACCCTCACAGCAAAAAAGGCCAAGGGTTTCCTGGGCTGTATTAGGCAAAATATTTCTAGGAGGTCAAGGGAAGTGATCCTTTCCCTCTACTCAGCATTGGTGAGGGCAAACCTGAGGTACTGTGTCCAGTTCTGGGCTCCCGAGTACGAGAGAGATGTAGATGTATTGTGGCACATCCAGCACAGGGTCACAAAGATTTTTAAGAGACTGGAATATCTTCTGTATGAGAGGCTGAGAGAGATGGCACTGTTTATCCTGGCGAAGAGAAGGCTCAGGGGAGATCTGATCAATGTGTCTAAACACCTGATGGAAGGGAATGAAGGGAGAGACAGACGCTCAGTTAGTACCCAGTGATGTGACAGGAGGAAATGGAGATAAAATAAAACAGGTGAAATTCAATCTGAACACGAGAAAATACCCTTTGATTATGAGTGTGGTCAAGCAATGCAGCAGGTTACTCAGAGAAGTTGTGGAGTCTCTGTCCCTGTAGAGTCAAAACAGTTTGACTGTTTTGTCCAACAAAGTACTGGGCAACTTGCTGTTGCTGATCCTATTTGACCAGAGGGGTTGGACTAGGTGGTTTCAAGAGATTCCTTCCAACTTAAATGATTGTATGATAAAGCTGAATTTTTTAATGCTCCCAGTATAGGAAGGTAAATTCCTCTATAGATAGGAGTCTCAGTATCACAGAATCACAGAATCACAGAATTTCTAGGTTGGAAGAGACCTCAAGGTCATCGAGTCCAACCTCCAACCTAACGCTAACAGCCCTCCACTAAACCATATCCCTAAGCTCTACATCTAAACGTCTTTTGAAGACTTCCAGGGATGGTGATTCCACCACTTCCCTGGGCAGCCTGTTCCAATGTCTAACAACCCTTTCAGTGAAGAAGTTCTTCCTAACATCTAACCTAAAACTCCCCTGGCTCAACTTAAGCCCATTCCCCCTCGTCCTGTCACCAGGCACGTGGGAGAACAGGCCAACCCCCACCTCGCTACAGCCTCCCTTGAGGTACCTAAAAAGAGCGATAAGGTCGCCCCTGAGCCTCCTCTTCTCCAGGCTGAACAAGCCCAGCTCCCTCAGCCGCTCCTCGTAGGACTTGTTCTCCAGGCCCCTCACCAGCTTCGTTGCCCTTCTCTGCACCCGCTCAAGCACCTCGATGTCCTTCTTGTAGCGAGGGGCCCAAAACTGAACACAGTACTCGAGGTGCGGCCTCACCAGAGCTGAGTACAGGGGGACGATCACCTCCCTCGCCCTGCTGGTCACGCTGTTCCTGATACAAGCCAGGATGCCGTTGGCCTTCTTGGCTACCTGAGCACACTGCTGGCTCATATTCAGCCGACTATCCACCATCACTCCTAGGTCCTTCTCTGCCTGGCAGCTCTCCAACCATTCCTCTCCCAGTCTGTAGCTCTGCTTGGGGTTATTGCGCCCCAGGTGGAGGACCCGGCACTTGGCCTTGTTGAACTTCATGCAGTTGACCTCAGCCCATCGGTGCAGCCTATCCAGATCCTCCTGCAGAGCTTTCCTACCCTCGAGCAGATCGACACACGCACCTAACTTGGTGTCATCTGCGAACTTACTGAGGGTGCACTCGATGCCCTCGTCCAGATCATCGATGAAGATATTAAAGAGGACCGGCCCCAGCACCGAGCCCTGGGGGACGCCACTAGTGACTGGCCTCCAACTGGACTTGGCTCCATTCACCACGACTCTTTGGGCCCGGCTATCCAGCCAGTCTCTAACCCAACGAAGCGTGCGCCAGTCCAAGCCAAGAGCAGCCAGTTTCTTGAGGAGAATGCTGTGGGAGACGGTGTCAAAAGCCTTGCTGAAGTCAAGGTAGACCACATCCACAGCCTTTCCCTCATCCACCCAGCGCGTCACTCTGTCATAGAAGGAGATCAGGTTCATCAAGCAGGACCTGCCTTTCATAAAGCCATGCTGACTGGGCCTGATCGCCTGCTTCCCCTGCAATTGCTGCATGATGACTCTCAGGAGGATCTGCTCCATGAGCTTTCCTGGCACTGAGGTCAAACTGACAGGAGGGTGACAGTAAGGTGATGTCTTCTTCTGCTTACACAGAAAGTCAAAATTTGATAAGGTGAACTTATCAAGAACGCATCCATTCTTCTATCCAGACATTTTATCATAAGAAGCGTTCCTATATTTGATATTGTTATATATACAGAGAAGATACAGTTAAAACACACATCCAAATCAAGTCATGCACCCAAGGTCACAGTGTGTCACTTCCAGACTTGTTCCATGTACTCATGCTATACTTATGCCTTCTGAAATTTTGTACTTTTTAATTCATCCTTTCTGTGGTAACCCAAGCCTTTAAAACAGTAGCAAATTTCCATAGTGATAACCTGGCACTGAAACAGAGCACCAGAAAAGCAGGTGTATATGGTGTGTGACCTAAAAGGTTCATTTCATCACAGAGAACTTCTTGTATATTTTAATGTCCCAAACACAGGACTCGGAGCCCACAACCTTGTTCCCAGGGGGCTGCTGATCTGAAGTTAATGATCCTATAGGCAGCCACATTTGAAAAGTATGCTGACTTTTAAAACTAGCATGCATCCAACAGCTCCTAGTGAAGATGATGATGAATTATCTTCAGAATTATTTTAATATTTATTATTTTAAGAGGAGGAGGAGAGACAAGGATGTGACAGCTTCTGTAATGCAAAAAGGATGAACTCATGCAACTCTAACTATCCTTTTGATGTCTATTAAAATCGTTCCCAGTGAGTCTGTCTCAGCAGCAGACAAATGAACACTCCCATGTAAATCCCCTCCTGTCTGATAGGTAGGCATTTGCAAGCCAAAAAAGAATCCTCCTTCTTACTTCTCAAAAGTATGCTCTGCCTTTCAGATAATACGTACTTTCCCAACCTTGTCAGGTGAGGCAGTGCTTGAAAGCTTTTTAGCACTTACCCTTTTGTATAACTAGTTATCTCTGTAGGAGAGTTTGCAGCAGTCTTTAACCCCTTTGTATTCTCCTTATATCTCAGAGATGTCTCATGCAAGCTAATAAATTCTGTTAAGTCTCTCCTTTTTCCACAACGTTAGTCTCCCATTAACTAGTAATGAGCCTTGGTAGATTCCTTGTGAGGATCTGAGAAACCACATTAATTCCTTAAAACAACTTTAACAATAGTGATCCTATTAGCAGAGAGTTTAGGAATGTCTGGTACATGCAATTAGCCTTAACACTTGGTGGCCTACATTCATTTTGCCCTGAAATTCCTGAAGCTCTAGAAAGATGCTGCTAAACTCTCTATGAATGCTGTCATATGTAGTAAACTGGAGTTGTGCTGCTAAATTCATGATTTTTCATGGTAATTTCTTAAACTGAATGATTTTTGTAGAGAAGTCATCAAATACAAAGTTTATATAGGTTTCTGCATGCTTTTAAACACATGAAATGACAGCTAGTTCTTTATTGTGATGAATTTTTATTTATTTTTTTATTATTTTTTTTTTCAGAAAACATACCAGCATACCAGGCAACATACAGACAATGCTTGCATTGCTAGTCTTGGCTATATGATTTCACTTTGGATTATGTGGGAGTTCACTATTTCATTTTAGAAGTCTAGAGAAAAATGTATGCCTGTGGAGGTTTATAAAGAGGGTTCTTGTTGCTTAAGGTTAAGTATCTAAATTAGGTGTCCAAAATCGTACTTATCTAGCAGCCTACTGACAGCCGACTTACAGCAGTAGGATAGGGATTGAGGGAGAAAAACTAAATCCTACCAGAAAATATCATTTTTTTCCCCAAAGAAATCTTGTATTTTGTGAACACTTCAGACAAAGTTTGGCTTCCAACTAGGCTCACTTTCACATTCATGTCAAAAAATCAAACCAGTCAAAAAATAAATGGGGAGTCAAAGCTGAAAGTAGATCAGGCTCTTCTAGAGAAAGTATGAGGATTGTGGTCTTGCAGAAGACAACTGTGGATTCTAGACATTTTTCTGTGCATGCCTCTGACATTACAATCTGCACTCAATTTACTTCTGCTGACCTCTGCATTGCTAAAAGGAGAGATGACGCCCATCGATTCAACCCACTCATTTCTGCTTCTTTTCAGCATCAATTCTTCAGTGAATTATTTCCTTCTGCTACAGCAGCTCTTTCAGACTGTCATGGTTTTGTTTTTGTTGAGCTTTTTCTTTTTTTAAGTCTCTTTTCTGAGGCCCATTGTTTTATGCCATTTTTATTTCTGCTTTGTTCCCTTGTGATAGGCATTAAAACCAAAATGTATTTAGCAAAGTTAGTTACATTCATTCTGCCCTTTCACTTTTTAAAAAGACAGCTTTTATTAACATTAAAAAAAAAAAAAAAAAAAACCTTTTATAAACTTTATGGGAAAAAAAAAAAAAGAAAAAAAAAAAAAGGAAAGAAAACCAACTACCCAACCACTACAATTTGGTGATTTGGTGCCATACTTGGTGACATACAATCTCCTATGTTCCTACATTCTATCTGAATATGCTGAAACCTGATAGCACTAGCTTCAACATCATGAAAACCTCTATGAGTTTTTCTCAAAAGCCATAATTTGAACTGAAATCAGCTCCAAAAGGTTCATTGATTGTGAGACTATATGCTTGGATGAAAACAGTTTTTAATCTATATTACAATAATATTTCCAAGTTGCATATATTACAAGAAGAAACAATATGAAGGCCATTACTGAGACAGTGACATGAACAGAGAGCCTAGTACAGCCTAGTACATAAATTATTTAATTATAACAAAAGAATGGCAATAATCTATCTTTTCTCTGAAATGAGGACAAGAAAACAAGAAAGCCGTGGCTGGCAAGTGTAAGTGACACAGCTTAGGTTTTCAAAAGACACTTGAGGAAAGAGGGCTGGTGCAAAGCATCTGTCCCAGTGTGATTAGAGAGGCTAGGTCCTTCTGTGCTGTGTATGCAGCTGAGTACTCATTGTACTGGCTTGTTGGTTTGGCCTTCAGAAGGTTCTGATCATTTGTTCTCTTTAGACACAAGACATGTGAAGGATTTTTTAATTGATTGCCCCAAATCTTTTTTTTTTTTTTTTTTTTTTTAAAAAAAAAAAAAAGGCATTTGAAAGGGTTTTTAATTGACTGCCCGACATCATTGTTCATTTTTGAAAACTGAACTTCAATTTTTTGCTTGGTCCATTTGAATTTTCTTGGAGTGACTTTGATGCGAAAAATTGCGGCCCCTTTACAATAACTGCAGTCCAATTGAGTAAATGGTGTCTCATAAAAAATTATATTGTAAAAGCACTAACAAGAAAAAAAAATAACATTGAATGCTGCTTTCCACCAACTTGTCTTTTAAATTACCCCATATGTGGAAACAAATGGTGGTAGTTCTAGGTGGTAGTTACAGGCAGCTGACAGAGGTTGCAAAATCATCAGCTCTTGTACTCGTGGGGGACTTCAACTTCCCTGACATATCCTGGAAGCACAACACAGCCCTGAGAAAGCAGTCTAGGAGGTTTCTGGAGAGCGTGGAAGATAGCTTCCTGACGCAGCTGGTTAGTGAGCCTACCAGGGGTGGTGCCCCGCTAGACCTTCTCTTCACAAACAGAGAAGGACTGGTGGAGGACGTGATCGTCGGGAGCTGTCTTGGGCAGAGTGACCACGCAATGGTGGAGTTCACTATTCTTGGCGAGGCCAGGAAGGGGACCAGTAAAACCGCTGTATTGGACTTTCGGAGGGCTGACTTTGAGCTGCTCAGGACACTAGTTGGTGGAGTCCCTTGGGAGGTGGTTCTGAAGGGCAGAGGGGTCCAGGAAGGCTGGGCGCTCTTCAAGAGGGAAATCTTAATGGCGCAGGAACGGTCTGTCCCCACGTGCCCAAAGACGAGCTGGCAGGGAAGAAGACAGGCCTGGCTCAACAGAGAATTGTGGCTTGATCTTAGGAGGAAAAAGAGGGTTTATAAGCTTTGGAAAAGTGGGCAGGCCACTAAGGAGGACTTTAAAGAAGTAGCGAGACTGTGCAGGGACAAAATTAGGAAGGCCAAAGCTCATCTGGAGCTCAATCTGGCTACTGCCGTTAAAGATAACAAAAAACGTTTCTATAAATACATCAACACAAAAAGGAGGACTAAGGAGAATCTCCATCCTTTACTGGATGCGGGGGGAAACTTAGTTACAAGAGATGAGGAAAAGGCGGAGGTGCTCAATGCCTTCTTTGCCTCAGTCTTTAGCGGCAATACTGGTTGTTCTCTGGATACCCAGTACCCTGAGCTGGTGGAAGGGGATGGGGAGCAGGATGCGGCCCTCATTATCCATGAAGAACTGGTTGGTGACCTGCTACGGCACTTAGATGTGCACAAGTCGATGGGGCCGGATGGGATCCACCCAAGGGTACTGAGGGAACTGGCAGAGGAGCTGGCCAAGCCACTATCCATCATTTATCAGCAGTCCTGGCTATCGGGGGAGGTCCCAATCGACTGGCGGCTAGCAAACGTGACGCCCATCTACAAGAAGGGCCGGAGGGCAGACCCGGGAAACTACAGGCCTGTCAGTTTGACCTCAGTGCCAGGAAAGCTCATGGAGCAGATCCTCCTGAGAGTCATCATGCAGCACTTGCAGGGGAAGCAAGCGATCAGGCCCAGTCAGCATGGCTTTATGAAAAAGGCAGGTCATGCCTGATGAACCTGATCTCCTTCTATGACAGAGTGACGCGCTGGGTGGATGAGGGAAAGGCTGTGGATGTGGTCTACCTTGACTTCAGCAAGGCTTTTGACACCGTCTCCCACAGCATTCTCCTCAAGAAACTGGCTGCTCTTGGCTTGGACTGGCGCACGCTTCGTTGGGTTAGAAACTGGCTGGATAGCCGGGCCCAAAGAGTCGTGGTGAATGGAGCCAAGTCCAGTTGGAGGCCAGTCACTAGTGGCGTCCCCCAGGGCTCGGTGCTGGGGCCGGTCCTCTTTAATATCTTCATCGATGATCTGGACGAGGGCATCGAGTGCACCCTCAGTAAGTTCGCAGATGACACCAAGTTAGGTGCGTGTGTCGATCTGCTTGAGGGTAGGAAAGCTCTGCAGGAGGATCTGGATAGGCTGCACCGATGGGCTGAGGTCAACTGCATGAAGTTCAACAAGGCCAAGTGCCGGGTCCTCCACCTGGGGCGCAATAACCCCAAGCAGAGCTACAGGCTGGGAGAGGAATGGTTGGAAAGCTGCCAGGCAGAGAAGGACCTGGGAGTGATGGTGGATAGTCGGCTGAATATGAGCCAGCAGTGTGCTCAGGTGGCCAAGAAGGCCAACGGCATCCTGGCTTGTATCAGGAACAGCGTGACCAGCAGGGCGAGGGAGGTGATCGTCCCCGTGTACTCAGCTCTGGTGAGGCCGCACCTCGAGTACTGTGTTCAGTTTTGGGCCCCTCGCTACAAGAAGGACATCGAGGTGCTTGAGCGGGTCCAGAGAAGGGCGACGAAGCTGGTGAGGGGCCTGGAGAACAAGTCCTACGAGGAGCGGCTGAGGGAGCTGGGCTTGTTCAGCCTGGAGAAGAGGAGGCTCAGGGGTGACCTTATCGCTCTTTTTAGGTACCTCAAGGGAGGCTGTAGCGAGATGGGGGTTGGCCTGTTCTCCCACGTGCCTGGTGACAGGACGAGGGGGAATGGGCTTAAGTTGAGCCAGGGGAGTTTTAGGTTAGATGTTAGGAAGAACTTCTTCACTGAAAGGGTTGTGAGGCACTGGAACAGGCTGCCCAGGGAAGTGGTGGAGTCACCATCCCTGGAAGTCTTCAAAAGACGTTTAGATGTAGAGCTTAGGGATATGGTTTAGTGGGGACTGTTAGCGTTAGGTTGGAGGTTGGACTCGATGACCTTGAGGTCTCTTCCAACCTAGAAAATTCTGTGATTCTGTGATTCTGTGAAATCTGAGCAATAATAAATATTATTTTAAATATAATATATAATATATGTCAGTTTTCCCACATTAGTTTCTGAAATTTTAACCTATATTTTGGACATTTTATCTTAGAATAGATGGATGTTCCATGCTAGAAAATGAGACTGTTTGTGTCAGCTTTCTAAGGAGAGAAACAATTCCAGTTAGTGAGCTGGGCTGTTATTTGATTATTAAACTTCATTTGTTCCACAGAATGGCCATCTTAGTTACCAGGTTGTGAGCCCCTTTTACATTCAAAAACACAGTAGCCTCCCTAGGCATATGTGACCTGGACATAAAGGTAGTATAACTAGGATGCAAATATGAATATTCCCCTTTACAGAGATGCTTAGGAATTTTTACTTGGGAAAAAATGTGCACATAGAGCAAGACTGCTTCTGGATTCATTTTCTGTGGATGTTCATCTCTCTCAGTAACATAATATCTAGTTTTAGCCAGGAGGTGGCTTTAAATACCATCTTGTTGTGATCTCATGTAAAATGGTCCTTACATATTGAAGAAACATCAGCACAAACTGTTGCTAATTTTGTTAATAATTAATTGTGCAGCATAGCTTTGTTGACGTGACATGGATAGGGGTCAACTAAATAGATTTGTCTTGGGTTAATAGAAGTTTTCCATATCCTCTATTTCTGGTGCTTAAAATATTCCTTGCCAACCTTAAGTTCACAAATCAGTGCATAAAATCCTCGTGACCAGCTAGCCATTCTTTAACGAAGGCTGCCACCATCCTTTGTATTCCTCTGCTGTGAAACTTTCCTTGTTGGTAGGAGGCCTGTGAAATGCTTGGAAACAATTTTATGAATAAAAGTATTTCAAGTGCTAAAACTCATTTTGTATAAATTAAAATAATGTCTTTTGGACTTTCCATAAAACTATATACTCTACTCATCCCTGGAGTGGATTTCTTTTACTATTATTACTGTGATGACACATAATTAAGTCAGATTACATTTTTATAGAGAGAGGAGAATAACTAAGACACAGTTTTAAATTATTCATCAATAAGTTTCACAAAAAAAGCAAAAAGATAACAATTTAAAATGTGCTCTCTGTTGTTTTTTTTTGTTTTGTTTTGTTTTGTTTTGTTTTTTCTTCCTAAAACTAGATAATTTTATAATGGTATATTGAACAAATAAGTCTCTCTCTTCCTCCCCATGAGAGAACAAGAGACTTCATTTAACGCCACATGTGTTATTGTGCTTATCTGCTGATTACCATATTACTTTGATTTGTATGGTAGATTGTAAACTCTTGTAGGATTATGGAAAGATTTCTTTCCCCAGGCTGAAGCAGTGAGATTTTCAGCATCATGAAGCCAGAGATGAGTAGGAAAGAAGCAGACTGGTTATTATATCTCTATGTATTTTTTTACCCACTGGTTCATCTCATTTTTATCACTGCAAAGTCAGCATGAAAGCTGGCTAAGTTAATACACCTCCACAACATTGTCACACCACTAAGTTTTAATGCCTCTCCATATCCTCAATATGCTTAGTGAAAATGTGAATTGCTGAAATGCGGTAGCTCTAAGGAAGGGCAGGAGTCAATAGGCTATGATTCAACTGGTTAAAATACTCCTTTTCATTTAAAATTGGTATTATATGATGAAGGAAAAGGCTGATTTTCTAAACAGGGCTTCTTTTTGTATGATTCTTTTTGACTTTGGATTGGTTTATCCAACTACAAGACAATTTACTTGACATATTAAGCTAAGATTAAAATAAAAAAAAAAAAAAGGAAAAAAAGAAAAAAAAAAGGAAGTTTAGACCAGAAAATGAGTGTGAGTATCCTATAAAGCTAGAATTGCTAAAATTCCAAAACAGCACCTGGAATCCTGAATGTAGTTTTTGCCAGCTGTGTCCAAGACTGATAGAAGTTATCAAGGAAAGCATAATGGTAGGTGAGAAGATGGAAGCAAAATATAGGGAGAGATTTGCAGTTTTCACTTCGCAAAAAGATTGTCAGTACAGACAGAGAGGCTTTTGTTAGGATTTGTAAAGTTCATCACATTTATAAATTATTTGGAATAACAGGTGGATGAGGTGACAAACTTTGCTGATACTACAGAATTCTTCAAGGTGACAAAATAAAACTGACAACAAAAGTGTAAGTAGATGTTGTGATTTTGAGTGATTGGAGGTAAAATGAGAGACAAAATTCAGTGCTGATAAATGAAAAGTAATAGATGCAAGTAAGCACAGTCTTAACAATTTGTACATTGCCATAGATTCATAAATGAGGTATTGATATTTTGGAAAGACATCTTAGAGCTGTAGTTACCTCTTTACAAGGTGCTCAGTGAAAGGTGAAGACAGCACAAACAACAAAGAAAGCATCAAAAACAGAATGGTAGACATAATTTTTCCTCTGTATAAAGCCAGGATCACCTCGTGTCCTGAATACTCTACGCAGTTTTGTCCAGCCTTTTCCAACAGAAAAAATTGTTGAAACAAAGAAGATCAACAAAGATCAAAGGCATTATGAAGACACCTTTGTGAAGATCAGTTAGGCTAGGATTATGGATCTTTGGGGAGAAAAAAAAATGACCGAGGAACAAAATTATATAAGATAATAAATAGCACAGAGAAGATGAACTGCTTTGTTTACTGTTGACCATGTTTGAAGAAATAGGGACCATCTGATGAAATTGTCATGCTACTAGTCTAAGGGAAATGTAAGGAAGTGCTTTTCTCATGCATTTCAGCTCTGGAACTCACTGTCAGATTTTTGTAGTGCCCAAAGAATAAATTAGATTTTGAAAAAGTTAGGAAAGTTAGCTAGAAGAAAAGACCATTATTATCCTCTACAATATTTCTATATTTTTATTCATATACAGGAGGAATATTTATTATGCTTCTTCCTTAAAGTCATAAAAGATGACTTCCACAATACTGAAGCTTGTTTGCTGAATCTGATGTACTTAGTTTTATCCACTATGACATTTCCATTGTTACAGAAATGAACCCAGTCCACAGAGGATCTACTATGACATTCAAAAGGAATTTTCATGAAATAAGAAAAAAGACTCTTGGAATAAACCTCATTTGAAATAAGAAGGGAAATGATATTTTTCCCAATATTTGTTAATTAATCAGAGGATAAACACTTGGAAAGGAAAACCTATTTTTCATATAGGACAATTGAGATGTGTTCTGGGACATCTTGAAGAAATAGTTTTGTATGGGATCACTTATGCCAGATTTGCATCCAAACACTGCGTCTTATCTAGTATTAAAGCTGTCCAGAAGCATGGAATAATCCAGCTGTGAGCATCTATTTGCCTTTTTCTTTCTATATCTGCAGTTAATTATTGGCAATTAAAATATTTGTGGAGATATTTTAGAAGTAGATGTGAACAATTATACCAGTTAGGAACAGATCAGTACAGTCCCTTATCTGGTTGGCTCGATGGAGATAAATGTTACTTAAAAGAGCTTTCCGTCTACCCACCAGTGAGAAACAGATTAGCAAGACTGATAGCTGCTTGTTAAGTTGTAGCAGGTGGAAAGACTGAAAATAATTTTAAATGACTTCCCTTCTCCCTCTTCATGTGGGGATAACTGTGGAACCACTGGAGCAGCAAGAAAGGTTTTTTCTTGTCTTGGAAAGTGTAAAGGTACCCAAAGGTATCAGATATGAAATACAGGAGTGTTGCCAGAACACTGTACAAATTGTTGAAATGAGAAGTTGGAGAGAGGCTTAAGGATGCATCTGAGGGAGGTGAGGTCTTGAGAGAGACATAGTGATTTTGTTCTGTCATTTTGGCCTCAGCCTGAATCCTGCATGGAACATCGGGTTGTCTTTCCTTAGGAGTGAGCCTGGAATACAAGGATGAGACAATCTGGCATGCCCTGAGGTGGCCTGGAGCACTGGCCTTCTTCCCAAGGACTGCCAGAGCTACTGTGCTGAAATTCAAACTTTTTATGGACTAGTGATTTTCCTGTGTTACTGCCAGAAATTTTAAGCACTCTAGATATTCTGGCTGCAAGTCAAGTTTTCTGTGTAAATGTAAGTAATGTCTCTGCTCAAGTATTCCTTACCCCACAGGGTTAAAAGAATAAGTGTATCAAAATTTGAGGTGTTCTGGTACCATGGTAATAGAGTCATGTCAAACATGGAACCATGTAAAGTGTAAAATTTGTTAGATGTATAGAGCTAAGTCAAGCTGAAACATACAAATGCAAATTGTGATCTGAACTCTCTCCCAGGAGCAAGAGCTTTGGGTCAGATGTTACTGTTCAAGACTGTTTCCAAGTGAGGGACTGTGCCTTTTTATAACACAAGCCTTGTTACACTTTGATTTCTTCCTCTTTCTTGGTCTGAATTATGCTACTTTTGTTGATATGAATTCATGGCCACTAGCCAATGACCATAAAAGCCTTTCTACACCACATATTGACTTGAAAGATTTAGGTCCCCAGAATAAAAGGGTGACACTTTGTCCACTCAGCCAGACCAGACCCTTGATTTTACATTGCTGTTTTCTCTCTGAGTTTCAGAAGACCTTTTAATATTTCAGAACCATACCAGTGCTTTCATAAACTTTCCAAAGGGTGAACAGTGGTAGTTGTATTCCAGCTGCTGCTGAATCTGCTGTGTTTGTTCAGCCCTGAAATGATCTTTTAAGATGTGAAAATAAAATGTTTCACTAGTACTGAGCCATAAACACAAAACTGACCGGGGATGCTATCCACCCAACAAAAAACTACCTCTTATGTATTAGAATATTTTTTTCTAGCTTTCTGCATGTAGACCTGATTATGATTTAACCTGATTCTTTTTCTTTTTCTTTCTTTTTTTTTTTTTTTTTCTCCCAGCAGAACAGGTAAAATAATATTCATAAAATTACTTCTAAATTTTTTTGAGAAGATAATGGCTATTACTTTGCCCTTAAACACACTATGAATCTATTGCAAAGACTTACAGGAAACAAAGACAATCTTTTTCTCATAGAAAGCAAGCAAGCCATATTTGCTTGTTACAGAAATATTCCTCTGAATGATCTAAGTATTTTGACTCTAGTCACAGAGCTGGTTAAATCTAAGATTGCAAGCTGATCTTCTGATTACTATTGTACATTTTTCCTCATTTTACATTATTTATTTGACTGTGTGAAAAGCATACTTCTACGTATGCTGTACTACTTTCATATTTTCTTCATAATGCAAACAAATGAGGTGTCAGTACAGGGGGCTCTCAAACTCAAGTCCTTATACGCGTTTAATGCTAATATCACTCCATATCAACAATATGAGCTCTTAGCAAAAATCATACAACTCTAAAAATATTTTTTCAATCTCTTTCCCTTTACCAAGCAATTAGGAGGAGAGGAAATCAAACAAACAAAAACCCACACCACAACAAAACAAAACCAGTAACAGTAGAAATGAAGATGACTGAGGTACCCAACATGTTTTTTGCCTCAGTCAGGCTACCCATGCCTCTCATTTCCCTGAACCCATAGATGAGGGCTGGGGGAGCAAAGTTCCTCCCACTGTAAGCAAAGAGCAGGGCCAAGACCACCTGATGAAACAGAACAGGTACAAGTCTTTGGGGTCTGATGACATGCATCCCATGGTCCTGAAGGAATTGGCTGATGAAGCTGACAAGCCTCGTCATATTTGAAAAGTCCTGGAAGTCAGGCAAAGTCCCTGGTGACTGGAAAAAGGGAAACATCACTCCCATTTTTAAAAAGGGTAGAAAGGAAGACCCAGGGGACAGCAGGCCAATGAGCTTCACCTCTGTGCCTGTCAAGACCATGGAACAAATCTTCCTGCAAGCAATGAAGGACAAGGAGATGATCCATGACAGCCAGCATGTATTCATCAAGGGTAAATCATGCCTGACCAATCTGGTGTCCTTCTACGATGGAGTGACTGCATCAGTTGGCAAGGGAAGACCAACTGATATTATCTACTTGGACTTCTTTGCAATGGTCCCACATGACATCCTGTTCTCCAAATTGGAGAGAAATGGATTTTATGGGTAGACTTTGGTGGAGAAAGAATTGGTTGGATGGTGTCCTGGTTTCAGCTAGGATAGAGTTAATTTTCCTCCCAGTGGCTGGTAGGGTGCTATGTTTTGGATTAGGACGAGAAGAACGTTGATAACATGCTGATGTTTTAATCATTGCAGAGCAGTGCTTACACCAAGCCAAGAACTTTCCATCTTCTTGCTCTGTCCCACCAGCAGCCAGGCTGGGGGTGCAGCAGGAGCTGGGAGGGAACAGACCCGGGGCAGCTGACCCAAACTGGCCAAAGGGGTATTCCATACCATCTGACATCATGATGAACTATATATAGGGGGTGTGGTTCCCCATTGGGAAATCAAACCCCAGTCTCCCACGTGACAGGCGAGGATACTCACCACTATACTAACTTGGAGAGAGGTCAGGCTGAACTGGGTAAATCAGTCTGTACATGGCATCGTTAAGAACTGTTTGTCAAAGTGAAAATGGTAGAATAAGATTTAGAAGGTGGAATGAATCAAAATGAAGATTCTGAGAAAGGACTAGGATAGGGATTGTGGCGATGGATTGGGAGGAGTGAATGTTCATGTGAGGAATTTGGGACAAGGTAAATGAGAAGGGTTAAAAGAAATAGCTTTAAGTGTGTTGATAAAGAAAAGGATGTTTAGGCTGGGAGGATTATGGATCTTCAGGGTCCTAAAGACTTTGGAACAGGAAGGCTTGAGAGGTATCCTGAGGTGGTTGCAGAATAGCTAGGTATAAATAAGTTAATTTTACACTTCAGTCAGCAAAAAGCGTAAAATTGTAAAATACATAGTACTCATGTTTCAAGGCTGGATACTGTCCATACTGCCAAATTCTTTCACAATGCAAAATGATGTAGACATGTGAAAATTACCTTGACCAAAGTCATAAGTGCCTCTAAACAGTTTTAAAGCCTGAATAGCATCGATGTTTGAAATCTAGTGACCCAGGCCATGCCCTCTCAGCTTAGTACATTAACATAGCTGTAGACCATAGAAAACATGTATCTTTAATTTTTGTCAGAAGTCCATAGTCTACCAGGACTTTAATGTTGTCTGAATGTTCTTAGTTAAGATGTAAAGCCTCTTCTGGGGGCTTTGGCAATGTTTCTAAAAGTCTGTCTTACTATCACTTATTACTATCCCTGTCACTTATTTTGTACCGAGTGGGTATAAATCCTATTCTGGGTTCCACAGCAAGCTCATAGGTCAAAATTGTGTTTAAAATGTGCTGAAGTGTTAACTGGTCCTATCATGCCTTCTGTCAACATTTAAGAAGTTGCTTAGGTCTTGACTTCTGTGGGAGTACTGAAAAAATCATCTTGAATAGCTCTTCTCTTATCAAAGATCTCCCCTCGTTGGCAAATGGCACCATAACCCAAGAGAAATGTGTGACAGACATGCTATTTCTGTGGGGATTATCTGAGTCTTCAGAGTCAGTAGCAATTCTAAATATTGTATATAGTAGCTTAATTTATTGCTGAAACTAATTCCGTGCCAGAGAAAGCAAGCTTTATTTATTTATTTCTCCAGAGCTTTCTGGAATTAACGTATGTTTTCTTTGAATGATAGAAAAGTTTCATATCTATAGATGCAGAAAGAAATTTTGTCCATCACAGTATGTCAAGGAATTGTAGACTCATGAAATGGCCTGGGTTGAAAAGGACCTTAAAGATCATCTAGTTTCAACCCCCCTGCTCTGGGCAAAGTTGCCAGCCACTAGAGCAGGCTGCCCAGAGCCATAATCAGCCTGGATAGGAAGAAGAGTATTATTAGGCGTGGCTTTATTTATATGCTTGTTGGGAAAATTGTATTGCAAGTTTCAAAGCTATTTTTACTGCAAGAAGCAGAGCTAGAAGAGTGGTACATGTATAGTTTTGATGTTATCCATATTTCATTTGATAATAGTTACTTCACCTGCTCTTTTTAATGACCAGTTCATGGTGGGAGCCCACCCAAGCAATTAGTCTTATTAGGGTATAGAAAAACACAGAAAGCATCAATACTTTCTGATTTTTCATGTGACTGTTCTCCAGTAGTTTGAAAGGTCTTCTTCTCATTTCCATACACTTCCATGTCCAAATGCAATTACATAGAATAGGTCTGGAAGCAGTCATAGTCTTATCCTGATAACATCAGCTCAGCATTTGCCAAGTACATGTTAGGCAGTGATAGACGCTAAAGAATTTCTGTTCCACTTCCCCTGTAATATCAATCTCTGTTCCCCAGTAATACCAATCTGTGTGAGGTATCCTCCTATGACTAAGTCACATTTGGTAGCTGTTCAGCATTACCTTCCCTTTGTATTTTGAGTTGTCATTCACATCTGCTGCATCACATACAAGAACAACACTAGATGAGATGATTTATTAATGGTATGAGCAGTGATGTTGTGTTGTACTTTATCCAGTTAAGCTTTGCCTGATCCATACTTGCCCGTGTAGCACTTTCTGAGACAAAATTGAATGCATGACCGTGGATAGTTTCTGAGCCTTGTGTGATCCAGAACATACTGCCCCGCAGGGCTGTCCAATCCACACTATTGTACAGGTAATTTGACAGTTCTCCAACCAAGAGCTTTTAATATCAATTTTCCCAAGAATCAATTTAGAGTATCTAATATTAGACAAGGATGCTGCTGTATGTGGATAAGACATGATAAGACATGTCTGCATGGAAGGTTCATTACTGTTAATAGAGTTTCCCTGAAAAGTCTGTGATCAGGAATCTCCATTGAAATGTATGTCGTAGCTACAACTTCCAAAGTGCAAGAAAGCTGTGTTATTCTGTATTCCTGTCCCTCAGCATGCTCAAGGGGACATCTTACTGATCAAATTCTTTCCATGGATCCATTTGACCTGCCAGTTTTCTCTGATGATGGACAGCATCTGGTGGAGGATATACACAACCCAGACAGCATAATGTTTCTTCCTATACAATCAACCTGAGTGGCTTCTGCTCTTACAAAGAACAAAAGTAGGAATGGATAGGTGGCAGCTACATTTGGAGGCTCACAGACCTGCTTTCCCAGTAGCTGTATCTGTTGTTGGTAGAAAAACCTGTTTTAGCAATCTGGTGGTTGGTCAGACAGAGGTTCTACTGAGATCTACTTCATTATGAAGAGGGATAAAAGTTCACTTAGTATCAGAGGAATGCTGGTGTTATGTTCCTAGACCATTATTTTAAAAGTATTTGAACACCTGAAGACAATGATGGGTGTGAGGGTAGGTTTTAAAGAGCTCTTGCAGATACCTTAAATAGTGTTCCAAAGTCCTTTTTTTGGGAGTATTATGTGAAGTTCATCACTGGATACTCAAGCTTATCTTCTGTATTCATTATCTATTATTGTCCATAGATATTCCTGATGATTTTGAACCAGTAAGAGAAACATACTTGACAAAAAAAAAAAAAAAAATCTTCTAAGGAAAAGCTCTGTCCTGACTGTTTTTCTGTTATAAAGAAATTTCATATAAACTTCACAGTGAAGCTCTTGGAAATCCTACTGAGAGACTGTAAATCATCTCCTAATGGAGCTTACAAAAGAACGGATACTACAGGGATTTTATTTTCTGATGATGAATAAGAGGTAAGAAATCTTAAAACACCAGTAGTACATTTTCTAGCAGAAGCAGTAAAAGAAAGGCAGTTACCAGAAAGTCTTATGATTCTGCTGTATATTCGATCTTTTATTAGCCTATAACACTCAGGACAGCATGTTAATTAGTGCTTGGTCTCAGAGGATACTGGTTAAACCTAAAAACCTACAGGAAACTGTTATATTTAGATGCATTGATAGCTTCTGTAAAAAGAAAAAAAAATCCCCAAAATACAGATGAACATTATCACATGTTTTCTTAGAGATTTGTCGGCAAAGTTAGCTTTCATGCTAGCCAGCTGGGGTCTTGGGTTTCTATATGAAAAGAATAGCTCAGCTATGTCTTGAGGCTAATACTGAAAAGGTCATGAGATTCTTTTTCATGAAAGGAATGAAAGTAAGCTGAAAAGTACAGGAAAACATAATGTTCACGATAAATGATAGAACTGATTTAGTTCTATGCATTTCTCTGTGTATAGAAAATGACATTGAAATACATTTGTATTTAGATTTAGGGAGCAACTTACTTTCTGCCTGTTCACCAGTTTATTATTTATTTCTAATCCTTATTATTTTAAAATGCCATAGCGCCCAAAATATGCTAGACCATTTCTAAACACAATCACATAATGGATTTTTTCTATGATGAGCAAAGCAGTCATTTGAAGTTCATTCACTGAGACCCTTTGGCCTTTAGAGCATTTAGTGAAGGGTTTGTTTTGTTTATTTTACAGTTCAGTGGAATGGAAAACAATTTTTCTTAAGCATTACTGGAGGCCATCAAACAGCGAGAAGGAATAATTTGTCTGCTGCTGCATGTTCAGCGGAATTTAAAGGTATCTATAAAAAAAACCAGGTGTAGTGATAAACCTAGATTTCCCCCCTTTTTTTTTGAAAAAGTGTAATTATACTCATCAGACATAATGATCTGTTATTTTCCCCATCCTGCTATTGCTCAGAGTGTAATGAGAAAAGTTTGCCAATGCTGGGTGGGTTTGATTATTCCCCATTTCTTCCTGTTTTTTCTTACCAAAAAGAAAATGGAAAACCACACTCACACACAAAATAAAATAAAAACAAATTAAATTGTTTACTTATTCACGAAGTGTGATTTAGATGTGCAGTTCATACATGGAAATAAAGTAATTGAAAATATACTTTTCTCTGCCTGTTGCCATAGAACTATTTAGATTCAGCTTTTGATTATTTGGAGAGGCGATAGGAGGTCCTGTTTTTCATTCCTTGCTTTTGTGTTTTTCAAAAACTAATTTTCATAAGACATTACAAATATTATTAAGTGGAGGCAGGAAAAAGATAAATAAATCTGCTTTGAACAATAATGAAGCAAACTGAGAAATCAAGTGATTGATGAAACAGTCATTAATTCATGCAAGTTTAAAACCTGGAACCTAAACTCCTGTTGAAGTCAACAACAAAGTTTACATTCACAGCAACTGAGAATCACAGCTTCTTCTTGGGAAGACACTATGGTGAAGTTATTCTGATTTTACAACCATGCAGCCACAAGCTGCATCTAAATTCGAGTCGCATTAAAAATAACAGTCTTCAGAAGCTCTTTATAAAGGTGAACTTTTGTCTGCCTCTGATACAATGCATGGAAGTAAAAGGTATTTGACCTTTAAGGAGGTTTGGAAAAGGATTTTGGAAAACATCAAAGCTCATTTTCAAGTTGAGTTTGGCTCATAAACAATGCAGTCCCACTGAATATTGGTAGGACACAATATTCAGATATTCCTTTTAAATGTGAATGACTCAGACAAAGTGAATTAGGATCTACAACCCCTTTACTAGCTAATAATATGTAGACATCAAAGAAGGGCAGCTTGATGCTTATCCTGAATGCTCAGACAGACCAAGATCCTGACAAGCTGAACAGATGACGTTCTTTGGAAAACAGTGATATTCTTCTTCATTATATTAGGCATGAAATAGTTTCTGTGAAGGCAAACCAGTAGACTGAAACCCACTTCACTCTTTTCAGAAGGGGTATCTTAACCATGCCAGTTTTGCGTAAGTATGCTGGGGCTACCAGCCGTGTTTACCCCTTCCTAACTTCTTGTTAGAACTGGAAAGCTTCAGTGTCAAGCTTCCTCTTGTTTGCACTTCTCCACCTCAAGACTCTCTTTTCTGCCTAATCATTGGACCAGCTCCCCCAGGCACCTTTTACAAACTGCACCCCTCAGGCTTTTATTGCCAACTCTTAAATTCTTACTGAATTCTCAGTGAGTTGGGTGTTAGAAAGACTCTGTGTTTTGACCCAGGTTGTATTCAAACCTCTTGCCTACTAATGTGTTTCATAGTTCATGACATTTGCCAGCAGTCTGGGGTAACGTTGATCTTGAAAGGCTCCACTGACAAAGCTACTACAGTAAGACTAGGATCAGGATTTACTTCAGTTTATTTTTTTTTTTAAAGATAAAGGCAAATATAAACATTGCTACTGTGCATGTTACATTTTAGATGACATTGGCTGTCTTTTGATTAGAGACAATAAATTTTGTCCAGTGGAAGATTTCAAGACATGGATAGAAATGTAATAAACATTCAGTTACTCGTAATAGTTAAATGCCTTGAATATGTATTTGCAACATTGAGAAAAAGAAAAACTCAAAACACCCAGTTCATTTCTGCTATAATACACGTAGTGTTTTTCCATTTGTTTATTTTTGTGTTGAAGACAGGTGCTTTTAACAATGCATAAAGTGACATTTTCAGGCTCTGGATCTCATTCCCTGCAGCATTAACTGTCTGTGACTATTCAAAGGTGACTTTGTATAGGCTGAGGTTAGCTTTCTGCTACTCCCTAGTCTAATATTTCCTATTTAATGCCATCATTTTCTTTCCCTTGGATTCTTATTTTCTATTTTAAATGGTTATAATGCCTTTTATTTTCTCTTTTCTGAGTTTGGACTGGAGTTAACTAGAGTTTTCTGGTGCTTCTAGAGCTTTTTAACAGATCAGTTAGACACCTGGCCTTCATGTCGGAAGGTCATTCTCAGTGAGACTAATCTAGCCTTCTTTAAGGTACCTATAATGGAATAGTCAAACTTCAAAATGCTGCTGTAGAGTCTCTCCATAGCTAATCAGAGACATAAGCATCTCCAAAGGGCAATTCATGTAACCTGTCACATGCGTCTCTCTCTGGATGAAAACAATTGTCTTCTGGAGATGCCAGTTTCACTCTATTGACAACATAGACTTATGCTACTAACTTTGGTACCAATGACAGGGCAGATTAATTTTACTCAATGTGTCTAGGATATAATAATATATATATATATTACTGTACATCTGAAAATTTTTTCTTTAACTCACTTGGTATTTGTGCACATTTTTATTGCCTTTATAATATTCTTTTGTAAGTGAAGACTAAAGTAAGTACTCAGCTGGGTTTTCTGCTTCCATAGGAAGTGAAAAATATTATTTTTAAGCACTTATTTGAATAAATGAAATTTTAAGATGAATGATACCATGTTATGTCTTAAGTTAGAAGACATTAGTGAAGACATGATTTTTAGTAGATAAGAGCTTTATTTCATGGGCTTTGGTTCAATTTCTGAATGATGATTTTTTTCTTCCACTCTCCACTGTCACAGTTTTGAAATCTGTTAAAATTAAGTTAAAGCTTGTTTCTGATTAGGTCAAATTAAACATTCCTGGGAGACTTGCTGGAAAGCTAAGTGATCTAAACCCCAAAATATATTTACCTGAAAGTGTCATGACTGACAGTGCAGAACAGAGTGAGGCAAAGAGCTGATACTAAGGTCAGCATGCAGTTTATATTCCTCCAAGGAAAGGAAAGGGATAAGACAGTTCAGAGGTTTCTGATTTTTTCCCCACAGGCTTTGCTGTCAAATGGGAGGAACATCATGTAAATATGTAGTACAACAATGATTCCTGTGACACAGCTTCCCTTCCCTTCCCTTCCCTTCCCTTCCCTTCCCTTCCCTTCCCTTCCCTTCCCTTCCCTTCCCTTCCCTTCCCTTCCCTTCCCTTCCCTTCCCTTCCCTTCCCTTCCCTTCCCTTCCCTTCCCTTCCCTTCCCTTCCCTTCCCTTCCCTTCCCTTCCCTTCCCTTCCCTTCCCTTCCCTTCCCTTCCCTTCCCTTCCCTTCCCTTCCCTTCCCTTCCCTGAAGAAACTGAAACCAGGAGGATAATTAAAGTAGCAAAACTAATCACTTTCAGCTAACAAGATAATGAAGGATCTTTCAGACACTTTCAACAGAGATTGATGGTACAGCAATGATAGTCATATCACATAACACCTTTCATCCTTAAAATATTCTGGGTATCCAGAACATCAGTACAGGGAATTGCTTTGTCTAAGACTAACGTAAAACTACCCATGGGGTTACATCTGGCAGCTACTGCATAGGGAATGGTAGTGCTGAAAACATGAAGGGTGGGGAGGTACAAATTATGACCATTACATTTAAGAGTTCAGAGGACATTAACCCTACTTAAACCTGGTTGAAAGATCAGGCCTCACTGTGTTCAGAGGTAAAGCACCTGTTTTCCAAGATAGCTAGTGCTGGTAACCAGGTCTGGTGTATATAAAGAAGGGATGTGCTAACAAGGGGGAATCCACCCCTATTTACATCAGATTTGCCAGAGAATTTTCACTGCAAAGGGAAAAGTCCAGAATGTCAGCAGGAAAGGTAATGGTAAGCAGCTTTGACCTCTTTCATTACAGTATAGATGGAATCACACTGATGTATATTTATCCCTATTTATTAAATATGCATCCAGTTTTCACTCCTGTGCCAGCTCATGTTTGAACTGAAGAAACTTTACTGAAATCTTGAGTTTTACTGAGTGATGTACTTCTTAGCATTTCTCTGCTGGAAAAATCCATATTGACCAAATAATATTTTTACAATTTTGCTAGAGACATTTTATCAGTGTACATTTTTGTGAAACTGACTTTTAAAATGCCACGTGAAGATGTGTGCAGAAAAGTGATACTCATTTAGGAACTGTTTGAAGGTCTGTGATATATATATATATATATTTATTTATTTTTTGGTAAAAATGGTATAGGTTATTGATTATGGCCAGGATTAATCTAAAAATGGCAATACCTACTATAATGGGAAAGACCTGAATAAAATGAACATTGAAAAGTGTTTTTAAAATGCTTGTTTATAGTATATTCTTTCCTTACTGGAAGTATCTGTAACACATGATCTTGTTTTCTTGAGAATGTACTTCTTTCAGGCTGTAGTCAGCTGGGAAAAGAAAGGGTCCAGATGAAGAAGGAATCCTCACAATGAGGTCTGTGTTCAGCAGGTCAGTCCAAAACCTTTTGCTATGATGTGAAAGGCTGCAGTGGGCTTCAGTTCAAACTCCGAATGGTCTGTGCTGACATCTTTAGCTCATGGCATTCATTGCTGCCTTCATTGTTGTCCACGATTTCTCTGATAGGATATAATTTTCTACAGCTGGCTTAGGCACAAAACCACCACAGGCAAAGCTTTATGCTGTTCCTTTGATGTGCTGTTTCATTGTGTGCCTCATCAAAATTAGACAAACAAATGTGGAGAGAATAGGTGCTCCTGCATGTGTCATCCTCTGCATATCAAGTGTATAGAAACAATCCCTCACCCAGAGTCCTGCTTGTGTTGCTACACACATCAGAGCTCAACCACAGAGGGTTTCATTTGCTCTGTTTCTACATCTTCAGGATCAGAAGAGGTTTAAACACCTACCTACTGCTATAGCTCATTATTTTCTGCCAGTATCCTAAGTGGGGGTGGGGTAAAGGAGTATAAAAAATTATTCTAAAACATAATTAGATGCAAGATTCAGGTAGGGATTTAGATATGGCTTGATTAAATCAGAGTCCTTTTCAAATGAACAAATGAACACTACACTGAGAGTCCCATTATTTAGAGATTTTTCCATGAAGGTTTAGAAAATGTGTTCTCTATTCATTGACATTACATTTTACTGTAAGCTCCCATCTTCAGGTGTGTTCAGTAAAGTAGATCCTCAGCTAAAATATAGTCATGTTGTTCCAGTTTCACTGGTGTAATCACATCAATGGATGTCTTCTAAGAGAAGCTGAGGACATCACTTGAAAAAATGTCCGTGTGAAGGTAAACTCTCCTGCACTCATTACATTGCATTGCATTAGTACATTAGTGGGAAACCAGAGGGAACAAACTGCTGTTGCGTCTCATGCAAGTTACTTTGATAACTAGAGTCATTAGACTCTCTTAATTCCAGTGCTAGACTCCCAAGAATGGTGAAGTATCGTTCTTAGAAATCAGTGGTCTATACTGAGTTGTGTATTTAAAAAACAATACAAAACAACAAGCAAGAAGCTCAGCTATCTCTCTTGCCATGGCTGGCTTTTGAGCTGTGCCTAAACTTTGCAAACAGGACAAGACTGGGGATGGGGATTTTAACTGGCTGGGCCAAACAGCTATGCATCCTGTTTATGTACTCCTTAATGGGCTGGATAATGTGTGCTGTTAAATGAGTAGCACTGGATGAGTGACATACAGGATTCTGAAGTTTGATTGAAGCTTAGACATGGTGCATACGTCACTGGCAGGCATTATAAAGGAGTCATGAATAGTGCAGATCTCTTGCATACTAGGATGATTTCCATGGTTCCCTGGGGAGCCAACAGAATGAGAAGAAAGCTCTCTTCTTCCAGTTGCTGCCATGAGCTTGAAAAAGCTACACGCAATTTCGTTAGTGTTCATCTAACCAGAGGCTGAAACTAACACCAGGGCATTTGTATCTGTTGCAATAACAGAAAGCCCCTAAGGACTCCCCAGTGTCTATCCTCTTTCATGGGCTATAGTCTGGGCCTCTGATTCTTCCATTTGGCCCAGAAAATTCACAACAGGGTATTACAGGCAGCCAAACCAGCATATGTTGGCTGGGTCCTGCTGTGGGCTGCCAAGCTCCTCAGAGGATGTCTGCTTGTTTGGCTCCCCTTCATGTTCTTATCACGAGCAGTGCCTACATCCCGTGCATTCCCAGCTCAGCATCGCTGCATCTCACACACGTAAGGATGGTCTGGTCTGTGCCTCCTCCTGTGATCCCATGTTCAGATAATCTCCCGTAACAGGGTAGGGCAGCAGAGCAGCATCGTGGTCCGTTCTCCATTGTCTGACCAGATGGACTCAATCCTTTCTTGCATGTGTTTTTTCCTCTGGTTTCTTTCTCTTCTCAGCTCATTACTCAGTAAAGTGATACCCTGGGTGAGCTGAGTTTACACAAGCAGTGACACACACACAGTCACAGCTTTCCAGCTCAACCCATCTAAACACAGTGCTCTTCCCTCAAGGTCATCCAGCATCCAGATTTGCTGATGGGAAAGCAAGCAAGTAAATATGGAGTGCAGGTTGGATCTGCAGTTATAGAAATTCAGGTTATTATAAAACAGTATCAAAACATAGTATCTGTTCCTATGAAGCTGAGGTCTGCAATATCCCTGTTACGGGCTATAAGGAATCAGTATCTTAAAAGAAACAAAGTTTGTGAGTAAGGAATGCAGAACACTTTTTTCAAGGTTATATTGTTCATCGATGAGACACACTAAGTTGAAGGACAAGAAATAGATTTAAAAAAAAAAAAAAGAAAAAAAAAAAAGAAAAAAAAAAGCAAATGCTTTTGCAGCTGATTGGTTTTATTTCTGACTTTGGAGGCGAAATCATCTGCTACCATCTCTAACACAGTCAAGATGAATTCAAAATATTCTGGCACTTGTCTTCATTGTTTTGAAATCTTTAGGTGACCCTGTGAGATGCTGCTTCAATCAGAAAGGCTATCATTTCCTTTTCTGTAGATACCTAACATACATAGCTTAGTAATATTACCTTGTCACATTTTAATCTTTTTTTTTTTTCCTCTGTTTTGTTTTCTTTGCCTTGGAAATATATTCTAGCTTGCTTTGCAAAGCTGAAGGTCTGCAGAGACAAAGGAAATATTTGTCAATTGTCTAAATATTTGAAACTGCAATATACAAATTACCACTTCTGTTTTTATGAGATATTTTTTGTAATGTGGTGTTGTTTGCTATTATTGCTGCTCTGATGACAGTGACACTAGAAGCTGTTAGGGACATTCAGCAATCCTCATTCAAGTCACAGCAATTAGAGAAGATTAAGACAAAGTGACTTATGCAGATTCAAAAAGTAAAAGTAGTAGAGTTAGCATTAAATCTCAAACTTTTTTGAATCAAAATTAAAAGCTAATAGATTGTCTAATAGGCTGAACCATGATGCTAAGTAATTTAAAAAATATATAATATTTTAATCATCATAGATCATATTGTGCTAATCTTGAATGACAGAAAACTTGCAAATATCGTAATGAAATCTGCCCAGATGTGGTAACTGTGACTTGATACCAGTAAGACCTTAATCTGTGTATACGTAGTAAGATGTTGACTGAGTTAAGCAAAACCTCATTCAGTAGTCCCTTGGGATGCTAGAACTTTTTAAGCGTAAAAACACTTGAATAAAAACTGAGGACAAGCGCCAGTACTCAACAACAGAAAACATTGCACATTTTTTCATTCAGAAAGGGCAAAAAGTATGCTATGCTAATTTTATTTCACATAAAAGAAAACAATAAACAAAGGATGCATATGAAATCCCAAGGGCAGATATTCAGTTGCTGTATGTTTGCTTTACTGGAGTTAAATTATCTGATATTTGTGGAGGTTCTGACCCTCAAATGTTAAAATAGACACCAATCTCCCTGTTTCATGAGCAATAACTTCCGTTTAAAATGTCTTGTTTTTAACTTGTAGACATATTTGCATTCTTCATCTTTGCTTCTTGATTTTCCATCCAGCTGCTGCTCTGTGATATGTGATATAAAATGAGTGAAGATTTTAAATTGGTCCTACCTTTTGCAAGCAATGCAGCTATTTTCTGTTTGTTCAGATTAAGACGTTATAGTAGACAATTAGCTCTGAATTTCTAAAGTGTCTTGTTTTTCAATCTTATAAACCAATATTCAAATTAAAAAAATACAATTAAAAAAGTACTCTGACAGAAAAGTTAGAACTTTTCCAAGATGTGAAGATTTTCTTGTATTGCAGATTGTAGGATTTTATAAATCTAAATAAATTGAAGCCTAGGTATGACAAAGCACAGAATCACAGAATCATAGAACGGCTTGGGTTGGAAGGGAACTCATAGATCATCCAGTTCCAAACCCCCTGCCGCAGGGGATGCCACACACTCAATCAGGTTGCTTGGGGCCTCATCTAACTTGGTCTTGAACACCTCCAGGGTTGGGGCATCCACAACCTCCCTGGGCAACCTGTTCCAGTGCCTCAACACCCTCTGAGTGAAGAATTTCCTCCTAACCTCAAATCTAAAATTACATTATTTTATATTGAAACCATTCCCCCTCATCTTTCTATGTTTACGTGTGTTTCTACATGTTCTCATGCTTATTTTAAATGACATTAATTTTATAAGTTTTTGGTTCTAGGAGATTCTTCCAGACATTTAAGACAAAACCTGTGACACAAGTTTTGAGGACGTTTGGGGAAGCTCTCTCACACTTGGGACACTATTCCATGAAGCTGTTCAGTGGAAAACAATTGAGATCTGATGGTCTTTTCAATCCTTAGAATTCAAGCCATGACCTACTGGATCATGATGATGAAAGTAAATAGGTTACTTAGTGGTTAACACAGAAAACTTTGCAATTTTCCCCTCCTAAGGGAACATACTGCTCTATATTCATGATAGGGAAAAAGTCTGGAGGAAATCCATGGCAATATTAATTATTTTTAAATGTGCTTAGAGAGATATCACTGGTTTAATATTGTATACCATCTGGATCCAGATTCTCTAGTTTAATATTGTATACCATCTGGATTCAGACTCACTGCTTGAGAGAATGTTCATAACTATAAACTCCATCTTCACTATAAGATTTATGCACTATTTTCCTTCACTTTCGTGACAGTATAAAATAATCAATTTCTACCTGAAAAATACAGGCTATAGACAAACCTCTGTGAAGTCAACGCAAATTCTCAGTGAACTCTGGATCTCATCCCCTGACCAGACCTTAAACTGGGGTAAAGATACTTTCAATCACTGATGACTCACAATGGTAAAGAAAGGGAGTTGTTTTTCCTTTTCTGCTGTGCGGCTCTGAATGCCATTGACAGCCAGCCCTGCAGAGAGATGGAAACAGAATGCAATCAGACTTCCAAATCTTCCCTTAATGCAGTGTCTTTCTTCGGAGCTTTTCCCTGTAGGGTACCACTCAGATGGGGATAAGTAATGCTGTTAGTACATAATCCAATCACTGATGCAGATTGCTCCTAGACAACCCTGAGCAGCAGATTTTTATTTTTTGTTGTTGTTGTTGTTGTTTTGTTGTTGTTATAAAGTAGCTTTTATGCAGGAGAAAGAAAAAAAAAAAAAAAGATGTGGCTTAGAAGTTATTAGCAGCAAGAATAAGGCTTGTTATACATTTTATGCATATGATAAATTGAAGTCTTAGTTTAACATAAAATATCAAAAGCCAAAGCAAAACAATGAAGCGTTTTAGTGTTCAGAACAGGATGCCAGTTTGGTGCTCTCCTCTCCCCTGTTGCATTGTCCAGTCAGCATGGGACATGCACTTCTTTCCCAAACTGAACCTGTTTCTAGGATTGCTAAGGTAGAGGTCTAATTCTAAATCTTTTGCTGCCATTACTATGCTCTCCCCCTTTTGCTCTCTGTCTCTAGGACTGTACTTAATACACTGCTATTGGTAGGGTGGTCTGCAGATGCAGTTACTGCTCTGGGTCTTTATAGATGTGGTTTCTTTTTCCAGCCTCATATCTAAAATCTTATTCAAATTCACATCTGCTTTCTCCACTTCCATCTCCCTCCCATCATGTCTCTTTCTTCTGTATTTTGACTGAAGACATTTTGGGCCTAAGATTATATCTCCCATATAAATATTATAAAGCTTAGCTCTCTAGAAGGTCAACACCATGGTCTAGAGACCACGTAACAAGCAGCAAATCATCAAGTAGTGTCCCATCCACCCAGTTTGAGCATCTAACTTTGACCTTCTGAAGATGTTGCTGAAGTTCTCCATAAAGAGAAGCAATAGAGACAGGTGGGTCTTTGAAGTTATCAAGAATGATGCCCTTCAGCTGTCCAAATTAAAAGCACAGAATCTAGCTCTCCAGGTTATCAGAAACATCTGCCTCTACTGTTGAAACTGTATGTTTATAAACTAGATCTCTCCCATAAAAAGGAACAAAAAGACAGAAAATGTGTATGATTGTTCCAGAAGAACTGAGTTAGATATTATGATAAATTAATGGTTTCCTCAAAATCCCTCAGGATTCTTTTAAAACAGTGTATTACTACTTCCCAGTTCCACTGAGCTGTTTTATTTAAAATGGTTTTTGGCATCTGCTAATGCTTCTAACAAAATGAAATCTGCAGGTGTAATGTAATTCTGAAATACATGTTTAAAGCGAATATTATACAAAGGACATATGGAAATGGCATTATTCATATCCCTTGAATTATTTTTAAGAATGTAGAAAAACATACATGACCATAATCTTTCCATCTAATCTTATTCTTTTCCTGAACATTCACCACATGAAATTTTGTCTTAATCCTATCACCAGAAGCCAGATTCAGGTCTACCCAGGCCATCTTCTGCATTTTGTAGCAATTAGTGGAGTGTCAACAAATTAATAATGTTAAAAATTATGGTGTAAACATGGTAAAGGCTTATTTCAACATAGCTGAAATCTTAAAAAATGGTATAAAGATATGCTCAAGAAAGTTTACCTGTCCTCTTCATTTTAATACTAATTACTGTACTGTTACTGGACTCCTTAAACCAATAAAGGGATCCTGTTTGCTGCAATGGGTGCTAAAATTCATGAAATGGGAAAGCTTCCTAATTTTGAAGAGTTTATAAATTAGAACAAGAAAAAACCTGGAGAGAAAAACAGCAGAGATGAAAGGATTTGTTTAGGTCTGTAGAATGAGATATCACATTAAAACCAATGATTTCTGAATTAAGATTAGTCTGTGACCATGGGCCATGTGATGTTCTTTACCTGTTGGATTATCTGTTGCTTTTAGTGCTGCTAGGGAAAGATCTGGTTTTCTGGGGATGGATTTTGCCATGTCTTACCTGCATGACAATCAATAGTCTTTCCTATTCAGAAAATTGGTTAACAGATGATTGAGCAAAAGAAGGGGACATGGTTTACCTTTTCTTCCCTATTTTTTTTTTCTTAAATTCTTAATTCAATTAAAAATTAAATGTTATGAATGATTTCATTAGGCTGGGATAAAGCAGATGCAAAAACAGAAAACAAACTGTGCAGCCTGTCTTCCAAGCTAGAAACTCTCACCGTCTCATATAGGACAGAGCTACTTACAGATTTCATGAGGAGTCAGTGCTTAATGGAGGTGAAGAAGTCAGCGGAGGCTGGGTGTTTCTTGTCTTTTTCTTTTTTACAGAAACACAGCAAGGATCTCATTTTCTACTACTTGCATTGGCTGAAGGGGGCAAGGGATGTCAAAATGCATAGATTTCTTAGCAGGTTTGTTAAAGTTTTTGATTCCCTTGATTTATCCTTTCGTAACTATCATGAAAAGTGAAAGTGCTGGCAATTAGAGTTAATGAGCATTTCATTGCTTGTGACAGTTTATTTCAATTAGCATTGTTGCTGTTTTCTTCTTTAAGTTGGGAAAATGTTCTGGAAAGCTTCTGTGGTAACACACAGAGCCAAGTTTGAGTTCTTTATAACTGGATGAGAGCAACAGACACAACTTGACCTTTACAAGAAGGGAATATATTATTCTTAAAGAAGCCTTCAAATCTCTGTTGGCTTTGCTACGTAAATTTACATGTTTCTTTAAAAGATATTTGCCACCAAAGACCTCTCTATAGGTGGACCTCTCACAAAACAAATGGCATGCTCATTTCTGCAGTGTTTCTCAAATGTATTGTTATGCTGGCTGAGAGAGTTGGGGTTGTTCAGCCTGGAGAGAAGGCTCTGGGAGACCTTCTATAAGAAGGGAGCCTATAAGAAAGAAAGAGAGAGACTCTTTATTAGTGTGTACAGTAATTTGACAAGAGCTAACAGATTTAAAACAAAAGATGGTAGAATTAGATTAGACATAAGGAAGAAATTCTTTACTCTGAAGGTGTTGTGGTTTAATCTGGCAGGCAGCTCAGAACCACACGGCTACTTGTTCACTCTCCCCAGGTAGGGATGGGAGAAAGATTTGGAAATGTAACAGTACAAGAACTCCTTTCCTTCCTCCCTCCCTCCCTCCCTCCCTCCCTTCCTTTTTCCTGCTCTCCTTCCCTCCCTTCCTCTTTCCTTCCCTCCTTCCCTCCTTCCTTCCCTCCTTCCTTTCATCTATGTTTATACCTCTCCACCCTTACATACCATCTGGCTTCCTCTGTACCTGTTGGGAATAAAGAAACATGGTAGAATTCAAGGGATAAATAAATGCAGTGGTGTTGTAACAAATCTGATTCTCAGAGAGTTGATGAAACATATCATGAGTGTCGATAACTGACAATTGCTCATGTTAGTTTAACACTACTAGTTTCAGAAGAGTCCTTCTCCTTCTGAGATGAATCAATGAATCTGAGCATGAAAATCAATGTGTAAATGCAATCAACCTGATCCTGCAATTTGGGGTCTGTACAGAATTTAATACTGCACACAATAATTCCAGCTGAGGCTGAGTTATATGCAGCATTTGACAGCAGAAGGCTGGACTTCTGAAATAAAGTTCTAGCCCTGTATGTCATTGCATTCGTTCCCTCCATTTTTAAAAAATATTTGTTTTCATGGTCTCTGCTCATTGTTCTGATTAAATAATATTCTTTCATGCTTCTTTATTAAAACAGATGGTAGATTACTCAGCAGAGCAATATTTAGTGCCTTAAATATCTTGACTGACTGAGGTCAACAGAAGCTTTGTGGGACTTGTTATATTCATTTCACAGAATAATAATCTGTACCATGGAATGCTGAGGCTATTATTACTATGACTACCATGTTTATTTACATGGCATCAGATCTACCTAGGTATAGCACAGGCAAAATTTTGACAAAGTATACAAAAAAGCTCTCCTTCACTGAAAAAAATGCTTTCTTTCAGGTCAGGTAGCATAAAATGTGCTAATGAACTATTTCCACCCACCCCAAATACCCAGAGACTTCTTAGCAAGTTTCTTTTAACTTCTGCAACAGAAACACTGTCTAGCTAACTGAAATTTTTTCATCCCAAGCTAATCATTAACATTATTGTCAACTTTCATCAGGAGAGCATTCAGTCTGCCTCCTTTCTCTGTCTGAAATAGGAAAATCCTCATTTACCCACTTATTTATATCACGGATATTTTTGTTACCAATTCACTGTTGACTGGAATAATTTCATTAGCACTTCATGAACTCAAGTTATTATCACACAAACAAATACGACAGATTGGTTTTATAAAGCTATCACAGCAGTTTACTTTATCCAAAATAGAACACATCTTTATGTAAGTTCATTAATCCACAATATTCTTATATCTTCAATACTTCCTGCAGTTCTGAAAAATCCCATTTCAAAAAGGCTACATAACAATTTAGGAAGAGGTACAGTGGATGGCTACAAGGACAATTGTAGGTACGAATTCCATATAGGAGAAAAAAGAGAGGACTGTGAAAAAGGTGGTAGCCTACAAAATCAAGAATGCTGTTGATAAAGTGAATGCAAAGCTAAATTGTGGTTGTCTTTGCCCCAGGATGTTCTGGAGGTCAAAGGTATAAATGAGTTTATAACAGGATTCAGAGGTCTAAGGTGAATCTACCTAAACTTTTTTTCTTATAATGAGCATCCCCAAAAGACCTAGGGGGCTTATAATCTCAAAAGCCAAATTTTATTTGAACAAGAACTAGAATAGACAGCTTCTGTAAAACTTTAAGTGACTACAAAGGTGACTACAAGAAAGAGAATAAAACTAAAAAAAAAAAAAAGTATAAACTTGTCTTCCTCTATTTGTTCTGTCCTTGCAGAGCAACTCCTTGCTTCCAGACTGAGTTATTAACAACTTGATTTTATGGATTGCCCCAAAATCTCCAGTGACCTTCAGGGATTTTTATTTTTTTTTCCTGTGTCTGTTGTTGCTTCTCTCTCCCTCTCTCTTATTTATTTATTTATTTATTTATTTATTTATTTATTTATTTATTTTCAGGTTGTCTGTAACACTTCAGATTCTTACCTCTTACGTGAATCTCACCCTTCATTTGCTTACCACCTCTTGAACTTTTTGAATCTATTCTAGTTTGTGCAGGCTCTGTTGTTCTCGAAGGCTGTGAGATACAGCCAGACATCCCCAGCCCAAACACATTTTTTAAAAAAAGATGTGATCTTTAAAAAGGAACTGAGAGGAAACATGTTAAATGGGTGCTATGATAGGATTCCTAAGAGCATTTAATTTTATTCAATTTATCTCTTTTTTTTTTTTTCCCTCATATTTTTAGAGATATGCACTTCATTTAGTAGTGGTGGTGTAATAATCCATGGAATTCAATACACTAATCTCTCTTTTCAAGAATACTCCAAAAGGTAATAGGTACTCCTCTGTTTTATAGTTATACATTATATATATATACGTATTATTCTCTTAGAATAGTTTATAAAACAAGCAGTAAACTAATCATTTTGGCCAAGCTT
Source organism: Netta rufina (assembly GCF_964035555.1). NCBI lineage: Eukaryota > Metazoa > Chordata > Aves > Anseriformes > Anatidae > Netta > Netta rufina. The sequence continues at coordinate 112,434,908 of NC_140125.1, forward strand.
TGTCAACTTCCAGACATCTCTGATCCCTGCCTCACTGCAGGATGTTTTCTTTTCTGCATCTACAGCACAAAATAAAAGCAAAAAATGGGTCACATACATGTCACACATACAGTTAACAAGTAGTTTACAAAACTACTAAAATAGGAGGTGAAGTTTCCAGGCTTTGTCAGTTAGACAGGATGGTTAAAAGGTTGTGAAAGATTTCCCTTAGAGTGACTGAAGATTTTTATTTATTTATTTATTTATTTATTGTATTTAAACTCTGTCCTCCAAGCAAGCCTGAAGCTGTTTGCTTGGATCCAACAACTATTAAGCAAACTTCAGGGCTCAGCTCACAAATTCCTACAGGGTTTGCACAGCCCAGTTTTCAAGATTTAATTAATCATCTCCTTTTCTCACCAAATCAAAGACTCTGTGTAAGTAACTGTGAACTATTATTGAAAAGTCTATGGAAGGAATAATATCCTAAAACCTTGTCTAAGGTTTTGTTAGATACTCCCCTGGCTTTGTTTCATATGAGTCCTTCTTCATTTATCTCTTTCTTCCTAACTGTATCCTGATAAGTATGAAATTGTATCTTAGTGGTCAGATGTACACATGTAAGAATACCACTGTGTCATACTGCAGACTCATCTGATTGTGTACACAGTAAAAATGCCATGGTTTAAAAAAAGGAAAAAAAAAAAAAAAAAAAAAAAAAAAAGGAGAACCCCAGAGGAATAGTTTATATTGCAGAAGTCAATGATGGTAAATCCAGGTAAATCCTATTCTAAGACCAGAGTTAATTCAAAGGGCAAAGGCTCTAGGGAAAAGAAAAAAAAAGAAAAAAAAAAAAGTCATAAGTAAATTTTCAGTTATTTAGCTTCATTTTATGACTGTTTTATGGGTCAGAGAATATCAGAGACTGACATCCAAAAATTATCTGTGCCTATAATGAATTTAATCAGAATTATAGTTAATTTAAATGAGTCTTGCATAGTTTATTTTGGTATTCAGCAATCTGTTTTTCCTCATATCATATAGCATTTTCCTATTTTATCAGTTTAGAAGGTCTTCAGCCCATGGAGAAGGTCACTCATCCTTGAGCTTTGAGAGTGTACAGCTCTGAAACATATAGCAGAGTCTGACTGCATTATCTACCATTGTGGTAAAAACAGAACTTCACTTTGTGAAGGCATTTCCATATTTCAGAAATGTTTTCAAACTAAATTGATAAAAAATACTGATGTTTCCTGGAGAACAGACATCCATACCAATGGATATCGTATATTAGAAAATATTAGCTAACCCCATTGATAACTAAACTGTTTTCAATTTGATTTGATAATCCCAAGCAACATACAAATCACCTATATATATATTTTATTGAATATAGAGCTGCAATAGACTAATTAGTGTAAACATAACCTGAAAGTCAACAAACAATGAAACGTTTATGTTTCTAGTATTTTCAGGTGCAGACCTTGAATCCTATCAACAGGAATATTTTGATTTAGATTAAAATGTATATCTAATTAAAAGAGCTTTCCCAACCATTTCCCACATTTCAGAAAACTGGTGGTGTATAAAAGCAATTTTTCCCTTAAAGAAATGTCATGAAAATGTGCTATTCCATCAAAGATGTTTCAGTTGTAAGCAAAGATCCTTTGGTAAATTGTTGGAATCCTGAAAAGTTAGGAGGAGAAAAAAGCTTTGATACTGTGTATATCACAAGCTGGGGTAATAATAGGATGTGGGTGGTGAGGCAGTGGAACGGGTCACATACATGTCATATACAGAGAAGCTGTGGATGCCCCATCCCTGGAAGTGTTCAAGCCCAGGTTGGATGGGGCTTTGGGCAAACCCGGTCTAGTGGGAGGTGTTCCCACCTATAGCAGGAAGTTCAGACAAGATGATCATTAATGTGCCTTCCAACCTAAACCATTCTATACAGAAAATCGTCTTCATCTGGTAGTACATCAATGGAAAATTGGCTCTGGCAAGTTTGAAATCACTGGTTTCAGCAGAAGGCAGCACTCCCTTGTTCTCCCTGACATTACAGTACCTCTCCCTAAACAAAGATGGTTTCAGTGAAAAATGCAGGACATCTACCCATTGCCTGCAGTACTAGTAGATACCCACAGAGCTTTTATAAGCCACCTTTAACTTTCCTATTGAACCTATACCTTAAAACCAATATTGCTGTACACTATAACCATACTTAAACTACTTCTGTTCAAACATCTCCAGAGTTAAATCAAACTTGAAATGCTATTAGCATACTGCTGTATGTTCATATAGTGTATATCTGTGCCAATATCTCTGAAGAGATTTTTTTTATATTTTTTAAAATTCTTTAAATAGAAGTTATGGGATCCTGTCCAAGTGTTTATACACATAACATATGCTTAAATTTAAGTTAGCTTACCCATTTGTCCTAATCCATAGATTTTTTTTTCTTAATATCCAGCTTCAATATTTACTGCCACAGTCTAAATGCAGTGAATTTAAACAAGCCCAAATTACTACCTTTCCTTTTGTGATAGCCTTTAACCTATTTGTTTGTTTTTTTTTTTTTCTCCTATATTAATTTGTTTTTCTTTTTCCTTTAACAATACCAGTTATTCACATTTCTCCTCCTAACCATGTTTTCTAGATGTCTAGCAAGTCACCATCACTGCTTTTCTCTGGATTGTTGCAACTGATCCATATCTTTTCAGAAATCCAGGATGTATGGGGCTTTATTGTTGGGGCTGGTTGTTACAGAGTACACTAGAAGGACTACACAGGACTACACTTTGATTTAAACATCAAATCTGCTGCTTGAATTGAGAGCCAGACATATGGCTTTTAGTGTTATCAATTGATTTCTCTCAAGTTCTGAAAGTAATTGCCCTAAATACACTTGTAGCATTCATCCTAAAAATAACCAAATGCCATATAAAAGATGCTGACGTTTTCCTGACAAGTGTGATTCATGAGGATCAGCAGTGTGATGACTGGAAATTTTCCCAGCCAAAGTGATTACAGTGACAACCTCACTATATGGGACGAACTGACTGAACAGCTGGTTTTACATTTACTCTTTATATATGCACAGCTGGCAAGCACCATCTTTTGGATAGACAGATGGATGTCTGTTTGTTTGGGGGGGAAATAACATATTTATCATGCATCCGCTCTTATCTCCTGAGAATATTCATTGCAATAAATATTACACATAAAGCTTCAAAATATCAGAAAAGAATGAATTTTACACCTCTGTATGTAGTGCAGGCAGGGTTACAGCTTGAAACACTGGTTGTGTTTGCAGTTCTGCAAGACTTACTCAAGTATTATTAATAGGGACAGGCTGAGATTACTAACAGTATAGAAAGTGAACTGAAGGCATAGGCACAAATAGATGGGGAAGAAACTAGGATATGAACTGACAAGATCATCAGCTGCTTTTCTGGAATCACCTGGGCACACACTCACCCTGACAGCCCTCCACTGAAGAGTGAGCTGTGCTGCATTTCACAGAAAGTAAATGTATGCACATAACCCACTGCTGGAGAAAGCTAACATACCAAGTGTATTCCCTAGTGTAGCCTGCAGAAACACAATTTATCCAGTTAAAGTGATGCAATCTACAACAGTGACCACAACTGTCCGAACATTAGCTGTGCTCACAGTAGCGCATTTTCTCTCTTCTTCAGCTCTAAGCCCTTTGAGGGTTGATGGTAATTGGTTAATAACCACGCCTGCGTTGTGGGTGCCATCACCATGCAAATATTTTATGACCGTTTCAATATCTTTGGCACTAATATAATAAGAATAAAATAATAAGAAATCTGCCTGTAGGCAAACCCACAATTCCAACAGTCTTCCAGAAATATAGTGCTCCTGAAAGGAGCTGGTAAAACTATCTCTTTTTACCTGTGTGTTCTCTTAGCAGAGTAAAAATGCCTTCAGGGTTCATTCTCATTTTATTTAATGCACATGGTAAAAGCTTACGAGGTCACAGAGATTTATGCTAGCAGATTTGGCGGCCTTTTAATATTTACTTAGGCTGTAAAATATAATTTGAATTTTGGAAGTATTTGTCATTGTATCTAAGATGGATAAAGGTATGTTTATTATAGCTGTATTTGCTATGTGTGATTTACATTGTTATATGTTGACTTTTCATTTCCTCAAATGTCACAGTTGCAGTTTTGTCTTTCTAACTTCCTCGAAGTATAGAAAGTTAAATATTTTTTTCACACCGATGGCAATCAAATCTTGTTACAAAGTCTGAGGGTCAGACTGCTATACCTACCAAGCAATGACTTATTTTTTAAGTATGCTTCATGTTGTCTTCTATTGTGCAGTGCAGTGTTAGTTGTCACACCCAAAAGTCTCATTGCATAGCCCCTGCACAAGAGCTCTATTTATACTACACTGTAACAATGGGCTGGTGAGTGACCATAAACAGAATTTTTTTCCTTTTCTTCTCCCCCACCCCATTACTTTCAGTTAATATTCTTAGGCAGCTCTCCTGCATACTCTGAAGATTATTCTTGCAAGTTCTGAACAACACCCTTAAAGACAACTTCATAGTCCTCTTAAGAGATGTTTTCAACACAGCCAAGGAGCTTCTTTCTCCCAGAGCATAATTATCAATCATATTTTATTCCCCTTCTAGTTCTCTGTACAATCTAGCTATATGGGAGTTAACTTATTTATTCAATCCTGAGGCATTAGTTTTCAGATCGTAAGTAACATTTGTGGATTTGTTTTGTTTTTGTTTTGTTTTCTTGTCTCTAAGTTTTTAAAATACATATTAAAATACCATGAAAAGTAATTCCATTGATTCTGGTGCTTTTTTTGTTTGACTGCATTGCATTAATAAATTATCTAAATCATTGACTTCGGCTATGAGCTTTAAGAGCAATAGTTCTAAATCGACTTTCAAATCCCTGACAAAAGTATTGAATGGTCACAGCCTTTCATGAAAACAGATCCAGTGGAACTTGTGTGCCTGGTTTATGCAGGGAGTCACAGCCCAGGTAGATAATCTTTGCCAAGGAATATCAAATACCAGTCAGAACAAATGTCCCAGTCACTAAACCTTTCTACCTCTTCATCCACAGACTGTGAAATTCCTTTGGATGAAGCTAGAACTACTGTATGTATAGTAGTGTATCTTATTTCCATATCTCTAAATATTGGGTGAAGATACTTTTGCTTCCTAGTTGTATACAGCAGGAGCTCATATTTTTTGTATCCTTTAAGCCACTGCTGCAATGCTGACAATCAGCAATTAGACATTAATCATACAGGAAAGAAGGGCATGAAAGATATGTATTTGCAGGAAATCTGCCTGCTCATTAGCCGTCATTTTTAGACCATTTAGACTGTATATAGATTAGATTCCACAGTTCATCACATTAGTAAAGATATCTGACTTTCTACTGCTTCTGATAATGATACTTTTTTTTTTTTTTAGCTGCCTAGGTACAAATTTAGATGTCTATGACATTTTAAGATTTTTGTTGGTGTTTAACCAAAATCGTTCAAAAACTAACAGTCAAAAACTAATCAAAAATAAAAGGGAGCATGAAAACAACCTACATATTCACAGTACAATAGAATAAGCGTTTTGAGGAATAAGGACTGCTCTTACCTACCTAGACTTTGCACATGTGGTCTGATTTCCCAGCAAGCAGCTAAAATGCCCTGGATCTAAGGCATAGCTTGGTATAACATTAACATTAATAGGATGTGTTGCTTAGTGAAAGAAGCAACTGCTACCTTGCAGTCTCTTGTGGGAGCTGAGGTAACATTTGAAAAACATCTATAAAGGAAAAAAAAAAAAAAAAAAAAAGAATAACACCGAAGGCATCTAATGGCAAGGTAGGGAAGTCAAATGACAGATGCTTGAGAAGCCAAACAGCAAGGGAGTTTGAGAGTTCAGACGGCAGATGCATGGCAAGCAAAAGGGCTCATCTGAGAGAACACCTGCCATTTTTCATGCACCTGTTTAATTTTTGAACTATAGTATTTGTGTATGCAAGGGGAAGTGAGGAAGCAAAACCGAAGCCATAGACCCAAAGGGGTGAGGTCTTAGTCTTTGTATTCTGGACTATCAACAGAGTCGCCCTAGTGAAATCCTTAGCGTAATCAAATGAAGCAGCTGTTTGCACTGCTGGATCTATTCAGACTGCAAAAAAAAGGGGTAAACACTTCTAATGCAAATATCAGCCTTGCCTCTCTACACTTGCTGCAATGATTCTGTTATTTAGCCACTTACGGTGGCAATTGGTGCAGAAAATCTCCAGGGCAAACAAGGCTTTAATTAATAATCAGTTATTTTCTGCAATAAGTAATTGGGAGGAAGCTCAGTTGAATGTTTAGACTTGAATATATCTTTGTGATCCAATAAGGAAAGTGGTTTATTCAACTGCCTTGTTAATATTTCCCATATATCTATGCCAAATTGTAGGATAATATCGTTTCTCATAGCTTTAATAAAGAGAAGGAATAGAAATGTGAAGCGGTCTAATCATTAGGATGTGTTGGCTTATAGGAAAACCCAGTGACTGAAAATTTTAATGACTTTTCACACTAAATATAAATAACCCCTAAAGGGAAGTTGGCATCACTGTGAATACTTGCTTTACAAGCCCATAAAAAAATGGAAGATTTTATCTAGCACATTACAGGAAATTCATTTATTCCTCAAAGCCCTTGGCATTGAGGCATAGCATTATAATATAGAAAATATGTGTATGTATACACTCAAAAATGCACGTAAAAACTTAAATTTCCAATTTCATAATACAAAATAGAAGAGTTTATGTAAGTCTTATGCATACTTTGTCTATCCCATGTTTGACTATTCTGTACTTGGAAAATAAACAGAATTCAGTTAGAAAGTATGGCTATGACAAGAACAATTTGTTTTACATGTTTTAATGTGTATAACACATAATTTACTAGACAGATTAGACATTGAGAAATCTCAGTGTTTGATTCTTCTGGGTTTGACTCAGTGATAGAGTTACAATCATTTTTTGTTCTGCAGCATTAACAACTAATTTTTCTTTTTTCTCGACCTGATATTGTGCTAAGTGAAATTGAAGAAAATCATTCTGTTTTATTCAAGTACTGGAGTGGATTACATCTTTCCCTTATCTATGTTTCTTCAGGTTTAATTTGCTTTTAGAGGTAAAAATTGTGTGATATTCTCACACCTTTTCATAATTCTACACTTACTTTTAAATTTTCTCCTAGTGTACTTGAATAAACTGTCTCAAAACTGTAACCAAACAGTTCACTAACCATAAGGAGACATGACAGAACACAAGGGAATGTTTGAAGCTAGACTCAGACAAGCGTTAAAAATTATTTTCTCTACATATAATTTCATCTTGTCAAATATATATGTATTTTAATTGTATTTCTGACTTGCTTGACACTATGTGTAAGTATAGCATTTACACTTTTACTAATAGTGGTGCCTATTTCTAACTCCACTTTCACTTCATTTTTGGTAGCATTTAATGCAATACAGTAAGTATTATAGCAAAAGAGAGCAGTTCAAGATCTTGGATCAATAACTTCTATCAGGCAAATAATTTTGTATCACACAGAAATGGGAGTATCTAAAAAATGTAGCAACAGATTATATCCCATCAGATTATATCCTTGATTATCAAGTGATTCTTCCATTTTAATTTTTCAAAACTGAATAGTGTAGAATACACGGTTCTTTTCTATATAACATCTTCAAGACTCTGTGCACTAAATAACCTCCATGACAGCTACTTGAAGTATCTTTCTTATCCCTGTTTTAAACATACAGTTGCAGAATTCATTATACTCAGATGATAAGACAGATTTGAATGCAGGTATTCCTCTTTCTTGCTTCTACTCTCGAATATATATATATATTTTATTTTATAAAGATTGTAGATTTTGAACACCTCTTCCATAGTATCTAATTACTCTAGACATTTTTTAATGTTTTCTTTTTCATGCCACATATTTGATATATCCCGTTGTACTGGATCTGACTGTGACGGCATTATCTTTCCCCACAGCAGCTCCTATAGTGCTTTGTATTGCATGTGTGTTTAGAACAGCACTGATAATAGCACCAGGTTTTTTTCAGCAATCAGCTGTTGCTGAGCAGTGCTGGCACAGCATCAAGGCTGTGACTCCAGCCACACCTCCTCCCTAAATGCCAGGAAGCTGGGGGTGGGCAAGAGGTTGAGAGATGACAATGGACCCCAACTAACTGAAGGGATATTACACACCTTGTGATGTCATGTTCAACAATAACAGCTGAAGGAAAGGTCGTGGTGGTGGGGAATTACATACTCATTATGAAGACATTTGTCTTCCAAAGAAGATCCTACATTGACTGAGGCCCTGCTTCCTAGGAAGTGCAGAAAGTAGTTAGATATCACATGCTGATGAGTAATGATATTTATTTATTTATTGCTTTGCTTACATGCACTGTCTTTGATTTTCCCCCATTAAACTGCTTTTATCTCAACCCATGAGTTTCTTCATCTTCAGTATGCAGTTTGCCCACTTGGCTGCCAGACATACTGCTGACTCATGCTGAGCCTCTTGTTGATCAGCACCACCCTCAGCTGAGCAGCTCTCCAGGCGCTCGTCTCCCATTCTGTACCTTTGTCCAGAATTGTTCCATCCCAGATTCAGAACCTGGTAGTTTCCTTTGCTGAGATTCATGCCATTGATGATTGCCCAGTGTTCCAATCTATCTAGATCATAGAATCACAGAATGGTTTTGGTCAGAAGGGACCTTAAAGATCATTCAATTCCAACCCCCCTGCCACAGGCAGGGACACCTCCCACCACACCAAATTGCTGAGGGCCCCATCCAGCAGTGCCCTGAACACTTCTAGGGATGGGGCATCTGCAGCTTCTCTGGGCAGCCAGTTCCAGTGCCTCATCACCCTCACAGTAAATAATTCCTTCCTTATATCTGACCTAGACCTACCCTCTTTTAGTTTAAAGCCATTCCTCCTTATCCTATAACTACACCCCCGACAAAGAGTTCCTCCCCAGCTTTCCCATAGGCCCCCTTTACGTAGTAGAAGGCTGCTGTGACGTCTCCCTGGAGCCTTCTCTTTTCCAGGCTGAAAAATACCAACTTCCTCAACCTGTCTTTGTGGTAGAGGTAATTCAGGAGAGATTCATAGATCCCTATGCAAAGGGTCTCATACCCTCCAGAAGTCAACAGCACCTCCCAGTTGCCAGACTTCTGGTCACAGTATTTACTTCGTGTGACTCAGAAGTCTCAAATGCTGAAAGGAGACTGGCTTAGATAGGAAGGGCATATAGTTTTCTTTCACAGATACTCCTGAACAATAACTTTATTCTTATATCTGATTGCTATTATAATAATGTTTTTGTGGAGGTGAAGTGTACTCCCTATCAAAAGCTGAAAATACATCAGCATTCACTGGCTAGACAGCTGCATGTACAAATAATACTGTTAGTCATAGTGCATTATGTGAAACAATATAAGCCATAAAGGTTTTAAAAATGTATCTAATAGGGAGAAGTTGTCTGGAGGGGCAAATCAGTGGTTTCCGACAATGCAGATGATAAATAACAGACGAAAGGCATAGAAACCAAAGCAGTGTTCCAACAAGGAGTGATGCTTACTTCCAGGCAAGTGCATCACTGCCATTCTCTGGTGTGTGATTCATAATGTGATGAAAATAGACTGGGAGAATTGCACCCAAACACTAGCTACTTTTCTTCAGAAAAGGAACCTTGTGTGGCTGTCTTAGCTTGAGATATCTGCAATGCCGATGCCAAAAGTCAAGATGATTTCTACTGCATAAGTTTAGAAATTAGAGAAAATACATGAGATAAATACCTCACTAAAACTCAGCCTCTCAGATGGTTACAGGACAACCAAGGGTTATATTTTGAAATGTGTCTCTGTTGACTGGATGTTTCTTCAGACCTGTGCTTCATCAACCTCTTTCAGGCCACTTCACTCAATCGCTGTCTGTGACAGTCCTTAGTCTTTCTTTTTTTAATCGTCTGCCTGTAATGATGTGTTCTGATAATATGTCTTTCCTCTAAACAGCTCCTATTAGGCTACCTCTGTTCTTCCTTCTGTGAAAGAATTAACATCATGCTTGTAAATCATGGTTTCCTTTTAAATCAACATTTTTTATTACACTTGTATTTTATATACAACCTCATTGTCATTTATCCATCTTTTCTGTCTAAAATAGTAATTTAGGAAGTCTAGAAAAAAATTAAATTCTTTCTTTCCTTCCTTCCTCCCTCTTTTTTTTTTTTTTCCTAACATTTACAGTGTATTCCTATTCCTTTTTTTTTTTTTTTTTTTTTTTTGGGAGGGGGAAATGGGAGATTTTTATTATTATTATTTTTTTTTTAAATGTGAGTCTTTGTCTATGGCTGGATTGTGGGGACTTTTGCTTGGTTGTTTCTGGGAACAAAAAATTAGGAAAAAAAAATTGGTCTCCCCAAATAAGTCTGGGACCTAAGGAACTACCTGGATATGTGGGACAACTAGGTAAACTATATCAGAAGTAAGCTTGTGGCTGTCCTCAATACTGTTCAATGGAATTATCCAATCTCTGTCATTAGTTAAAGATTCATTAGACCATTAAAATCACCTTATATCCCAATGGAGCAAGTAACTTACATAAACTGGCAGAGACTGGATAAAGTTCCCATCCTAAAGATAAAGATTTCTACACTTAATTGGTATTACAACCAGACTACTTGCTATTCTGAGAAGAGTAGCTGTCTTTTTTTGTATGTTTTACCAGAAATTCCATCCTGGACCAAAGGATCAGTTTCAATTAATCAACATTTTCCAATGAAAAATGCCCCAAAGGACTTCTGAAAACCATGATAAGCTCTTAGTGTTAGTTATTGGCCTGTCCTAATCATTTTCAGAAGTGTTATACAGAATATTTAATACAGTTGAGAATAATTAACACATGAAGCAATAGATGAAGCTCATGTAGGATATAGATATGATATGAATTCAGTAGAAATTGTATCCAAGCTCAAAATTTAACATTATTGCTAGAATTAATTTCATGCCTTTTATAGTCTTTTATGCACTTATTTTTGGATGGGATAAAAATTGCCCTTTGGAGGTGCCAGTCTCTCACCAGTGCCAGGAGAGGACCTTAGATGACAAGCCTAGATAAGACATGTAACTTTTAGATTAATTCCAGCCTATATAATTATCTGAGATATGCTTAAAATGATTCAAGAAATGTGCAAAGATAGGCCTATCAAATAGGAACTTCATTTAAAAAAAAAAAAGAAAAAAAGAAAAAAAAAAACAGGTTTAAAAACACAGGAGTATAAAACACTCAAGTGTTTTACTCAAGTAAAAGTCTTGTGAAGGGTTCTTAGGTGTATATCTGAAAGATAGTTAAACTATAGTGGAATATGTGCTATCTGTAGATATAGATTTTTGTCTGAGACACCTTCAACAGAACTATGAAATAGACAACCTATAATAATTATCATCCAAAGAAAGCACAAATAAGGAAGTTAATTGCATACAAAGTGAATGTGGTCAATAGGAAGAGGAATCTGTCCTTGCAGTCAGTAAGAGAACTTGAGGCTATCTAAAATCTAGTAACTCCTCCCGCATTGTCACAGACCGGAATAGTAGGGTCAGAGCTGAGCAGAGTATGACTTCTTCCTTCAGTGTGGGTCATTCTGATCGTAATGCTTTTATTGTCTTGTTGCTGTGGGTGATCTAAAATGATCAGAGTGACCATCTGTTTGGCTTCAGCTATAAAAGGTCCTCAGGGGAGAGATGGGGGGGGGGGGGGGTGGCAAGTGGTGTAGTGGTATAGTAGTTATCCAAGCTATCTCAAAGAATATTGAAAATTTATAAATGGCTTAATCATCCTACTTGGTAGAAAATGCTTTTAACATATGAAAATGATCAGTCATTTGTCTTTTTGTCAGCTAAGCATACACTATTGAATACATTATATAAGTAAACAACATTACAGAAGGTAGAATGTAAATTACAACAGTTTCTTGGTGCTCTCAGCACCTTGACCACTTAATATTTGCTGAACCTTTCTAAGTCTGTTATGAAAAATACTCCTTTGTGACAAGAAGTAGGTATTCTACCCTCTTCTGTTAATGTATTCATTTCCTCCTTCCACATGTGTAAAACTGTATGTATGATAAGGTCTACCCTCGAAGGGTGGAGACTGCAAGTCTGGGCAACCTGCTCCAGCACTGGACTGTCCTCTTGGGGAAAAAGCTTTTCCATATATCCAGCTACACCTCTCTTTTTTTCAACTTATTTCTACTCTTCTCTCACCACAGTGTGAATTTTTGATGTTTGCTTCTTCAAGTCCACTTCTTTACCACTTATACAGATTAGCATAGAGTATGTATGATGGCTAGGAACACGAAGAATTACTGCTTACCTACACATAGTCGTTGCCACTTCTGTTATTCCGCTTCCTTTTAAATTCCTTTGTTCAACTCTTTTTATTAAGCACAAATGAGTCACATACCTGTGTCCTGGAACTTTAATAATTTGGTCTGGTGACTTAGTAAAAACGTACAGCACTCCAACCAATTACTAGAACCCCTAACAGAAGAGGATATGACCGTATTACACTGCCTCAAGCTTAAATGGCTTTTTTCCTTTTGTAAGTTTCTGTTATGAAATTAATTGAGTAAGAAGATACCACTACTTCAAGAACTTAGCCAGTAGTCAGGAGGGGAAGAAAATGCATTGCAAAGATCTTTCTGAAAACAAGTGATTAAAAAAAAAACAACAACAATAAAAACAAAAAAACTACAACCACTTAGTGCTTCATCTTGGTCTCCCTCAAACTGGTATGATTAGCTATTATGGTGGTGTTAGTCTTTATTTCTATCAGTGTAAATGATGTGAAAACCTCTACTTTTTTTTTTTTTTTTTTTTTTTTGGCCGTATGCAACATTACCTTAAGAAGTTAGTTTTATTTTTAACTGTGGAGGTATTTTATCAAAAGAGATGAGGACAATCAGAGAAATGGTCTGCCGAGTAATTTAACATAATTAAGAAAGGATCTGAAGCCTGATGGACAGCACTGCATGCTCCAGGATCTGTAGCTTTAAAATGGGCATTTACCCACATTTCAAAGCGTGGAGTCTGCTTTTTCCTTCTCCGAAAATGAGGAATGCAAGAATACCTCGACACTGTTTCAACACATGCCATAAGCTCACCATCACCAGTCTGACTTCCGAGGTCTGTCACATTGACTTCAGACCAATATGCAGATATTCTTCCAGACATAAATTTTTTATTCTTACACTGAGGACTTATGCTGAGCATCACATGCATTTTCTTTCTTCATGGTGTTGATCCAAGACCTTTCTGGTGATCTTCTGAATGCCCTGTAGGGGTGCATCTACATTAACATTTTAGTTCAGAGGAGGCTTGCCCCAGTGAGCCAAATGCTTTTTATGTTTTGCTTCACATTGGGAAGCAGTCTTTGAGCACCCAAAAATGGTTTTGTTTGCAGTGAAACTAACCCAAAAGGTGTACAGCTAACTTTGTCCAGCCACTAATGGAAGCTCAGTCTGCCACACCAGATTAATACTGGAATGAACCCTCCAAAATGCCTGTAATGAAAATGACAGGGCCCTAACAGCAACTCTTCCCATCTGTAGTTTACTACTCTTGAGCAGCCCTGCCTGATATTGTAAAAACACCCTAAATCAGCTGCAGTGATTGTCAGGTAGGCTTGTTGTAGAAGGTACATAAAAGGATTTCTTATTAATATTTGGCTTCAAATGTTAGTCTAGTGCTAAGAAGAAAAAAAAATTCTCATAGTCCTTACACATTTTTTCCCCTTTGAAAGTCCAGAATCCTGAGCTTTTAGATACTTCGTCCAGTTCTACTCACATAAGTTAAACAGTGCTGGGCCCGTGTCCCAGAATTTTGTATACTAGACAGTTAAATTATTTAAATGGTTGCCAGTACAGTTTTGCCTTGGACCAGTTGGTGGTCCTTCAAATGATTGCGCAGCACAGTTTGCAAGCTAGTTGAAGTCATGGACCCTTCCCAAAAGAACCTAGGGACAAAGCCACACAGGTGCATAAGGATATTAAATAGCTTGTATGCAGCTGGTCTATGTCAGCTTACCTCAAATCTAAGGAAACAGCTCTGTTGCTGGTGAGATTACTTGTATTGATATAGTATCATAGTCATAGAATGACTGAATGGCTGGAAAACACTTCGACGATTACCTAGTTCCAACATTCCTGCCCTAGTCAGGGCTGCCACCCCCTAGATCAGGTTGGCCAAAGCCCCATCCAACCTGGTCTTGAACAGCTCCTGGGAAGGGTCATCCACAGCTTCTCTGAGCAACCCGTTCCAGTGCCTCAGCAACCTCAGAGTAAAGAATTTCTTCCTTATATCTAACCTAAATCTATACTTTTTTTCATTTAAGACCATTCACCTCTGTCTTATCATTATCTACCCAAGTAAAGAGTTCCTCTCCATCCTTTTTATAAGATACCTTTAAGTATTGAAAAGCTGCAGTGAGGTCTCCCCAGAGCTTTCTCTTCTTCAGGCTGAACGGCCCCATCTCTCTCAGCTTTTCTGAAGAAAGTAGAGATGCTCCAGCCCTCTGATAATCTTTGTAGCCCTCCTCTAGACTCACCTTAACAGCCCCACACCTTTCTCATGCTGGGGGCCCCAGACCTGGACACAGTGCTCCAGGTAAGACCTCACAAGGGCAGAGTAGAAGGGCACAGTCAGCAGTCTCTACCTGCTGGCCACTCCTCCTCTGATATAGCCAGGGATGCAGTTGGCCTTCTGACACTGCTGGCTCATGTTGAGCCTTTTGTCCACCAGAACCTCCAAGTCTTTCTCCGCAGGGTTGCTCTCAATGAGTTCTTCTCCCAGGCTGCAGTCATATCCGGGATTGCCCTGGCCCAGGTGTAGCACCTTGCACTTGGCCTTGTTGAACCTCATTATATTCACATGGTCTCACTTCTCCGGCTTGAACAGGCTGGAGAATATAGCCCAGGTTAAATGATGCAAGGAGCAAGAAGGAAGCTGGAGGCTTCAGCTGACTTGTTGCTGAGGCATTTTCTCTTGGATGGCTGGAGAAGAATTTTGGCACAAGAGAGTTTTTGCAGATGTTTACCTCCTGGCCTTGCTCTGCAACAGGCCAAATCTTTTAATCCCATTATAGTATATGAAGGAAACATCTCAGTCAAAACATTTAATTGGAGAAGGGACAGAACAAACCTTCTTGTCCCTTTAAGTACTGTTCAGGAGCTGCAAATAATCTAGCTGCTATTGATTTTTATATTATTTTTTTTTCAGAAGTGTTCTTAGAATAAATTAGTTGTAGTTTTGTGCAGAGGGCAAATTGTGTTATTTAAAGTGTGGGCAGCAGCTGACAAAATAAAATTGGAATTATTTGTTTTCAGAGTTCAGCCTTGCCTTCTCAGATTCATCTAGCTCTGCTGGCTGGCAACGAGGGGTAGGGAAGAGATGTCATACTGTGATGGAATGATCTATTCAGCAATTTTATTTTAAGGCATCAACCCACAGATGTAATCAGTACTTTCCTCTCTATTCCCCTGGACTTCAGCCCAATACAGAGAGTATTCCTGTGTTTGATACTGACTTTTTTATTGCCCTGTTCAGCCTAAAAGGTATTGGATACTGCCTTTTTCATTAAGATTTAATAAAGCATATTTAAATAAAAGATGCATTTAAATTCTCTCCAAAATGGAAAATACACGATGAAAAGTCTAATTTACCAAGCCAGCAAGTTATGCTGCACAGAGAAAACAGGGAATTTACAATCTTAAAGATCCTCCCTCTTACTTAAAATTACAGCCAACATTCAAAAATGGGAGATAGAATCATGAGTAACTCTATTACAAGTCCCTTCTCCTGACAGGTATATTTACTAGTTTTACTAGAATTTTATACTTGTATAAATAAACATTTACTATATTATTTGCTAAACTTAACTTCAAAGATCTGAATTAAGGAAAAGATGAAACCTTACTGTAATAAGATTATTAATGTTGTCTTGTTGTCTAGCGTTACCATATTTACCATTTCTTTGTAATCTGACCAATATTCTGTAGGAGGATGAGTTTATTTGACATTAATAACCTAAAAATTATACTGTGGCTTTCTTTAATAGCCTTTTGTGTGTGTGTGTGTGAAATCAATATTAATCCAGAAAATTAAGTTTTAAGTCCTTCATTCACTTGTTGAGAAGTTTAATCTTATATATGTGAAGAATTTTTCAGGTAAGATTAATGTGAGCTAGCTTTAGCCATCCAAATATCAACTACAGTATCAAGGAATAATTTAGGTTGGAAGGGACCTCTTGATGTCAACTAGTCCAAGCTCCCACTTCAAGCTCATGTCAGGTCACTCAAGTCTTTATACAGCTGAGTCTCAAACACTGCCAGTGATGGAGGTTCTCCGACCTCTCTGAGCAACCAGTGTCATTATTTGACAACCCTCATGGTAACTTTTTTTCTATATATCTAATCAGAATTTCTCATGTTGCAACTTGTCTCTGTTGCCTCTCATCCTACTGCTGTGCATCTCCAAGAAGACTGGCTCTATCTTCTCTGTTTGCTTCAATGAGGTAACTATAAACTGCAATAAGGTCCCCCTCGAGCCTTCTCTTCTCCAGTCTTAACAGACCCAGCTTGCTCAGATTCTCCTGGGATGCTCCAGTCCCTAGGTCAGCTGAGTAGCCTCCACTGAATTTGCTTCATTATATCAATATCTTTTGTGTAATGAGGCACCCAAAAACAATGCAGCACATGAAATTCTTGTAAGGCTTGTTCTCTGTTCCATCTATATCCTTCTGAGGGGCAACCTCCATCATATTGACCGGTCTCACAATTTGATGTTAACTGTAAACTTGCTGAAGTGTCCTGTCCTATAATTCATGTTGTTAACAGAGGTACTAAACAGTATTGGTCTCATCTAGTCTAAATGAAGCATTTGCACTTTCTCTGTATTTAAGAGAGCACACTGTCACTCCAAAAAAAAGGGTATTCAGCACAGCCTACACCTCCATCTAAAAGCCCTATAAAAGGCAACTTAACTTCTAGGGTGGAGTGACTGAGATTTTATGTAGTGGTAATATTGCTTCAGTCTGGTGTGGATGTATTCGAAACAAGTGGAGTTAAATTGGATTCATGCTGCTTTAACTGACAGAGAAATCTTCCTTTTCGAATTCTTTATGGGCTTGTATGATCGATGGTCATTTTATTGGTAAAACCACTATGAAAATTAAACCAGTGGTTTACAGCTTTTAACTATTTTATTCTTAGTCCACTCATGACATACATGAATCATTTGTAATGATTCACTTACAATTAATTAGATGGGGTAGTTAGAAAATATAGTACATAGGACATGAGTTTTCCTATAATTAGGATGAGCAATTTGTGCTAGTGAGATTATAGCTGACTTTCAAAAAAAAAAAATCTTTCCTCTTAGTAAATCTCCTTCTGCATAAGTCAATCCATGTATTTGGACTGGAATTAGTGTCTCCTAGATATCAGCACAGAAAGACTGTTTTAATCCATCAGTGACAGATGGCAGACCAGTCATTGGTCCACCTTGCTGTCATGTCTCTACACTTTGTTTTTAATCTGGTCAATAATGTTTGCCAGGATAGCTCTCTAAGCTGCTCCCGGACCCTGACATTTTGAAGTAATCAACCTGCTTTACAAAAGAAATGTATTTAGACAAATTAATGAAATGGCTTTTGTGAAGGAACATTTTTTCAGATTTGTTCACTGAGAAATTCAGAATGAGAAATTTTATTGCTGTCAAAAACCTCAGCAGATGAACTGTTTTAAGATCCAGAATGCTGAGCAGGGATAAAAATCAGAAAGACAGGTGTTTCTTTTTTTTTTTTTTTTACCTATAGCAAAAGAAGAAGAAAAGGTCACTTGCCAAAAGGACAGCTGAAATGGAATTAGTTTTCGAATTATAAGATTAAAGAGTGTTTCCTTGAAGAGAGTGTTATTATAAAGTGTGCAAAGAAAGAGAAGAGATTAAAACGTATGGAAGATCTAATCAGAGCAAAGATAAACTCTGTATCCTATAGGTTATAAGGGTTTCTGTGAGCTTTGTTTGCCAGTAGGGTTTCATAAACCACAAAAGGCTGAAATCTTAGTTTCAATATGAAGTTCTTTCTTATGTGCAGGAGAAGCTCACCTCTTTTTGATTTTGTATAGGTGAAAATGGAGCAAAGCCGGCACAGAACAGAGGAAATAAAAATTACTTAGAGAAATTTCTCAGACATAACTCGAGTATTTTTCAATGTCTATGCCAGATTCGGCTGCTGTTTCAGTTGGTGTAAATCCTCAGTATGGGTGGCTAAGTGTTCTCCTTTGCTATTTACAGAGGAGTTTGTGTGACTATTTGCATTGCTTTTTAATAAAAGAAAGTACTTATCATATGCAAATCCGGCATTTCATGGTAAACAATGTACCCTCTGAACTACAGGGCACCACACCTCCTGCTCTGTGTTGTCAAATGGCTTTCAAAACACATGGCAGGGCTTTCTATAATATTCAAGTGTATTAACCCTTCCATTTCTTTCTTTTTTTTTCTTTTATTTTTTGTTTTCTCAGTATTATTCTAGCTCTTAAGTTGAGTGGCAGAAAGGAAGGGATAAAAGTTTATGTAAAGGAAGGAAAAAGACTGGCTGTGGTATTCTGTTATGCTGCAAAAACTTGTCCTTTTCTTCCCAGCTGCCTCTGTGCAGTCAGCCCCTGCCCACACCCTTGCATGGGGTAGCTCTGTCTCAAATTCTGGATTTTTCATTTGCTGTTGTCTAACTGTCTGAGGCATTTCTCCAGCCTGCTAAGGTCCATCTGAAGAGCAGTTGAGCAGTTGTCCTCCAAACACACCAACTTCACCTGAGTTTCAGATGGCACCTTCTGTGGCATTGCCTGACTCTTGAGTGAAGGCATTAAAGACCACCAGCCCCAGCACCCGCCCTGAGGGATGGCTGGGCTTGCCCTCTGCATTTTCATCTAAGCATTTCTATTTTGTAATGCTGTGGTGGTATGGTCCACTCCCTGTAGTAAGAAACATTTTTTTCTCTTTGTTTAGGGAGAAAATGGGGGGAGGAAATAAACAGCTGGGGGGGGGGGGGGGCAGGGCAGGGCAGGGGGTAGTGTTATCCCTCCTTACCTTCAAAACCTTCAATCTGAGAGTCATCTGAAAGTCTGATGTCCAGTAACTTCTGATTTGCCAGTTTATCATGGTTCCGCTCGAGTGGGCAGCCGAGCTCCACCACAGCCGCTCTCTCACTCCCCCTCCTCAAAGAGGAATGGGGAGAAAATATGATGAAAAGGGCTCAAAGGTTGAGGTAAGGACGAGAAGATCATGCAGTAATTATTGTAACGGGCAAAACAGACTTGGCATAGGGAGATAGTAAGATTAATTGCTTATTACTAACAAGCTAGAGAAGTGAGAAACAAAGGAAAGAAACCAAAAGCACCTTCCTCCCCCATCCACCCTCTTCCACCTTCTCCCCCCAGGCGGCACAGGGGAACAGGGGAATGGGGGTTATGGTCAGTCTACAGCACTTCTTCTCTGCCGCTCCTTCTCGGTCACTCTCGTCCCCTGTGCTGTGGGGTCCCACCCACGGGACGCAGTCCTTGAGGAACTGATCCGGCGTGGGCTTCCCACAGGCAGCAGCTCTTCCAGAGCTGCTCCAGATATGGGTCCGTACCACGGGGTCCATCTCTCAGGAGAAAACTGCTCCAACCTGGGTCCCCAATGGGCAGCAGCTCCTGCCAGGTCACCTGCTCCTGCGTGGGCTCCTCTCCACGGGCTACAGGTCCGGCCCGGAATCTGCTCCGGCAGGGGTCCTCCACAGGTGGCAGCCTCCGTCGGTGCAGGGCCACCTGCTCCACTGTGGTCTCCTCAATGGGCTGCAGCGTGGAACCCTGCTCCACTGTGGTACTCCATGGGCTGCAGGGGGACATCCTGCTTCACCATGGTCCTCACCACAGGCCACAGGGGACTTCTGCTCCGGTGCCTGGAGCACCTCTCCCCCTCTTTCTGCACTGACCTTGGTGCCTGCAAGGCCGTTCCTCACTCCTCTCACTCTCCCAGCTGCTGTGTGGCGCAGCATTTTTTTCCCTGTCTTAAATATGCTCTCACAGAGGCGCAAAACAACATCACTAATTGGCTCAGCTCTGGAAAACAGTGGGGCCCTTACCAAACATGAGGCAGCTTCTAGATCCTTCTCACAGAAACCACCTATGGCCCCCTGCTACCAAAACCTTGCCATGTAAACCCACTACACAGTTTTTGCTTGATTATAGGTTTTTGATTTTTTTTTTAAGCAGGTTTTTCTAATCTTTCTTGTAGAGAGTCTGGGCTTTCTAAAACCCTAGGTCAGCACAATGATATTTGCATAGGTTCATCTTCCTTTATTTATTTATTTTTAATTCTTTTCTTCCTCTTCTGTTCTACCATGTTCCTCTCAGCATATTGAGTTTTGGCCATGTTTCCTACTACGGGATCTTTTTTTTTTGAGTTTTCAATGCCACTTCTGAAATGTGATTTGTGACTCTAGCATGTGTGACTGTCAACGCAGTTCTTAACTTGTAGGGAGGGATGTGTACAGAAATGAGGGATTGGCATGATTTTCAGAAATGCTAATGTACTTATTTCATTATTTTATTCTATATCTCTGCCTTCCCTGTTATATATATTTCAAAACTGTTACATGTAGATGTTACACAGTGTGATCCCCTTCTGGGAAAAAAATGTCCTTGAAATACTAACTACTACCTCTGGGCTTTATGCAGTGCTCCTTAGTCATTTGTTAGCCAGTGAAAATTCCCATTAAAATTAAATTTATTTATATGAATATGTCAGCTACACTGAGGTACTTGCATATTTCACCTATAACCCTATGACACTTTTTCAGACTGAAAAGATAACCTTAAACTCCAAGTAGTCATATTTCACCATCTTGTGTTTCAAGAAATATTGCATTGATTTCTGTGACATAAAATGAAGTAGTTTGAATCCTACTTAAACAGTCTTCAGGAAGATTTTCAAGATACTCATTAAACTCATTTTTCATTGAGAAGATCTATTCAATCCCAAGTGCTATAGGAAGGGATTCAAAAAGAATGTATAATGTCTATCAGCGGAGAAGTACGGAACATGTATTTAATGATTGCTGCAGACTTGAATTGACACAATGCAAGTCTGATATGCAGAGATGAGAAGCAAAAGAGCTTGAGAGTGCCTGACCCACGATTTTACATCTGCATGCTATTTATCACCTACCATTGAGAACACAGCAGGTGGTCACCACGATGGTGCTCAATGGAGTTTTCCATCTGTCTTTAAGAGGACTATATGATTTCATTCTCTCTCTCTCTCTCTTTTTTTTTTTTTTTTTTTTAAGCACAAGATTCAGAGCAGTTGTTCTGCAATTTAGAAAAAGTATGGTAATTTTAGTTAATTGGAATTTTATTGGATTTATTTATTTATTCATTTGTTGTCATTAGGCAACAGTTCCATAGGCTGAAAGAGAGCTGGAAATTTGGGATTGCCCGTTCCCTACTGTGCACAAATATTTTATCTCTTGTGTTTAGAGCTTGATTTTAGTATCTACAGGATATGTGCTGCAACAGAAAAAGTTGTTTTAGCTATTAATGAACCAGACAACCATCCCTAATATCCCTTCTGTTCCTAATTTCTATGACTTCATCATGCTTTTTCACAGTATCTTAATTACTTGTTTCATCTCTGCTTCCCTTCTATCCAGGTCTTAAAAATGCTGTTCTCAGCTTTTATTGAGTTTAGTAGATGTGATGCACATTCAGTGTCTTACATTATCATCCCAATAAATGCAAAATGATTCACATCATCTATCTTAACTCTGTCTATTCTGCATTTTGGGCACCACATTTTTCAATTGATCCCTTGTAAGAGTACAGCATTGCTCTTCTCTGCTGCAATCTGTGTTCTTCTACTGATAATATTCAAACACTAACTCCCTGATTCTTTTCAGTGGGAAATGAACATTATTCAGGGAAGAGGGGGGAAGCACAGGCAAAGAAAGAAATGTGTGTTTAAGTTGATCACTCAGGGCAGAGAAGGAAAAGAGCAAGGAGGTTAGGAGACAGAAGAAAGTAAATTATTAGCAAGAATGTAGTACTGCAAAAGAGAGGCTATATTAATTTCAGACCTAAGCTGGTAATTCCATGTGATGTTGCAGTGAATCATGTAGACAGACTAGCTTGTATTTCTTCTAGCTCAGAGATCTCTGCAGTACATTTTATTGCAATAGAAGGCAATATAGACACATTCAAGAGAGCAGGACTTGGTTAGCCTTAAAAATAAGGCTGAAAAGGGAAATAATTAATTCTTAAAAGCAAACTTGGGAGAATAAACAACAGGAAAGAGAAAGAATTGTTTAAGGTAGGGGAAAATGTCAATACAAGAACAAATAGTTATGGATCACCAAAGAAGGAACTATGGGGGGGAAATAGATTATGTTCTAACTATTAGAGAGGGTGGGTGATGCAAGACGATGGTTATAGGATTATTGAGGATAAAAAAAAAAAAAAAAGGAAGAACAAATACCTCCCAACACTATTTTGTATTCCTTGCTTAAAAACCTGAGTATCTATGGCCATGTTTTTAATTCTTCATTCAGAAGAGAAATCTCCCCTGCCATTCTCGCAGATGCAAATTAAGGAGCCAATAGACACTTTTTATGCCTTTCCCCATCTTTTGGGTAGGCATCTCTATGTCATGTCAGCAGGTCAATTTTTAATAATTTGCTGTATTTAGAGAAGACATCATTAAGAAGGCCTCTAATGATAATACATAGAAGGAATGATACAGAGAAAGTGCATTGAGATGGTATATTAAAATCTTGAGTGACAAAATGTGGAGAATACACACATAGTACGCCCCCTCTTTTTTTTTTTTTTTTTTCCACAGAAAACATTTTTGCTGGAACATATAACTTCAAGGCTGCTAAATGATTGACACATTTAGGTCATAGTCAACAAATATTTCATCAATTCAAAGGGCAGAGGAAGGATGGGTCAACATGTTTCATGCTAGCATTTCCTTTAAAAGTTAGAATTTTCAGTCTGTTTTTTTTTTAAGGAGATGTGGGATGTGAGACTATAGAGGAATATTTGGGCCAAATATATTCTTTCAAGGCAATAATGTTAATCTTTTCTGTCAAATAGATAACGACTGCCAGAAAGAAAAAGAGAGAGTGGTAGAGAATGACTGCATACTGATACTTAGCTTAACTACATTATTACATGATGAAAAACGAGTTCTATTATTTTCAGAAAATAAATAAATCTAGGAGACCCTTAAAAATAGCAGAATATATATTCTTCTAATCCATAACTCAAACATTTTCTTCACAGTTTGCCTATTGCTTGTGAAGAACTCTAGCCAAAGACATATATGGATCTTATACACAGGGAAGTCTTTTGATTCTTGAAAGTTTCCCTATCTCTACTTCCTGATATTGATATACAAGATGGGGGTAAGGTGATTCTTAAGATAAGTCAAATTTTCCAGAAGTGATGACTTCTCTCACAGCAGTGATTTGTTTCAACAAAGACAGTAAATTTTTAAACCTTTGATAAAGTTTGAGGACTTGTACTGCAGAAAAACAAAACAAAACAAAAAATACTTGGAAGACTTAGAAATGGTCTTCGTGGTTTGTGTTAATGGTATGTGGGTATAAAAGCTGCGCCACTCTCAATCTTTGTTCTGAGACTCCTAAACTTGTCCTTTTTATAGCATAAACAATGCTAGTGTAACAATTTAGTCAGAATATTTTCCCTATTACTCTGGTCATGTTTAGGTTTGAATAGACTGGGCAATACTTTATCTTAGAGTGGGTGAAGTGAACGGTAGTGCTTTATCAAAATTTTCTTTCAATTCCATCAGTGCTTTGCTGACTCACACTTAATTCAGACCCTATTTTAGTTTCAGATAACTTCCCAGGTTTCTTCCTCCGTCTTATTCCGTAGGGCTCTCTCTATGGCAGGTGATAACTTGGGTCATTACATTTCCCTTTGGGCAGTAGCGGATGCTTTCTTCTATTTGTCTCATTCAACTTCAGTGAAGTCTGCCCATGGGTAGCAAGAGTTTATTACTTTTTTCCCCAGTGTTGTTTTTTTTTTCTCTCTCTCTCTTTCAGCAACACCAAGCCAGTGTGCTGCTAAACTATCAGAAATTCTGCTTCATTGATTTCATTTAGAAGCCTTTTGTACATGTATCTTTGCCAGAGCATCCACAACATTATTCTCAGTTTTATGCTGACTATAATCCTTTATATTAATGGCTCTCTGTTCAGCCCTCTGCTGCTTGACCTTTCCCTTGAGCTCTGTGTATTTCTGGTAAATATTTTCCAGTATATGATCTTGAAGCAAAAATTAGGTTAATGCTGATATTTTTTTGTAGTATGCATTTCCTGCTCCTCTCATCTATTTAATGGATTTTCCAATTAAAACGGACCTTCCTGGCCATTTTATTTGACCCCCTGTATTACAAGGCTAAAGAAAGCTGCACAGCAATTGCATGATGATGTAATGACAACAGCACTTCATCTTTTTTGTCCTTCAGCTTGGGGGAGAGGCACAGATGAGTGTTAAGCACATATATACATGCAGCTGTTCATAGGTACTCTCATTCTGTCACTTGAAAAACAGGACATTCGGAATTTCAAAGAGACCTGGTCACAGGCATGTACTAAAAAGCTAATGTTTATGAATAATATGAGGTATGTTTATTTTCATGTGTGGGTAGTCTTTGAAGGATGACTTCGTTTTAGTACAGAGAGGTCTGCAGTAGGTTGGCCTAAATTCCTCTGGCCACACATACACTGGATCTTAAACTGTTCATACTGGTTCAAAAGATGGAGCAGCTGAGGAACACTGACAGAATGCATACTGATTTGCTTTGTGTTTCAGTACCTATCAATAAAACCATGCATGGCAAGTGTGTCCTAAAATGTGTTCTTATACTGGTCTTTATCTGCTTCTGAGGGAAAGGGCAGAGCTGATCAGTTATATCTTAGCCTTGTTAGTGGTCTTGGACAAGCAGATCTCTATTCCCATCTCACACAGGTATGTGTTCAAGCAAATATCCAGAATGATAAGAAATATATCAATTTATATATAAATATTAGCACATTAGGCACTTGGAGCTCCAGACTCCTGCCAAATTGGAAACAAAGGTTGGGGTGTTACAAAGTCTGAGTCTCCTCATAGAAAGGAACTACTTCTTTTTGCCAGTTGAAAAAAAAAAAAAAAAACAAAAAACACATTTGGAACATATGTTAAAAATCCAGAAATCCAGAGACTGTTTTTAGTTCAGTTTTCATCTTATGATTAAATTTGGGGGATAATTTCAGCCCACAAGTTTTGCACTTTTCATCACTGAGTTCAGAATTATTATTGTTTAATAAAGACTGATATTCTTGAGTATTTAGTTATCTCCAAGAGAAACAGAAACTACTGTAGCAGTTGACAAGGTTAAACTTAAAACAAAATCTTGGAACAAAATAAAATAGAATAAATAATGTACTTATGAAACTGTTAGTTATTTTTCATAGAGGACAGATTTGTGGAGGTGACTGAGAAACTCCATGTTGAGGTTCAGAAGCTGTCAGAAAGGCAAACATCCTACAAGACAGGAGTTTCCACTTTAGGGATACATCCATCTTCTAATGGAAATACATGACATTATATTCCTCGAGCATGTATCTGAATAATGTGCAATATATTTGGGCATCTGCCTTTAGATATATGTCATCTTCAGAGGCCTCATGGAAGTTGGTCTGCTTTTTTGCACTTTGGAAGTGTTCATTATACTAGGATTTGGAGCATCATGCTTTCATATTGTGGACATTGATTACTGTGTGCAAACTACTTGGTCATGTAATAGCTTTTGAAGGCTTTGATCTTTTTTGGAGGGTGAAGATGCTGTACACAAAAATAATATAAATTGAGTGCAATATGATATCACTATGATAGTATCTGATCTGAATGTAGGCGGTTAAATCAGAGGATACTCACTATGTGAGTGGACGTATATACATTCTAGTAGGAAGATAACCTGCAATCTGGGATGTGCTGAATGTCCTATCAGCAGAGAAATCTCTCTGTGATTCTCATCAGGCTTATTTCCATTTGTCCTTGCACTGGGGATGAAAAGGATTGCTTATATTTTAAGGATGCTGGCTTAGAGAAAAAGTGGGGATTCAGTAGACAGTCAGCAACAGATGGAGATCTGTCTGTAGAGGAAAGGGGTATGAAAACAACAGCAAGTAGAGAGTCTGTTTTGTTCTTTCCATATACAGAGGTAAAAAGTGAATGGAGATGTCTCTAAAAAATTGCAAGAAAAGGGGAAATATTAACTGAGAATTTACTTCCTCTTGTTTTTTAACTTTACATAGTATGTGTGTGGGAAAATATAGATTTATTTTTGTGGGAGTTATTGTACTTAACCACTTAAAAATGAGATTTTGTAAGTTCCTTAAATAACATATTTTGCATGTTTCTAACATAGTTATTCCTTTACTGGTTGAGAACAGTCCTGAAGATGGACTGTGGTGTGCAAAATTATGCACCAGTCAGGTGTAGGATGCACACCTGGAGGATGTAAAAGGGTCTTCAGACTGCTCAATCCATAAAAGTCATCGCCATGTTAAGAGAACAATGAACTTTTATATTTATAATTAACTCCTTTTATGATCACAAATAGCATGATGCATAAAATGCATAGGTGGGGAGACTGAGATCTTATAGACATCTGTTAAAATAGAATATCTCTATAACCTTATGGTGTATATTGTGGGCAGAATGGAGTAATCATACTCACTGTTACGCCTGGACTAGAACATCATAAGTAGGAATATATTTCTTACAGCACAGTAGCCTGCCATAATTTTTGAACAGCCAATAGAATAATTTTCAGTATGTCATCAAGAGACTTGCAGTGGTGAATTAAAGTCTGAGTAATATCTGTACAAGTCATTGAGTCTGAGGCTTATATGGTATCTGCTCTGCTTCAGGATTTCAGTGGGGTAAATGCATGAGTCTGGTAAACAGAGTTTAATCCTATTTGTTTGAGTCTATGTAGATAAAGAGAAAATGCTGTTGGTATTTTGAAAAGTGAAATGTTCATATGCGTTCAAACATCAGTGTTATAGCTCAGATAGTTCTTGCCTTTCATAAATATATCTTTGATTTAATGGTATTTAAGTTGCTTAAATAATAATTATTTTCCTGGGATATCATGACAAGTCATCTTCTATGTTGATTTTATTTGAGGGACGTTTGAACTGCATGGTTGCAAGCAGAAAGTTTTTTCATTTGTAAAGGATTTTTTTTTTCCCTTGGCCACAAATTCTAGCAAACTTTTTCTTTTATTTTTTTTCAAGCTGATATGCTCTGATAAGATGTCCTGTTCTTTTCAGCCATTAGACTTCTTTGTGGGAAGTGGCAAAGTTGAAAAGAATCTATATTTCTGAGATCTTTGGAGGTCATAAGAATGTATCAAGGAAAGAAGAAAAGTTGCAGAATGGTGTTAGATTGATCAAGCGGGGTTCATTCATGCAGTGACACACTGCCATTCCCTATTGTTACTTCCTTATATTTTTGATACTGTACTATGAAGGATATTAATTTTTATATTACCTATTCACCTGAATTCTATACACAGCTTTTCTTTCTTCAATAATTTAGAACACAGTTTTAAAATAAATAAATAAATAAATAAATAAATAGGGAATTATAATATATTTTATGTATTGGGTTGTGCTTTTTTTTTGAAGACCGTAATCCTTATAATCTCCTGAGGGGAGAGAGGTCTATTGCTCTATTGTGCTTAGAAATTGAGAATCAGAGTAAGAAGAATCAGAAGAGGAACAATAATTATATATGGCTATATTTTCTTGGCAGAACTTTTTGAAAAGTAAAAATAAGTTATATGAATGACTGAAAAGGGAAAAGCTTTAAAAAAATTATGAAGCTTTTTGGAAATATCCTAAAAATGAAATAGTGAGTTATAACTTTTCTAGAAAAACACTTAAGATACAGCTAAATGTTACCAGCCTAGGATTTTTAGCTTCAGATGAACCCTGGCATGCGTCTAGAAACTATATGAAATTATCTTTTTATTGTGCTCTTAGACATGTCCTTAGAAAGCCACACTGTCACTTTGGCCTTACATGGAATGTCAAACATTGTTGCATTGTTGGACCAGATAGATTTACTGGAGATTTGTTCCTTCTTGCCTATGCTGCCGGAATAACATTAAAAATGCAAGATGTTTTGTTTTTTTTTTTTTTTTTTTTTTTTTATAATCAAAGAATCCCCAGGCCAGCCATGAGTAAACTCACACTAGCAGTGGAGGATATGTGACTATGTCAATGAGGAAGGCAGTCTGAGATGTTAGTTGAGAATCTGGGGCAACAACCCAGACTGAACATGGCCCAAGAATGGAACTGAGCTGCTGCAAGATGGTAGTCTGTCTCTGATTCCCTTCACAGGGAGGCAAAGACAATTCCATGCAGAAATTCATTCTTCCCTAAAACACCTAAAAGAGGTCAGATAAATTGAGCTCTAGAAAAACCTGCTTTTTCCTGTTGATCATAAAAAAGCCATAACACATAACTTAGATGGAGATTTTTAATTTGCAGAAGTTGTTTAGAGGCATTTATCCTACCCTCTCTGTAGTGAACTTAACACCCAAGCTAGCTGGGGTTTTTCTGCAGTCCTACATTAAAAAACTTAGCCCTATCTTCAGCATAATTGAGAAATAGACTGGTGAAACCCCAATTAGTTTTTCAGCTTTTCCGTCCTCTCTACAGAGAACAACTCCATTATAATCACATTTATGATTGAACAGGTACTTCACAGTCTTATGAATTAAATTATTTACCTCTTTAAAAATATCAGCAGACAAATCTTGAGTTTTAAATGTTGACACTTCTCTTGGGAAGCAGGAAGGAAGAGATCAGGAGGATATCACAGTGCCAATTAATGAGGCCAAGCCTTCAAGTAGAACATTCATTAGGTTATGTGGTAGTCTCTGCAAGCTGTTCAGAAACACAGTCCAAAGCATATTTAACTGTAGAGCAATACTTTCCAAAACTTTGTGAATTGCTGGAGGAAAATTAAGTGATAGAAAGGCAGCACTTTCAAACAGCCTCTCCCCTTCTCTTTGTAGAATAATAGAGTCTGAAGCTAGTACAGTAGCTTTAGGGTCAGGATGAGTTTTGACCTCTGTTAAATTTCCCACATTATTAGCAGAGCAATAGGCTTGGACAGAAAAGGCATTAATAAAAGGGTGTCCTTTCACTATATTGTTTCCACTATTACAAACAGATAACTAATAACCTGATTTTGCCCTTAGTTTATTGAATAGAAAACAAGGTAAATAAATGATGGAAAGAGACAGTATAAGGGAGATGTATGAAAACAGTGATGGAAAGAAATCATTACACTCTGCCTTATCAACTGAATTCTCAATTTGAGAAAAATACTTCTGTCATTGAATTGGCAATACATTGACTGCAGAAAGGTTCTGGTTTAGAAAGTACATGGTTTTTCAGGTTATGCAAGTATTTCACCATATCTTATGAGGAATTTAAAGCTGTAAGGGACAGGACATGAAATACAGTTCCTGTACTGAACTTAGTAACCTCAGTTATAAGCTATTTAATTCTCAATAGACATAAATATGGATTCATCACAGGTAGAGATCAGGTGAAATTGAAATTCCAACAATGCCAGAGGCCAATGTGATGGCAGGGAATCAATTGGACAAAATATATCTAGATGAGCTTACAAGGCATGCAGCATCCTGTACTACTGATTTCCAACCAACCTTGCCTGTGGGAAATTCCTTGCTGATAGTACATCTAGAAATGTTTGATCCTGAACATGTGAGCAAGAGACAGTACCCAATTGTATAGGGAGAAAATAAATAAACATTAATTTCACCCTGTTAGTGAAATGATCTACTCAACCAGAGTCTCATTTCTAGCAGAGCTCATTCAGAAGGAGGACTTTGAATACAGTCCTGTCTTATTAGTAAGCAAAAGATGAAGGGAATGAAATATTTGCTGATCCCAGGTGAGACTGCACTCACTATCTCCTACCTTTTGCTGCACAGGTGGTACCAACACAGAAGGAGGAGGAAGGATTGTGAAGAGTGTGTGATAAAACAGTAGAAGAAAGGTAAAACTTTTCTCAGCTTTGCTGGGGCAGGGTGTAGAACCCAATCTCCGTATGAAGCTATAGCAATGGCAGTGTAGATACCACTAGTGCCGACTGGCTGGAGAAATATGGCTCTCTCAATGTTGTGGGAGTCAGGCAGTACCAACTGCATTATGGTAAAATTGAATTACTTTTCAAAACCTTCCAATCACATAAAAATATCGTTTACCTTCCTGGTGGGGTCCTACTGCACCAGCTCGGAGCCTAGGCTCTTGGAGGCTGAACTGCTTAGTGGGGCATTTTGGGCTGCCCCAACCTTGTGCCTCTTGCAGAAATAGACATGGACCTGAGCTGGGCCCACCTCTGCCCAGATAGGGATTGATGTACTCCCCCAAAATCAATGGAAATGAAAATCATCTTCAAGTGATTAACTAATGGTTTAGCAGATCCAAAGACTCCATCTGGGGACCCGCAGCCTGCCGCAACAGCCACCCCAGAAAAGGCAGTGCCAAGGGGTGGGTGAATATATGGCATTGGCGGAAGAACACACAGCTCCTGGATATTGGCAAGTTGTGGCTTAAGGTGGTATAAATTTACAGTGTGTGTGTGTTAATGCTTCAAGCCATTATTGAATTTCTGTGTGTGTTAATGCTTCAAGCCATTATTGAATTTCTCTCTCTTTTTTTTTTTTTTTTTAATCTGCTTTATCAATTGCTGCTACAAGCCAATGTTAATAGCTTATTGTGAACTTGGTGAATTATGACTCCCTTAACTGTGAAAAGAGAAAATAGGAATACCTTATCTCTGGGGCACAATCCCCTTTTTTCTTTAAAGCTCCTTCCTGGTCAGTCTAACAGATGCCCTTTGATAATTTATCTGTCTGAGACTTATTTGTTAATCATGTGTGGTCCAGGGAGAAACTTTTTATGAATGTTTTAATAAAATAGATTCAATGAGCCTAGTTGGTGTCCTTATGCATTTCAGCATGGACTACAAAAGGAGAGAGATCTGATGGTAATAAAGCATCACCCTTCTAGAGATTACTTGGCTTACCTGGCTTACTCACAACATTTCAAACATTTTGTGTGATTGCCTCAAATTTTTCAGTTTTCTTCTTTGGATTCTCTATAGAAGCCTTCTTATCAGTGTTTTACTGTCAGAAAATATGCATTATTGTCAGAATTCCTTGTAGAAATATAAATGGCTGTATAATTGGTGCATGAAAGAAACAGACCAACCTTCTGGCTAGATTCAGTTGAGAGGAAACATCATTCCTGACTATTCCTGACTATTTTGACTATAGCCAAAATCAGAGGCCATTCTTACTGTCCCTAAATGTTTGCAACAGTTAATAATAATAATAATTATTATTATTGTTATTTACATAGTTCTCCGTAATCAGTCATTTATCAATTATCTGTCTCACTGTGGATGGATTTAGATCAATTTTCCCAGTTTTAGGTGAAACTTGGAGGTTTGGGCATGTAAGGACTTTGTCCAGACTAGTTTTACCATCAGTTTGGGAAAGATAAGATATTGACATTGTTTTTTAGGTTGAAAGAAACACAAAATATCAAAGCAAAACCTAACTGATAAAAGTCTTTTTATGCAGAAACTAAACAAAAACATTTTGTATTTCACCTGGTTTGTTCAAAATTCTGTCCGTATACTCTTCTGGCACCTGGAAGTGACTCGGATCTTAGTCCAAGCTTCTGAAAAGCCTCATGAACCTTAACGAACCTATCAGTAAACATATCTCCAGCTTAGGATTTGTAGCAAAGCCAATTTTATGCACGACTACTTTTGAAATACAACAGTGAAAGAAGATACTCTGACCTTTACTTTATTTATTGAAAAGGATCAGTCATATTTATCAATCATTTTTCTAATTTTTTAACAGTGTTTTGAGAGAAAAACTTTCCTAACCAGATTCTAGGTCAGATATGAATTTATGTGCTTTATCTGCTGAATATGGGAAAATGCTCGTTCCTCTTTTGCTCAGCTGCAGAGGCTTCCAGGTGGCTATGTGAGGATGTCAGCCTAGACGTAATGCTTCATTCACTTGGGCTTAAGGGATTTTTATTTATAACATGTTATACATGCATTTATTCATTTATTTGCATTTCCCAAACTGAATGTTGCTTTAAATAGATAACATGAAGGGTATGGAAGACAGTGAGATATGCATCTTTGGTGTTCATCCAGCCATCATGCTTCATCCTGGTGATAGCCTCAATTGCCACCTTGGGTTAATAATTAGTAAGTGCTTGGGGATCTGTCAATATAAAAACATTAAAGTAAAAAATGCAAAAAGCTATCATTGCTGATAATGTGGCCTTCCTGAATACTTGCTCTGCAATAATATATTGGAAAAAAATATTATGGATTTGGCATAATGCACGAATTAATTAGCTTCCAAAATAAATTTCTGGCCAAGGAGAACACTTGGGGGTTCCAGGCAGAACTGCTCTCTAGAGACTGGCAAAGAAGCTCCCTATATGCTTAATTGGAAACACTTTGCCAACTCATCTCTGTTTTCCCGTTATGCTCAGGTTGAAAAAGCAGAGCAGGAAAGCTGTCAAAATACAAGCACTTTTATATTTGAGCCAGTCACTTTATTTTAGAGTGAGGCTAGTCAGGGGGAAAGAGTTTATGACCCCATAATAAAAAATCACTAGCAGGAACATGCCTAATTGTTTGTTTTCCCCTACCCCTACAGTACTGAGTCTCAGTCAAGATGTCACTTTAGAGAATGATGTATCTTTTTAAATAAATAAATAAATAAAGGAGGGAGGGAGTTTGTTTATAGTATGAAAGTTGGTGGTTTTGTTTGTTTGTTTTGGTTTTGTTTTGTTTTTCCACTCAATCTGCAGTATAATCTGTAGACTGGTCTATTCATGGTTGGTGTTTGAATTATTAGGAATCACAGGAGATGTAGGAGTTTGCTCTTGATATGATGCACTGGGGGGTTGACTTGGGCAATTTCTATTAATGCTAATGGAGATGATCATAAATTACCCATATATCAGTGCCAAAATGGATGCTGTAGTCTACCAAATGCTAAATGTTCCAGTATCACAAACTCAAATGTGATCTAATATTTTAAGAGTTACCTCTTCTTAAATATAAAGAACACAAACAGTTTGTTCACTAATTCTTGCTTGGATTTAGTTTCTGTTGGGAGACAGTGTTTTTCTGTTTTTGTTTGGTTTTGGTGTTTTGGTTTGGTTTTGCTTTCTCTAGTGAAACTGTTGAAAGATTGCAAGATCACATAAGGAACCCCCCTGAATGTCTGAAGATCTCTCTGGCTGCAACTGAATCAGTAAAGGAAACGGTGATAACTGAGCCTTCCCAGGTACTGCAATTCAATTGTGCATGCTGTTCAATTGCTGGAAGGGTTTCTGGCATGCTGGAGGCCTTTTCCAAATAGTTCTACCAAATCGTGGTCTTGTTTGGGGAGGGGACATGAGGTGAGGGCCATTCTCAAACAGTTTTCTGGATGTTACCATTTTGTTTTGAAGGACATGAGATCATAATAATGATTCAGGCTACTTCTTGATAGCTGAAGAATCCGGAGAATGCTTAACTTTAATAGCATAGACTTAGAGTCTTTCTGTATTGTGATTCGTAGCCTATGTAGTTCCTTAGCTTTGCAAAGCTGGTCTATCCTATTGCCATTAATTGCATGTCTTCCTTTGAGAACCTTTCACAGAGGCTGAAAGTGTCTTTCTAGAAGAAATATAAGTGGGAATAAAGCAATAGTTCTTACAGGCTCTTGACTGTGCTGAATCTCCTTGCTCAACCCTAAAATGATCAATTAGTGATAAATATGCTGAGTGAATAAGTGGGTACTTTTCTATTAGGCATAGGACCGAGCAAAGCAATTTGTTTCAGTCCCTCACCTTAGAGACACAAAAGGACAGGATTCTGTATAACTGACCTGCACAGACAACCCTTTCTTTAAATAAGTTTCTTGAATTTGTGCTCAGGATTAACCATAAAGATTATATTTATTGTTTGTGTACAATAATAGCCATGATTATTTTCAAATCACTGACCAAGAAATAAATGGTTCTGTATTACCCTCCAAAGTAATTTTTTCTACACATGGATCATTTTTGCAAAAATGTATGCAGTCTTCTGTCTCACTCACAACCTCCCTTTAAATCATGTGAAGGTTTGACTACCAGTGATGATCGTGGCAGTTGTAGTTTCAGACTCAAGGAAATCCAGCAGGTGTTGTTGTTAATGTATTTTTAATGCTTTACTCTCAATGAGGACCAAATATTTAAAGATTGCAACCTGCTCTATTTCCAGAAGCTTGAGGCTTTTAATTTTAATATTCCTTTTTTACACATACTGCAGCAAAAGAAACCACACTTCAAAATATTTTTTTCTCTCTCCTTTTTTCTCCTCTGTGGTTCTTCGAAAGGTTAGGTTTGACAATAGGAATATAGTCACAGATACTCTAGGCAACAAATGAGAAATGTTCTTTTGTGACCTTAATGTTGGCAAGTGATAATAACCAGTGAACCATGAAATACTGCTGCAATATTGTTCATGACTTTTCTGTTTTCTAAGATTAATTTTATGTTCTGAAATGAAGTGACAATCATTTATTATTCTGTTTTACATAGCTTCCACCGGGAAGCAAATATGAAAAGCTTAATTTTCTAGTCCACTTGCAGCAGTGTTCCTAGTGAAGAATCAGATATATGCTTAAATATTCCTTGTTTAATGTATACAATATAATCCTTTTGTTTAGGCTTAGTCAGAAATGTCTGGCTTAGAATAGAGCTGGCTAATGTTTAAAAGCGGAAATTACTTTTCTCTCCTAGGGGTTAAATAGTTATAGTACTAATTATTAATACTCTACGGGTGCGAACTTTGCAAGAATATTTAATTTTGAGCTACTGTTTTCTGAGAATATGTCATACCTTCCTAATGAAACGTTTTACCTTTTCACCAAACTGTGGTCTGTTCAAAATGCTGCGAACAGGATTTAGCTACCAAAGACTTGCTACCAGCAATTTCTACTCCACAAGTAGATTATAATGGCATTTTCATCAGAGGAAACATATATAGTTCTCAGACCAAACCTAATTTCCATGTACACTATTATCTTTTCCACCATAGGCTGTTGCTAATCAAACAATTTAAGGGTGTGGTAGTTCAAATCTTACTTATCTTCAGTAGAACTTACACATATCAATGCTTCTATTGACTTCAGTAATATTGCTGCTCAGGTGTGTAAAGGAAAAGGAAAGCCAGGAAAGTCAGAAGAATTTCAAGGTCAATTGGATGGGGGAACGTAGATAACATTTTTAAAGTCAGTGGGTCTTTCTGTTGTTGTTTGTTTCTTTCTTTCTTCTCTTTAAAATACATGTGGTAAAGTATTAGGATACAAATGGATATAAATGCATAATGACAGAATCATTTAGGTTGGTAGAGGTTGGAATTAGGTTGGAAGAGACCTCCAGGATCACCTTGTCCAACCTTTGACCTAACTAACACTAACAAGTCCTCCACTAAATATATCACTAAGCTCTACATCTAAACGTCTTTTAAAGACCACCAGGGATGGTCTTTAACCACTCAACCACTTCCCTGGGCAGGCTATTCCAATGCCTAACAACCCTTTCGGTAAGGAAGTTCCTCCTAATATCCAACCTAAACCTACCCTGGTGCAACTTTAGATCATTCCACTGGGCATGTGGAAGAATAGACCAATCCCCACCTTGCTACAGCCTCCTTTAAGGTTTCTGTAGAGAGTGATAAGGTCACCTCTGAGTCTCATCTTTTCCAGACTGAACAATCCCAGCTCCCTCAGCCTCTCCTCGTAAGACTTGTTCTTCAGACCCCTCAACAGCTTTGTTGCCCTTCTCTGGACATGCTCTAGCACCTCGATGTCCTTCTTGTAGTGAGGGGCCCAAAACTGAACACTGTACTCGAGGTGCGGCCCCACCAGAGCCAAGTACAGGGGGACAATCATTTCCCTAGTCCTACTGGCTACACACTGTTTCTTATACAAGCCAGGATGCTGTTGGCCTTCTTGGCCAGCTGAGCACACTGCTGGCTTGTATTCAGCCAACCATCAGCCAATACTCCCAGGTCCTACTCTGCTAGGCAGCTTTCTAACCTCTCATCTCCCAGCCTGTAGCTCTGCTTGGGGTTGTTGTGCCCCAAGTGCAGGACTCAGCACTTGGCCTTGTTGAACTTCATACAGTTGGCCTCAGCCCATCAGTCCAGCCTATCCAGATCCTTCTGCAGAGCCTTCCTACCCTTGAGCAGATCAACACACGCACCTAACTTGGTGTCATCTGTAAACTTACCGAGGGTGCACTCGATCCCCTCATCCAGATCACTGATAAAGATATTAATGAGAACTGGCCCCAGTACTGAGCCCTGGGGGACTCCACTAGTGACTGGCCTCCAACTGGATTTAACTCCATTCACCATGACTTCTGGGGCCTGGCGCCCCAGAAAGTTTTTAACCTAACAAGGCGTACACCAGTCCAAGCCATGAGCAGCCACTTTCTTCAGAAGAACGCTGTGGGAAATGGTGTCAAAAGCCTTACTGAAATCAAGGTAGATCACATCCACAGCCTTTCCCTCATCCACTCAGTACTTCACTTTGTCATAGAAGATCACATTTGTCAAACAGGACCTGCCTTTGATAAACCCATGCTGACTGGGCCTGATTGCCTGATTGCCCTCCAAGTGCCACATGATGACACTCAAGATAATCTACTCTATGAGCTTCACTGGCACTGAAGTCAAAACTAATAACTAATTAGTCAAAACTCATAACTAATTAGGGGCTTGATTCTTGGAGGAACTGAATACCTATCACTTTCATTAACATTAAATTTGTCATTAAGGTTGTTCAAGAAGTTAAGCATTGGCCAGGGATTGTTTATTTGTAATGGTCTCCCTTCAGAATGCAATAGGTACCCCTTCTTCTGGAAAACTAAACTGTTTCCCAGTCTGGGTGCATTAAATTACATGTTGGATCCTTTGTTTAGTTATCTCTATCAAAGTAATCTTGTTTCAAGAGGGGATTGATTCAAAAAGAAATTTACATTTTCAGCACTTTTGAACATTAGACAGTATCTGTATCTGTCAGATAGTATCTGTATCTACCTACAGATCAGGTGCTTGGCATTAACAATTGCCAGCAGGAAAATACTGATCCATATACACTGTGATTTAGGGACAAAAGACGGGACTATTGTTCACCCATTTGGAGCACTACACTACCCGTGTTTCTAGCACTGACTAACATTAACTAGTAGACCAAACTGTCACTAACAATTCGGGAGTTTTAAAGTAAACAGATTAACCAACCAACAAACCAACTAACCACCACCACCACCAAAAAAAAAAAAAAAAAAAAAAAAACATAAAACCCAAATCCTCTGTGTTAATTCTGATAAGTACCCTAAAATCCAAGGTGATGTCTTGTAGCATGATTCAGTTGTGTTCCAGCTGTTTACACATTGCAGACTGTTGTTTCCTGATTTAACAATAATCCCTTTTCTTAAGTGTTCTGATTAGATATTTGTTAAAAGCAAGAGTAAAATGTTAGGTTCACTACTATTAGTTTCCAAAGTCTCAGCTGTTAGGAATTAGATAGGGTGCCACTACCACTATATGTGCAATAAACAGTGTTTGTGTTAAAAGTCTGAGATTACTTTTGTTCGAGACTGCTTTGCTCATTATAACTCTACTTGAGGAGCCTTCTTGAAGATTCACAGCAAAGCCCAAGCTAAGACTAAATATAAAGCTAGCATCCTAGTGGGATTTAAAACAAATAGAAGATAAAGAACCCTTCTTTTATCTACTGAAATGGCCACAACTTGAAGTGGATAATTTACTGAATTGCATTTCATTTCCTTGTAATATAGTACATGACATACAAGCAAGATTAGGCTCTGGGATTCAGAAGCAAAGAAACAGAAGTCTGTAGGTGCTCAGTGGATATTTATGCATTTAAGGAAAGAAAAACAACAACAACAAAACACACCTTTTTCCAGGGAAATTAGGAAAAAAAAAACTCTGTATGCTGTTATTAAAAAACAGGCTTAATGGAATGATCATCACGATTTCCAGGTTTATCTAAACAACTCGATTTTCACTAGGTAAGCCACTAAGTCTTCCATGGCATAGGTGTACAAAACCATGACTAGTAAATATAGATTCTATATGGAGAATACAGAATTTTGCTCTAAAGTTATTAAAATTGACAAATAGAAATTCTGTGCACAGGACAGTTTTGGGGAGTGAAAGCTCAGTAAGAAAGAAACACTAATTAAAAAGAAGGGGAATTTTGGCTTATCTATCTATATTTTCCCATGTCTATCACTAACTATGATAATGTTCTTTTTTTTTTCTGTTTTACAATGATTTATGTTTTCAAGTATTTTTTTTTCCCTCTTGAAAGTTATTGAAAAACATTTGCAAGACAACACAGTCAATGGTCATAGCCAACACGGCTTCATGACGGGAAAGTCCTGTTGAACTTACTTAATTTCCTCTTAGGGCCCAGTTACCCATCTAGGCGACCAAGGGAATCCATCTGATGTAATCTTTTTTGATTTCAGCAGAGCTTTTGATATTGTCCCTCACAGTATATTTCTGGACAAAAAGTCCAGCATACAGCTGGATAAATACACTATAAAATGGGTGAAAAATTGGCTGATGGGTTGTGCACAAGGGGCTATAGCAAGTGTGGTTGCATCAGGCTGGCAGCCAGTCACTGGTGGGGTTTCCCAGGGTCCTATTGTAGGGCTGGTTCTCTTTAAAATTTTTCATAAATGTTCTGGACACAGGACTTGAATGCATACTAAATAAGTTTGGAGAAGTTAAAAAAAAAATGAAGATGTTGACTCCCTTCAGTATTGAGAGGCCTTGCAGAGAGATCTTGATAGACTAGAAGGCTGGGCAGTCACCAACAATATGAGGTTTAACAAGAGCAAATGCCAGATTCTGCACTTGAGACAGGGTAATCTTAGATGTATGTACAGATTGGAGGATGAGAGGTTAGAGAGTAGCCCTCTGCAAAGGGATCTGGGGGTTCTGGTTGATGGCAAGTTGAACGTGAGTCAGCAGTGACACTGGCAACCAGGGGGGCCACCTGTACCCTGGGGTGCATCATGCACAGCATTGCTAGCTGGTCAACAGAAGGAATTGTCCTGCTCTGCTGTGCGATGGTCTGTCCTCATCTCGAGCGCTATGTGAAGTTTTGGTGACACATTATAAGAAAGATGTAAAACTATTAGAGAGTGCCCAAAAGTGGGCCACAAAGACAGTGAAGTATCTGGAGGGGAAGTTGTAAGGGGAGCAACTGAAGTCACTTGATTTGTTCAGCCTAAAGAAGTCTGAGGGGAGGCCTCATCACAGTCTACAGCTCAATGAGGAAGCGTGGAGGCAGGGGAACTGATTTCTTTTCTCTGGTGACCAGTGATATGGCCCAAGGGACCAGTATGAAGATTCATCGAGAGAAGTAAAGACTGGACATTAGGAAAAGACTCTCCTCTGAGAGAGTGGTCGGGCACTGGAACAGGCTTCCTAGGGAATTGTTCAAGGCACCAAGCCTGCAGGAGTTCAAGAAATGTTTGGACAATGCTGACAAACATATGGTTTGATTTTGGGGTGATCCTGTGTGGAGCCAGGAGTTGGACTTGATAATCCTTGTGGGTCCCCTCCAACTTGGGATATTCTATGATTCTGTGTTTCAGTTAAGCTCCTAGCTACTCAGCCTAGAATGTGTGCAGAGAGAAACTAGTAGTTTCCAAGGAAACTTTCATGTAAAAGTTGGATGTGAGATGGTTTTGACTCTAAACTTCAACTGCTTAAGTCTTCAGGCAGGTTCTCAAAAGCTTATTGTCCATTAAAGCTCTGTTCTGAGCCCTGTGTCCTTTTTTGGGGGTAGGTCTAGCCTTTAAGTTGTTGAATCATCTGGACACACTGAAACTTTCATCCTCCAGTGTTGAATAATAGCCACAGACGTGTTATTCTCTGACTTATGTGGATTTCAAGGGGAATTTTGGATGTGCAATCATGTGTAATAACAATCATCAGTTGCAAGGTATTTTCAAAATGCACAGATATCATTTGAGTGCTCATGGACAGCAAATAACAAGATCCTGCATAAGTATATCAAAGAAAAGATAGTACTTACTTGAAAATCCATTTCTTTGTTATTAGTTGTAACCAGCTCTGCACTGTACATACTCTGTATGAAGACTCCCATCACCAGTAAACAGGAGATGAAATCTAATTGAAAGATTTATTTCCTGCTCCAATTTTAATGATATCTGTAGATTTTTTCTTGTATATAAAGAAGTTGCACCTAGACCTGAAAAAGCAGTGAAGTAAAATCAGGAAATTATTACATTTCCTCAGCTGGATATGATTTTTTTTTCTCTCTGCTATGAAGAAAGATGTTATATTTTGCTGGAAATAAACAGATTTCTCTGAGTGGTGAAATGAAACTTGTTTGTCACAGTAGAGGGCAGAGCTGAAGGTCAGAGCAAAAATTCTACTTAGTGTGACACATTTTCACGAACTGGATCATCCCCCTGTGATTGACAAATCTGACACTTGCCAGAAAGGGAGTGAGGGTGAAAGGGTATCAGGTTTCCTCATGGTTCTGGGGAGGGGTATGAAGGTATAAAAAGACTGATATTATGGGCCTCTATGCATGAATTTAACATCACCAAGAAAAAATAAAATAGAATAAAATAGCTGACTAAGTAGCACACCCCTAAGTCTGAGCCCTTAGAAGGTCAGGTAGAGGAATAGATGATTTCCAGTGGACTTTAATCACCTGCTGCCCTAGGGATCTCCTCCAACACCTATTTTTTTTTTTTTTTTTTTCCTGGAAATGCAAAGAAATTAGGAGATGCAAGTTTTATGTGAATGGAGGAGAGGTTTTGCCTAATAAAATAAATATATTAAGAAGGGAAGTTGCAGTTAGGTTCACTGACTAATCCAGACTAAAATCTTTCAGCAGAGTGAAATGAACTTCCAGGGTATCTTGAAATCTCCAAACACTGACTTGAAATACCAGTTTCTTTGTTTGCCTTTCATTTCGCAGTGAGGCTTTCACGTCTGTTTTTGCTGATTCATCTACCTGCCATGAATTTCTATCCTACAGTTCCAGCCCTTTCTGCAGTGGGCAGAGGAGAAACAGTAGACATCTTCTGTTTTAACATCATTGTTTAGACATTTTTGACATGTCGGTTTCATATGCAAGCTAGAGAAATATGGTCTAGAATAAACAACCAAAATTTTGATGCAAAGCTGGATGGAAAACTGTAATTGGAGAGTAGGATTCAGTGTCTGAGTGCCTGCAGAGATGGAGACACCAAGGTGGGAGAAAATGCAAACACAATGAAGGACAGAATTAGAATTTGAAAAAAAGCAGTTACATCCCCTCTTACCACGGACATCAACTCTAAAGTGTGTGACTTTACCTATTACTATTACTCTGTCCTACATGCTTCTCTGAGGATAGAAAGCTGCATCATCTCCTAGGTCTGCTGGTTTCATCACTGTCCTGTCTAATTCCTTCCCACTATGATTTCTATGAACCATCAGACTCTGCCAGCCTTGCTTTGATTTCTTTAAGGATATCAAGGAAGAAGAGCTATGTAGTGTTGCAGGGAGAGGTGGCTGTTGATTTTTTTTCCCCGAGATCTTTTTCTATAGTCGTTACTGCTTCGATGAATTTTCCTACTGTATCTTGAGTTCTGCATCTGTAATTCTCTGGAAGAGGAGAGATTAGAGAAGTCTGTGCTTGGGGAGGGTTGTTGGCTGTGGGTTTTTGTTGTTGTTGTTGTTATTGCTGTTCATTTGTTTGTTTGTTTTTGAGATACACATGGCAGGCTTGGGAGTGAAGACCAAAATCTCTTATATCTATATGAGCTCCACACTGTCAGTGGGCTTCAAAGACTCTCACGTTTTCTGCTCCTACAGGGTGTAGATCTTGTTGAACTCAACCCATACCCCTCATCCCTTTGACTCCAGTGAGGTTTAAATCAGGACAGTGTATTTTACAGTTTAATTCCTTTCTAGATTATCTTCTAGTTTTTCTTTTTATTCTCAGCTTTTTTTTTTTTTTTTCACTGTTATTTATCATTATTTATGAACCGTAAGAAACAGCAATTTCAGCAAAATAAGACTAACTTCTAAGACTGGGAGCTAGCTCTCTGGTGCAAATTCAGTTGGGAAATATGCTTCTACTGCTGTTCACCACTCTCAAACTCATCCTGTAAATCTTAATAAGGTATCAAATCTGGCAAGGAGGGATACCCTTGGGAGAGCTTTAATGATTTGACAGTACTAAACATGTGTAGAGGACAAGCAGGATGCTTTGTCTCTAGACTTGTAAAATGTAAAGCGTTACTGAGTCTTGTCAAGTTACAGACTTACACACTATAAATAAGGATAATGTGGCAATGAAAACAGAGGTGGAGAATCTGGAAACTCTTTATTATCAAGGCAAATATTTCTTTGCACCATTAATCCAAAATTTCACAGAATGACATTAGAACAGGGAAGTCAGAGGATTGCAATAACGAGATGAAAGGTCAGGACTTTTGTGTTTTATTTACTTGCATTTTGGTTTTGCAGGGACAAGGATCAACTTATTCACCATGAAAGAGTTTCAGAATTGCTCATATATCAGAGATTATGTTTCTTTCTCCACTTGTCAACTTACTTTCTCAAACATACCTAACAATATAATCTGAGTGTTTCCCCGGTGCATCATACATTTTATTACAACTTTTTTTTTTTTTCTTGGATGATTTGATAAGGACTTTGTTTTGGCATCATTTAGCCTTTTTATCAAGATAGAGTTCTGCATGTTTCTCAGACAACTTCTCTTTACAACTCTGCTTCCTCATTGCAGTTTTGATAGCCATAAAATATAATTTTCTAAAATTGGAGAACAAGCTGATATGCTTCATCCAGCAGAGCTGCAGGCTATTTTTCATGATTGCAATATATTTTGTTGATTGTGATGAAGCCAAAAGATTTTTAAATAGGAAAAAAAATTGGGGGGAGGAGAGGAAAGCAATAGCCTCTTGCTTTCTAAGCCTTGCAGAAGCTCCTGAAGGATATTAAAGATGAAGGTGTCTTACAAAATTATTCTTTTTCTGAGTTATGCTGAGGTGGGTGATTATTTTTCTTCTTCTATTGTGCATTTCCTTTAATATTTTCTCTCTATTTTAAAATTGCTGATAATATATTTATATCACAGAGTATGGAACATTTTGACATATATGGCTATTTTTGTAGATTCAAATTATTTATTAAAGAAAATTATTTAATTGTAGCTACTTCTAGAGAAG
Organism: Netta rufina; assembly: GCF_964035555.1. Classification (NCBI taxonomy): domain Eukaryota; kingdom Metazoa; phylum Chordata; class Aves; order Anseriformes; family Anatidae; genus Netta; species Netta rufina. The sequence goes on from NC_140125.1 coordinate 112,478,527, forward strand.
CTTATTAAACAGCACCTGCCATTCAGATCTCCTGTTATAATGGCTCACCAAGACAGGAACTTGTATGGTGCTGTATATAAGAAGAAACTTAGGTACAAAGGGTAAAGTATATTAAGCAAACTAGAAGGAAAATAAACAAAAGGATAGAGATCTTTTGGCTTTCAAGACAAGGGATGTTAAAGGGATCAATGTCTTTATTTGTATTTGATTTCCTTAGGATTATCATTTCAAGTGATATGCAAAGATCCTACAAACAACTGTGGAACTGCTGTTCCTCATTGTTCTTGTGGTTCTTCTGAGATGGTGGAAGTTGGTAGAAGTCTACAAGATTGTGTCCAGGCTGCAAGAGAACTCCAGCAGGAAGTATACGTGCTTTTTTTTCCCTGGGATTCAGACAAGAACATTATCAAAGAACAGAATACAACTTCCACATCTTATTCCACCAAGTAACTCATTTTCCCCAGCTTCCATTTGTTACTGTTATTATATAGCAAAAACATTTCCCATTGCCTCTGGCCTTCAAGAGAACATTATGCAAGGTATTAACAGTGGGTCCTGCAGAAAGATCCAAGGAAGATATGGGGAAGTTTGAATCTCTAGCAATTTGTGTTTTGTTTTTTTTAAATAGATGCATTTACAAGGCATAGCCCTCAACATGAATAAGAATCAGCTTTTAAAGTGACCCCATTATTTAATTAAATAATTAAATTCAATAATTAATATATATATGTTATATATATTTTTTTATATATATATTTTTTGGGGGGGAATAAAAAGATATGTTTGAATTAGTTCCCTGCCAAACATGAAATAAATAGAAACAAGTCCACTTTTATTTTTCCTAGGAGCGTTCACAAATGTAAGTCAGTTAATCCACTTTCAAGTCACATTTTTTGTTAAGTCACGCTCATTCTCCTGATTGCCCTTATTTAGATAGGTCTTTGGAAATGGGCTCCAGTTGCAAAGCTCAGATTAGGATGTGAATGTAAATTAGTGAACTTTAAGCCTGCTGTTGGGATCCTGCCTAGGTTAGGCCAATGTAGCTTTGCCCAGTTAACCTCTTTTACCCTTAAGCAGCAGTTCCTTTAACATCATTTTACTGTTATTAATGCTGCTACTTCCTGTAACTTTTCAAGCAAAGAGACATTGGGCTCTTGCAAGGTAAAGCCCAGCAGTGGCTAATAGCAGGGCTAGTGGCACTGCTGCTGAGGAAAATAGTAGTAACAGCAAGAAACAAAAAATTGACACTGAGCCTCTGACATGGTAAAGATTAGTTTCCAATGAAAATTACTCCCTTGTGTAAACCAGCAGCAAGACCGTCGAGGGGATCCTGCCACCAGCATCCCCCTCATGGAAAGAGAAACCAAAAAACCAGGCAGGGTTTTTTTTGTTTGTTTGTTTTGTTTTTTAGTGAAGCTAATAGTTTGCCTTCTCCTTCCACAGGTTCGAATTTGGCATTTCAAATCCTTATTTTCATTGCACCTGCCTCTTCCTGCAAATTCACATCACCAGGGGCAGAAGCACCTTGCAAATACATCCTCTGGAAATACCTGTCTGGTCTTTGACCTAAGACATCACTTTATGTGCACTCAGCCCCAGTTCAACCTTCTTTCTGGATGTGTTTGTGCTCCAGCATCAGGGGTAGGGTCTTCCAAGAGAAGAGACCATTTGATACATTCCTAGAGGAAAGATGTCCTAGGACATACGTGAAAGAGAGAGTCTAAGGTTTATTGTACAAGCAATTGCATGGAGACAGGCAAGAAATAACATAAGAATCCTGCCTGGCTTACGAGAGGAGAAAGATGTATGGTACCAGGGGATATTGTCTCCCATGAGAAATAAAGTGAGGAACACTGCTGTAGTGGGTCTCTATATTTTTGCTCAGGAAGGGGTTTTAATTCCCATTTTCTGGACTACAACAAATCAATTTGAAAAAAGGAACTTCAGACCAAAGTGGTGATGCTGTTCTTTCCAGGGTAAATGTGGGCTGAGCTTAGAAGGTGATGTGTATTGCAGTGCTAAGTGCTGCTGCAGTGCAACCAGTTCTTCTGACCAAGTATAAAGTTATCAAAGAAACCACTAGAGTCACACTATAACAATGACCATTTCTCCTAATTTAGATATAAAAGGGACTGACACTGCAGGCAAGATGATTCACAGTGCCTACAACTAACTCTGGAGACTTGCCAAGATCTAACCAACTCCAGAGCTTACTATGAGCACAAGAATAGCAATAGTGACTCCTGTGAGAGGACTCAAAGGAATGGCATGAAGCTGCTTGAGGGGAGGTTCAGCCTGGATATCAGGAAAAGGTTCTTCACCAATAGGGTGCTCAAGCACTGGAACAGGCTCCCCAGTGAGGTGGTCAGAGCACCGAGCCAGCCAGAGTTCAAGAAGTGTTTTCAACAATGCTCTGAGACACATGGTCTGATTTTTGGGTAGTCCTGTGTGGATTCAGGAGTTGGACTTGATGGTCCTTGTGTGTCCCTTCCAACATGGGATATTCTGTCATTCTCTGATTCTTTGTGTGAACAGATGTGCATAAACTTACACATGGATTATCTGCCTACACGACTGTAGCCCAGTGGGCTAGAACTATCAGAGAATCCACAGTGTATACCTGTAATTGTTGTATTACGCTGTGCGAACATATAGATGGGCTCTACTGGTGTCACATTTCTTGAGCTCTGGTGATAGATACAGGCTGGACCTCTAGTGTCAGAGAGTCATAGAATCATAAAATAATTTAGGTTGGAAAACACCTTCAAGATCATGAAATCCAACCACCACCATGTCCCTTAGTGCCACATCCATTCATCTCTTAAATACCTCCAGGGATGTTGACTCCACCACTTCCCTGGGCAGCCCATTCCAATGCATGACCACTCTCTCTGTGAAATGTCACTGCAATCACTCCTATGTTTCATTTCATTATTTTAGACCAATATCAAATGCTCCTATTTGATGAGTATCTTTATTTGCCCAGATGTTTCCAGTTCATGCTTCTAAGCCTGAAAAAAAATTATGTGGAACTGCATAGGATATAAGATTATTATGATCTGAGTATGTAAAGTCTGGGGTAGAGTTGAGAGTCTGTATGATTTATAATCAGTAATTAGTTCCTGTTCTGACGACCTAGAAGCTGAAACTGTTAAAAAATAAATCAGCATGATGTTGCTGATACATTTTGATGCTTATATTAAATGTCATTCAGGCTTAAAATGCAAAACACAATAGGATTTTAAAAACTTGTCCAAACATCTTTGTATTACAATAATATACCTAGTTGCTTTCAGGGGGAGAATGAATGTGGTTTACTCTCCGGAGCCTACAGCATGGCCTAATCAAGTTGAATGAGTTACATAAATAGTACAGATACATAAAATGCAGGCATGGATATAGATGCATTACCTGCTTGTTCTCAGGGGCTAGGTAGCTGGGTTTTGACACCGATCTTTAAAAATGTTTTCTCAGGCAACAGTCTAATTACATGCATTTTATTCAGCTCTGGTGGATTTACTATTAAATTTCATATTCCTTTCATACAGTCTCAGAATTCCTGCTTATCTCACTATCCGTTATACAATGACATGAAGACAAGTTTGCTTTTGCTGTTACTGTTTGCTTCACTGGATTTAGCCCTTTGAATTTCATACTGTGAATTACAGAAATTATGTGAGCAGAAGCGGTTTTTAAAAATATGTGGACAAAAAGACAAAACATTAACACACTGATAAAAAAGAAGATGTAAAGCAAAGATAAAGGAAAGTGGTTGAACTTCAACAGATTTGAAGGCAAGATTTGGATAGAAGGGCCAGATTTTTTTTAAATAAGTTCTGAAATTGGGGATGGTCTTGTGCTATAGTTAGTAAATCATCAGTGCTCAGTGTAGCTTCTGTTCTGGCTCTGTCATATATTTCCTCCATATAAGTCATTTAATATCTTCCTGCTTCTGTTTTTCATCTTTAGGACAAAGACAAAATGTCTCATTTCTTACCCCTTTTTGAAAGTCTCATTTATCTATGTTACAAACTCTTCAAGCAAGGAGTGTCTTTGAATATCAGTTTTATAATGCACTACGCCTACCTGCAGTAGAGCCTAGACATGCTACTACAATAATAATAATAGTCATAGAAATGGCAAGAGCAAACTTCACTAATTGAAGACTGGGGTCTCGTGATTTCATCTCTGCATGTGTTGTTAACATGAAGATTTAATTGTTGTGTGAAATTCTTGTGTACTCGAGTGAGTAAGCAATCTATTAAACCAGTATCTGCCTAAAAGATTCCTCAGGATGTATGTGTAAAATTTTTTGGAGGAAATCTGAAAAGTCTCTGCTCCCCCAAAGACTCAAAAATCAGAATAAATTTGAAGTAATTCCCCAAATACAATTTTCCAGGTCTCACAAATATACACATCCTATTTTCTGAGCCACTGTTTCAGTTCAGAGTACAGCTTCTCTCTTATTTCACAAATTGCAACCAAGGCTCTCTTCTCTTTCTTATCTTACGTGGAGACGAAGTCTAGGGCACACAGAGAAACCATAATGAATAGCATACTTCTTTCTCTCTCCAAAAAGATTTATAGCTCAGTACCATCCCTTTTAGAAGACAGCTGTATTTCCCTTTTTCTAGACCATATACACTTGTTTTGCACTTCTTGGGAGTGGTTCCCACAGGGAAATTACATGACGGTTTTTGTGCCAATAGTTTTGTGAAAATTTATATATGTACTTATCTATGCAATTGGTATAAAATAAATCTAACTTTTTTATTTTTATTTTTTTTTGTGTCAGCTATGATACTAATCAGATGCAGGTATTAAGCTGGTTGCTGTTTGTTTGCCATTTTAACTTCGATCTGTGAGAATAAACTCATAATAGTAGCTACTACTCCTTCCTTACTCAGTGATTTAGTGCCTCAGGAAACGCTTGTTCATGAAACTGTTTTTTTTAGCTACCTGGACATGATGATATCTTGGAACACGACATCACTGGAGACATTATTCCCTGTGTGTTGAAAATCAGTAACTAAACCAAATAATTTAGTTGAAATATGGGAGAAGTTAAGGCTAAACAATGGTATTTTTATTACTGAAATCACTGCAATATGCAGTCTTGCTCTCCTTTAGTCTAACACTGTGTGGTGAAGGAGGATACAGATATAAAATACTGGCTGTGAAATCTCAGGCTGGGGTAGGGAAGGTAAGGGTATTTTGCATTTGGCAGCTCTCATATCCAGGATCTAATACTTTGGGGAAAAAACAACAACAAAAACAAACAAACAAACAAAAACCACAAATATGTATATTCTACCAAAAAGGAACACCATTTCAGAGGAAGGCTGGAAGGCTTTCCCTGCTCTCTCTCCCCCCCTGCCCCAATCCTTTTCCTTAGGACAGGCCCATTTGCTTAAACAGATCTCAATTACCTATTAAGGTTTTCCTATTCCTTAACTTTTTATACTTTTAAAAATATCATTTTTAATACTTCTCCAAAGGGTTAATGGCTCTTTCACTCTGGCTTTAGAAGTGCTGATGTTTCTTTGATAAAACAAAAAAGATTAATTTCACAACCAGGAAATGAAAGTCTTTACTGAAAGTAAATGCAAATTTTAAGTAGGGAGTTAATATTCAACTCTTAAGAAATCATTTACCTATTGTGAATGAAGGACTCTACGAGGAGCCACATAGGGCATAGTTCAAATCCTGGTACATAACCTTCTGAAATACGTGTTTCATACAAATAGACACTCCCGAGAATCCATCTTTAAGTACTCAGTAAGAGAACAATATGTGAACCTCACTCGTGATGGAAAACAGGCACGATGAGATCCAATTAACTTTGGGGTGATGGTAGTTTTGGCTTACTGGGATTGAGGGACGGTAAGATAACAATACAAGAATAAAAACTGTGTGAATGACTCTCAGAGGAGATTTTGGCTTATCGTTTCGAGTATTTGAGCAGAGAGAAAAGGAAAATACATAGTGTTACTATGACTATTATTCAATACTACTATCAGCATAGGAATTCCCTTTCATTCCTTTTGAAGGAGTTCCAATTCTTCTTTAAAAGTGGTTTCACGTGAGAGAGAAGGAGGTCCGGGACATGATCTCTAGAAAGATGTGCACATAATTTCAGGAATAAAAAGGGTATTTGAGCACTTACCATAAGCATGGCCATGTGTTGGATTGTCTGCATAGTTAACTGCGTCTGAAATTACAAGAATTGTAATGTAATTACAAGAATGCCCAGTTGCCCTATACACATATTTAGTATGTATTTACTTGTATACCTCCATGAAAGAACATCCACAACGTCTATACCTGTGTGAGTGATTCAGAGTTCTTGCTCTTGTTTCACCTTTAGGACTTTTTTGTTGTATTAACAACAAGATTAGTGTCCTAACTCACTTGTGTCTATATAGAAAATACAAACATTTTTTCCAAAGAGTGGCAAACATCAGCTTGTGTATAAAACTATCTGATAAGCTGTCTTATTGTCATAATCCTTCGTTTTTTTTTGCCCTTCGTTTCTGTCCTAGTGTGGTGGTTTTACCATGCTGGGCAGCTAAACCCCACAACCACTCTCTCACTCCCCCTCTTTTAGATGAGGAGGGGGAGAAGTAAAGCAAAGAACAACTCACAGGTTGAGATAAGGATAATTTCATTAAAGGAAAATAATAATAATAATTAAATAAAGATTATTATGAACTAAACAATTTAACTGAAGGGAAATAAAAGGGGAAGGGGAAAAAGGGAGAGGGAAAGGGAAAAAGTAAAAAGAAGGGAGGAAAACAAATAAAATAAATGAAGGCTATATGGAAGTCCAGAGGAAAGAATTTACTCTCTACTTCTCACAAATGAGCGATGATTGACCACGTCCTTGAAGCAGGGCCTCAACGCACGTAGCCGGTGTTCGAGAGGACGACCAACATTTTCCCAACGAGAGCCCACCCCTCCCCTCTTCTTCCTGTTTCCACCTTTTATTGCTGAGTGTGACATCACATGGTATGGAATATCCCTTTGATTGGTTTAGGTCAGCTGCCCTAGTGATGTTTCTCTCCTCACTTTTTGCCCACCCCCTAGGAGGGTTAGAGAAAGGCCCAATGCTGTGCCACTGCTGCTCAGCAGTAGACACAACACTGGTGTGATAACACTGCTGTTCCAGCTACAAGTACAGAGTACAACATTGTATGGGCTGTTGCTGGGAAAGTTAACATTCCAGCCAGACCCAGTACACCTAGTCATTTGTTCTTTCAAATTAGATCAGACGTTCTTGAACCATTTTTTTCCAGATTTGTTTAGTTCTTGTATAACAGACCTGTACTGAAAAAGTAAAGCTGAACTTGAATGACACAGGTTTTTACCTAACAAAGTTTCTCAGAAAAGTTACACAAGAACTGAGATCATTTGCACAAACTATGGATTTTCTCTCTGAATTTATACAACTGTATACTAGTCCATTCCAATAACTCAGATGTGTGAACACTAAGTTGTGAAGCAGACAATCGAGATCTCATAGAGGCAAAAATGAGAATCTCTAACAGTGTTTCTGAGGTGTTAAAAAGAGGTTTTCGTTGATAGCATACATGTTGTTCCACAGATAAAGTGTTGATATCTCTTCACTTGTACTTAGAGTTTGTAGTTTTAAACCCCTGCCCTTCCTGTCTTCAAGCTAGGCTTTGTTGTAAACTCATATAGAGAAAAAAAAAAAAAAAAAAAAAAATCAGATTCACAGTCCTAACCATGTATCACTGCACTCAAAGATTTTCATGTTCTGAATTTCTATACACTGATATTCAATGCTGGATATTTGTGTGCCAATCCATGAACTGTATGCAAAATTGTGAGCCTATGGGCTCTTTTTTGTCATTGTAAAATGGATTCTGGAAACATACAGAGTTAGGAACCAGGAATTATTTTTATTAATAGAACAGAAAAAACCTACTCATCAGTGAAGGACAACAGAAAAGTAGTAGAATTTTCAACTGAGGAACAGTTTATTTTAGGGAACTGAAGTGATCCTTGTCATGTGGTTCTTTTTATTACAGTTATCTAAGACATAGTAGAAGATTCAAGAATCCATTTCACAAGCTAGATTACCTAGTGTTTCTTTCTTTCTTTGTATGATTACTAGATATCTTCACATTTTTCCCCAGATCTTCTCCAGATACCTCTAGATATGTCTGTTACTGACAGATGATTCAGTGGTCCTTTCACATAGATCACTTTTACAGTGTCGGGCCTAACTTGGAAGCTCAGAGCATCCCACTGATATTTTTCCATGTGTCAAATCATTCCTTCCTCCATTCAGTTTGTTTTCTGTGACCTTGCCTTTTTCTAAAAATACTGCACACTCTAGCTGCTTGGAGCTGTTCCTGTTCCCATTGGAGTCAATTTTTGGCCTTTTTTAATAGGCTGTTGTAGGAAACTGTATCAAAGGCTTCCAGGAGGTCCCCATAAACTATTTTAACTGGTTCTCCTTTATTCACTCTTTTGTTATTACAATAAAAGAATTCTAACATATTTAGGACAAGACTTACTTTTTCCCCAAATTGTTCTGCTTAATCCCTGCTAACTGCTGTTCATGTGTGCAGTTTAGTTCCTCTATCTTTAATTAGCTTTTCAGCTATTTTACCTGGTACTGAAGCAAATCTATTCTGACTGCTTTTCCTAGAATCTGTTCCTTTCTCAAACTAGGTATCTCATTTACTACTTCTCAGTCTTCTACAAAAGAGCTAATCTTAATGAGCTTGTGGTTAGTGTCTCACAAGACAATGCTTTGTGTTTATGTCAGCTATTTCCTACCCCCTGGAGAGACTTAATCTTCGCTTACATCTAAATGAAGATAAATGTGACTGATTAAATTGGCAATTAATGTTGTTTATAGAAATTATTTTTCAAGTGTTTGTAGTTCCTCACCCAGATTCTGGTTCTGCTTTGAGATGTCAAAGGTCTCTGTGGTTAAACAGCATGGTCTAGTGTCTAAATCCAGGCTCAGACCCAGAGGCTTAGGTGGGCTCTTTTACTAGCACTTTCTACATGATATCTGGCATGTCACTTTATCTTCCCATGTCTCCTTTCCCTTACAAGTATCATCATAATTACCTTATTGAATAATACACTTTCAAACTCTTTGGTTAGATGTGTTAACATGGACCCTCTGTTTCTTTCTTCTGGATGGCTTATTGGTGCTCAGAGTGGCTGTTCCAGCAAGAGAGGAGAGTTTGAACTGTACCATATCTTACTTATATTGGTATTTTATGAGTTGAGTACAAACCTAATCTAGACTTTCACATTAGTGTAAACATGGAGTCATTACTTTCTAGATATTGGAAATGAACAAGGATTTCATTTGTATAATTCATGTGAAAATTTTCCCCTCAACATCATTTCTTAATGTATTAACTCTGTTTCAGATTGCTGAATAAAACATTTCCTTCTTATATGAAGCAAGTCCTGTAGGTCCTCTAAATCCTAAATTGACAAAAACAGGAACCTTCCATGGTGATAATGAAAAAAATCACTGACAATAATCCAAATTCATAGTTTCTTCTGAAGGTTTGAAGATGAAAACAAAGGTACATGTTTTGTCTGTGAGAGTTTTTTCAGGAGGTCATAGGGAGAAGTGCCAGCAATTTTTAGTTATAAAAGCTGTCAGACAAATAAACATCAATAAGTAAATTTAAAAAGAGCTCTGAAGACAAAAAGCTAGCCTTACTGAATCTGCCTTTACTACTTACTAGCTAACATTTTTATGTACTCTAGAGTGAAGATTTAACTAGAGTGCTAAAAACCTATATAAATACTCCCCAAAACTCTCCTTGTTATATAAAGCACCCTTCCATCCTCATAGCATAAACAAGATTTTACATGCATACCTTCTGTGCTTGCTTTGCTAAAGGTTTGCTCGTACTTTATTTGAATGTTAAGTGTGTTTGTTCCTGCTTTTTCCCCTGTGAGTTCTAATGATTTTTATTTTCTCAGTACAGTGCATATAATAGTGTTGTGGTCTAATGAAACCAGCAGAGGGTTGAGCTACTGAAATATCTGTACAGTAGCTCTAACTGCAGCTTGCTTGGGAAGGTCATTTTTGTAATGTAATTGTGGATCACCAGATGGCACTCTCGCAGACAGTATATTAAGTCAGAACCCTTTTTGTTAAAAGGGAAAAGAACATACTCTTTACACGTTTGCTTTGGCTAATCTCACCAGGTCACACCATTCCATTGACATCTTCTTGATACTGTCTCACAAATTTATTTTCCAGTTTCTAGTCAGGCTCTCTGTTCAAATCCAGTAAGTATTCTACATACATGTACATCTATGACTTTCACATCTCCTCCTAACTCTCTTCCCATTATATGAAACATAACATTGTCCAAATTAAATGCAAAGTTTTTTGCCTCTAGTTCTTAATGTCATCATGCTTCATTCCCACATTTTATAGAAGTGAGAAAGTTGGACTGTTTTTTTTATTTCCTTCCCCTCTCATTTTTAGTTGTTCTTGGTTCCTCTACAAAAACTTACATTAGGTTGAGTTTTGAGTAGCACAACCTCTTCACTGACTTTTCTGAAGCAGAATTCAGTGCAAGAGGAATGTAGCATGATGGGATCACAGCAGAAGAAGGCAAGTCATGTCAGAGTTAACAAATACACCTCAGTAAAACACAGCTTGGAACTGCAGTTTCTCATTTAGCAGGAGGTAATATCCAGCTAGAGGTACTGTTTGATACAGTCAGACACTGTATAGTCACCATACTGTCAGAGGCACTCTCATCAGTCCATCTACATATTTTGGGTGTATTACTGCTATGCTCTGCACACTGTTACAGTGGTTCCTGTTCAGTGACCTCGGATGCCCATATCTCTCCGCAAATATCCCTGCACTGTTCTTCCAATATTTTCCTCCATTTGTAGAAAAGACTTTGGTTGGTCACTTCACTTCTCTCTGTCAGTCTGTCAGTCCTGACCTCTGCTTTGACAGGCTCTCTCTGCAGTGATAAATTTCCCCCATTAAGAGTTACTGCAGAGCCTGCAGTAATATAATAGTATGCAAACAAGTTACCTTATACAGCATTCTTTGAGCCATTTCCCCTTCAATGGCCAATTCCATACATTTTCAGAACAATGCATGTAATTTAGTCTGTGTGACTCCTATCAATTGCAAAGAGCTAAATCCTCACCTAAATCTTTGAAAATTTAGGGGTACCTTACCAAGTCTAGATTATGTATCACTTTAATCATCCTTATAAATCCAATTACGCATCTTTCAAATAAATAATGATGGGTTTTGCCTGAAGCTTTTACTGTTTCTCAATCTGTATCTATCAACTGAGATTTTATGTGCACTCAACAATTGTTATTCTGTTGTTAGGAATTCTGTTATTGCTGACTGCAATAACATTCATTCAAATGATATGGATATAAAAGATTCTTTGCTTCTCTCACAGAGCAGTTAAATTGTAAGACAGCATTAGTTAAAAACCAGTGTCACTATTATGAGAAGTTGTGTATCCAATTTTTCCCATTCTTATTCTGAAAAGGTTCTGGAAATGTTTGAGGTTTAAGTTAAAATAACATTTCCAAAATTGATGAGGCAATGGAAAAGAACTTGACTGTCCTCACCTAAAAGCTACATTAATACCAAAAATTAGAAGTTGTCTAAATCAGAAAATGAATTGAAATCATTACCTTTTCTCTCTCTTTTTTTTTTTCAAATTACCAGATTTCAGTTCATTCAAATTAAGCTGTTCTACCTCTAACTGCTATTATATGTCCAAAGCTGAGATATATGAAAGAATCTGTGAGTGTATCTGTGAATATATCTGTACGTAGACATGCCTATCAGATCATGAGCAGAGTCATGTTTGTGATGTTTTTATTTTTACATTCACACACAAGAATATCTACCTACCTGGTATTGTTATTAAAATACATTGCTATGACAGTAACATCATTTTATTATTATTTGTAAAGTCATTTGTCTGCTTTAGATTACAATCTACTGCTGTTTAGTAAGTGGAACAGAATTCACCCTTTGTCAGCTAGAGCTTGAATCCAAAATACTACAAGTCTCTAAACTTTCTGGTACTGGAACAAATATATTTGTGCAGCATCTGACTCACTGGGCATGGGAGTGGAAAGACAATGTTGTTAACATGAAGATTAAGTGAAAATGAGAGTAAAACAGTCAGAGTGGCATGTGTGAAAGTCACCCAAGAAAACTTTGAAATAAAGACAATTTGAATGGTGTACTTAGATCTGGTAATCATTAAAACTCCTTGTGCCTCTGACAGTCCATCTCATCCAACCAGCATCATAATTTTTTAGAAAAAAAGATGCTTTATACAAAGTGTATTGTCAGGCTCTGGGTTAACTGAGAACAGTTACTGGCAGCATACAAAGAATTCATGACGAGGTGCAGAGCTAATGACAGTCTTGGCTGCGGCCTTTATGTGTTGTAAGTGTAAATATTATAATTATAAAAGAGGAGGACAGTGAGAATCTTTTTATTTACAAGGAACTCCAAATCACACTGGTAGATAGGGGATCTGCAAAGCAACACACCACTACTGAGGTCAGGGGGAAACAGGCACGTGCTGAATTGTTCTATAATGCATGATATTGTTGGAAGCATGAAACTCTTACATAAAATGTAAACCGGGTGCCTGGAGACCTGTTATTAATAAAGACCAACAGCCATTTCCTTGAGATATCAGAGGCATTGACTCTAGCAGCCTGGGTAAAATCCAAACTGGCAAATACTTATCAGAGGCATACAAAGCATTCATAATGAAATGCAAAGCTGGTAGCAATTCAATTTTGGGGGTATTTTATTACAGACATCAATATGAGCTTATCTGAGTGGAGTAAGTACACATACTTTCAAGTAAAATTAGACATCATATCCCAAGAAGTTGGAAGAAACATCACGTCTGTCTGCCTTGCTAAGTGAAAGTGATCACATTTTATAGATAAGTCTTTTATATTGAAAGGAAGTGAAAATGCATGTTCATATAGATGTTTGGATTGAAATAATGTATTTTCCCTGAAATGCTTAAAAAGAAAAATATGCAAATTTAGGCAAGATAGAGAAGGTATTGGGGAAAAACACTATTAAAAAATAGGAGAATCTCTCTTTTACTATTTAATTAGATTTCACACATCTCTACAAGGTACATTATTCTCCATATAACATCCCCATATAACAAAATACAATTTCTCTAAATTCTTCCATTACTTTCAGGGAAAACTATGTATTGGGGCCACCCAAATGGATTTAGATGTCCAGATGAGCCATAATCTAAGGCTGTCTATTTCTCCAACAACCTAAGCCCAGTCAGCTGCGTATGCTCAGAAATAAACTAAATAACAGCTAGATATTTAACTGAGACTTAAAAGCCATCAGTAATCACGAGTTGAGGAAAGGGAGGCTCCACCAAAACTCCCAAGAAATATCATACTAAACCTAAGCAGAACAGTCTAGCATTTTTTTTCTTTTCTTTTTTTTTTTTTTTTTCTTCCCCCTGTACAGATGACAGTCACTATTCAGATTTAAGAAATTCCACATTTCAGTCTCACCTCAGGCTGCATTGATACAGACGCACAGCTTACTTTTCCAGGAGATGATCCTAACCTCAGTAGATAAGGCTCTTATGCTGCATTAAATGCAAGATTTCTGGAATAAAAGTAGTCCAAAAGTGAGGACCCTAACTACAAAATCCTGTGAGATGATGAACTCAGAGACGTGTTCCCAATAAAAGAAAATCTTTCCTTTTTATTTCAGTTCTTTCATCTCTGACAAATATTACCCAGCCTTTCTCTGACCTTCATCACAGATGTAATTTGTTAACATTTATAGCAAGGCAGATGGGTCTGCCAGTCTTTCATAGAAACTTTGTCATTCTGCATTTTGCAAGGGCTGAAAGGCTTTTGGAAATTAGAAATGTCACCTACAACGTCAAGCTGAGTTAAATGTCCTTTCCTGTTCATTCTCACTTACCCACTTAGCCTTAGAGCTTTTACTATCTGCTGCCCTTCTGCAGCTACAGTGGTGCTCTTGTTGACAGGAAGAAGTGACAAGATGTGTAGGCATGGAAGCCAATGAGGTTCTGAAGGCAAACAAAAGATCAGCATTTGAACTGACAGCAGCAAGAGCTTTGAAATAATCTGGTTAACTGAAGAGTTTCAAGGGAGCAAAATCTATGTGTGTAGGGAATATGCTAAAATGGTTGTGATGCCAACAGTCCACAGAGACGTAAATGAAATTTATGAGTCATTGAATATCTCAGGTGAATTCTGGTGATTTGCTGAAAAACACAGCTGTTCTGTATTTGGGTGCTTTAGGCACAGTACTCTCACTCAGCACTAGCTGTCTGCATTGTCTCTCTAGTATCTCTCTGATTGCCCTTAAGGTTAACAAATTCATGACTAGCGATATGGTTGCAAATACAACTGCAATCCTCAGGGTGTGAATGAGGTCAGGATTCCAGATATGCATTAGTAAAAGTTAGTGATAAATCTAAATGAAGAAAGGCAGATAAAGAAGCATTTTTATATGTATTTTATTAATGAAATGTTGAGATAGTAGAGACCTAGACTTACTCTCTTATGTTGTAAACACAGAGCTCTTGCAAGCTTGCATTCTAACTTTGTTTTGAAACTCTCAGGATGAGTCTGTGACCGTGAGTGGACAATGAGCAAACTTGTCAACACAGGAAGACAAAAAGCTTAGCCTTGCTTTATCCTTCAGGGCAAGCTGAAAGGTACGCATTTCCCCTGTATGTGTGAGTCTCGTATGTCAGAATTATTTCCATTGTCATCATATGCTATAGTTTCTGAAGAGGTTAGAAATTATCCCAAATGGGCTGTCATTCTAGAATATGATATTGTGTCTAGTCTCAGTCAAGAACTAGAAACATAAAGTCCATTAAACACCTAGATTGTTCAGATATGTCATATATGTTTTTAATGTATAGACCAAGATACAATTTTAGGGTTCATTGAAAAATTCATTCCTCAATTGGCAATGCTTAATGGCTTCTAGATATAGGGGTGCATACATTTCCATCTCATTGGAAAAAAATGATATATAAATTAAATGCAAAAGAGACAGCACCTAGTACAACAAAAAGCCATTTACTCACCTAGAGAATGGAAGCACCGTCTGCTCTATTTAAGATAATGGACAGAGAGTGTCCTATTCAGAAAAACGGCATTTGGTGGGGAAAAAGTGAGACAGTTCTGTTCTTCATTTATAATTTGAGGTATAGATTAGGTAAGCTAGTATATTCTCCCCAGCTGTGAGTACTGAGAACAGAATTAATTTAAACTAACTTTATGGAATTGATTCATTTAACTAAACATAGATTTCTGTGTTCAGGGGGGTGCCCTAATGTATTCAAGTTATTCAAGTAATGTTCACATGTGGCTTCTAGACTAGGCACAGAGCACAGAAGGTTGTTACGCTTCCAGGCCAACAGCTGGAAATAAGGAATCCACAAGGCATGTTTCCAGAATGGAATCCCTTCTTTAATACGTCCCCCATGCAAATACTCTACTCCTGAATTTACCCAAAGATCCCAACATGTCAATGGATATAAGTAGGCCCAATTAAACACTGAATTACCACACTAAGACAGGAGGAATTGCACTTTAGAGATGCATCTTTCTCCTGACTCACCTAAAAGGGAGCTTCAAGTGATAATTTTACATATAGGGATGGTGTTCAGCTCACAAATTTAGGGTTTTATATGTGGATGCGCAGTTCGGCACTGGAACACCAAAATATAGGTGTCTACAAGTAGGTAAATACAAGCCTGCAGGGGGACAATCCTCCTGTTACAGTCAATAGAAGTCTAGTTATTACACTCACTGGAGCTCAGTGCCAAGCTCAGCTCACTCTGAAGTAGGTATGGTTCAGATGCTGCAGTATGAGCTGGTACATTCCACCTCACCTGCATTTGCAGATCTTGTGTTGTTTCTGTCAGCTGTATAAGGATGTCTCAGACTCCATGGGACATCTCTAATAGTACCTGGTGCCATTTTTTACGCAACTGAGCTGTGTCCCCAGTGGCTGGTGGGTTGAAATTGGTTTAGTTCTCCACAAACCACAATGGGAGGTGAGACCCCAAATGCACCTGTAGGCACGTTCATTTAGGTGTCCTAACCTTGAAGTGAATCCTTGCTTTGTGCTTGCTCAGCTGAATCCTGTTATGCAAGCTTGTCCCAAGAACGTTGCCCTCAAGCCTTGGCTTCACAGAAAGCAGTCTGGAAGTCTTGCAATGCTTCAATAGAGCTGAAAACCTTTAAGACTCTCTCAACTCCAGCTTTAGGGCTACACGCTTTAGAGCCAGCAGAGTTGTGTGAAGACACATATAACACCTCACTGCTGGATATGCTGACCTAGACCTCAGGCAGTGGTGTGTTCATTTAAATAGGATTTTGCTCTTCAAGAAGGTGAGCAGGCGGAGTTGAAAAAAGATGGAAAAATGCTTATAAAGGTTATAGTGACATTAAGGCAGAAAACTGGTCAAGAATACATTTCTGTGATTCCTTCTAAGAGTGAAGGTGCTGACACACGTGGAGATTTATTTCATTAAAGGTACTTCCCCAGTGGCAGAGATCTGGTTGTTCCATAACAAGCCAGTGTGCCCTAGGACTGAACCACCGGAAACCAGAGCTGTCGGAAGAAAACACCTGCTATTCATCAAAGAACCACTGAATCCATGAAGTTTTGGGATGACATTCTTTATACTATTTGGCATTTTTATGTTCTGTCTCAGTAGAAAAAAAAAATCCCGTTAGCTTTAGATTTCAGTGAGTAGAAAGGGAAATTTTCTTAATAAAAGAATGACTTTGTCTTAGAAGAAATGTATTAAGAAAGCTACTTTGCTACTGCTGTTTCATCTGTATCTGTTGAATCTTCTGTACTGTACATCCTCACTCTAAATTTTCTTAGAAATAGATATATAAGTAATGCAGGAAAAAGCAGCAACATGACTGAAAGCTGGAACACAGGCAAGACAATTGTTTTCGTTGTATCTTTGCTAAAGTACATTAATCTTGCAAAAGCAAAATGTTATTAATGGTAATTTGAAAGAAAGAAGTAGGTTACTTTCAAACTGATTTATTTCTCTGGGCAGCATCACTGTATGCTAGTGCATTTACAGCTACGGTTCAAGGACAATAATGTATGCAATTGCTGGCAACCCAGGTAGCTAGCCATACTTTCAGACTTGATAGGCAAATGTCCATTTGCCATGACTTTTATTTTAAAAATAGTTTCTTTGTATTTTCAACATCTGTTGACAGAACCCTAAATATGGGAATTATGCTAAATTTTTGTTCTGACTGCTACGCTTTTGTGATATGATCTATTGCAGAAATATCAAGTTGAAATTGGATCAGGAAAGCAGACTTGCAATTGTGAGCTATCAAAACGATGTAGTGATGTTATACAGTATAGTTTCAGAAAATATAGTGGCAAAAAAAGATTGCTGTGGCTGTTTTTAGGTTGTGACAGAGTAAAAGTGGGAACTTGCAAGGCTTCTTTTTCCAATATTGCAATTTGAAATTTTATGTTGACCAGGGTAATACATATTTATTTGATAAACAAATCTAAATGTTTATTTGTTTATTTATTTTTAGAAGAACGATGTATAAGAAAGGTTATTTAAACAAGAATATCAATATCTGGAGTTATTTTTCTTCTAAGGCAAAGATCTTGAAAGGGACAGTGCATATTTTGCCAATGTTCTGCATGGTATTGGAGCCATTTAATTCAGTCACTACATTTGCTTCACTGAATAGCCATGTAAATGATTATCATCTAGTCTATCAGTTTAATAACATTTGTTATGAAACTGTGGGTTTCAGCTCCAATCCTGCTACAAGGAGACCAGGTGACAGCAAATTAGTGGAGCTCCATGCTGGCAGATCCCATAGCAGGACTGCTACCTGTAAATGAGGGGATCAGATGTCACTGGAAGCAGAAATTGGCCAGGAATATGTCATTATGAATGTGGGGCTGACTAGATTAAAGCAACTAGTTGCTTATCTGGACATCTATCTACATTATTTTCCAATGGGCCAAGCATATAGATACAACGAGGGCTCACAAAGAGTTATTTCAGTCTCTTCTGACAGCTTTCCTTTGTGCTTAAAAGAAAAACATGATGCTCTATGTGCATGAAAATTCAGTTTAAATGTAGCTAAAGCTATAACAAAAATCATGAAATAAATGCGAAGTTCACCATAGAGTCACTCTTAAGATAAAAATCCTACTGAATTTTAGTCAGGACCTGCGGTACTAATAAAGCAGAATGTCATTTCACAGTAGAATAAGTAAAATTGAACAGTTTTTAATCCAATTTACATTTGAGAGAACATATGTTAGGTCTGCTCTTAAAACTTGGCCCATTCCCACTCAAAATGCTCACCAGTCTGTTATAGATTGTCTCAACACCACATTCCCTGTTTTTCTTTGTGTAACTACTGGGTCTGGGTAAAGTCTAGTCAGAATTTTCCAGTTCTGAATCTATCCAAGTCTCCATTTGTGAAGCAGGGGCTCCAGGGAAGATTTCCCAGTTCAGCATTTGGACTTTTAAAATGAACCCTCCCATCCCATGCTCTCTCTAGAATTTGCTTATCTCCTATTTAAGAGATTCTGCACTAATCTCTCCTTGGACAATGTAGCAGAAAAGCTGAAAATACAGCAAAGGGATGAAATTTTAATTACTGTCATCTGGTTCGACACGAATATTTTTCCTTATCAATATCATAAACTTGCATTAGATTAGATGAGATTAGATAAATTGAGCTCATGACATAAAATGAAGTTGCTGAATTAAAAAATGGAGATAATTGTATAACTCAAAGGAATTTGTAATTTGACAGAGATGTATTTCACTGCTGCATTGCTTCCTGTATTTCATTCATTTTGGACAGGGATTTTGTAGCATATGCTGCAGGTATTGTTTCAAAGTTTCTGGACGTTGGACACAAAAGTATCAGGATTATTGATAATAGGAGCAGGCATTTAATTATCCTACCACACATATTCAGGGACATGATCTTGAAAGAAAGAAAGGACGACATATAGGCTCTCTCTGAAGAGTCTCTTCCATAGCAGCTTCATTAAATGCAAATGGGACTTCAGGGAGGATGCTAATCAGTGTGAGGAAAGTTATGACAATATGCTCTGAAAGCAATTGTGCAAAGGTATGTTGCAGCAGTTAAAGAAGAATGAGAGCTTAGCCCTTATAAAATCTAAGTATTCTTAGTTTTCTGTCCCTTGTTTTTCCTTGACCATATTTTAACCTGAGGTGTTTTTTTTGTTTTGTTTTGTTTTGTTTTGTTTTGTTTTGTTTTTTGTTTTTTTTTTTTTTTTTTTGCTAATAGTTACAGAAGCCTTTTTTTTTTTTTTTTTTTTTTTTAAGTCATAAAGCAAATACCTCAAATTATATAATTCCCCAGTTTAGCAGCATGATTTCTGCAGATATGCATATTTCCTTGTCTATTTGCAATGCTAACTGAATGGGGAAAAGAGGCAGTAACCTGGTTTATCCTGGAAACAGCAGGTAGCTTGATCTATTTTTACTGCAGATCATTTCCCAGGACACTGTGATTCTTATATTTTTAATCAAATGTGTGAATCGAAAACTGTGGTGTGACCTTTGGAAAAGACACTGCAGGACATCAGCTGAAGCTGTGAATAGTTTAAGCACAAACAGGAAGTTGACTTGGTTGTTCTATAACAAAAGGCTGAGGTAATTTATGGAGTAGGAGTTGCAGTTTCAAAACATTTTTAATTGCTACATTTGATCTGCTATGCAGCATCGTGTGACAACAGCAAAGAATGAAATGTCAGTGCCCATGTTCCAGCATAAATTTATACAGTGTGAAAGCAAAGAACCCTGTTGATTCCAGCTTTTCTTTTTCTAAGTGTTTCTATTACTTTCAGGTTAAAGAGGGAGTGCAGAGGCCCTCAGTCTTGCTAAACATTTAAGTAGATACATAACTTTGTTCTTATTAAGTCTGCCTATGATGGAGAGAAATTTTGATATACAGAGGAAGTGAAATGCAAAGGGATCTCACAACTTATGTAGATAATAGAGAACTCTTTCTCTGAGATAACTCTTTCATAAATGGGTCACTATCAGGACAGAAATGTATTAATACCCACTCTCTTTGCTTTTAGTTCTTTATGTTGGTAACTTAGGCCCTGTACTGGGTGTGGCTGGGATCTAACTTTCTGTGCCCATACAGTTCTGTGCTCTGCACTTGTAGCTAGACCAGCACTGGTGTCACACCAGTGTTTTGCCTATTGCTGAGCAGTGCTGGCACAGCACCAGGACTCCCTCTAAATCCCCAAAGCTAGTCAGCTGGGGGTGGGCAAGAAGGGACGTCACCAGGGCAGCAGCCCTAAACCAACCAAAGGGATATTCCATGCCATATGGTGTCACACTCAGCAATAAAAGGTGGGAAAGAGTAAGGAGAGGGAGGGCTCTTGTTATGAAGATGTTTATCCTTCCAAACAACTGCTAGGCATATTGAGGTCCTGCTTCCTGGGATGTGGCCAAACATCATTCATTGATGGAAAGTAGAGAATATTTTTTTTTCCTTTTTTTTTTTTTTTTTTTTTAACCCTCCTCCTTTTCCCTTTAATAAATTACCCTTATTTCAACCTGTAATGTTTTTTTTATTTTTTTTTATATATATATTTTTTTCCCAGCATATTTCTTTTTTCCCCTCTCTTTTGAGGAGGGGGTGTGAGAGAGTGGTTGTGGTGGAATTTGCCTGCCCAGCAGGGTAAAATCACTACAGGCCCACAAAAAAATCCAGGTTTCACTTACAAGAGGGAAGTTTAAAAAGCTACTTAGGAATTAAGTCCTTTTATTTTTATTTTTTTTTAATCTTGAAAATAATAATAATAAAAAATCCCATTGTCATATTTTATAGTGGATTATTTCCCAAAATTCAGTACTACAGTTATGGGCTCAAAGTGCCATCAAAATTTTATGGAAGATGTATTTTCACAACATGCCTTTCAAAATCTCTTGCCTATTTACTTCCTCAGAGGACAATATAACACATCAGGAGCTGCATGCTGCTTCTTGGTTACGTCTGTGCTATACATTGTGGGCATCCAGGTCTTCTTGTAGACCATGAGAATGAAATGTAAATCTGTGAGCAAACTCCTGTGTGATTTCCAGAGACAACCATTTTGATCATTAGCAGGATTAGAAATGTGTGATCCAGTTGGCTATTTTCATGCAGCCAGTCGAAGGATATACTACTAAAAAAGAATAATTGAATCTGTCCTGAAATGTGTTACCGTTTTCGTAAACAAGATGGATATTTTGAAGATATCAGCCATTAGTTATAGAATAACAAAACTCTTCTATGTTGCTATACAAATGTTTTCTGTTTCTTTGTCAGGCAGGAGTACCATTTAAATAGCATCACCAGAAGATACTTGGAGACATTAAATACGTGGGTGTTTCTACACTTATGCATATTTGTCATCCTCAAATCCCCCAGAAGAATTAAGCACTTTCCTGAATCAAAATTAAGTCTTTCCTTACTGTTCCTGTTGTGTATATATATAGCTTTTCAAGTTAGTTTTTGCTTCATTATAAATGTTAGATGCAATATTATCAGGGAGTAAATAAAGATTTTTAGGCAAGATTTTTAGGCAATAGAAACCTTTGCAATACAGCACTGTAGGTTGAACTAGACATTTTTATCACTGTGTAGAAATTGCTTAGCTTTCAACAGTTAAAATTTACTCAGAATGCATTATTCAAAATTAAAGAGCCTTTTCATGAATATTCAGCTAACATTTAAATGAAAGAATTAAAGTTCATTATTTAATTTATTTTTTTTTTGCATTATATTTTAAAATCCATTATTAATGTACAGTTTTAGCTGTCAATATTCTGCAAGTAATAAAACTGGAAAACCCTGTCTTTTCATTATGGCATACATATGCTGCTCTACTGGCTCTTCAATTAAAACATCTATTTTCAGGAACACCTTTTAAAAACTTTTGTAAATGAGTTAATAATACCTCAAAGTTATTTGCTTTCAGTAGTGTCATCATGAAATATGTTTTAGGGCATCTTTCATATGAAAATTTTGTAACAAAAACTTATGTGATAAGTTTGTATCAACAACTTAAAATATTTTTCAAGCTTAGAGTGAGGACAGTTTTTTAGTCTGTTTCTTCTACACTTATTTTAAGGATAGAACAGGAAACCATATTGGATGCGTTCACTTTCTGCAAGGACAAAAAGGCAGTGAAGAAAACTGACAGTTGGAAAAATGAGATGAACTATTTAGTAATTTTCAGCTCTTAAATAATTGCCATGATGCTGAGAAAAGCTTCTTCTTCAGATGAGTAAGTACAAAACAATGCACCTGCATTTTTCATTGGAAAAAAAAAAATAAATCACAGTAATAATTGTGTGTGTTGCCAGTAGTGAGGATTCTCATTCTCAAAATCCTGACTGCAGCAAGAATTTTAATAAAACAAGGAAATAAAGAAAGAAATACAAAAAATAAAAAAGTAAAACAAAGCCTTTGACTGCCTCCTCTTAAGGTGATCACTGCTCAGACAGGCTTACTGCTTTCTGTGCTGTGTTGCTGTTGAAGGGGAATTGTGATGACTTGTGGCTTTAGATTGTTTCTTGAAAATTGTGTGGAAATGAGAGGTTGTAGAGCAACCAATCACAAGTCCAGAGCTAGTCCTGTAAGAGCCATTGGCAAAATGTACGTCAAGTGCAGTGGAACATAGTCAGTCCCCATCATAGTGGGTGTGTTTTGTTTTTTTTTCAGCTTTAAGGCTTCAAAGTCAGGAGGCAGAGGATGTAATTAAGGATCTAACTTGGGAAATCTAATCTTCCATCAAAAAATTCCAAAATAAGTTTGAAATGCCTTCTTTGTGGATGTCCCTACAGTAGTGGTCAGATTGTTAAAATGTATATCCAATTATTTCAGAACCTTGTTTCTTCTTCCATGCTTATCTTTTTGTTCTCTCCCTCATTCCTTCTTAGTGTTCTTCTTTCCTGAGTTCTTTGCCCTCTAGGTAAAGCATTATGTGGTACTGGACAAACAGAATTGCTCAATCAGAATGAAATGTCTCTTCAGAAAAGCTATCCTTACAACATTAAATTTAGATTAGGATTTTTATTGGAAAATAAGGCAAGGTCTGACCAAGCGCAAAGGCCATTTTTGTTGGCCACAGAATTACTTTAGACTCTATTCTGATAGTACTACCTGGAATCAAGTTTCTTAAGTCATATAAAAATAGCAAGGACCACAAATAGGAAAGGATAAACATATTAGGGTCGGCTGTTCATTTTCTCATTGAAAAGAATTTCTAGTTTATTTCATTCTCAGAAAACTCATTTACCAAAGTCAAAAAGGTTCAGTTTAGCTCCTTTTGAACACTGGATTTCAGAATCCACTTCTGAGGAGAGGGTCACCAAACTGACAACAGTGGACTCAAACAATCCTGAGCTTCCCCTCAGCCTTCTGCAGAGTCAGGAGCCTTTAAGTCTCAGATGTATTTACCCAAGCAGATGTTCCTGAGTTACTTTCCTGATTCTGCAGTAGCAATCTCTGGAGTCCGAAGTGTCTCTATTTGAAGTGTGGGTTTCCTGTAGTTGGAGTGTTTCCTGACTCTGAAATATTAAACTCTAACTTGCCAAAAGTTCTTACAACTATGAAGGACAAGTTAACATTTCTGAAACAAGAGAGACTGGGAATACCTGAAAAGCGTAAGTTCAAAGTTGATTTTAGTGAACAAAACCAATGAAGACTGTTTAAAATAATAATAATAATAATAATAATAATAATAAAAAGAAAACATACAGGAAACTACATAGTATTCCTTTTTTTCATTATTATGTGGGATACATTTTTTAAAAAATGTCTCACTGGACAGAAATTCTATATTTGAAGCATTTCAAGAACATAGAATTCACAAAGGAATTAGTCTCTTTATGAATAATAGTGTGTGACTAAGACAGAACTACTTCTGTGTGTAGTCAGATCTACCGCATTAAGTCCTCAAGTACCTCCCATCACAGCTGGATACTACTGATTTGTTAGACTACAGAATTTGAAAAGATGACTTTAAGGTACCTTGTAACAATTGCCAGGGCTATCCAGTCCCTTAGTGAAATACTTTTTCAAAGAATATTCAATTTCTAACTCCTCTACGGTTTCTAAATATGTTGTTTATATTAAGAAATTTATAATCCTAACATTTAGCATTTGGCAGTGAAATATAATGTTCTTTAGGTTAATTATCCTTCCTACACACAGTGGCAAGTGCTATAAGATATAGTATATAGAACAGCTGGGACATTTTTGTGGGGGATTTTGAAAACCTAAATCTCCTATGAGTAATGTGAACAACACTTAGTGTGGGAAATGCTTTATGACAGTATAGAATGATGTGTTTAATTAGATGCTGTATGCATAAAGTATATACTCCCTCAGCCACATTACAGCCTGTTCCTCATTAGTGACTATGCTCTGAAAAAGAAGAAATTCAGCTTTTGCAAACCAACTTCAAGCGGTCACCACCTTATGGAACAGATCCAGCTCCATTGAAATAATTGGACTGACTTCCATTGACTTCAACAGAACTTGGATCATGGCCCCCAGCCATTAATTTCAGTTCAGCAAACTTGCACAGATTAAAGGGAGGTTCTTAAAGCATGTTAAAGTCCCAACAGCTGAACATTTGTTAAGAAAGCTTGCTGAATGACTCTAAATAAGTCAGGAGCCTGATTGTATGATCCTTTCCTGAACAAAATCCCCAAATTTAGTCAAGCAGGGTAGACAACTAAAGGACAAAAAGGTAAATATTGAAATATGCAGTGGAACAAGTCATATTGCTAATTTTATTTTGCTTTGCTCTTTTACATAACACATGGTTTCTAGATCTGGAAAGAAAATGTAGAAACTGAAAGCACCTACTGAAGGATGATTCTTTATCAGTTTAGAATTAGGATGACAGGAAGAAGCCAACCAAAACCTCCATGCCTTAAGACAGAAATGAGAGAGGAATAGTCATAGTCATTGCTGCCTGTCTCTTTCTTATGTGACTGTTTCTTATGATTGTATGACTCCTTTCTTTCTACAAGTTCCATCTACAACTGATTCTTAGACTGACAACCAAGGTAAATTATAAATTATTTTTAAAAGTTACTATGTGATTTAAATCTTATTTTATTTTAAAATCCTTAAAGATATAAAAGTGTGTTTGACCAATGGACTTTTACAGACTCCCTGTACTCTAAAATATATACCGGGGTAAATTCCAGCAATGTCCACTTTTATACCAGTCATTTGTAGCAACATGAAATTATTTTCAGTAGCTGGAAATATTCAAATATACGTTACTACATCATCAGACCCACTCCTGGAAGTGCTTTCTTGGTTTTGCTTCATTTCTTTTGTTATATTTTCAAGGAGGTCTACAGAAGAGAGAAAACAACTCCTAAATGTCCTAAGAAAAACAGGCTACTTTTATGTGACTAGAGTCTCATTTTGAATCATGATTGCTCTCTTTTGAACAAGGAAGGAACAGCAAGAGAGGCAGAGATATTAAGTGTCTTACTTGTCAGAAATACCTAAATGAGATAGCACACTACAAAGTGATTAAATATAATACTATTGCTCTAAGTCTAAATCTATAAAAGCTAGGATAAAGATTCTGTACCTGAAGCACTTGACTGGGAAACTTAAACAACTATTCACAGGTTGGCATAAAGGTGGAAATGTATTTTTTAAACATAATAGCTGAAATAGAATGTGCTTTTTGTTGTATTAGAGGCAAAGGAAGAAAATTATAGCCATCTGAATCTTCTGACAGTTTAGTTTTTGAATATAGTGGGATTGCACTTCCACATAAAATATTGACTAAGTAAAGGACATACGTCCCTGAGAAAGTTGAAGACCAGTTGATGGTTCTTTGGAGATCTGCTGAGAAGAATGAGATCTGCTTTAGCTTTCCAGCTGCCCTAGAAATCAGACATGTAGTTCCCAACAAGGTGTCTGAGCTGCCTAAGGCTATCTTTGAAGTCAGTAGAAAAAGAGTGGCACACTGGACGAAGAAGGGTGCATAAATCCCACACATTAAGTTATCTGGAACTCATCAGCTGAGATAAACACATTGCTGTCTTTCTCTCTTGATTTAGTGTAAAACTGATTCTTTTTGTTTATTATTATTTTAAATCTTATACTGTGGATTTCATTAGCACTGTAGAGAATAGAATTTAGAGCCCCAAGGATTTTGATGCTGTCCACAAAGTTTTTCTTTCACAGAAATACATTCTCCAGGTATGCAAATTAAATTTGGCCATATCCTCCCCACAGCTCTGCTGCAGGATGCTATAAATCAAGAGAGAGAGACCCTCTTGTGACTCCTGTTGCCCTCTCCCCACCTCTTGATCTCCCTGTCAGCATGTTAAATCATGCCATAGAGAAAGCTAAGATAGGTACCCAGCATAAGGTGAAGCAGACATCTACCCCACTCACTTGGTCATTCTCAAGGCCAATACAAAACATACTGCCAATGTTTTTCTTTGTCTCTATACTTTTCCTTGGTTTACCGGAGCCTGGAGCCAGATTCCATATCTTAGATTCTTACTTACCTGCAGTGTCTGCCAGACAGGTCTCAAATGGATTATTGTGAAAACAGGAAAATAGGAGGCGGTAATAATAAAGATAGGGGCAATAAATCAAAAAAACGGTCTTGCTGTAACATATAGAAATACTTTGCTGGTGCTGTTCTCAAATAACACATAACATTTCTGTTCTCAAATAACACATAACAATCTGCCTCTGGACTGAGATGGCTCAGCTGCCATCCAAGGATGTTCTGCCCCTTCATTACTACTAGGACCAGCATGCTCAATATGCTGAGGATGTGCTTGAATAAGCATATGAGTCAACCCATCTGCTTGTAGAGAGGTCCTGGCAGAGCTGGCACAGTTCTTATAGGTGTGGATCAAATACAATTATCAGATTTTTCTTGACAGCTTTTTGTAAGTGAAAGAAGTGTGAAATGCTTTGGCAATTTCTCCCCATTGCACTGCTAGTGTACTCCAGAGGATGCATGAGTATAGTGTGGTGTGGCTGGAATGGGAAGTTGATCTTAGATATAACTTAACAGACCTGCATGGACAAAACACTGGAAATGATCTCTCACTCAAGCTGCAACACAGAAATGTATGATCTGCATCATTCAAGGCAGCAAAAGACCAACATGCCTTTTTATAAATCATTGCTTTCGAAAGTAAATAAAACTCCCATGTAAATAATGAAATCAGTCCAAAAAAAAAAAAAAATAGAGGCCTTCTGATACCTTGGAAGATGATACTGATTTTCTAGTAAATTAGAATAACAAAGATAAGAAAGCAATGAAACAACAGCAGCATGTCAGAAATCAACTTTAACAGATGAATAAAAAGATGAAAATGTATGGTGTATGGCATAATATCCTTGGCTATAGTTTGACAGTACTGCTTGGAGGACAACAAAACAGAAAGGAATATCATTTTTCATTTTAGTTGCCAGGTCCACCATATTTCAGGAACTCAGAATTTGCAATGACACTTTTATATTTTGGTGATTCTGATCCCGAGAGATCAGAGGAGAAGAGATGGGCTGAGTAGACAAGAGAGACACAGAAAGAACACAACAACAGCTTATTCTCCACCAGCCCTGACTGATTCCTGAGTATTGGTTACAAGAAGAGTCTTGTTCCCTTGGTGTAACTCTCAGCCTTGTTCTTCCTCATCTTTTTCCCTCCTCCCTCCAACATTCTCTGATTAAATAGAATCTGGCTTAGCTTGACAAGTCTCTCCCTCTCTCTCTCTCCCTGTGACTAGAAAGGCAGCTAACAGTAATGTCTTAAACAGCTTGACATTGGTTCAAGCTTGCCAGGTCTTGGAGTGGCTGATAAGACTATGTACTGTGTATGTCTTTCTCCAGCAGCAAGGTTACAAATCAGAGTCAGCAGTGCAAACAGAAGCTTTTTTTTTTTTTTTTTTTTTTTTCTCCCCCTTTTGG
This sequence comes from Netta rufina, assembly GCF_964035555.1. Taxonomy (NCBI): domain Eukaryota; kingdom Metazoa; phylum Chordata; class Aves; order Anseriformes; family Anatidae; genus Netta; species Netta rufina. Next base: position 112,506,622 of record NC_140125.1, read on the forward strand.
CTATTTTCCCTGCTCCCTTTGTGTATGTGCCCAGATAACAGGCCCAGATTCCAAAAAAAAAAAAAAAAAAAAAAAAAAAAAAGACAAGATAGAAGCTCCAGCTACTTTTTATTTTCTTTTTCTCTCCCAAAGGGGGAGTTAATATCATCTTAATACTGCATAAAAAGACACTATCAACTGGGGAATTTTCTTCATAAAAATGTTCTGCAGCTAAAAGAAAGGGGAATAAAGGATGCTGTTAAAATTAAAGCCTCCTTGGATACTTTACATAACAAATACTTTGTCTGCTTGTCTTCTCTATCTTTCATAAAAGATTTAAAAGATTTTAATGGTTATCATTTGCTGTAAGACTTAGTGGACCACGTATCTTCACATCCAGCCCCAATCACTGTTTAGCTACTCTGAGCTCTACCAAGATAAAGTCTTTTGCCTATGAGCTCTCCAAAGTACAAGCAAATCAGAAAACACATCCAATCCTCCTCCCTATCTAAAGTGTTTTGTGGATTGCAGTGCATCAAGAACTGTTTCAAAGAGTATTTAGTGCATAAATGTAATTTTTGCAGTCTTGACAGGTGTGTTTCTATCTTCCTAGAGGAAAATCACAAAGCCCCTTCAGCTCCTTAGCTGGGGAAGTTGTCATGGCTTGACACTGTGCTCTACAGAAATGATTATCTCCTCTTAACAAGGGCTGGTGTGACTGAGCAGCTCCCATTGTACAGTGGCATTTCATTGGCTAGAAAGGTTGTCATGCATCACTGGTGTCTATGGTGTTTCAATTCAAAGCTTCGCATTATCTCTAATGACATAATAGCAAAGGGCTCCTTGGGATGAAGGGAAGTGAAATGTGAGGCTGTATCACCATGGCTTGTGACAGCATGAGGTTTGCCTACTGTGCAAAAACACAGGTTATCAGTGCAAACCTGAAATAGAAAATGCAGATATTTAAGAAAATGTATAATTTATACACAGGAGCTGCTGGAGAAATGGAGGGAGGTTGGGGGAAGAAAGAAACAAAGAAAGAAAAAAATAGCTCTGCTTTTCTCTTGTCTAAGTGATGTAGAGAATAACGACATTTCTTTTCTTCATTTTTTTTTTTTCTTCTTTTTCCCAAAGGGCAATAGAAACCTACAGAACTGTGACTCATCTTTGAAGAAGTTTTCAGTGCTGAAACCCTACCAAGATGCTTTTCTCATAGAAGACACTACTTTGTCCCTTTCATAAGGACAAATAGAAATCAACAGTACATAAGTCAAAAACACGAATAGAAAAGCAGTAATTCAGTATTTTGACATACTTGTCTAAAAATGAATAAAAACTCTTTTACTGAGTTAAACCAGTCAGGTATAGGGAGTGATCAAAACTGAATACTGAAAATAAAATATGATTTACACACAAGCACACGTATATGTGTGGCATCGCACGACTGGCATCCCACATGTGATGATCTGCAGCTTAAGGGCTTCCACCACCAGAATGATATTTTTTCACCAAAGTGTTTGACTCTCACAATGCCAGTTACTGGGTATGGATGATATGATCAGTTTGGATAAAAGGCAATGCTGGTGTCTCATATGGGAGAATCAGAAACCGAGTAAAGAGGAACTATAATAAAATCATAGTATGGATGTGGAAGGGAATGTATTTGTACAGCACTTTCTAATGGATCTGGTAGACAGGCAATACCATCCATAAATTCTTCATTGTAGGAAACAGAAAATTTCCAGGTGATGGCGTGGATGTTCACAGACTACTGAACTGTGTTTTTCTGTTATTCTATACCAGAGAGGAAGATGGAAGAACATGTGACTGAGAAATGTCTAGAAGCAGATGCCAGGAAGAGTTCATTTTTTATATGCTGCTCCCTTGGCCTTTTTAAATTGGGAAGGGATCCCAGAGATACCCAGCCACGTAATCTACAGCAGATAAATTGCTCTGAGCCCCAAAACAAAGGTTAAAGCATAAGATGTGAAGATGAACTCATTTCTTTCCATACTCAAGGGGCTATTTCTGAGTCAAACTGCACTTCTGTAGGCAGGAGCTGTAAAGGACTCAAGACACATGAAACGCCGTCTCAACTGCTTACAGCAATAGTCAGGATTTTGGAAGCAGATTGCAAGTCTGCCCAGGATGCTAGTTGGTCTTGGATTGCCTCCATTCTCATCATCAGGGTTCTTGAGAGGGCAAAATAGAAAGGGGAATACATTTGTTTACACTAAAAAATCTGTCTGATTTTAGCATATTTAAAAGAAGCAAAGAAAAGTAGCCAGCATGTGGCTTCTCCTATTGAATGGAATTGAATAATTTACATCCCACAAAGTCACAGAACGGAAAATGTGTTTTAAATGGAGTCTTTAGGTTTGCTTTTAAGGCAGGAGTGCCCTGTTGTTTTTCTTTGCATATATATATATATATATATATTTAAATCTGTGTATGTGTAATCATGACTGCGAGACATCAGCTTTCAACGTGAGTAGTCTACTTAAGCTGCTTAGCAGGATGCATGGACTATCAGCTGTGGTATCTTTGCTTCTTCCAGTCCACAGTCACACCTGGTCACAGGACGCACTGCAAATGGCAGGGTGAGTTCTGCAATGACATCGGAGAGTAGCAGGGACTCAGCTGACTGAGCTGACATGGGAGTAGGAACCTGCTCAGCCTCTGTACAGTGGGAGGACAAGGATTTAGCAAAACAAGTGAAGCCTAAAACAATGGAACAGAGGCTGTGGGACTTAATGGAAGATAAAGTTGTGCAGAGCAAATCTTTCATTTCGTAATTTAATGTCCTCCAGATTGCATGAATGGCCCTTGCAGGATGCAACTCTCCCCTGGCCATGAAGACATCCCTTTTTCGCGAGTAGTTGACTAGTTTCATCTACAACATATTTAAAAAAGAACCAACCAAATATATCACAATTCAGATTTTTTTGGGTCCTGCAGTCACTTGACAGGAAGTTTCCTTCTGCAATACTCAGTTGAGCAAAGTGGCAGTTCCATGTAAAGGCTGTCTTTCATGGACCTTCAACCCATGGGGTCTCAGGGACCATTCATAAAGTTCACCTTGCTCATTTCAGAGTCACTCTGAAACAAAGACACTTCTTCAGGAATTACAAAGGAAGTGATCCTCATTGGGCTCTGATGTCTGGGGCCATTCAGAAATATTAAAGCTCCTTAGAGGCCTTATGGTAATGGCTTCTTCCTGAAAGACATATAAAATATGAACTAAACATGTTTTGGCTCTTTACAGCACAAGGCCTGCCCACTGAGCTAAACACAGGTTGTCCATTGAAACCCAAAATAGAAAATGCTGATATTTTGGAAAATCTATAATTTATACACAAAAGCTGGGTTAAAAAATTGTGATGTTTCCAGTATCTAAGTAGAATCTAATTATCCTAAAAAAAAAAAAAAAATATTGGCAGCATCAAGCTACCCAGCTGTGAGTAGCCTGTGACTCATTTCAGTCACACAGAGGATGTTTGTCTGGTATATTTTCCATTCGGAACGCAATATATATTGTGATAGTCCAGGATTATTGCAGGTCAAAGCATGGTGCTAGAATATACAAACTTGATTTGTTTTTCCAAGTATTTCTCATAAGCATCTTTCACTTCTAGAGCAGAAGCCACAAACAAGCCAACAAGAGAAAATAATTCTTCTGTCATTAATAATTTCATTGTATATTTAGTGCTGGCAATAAGAAAAATATTGGTAGGCATGGAGGTGGAATTAAGTTTATTGTTTAGTCACATGTATTATCTGAGATATGGTAATTCAAACTTCCAAACTTCATGTAAACCTGACCATGAAGAACCCTCTCTATCATGGGCCTTTCTAGCATTTTGGCTGTGTTCCTGTACCAGCTGAGTACTATTTATTAAAGTGTTGATGTGATGCATGCCTTATTTGCTACAAAGTAAGCAGAAACAAACTGTTTGTTTTATTTAGATTGCTACACAAATATAGCATAACAAAGACTTCCAGTCAGTGCTTAAAGATTTAGAGTACTGAATGAATATTTAAAATATCTGTATTATTAATTATACCTTGAGCCAGTTCCTATTTTTATTTTTAAATCCAGTAGATAAATAGCCTACTTGAACAATATATTTTAAAAGGGCATCTGAGGCAAAAATGGGAATGTAAAAGATGTAAAATAGTCATATTTTATAATTTCACATATAAAAATATGAATACCATATAAGGTATTCATATTTTATTTTAATAACTGTCTTTTTTGTAATTATTATTTCCATTGTTCTTCTTTTCATTTTTCCTCCCATTTAGAAGCTGAAAAACCAAAGGGAAAAAGAAAAACAACAAAAAAATAATAAAAAAAAAATTGTTTACCACTTCCATTGAAGAAAGGAAAAATGAAATGGAGTGTTTGCAACCTCAAAAGATGGTCATTTCTCAACAAAAAGAATGCAGCTAACAAATCACTAACTCAAGAAATACATCCATTTATATCAGTATTGTTACTGGATTTTATTCAGAGATTGCCATGCTCCACTGGCTAAAACTGCTGTCCATTTCTACAGTTTCAGGAAGTCAGGGAGAAAGGAGGGTAAAAGGGGGAGGAAGGCATTTAAAGAAACACCTTGGAACAGAAAAAGTACATCATAAAAATACTTATTTTGATAGATAATTCAAAAAGAAAACAGGGTAAAGTGGAATATTTTGCCCAGTCACCTTTCAAAACTTTCAATGTTATGATTTCATCAAAAGTTGAAAAATAATAAGCTACTCTATTAGCAGTAGAGATATGTATTCATGCTTAGCTACATATTTAAACATTCTCTTCACAATTCATCCATGGTTAAGGACAATGTATTTTAGAAATATCCATCTACACTAAAAAATTACTTTGCTTGCTTTCAAAATCCAAAATGACTAGCATACTTCTTTCTGATTCCATTTCTAGTGTCTTCTTTATGGCACTCTTCAGCACAGTATGTGTTCACCTAAGGAAATAGCTATTAGCTAAAATAAATATTTTAGAATTGCATTATCGTAATGCATGCATAAAGCTACCAGAGGAATTGAGTTCTAGAGCAGCTTCTAAAGTGGGAAGAAAAGCAAAGCCCCCTGATCTAACTTTAAAAAAAAAAAAAAAGCTTGATATAGTATTGCTGATTTGTCATAGCTGCACAAGACAGAAAGTTAGTACAATAAACAGTAAGATTTTCTTTAGGTTTGTGCTACATTCAAATATTACTATTCCCTTTAAAGCTTTTTGACATGAAAATCAAAATTCAAATATTTATTTATTGCCTCAAAATTAACTTCTGAAATTTCAAAATACTTTGACTGATCAAGCAACTGATGTGCACTGGTGATACATACTCCCATATTTGTGAACACCTCACTTCTCCCATGTGCATACCTCATTTGTATTGAATAGACAATATTGTCTCTTTACTTCAATTGAGATTATAGTCTTTTGGGAGTATGTTTTTGTTGTATACTTGTACAATACCAGTAATAATGCAGCTTTGGTCTTCCAGGTGTTACCAGACTACTAATAAATGATAATACTCCTTATTATGAGTATCTGAGGAAGAAAAGAGCCATGTCATATGATATAAAATTTACAGTTATCTTTCAAAATAATAACCACAGAATAAAAACAACTGCAGGCTCAGTGACCCAGGGAATTGGTTTGTAGCATGTTTTAACTGTGATTCCAAGCTGCATATAAAAGAACATAAATAATGTATGCATACACTGTCCATTGATTTACACATTTTAACAAAATGTTTTACTGGAAAAACAAACAGATAAACGAAAACACCTTGGGAGAAAGCAACATTTCTGTACAGGAAATGTTTTTTTAAAAATTCATTGGTGTTGATTTCACCAAGTACAAAACTCATGTGGAATTTTCAAATAGATCTTGCTATGGGTGGGAAAATTATACAAATCTCAGCTGTGTCTAAGTTTCTGCATGGTGTCTGTTATGCTCAAAATCTTGTGTGGGGTTAAAGAAGAAACATTCTGTATAAATAAAGCCAAGAATGTTTTGTATTCTATTAAAGAAATCTTAACAACCAGCGTTAATCCAGATCTAATTGTTATATAAAAAGAAAAAACACTTTTGTCCTAAAAAGGTCTCAATAGTAATAATAAAACTAATATTGCTATACACATGTTTCTCAGTTTCTGTCCCCCTTTTGTGGAATTATGCTCACTCTCCCATTCTCCACTGGGTCCTTATCTCTGTGGCCAGGATCTACTTGGTGTACCTTTTATATGTTTGCTAATGCACCTTGTTCTTCATCATTCTACAACTCCATCTTGAAGCTGAATTTGCTACATATGGTGGCTTTTATGTATGTATTAGTATAGTATTTTTATTTTTGTTCTCTTTGTTACCCCTAAGACCAGTCTGGTCCAGCTCCAGGCCTACACTTTAATTGACTGTTAGTGAGCTGTTTATAGCAGTGCAATTTCTAGTGCCAAACCTGTGCCAAGCCTTACCACCCCACATGAGCCAGTACTCTTCTACATCATACTCTCTGCCTCCATCACTCACCAAGGCGATTGGCTCTGGGGCAGACGTGGGGATCGGGGCAGGCAGGGCCTTTTTTTTCTAGCATTGAGGCCACTCGAGGCAGATAAGGGAGCCACCAGGGCCCAGCAGCCCTCACGAGAGATGCTGATGAGGCATAAGTGGAGCCAGCAGTGTCAGTGGCGGACCATTTACATTGGGCATCACCACCATTTTGCAGCCAGTTCTACAAGTAACTGGCAAAAGTTGCTCAATCACCAACTCTTGTTCCTGTAGAGGGACTTCAATTTCCCAGACATATTCTGGAAATACAATACAGCTCAGAGGAAGCAGTCTAGGAGCTTTCTGGAGAGCGTGGAAGATAGCTTCCTGATGCAGCTGGTTAGTGAGCCTACCAGAGGAGGTGCCCTGCTTGACCTTTTGTTCACAAACAGAGAAGGACTGGTGGGAGGTGTGGTGTTCGTGAGCTGTACTGGGCAGAGTGACCATGAAATGGTAGAATTCTCTGTTCTTGGCAAAGTCAGGAGGAGGATCAGTAAAACTGCTATCTTGGACTTCTGGAGGGCAGACTTTGAGCTGTTCAGGACACTGGTCGGTAGAGTCCTGTGGGAGGCAGTTCTGAAGGGCAGAGGAGTCCAGGGAGGCTGGGTACTCTTCAAGAAGGAAATCTTAAAGGCTCAGGCGCAGTCTGTCCCCATGTGCCCAAAGACAAGCCAGTATGGAAGAAGACTGGCCTGGCTGAACAGAAAGCTATGGCTAGAGCTTAGGAAAAAAAGAGGGTTTATGACCTTTGCAAAAGAGGGCGGGCCACTCAGGAGGACTATAAGAATGTTGTAAGGCTGTTTAGGGACAAAATTAGAAAGGCCAAAGCTCATCTGGAGCTCAGTCTGGCTACTGCTGTTAAAGACAACAACAACAACAACAAAAAGTTTTTATAAATATCTAAACACAAAAAGGAGGACTAAGGAGAATCTCCATCCTTTACTGGATGCAGGGGGAAACTTAGTGACAAGAGATGAGGGAAAGGCCTTTAATGTTTAGTGTTTAATGCCTTCTTTGCCTCGGTCTTTACTGGCAAGACCAGTTGTTCTCTGGATACCCAGTACCCTGAGCTGGTGGAAGGTGAAGGGGAACAGAATGTGGCCATCATAATCCACGAGGAAATAGTTGGTGACATGCTACAGCACATAGATGTATAGCAAGTCTAAGGTGCTGGATGGGATCCACCTGAGGGTACTGAGAGAACTGGTGGAAGAGCTGAACAAGTCGCTTTCCATCATTTATCATCAGTCCTGGTTATTGGGGGAGATCCAAGTCTACAGGTGGCTAGCAAACATGAAGCCCATCTACAAGAAGGGCTGGAGGGTAGACCTGGGAAACTATAGGCCTGTTAGTTTGACTTCAGTGCCAGGGAAGCTTATGGAGCAGATTATCTTGAGTGTCATCATGCAGCACTTGCAGGGCAACCAGGTGATCAGGCCCAGTCAGCATGGGTTTATGAAAGGCAGGTCCTGCTTGCCAAACTTGATCTTCTTCTATGACAAAGTGAAGCACTGAGTGGATGAGGGAAAGGCTGTGGATGTGGTCTACCTTGATTTCAGTAAGGCTTTTGACACCATTTCCCACAGCATTCTCCTCAAGAAACTAGCTGCTCGTGGCTTGGACTGGTGTACGCCTTGTTGGGTTAAAACCTGTCTGGGGCGCCAGGCCCCAGAAGTCATGGTGAATGGAGTTAAATCCAGTTGGAGGCCAGTCACTAGTGGAGTCCCCCAGGGCTCAATACTGGGGCCAGTTCTCATTAATATCTTTATCAGTGATCTGGATGAGGAGATCAATTGCACCCTCGGCAAATTTGCAGGTGACACCAAGTTAGGTGTGTGTGTTGATCTGCTCGAGGGTAGGAAGGCTCTGCAGGAGGATCTGGATAGGCTGGACTGATGGGCTGAGGCCAACTGTATGGAGTTCAACAAGGCCAAGCGCTGGGTCCTGCACTTGGGACACAACAACCCCAAGCAGAGCTACAGGCTGGGAGAGGAGTGGTTAGAAAGCTGCCAGGCAGAGAAGGACCTGGGAGTATTGGCTGATGGTTGGCTGAATATGAGCCAGCAGCGTGCTCAGCTGGCCAAGAAGGCCAACAGCATCCTGGCTTGTATAAGAAACAGTGTGTAGCCAGTAGGACTAGGGAAATGATTGTCCCCCTGTACTTGGCTCTGGTGGGGCCGCACCTCGAGTACAGTGTTCAGTTTTGGGCCCCTCACTACAAGAAGGACATCGAGGTGCTAGAGCATGTCCAGAGAAGGGCAACAAAGCTGTTGAGGGGTCTGAAGAACAAGTCTTACGAGGAGCGGCTGAGGGAGCTGGGATTGTTCAGTCTGGAAAAGATGAGACTCAGAGGTGACCTTATCACTCTCTACAAGAACCTTAAAGGAGGCTGTAGCGAGGTGGGGATTGGTCTATTCTTCCATGTGCCCAGTGATAGGACGAGGGGGAATGTGCTAAAGTTGCACCAGGGTAGGTTTAGGTCGGATATTAGGAAGAACTTCCTTACCAAAAGGGTTGTTAGGCATTGGAATAGCCTGCCCAGGGAAGTGGTGGAGTCACCATCCCTGGAGGTCTTTAAAAGATGTTTAGATGTAGAGCTTAGTGATATGGTTTAGTGAAGGACTTGTTAGTGTTAGGTCAGAGGTTGGACAAGGTGATCTTGGAGGTCTCTTCCACCCTAAATGATTCTGTGATTTTGTGAAGGCCTCTGTTTTATTTAGAAGACTGTGTTCTTCTGTACAACATTGCCAGAGTCAGAAATATCTTCTTCACAGAATAACTAGTTGTTACTCATATCTGTACAAAAATATTCTTATACCAGCAAAGCAAAACAAATTAACTATAGCCACTTGGACAGAAGAAAAATGTCTCTTGACGTCAGGAGAGGGTTCTTCACAGAGAGGGTGGTTGCACACTGGAACAGGCTCCCCAGGGAAGTGGTCACTGCACCGAGCCTGTCTGAATTTAAGAAGAGATTGGACTGTGCACTTAGTCACATGGTCTGAACTTTTGGGTAGACCTGTGCGGTGTCAAGAGTTGGACTTGATGATCCTTAAGGGTCCCTTCCAACTCAGGATACTCTATGATTCTATGATTCTTACAGTGATAAATTAACACAAATTAGTGAGACTAGTTCTGAGACCTTCTAATCTCAACAGAAAGTCTGTGGTCTGTTATTAACAAAAGCAACACTGTCTTTCTGGGCTACAGGTTTTCAGGTCTTTCAGCACTCGGTCTGTGCACCTCACTGCTCTTGGTCCTTTTTGCCTTTGCCATACCCCCATGAAACAAGAATGCCTTCTTTTTCCATTGACTCCCCTAATGAAATGCTTTGTAGGTCACATTACCTTTTAAAGGTCAAACACAAAGTTTTGTGAATTACAACGGAGTGTGATACATTCTAGTTGAATATCTTGTAAGTTAAATTATATTCCCACACAAAACAAACTGAGAGTTTCTCTGCCATGGTATATTCTGATTCGGAGACTTAACAATTAGCTATTCATTTTTAAGCTATACTTTTCTTCTTTATTTTAACGTTTCCTTAAAATTGACATGAAAGGTTTTAATGAAGGTGTGAAATACTTGGCAGTTAAATCTAGCATATGCTATAACACCTGTTAATTTCAACTGTTCATTTTAAGCTGTTAACTTTATTCTTGGCATTTAGTCCAATTCATACTGTGATTCTCAGTTTGAAAGAAAAAGAATCCAAGCTGCTTATATATTCCTTTCTACTGCAACTTTCACTTAATATTTTGTATTTCTGCCATTTTGTTCACATTGTGCATTTGTAAGGAAAGAGTGTCAAAGATCAGGATCGCAACCTGATGTCACAAAAGATTAAACTGCAAAATGAGAAAATTCAAGATTTATTTTGAATTTTCTTAGGAAAGCTTGGATAAACTCAAATCCTTGGAGCCTCCCAGCAGCCTCTTTCCATTTAAATTTGATTTAAATATAGGTCTCATTTTAATGCCTAGATATTTCTAACACAGAAATATGTCTTTGTTTTCAATACATTTATAATTTTAATAAAGTGATTACATCAAAATATAAAGCTTTATCTAAATATGATGGTGAGAATTGTACTCAATGAGCAGTGTTAATCCTGGTGGTAGTCAGCAGCAGCCGGATTGTTTGTGTTAAGAATTTCAGGACTGTTCCAATAAAAATCAGCAAAAGTTTCAAATAAGGTAGCGATCCAATAATCAAAACTGATTCATAAGTATGCTTCATGTGCATTTTACAGAGTAGCCTAAACATGTGTCTGTATTTTCCATGTGTATCAAGTACTTCCATTATTCTGTGTGTATAATGTCAAAAATGTACCACTGTTAAAACAGGCCCTATAATTAATTGTGAGTCTGGCTGCAAGGCAATAGTATACCAAACTGGGCTAGTAGACCCTAAATACTTAATTCAGTACTTCTGTAGCTCACTCTCATTTTGAAGATTCTACAGGTGCAACATCTGGGGCATCACTGATCTGAAATTCCAGGTGTTTCTTTCCATTACTCATGATACAGGGACATTAAGAGAGGATATTTTCACCTGCTCAGTTAAAGGAATTGGTACATATTAGCTGTTGAGACTAAAAGCTAGAATGGCAATGCATAGGTATGTTATAGAATCTTAGTATAATATGGTTTAAAAAGAAGTCGTGTCAATCCCCTTACTCCCAGGCAAAAGCAGCAACACCTGTAATTTTACAAGGTAGTGCAGATTTGGACACGGTGTATAGCCAAAGAAAGCAACCTAGAAAATGCTAGCTTTTAATGGACAAGAAACTTTGTTTCCTAAATAAATAAATAAATAAATAAAATTCTTATTTGATTCAATATTTCATCTTGTCAATAAGTGGCATATTGAATCTCAGGAACATTTTCTCCTTGTGATTTAGTTAGTTATTTTTTCCTTTGTAGATGGTTAATTTATGCATGATTATTCACATATGGATCTTAAATTTTCAGCTCTAGAAATATTTGCTGCAGTAGAACTGTGCATGTAGCTATCTCTGGCCTAACATTTTTCAAAGATCATGGTAGGAAATTTAGAGCTTCAAAAGCTTTAGTTACATTTTGGAAACAAAAGAGGTGCCCAAATGTTGAGTGTTAGATTTGAATCTATGGTCAACACTGAGAGATGAGCTCTTTGAAAATTGTGAGACTGGATATTGATCTACCCTGAAGACAAAACAGACGCCTGTACGAGAACCCCACCATACAGATTAAATTCCCCAAATGTCCCAAACTACCATAACAACTCTTCTATTTAAATAACCACAATTCCAATCTGATGATAGGTTTCACAAATCATAGTTCTCAGATTTCATTACTAATGAAATTTGTCGTCTAGGTTTGGCAGCTGTGATTGCCACGCAAATGTGAGCCACTAATTAGATTGATTGTCTATTTGATGCCTGCTGATTAGCTTATGAAAACCCTCTGTATTCCTGACTTCATGATAAAATGTTCCTGACATCATGATTGCTGATTGATGCTCAGAAAATCTGATTACTGTCTTGAATAGCCAAGTAATGGCTCTGTCAACTTTCCAAGGATATAGATATTCACCTGACAACAATAATAAGGTAGGGTATTACATTTAGCATTGACTATTACATGTTTAAAAGCTTTAATTAAAATGTACATTATACATCTCTGAGCTATAAAAGGTAGACTTTCAGATGTGGGTCCAAGATCTGCAGGGTAACCATCAGGCATCCACTTTCTGACCTTGATCCTGGAGCAAGTCCAAGAGATTCAGGAACTATGACAGGCAAATTCTCTGACTTGCAATTACAGAGAGAGTTCTAGTGACATACCATTCAGCAATCAGGTTATTAGTGGCAAAGAACAGCATGCTCCTGGAGTTTTTTAGGACCATTTTCTACCGTGCATTCAAAGAAAAGATGTAATGCTTTATGAGCACAAAAGACTGTAAAATTATTGGTTTGGGTTGTTATACTCTCCACAGATGTACTTTGGGTTGATATTTAGATCTTATTGTGAAAGACAATACACCCTTGGACATATATTTTGCATATGTGTCTTAAGCATTCATAAGTTAGTTTTCCACTGGTTTCTGTATCTCTGAGACATTATTTGATGTTTAAGTTAACAGAGGAAGCAGTGATTTAGTCCAATGAAGATATCTTAATTGTCAAGGAACCTCAACCTGAAATTAGGCATATGGCATCTAGATGTACTGAGGTTGAGTACATGGAGTACTGAGTGTTTCTTTCACTACTGCCTGAGCACACAGTTGTGAAAAGGTAAAATTGTGTTAGACTGATACCAGCAATAGGACCCAAGGGAATGGTGTCAAGCTGTGATAGGGGAGGTTCAGGTTGAATATCAGGGAGAGATTCTTCACTGAGAGGGTTGCCATGCACTGGAACAGGCTCCTCAGGGATGGCACCAAGTCTGTTGGAGTTTAAAAAGTGTTTGGACTGTGCTCTTAGTCATATGGTCTGAATTTTTGGGTAGACTCATGTGGAGCCAGGAGCTGGACTCAATGATCCTTATGGGTACTTTCCAACTCAGGATATTCTATGATTCTATGACATCTATGTTAATAGTAGAAACAATCTGTTATTGATAATGTTTTGTTTTGTTTTGTTTTTAAGATGTATAAACCTTATTCTTCCTCTTGAGAAAGTAAAGGAACTAGTGACTTTGTGCTTCTCACAAGGCTGATCTTGACATATTTGGCAGAAATAGTCCTGGCCACCAACCAAACTGTGTCCCAGTCAATTTTCAATCTGTAGAACAAGTATCCTAAAAGTATCACAAACAAAATGTGGTAAAAGTGAAATGATGAGGATGCAAAGATAAGCTGCTATATGAACTTCTCCATTTGGAAATGGCTCAGCCATTGATTCACTATGTAAACCTGGGCAAGTTGTTTAACCTTTACTGTCTCCATTTCCCATATGTCAAATTGGATATCATTGGTGAAGCACTAAAAATGAAACTTGCCGTGTAATTACTAACCACCTTTACTCCTCTGATATTTGCCACCAACATAATTCTGGATGACTTCAGTACATTGTTGAAAATCAGTATCTTGTTAAAAGACAGTTCTTGGTGCTTTATTGTGTATACAGTGTCAGTAACTATTAAAGTATATTGAAAGGCATACTTGGTTGATATTAGTGACATTTTCTTTGACTTTATTGGATTTATTTTAAAAGCCATTAACTTCACAAAAATGAATAAAGTAGCAAAGCTATATTATGCCTTACAATAATGTATAAACAATTATATGCAAATTAATTCACATACCAAAGGTCACGTAGTTGAAATGGTGCAACCTTTGCAATAAATCCATTGCAATAATCTTGTTAATAGCAAAACACGTTTAAAGTCCTTATTGGTCTTTTAACACTTTATTGTATATTTGTTAGTCTTATTGAATGAAAAAAGTTGATATTTTGATTTTATTGGAAGAGAGAGACAGTTATGTTTAAGCCCAAGGTACTTTAAAAAGACTGATTACATACATTGATTGACGATTGGCTTCAGAATAGTTTTCCTTTTCTAGATGAGAAAAGTGATGATTTTGACCCTGCTCATTCAATCAAAATGTTAATGCAACATAAAGAATAGCTGCCTGCAGATTCAACAAGCCAGGAGAGAATCTAAATTATGCACTATTTGTCTCTAATGTATGTTTATGAATGAAATTGATTGTTATCCACTCCCATCCCCTCTGCCAGTGTTGAAACCCAAATGCATGTTTGTCGTGTTACAGTCGAACAAGAGAATTTGAGGGAGTCATGAACTGTTTTTACTATTTAGTTCTTTACTGGAACTAGAATTATTTCTACTCTGTAATATACTATTTTCTGTTAAAGGTTAGGTAAAATAAATATATATGATTGGAATCCCTTTTGCACCCAACAACAACAACAACAACAAAATACTCAAAATACACCTGAATGTTCCACATGATGCAGAATAGTACATAAGTTACTCAGAGATTATTTTTCTGTTTTTTGTTTGTTTGTTTGTTTGTTTGTTTCTTCCTATCAGCCCACTATTTGCCATTTTTACTGCTGCTCCTATTTAGAGACAAGTTAGCTCAACTGTAAATCCTGTCCTTCAAGGAAGAGAAGTTTTCAACTTTCAAACTGAATCATGTCTGAAGATGGAAGACAGTCTTTTAATCAAGACGGAAAGCAGAGTGAAGAAGTTAGAAATGAATAGGAATATAGTAAAAGTGTCATATGCAGCAAATGTTAGCTGGTGACAGAATTTTAACTTCCTAGCAACACTGAGGGATGTATCAGACATTGCCAATAATTTTATTTAATGTCATTGTTTTCTGTACTTGTCTATGATTTACATGCCTTTCCCAGTAGACAACTTTTTGGCATTTATTTCTGGGCCCCACAGGAAAGCATGAAATCAAATTACTGAACTCTTATGAAGAAATTCTCACTGCCCAGGCTGCAGAATTACTTGAGGAAATTTCAGTACTGGGTGCTTTGACATTATCTTTTTCTATAACCAGTAACGTGCCTTTTAAGAGTCCATTAAATACAGCTAATTAAATGATTTAATCATCTCTGCATTCTCCAGGAAGAAGAGAAAAATAACTTGAAGTGCCCATAGGCCACCAATAGTCACACTAGAAGATGCACACCAGAGTCTCCATGTGGTCAAGAGCCATATACACGTGCTCAGGGAGCTCAAGTAAAGGACAAGGATAAGAGAAGAGAGAGGCAATAACTATCCACCCCATCACAGTGTGACTGGGCTAGATAGATAGCTGCCTAAGTGCTACAGTTCTTACTAGGTTTTTTTTTTCTACCCAAAACTGAGTACCCAGAAAACCACAGTGTGATTATGACACATTACTAATCATCAGAAATAGCCCTATCTTGGGAACTACAAAGAAACCACAGGTAGCAAAAGTCAGTTTCCCTCCCCACACTCATGGTTTAGAAAAAGTAATTTCAGTTCAGCTTGAATTGAAGGCAAATTTACCCCACAAAGATAGACTGAAACAGAACAAACAGATCTACAGGAGAAAAATGCCTTATTTGGCAATGTCAAGATTTTTCCAATGAAACAGGTTGCCAGAAGAAAATGCCAATTTAACAACACCTAAATGTTTTTCAATAATGTACCAATTTCATTTAAAATCTTGATGGGAAAATTACCAAAATGAAACATTTTGATAAGGTCAAAACATTTCATTTTGACATTTACTTTGTATTATCATTTAATACAAAAAAGTAAAAAATAAAAAAGAGGCATTTTTTTCCACCTTTATCAGAACAGCAGATTTCTACCTTATCAAAAAGTAATTCTTCAGAACAGTTTAAACAAAGTTTTTTGGGGAACATTGTGCCTTACTGTAAAAGCTTAGATTTTGACTTTTGTTCCATTTTAGAAATGAAGACACATTTAAAGTCTGAATTTTGTAGGCAAAGAAGTTCCATTTGGAAGACAGTTCTAACATAGCATTCACCTTTTGATCTTGTAATGTATTATTTCTGAATAGTGTGAACTATTGAACAGTTCCTGTCAGCAGATGATGAGGTTGCATCAAACCTAAAGGGTGGAATTTGGTTTTTGATAAAGTTACTTGGATGTATAAGTTGTCATCTCAGACAAGTCCCCCCACCCCTCCCAATATGTAGAATTAAAATATAAATATCCATAAATGTCTTGTAAGACTATTAGACTTCAATACTCTACAAAAGATAGGCTCCCCTAGAATTACTGGGGGCAGTGATAATTAGATATTTATCACCCAGAATCATTACATGGCTTGAAATGAAAGTAATTAATAAATAGACATTTAACTTGGAATTGTCAAAAGATTCAATAGGCACTAGTCACCTAGATCAGGTACCTTCTTTGACAATACTAGCATAACTTTGTAATGCAGAAGGGTTTTAATTTGTCTGATATAGATCTACACAACAGCACTAAAAATTTAAAACATTGTTGATCAGAAGGCTATTGCCTTCATATAATGAAATTATTAAACTCTTAACTTGCAACCAGACAACATGTTTCCTCTGAAATCATTTGATGAATATATTTACTTTTTTCCCACTATTTTTAAACCTGTTAATTTGTTGAAGTAGAAGTTCAGGGCACCAATCAGAAATCACAGTTTGTAGATCAGCATAATTCATGCTAATAATATGTTGATGTGGTTAAACCCTTTTGAAATCTTGGTCTGCTATTTTTTCTTTTTTTCTTGTTTACACAGTGGTGATCTTGAAAATACGGCTCCACTGTGTATACTGTGTAAACCCAAAAATCTGCACACATTCCTCAAACTTACACACGATACAACAGCTCTTATTTCAAAAGCAGGCATTTGTTTTCTTCCCTATTGCGAGATACAGGTTTAGAAAGTTGTTATCTTCTTCCAGAAGTATGTAAGGAAAAAAAAAAAGAGAAGGCAAGAGCTATTCTTTTATTCTCTCTCTCTCTCTCTTTTTTTTTTTTTTTCTGAACTGTGAGTTAGAGGAACACTGCTAGCTACACTGTGCATCCACATCACCAAGGATCAAGTAACTCTGTTGAGGGCTACGGATATAGTAGATGTAAAGCTCTGTTTCTTCAGAAGTGCAAGTATCCAGTGAACAATTCCAGTGCCTGTTATGGCTCACTGACATTCCCTGGAGACCATGGGAGACTATTTCATGTAATACAAACCACTGCATGATTCATTGCATGGTTTCATTTCAAACAGAAAAAAGGTGCATTCGTATTTCTCAGAAAATCATTCTCTCAAGTGCAGGTAGTGACAAATAAAAACACTTTGTTCTGTTTCTGTCAACTTTTGTCTTTGTGGTTTGTTTTATGACACCTAAATCATGTGGGGTTTAAAGTGCAGGCAGCAGAGTGTAGTACATCACACAAAATCGTATGGGGTTGTTTATGATGTCCAGTCACACCTCATTGTGTACAGTGTACTTAGGAGCAGGAGATATTGTATGGCAAATTATATATCTGTATCATTGGATGTATACATGAATAAGTAAAATTGCAGGATTCAACTGATGCATTTTATTGAAAGAACAGTAGTTTGGAGAAGCAATTTTTCCCCTCTAATGAGAGCAAACTAAACAGAGAGGAAACAAAACAAGAAAACAAACAAAAAATAAATTCATACTATTGAGTTGGAGAGTTAACCAAGAGTGTACTACATTCTTCGCTTTCTGCAAGAACCACATAGAAGGGGTATTGGACAAACTGGAAAAAGAAGATAATCTGGCTCAAGTAAGTGATTCTTCTCAAGAATGCTCAACTGTGGAATGTCCTTTTGTAATATTTTTTTTACAAAGGTATCAGTGAAATAGAACACATAGTCAAAAGAACAAAAAAAACAAGTGGTGTATCTGAGGCTTTTGCTCTATTTGTGGTTTATTTTGTTCTATTTGTGGCTTTTTATTATTATTTTGTTTTATTTTGTTTTGTTTTATTGTTGTTTATTTATTTTAAATAGAAGGCTATATTTCTACTCTCAAGAAGTCATTTATCAATCTTATCAATGTATGCAAATATCTTAAATGAGGGTGTCAAGAGGATGAGGCCAGACTTTTCAGTGGTGCCCAGTGACTGGATAAGAGACAATGAGCACAAACTGAAACACAGGACATTCCAGACAAATATGTAGAACAACTTTACTTTGAGGGTGACAGAGCACTGGAACAGGTTGCCCAGAGAGGTTGTGGAGTCTCCTTCTCTCGAGATATTCAAAACCCACCTGCAATCTTGTGCAACCTGCTATAGGTGACTCTGCTTAAGCAGGAAGGTTGGGCTACATGATCTCCAGAGGTCCCTTCCTCAATCACACTGTGTCTCACTCTGTGATTTGTTAAAAGTCAATAATGTTCTAAGACTGGACTCAAAATGTCTGAACCTCTATTGTGCATTAATGGCCTCATCAGTAGTATTTTATGACTACTTTGCACAAGCACAGATGTCTGATGCTGTAGTAAGAGGTGATCTCCTGACCCTAATGAGTAGAACATTAACAGAAGTCTTACTGCTATAACCTTAAACAGTCACTTGTAGTCTAGGGTTTCAAGACAAATTGTTGTTATCTGTCATTTTCTTACAAAAGACAATAAACAACAACAACAGCCACACCAACCAAACAACAACAAACACTGACAGCAAAAGGAATCCAAAATTTCCTTCCTCCTTATTTTTACATTTCCTGTTTCTCTTCTTTTAAGCATCCCTGCTTGACATAGGTAAAGATTATATTCCCATCATTGCATAGCTCCTATTAAATTACTATTATAATTTCCTCTCATTGACATGCTAACTTCTTCCACATGAGCTCCTTGATGGATCAGCCCTGGCTAACTGGATAGGCTAGATTCTGGTCTCTCTTGAACGGACAGCCTGCCAAGAAGACAGAGGCCTAATAGCTTCCAGCAGGACAGATGGAATCTTTCACAATTAATTGGGAAAGAATGGTAGATGACTTCTGTGTAGAGCATACCTCAGGCACTTCAAGTTGATGAGTGCCCATGCTCATGTCCTAGTTGCACTCAGATGCTGTCAACAGTGTATCAGTCTTGTTCATACCAGACTTTCATATAGCCTGATTTCCACAAAAACAAAACACACGTGTTTTAGACATGAACCAAGGTTTGCTCCAGAAGTCTGGATGAGGCTAGTATCCTGTAGGTGCATCTCAACAAGCACCAGCAATGAAATATAAATTCATAGAATTCATCCACAAAGCATTTTCAATGTACAATTGATACCCAGAGTATGTCCTCAGAATACCAAAGGACTGAACAAGAAAGGGCATCACTAGCCAAACTAATTGAGCATGTATGGTCTTGTAGTATAAATACTCACATACAGCAGAGACTAACTTGGCTGTTCAAGCCTGAACACAAGCAATTCATATTACCCCTGGAATGACCACATATGGTTAAAAGGATTCAAAGGTCACATTTGCTGTCTTATTTATTTATTTATTTATTTATTTATTTATTTATTTATTTATTTATTTTTATCGTTTTCTTTCCTCTTTGAAAGGAGAAGAGAAAGAGAGTTTAGGACTACCTCAGATCTTTCAGATGAATTCTTATCATATGTTAGAAACAGCAAATTAAATGAACATATACAGGGAGAGAAAATAATGAAAATAAATAATAAGAATAAAAAAGCAGAGTCTGTCTCTGGGAGTGATTTTCACTTGTGACTTTGCTGTGGGAGAACCGGACCCATTCACACCTATGTCTGACTCTTGCTTGCTTGGTAGGCTGTATAAACAGCTGCTTCTTCCTACTTCAATCACATGTTAGCAGTACTGAAAAAGGTGAACTCAGTGTTAGGAAAACAAAGAATTTTAACTGAAGGAATAGATAAGTAGCAATATATGGCTGAAGGAAGACTGTGCAAAAGGGAGACTCTTACGTTACAGGTGATGTTCAGTGTTAGCACAGACAATGGAGGTGCTCAGTATCCTCTTATGCAGTAGTTCCCTTCCTCTGATTTTCCATTCAGGGTGCATGTCATGAACTGCCTGATGAAGTCAGAGCAGTGTTGTGGGAGATCCCAGAGTTCTGGGAGACAAACAAATCAGCAATAATAATAAAAGTTGATTCTTCCAGCTTGATTCACTTCCAGTAACTCACAGAACTGGTCCAATGCAGGGTACTAGTCTCACCTTATTAAAATAAATAGTAATAATAATAATGATTAAAAAAAAAGCATATATCAATATTTATAGCTGTAAACATTTCCTACTGCTCTTCCTTTCTGCTCACTGTTGTGCCAACTCTGGACATTACCAGGTGCTTGTATGGCCTGTAATGACAGTTTTCTTTCTTTGAATGACCAGGTTATTCAAAGTAGGAGACCGTCTCTTTCCACGTACCTTATAGGCTATTCCAGACTTTCATGCCTTTAGGTACATCGAGGTTTTATCATGAGTGAAAAAAAATAACTCAGAATGATACATTCAGATGATCTTACAAGCAACACAGGGTGTCTGATTAGCAGAGTGGATGAATTAGTGGTGGAGGGCTTGCAATGTTACAAGGGCTGTATCCTACATGCAGCATTTTCTGAGTCAGTCATATTGGAACTCCCTGTGGCACTACACTTAAGAAATGGCAGGTTTGGATGAGAAGAAGGATGAGCTTTAATAAAACACAAATTTCAGTTCCAATTAGGTATGTACCAGGAAAGTTTTCTAGTCCTCAGTTTTGTGTTGGTGATAAGAAAAGGGTAAGAGAAGCATAGTTTTAAGAGTCCATAAAGGTCAGCTCCAGAGTACAATGGACACTTGCAGCAAGGAGAGCTCTTTCTCTTCAGGTAAAGCATGAGGGCTTTGTTGTTACAAGAGGGAAATTATCACCTGCTTCAGAGGCAGGGAGTTTGAGCCTTCTTCAGACTTGACTTACAGACTGCAACTTGACTACAGACTTGAGTTACTGCTGCAAATGAGTATATGACTAAGGATTTACAGGTGAACAGGTGCTACCACTGTTCACCTCACTCCCCTGAGTGCCACCAGCTATTGATTGCTGGCTTCTGTGCTTAAAACACCTTATTAGCTACTTAGGTGGATTGGCTGGTGACTTACTTGTTTCGGTTGTGACAGTATTATTATTAAGTAGGTTGATACTGAAATAAAGAGCTAACTATAGCAGGACTGATCTCTGACCCAATAAGAAGAAGAAAGGTACAAGAGGTCAAAACATATGTTCAAAAAAGGTGAAGAAAATGAGCAGAAGAACAGATTAAGTCCATACATAACTTGGAAAGGGACTTTGTACACAAAAGATATGCATGTATGTGTAGAAATACTTCATATGTCAGGAGCCAGTAGATATTGTTCATGGATACACTGTTTTGTATCCAAAGTAAAGCACTGTTTTGTCAGACTGAAAACAAATTCTTGTCATACACTAAAATGGCTTTTTGTGCATAGATGTTTACAAGAATGTTTTAAGAAGTAGCTATATTTATCTTCTATAGAGTAAAACATGAGATGATTTGTGGCAATTGGCATTCAATGGTGTGGGGGGGGAAGATTGGAATAGATTGAAATGATGCTGAATTGGCTGTCCTGATTTTTATTCAAGCTATCTTTATAAATGCATGAAACCCACTAAAACAAGAAGGAAGCTAAGCTGCATTTGAAAGTAGCATATGGCTCATTGTTTGCCCATCCAAATGAAGTTGGAGTGGAGCTTCAACTTGTCAGATTATGTTATAAAGGACATCCAAGATTCTATTATATTCTTATTAACTGTCCAGAACCTAATGAGCTCAATAGAGATAGATTGCTTTATAAGGCCCCTCAAAGTGTATTTTTTTCTGTCAGGAGATGGGAAAGTAATTTGACTGATCTTGCTGTCCAGGAGTTCAATTTTTTAATCACCCAGATTCATGAAAAAATAAAAAATAAAATAAAAAAAACCTTCCTCAAGAACATCTACAGGAGTCAGATTTTTCTCGTTATATCATTTATATACTTTCAGTAATTACACTCAATTTACTGGGTCATGGGAACTGACATTTAACTTTGAAGTGAAATGAATAACAATGAATTCACCTCTACTAGTTTTCCAGTTACTCTGACCTTGCAAAATCATGTTGCAATTATTTTTTTGTTGTATGAATTTGCCTATTGTCTTACTGAATAGCTAGGTTGGGCTGAATACAAAATAAAAAAATAAGACAGAAATAATTAAAGTGTTACTTCTATCTACACAGATCACTAATATGACCTTGGTGAAAGACTCGTTCTCTGTTCTAGGATGTTTCATTTTATCAACATGTGAAATGGAGGATTAAATACCTAAGTTCAGTCAGTAGGCCTTTCCTGGAACTTGGTGAACTAGCCAAATCTGCATTTGTGGACAACTCCATATGAATCACACTTGAGTGAATTATGATATCAGCAAGTTGCATCCTAATTTGTGTGTATATTCCTCCTCCCATGCCAGAAAATAAATATCCATTCCTGCAGTTCAAGGTTTTGTAGATACTTAGAAACAAGAAGGAAAGAAGGGGAGAAGGAAGGAAAGAGAGAGAGAAAGGGAAAAAAAAGGAAAGAAAGGAAGAATGAAAGAATGAAAGAACAAAAGAATGAAAGAAAAGGATGGAAGGAAGGAAGGAAGGAAGGAAGGAAGGAAGGAAGGAAGGAAGGAAGGAAGGAAGGAAGGAAGGAAGGAAGGAAGGAAGGAAGAAACCCACCATTATTCTGAATAATTTCTAAGATAATATAGTTTATAATAATAATTTACTAGGTACATAATTTACAGTATTTGTAACTATTTATTTTGTCTATTAGCAGTGAAAAGCACAACAGTCCAAACAACCCTTTTCCTTGGAACATATAATCATAGAATCATTCAGGTTGGAAAGACCTCCAAGATCATCTGGTCCAACCATCGCCCTACTTCCAACATAACCCACTAAACCATGTTCCTAACCACTAGGTCCAACCTCTCTTTAAACAGCCCCAGAGATGTTGACTCCACCACTTCCCTGGGATATGCCTAATTTAGAAATAAATCATGACTGTATCAATTTTTATATAGTTACACTTCGTTTTAATGATGACAGAAAAAAAAACAAAAACAAAAACAAAAACAAAAAACAAAAACAACAAAAAAACAAAAACAAACAAAAAAAAAAAAAACAAAAAACAGCAATCATCTGTAGATAAATATTAAATTTAGCCTTAAATTCACTAAATGAAACTGAAATTTTCTTAGGATTTAGATTTAATACAATGGTATCAATGACATTTAAATCTCCAAAATAACTACAATATCACAAAGTCAGTTGTCTTTCTGAAACTTGTTTTAGATAGATGCTGCTGACATTCTATGTAGAGCTATGCTTGAACTCCTTTTTGAGTTCCCTTTGAACTCCTCTTGAACCTGAAAGTATGAAGACTAATGGACAACCACATAGGAAATTCTGATTAACACATCCTTTTCACAGATTCACAGAGTGACTGGGATTGGAAGAGATGTCTGGAGGTCATCTGGCCCAATCCACCTGCTCAAGCAGAGCCACTGAGAGCAGGGTGCCTAGGACCATGTCCATATGGCTTTTGAAGTTCTCCAAGAAGGGAATCTCCACAACATCTCTGGGCAACCTGTGCCAGTGCTCCGTCACGTGCACAGTAAAGAAGTGCTTTCTGATGTTTAGATGGAACCTCCTGCATTACAGTTTGTGCCCACTGAGATTGAGAAAAGCATCTATCCTCATTGGCTCCTCTATCACATAAGTCCATTGTTCTTGGATTTGTTTGTTACATAAAACTTGATATTTTAATATATCATGAGAGAAAGAGCCTCCCACAATTTCACTGAAATATTTGGAAGTGATTGTTGCAGGCATAATGTTAACATTTCTAAGTGCAACTACCTCTGTTTATACATAAAATTCCAGTCTTCCCCCTGAATGGATGAGTAGCTTGAGACTGCCCACAGCCTTCACCTGCTCTTAGTAATCTAGTCTTTTTTTTTTTTTTTTTTTAAATATATATAGTTATTTTTTAAGAAAGAAGACATCGTCACATTTAGTCTTACCTAAGAATTTATTTTTTATTTTTTTTAAATCTTGGGTGAATCCTTTTTTTTTTTTTTTTTTAAGCACTTCGTGGTGAGCCACTACTTGACTCATGACATTACTCTAACTTAAAAAATAATTGTAGAAGAGAAGACTAACCCAGTAGCTTTACTTTCTAATCTGTTCTAGGAATTTTATAACTGTCTACCAACCAAACAGGTCAAGACTTGAAGGGTCTTCTACCTTTTGAACTCTTGATTGATTTCGTGATCTTTGTATTATTCAAAGGCCCAGAGAGACCACAGTTGCTGTTCCATAAAGCATGCAAAATCAGGCCATGGTCTGCCTTCCACTGCAGTGGCACTTGGGGCTAACCAATGCATCTTTGGAAAAAGGCGTAACATTTCACTATGCACTTATAATAATTATCTACTGAAAGTCCTTATGTGTCATCTAAGAGGCCCTAAGGATAAAAGTGAGAAGGTGCACAACATACGACTGTCAAAACTCAAGGTTCAATTGCTTCTTGTTAGAGTCTAATTTTCTCTTACATTATCTGTTATACTACCTAATCAAACACTAATGGCACAGAAAGTGCTCCCGCCACACACTTAAAGAGCTTTGTGTCCTCTCTAGTCTCTCACAGGAGAGCTTTCAAGCTGTATTTCACATGCATTTGCTATTTCCCCAAACTATTGTCTTCTATCACATTAAATCTTTTGATTTTTTGACCACTGAGATAAAAGACTGAATATATTACCAACAGTTACTTTTACTTTCTGTTGGATTTTTAGATTGTTCCCACCTCCACACCCAATCTCAAAACAGCTATTACTGCCTGTAGTAAGAGAAATATTTTTCTTGGATATTTTAGAGCTAAATATTTTCCCTGGCAACACAATAACAGGAGAACCCTAGGTGGGATTGACACCTCATTCTGCTAGGTACTTTGCAAACATAGAAAGAGACAGTTCTTTTACCAAAGAGTTTCTGGTCTGAAAAAATAGAGCAACAGATGAAACATAGAAAAGCTCTAATCTTAACAAAAATATTTGTGACAGAAAAATCAAATTTTGACTGAAATTTTTGAATTGATAAAAATTGAAATTATGAATAATACAGATTTAGGTGGTAAAATATTTAATTTAAATATTAGATATTAGTAAAGATATTAAGATGGAATCTTATAATAGTGGTACTTAATATTTAAGAGTGAATTTTCAAAGGGGAAGTAATGACTTGTACTAAAAATAGTCATTACTACTTAAATAATTATTTGGATTTTTTTTTTTTTTTTTTTTTTTTTTTTGTCTTAGACCTATGAGATACCAGCTATGGTGGAAGATTCAAGCCTGATTTGGATAGGGATGCAGAAAAAGAATAAAATACAGAAAAAGAGAAAGAACAAAAGAGGTAATGACGGCAGATGAAAAAGAAATCACATAAGCTAAAGGAAACAGTCACTTATTGAATACAGTTCTTATATTTTTTTTTCACAAGATGCCTGAACAGTGTGGAGGATATCACAAAATGCACTTTGTTTAGTCTGGAAAAGAGAAGATTAATGGATTAGCAGTGTTTTGATTAAAAACAAAACAAAACAAAACAAAAACAACAAAACAAACAAACAAACAAAAAAATAAACATTTTTATAAGGAGAATAACTGCTTGTTTTCCAAAGGCCAAGGAGAGGAAAAAAAATCTGTTTAATATACAACAAATTCAATTTAGATGATCAAGCTGGGGATTGGTCTGCATGAGAATGATATAGAATCTGTGTTAGATATTTTAAAGAAAAAGTTAAGTAAGTCTGGGTTGTTGTGATATCATTGATGCTATCTGAAGAAAACCAGGAAGTTTTTCACAGGTGTCTTAATTCTCAGATTGCACTTCTTTGCCAGAGAAATGAACTTTAGGAAGAAAAGAAAAACTGAGAGAAGTGAGAGAAGGCTTATACTATGTCGAAAAACTGAATATCCCAGGATGAATGCTTAGTTCTACAGGTGAAATGAGGTTTCCATGCAGGGAAGTTGTCTGCCTGAATTTTCTGTAAGAGTTTCCCAGTGACTAAGAAAATAAATGGGAAAGGACTCACTTGAGAATTCAGTTTGTTCTTACAGGTCTCATTTCAATACATACTATGATACATCTGGAGTTAAACCTTTTTCATCATCATTTGGTTTACTTTCCTGTGAGTCTGACCAGTGAGACACAGGGAGCCAGGCAGCATGCAATAGTAGTTCTCTCAGGTAATAAAGTGTTCTCCTTCCAACAGGGTTGTTGGAGTGAGCTCTGTAGCTGATCAACACTGTAGAGCTCAGAACAGATGTCATTAACAGACTTCAAGTGACTGATCAGCTAATTTGATTAGCTAATATGACTGATTAGCTATAAGTACCAGGACTAAAAGTTTGGTATTTCTGGAGAATATCATGTAGATCAAGGAGTTTTCAAACGATGATGTACTAGTTTTGAAGTCTACAAGTATATTCTACCAAACTTTTTAAGAATAAATTCCTTGCTAGACCAATTGTAATGAAAATTTTCTGTTATTTCTACAATGCTTACAGAATCACAGAATCACAGAATTGAAGGAGTTGGAAGGGACCTCAAAAGATCATCAGGTCCAACCCCCCTAATGTTGTCTCAGTTTGAAAACTTGAGACAGCTCAGTGTTGTGTAGTCATCTGTCTTAAAATGATGAGAAGATGGGGCTGCATTCACAGAATCACAGAATTTCTAGGTTGGAAGAGACCTCAAGATCAATTCATTTCCAAACTGGCTGTCATAAAGGCCTTAAACTTTGCATTGTGTTGAGGCAATGGTGATCTCAGCATTACTGTATTTCTCTGAGTAATGTAGCTCCCAAAGGAGATCTCAAGGTCCAGAAAAGACATGGATGTAATTGGTGGGTTGTAAGGAAAAATCGTATTCCATCACACAGCAACACCAGAGCTGTCTGTAGAGTTTAGCTTTTAGCTGAAGTTATTTATGTTTCATCTGAACTGAGTAAGAAAAGACCAGTTAATATAAAAGAATGCATGTCTGACAATCATATAACCAGATGGGAGGCTGTTTTATCTGGGTCTGTGGATTTTGTAACTGTATGCTGTTGAGGGGATTGTTAGAATTTTGATTACAGAATAAAGAACGTACAGAAAGTGCAGTATGAAAATGCTGGATAGCATGGGTCAAAGTTTTATGCTTCCTGGGACTGCCTAGCATATTAACAAGTCTAGGAAAAAATGACTGTGGTTAAAAATTAATAGCACATTGACAAGTGTGATTTAAACCTATCCAAATCTAAATCAGTCAGCCCTACCGAAATCTTCAAATACTTAAGAGGTAACCCATAGCCAGTGGTGTCAAAAAGTGCTGTGAGATTTGAGAAATTAATCTGCATTTCTCTCACATAACAATTTTGTCCTTGTGTGAGAAGTAAGTGAGGGATTTTGCTGCCCTTGTATCTTTTATTTAACCTCCATTAGCACCACATGTAGTAAAATGCTACTGTGTTAAATAAATGTTACGTCTTTGAGAAACAAATTAGATGGCAAATACCTTGAGCTGACTGCATTCTTCCCCCATGCAGTTGAGATGCACCTCTTTGTCCCTCTGTCAAGCATTTGCTGCTTTGCACTTCCTTTTCTTTCATTGGAGACAGATGAATTGGTTGCTTTGCACTAGTGTATGTTCATTGTAAAGTCGGATAAACTATCTTCAAACACTGGACTAACTTTAAATTGATTGCTTCCTCTAACTGGCATTTATGCTATAGCTGGATCCTCTAAATCCATTTTTACTGCTTTTGCTTACCAAGTAGGTGACAGAAACTTTCATAACTGGAGAGCAGAAAAGAAGGAGTTGTGATTATTTATAAAGAAAATATTTGAAAGTTTTGAAAATGTTTCCCCTGCTCAGTTGCCATCCATATGTTAATCAATCATTTGACCTTTTGCATTACAGCAAAAGTCTTGATTCAGTTATTAATAAAAGTTATTTCTGAAAATACTCAGCAACCTCTGTGCATGCCAAACCATGAATGGCACTGTGTAATATAAAGATTGCAGTGATAAATCAGGTTGTGGAATGAATGGCAACATATATATTTGGCTCCAGATCCAAAATGTCATCTATTTTGTCATTTTATTTATGGTAGCACAAGAATGTGTTACGTGCTTTGCTTTCAGGAAGGACTCCTATCTAAAGGACTTGGAGTCTAGTACAGACAGGTAGTAAATTAAGATTTGGGAGAGAAGCAAGAGTAGATAATTCATACAAATATGCACTTTATTGTAGAGGAGGTTCT